>NC_091792.1:89420000-90670000 GCF_041296235.1 Equus asinus | reverse complement strand
TAAATTAGTTTTAAGAAGGCCTGGAAAATTCAATGCCAATTCTCCACGGTCAGACAGCAAGGCTAAGGCAGCCAGAACAAGAAGCAATAATACATCTCTTCTCTGTTCTATAAATGTAAGAGGCGTCTAACAAGGCTGACCACACCACACATCGTGCCAAGATAGCAAACAAAATCTTGTCTCAAATGTTGAAGCATTTCCTGACTTCATCCCCCACAAGTAAAACGGATGGCCCCTTCCTCTGTGTTCTTGTTGTACATTCTTCTCTTTCAGGACCTCTAACGTTTCATATCACCTCTCTTTTTACATATCTGCTTCCTCTACCTTCCAGGACCTGGGCTATGTCTTACTCATTCTGTATTCCCAGTACCTAGCACAGTGTCCCTAGTTCATGATAGGCACAATGATAACATATAACAATAGTAAGATTGTTTATGGAATTACTGAGTACGTTTGTCATTTTTTAAAAAATAGTTGACACTGATCTAGCACTTGAAAAGGAGTAAGTTTTGTTTGTTTGTTATAGGGCTATCCACTGAGTGATCACAGCGTTCACAAGTTCCTAGCCAGACTATACATTTTTAAAACTTATTTATTTTATTGAGATATAATTGACATATAACATTGTATAAGTTTAAGTGTACAATATATTGATTTGATACACTTATGTTGCAAGATGATTGCCATTGTAGTATTAGCTAACACTTCTGTCATGTCTCATAATTATCATTTCTTTGAGTGGTGGGAACAATTAAGATTTAGTCTGTTAGCAAGTTTCATGTTTATAATACAGTTTTGTTGTCTATCACACTATACATTTTTAAAGAGTTTAGGACAAGGTCTCGTATAGAAATTAAATGCTAGTCTCTTTATTAATTGGCTTCTCCATTTGTGGCACCTCCTGCCCAGTTGAAAGTGACATAGCTGGCAGGCACCTGACAATCTGTCGTGGAGAAGTTCTCCCGTGTTAATTGTGAGGCACGAACCTTACACTACAGAAGAATATGGTGCTACTCTTGACCACCACTAGGTGTCCTCAGTCTGTTATTCTAGTCTATTTCTAATACATTTTTGCTTGATTTCTATCCTCTTGCTTATTTCTGTAAGATTTCACAAGCAGATAAATTTTAATAATTTTTTATAATCACCCTTAGAAAAGGCTGATAAAGGCGCAATTAAAAATTGTGAGCTAGTCTGAATTAACTGTAAAGGTATAAGAAAGCCATGAGAGATGTTCAAACTGAAAAGTTTTTTGAATTATTAAACTTTTTTTAGTGACATAGTTTTCCCAGAATAGTACATAATTGCTTTTGCTGTCCCCCTCTTATAGCCAGTCTCTTTCCTTTCCATATTTATATATTTCTTCATCTATAGAGAAGGAAGGAAAAAAAGGCCCTCTCCATTTAAACTGAACGGTGTCTATTTCATGTTCTTGGCTTTGAAAATTGTCTTTCATGCTATGTGCTTTCCCAGAAATAGAAATAATTGGATACTGCTGTAAGTTAAAATAAAAGTATGTCTAAGTATTTTATAAGAGCAAAGGGTGATAAATTGTAGTAAGAGCTGGCTGGTCATGGGCAAGTAATGCTCGTAAGCACCTCAAAGTTACAGGTCCTTCACATTTCACCAAAAACAATCTTATTTTATGGATTTGGGATAGGACCCCTCACTTTTTTAAAGAGTCTCAGTTAGACACTTTTATTGTAACTTCATGACCTTCTGGACTATCTTTGGTATAAATCAGTTTATAACTCACTTTCTTTATTCAAATTTCAACCCTAGAGTCTAATATAAAAATTTTAATTTTTATTAAATCCAGAAACTTCGTCAACGTTTTTTTCTGTTTCTTTACGTCTTCCATCTAGAGGATGTGTTCTCCTAGGATGTGACCTTTTCACCTAATGGGAAACTTTGTGTCAAGTTCTTCTCTTTTTACTTCTAATTCACCAGTCTTCTAATATCTGAAATGTATTACATTAAATCACAAGCAGCTTAGAGACAAAAGTAAAGCATAAAATTGTGCTTGTCATTGCCCCTACGTGTTAATTAATTTAAGGGCCATTTCTAATAATATTTGGATTATATAGAAATCAGGAAATTAAAAGCATGAATATACTGGGATAAAGGAGTTGATACAGAATGGCTCCAAAGGTGTATTTCATGTATATAACTGGTCAAATAGAGCCATCATTGATTTAGTAGGTAAAGACTACTAAAGAGTTTCTAGGTAGAGAACGTAATACTCAGATTATCCTAAAGGAATAAAGATTTGGAAATCGCTAAGGAAATTTTCATCTGGCTAAGGTGATACATTAAAAAGAATGGAGAAGAAACACTCCCTTGAAGGAAGGGATCAAGAAAAACAAACGTAATGCAATATGGTTCCAACACCTCAAACACTGTTCTTGGAGGATTCAGAAAATCATAATAAGCCACAACAGCTAGAGAAATGAGAGAAAGTGTAAAGAGAGAAAAGGGATGTGATGAGGAAGAGAGTGAGAGAGAGAAAGAGAGAGGGAGAGAGAATGATGATCCCCTATAAGAACTCAGGACAACTCAGGACAGCACAGGACAACTCAAAGGGAAAGATTGATAGGGGGTATTGGCAGTCATTCTTTTTCTTTCTGGCCTGCACCTTCCTCAGGCAAAGACATTACAAGTTTGGAGATGAAGGGGGCTGATGTTGAGAGGAACAAAGAGCATTTTAAAGAAGCTAGTAAAGAGATTTTTAAGGAAACTTTTGGGGACTATGTGTGTTGCCAAATGTTGCCTTTGCATTGCGAGTTAACTTTGATTCTGAAAAGCTAAGTAAGACAAGAGGGGTTTCCAAAAGAGAAGAATTAGGAAGACTAACAGAAGATTTTACTTCTAAGACTTTGAGCTCAGATTTTAGGCATAGAAAATAAAGATGAGAAAAATATTAAGATCCGAAGCCCTTTTCATGAGAACAATATGTATTTCCTGAAATATACTCTGTGGCCAGATAGTCAGAAGTGACCCTGAATAGTGTGGGGCAGTAGGAAAGCCGAAAATAAGGAGGGACCTGCTAGAAAACATTTTCTGGCTGACTTGCCTTTGAGCATTTCTTGAAATATAGAACTCACAAAGAAGGAGGGGAGACAAGGATGAGATATATGTGCTATGACCCCAAATGAATCATCTGATCCAAATTCCAATATTTATGAAGAGGATACAAGTTCACCCAACCATCTTTTGAAATAAATAGCCATATGTGTAAAACAGTAAGTAGAACTCATGGAATTCCCAAGGTGAAACGGAAATAAGAGATAATCTCATTTAACCTCTATCTTCAAATGAAGTCCTTTCACTGCATCCTTGGTAATAAAAACCATGTCTCCACTTGCAGTTTTCTTTGGGAGTGAACTCCTTACTGCCCCAGACTACCAGTTCCTATTTTTGGATAATTTCCATTGTGAAAACATTCTGTCTTGGATTTTGCTACTCTTTATAGCTTCTATCTGACCGAGCTCTGTTCTCTGGACGTCGCTTCTATTTAAGTATTTATATCCATATATAATGTCCTTCTTAAATATTCTTTTTCTTAGACTAAGCACCCTCAAATCTTGCATCTGTTACCTGTATGTTTTCATTCATATACTCGTCCCCGTCTCTGGATGCTTCAGATTCACTTAGTTGAACACAATGTCCATGTCAAGAGAAATGAAAAAAATGAGACTGCTGCTGATTTGGTAGATAGCATTAAAGAGTGAAATAATGATGATAATGATATTCGTTATGACAAAATTGGTCTAGAAATTCAAAGTGACAGCAGGATGGTAAATTATCATGTAAAATTACAGTTAGTGTAGGTTGCAAGCCACATTATAGATAATAAAACCAGAGTTAGGAAGTAGGAGATTAAATCTGACAGATCTGCCACTAGAACCAGGGGTTCAAGAACACACAGAGAGGGCTAGGCAATGAGCGAGTACTGTTGTCCAGACAACCGGGGTGGGGAGAGAGGGCAATCCAGGACACAGTGTACAGGCCACCAGTAAATCGGTTTAGATTCGTCAATTTCTTAAAAAAAAAAAAATGGTGTGGGGCCATTAAATTTGTACAGAATAAATATGAAAAAAATTATTCTAATACTAATTATTGACTTTTTTCCCCACAAGGTAGACATTTTTTATGTTATGTAAATCCTACATACTCATTTAAAAAACTCAAAATTCAAAAAACTATATGGAAATAGTAAAAATTACCTGAAATCACACTACAATGAGAAAACCACATTCACCATTTAGTGATTGCTTCCTTCAGTGTGTCTCTTTATGCACACACGTGTGCACACACAGAAACATGCATGCGTAATATTACACATTTGGGGCATATCAAATATACTATTTTTATGACTACTTGTTGAGTTTTTTCCCTACACTTCTCTCTTCCTTTCCTCTTTTCTGTCCTTTTGTCCCACCTCTAGGTGATCCGTGTCATTATACACCTAACGTATAACTTTCCAGATATATCTTCATGCTCAAAATCATACATATACATGAGGGTTTCATTTAGTCATTGTTTGTTTTACGAAAGTGGGATTATATTATGTATATGTTTCTGCAATTTTATGTTTTTCCTGAAATTTGTCCAGTTCATTGGATGGGGCTGTAGTGCATTCTTTTTTATTGTTGTATAATACCCCATGGTGGGAGCGTATCACAATCTACTTAACTATTCTCCTACCAAATAACCTTCTCTTTGTTCCAGCCTTTTGCCGTGATAAATGTGGAATAATCATCCTTATATGAAGAGCCTACTCACTTATGCTGGTAATTTCCCAGGAGTGGGATCGCTGGGCTTGAAGAAATGTACATTTTAATTTTTAATAGACACTGCCAGATGGCTTTCCAAGGAGTCTGAAACAATTCACATTTCCACTTTTTTCCTACATGCCTGCCAATAGTAGGTGACTGTTTCATTTCTAGCAGCCTGATGGGTAAACTGGGATAGCCGTTATTATTATAATCTGCCATTTTTTTTAACTACTAGTGACTGCCTGTTCATATCTCTGGCCATTTTTTAAAAGTATATGCCTGAATATTAGGATTTAAATAAAAACTAATATATTTTTTGCATCATCAGGAATAAACACAACGTGCAAAGGAAGATAAGGCTGTTAAACAGACTCTGTGTAACAACAAGCATTCCAGGAATCTCTGTGATATCTTAGTCCTGAGGCAATTAGAGAGTCTCTCCCAGGCCAGTCTGTCAGCCTCCCACGAGTGTAGGTGGGCAACCTCAAGGGAATTCATTCACTGGTAGAAAGCTGAAGCTCAAACAGTATCTGTTCTATGGGATATATATATGTATATTTTTAAAAATAATAGATAAGTTGTTGGGTTAGAGGGTTTAAAGCTAGAAGGAAGCAACTACAAGGATGGTAGGTGAATGTGGTTGGATTCAGTATACGGAGACAAAATGCCCAAATCCTGAGAGGGAAAGTGCCAAAGGGAGATCCACTGGACATTCCAGAGACCTGGTTGGCATGAAAGTCATAAAGCAGAAGTTAAGGTGAGAACGCAGACATCCTCATGTAGAGAGTACGTATTTGTGCTAGTGGATCCTTTTGAAGGCCCTACTCCTAGTCATCTCTAATTCTGCTTTGAAGACACTGCTTCTCAGTATGACTCCCTAGGGCATGAGATCGTGTGACTTCTCAACTGCAAGGCCAGAAGTTTTTTCCATTACCTTGCAGATGCTATTTACAAAATAATTAGGATTAGTTTTAGACCAATGTTAGACTGAATTATTCTTTATTCTGAACCCCTTATCAGTTCCCATGTTCACTTTAAATTCTTATAGATTAATACATTCACATATTTTGAGTCAATCCAAAAGTGAATTTTTTGAAATCAGTTTGGCCATCTGGCTTCAATGACAGTGATAAAATGCCTTTCGTAGCACTGATGAAGGCACTCAGGGTTCCTTGAGCTTTGATAATTCAAATATGTCTAAAGGTATTGATTTTATAGTCAACATGGCAGAATTTTAAGTAGGGAGATAAAAATAAAGCAACAGTAAAAGTAAATTGAACGGATTATAAAAGAGAAAAACCCCCCCTGATGTTACAGGTTTTGACTGACATGTGAAAGCATGCCTCACACACAGGTGCCCTTGGCAAAGGGTAGAAAATGTGGGAGCAAAGCATTTAACAAAATTTTCTGACTGATCATTGCTTGACCACAAAATTATACTGATACCGGGGTGCCCCCTAGGAAGACAGGCTTAACAATAAAAACAGAATATGCCAGACAGGCCAAGAGATTGTAAAATGGGTTCTCCCAACATTAGCTTACGTAAGAGTGGAAATGGACTCGTTGAAAGAGAAGGTTCTGTCACCTAGAATAAGTAAGGGGGGTGGGGAGGATGTTTTTCTTCACTTTAAGCCTGAGGACTCTACCCAGAAAGGCCGCCTGGAGGGCCAAGGTAGTACAGCACTCCAGGGGCTAAGGAGAAGTCACTGTCAGTGAGCCAGAGAATGTGATCACAAAAATTGCTGAGAATCCCAAGGCCCATGTGAACTGGTTCTCCAGCCCGCTCCCTGCTGGAGGTCAGGCTGATATCACCTGGCTCAAAGTTCCAACCTTCTAATCACATGGTTGTCTTTCTGGCATGGGCATCTCCATCCTGAGACTATTGGTGTGACCCTGCTCACCCTGAGTCTTCTCTTAGCATAAATTATCAAACACCTGTGGTCCGGGGGCCCACCCTGAACATCAAAGACACTCCTATCAACTGGGAAATTCTGAGGGTTTAAAGGTTACCTCCCAGGATCCTGGTGCAAAGGCCAGACTTCTCTTTGGGTAAGAGTAATTCTCTTTGGGTAAGTGATTTCATTATTTTAAGGGATAGCATGTTCATGCTAAAATGACACTGCTTTCATGAAATGTGACTAAAAGGAATTAAGAAATCCAAGGACAGGGAAAGAACTAGCCCAATGAGATGATTTGAAGGGTCAATGGGAGAATGGATAGTTGCTTATGATTACATACTCTTGAGTTCACTCTTCAGTAGCCTGTTACCTGAGAAAGAGGGGTATATTTTGAACCCGAGTTTGTGCAAAATCAAAGTCCAAGCTCTTTCCATTAAGCCATATGATGACATTTTACTTTTTTCTACAGAAATGAAGTTATAGTTTTAGTTTAAGGAATGTGTAAGATTCTGTGTGGCTTAATTTTTCTTATCCAGAATAGGAAACTTTTATAAGGACACTCAAAATGTTTCATTGTGTGACCCTTTAACTCATTATAGGACAACAGTGTTGTGAAATCTTTATAAATAATTTGTAGGAGTTTCTCATGCTGAAAATTAAACTAGTGAGAAAAATTGGATTTGTAGTATGCTTCAGTATAAACTACTTTAAAATCTATTTTATGAAAATAAATGTAGGGCCGGCCCGGTGGTGCAGCCGTTAAGTTTGAACGTTCCACTTCGGGAGCCTAGGGTTCACCACTTCGGATCCTGGGTGCGGACATGGCACCACTTGGCAGGCCATACTGTGGTAGGCATCCCACATAGAAAGTAGAGGAAGATGGGCATGGATGTTAGCTCAGGGCCAGTCTTCCTCAGCAAAAAGAGGAAGATTGGAAGCAGATGTTAGCTCAGGGCTAATCTTCCTCAAAAAATAAAAATAAAATTTAAAAAAGAAAATAAATTAAAAAAAGAGAATAGTATTAATACTGTAATGGAGATATGATCCAGCTTATGTCAATCTGTGCATAGTCTGACTATCAATATTAGTGTAAAAAAAAGTTGACGAGGTCAGAAAGCCAATTTTCAAAACAGTGCTAAGGGGCTATAAGTTAGCAAACTCATTTCATAACATAAGTAAATGGTCATAGGTGCTCCCATATAAGAAGTATACATTTGTCTTCATGTGAGTAAAAGAAGTTGAGGATGGAAAAGATTGCTTTCATTTGATATCTTCATATGTTGTTCTAGGAAAACACATGGGATATTAATTTTCGTTTATGTTGGAATAATTTGGATGATTTTCAAATTAATCAATTTAATAAGTAATTACCAAATGTCATGCTTTCTCCTGTGGATAAGATTTTGATATTTCAAAGTAGAAGTCATTATGAGCATGAATTTCATATTAAAATGGAAAATGGATTGTAATTCTCAACAACAGTCTTTAGTTGACTTGTCCAGGAATGAGATACCAAGCGGCAAGGCTGTGTCTTTAACGGATCCATGAGTGTTTATTCCAAAGAAAACCTTGAGGTTGATTTTCATCTTCCACCTTACTGCAATGTTCCACCTGCTGATTCCTTTTCCATTTCTTATCTCCTCTATCCTTATCCTCTACTTTTCTTCAGTCCAGTGACTCCCATCTATCCAGGTCCACCCTTTTTTGAATGTCCCTGTTTAGGAGTTGACACTCTCAGGACACTTCCTGTCTATGGTCCTTCCTACTTAAGATATTTGCCTCTTTTCAGAGCACAGGCTCATTGGTGCAAATGGATTAAAGTTTTTATCCATTCCAGGTACCATGTTTGGGTTTTAAGAAAATAGTGGACCTAATCTAAATGTTGGAAGCTCCTGGTACTGGAACAGAATTCTTTGATAGAACAGAACCACTTTTCCCGGTTGGAACCTACTTGATTTCCTTCTAATTTGAATAGCTCTGTGAGGCAGAAGAGACAGAGTTTAAAAGACTGGGTACTGCCAGTGTTTATAGCTCCATCACCTATTAGCTATGTGACCTAATGAAAGTTAGTTAAGCTTCTTATGCTTAATAAGGTTACCTACCTCATAGGCTTGTGGTAAGGATGCAATGAGATAATTTATGTAAAGTGCTTCTCCTGGTGTCTCCCTTAGGGTAAATGCTCAAGAAATGTTAGCTATTATTAATCCTATTTGTGCATCATCTTGAAGCACTTGGGAATTCAAAGTTCAAGAAATACCTTTGTTGATCTGGTTCAACTAGCAGAGGTTAAATAATTACTAGATTGGTGCCACCTAAAGAAGCACGTGACTTGTGTTTACTGATCTGGTAGCCAGGGTTTGCCTGCAGGTTTTTCTTATTAGCTGCTGCAAATTGTGTTCTGCATAATAGGATGGGGCTGACTGCTGATTTGGATGCTTGATGCGTGCTTGCCAAGGAGAAGGGACTTACACTGTTTTCTAAGGTAAAATTAGCTTTTGTATTGGAGTTTGCGTTCTAAAGAACAGTACAACTGTTCATCCTGCCTTTTATTCCTGGCATATGTTAAATGGGTGGTTAAATATCTCTGTTTCTAGTCCCAGTGCACTTTTTAATGTCTATTCTTCACCTAGTTCAAATTGATGTGGGAGTCATACATTTACCTTAAAATGGAAACAGTGATTATTTTCAGCTAAATATATGGACTGTAATGACATAAATACAATAAGTGCAAATATTATGAACTATTTTAGTGCTGGACATTCATTCTATTCCTAATCTCCTGGTGGTAGAATGGCTAACTGAAGTCCCAGGCTTGTTGCTTCCCTTTATAGAATCAATGTAAAGTATTCCTGGAGAGGCACTTAGAAAGTAAAAATTTTTTCCCATTTAATTTCCCCATCAGTTTGGTAATGGCTGCCTTGAAAAATTGGCTTAGAAATGTATCAGAAAAGAGAAAACCTTTCAGAACATTTTGTACTTTTCTAGCAGGCATTTTACCATTAAAATGAGTAGAAATGAGGAATTTTGCAACTAGATATTAGGTTCTTGAGCCATTTTGAAGCCCTGATCACTAACAGGGTATCCTCTTCATAGTGAGCCTGGTGAAAAATATCTGTTGATGATGGTGATGCCTTGCCACTCAATAGCTGTTTTCAAGTTGGTTGATTGATGTTGCTCTGACACTAATGAAATTCCTCAGCAATAGAGCCCAGAGCATGGTTTGACTTCCTCCTGGGAGCTGTGGTTATTAGGAACAGCAGCTCTCTTCAGATCAGTTGCTAAATATTTCATATACTTCCAGAAAATTGGACTAAAACACAGTTCACTGCTCTTCAACAGTGCAGGCTCTCACCAGGCCTTGAGGGATGTCAAACTGCTGCTGCTGTGCTCCACAGCATTCCAGAGGGATGGGACGCAATATTAAATATTAAAATGTAACACATTATGTTATTATATGGCAAGGGTGGGAAAACCTCTCTTATTTCTTCCTTAGATAAGAAGAATGTAAATAGAAGAGAAAATGTAAGTAAATCCATAAAAGTAAAACTTTCTTTCCGATAGAATATTCCTAATAATATTCAGAATGCCCCCACATATAATGATACACATATAAGTTTAATGTTTTGGCACCCTGGATCAATGGTTTAATTGTGAAAAACCTAATTGTATCAACATAATGGAACATATTTGTAGCACCAGGTAGACAAAGCCATTGAGGGTTATATCAGATTTTCTCATCCTCATTCAGCGGAAGAAAAACTTGTAACTCTTCTGGGTGAATCTGGTTGCATTCCAGCACTCCATAGCTACTATTGGTGTTTATTTTTTAACTGCCTTGATATCCTGACTCGTACCTGAAATTTTATGCTTATCTTTCCCTAGATTAACCTCTTGGGCTAAGAACTCAAGCAATGGTCTCATTTTGTGGCAAAGCCCATGCTTGCTTTTCATTCCAATACCCCGTCCTCTCCACTATTGTATTAAAAATTAGAAAGCAGATGTAGATATCTGGTTTCCTCTTCAGGAGTAGAAAGGATTAAAATGGCACTGTTGGTGTTTGTTTGAAGAACTGTGCAGGTTAATTTTGGTTGTAAGGAGAAATGGGCAAAGATGCAGCAACAGAGAAGGTGTAACAAAACTACCTCCATGAACCTGTTTGATTTTAGTAGGAATTTCTTCAGTGACTCTCATTTTGTCTTCACCGAGTTCAGGACTCCTGCAGAGAACTTCTGCCTACCGAATTATCCATTTACTCTTCTAACAGTTCTCTTGTTTTTGCTGAAGTGAAGCAGTTCTCTCAGGCTGAGTCATGTGTTTTTTAATGTATTATTTACTTCCTTTGCTCCCAACTTTGGATTTATGTGCTATTTCTTATGAATCAAAACATCACACTGAAAAGAGTAGAAACCATTTTATGAGGATCCTTGAGTTGTAGCAAAGCTTCTCCCCACGCCGTGCTCTGCTCCCTCCTGCTCTCCTTTGCTCTCTTCAGGGACTTCGCCTGGGCTCTCTCTAAACGATTGGCTATCATTACTTAAAGGGTCAAAAGGATGCCTCTTCTCATCACCGCCAGAAAAGCTTCTGTTCTGTGCTCGAAGCTTTCATTTCTTTGAAGCCTCTGCGCACTGTTTCCACTTGACCAACGCCACAGGGAGTTCAATTATCAAAGAATCACTCCCTTCTGAGAATTCTTAAGGAAAAACACTCTCATTCTGAGAAAGATAGCAGATGCAATAAGTTTCCCATTCACTCCACAGGACACTAAACAATGTCAAATTGAATTGTCTGTACTGCAAGGTCTGGAGTGGATTTTTTCAACTACAGAGTGGGCAGGGCACATCCACATCATGCCAATGCAGGCAATTTTGCTAATCCATTCTTGCCTTATCTCTGGACACTTTTGAATGCCAGACTGATCTCTTTCTCTGCTCAGGACGTTCCTGAGCCATTCTCCGGGTGCCTCATATATACACTCTCATGCTTCCTGTTAACAGGGTTAATATCTTATTAAAAAGAACTGGTGGGACAGTATATCTTGTGATATACAATACCATTTGTTAAAATCAACATTTATTGAAACAAATGTGCTATGAAATGGTTCTTGGGTGTCTTTTTTGCTAATACAGAGATGTATATTCCAATAGAATTTTTGAAAAACAAAACAGAAAAAGACTCTATGATTTGTTCAGGGTCCATTATATGTCAGGTGTTTGCTGTCTCATTTAATCATCATCACAGTCCTCTAAGATAGATGGTTGTGGTTCACACCTTACAGAGGAGAAAAGGGCTCCAGTGCGCCAAAGAACATGCCCAGTGTCACATCCTGGAAAGAAAGACTCAGTGCATGAATCCAGATTTCCTGGATTCTTTGTTCTGTGCTCATTTCAGTGATCTCTTCACGAATATTAACATCATGTCAGTGGTAGGAAGATAAATCTATCTCATAAAATTCAGACATGATGACGCTAGATTCTTGGTTATTGTCTGCAATCTGAAAATAGAAGAACAAAAAATCCACAGGTGAGAGTAATGCCCACTCTTCTGTGAAGGACAGAATTAAAATTGAGGACACAGACCAAAGAGTAAAGTTGATTTTGTTCCCAGGATATTTCAATGGAAACGAGGGTAAATAATAAGTGAGAATCAACTCTTTGGTATTTTCTTAGGAAAGAGGACCACCTAATATTTAATGTTGTAATACAGTGCTTAGAGTAAGAGTGCGCACACACACACACACACACACACACACACACACATACATTTTAGAGGGACACATCACATACAGCATTGAATTCCAGTATCTCCAAACTCCCATTTAGTGAGAGTTCTAATTATGGATGAGGAATCTAAAGTTTGGACTATCTGGATCATGTCCTGATGCCACCCCTTACTAGATGAATGACTTTGGGAAAATCATGCAGGCATCTTAGCATGGTTTTTCCTCTTACATAAAGTGGAGATAAGAATACCTAACTCCAGAAAATTTGTGCATATCAGATAGGATACATATATTTTCAAGCAACAGAAATCTCAAATGAAAAAGAGAATTTTATGCTCATGGAATTGCATAAGTCCAAGAGCAGATCTGGCTTGAGATGTGACTTCATCCAAGACTCAAACATAGTCATCAAGATCCATCTCTAGGGTCTAGTTCCTTTTTATCTTGGCTCCAAACTCAGGCATAGAGTGGACCTCTGGCAAATGTTGACTACAGCAGTTTCAAACCCCAAATCCTTATGCTCAGTGGAGAACATATGAATTTATGCATCAGAATCCCCAGAACAGGTACTGAGGCTTATCTTATTGAACTAGCTTACATTAAATTTCCATCCCTAAATCAATTACTGTGGTCAGTTGATGAGATATTCTGAGTGGCTTCAGTCATTAAATTCTTACAAGAGGACTGGATTGAAGATAGACATTTTGGAGTTGTCAGCATATAGAGGATATCTAAACTCATAGGATTGGATACAATCACCAATGAGAATAGATAAGGAAGAGAGGAGGCCAAGAATTTGAACATTATAGCACTTTAATATTAAGAGATTGAGAGAGGAAGAAGCCAAAAAGGGTACCAAGAAGGAGGAATCAATTGAGGTAGGGTAAAAATCAAGAGAATGAGTTATTCTGAAAGCCAAGCTAATAATTTTTTTTCGAGAAGAAGAGAATGATTAACTAAGTCAAATATTACTGATAGATTAAGCAAAGCAAGACCAATAACTGAGGAGCAAAACGGAGGCCATCAATGACGTTGATAGAATTATTTGAGTGGAGTCCTGGAAGCAAAATCCTGATTGGAGTGAGTTTATGAGAAAAAGGGAGGTGAGAAATTGGAAAAAGGAAGATTAGGCAAATCTTTCAAGGGATTTGCTGCAAAAAGGGGCAAAGAAATCAGAGGAATAGCTGGCAAAGAAAGTGGAGTCATGAAAATAATTTTCTAAGATTGGAGAAACAACGCTATATTTGAATGATGATAAGAATGATTCAGTAAGAATGAAAAAGTTAATGTTGAAGGAGAGAGGGGAGAATTGCTGATGTGACGTCCTACAGGAGGTGAGAAGAGATAGGATATAGTAGAGGGATTGGTTTTGGATAGAAGCATGGAAAACTCATCTGTAGTAATTGGATAGAAGAAAGGAAGCTGGCAGGTACTGATGCTGGTAGGTGGTTAGATGCAGTGGCGGAAATCTGTAAATGTTTCCCTCCGACTGTTTCCGTTTCTTGGTGAAGTAGGAAGAAAGATTATAAGCTGAGTGTATCAATGGGGAAGGCAGTTTTGGGAGTTTGAAGGGAGAGGAGAAAGAATGAAACTGTTTTTTAAGGCAATTGGAGGGTAAATGGACATGGAGGATGAAGAATATTATGCCTGAGGAGCATTTTAAGGGCTCGTTGGCAGCTAATTTCATGAATTTAAAATGAGACCAGTCAGCTTAGTTGTACATTTATCCCTAGTCACATTTAACTTCTTGAGTGCAGGCGTGGAGTTGACAAAGAGTTAGAATTAGCCGGGGTTATGGTGCTAGTGCTATGGATGAGCAGAAAACAGGCAAGAGGATCAAAGGAGTGAGGGATTTGATACCACTTTCTTGGCTTAAATGATCATCTTCTCTTACTAAAATTACTGCAACAATCTCCTCAATGACATCCTTGCCTTAATCCTGCTCCTCTCAAATTCCTTCTCCACTCTATAGCCAGACTGATTTTGCTGAAGAACAAATTTGAGTTCAGTCTCTTTTTCAAAATCCTTTGATGGATACCCACTGTCCTAAGGATAAAGTCCAAAGTTGTTAACATGATTTCTGTGGACCTTTATGATCTGGCATTGCTTACTTTCTTAAGCCCCATTTCTTTCCACTCCCCCTTGACACTCTTGAATTTAACCAGAATTAATGGATTTCAATTCCATGCTCTTTCTAGCCTCTGGAACAATCTCTCATTTCCACGCCCTTCTCCTAGGTAACTGCCATTCGTCCTTCAGGACTTGGCTAAAACATTGATTCCTCCAGGCGGTCTTCTCTGCAATCCCAAGGCTGTTTGTGGTCCTCCATTCTTACCTGTTTTTACTGATAAGATTTCTTTTGAAGAATGTTTTTGCCTATTTACAAATGAAAAAAAAGTACCTTAGAATACTACTAATCTAGATTTTAGGTCAAACTTTTCATTTTATAGCTGGAGAAACTGGGGCTCGGCTCTATAGATAATTAGTGGGAGAGCCCAACTCAGCGATCTCAATTTCTTTTCTTTTCATTCTAGTGTTCTTTCCACTGTGATAGGAACACTCCTCTGATGACTGCAGTGCCTTTATTGGCAAACACTCACAGCGTACAGAGGGCACAGTTCTATGCCCATACCTCTGACAAGCAGGATCTCATGGCTGCCCTCAAAGAACTTTGAATCTCAGGAGAAGAGAGATACCACCATAAAATTATTAAACCATGGAGGAGGTACACCATTGTATGCATAATGTATATATCAATTATAATTCTAGTTTATTGCTTATTGTTTTCATGTGTATTGATTGTGTCAATCAAACTGCAATGTAAATTCTTTGCACACAAGGGCCTCGTTTGTCTTCCCTCATTTCTGCTTACTTTCCAGCACAGAGTCTGTCTCATACTAGGACTTTAATAAAACTTACTGATAGAATGGGGCTGGTCCACTGCTTTCTGGTTCCTGTAAAACCATGAATGTATGGCTATCCCAAGCAATAGACGTAAAGCACTTCCTGAATCAGAACACCTCTAACCTATTAGAAATTATAAAAACTAATTTGAAAAGAAATTCTTAGACTTGAAGAAGGGAATGAAATAATAGTAATGATACCTGACATTGGGCCATGCGCTCTCATCTAATTTAATGGTCACAGCGATCCAATTCTGTCATTATTGCTATCGTGACCATTTAAAGAACCTTTCACTATCACACAACCAAAAAATCATGGAGCTGGAATTTGAACCCAGGCAGTCTGACTTTGATGCACATATTTACTCAAATTAATATGATCTTCCCTGTGATCTCCTTCAGGTCCCAGCCAGCAGACCAAAACATCTCTTCAGGACCTGTTTGTTTTGTTTTGTTGTTTTCAAAACTTACTTTCTTTTAGGCAGGAGGATTGTTGCTGGTTAGGAAAGAGACATTCCCTTATCTTTTGTGTTGCATTCACATTTTTACCACCTACTGATATTAAAATAATTAGAATGCACATAATCATTCACATTTTCTCAAACTTCTAGTAAAATCAGAAGATCTGAAAACCAGATTTTTCTGGAAGAATGGAAAAGAATAATTTAATCAGAAGAGTTGAAAACTTGATTAATCTGGATGAAATGTAATGGTGCATTTCCCTCAATTAAAACTACCTCTAATTTAAAATCCTTTCTGCCTCAGGAGGTCAGTCCGTTACAGCAGCGATGAATGACTAGGGCGATTTGTTTTCCATCGTGCAGAGGTTAATATTGGATAATCCCTACTCAAAAGCAGACAGGCTGCTTTAAACTTTGCTTTCAGAATGGGGCCAGCTCTCCAGAGAACCCAGGCTCCCTTATTTGGAGACAGATCTGTAAGTTGACTGATACTCACACATACCAAAAAGGCTTTTGGGAAAGACTTTGAGGTCAATCTTCCCACATGCCACTCACTGAAAGATAAATGAATCATTTTCCAAGATATTTACTTTTGTGGATGAAAGTATAAGTTCATACTCACATATAGGATCTTGCCATACTTATAGTATACTATACTCACATATGTGATCTTCCTATACTTGCAGTATACTATACCATACTCATGAATTTAGATTTAGGATTCATGCTTCTGCTGTTAAGACAGCCCCACACTACGCGTTTTACTTGTAATGTTTACAGCATCTTAGAGATGTTTCAGAAGACAGTTTCACATTTCCAAGGAGACAGCTGTTACTGGTGCATTGGGTTCTTATTGTCCCCCAGGATAGAAATTTAAAAAGAAAACAAACAGGAGTAGAAAAGTTAAAGTTTATTAGCTTGTGCACAGGAGAGGCACAAGGGAGCCAGTGTGGAAAGGAAAGGGGCAGGTGACCAGCTCCTTAGGGAGCGGGGAGCAAAGTCTGGGGAGGATGGCCTTGTCATGGCATGTAGAGGCAGGGCTTTCCTTGTGCCTGCACTGTTGTTCTACATGCCACCTCACGTGACGCATGTATCATTAGCATGTTAGTTCTCCAGCCCTGGGTGTGATTTTTACTGTGCTAATGGGGCTAGGGGCACCTTCAGTGGACTCCTGGGTGCTAGGGTACATGGGTAAACCCGGGAAAACCCAGAGGCTGTGGAATGTGGCTCTTGGTGGCCTCTATCTGATTCTCTTAGCCTTCTGATTGGTTAGGGCCAATCTTGTTAGAGTCTCATCTGGTTAGGCCTGGGGCCTTGCCAATGGCCTTGTTTCAGTAGGCTGGTTCCTGTCTCACAGCTACCCTGGCCTTTCAGACAGCTAAAGGGCAAATGGAAACCACTACCACCTCTGAAAATGAAGAAGACTGAAACGTAAAGTTGCTGGAGATTTTTAAAGAATAAATAGCAACTTAACAAGGCAAGCAATGGTCAAATGTGCAAGAAAACCAGTAAAAAGCAATTGCCTTTTGAAACATGGAGAAATTTCTGCTTTAAAGTCTTAATCTTGTTACGATAAGATTTGCCAATGAGCTCAGTGGGAAAATTGGATTATACTTTGACCCATGGTTGGATGAGTTGCAGAATATTTTTCAGGACAAGAAATTAAATAAAAACAAATTCAATTTTTCTTTGATGTGGGACACAAATATTCCCCAGCCAACATCTTTTTTCTTCTTACCAAAAAAAAAAAAAGATAAAATGCTACTTACATAAGGAGCTCTAGGGAAAGAGTACAAGTACTCTCTAGGAAAAAGAAATATTTTCCCTCTACCTAATTATTACTTGAAATCTTGTCACTACTGCTGGTGTTTTCTTTTCTCAGGTATAGTCCCTTGCAGTCTCATAGTCTTTTAGATTTTTCAGTCACTCTCACAGACATTAGTGATTGCTTGATAACTATTTCTCTCTTCTTACTAAGGGAATTCTGCCTCCCTCCCCCCAGTTGTCAGTATCCCAAAATGTGAGAGTATGCTTCGGGAAAGGCTGCCCTCTGCTCCAGGTCAGAAATCTTGATTACTCAATTATGTTTATTGGATAATTATGGATCAATTAAGCCAATTTTGGTAATTTCATTGCCTACTGACGGTGACTGATTAAGGAGCACCATGTGACTTAATTCAGTTTGATGAGACTAAGAGAAGATAGCTGAGGATTTTGAAAAACGTTTTCTAGATCTTAAGGAAGGACACAAGGATTTGTCTTTATCCCCCTTTGCTCCATTTCTGGACATTGCTGTTTATGCATGTACCGTTTGATGCTGCTCTACCTGTCCTGAGACCACAATAAGAGCTAGCTGACAAAATGAGAAGAGTAGAATGCAAAATAGGCCTTTCAGTACTGATTTATTTTTACAAAGGAAATCACAACACTTCATCAAAATGATTTGAAATGAAAGCATGGAGAAATAAAACCAGCATCTATTGATAGACATAGAAAAAGGATTTTCAAGTTTTAAGGATTAAAAGAGAAACCACACAATGGCAGAACAAGCCAAGTTGATAAATTTCCTCCTCCTTTCTGGCACATAGTGGATTCTCAATATTTCAATAACTATTTGGATTCTTGTTGATCCTTTCTGTTTAGTATATTGTTGTACATGGATGTCCTGTCAATGTGTGAAGCTCCTGTTGTCCATCAAGAGCAGGTTCCTGACTTAGATGTCTGCTGCTTGACTTCAGTGAAAAATAATGTGTAAGTCAGGAATGGTCCTCAAAGCATCATCCTACCTGTCCATCTCCATCTTCATCCTCTGTGACTCATCACGCCTGTTTAATCTTTAGGTACACCAAATCAGTATATTTCGTTGACACTGGTGTCCTCTCTCACGCATCAGTGCCACTGTGTATGTACCTGATGTAACCCTAAGCTGCCTCTGCTGCTACTGGCAGCGGGTGGATCCCCCAGATGGTGTTCCTGAGTACTGTGGAGTGTTGAACAATGGAAAATATGCTTTCAATTTTGATTGCAAGAATATAATGTCTCTTCCTAAAATGAAAGAAGAAAATTCTTTTGTCTGGTAACACGGTAGAGAAGGCAAAACAGAAATATAGCTACAGTTCTGAGCGAAGAGAAAAAAGCCGTTTCAGGGGTTGATCAGGAAGGTTATTTAGATGGAAAGCAATTTGCAGAGCAGATGGGTTAGGAGAGAGGAAGAGACAGAAGTAAAGTCTCTGTAGAAATCATTGGGTTAAGACAGTGCTTGAAACAAACTGAACAATGTCATTAGAAGGGACTCTACAATAAGTGTTCCAACATGGTAAAGAGATGCTCCCTCAGGCAGCACGCATTTGGACCCAGGCATGCACTAGGAGAGTCAGAACCCAGAACCTTATCCCAGAAGATAAGGATTCTCACAATTTTCTCGTGGTGATTTCAATCATTCTCAGACAATTCTTGCTGTGTTCACAAAATCCTTCTAGGTATTTTGAGATATAAGTACTTTTACTGAGTAGCTTGTTCCTACTGTTTTTAATAAGTGCTCTATATTAGCAAAATAAAGCAAGTAGAACTCCTTACTGGTCAGGGTCCCATGAGGAAACAAAAATCATGTTAAAATTGGGTTCATCTGAAGAATGTATAATAAAGGAACCATTTACAAAAGTATCAGCAAGATGCAAGGAAATCACAAGAGAGTGTGGGTCCTCTGGGCTGGTAATAGGCTGCTGTTACCACTCCTAGGTTTAAAGGAAAAAACGGAACAGAGAAGTCACTGGACCCCAAAGAGAGAGGGCTACCTGAGAGAAGCTATGCCCAATGATAGAGGGATGCAGCCAGCCCTGAGTGACCCTGCAGGAAAAAAGCTGAGGGAAGAAATACGTGGACCTTGCTCTCTTCCTTCACTCTGATATTCTTCTGGTGATTCCCATTGACTGAACCCAACCACAAGCCAGAAGGCAAATGAGCTTGTTAATCCGGTTAGTGGAGGTCAGCCTTCTGGGGCACAGTGCAACGTGGAGAAGAGGGGAGTGTAGAGGTATCCTCCACAACCCCTTTTAGGAAGCTCCCCTGGCAAGCCTTAATGATTTAAGTCTGAGCATCCTTGTACTACCTTTGAACACAGTGTTTATTCCGCTGAAATGCCCTTTCATTCTCCATTCTTCTAAGTCGCAACAATTGCCCTTCCCTTAACCAAGCTCCATCTGGCTAAAGACCAGTTCAAGACTCAAGTCAAGTGCTACCTCCGCTGGGAAGTTAGGAACTATTTGTGTCTTTTCCTGATGACCAGCTGAATCAGAATTAGATCAGCTGAAGATAGCGGAAAATCTAATAAAAGAGTTGCTTAAAAATGGTGGAAGTTTATTTCTTACTCATGTAAACTGGATCTGCTTAGGAAAACCCACAAATCTCTTGAAACTGTCCTGTAGAAAATGAATGAACTCTCTCTGCGTTCAAGCAGAGGTGGTCTACAAAGCATGTAATTGTCAGCTCACAATTTTGAGGTGGAGAGACACTAGTTTCTACAGCTTTGTAGTGACATCCAAAGAATCATTAGAAAACATTGAACCACAGTGCACCATTTTATATTTTAAAATGAAAAAAAAAATGAGAATAATGACAGGAGAAGAGGACTTGAGACACATTTTCTTTCAAGACTACACAAGAACCATAGTGAAAGAGAAATCTAGTCATGTGAGCTCTGAAAATAGCTCTCCCAGTAATTTCCTCTCCAGTAAGGGTAATCATTGCTCAATTATATGGTTCTCCAGCTGCAAGTAAATTTGAGGAACTGACACAGAGGACTGTGAAGAGTTGCTAATGATGGTCAATGTTTTCAAACTACGCAAAATCTAGGGTAACAAGTAAATGGAGACCCGTTTGCTAAATTCTCCTGGTAATTGTCCTAACTGCCAAGCATGTAGGGAAGCTGTATACATCTGCAACCAGATATGGCAAACAGCAAAATCAGATCCTGCCTGTTCTTTGTTCCAGTGACATCAACCTCATTAGAAAAGAAATGACATTCAGAGGGACATTCCTGCCATCTACTGTTGTTATTGCCCTGGAATTTATCAGATTATATTGGCTACTCAATTCTAGTATTAATTTCAAGAAAGTGTTTTCAAAGGATTGAGAGGAGAGAGAGAGCTATGTCACATGTTTCCTCAATTCTTGAAAAGATGATTTTGGAGCAAGTAAAACTCCCTTTTTAAAGTTCAGTTTACAGAAAATCAATTTAGAGGGACAAATTTTGCTCATTAGTGGTTTTGCACTGACTATCAAGGTGGTGGTGGGGGGGCACTTAGAGTAAACATTATGATCATGCTCTGGGTTGTGGTTGTGATTTTGTCAGTGACCTAAATGTCTCTATTGGAGCTTTCATGATCTCTCTCGCTCTTTCTCTCTCAATCTAGCTCTTACTCTAGCTCCTGTCTTGTTCCCATTCTCCCTCTCCCCAACCCCCGACCAATCCCATAAATGTCTCTTATATGTCATATTAAGTACTATACAGCATTTTTTTGATAATTTTATTTGATGGAGAGAGAATATAAATACAGCTTCTGGAAGAAAATAATTTGAACTATTGGGAGAGGAAAGGGGGTTGAATTTTTAGACATTGTTCACACTTGAACAACAACTTTACTAGCTCGTCAGAATCCAAAAAAAGGAAAATGAAAGGAAGTAGGGGAGGAGGGAGGGAAGGAAGAAGAGAGTAAGGGAGAGCAGGATGGGGAAGGAAGGAAGGAAGGAAGACAGGAAGACAATCCCTTGGAACCGCAGGAGATGTGTTGGTGGGACACTAACTGAATGAACTGATTCTGAGTCATCCTATGGCATTTGAGATTCTATGACACAAGTTTAACTTTTTTTAAGATATTTCAAAAATTGGTAGAACAATAATTTAAAAAGAAAATTAACATTGCCTCATTACACTTAGAAATTTATTTGGTAAAATTCTAAAGAATTTTATTCAATTGGCAGAATCTCAACACATTAAACCTATCCATTAAGTCTGAAGAGAAGAGAATAAAATTCTAACTACACTTTTTACTGCTTTTGGTGCCATAATAGGAAAATATATCTCTCTACTCTGATTCATACACTGTCTCAGGCTGGCTTTATAGAACTGAATGTAAATTAGGCTTGATTAGCAGGAGTTTGCTACAGGTATTCTGGAAAAGAAGTATTTTTCTGGTTTAAATGTTAACTCCCATATACAGAAGCCACAGGTTTGCTTTCATATGTCGTGGTAAAATTCAGCTATAACCAGTTTTGTCCTTGAAATGTTTTAAAATTGGCTCTAAAGTTTCATGTTCCAGATGGGCAGCCTTCAGCAGGCCCTGCTGAGACGGCATATTAAAGGCCTAAATATGCCTTCAGTCTACATGTGAATTCCCCAGGTTGACAATAAATATTTAAAGAGTTGCTTGTGTGTCACGAAAACAAAACTGCACCTTGTGTCTATGTAGGATGGTTTATAAATAAATCTGTTTTTCATTTTTTCTTGTCTAGTCATTTTTATTTAGAGGGGCTGAACCAGCTGCATTTTCAAGGCTCACCAGTATGGTGAGCCACATGGCTGAGTTACATAGTCATCAGAAGCTACAAATAAGTGCCACTTGGGACCATGAATATGTTCTATGGATGCTACCAATATATACATTCATGTCTCCAGTAGAAAAACATTGCTCTTCCTCAAAGACCCAGATGACACCACTTGAGCAGCAGTAAGACTATTACATTCTTTCATTCCCATGCACACATTGTTCTAGGCACTGCTAAGTACTGCTTAGTACTTAAGTACAAAAGAGTACTTAAGTACTTAGTACTTAAGTGCAAGTACTGCTAAGTACAAAAGAGATAACGGCAAGCATGATAATAATAACATTGATATCAACAGCCAAGCAACCACTGTCATTCATTAAACAACTACTATGTGGTAGGCATAGCATTTTACATCACTTAGTCCTCTCCAAAATTCTTTGAGGTAAATGTAATCCCATTTTTATAGATAGGAAATCTTAAACCCAAGGGTAATGTTTTTATTATCACACAACGGTAAACAATAGAACTGAGATATAGTCTCCAGACTGGGACTTACTGTATTTTTCTCTTTACTTTAAATAAGACTGACTATGAGGAAGGCCACCTGCATGTAAGAAGGATTGACATCACATTGGATGGTGACAAACTGACCCAAAGAGGCCCTATCTCATAGGGAAAGGATGAGTGCTATGTGCAAAAAATAGGAGAAGGCAGAGCAGAGACGGCAAGGGGTGCTTCAGGTCTAAGAGCGTAGTCAGAGATGCAGAGTAATAAGGTCCCCATTCTCCAGTAGATTGTTTTGAAAGTTTTAAGTTGCAAAATTACCAAAGATTCCTTTACCAAAGGTATTATATATATATCACATTTTCTTTTATTATTTTTTATTGAGTTAATGATAGGTTACAATCTTGTGAAATTTCAGTTGTACATTATTGTCTGTCAGTCGTGTTGTAGGTGCACCCCTTCACCCTTTGTGCCCACCCCCACCCCACCTTTCCCCTGGTAGCCACTAAACTGCTTTCTTTGTCTACATGTTTAACTTCCTCATATGAGTGGAGTCATACAGAGATTGTCTTATTTCACTCAACACAGTTCCCTCAAGGGCCATCCATGTTGTTGCAAATGGGACGATTCTGTTCTTTTTTATGGCTGAGTAGTATTCCATTGTATATATATACCATGTCTTTTTTATCCAATCATCTGCTGATGGGCACTTAGGTTGCTTCCACATCTTGGCTATTGTAAATAATGCTGCAATGAACATAGAGGTGCATGGGACTTTTGGAATTGCTGATTTCAGGTTCTTTGGCTAGATACCCAGCAGTGGGATGAGATAGCTGGATCATATGGTAATTCTATTTTTAATTTTTTGAGGAATCTCCATACTGTTTTCCATTGTATCACATTTTCTTTATCCATTCATCCATTGATGGATACTTAGGTTGTTTCCATATCTTGACTATCGTAGATAATGCTGCAATGAACATGAGGGTGCATATATCTTTTCAAGTTAGTGTTTGTGTTTTCTTTGGATAAGTACCCAGAAGTGAAGTTGCTTGATCATATGGTAGTTCTAGTTTTAAATTTTTGAGGAACTTTCATACTATTTTCCATATTGGCTGCCCCGATTGACATTCCCACCAACAGTATGCGAGTTCCCTTTTCTCCACATGCTCATCAACACTTGTTATTCCTTGTCTTTTTGATAATTGCCATTCTAACAGGTGTGAAGTGATCTCATTGTGGTTTTGATATGCATTTCCCTGGTGATTAGTGATGTTGAGCATCTTTTCATGTACCTTTTGGCCATCAGTATGTCTTTTTCAGAAAAATGTCTACTATTCAGAACTTCTGCCTGTTTTTTAATCAGATTGTTTGGTTTTTGCTATTAAGTTATGTGAATTCTTTATATATTTTGGATATTAACCCCTAATCTGATATAGGATTTACAAATATTTTCTCCCATTCAGTAGGTTGCCATTTCATTTTGTTGATGCTTTCCTATGCTGTGCAGAACCCTTTTAGTTTGATACAGTCCCACTTGTTTATTTTTGCTTTTGTTATTTTTACTTTTGATATCAAATCCAAAAAAATCATTTCCAAGACTGATGTCAAGGAGCTTAATGAATATGTTTTCTTCCAGGAGTTTTATGGTTTCACGTCTTACATTCAAGTCTTTAATTCATTTTGAGTTAGTTTTTGTGTATGGTGTAAGACAGTAGTCCAGTCTCATTCTTTTGCGTGTTGCTGTTCAGTTTTCCCCAGACCATGTATTAAAGAGACTGTCCTTTCTCCATTGTATGTTCTTGGCCCCTTTGTCATAATTAATTGACTGTATATATGAGGGTTTATTTCTGGGCTTTCTCCTCTGTTCTGTTGCTCTGTGTGTCTGTTTTTGTTTTAATACCATATTGTTTTGATTACTATAGCTTTGTAGTATAGTTTGAAATCAGGGAGTGTGATACCTCCTATTTTCCTTTTGATTTAATCTGCATGTGCCTGAGACAACAGGTCTAGACATTTCAGATAGGAATCAAACATAAAAATAATTGTGTTCACCCAATTGTAATAACAAATAATATTTATTAAACACTTACTACATGACAAGCATTCAGATGTTTTATTTAATCCTGAGAAAAAGCCCATAATGTAACTATTTTTATTTTTTCTCACTTTACAGATGGGAAACTGGGGCATAGTCATTAATTCATTCCACAAATATATTATCTATTGTGTAACAAATCACCACAAAGTTAGCAGCTTAGGTCAACATAGTTTATTTTTTTATTTATTGTCTCAGTTTTCAAGAATCTGGTCATGACTTAGCTGAGTTCTTTGCTGTAAGATCTCACGAGGCTGCAGTCAAGGTGTCAGCCAGGGTCTCATCCAAAGGCTCAGTTGGGGAAGGATCCACTCACCAGCTCTGAGTGTTGGCGGGATTTAGTTCTTGTGGACTGTTGGACTGAGGGTCTCAGTGGCTTTTTGGACATCGGCCAGAGCTGCTCTCAGTTCTTCCTGCACGGACTTCTCCATATAGCTTTATCAAAGCCACCAAAGGAGAGCTTGCCGGAAAGACAGAAGTTACTCTTTTATGTAACCTAATCACAGAAATGACATTCTGTTACCTTTCCTGTATTCTATTGGTTACAAGCAAGTTGCTAGCTTAGCCCACACTCAAGAGGAGAGGAATATACAGAGGCTTAAATAGCAAGTGGCAGAGAGCTCTGAGAGTCTACCCACCACCACAAATATTTTTGAGTACCTACTATGTGTTCATGAAACTCATTTTCTAGAGTGGCTTAAAGGAGTTAACTAAATATCTGAAGGTGAAAAATTAAATAATTGAGGGAAGAAATCAGAAAAAGGAAGTCATTTTGAGGGAAATGTAAACAGTATCAAAAAGCCCTCTCAGGAATAATCCACTATAGAATAACTTTGGAGGCAGTGATAAGATCAAGCTTCACATCAAAAGATGAGATATAATTCACAAGCACCCACTGAGGCAGTAATGACTTTCCTGTCTCAAAAGATAGAGCAACCTAGGGGCTGGCCCCGTGGCCGAGTGGTTGGGTTCGCGAACTCCGCCGCAGGCGGCCCAGTGTTTCGTTGGTTCGAATCCTTGGCGCGGACATGGCACTGCTCATCAGGCCACGCTGAGGCAGCGTCCCACGTGCCAGAACTAGAAGGACCCACAACAAAGAATATACAACTATGTACTGGAGGGCTTTGGGGAGAAAAAGGAAAAATAAAATCTTAAAAAAAAAAAGATAGGTTCAGATATGTTTTGTTCAAGAGAATGGAATGCTTTCCAATAGTCAAAGCTGATGAATATAAAATTATTTATTTACCATTATCAATATGTTTTACTTTACAGTGAGACTTAAAATATTGCAGCATGGAGGTGAGAGGGCGAGACTATCTGGAGATGATGCCACTACAGACCTTCTCTTTTTAAAAATCCACTTCTAAAATGCTTTTTGCCTTTTCTCTTTTTTTTCCCTAAATTAACGTAAAATAAGGTCATACTTACCCCTCAATGCTTTTGTTGTCCTTTTTGGTATCAGTAAAATATCACTAAGATTGTCAAATATTGATCTTTCGTGGAGTTTAAAAGTTCTTTTAGAGAACATTCAAGTGCAGGAAGAAGGACGATGTGTAACCAGCAACTTGGATCATTCTGAAGGAAAGGGCCTTCTGTTGCTTCTTTATTTCACAAATATTTTATATTCACAAAGACAAAATAGCAAGTCAAAATTTCTGCTATTGAATAACCACTAAAACATTTTATTATAGCTCTCTATCCTTTTTTCTATGTATTGATGTGAATACGTGCAATAATATTTGCTTGCTTGCAGTCGTCCTTGAATTCTCTCTTCCTCACACACACCACATCCAACCTTCAAAATCTGTCCAGAGTCTGACCACGTCCTTCCACATCCACGGCTACTGCTCTAGTTCAACCCACCATCGTTTCTCCTGACTGGTGTCCCTACTTCTGCCCTCGCCCCTTTCAGTCCAGTGTCTACACAGCAGCTGGTACCATCCTTTTACCTGTATGTCACTTTATGTAGCGTCTTTGCTCAGCACCTTCCACTGGTTTGCCATCTTACTCACAATAGTGAAAATCCTTATGTTTTGCCCTAGAAGGCCTGTATGGTCAATACGACTCTTTGCCTGTTCCCCGTCTTTCCCTACCATTTGTCCGCTTTCTCACTCTTTGCTACACTGGCCTCCTTACCATTCTTGAACACATCACCATGTGCTTTCCTGCAAGCCTTTGTACTTGCTCTTTTATCTGCTGAATAGAACATCCTTGCCCCAAATAGCCACATGGCTAGGCCTTTCAGATCTCTGCTCAGAGTTCACCTTATCAGAGAACTGTCTTAGCCCCACCTCTCACTTTATTACTCTCTATACCTCTTATCTGATTTTATCTCAGTGAACTTATTATTTATTTACTTAATTATTATTTGTCATCCCCACTAGAATGTAAGCTCCAAGAATGAGAGCACGGACTGGGATTTTTTTGTTCACGGCTATATCGTTAGTGCCAAGGACAACTCCTGGCATGTCGTCGCTGCTCCTTGAGTTTTGTTGAATGGATGAGTAAATAGTTGAATTAAAAAATAGTAGTAGTTGTAATAATAATAATAATAAACTTGCTATTTTATTTAACAATAATTTGTAAAATTTGTTCAATATCAATAAATATAAAATTACCTCATCAGGTTTTTCTTTCCATGTGCATAGTATTCTATTATATCATGGAGTATTTAACTCACTTCTATTTTTGGATCTTTGTTTTCTTTCCTCATATTTCCATATTATAGATAATATTGTAGCAATTATATTGTACATAAATGTTGGCACACACGTATGTATATATTTAGCATAATTTTCTAGGAGCAAAGTTGTTACTTCAGAGAGTGTGCTAATTCAAACGGAGTAATAAACACTATCAAAATGTCTACCAGGAGGATGGTTAACCATTTACATTCCTTCCAGCAGAATATGAAAGTATTAATTTTCTCACATCCTTGCTAAGACCTAATATTACCAGGCTTTCAAAACTTTCCCAAACTGAGAAGTAAAATATAATGTTTTTTCTCTAAAATTTCCATTTCTTCAATTACTAATGAATTTGAACATACTATTTTATGAATTAGCATTTTATATATTTGCTCACTGTTTTGTCTTTTGTTAAATAATTTGCCATGTGTATTATAAAACATACTTTAGGTTGTCATTTATATTTATATTTTATGGTAATTTTTATTTTAATAAAAAAGAATTTAATTTGTTTAATTAAATTTATACTTCTAACCAATAAAAAGTTCATCTTAAACTGCTTAAAGTTAAACTCATAAATGGGATCATGTGTGATCAAATATGCTTGGGGCTCAAGTTTGAGACTCCTTGAAACGTTTTCTGTTAGTAGATTTTTCTGCTATAACCACCTAGAGCCTTAAGAGAGCTTTGATAACATTTCTCAGTACTTTCCATGCTCAGTCGTTAAGACTGCAAAAGCAATTTTAGGACGTCAGGTTGAAACTTCAGGGGTAAATGAAATAAAATTGATCTGGTTGCAAGTATACCGCTGTATTATATTAACTTGGTGCACTTACTTCACCAGAGACCTGATTAATCAGCCCGCTCCTTCATGCTTCCAAGCTTTAGATTCCCCCTTTGCTAGTTAGAATCATATTGTTATATAATATTGTGAATTTCAGAGACTTTAGGGATCACTTATCTCCTACATTTTCTCAAATGACGTTAACAACTTACATAAGTTGAGTATCTTGATAAAGATTGCTCTGTAGCAAGACTAAAAACTAGGTGCTTTGATTTTCATATTACATTATGCTGCTCCTCTGTGGGTCACCATAGAGATATTTACTAATTTTAATTTCAGTCAATTCTTTGATTTCTGAAAAAACAAGAGTAAAATTCTATGGGGTGATTAAGGAACCTGTTCCCTTGTGGATCAGAGTCCAGAATAGGGCTTTTCAGTTGCTTTGTCTTCACTCCTAAGCCCAGGAATCCTAATTTTAATTAACAGTGCCTAAGAAAGGAAGGTCTATGTGTGGGAAAGAAGCAAGAGCTAAATTCTCATTTTTAGGAAATTTTCTATAAAAAATAGGAATATTATTAGATAATTCAAATTTCCAAGAGCTTGTGAAGAGCACTAGAACTCCGTACTATAATTCAAGTGACTCAAGATATTCCAGAGAAAGGGGGCCAGAATGTAGCTGATGACGGCAAAATAAAGTATGAGTCAGGTGCAAAAGCAGGGGCCCAGGCAGATCAACAGGATAGAAATTGGCAATGAAGTTGAAAGTGATGGGGGGTTGGTGAGCCGAGGAGTCGAAAGAAAGATTTCTTAGACTCTCAAGATCTGGCAGTAGTGCTCTTTTATTTAGAGAATAGTGTGGAATAGCATGGGGACAGGACCCATGGGCAGGCAGAGCTTCTGCTGCTGCCACTTCTGCTGCCCCCGCTGGCATGGGGACAGGGCCCATGGGCAGGCAGAGCTCCTGCTGCTGCCCCCGCTGGCATGGGGACAGGACCCATGGGCAGGCAGAGCTGGTGTGTGGGGACAAGACCCACGGGCAGTCAGAGCTCCTGCTGCTGCCCCGAGTTGAGGGTTAGGGCTAATTTTATAAGGCATGGGTACCTGACTTATTTTTACTGGAGAAAAGAAAAGATGATGTAAAAAGTCATTAAATGATTTCAGTGCAGATGGGGTCTGGTTATTGTGCGGTCATATAACTTTAGATACGAATCTGGCCATATAGATCGGCATGTAGGTGAGGATGCCCCGGGCTTCTCTCCCTGGGGCGGTCCTAATTCATACCATAAAAAAAAGTCCACTGGGTCGTATACTTTGGCATGTAGGCCAGGTCACCTTGGGCTTCTCTAGCTGGGGCAGCCTTAATCCACATCAAAAGTAGACCAGAAAGTCAAACTAGATAAGAATTCCATAAGAGAGCACTCTGATCACTGGGCCAGGGCCCCCGGCCCTCACTTTTTCTTGAGTAGTCAGGGTGGGTGCCTTGGGGAGATGCTTGGTTCCTGGCAGCCCCAGGTCTTTCACTGAGATCTCCATTGTTCTCAGTCCGGTCACTCAGATTCCAAAGAGCTAATCCTGCCCTCATTTCATGGCTATTACATGGGCTTTGGAGTCAGAAAAGCTGATTCAAACCTCGTATTCGCCATTAGTAAATATGTGACTTTGGGCAATTTGATTAAAGTCTTTGAACCTATATACACAAAATTTAATGAATATATGTGACTTCGCTTCCTAAATGGCACATACTAAGTCCCCAATAAGGAATATTTAGTGAGATTATGACTCTTTCTATCATAACTCTAATTTGTTGAACTTTTAGATTATTTTAACATCTTTTAGATTGTACTCAGTGGTCCAATTACGTTTCTCTTTTACTTTAGAAGTGTGAGTAAAAACAAGTGACCTAAAGGTAATATAAAGATAAAATCAATTCTGTTTTGCCTTAAAGTTTCTTGCTCAGTGTTTACTTTGGTTCATTGAATGAAACAGATAAGGTAAGACATTAATTCTAACTAGGAAGTGAAGCTGGAATCTGAAAGGAAAAAACCAAAACGGAAAACCCTCACAATTTCTTAAATTAGAAATCTCAAGAGAAATGAATAAAGGACAACACAGTCCTATAGTCATGTACATAACCCTCTTTTTATTTCTGATTATAATTTCTCTGGTTTGTACAAGTGACCAGCATTTCCCTGGGGTGTGAGTCATCCAGGAGACTAATAACAAAAGATTTGCATTCTTGTATTTCAAGGTAAATTTCCATTGCAAATACAGGAGAGTTACACTGTCCCTGGAATTTAGGTATCACAATTAGAAACACTCAGAAGAGGACGTAAATTTACTAAAGGCAGACACGGTATAAAACTGAATGTGATAAAATAAATTCACTTAATGTACAAAATTTTGTATTAGTAGTTGCTTGGTATAATATTTCTAAAACTCTTGTGATATTCAGATATCAGATTTATCAGACTTATTTCCTAACCTGTTTTATTCAGCTGTTATTATGAAAATTTTCATTGTCCGAAAGCTTATTGGTCTTCTGAGCTTTTCCCTACTCAGTAAATTCTGAAATTTCTTTGAAAAATAAAATAAAGCATGGTAAGATTATTGACATTATTATTATATTTTACACGTTTACCCTTTCATTTTGTTTTTATAGCTACTAGTATTCTGATAAGTGGTATATTTCACATGCCTGTATACTGTCTCTCTCTGTCTCTCAGTGACTCACACCCACACAGTAAACCACTAAATAGCTCCAATTTGGGTTTGTAGCTCCAAATCATATCAACATTTTCCTTGGCTCAAATGCATTTACTCACAGTTCTTAGAGAAATCTATTTTTAGGGTTAATGTAATTGTCCAGATAGAGGCTACTGCTACATGGCCATGCATTCCCTGTTCAGTGTCAGTCAAAAGCATTTTGTTTTCGAAGATAGAGCCAATTAGGAAACATGAAATTCAACATCACCATCACAATTAAATCCAATGAAATGGGTCTTCTCACGTACTGGTTGGGAAAGTAAGTGCAAAATAGGACCAGCTTTCTGGAGGGCAATTTGAAACTTAAATTTTCATACATTTTATTAATTTATTTCACTTCTAGGAATACAGTTAATGGGGGAACATCAGAGATGTATGCAGATATTTATGGAAAACTGGTAAATATAACAAATTGAAACACCTAAAATATCTGGTATTATGGAATTAAGTAAATAGTCAATAATAAGTGAAAAAAGAGGAAACATTATAAACCCAGTTTTGGAAGGATATATGAGAAACTTATCCCTATAATTATTAACAGATGATAAGATTAGGAGAGACTTTTTTCTATTTCATACATTTTATGTTTTCCACAATAAATACATATGACATATAATCCTAGTAAAATGATAAATGGTATATAAAATTTGTACCTATAGCTACAGTCTCCTATGAGCACCAGAACTTCACTGTCAAGTGGCTGCTCGATATTGTACTACCTGTTATTTTCTTGAATAGCTCAAGCTCCACACATCTCTCAGATTTGCAGCTCTTCCATAATTCTATTTATTTTACTACTATCTGCTTAGTTGTCCAAGATAGAAATTTAAATTCATATTGATGTTTCTCTTTTATTATTCAAAAATAATTAGTTCCAAAGTCCAGTACATCATTTCTCCTGATTCTTGAGTATATCTTCTTTCTAAATCAATAGCACCTACAAAGAAAGTTTCAAAGTTCTAAAGATGTTATAGAAAGTTCGTGAATACATATTGGGCTTAATTTTTGGAGAGTCCAACTCAGCCATATGCTTCAGCCACACCAAACTCTTCACCATTTCCTAAGAAAGAAACGTTGTTTCCTTTAAAACTTCTACTTACTATACAAAACAGCAAAAATGTCTCCTCTTCTCTGAATTCTCCTCTAAGTATTTCTGGGTTAGTTAACTGAGCCATTCTTATTGCTCCCCAAATACTTTTTACAACCTACTTCTGAAGAATCCAGCACACTGAGTTGTAATTATTTGCTTTCTGTAAATTCTCTTTACTAGATTGTGGTCTGCTCTTTAGAAAGGACGATCTTTTGAATCTTACACTTGACTCTCCTTCTTTCCTGTCCCCAGTATTAACAAAGGGTGAAATATATAGTAGGCATTTAATGCTTTTTTACTATATAACATTATTTTGATTGTTACTCTGTGTTATGCTTCCAAATTCAAAACACAAATTTCTATTGATCCATTGACCAATATATCCATTTCACTTTAGTCCCTGTTCATACAAGAATTTATATTGATGTCATTTAACAGTCAGAAAAGCAGCCCATCTTTAGGAAAGATACTTTATATTATCAAGACAGTTATAATAACTTTGGTAAGAAAATCTATCTTTACTGAAAATCTGCTAAGTACCAGGATTTTGCCAGACACTTTAGATGTTTAATTTTACTTAATTCTTTACTCAAAGACAATAAAACTGAAGCCTAAGACATTTAAATAACTTTGATAAGATCTCCTAGCCAATAAGTATTAGATCTACCTAAGACTGAATCCAAGTCTGTCTGATTAGAAAACCAATTCCCTTAAATTAATCAACAGAAAGGTGTTTGTAATAAATAACAAAAATTTATTTATGTGGGTATTATGTTGGTATATGAATATTTTCCTAGATAAATCACAAAAGTGTCACAGAAGCAAGAAATAATAGTACTGTAAAATTTCAATTATTTTACTAATTGTAGGAAATATCACTCAAGTAAATAGTAAATGTCTGGTGTGATCCTGAATTCTCTTGTTTCCCTAGAGTATCTGCAATTGACAAGATATTTGACAGGATATCTCAAGATATCCTTAGGGATAATATGAAGAAATACAGTCTAGGTATTAATGTAATTAAGGAGAAAAGAAAGTGCATATGCTATCACACTTAGACGTTATTAATGCATTGATCTCAATCTATTACCATTTTATTAATTCTTTGAAGAAAGAATTAGCATACTTATCACATTTGCAGATAAGATTGTTGAAGTGACAAAAATGCACTGGAGGAGAGAAGCAAGGTTAAATGATATGTAGAGAGACTGGAAGATTGGGCTAAATCTTTAGGAATTGCATTTAAAAGGAATTAATATAAATTTTTGTCCTTGGTCCCCAAAATCCAAGCAGTGTATTGGATGTTTGGAATAGGAATAGGAAAGGACAACTGAATAGCAAACAGAGGCGGAGAAAGTAGAAAAAAGAGAAGATTTGTTGTTTTCCTTCAATTATCAGCTCAGGGTAAGTTGATAGGTAATGGGGCTCCCTCAAATAAATAAACAAAACCAAGACAGGAAAAGAAGAATTCCTGTCTGAACTAGCACAGTTTGTGAAGAAATCATTTCCACTAATAAACGCGGAATCTTCTAGGTTTTAGCAGCTGGTTGCAAATGAGGACCCTCCAGGTGGAAGGGCATCTGATAAAACCGACCTTATAAGACTGTCAATACATTTTCCTCAGAATTCAGCTGCTTAGAATATAGCAGCCATCATGAAGTTGGATGCCAGTGTGCTTTGCTGCCCTCCAATACAAGTGAGGACAAAAATATTTATTTTGCATGTGCATCACAAAACTGAGCATGGTTGGAATTTTTAGAGACTTTGCTGATCACTGAGGCTTTACTGATTACTGAGAAAGCAAAAAAGAAATTATCACACTCTGCTTCAGCAGCCCAGTTCACAGATTCAGATCCTGGGTGTGAACCTACACCACTCATCAGCCATGCTGTGGGGGCAACCCACATACAAAATGGAGGAGGATTGGCACAGATGTTAGCTCAGGGACAATCTTCCTCAAGCAAAAAGAGGAAGATTGACAACAGATGTTATCTCAGGGCCGATCTTCCTCAGGGAAAAAAACAATTATCAAAGACTTCAAGAAACGTAGAAACAGTTTGACTCACAAGATTTGAGACCAAGGCAGAACTCTGCATTTCTCTTTGAGTCCAAGTTACCCCTAGCTCTTAGCTTGCTTCCACTGGAGAATGCCGCACTTTGATCTATTTTCCAGGAACCAAGTGCCCAAATACCTTGTTCTCTTGACACATCTAGTCTTCTCATATTTGCTTTAGCATTTAGGACTAGGAAGTGTGAATTTTCCACAGTAATCACATTTGTGATACACAAATAACTTCGATTTAACTTTTCAGGTGATTCTGTGTCTCCTATGCTTCTTTGTGCTCCAAATGGAACAACATTCTAATCCAAAATGTGTCCTTCAAGACACTCTACAAAAAGGGTTCTGAGGTCAAAAAAGTTTGGGAAACACTGCACTATGTTCATCCCTCAGGAGGTCATCAGGCACAATAACATATTAAAGGTTCTAATGTGTTCTACAATTCAAGAAACCTGTTAAATTTAAATTTGCTGAAACTTAAATTAACTGAAAATTTTCCAAGCTAATTTGACCAGAGAACAAATTATGTGTATTTGTTGTGTATGTGTACAGCGCCTATTAACTTCCCACAGAAGATAGTTTGTCCGATATTGCCCTATGGAAAGACGTATACAGTCAGATTTTTATGCGTAAATGTGGAACAAGCAGGTCGTTCCCTTCTGGGAATAAAGTCCTAGAACTAGATGGGTTCTTCTTTGTATGTTCAAACACATAGCATTTCAGTTTTGAGAGCCATTTTTCCAAGTAATCTGGCCAGAGATAAGAGATAATTTTTTTTTTAAAGATTTTATTTTTTTCCCTTTTCTCCCCAAAGCCCCCCAGTACATAGTTGTATATTCTTCGTTGTGGGTCCTTCTAGCTGTGGCATGTGGGACGCTGCCTCAGCGTGGTTTGATGAGCAGTGCCATGTCCGCGCCCAGGATTCGAACCAACGAAACACTGGGCCGCCTGCAGCGGAGCGCGCGAACTTAACCACTTGGCCACAGGGCCAGCCCCGAGATAATTTTTTTTTAATTGAGAGGAACTAAGAGGTTTTATAGAAGTCCTGAAGTCGTGCCTCGTGATTTCAGTTCGGAGTAACCGGGGATGGAGTACTTAGCATGCAGAAGAGGGGCATAGAGTGGGACACGTCATGGATTACCTCAATAATTGCATGTGAAATAAAGCCATGTCAAGTTCAGAGTTTTTACGTATTGTCTCCAGAAAAAAACAAGGGTCTCTAATTAGGTGCTACAGGGAGAGAGAAATCAGCTCAGCATAACTACAGAGCTTTTTGACAGAGCTATCAAATATTTAATGGGCTGACTCCCAAGGTTGTGTGATTCTTATTATTGGGAGAGTTTCTTTGATTCACCTGCATTCTAGGTACTTATACAACTCCTGAAAATACAAAGATGACTGCTAGAAACGCATATGTAACCCAGAAGCACACATGTGCACACAATGGCATACGAGTGTTCTCTGTAGTCTGAATAGAGACCTTTTCAAAGCTCTGTAAATCTACAGAGGGAGTGATTAGTTCTAATAGAGAGAGAAAGCCTGTTTTCCAAATAGTGCTTCAGCATACTCTGAAACGCGTCTTAGCCAAAATATTGAAGAAAGGAATTGAGCCTTTGTTTTACGTTTGGATTACATGATTTTGAGATCTCTTCACTGTCTATTTATTATCAAATTTATTTGTTGTGATTAAATTCTCCTTGTTATTTTAAAACTACATCAATTGTAATAAGTTGATTTTACCGTTCATTTGCGTTCTTATATCATTTCTTATGGAATTCTATCAGATCAGATAAGAAGTAAACACAAAACTGTTTAATATGAATGATATATAACAACTAAATCCAAAAACCCCTATAGTTAATTATTTTATTGTTCAGTACTTTAGATTTTTCTTTGAAACATTTTCTCCTTCTTTCATTTCCAAATGCCATTTTAATGAGCACCATTCCTAAAGTGTCTACATAAAGAAGAGGCTAGACAACTAGAGATTTTCAGAATTGGACGAATAAAAATAATCTTTCAAGGCCCTAGAAATAGTTCTGCTAATTAAAGTGTTGACTGAAATGGAAATTAAAGTCATACACAAAGTTGTACAAATTTCCATAAAAGCTCTGGCTGACAAGCTTCAAATCCCATAGTCAGGTAATGAACCAGAGAGGAAATACAAAATTCTATCAAAATAGAAGATTCTTTGAAACCAAGAGGTCTCAGAACCCATCGGCTCCTGGGTGTTTGGGCAGAAATTAAGGGGAACATGTTGTCTTAAAACATCCGCAGAGCTACCCCACTCCCGATGATGCAGTTATGTCTGGCCTATTGTCACTAAATACTGAAGCAGAGAACATAGTTACAGCTTGCTAGAAAAAGTTATTAGGAACTAGATAAAGAGGTGCAATATCCATAACAAGTAAACATTAAATTTTAGTCTAGTCTAGGAGGACAAAGTATGATGGCTCTCATGTGACACTCTTACATCTTTTCTTTCTTTTTTTTTTTTACTGAGGAAGATTGGCCCTGAGTTAACATCTGTGCTAATCTTCCTCTGTTTTGTATGTGGGTTGCTGCCACATGGCCGCCAATGAGTAGTGTAGGTCTGTGCCCAGGAACCAAACCCAGGCCACCAAAGTAGAGTGCGCCAAACTTAACCACTAGGCCACAGGGCTGGCCCCTATATCTATCTTTATATTAGCTAATGGACCTTCAAGTTCAGAAGGAATGTTAGAAATTGGATTTGGAAAAAGAGAAATGACCATGTTTCCCTCAATATCAAATGTTCATGGGAAACATTAGTATTAATTCATGATCGATTCTATGGCAGCAAACGTTACTTAAAATGTATTATTCAAGTCCAAATATAAACAAATTGTTCCTGTCTATAAATACACGTTTCTTTACTTGTGCAAATGTGATATGTTTCATCTTAATCACAAGGAATAATAGGAAATACCCACAAGATCAAATATCTATCCAGCTTTTTCAAGATCAGTTTGGTTAATTTACAGAAAATCACTTTGACTTGCTTTCACGGACTCACTCATTATATGATGCATCTTTTCGGCCTATAACAAATGTATCCATGTTGGAAGTGTTGCATTATCATGTCCGTTGAAAATTTTGCTTTCTGTTCCTTTGGGGGCAGCAAGGTGAAGAGATATTCATATAAAAATGTGCAAGTTTTCCAGACAATTTAGTAGACAGATACAGAGACTAATCCTTTAATTCTAAAGGATTAAAAGAAGTATCCCCTTAGCATTTTTAAATTTTTGTCTAAATAACCCAAGGATAGTGGATGTGTTTATGTGTGTGTTTGTGCATATATATGTACATGTGAATTACACATATAAAAAAATGAAAATTATATACTATTGTAGGGATGCAGAAATGTGTTTGTTGCATTTTTTAGTTTCTTATGAACTTTCAAGCTTTTCTATAGTGTAAACATTACATCATCGTTAAAAATTTTCCCAAAGATAGTCGTGTGTGTACATGTATATGTGATGCATATGCATTAAGAAAATGTCAAATGGCTGTGTCAAAAGTCAGTATTTGGCTAAAGGAGACTATCATTTTCTGGAATGAATATCTAGGATAAAAGAATAATTCTGAAATTTTAGCTTGTAAATCAATTGTTTTAATTATTGTCTGGCTTAATAGCACAGGAACAATAATGCCTTAGCGCTGCGAGCTGCGGGATTGTTTCTCTCGTCACTGCACTGAGCGCTGAGGGACTCAGTGGACCGCAGCTGTCTTTTGGCTCGTTCTGCTCAGGCCCCTGCCTGTATATTGTTGCCACCTCTCACATGTGATGAACAAAGGAGCCAAGTTGGTATCCATCTGTTACATCACTTTTTCTAAGACTAAAGAACCAGCAGATAGGACTGTTTATGGAAACATTCAAGGCCGAAATAGGAATGAAATAATTAAACATTAAATTCAGTTCTTAGAGGTCGTTTTGTTTAAAGTTATATATACTAGTCTCCGAACAATTTTACAAATATAGAAGCATAATATGACCCAGTCTTTGTTTTGATTTATTAGTGTTGACATTATTTAAAGCAGTTTGTGGCTCCAAAAGAACATAATGTTTTTCCTAAAATTTATCTATGTAATATATTTCCCTTAACATTCATAAAGGTCAATCTATTTCCCCATTTATTTTACTACTTGAAAGTTTTTAAAAGGGTTTATGTAAAAATAATTCATAACTTGCAGAATCATCATTAATTATTGCTCCATTTTACTACTGCAATGATAAATATACACTTATACTTCAAATTAACTGATAAAACTTTATCATAAAAATATTTGCACTCCAGGTTACCCATCTTTGAAAGTGAGTAATGAGACACTAACAATCAGTCTGAAGTATGTCTTTGCGCTCCTTGCTCCTTTCTTGGATGCGGCGGTCTTCTGTGTGATCGTGTTGATCACACACATGCTGACGAGGCCGGAAATAACATCGCCACACTCATTTGGCTCTCTGGACTTTCAAAGGATCAGACCAAAGATGAATTCAAATGTTAGATTTTAGCCGAAACCAAACTTTGACACATCCCTCAATATTGTCCAACTTCTGGCAATTGTCCCCCAAATCGCCAGGAGAACTGGGTGATGCTGCTCCAAGACAGAATTAACCAAAAATCACTTAGACAAGTAACGCTCTTTGACACAACACTAGGGGCTTGAGAATATTTATTTGATTGACTAGAAAACAATGTATATCTATCTATGCATGTACCCTGAGGTCAATGTTTATTGCTTGAATGTTTTATCAATTTTAGTTTGCTTACTATTTTGGTTTCCTACATGCTGTTTTTCTTTTGAAGTCATTTTAAGGTTTTTGTTGTTGTTTTGTTTTGTTTTTGAGGAAGATTAGCCCTGAGCTAACATCTGCTGCCAATCCTTCTCTTTTTGATGAGGAAGACTGGCCCTGAGCTAACATCCATATCCATCTTCCTCTACTTTATATGTGGAACACCTACCACAGCATGGCTTGCCAAGTGGTGCCATGTCCCCACCCGGGATGCGACTCCGAGAACCCTGGGCCGCTGAAGCCAAACATGTGAACTTAACTGGTGTGCCACCAGGCCAGCCCCATTAAGGTTTTTTAAAGTATTATAGTAAGCTATAAAGTTGGAGGGTTAGCTTTATTAATATAGCTACAATAATGAGAAATTTGAGCTTTATTTTTTTAACGCAAGCAACGTCAATAGATTGTCATTCTGAAAGGGAAAAAATAATTCTTATTAGTTTTGAAGTAATATTTGAAAAAGTTTTCACTATCAATTCTCAAGGAATCATTACTTGGACAATTTATGAAATTCACTGACAGCCATTTTTTTAAGCAGAGTTCTAAGTGATCACTGTGTGATACTTGCTTTTTGGAGTAGTTTGAACAGGGGATGTTAAGGGAAAAGGGGGCATACACCCTGATCATTGACCAGGATTGGTTTAAATGCTATCTTGATATGACTCAGTATTGTAGCAATGTTTGGAAGTCATTGCCCCATAGACATGACAACCTGCTTTTGGAAGGGTCAATACAGAGCACGAATGGAACCATCCCCTTCTGTTGTACACGGCTTTAGGCACCTCTGTGTGAATCCAGTATAAAATCTGCTTTGTGCTCCAGATTTGGCACGCTGACCTATCTGGAGTCATGTGGGAATGTGACTTCTGCTGTAATAGGATGATAACATTTTTGAATGAATCTATAAACATTTTTAATGAACATAAGCTCCTGAGATCAAAATAGTTGAACGTTCTAAATATCATCATCTTAGTTTATATCTTGGGTTTATATTTATTTGGTGAGGGCCAGCTTTTCCTCTATTGTCCGTAGAACTTGCAGCTTCTCTTGACGCATTGCTTATGTGCTGTAGTGAAGTGCAAGGACTTCGTATGTCTTTAATTAGCTTCCAGTAAGAAATGCAACTGATGTTTTTCAGGTCCTCGCTTGTCTCAGCACAATCATAAAATCATTCAGAAGGAACAGGAATAATAAGACAGCAGGGAAAAGATCCAAAAGTAAATGAAATAGATTACCTAAAGGAATATCTGGAAAGTAATTGTTACATTGTATTATAAAGACATTCATTATCACCAGAATCTAGTCTCGCATCAACTCCCTCCCCTCAAAAGCAGCTACAGCTTGTATATTCCAGGTATTGTTTTCAGCTCTGAATATATGATCATTGTTTCAACATAAATATATAAATGTTTAAGTATTTTATGTAAGTTACATCTAAAACTCAAGAATTTTTCTCCAGACAAAACCCAAATAAACTACAACAACCAGGTATTGTAGAACATTTTCTCTTTAACTTAGTTATTATTTATTGTCCTTAATATTTTTAGAAGAGAAAAAATAATTGGGGTTTTTTTTTTTAGCTTTTTGCATTTTTCCTGGCTTGACTCTCTCAATATAAAATAAAAAATTTTTCGTGGTAGGATTATCGGTTTCCCTTTTTACACCCTTCTGTAGTGAAGAAATTTTAAAAATATCTACTTCTATATTTAGGAAAAAAAATCAAATCAATTTTGAGAAATCTGAACTAAGTAGAATCAAAAAGATCCAAAAAATGAATATTAGCAAAAAGATTCTGTCCTTTGAAATAAAATCTTGTTGACTATTTTTTTAGACCTATCATTTTATATTTAAGAAAACACTTGATAGACTACTTTTCTTCAGACAGTTTTGACACAAGAATACCTATGTCTTCACAAATAAAATGACATACAATTAAGAAATTAGATATTCTTTCAGAAATATAACTGGTTTACATTTAGACTTTCAACTTATTTTGTTTAAAAATGTAAAAAACAGTTGTATGGGTTTCTGGTGAGTTCGAGGTCCTATAGGATAATTCAGCTAATAGAGCCCTGCAGGATTCAGACTGCGGCATTTGGGTCCATTAATGCTACCTTCCAACTAAATGCTAACATAATAAGCTCATAAGCTTAGGGAAAGCACACAAATTTGGAAATAGTCAGGGCAAATTGTGCTCCTGAGGTGTAATGGTGTAGTGAACAGGCCACGGGTTCTAGGGAAAGACATAATTATGTAGGTTTCCAGCTCCTCCAAATACTAAGTATATAACCTTAGACAATTTATTCTCTTGTCTTATTCTCTTATCTTTTATTTAAAATAGACATAACATGAAAATTCAGAATTTGAGAGCAATATATTATGTTCTGAAAACCTAGAACAGTATATAGTAGATGGCTTACAAAAACTAGTCCCCATACTTTATGTGTCTAAAGACTTGGACTGGGGGCAACTACAGAGTTCATGATAGACGTTAAAGGTGGTAACACTATATAATACTAATAATGACAGTAACAATAACAACAACAACAATACTGTGAAGAACGAGAAGGAGGAGGAGAAGGAAGATGGGGAAGGGGGAGCAGAGGAAGAGGAGGGGACGGGGAGGAGGAAGGGGAGAGGGAGAGGAAGAAGTCAAAGAAGTAGCCAGATTAAGTGTTGGTCATTGTTTTGAATAATTTTGAGTTTCTCCAAATGGTTTTCCTTTAATACTTTACCTTTTGTATCACTTATGCATAATTATATTAACATAGCATTTGAGGGTTGTTTTAGTCTGATCAGGCTGCCGTAATACAATACCTTAGGCTGGATGATTTAAACAACAGATATGCACTTTCTCACAGCTTTGGAAACTAGAAGTCCAAGATGGAGGTGCCTGCAGGGTTGGTTTCTAGTGAGGGCTCGCCTCTTGGCTTGTAGACCTTTCCTCTGTGTTCTCACTATGTTCTCACACTGTGTTCTCACTGTGTTCTCATTATGTTCTCACATGACCTTTCCTCTGCACACGTGGAGAGAGAGCTTCTGTGTCTCTTCTTTTTCTTCTTCTAAGAAGACCAGTCCTTTTGGGTTAGGGCCCCACCCGTATGGCCTCTTTTAACCTTAATTATCTTCTTAAAGGCCCAATATCCAAATATAGTCACATTAGGGGTTAGGGCTTCAATATATAAATTTTGGGGGAATGCAATTCAGTCCCATCAAGGGTGGGAGGGGTCATAGGGAGAATTTAGTTGCTGCAAAATCGAGGAAACTAGTTAGAAACCAAAAGAGTATAATTTCTCCAATTCACAATCTCATTTACCAACCTACTGTTCCCCAAAAGGAATGTTATTTAAAAGATTGTCCTATATTATTTTGTTTCATTTGTATCATTGTCAGATAGCGGACCCTTAACAATTTTATTTTTAATTTCATTTGATGAGGAAAATTGGAATTTCATCAAACAAGGCATTTCTCATTGTCTTTCCATAACTGACACAAACATTTGCGCATATTCCTTGATAAAAGGCCTTTTTCTCTCCCATTTTATAATGTAATTTCCATTAGTGTTTATGATTATTACATTTGTCTCCAGAAGCTGTGCTGCCACCACACACTGTCAGCCAAATCTCTCATCACCATATGGAAAATGTTTGATTTTAATGAAAAACCTGGACAATCATTATGCTGATTTCTTGGCTTCACCAGTGGCGGCAGCAGCAGCTTCGTACCACTTGAGTTAATGCTTTTCTGGACCAACTCTTAATTTCAAGTTGTCTGTGGGGGCTCCTTAGCCTGGGCAGTGAATATCTGTGCATGAATCGTAGGTGTGTGAGGCTCAGCCAAATGGGTCCCACTTTGACAGTCAGTGGTGTTGACCGCCTAGCCTCAGTCTGCCACTCGGGAAATTTTCTCCTTTGGTTGAGAAAATCAAGTGTGATTGTTCTGACCTTCCTTTTCTATCCCTTCAGGCAATTAATAAAATTTTTCTTTAGCATTAGATGGAGATGCACTTATTAGATTAGTTCTTTTACTGTTTCTCCTCTTATGTATTAATGTTTCCCTCATCGTCAGCTTTAGCAATACAGCAAACTGGACTTTATCATCACCTTACTAAGAACAAAATCATGAAGTGATTTTCTTCTTCAAATGTCAATCTGTGTCTTGAATGGAGATTAAATGATCAGAATCATCAAGGTTCAACTCCACAAGCAGCTGATTTTTTAATATTTTATTTAGCATACAAATTTATGACTCAACCCTGATGATCATGGACTAAAGGAAAACTTTTACATTTTTTCTTTAAAATTAATACATAATTTCACCATCTTAGATAATTTTGAAATAAGATTAGGATTTCCCTCACTAGAGAGCTGAGATTTAAAATATTTACCCCAAAAGCAATATTGGGTTTTTAAGATTCTCTGATCTGAGATTTATTTGACTGATTGCTAATCTCTCTTGTGGTTACAGCTCTAGATAGCTGTAGCTGATTATATCTGGGAATTGTAATGAGGGATATATTGCCTAGAAACTATATTATTGATGAACTGAAATATTAAGGTCTTCTATAATCTTAGGGTTCAGTGAACAATCACAAGTGCCTTTAGGGGCTGCAGACCCCAGGAAGGTAATTATCAAGGAGTGGGATTTGAGTCTCCTGGCTAAAATAAAATCCAGATGAGACATAATAAACCTCTCTTATAAATAACTATTTACTGACATGATTTTTGTAGGAAAGTTACCATTGTATTCTAAAGATCCAATACATTAACTTATAAGCTAAGCTTTTATTTGGGATATGTCATTACCATCTAACTTTGCTATTTTCTTTACGTTAGTGTTTATCAGTTCATGGGCTGAGCTCTGCTGCCCGTCGCCTCCTTCTCACTCATTCCTGAGCCCAAGCTGACAAAGATACCAAGCAGCTCCAACCCCAGCCTTCTAGAAGGGGCAGGTCCTTAATGACAGGTACCTAACCATGCAGCTCATTCTGTCCTGCCACCTTATTCCAGAAGATGAAGTGTTTCTTCTCATGTTACAATAATACTGAAGACTACTCAGTACCTTTCATTCATTACATTTCAATATAGAATTTTTCCAAGGGAGAAAATAATTTTAAAAGAATTACAGAAAGCTAATGTGCTGTAACAAAATTCTTGTTTACCAACTCAAATATGGCTATTTCGAAGTCCCCGTGTCCTCGGTCATTTCTAAAGATGGTACCATTGTTAAACTGAAACACCTGTGTGTTTTAGATCAGGGTTCTACTTCCGGCTCTTCACTGAGCCATTATGTGAGGGTGAAAGCAAATTATGTGAGGGAATCGAATTAGGTGCAATGGGAGGTCCTATCAACTGTCATTTTACTCAACTCTCTTTATGACAAAAATTCAACCGGTAGATGGCACTGTTTATTTCAGTGAGAACTTTCAGTTCAGTGCCATAAAAGTTAGCAATCTGAATGCGGAAATGTGAGTCTCCCCAAACTGATTTGTATTCAAGTACCTCAGAGAGACACAAAATCAACACAGATTTCCTCATTCAAGAATGGACAAATACTTGCTTCTGGGATTTTGTATGTTTTTCAAATAGTGATGTAAGGAGAGACATGACAAACTTAAAAATATTAATTTGAGGACTTTGTTATCAGCCTTGAAAACGTAAAATACATGTATATACATATATAGACGTACAGATTTATATATTTTTAAATGTAATTCAATCATCATAATACAACTTGAAATTTGTTTTCCCAATGCTTCGGCCAAAATAAACGACTAAATACACAATCTGAGGATCTTTTCCTCTCCCAACACATAAATAGTGATAGATTTAACATGAAAAATGAAAATTATAGAGACTTAGCTATTTTCAGAAGCAAGACAAGGATCTTTGTGGACCAGAAATGGAACTGAAACACAAAGTGATAAATGAAGTAGAACCTGCAGGCCTGCCAGGCTTTGGGGCCGGAAGCAAGCTTATGTTGCCAGGAAATTTGGATCCTTTTGGATAATGGAAACTAAATACATCCTGTGGGGTAGTGGTTTCACTGCCTGCAACTAAAGACTCCCATTCAAGTGGAAGGAAGCTCAAAAGAGCTGTGGGCTGAGGAGGAGGAAGGAGGAAGCCCCCCAGTCAAGACCTGAGCCATGCTGCCTGCTGGCTCGGTGGCTGGTCTGAGGTATTTGTCAACATCGCTGTGGCACGTGAGCTCAAATGACAGTATGGGGTGAGTTTCTAGGGAGAAGCAACTGTAAAACTTCTAGGCTATAGGGATGAGGTTCAAATGGAAACTTTTGGTCAATATTAGCCTGCAAATCAATATTCCTGACCATGAGAGGAAAAAGTAAGAAAGACAGCCAACACACTGAACAATTTAAATAATCAAACATTCCATTTTAGTCTTAGAAGAAAAAAAATAAGATTCAAAGTTATAATCATTAAATATTTCCAGATTTTAGTAAAAATATGAGTCAACTCTGAGGGCTAAGCAGGAAAACTAAAAATATGTTTATAGCTAGACACACCCTAGAGAAACTTCAGAATATCAAAAATAAAGAAAAAAACCTTGAAATCTCCCAAAGAAGAAAGATTTCCACAAAAGAACCACAGATAGATGAAAGATAGACTTCTTAAGAACAACAAGGCAGGCCAGAAGCCCAAGGCACTTTCCCATTACGTGGCTGAAAGAAGCTCATGGTCTACTTAGGATGGACTCAAGAGGGAAGGGAAATATATTTTCAGAAACATAGAAAGTAAAATAATTTACTATTCATATTTTTCCAGAAAGAACTACTCAATGATGTACTGTAGCAAGGAGATTGAATCCAGAGAAAAATAATAGGAAGCATGAAAAAACAGTAAGCGTGAAAATTGGTGAAATATGTTGGCAAAATTAATTAATTATTGATTATAAAATTAAAGAATAACCAATCTAGGGGTTAAGAAGAGAAAACTAAATATTGTCAATAATAGCAGATTGGTTGGGCTGGAGGGGGGAGGGAAAGCCAAGATGCTTGCTTGATTTAGGAGAAAGATAAGGAATAATTTTTTATATTATAGGAAAAAGAATACAGTCAAGAAATAAAGAATAAAGAGAGAAAATAAAGAAAACTTTAGAAGTGCATAGTAAGAAAAAATGAAAAATAAACGGAAAGAAATGACTCTTCTGACTCAGAACCGTGACTGGCTCTTGCAAGGAAGAAAAACCAGGACGCAGGAAGCTAAGGGCTTCAAATTATATCCTAACCTTTTACATATTAAAAGACAAAAAGACATGAAGTGAATATGCCAGAATGTTAACACTGGTTGAATGTGGGTGGCAGGTACAGAGGTATTTTTCGTATTATTCTCTGTACTTTTCTGAAGGACTGAAATATTGCAAAATGTAAAATAATGCCAAGGGGAAATAAAAAGAAGAAAAATGTATCATCTCACTGTAGGTTCCCCAATTCCTCCCCTTCTCAGGCCCTGCTAAGAGATGTGGAGCATTTTCCTAGAGCTAATATATTGGAAATCCCTGAAAAACAGATTTCCTTAAAAAAAATCAAACAAAATAAAATAAAAATGAAAGCTAAAACCTGCTCGATTTCTTTCGTATATTGTCTGCTTCTTTTCACTTTTGAAATCCTTAGTTTCCTGTTCATTTTGCATTTGTTTCTATTGGTTCCTGTGAATTAAGCAGACCATCCCCGGGATGCTGAGACACACATACGTTATTTAAGATTATCTGTCTGCAAAAGTGTAAATTGAGAATCTTTCTCTGACACTGAATTTGACTTAGAAAATAAGACTAGGAGCGTATAACTGTGCATTTTTTTGTGTTTCTATGAACCAGAAAATCCAACTGGACTACTTGTGGCATTTGAAAGAACATCTAAATTGGCAGTTTTACTAGTGAAGACACATTAGCCTTCTCCCAAATTTAAGGCTTACATCAGAACACATAACTAGTTTGGAATATAAATAAATTTAATTGGGCCCATTAATGGATATCAAGGGATTAATTTTATCTCTTGATAAAATTAATTAATTGGGATATTATCCCAGTTCCATACAACCTCATTTCTTATATAAGTGAGATTTTTAAAATTTCAGCTTGTGTAAAACCAGTCAATAATTCTACCATGGAGAAAAAGAAATATCTTTTTTATATTCAGAGGCACCTACAAATTATGCTTGGATCCTAGACAAAGTAAAAAATTACAGGAAAGCTTCTAATACCAATATGGTTTGAAAGGTCTCTTGGGAAAAATAGAAACTTTGGTAAAAACATAAATTAAAAACCATCATTGGGTCGGCTCCGTGGCCGAGTGGTTAAGTTCCAGTGCTCCGCTGCAGTGGCCCAGGGTTCAGATCCTGGGCGCGGATATGGCACCACTCATCAGGCCAGGTTGAGGTGGTGTCCCACATGCCACAACTAGAAGGACCTGCAACTAAGATATACAACTATGTACCAGGGGGGATTTGGGGAGAAGAAGTGGAAAAAAATAAAAATAAAAAATAAAAACCATCAGAGGCCTGACTCAAAATGATAGACTGAGCACACACATTGTCTATCCTGCCAGCAATTTTATTGATGTTACAAAAAGAAAAAAAAAAAACATATATGAAGCATAAACCTGTAAAACAAGAGTGAGTTTCAAAAATAGGCCAGATACTATGAAAAAAATCTAGAAGATAGAAAGTAGATAGGATCGGATGGTAGAAAAACAGAGATAGAGAAAACGACAACCAAAACATGTGCAGAGATACGGTATTGGATGGGAAAGGGCAGTTTATCCCACAGAGCGCAGAGAAATGCCATGTTCAGAATAAACAAAAACGTAAAGCAGGAAGGACATCTAGAGCAAGAATCAGGATGATTCAGTCAGGGCTGCCATCGAAACAGATTCTGCAGGCAGGGCTTTTTCCTGCTCGTGAACGTGGAGGAACTATGGTCAGCGCAGTGATGGTAGGTTTTCTGCATGAGTCAGTGTGATCCAGGAGAGAACAGAGAGAATGGAGGCAAGAAATTAATCAAAGAAATAGTAAGACAACATTTTCAGAGGGGAGAAAAGATATCTCTTTAGATTTACAGGGTCTGCCTAGTGCCAAACAGGATCAATAAAAGAAGAGTCATACCTTAGACATAGCCTAGAGAAATTTTAGAACACTAATGTATTAATTTCCTAGGGCTATCATAACAAATTTCCAAGAACTGTGTGGCTTAAAACAACAGAAATTTATTCTTTCACAGGTTGGAAGGCTAGAACTCTTAAAGCAAGGTGCTGACCAAGCCATGCTCTCTTTAAAGGATCTAGTGGAGGATATTTTGCCTTTTCCTAGTTCTAGTGGTTGCTGGAAATCCTTGGTGTTCCTTGGCTTGTAGACACATCACTCCAATCTCTGCCCCTGTCATCACATGGCATTCTCCCGTGTGGGACTGTGTCCAAATTTCCTTTTTCTTATAAGGAAACCAGTCATTGGATTAGGGCCCACTCTAATCCAGTGTAAACTCATCTTAACTTGACTACATCTGCAAAAACCCTATTCCCAAGTCAGGTCACATTCAGAGGTACAAGGGCTTAGGATTTTAACATGTCTTTTTGGGAGACACCATTCAACCCACAAGACCTAAAAATAATTTTAAAAAGAATCAGAATCTTCTACAATGATCATCACCACCAAGAAAGGCAGGTTACTAATAAAGAAATAAAAATAAAATTGGCAATGGTCTACTCATCGACAACACTGTATGAGAAAATAAAATTGAGTAATGTTTTGAAAGTATTGAAAAGATATAGTTGAAAACTCAAATATTATTCCCCCAAAAGCTGTCACGCAAGTTGAGGACAAAATAAAGAGTTTTTCTAGTCATGTAAGTCTTCTAAAAGTTAGCCCCTTGGACAAAATGCTGTGTGTTGGTGGACCCAACCCCCATTCCCATCCTGTTTTCCCATAGTCTTATTACAGCTAAGCTTGCCCGCATTATATAATTCTGGCCAATTATAAGTGGAATTTTGTCATGGATTTCCTTGGAAAGATTTTTATTTCTTGATGCAGATTCTACTCTGTTCCTTTCTTCTTCTTTCCTACTAGACAGCTTGCATGAGACCTGTAGCAGTAACTATTCTGTAACTATGAGGAAAAGAAAGTTGCAGAGATGTTGGCCTGATATTTTATAGTCCTGAACCAAGCCTAGAGCCATCTACATCCAGTCTTCTAGTTATAAGACACAAATAAATCCTTATTTGTGTAAGCTACTGTTAGATGTGTATCTCACTTGCAGGCAAAGATATTCCATTAGATCCTTCTTGAAATGATTATTTGAGGATTCATTCCAGCAAAAGGAACAGAGAATCAAAGAGAAGATAAGATGCAAAGCAAGAAACAGTAATGATCAAAGAAATCAGTAAATTTATAGTTAATGGTATGTGTTGATGAAATTATGAACAATTTAGTAACCTTTTGAAACTTAAATCCAAGATGCTTTCAGGTGGTTATTCGGGAGAGCAGTAAAGGAAAGTATAAATGGGATAACACTTCTGATGTATTTGAAGCGCTAAAATTAATTGTACATTTACTAACTGTGAATAGAACATAAGTTTAAATTTTTATTAAGAAATAATATGGTCACAAAAAGAATAAAAAATAAATTATTTAACTTCTAAACCAATAGATAGAAAAACACATTCAAGGAAACACAATTATTCCAATGAACTGAAGAAAAAGCAAGACAGAAATAAAAAACAAAAGCATGATGAATAAAATCATACAAAATAAAGTGCAGAAATCACTCTAAACATGTCACTTCCCAAATAAATGTTCAGTAAATTATTAAAAAAGGATGTTTAATCAAATTTAGCAGTGGATAAAATAAATAGCACAAGCTGTTTGCAGGAGGCGTACCTAATACAAAATGAATTAGAAGGCTGAAAATAAAGACGTAAAAACAGAAATCTCAGATAACTGGCAACAAGAACAGCAGAAATGGTGATATAAATAACATACAACAGAATGTATAACAGCCATAAATCTTTGACACCAGATAATATAACATCAAGACAAATTAAACAAAAGGGGATAGAAATATAAAGATAATTTAATATTTCTCAATTTTAATGGAAGACATAAACATTTTTCTCAGAAATCAACAGACTAAACATACAAGAATTAGAAAATGAAAGATTGAATAAAGCAATCATAAAGCTTTATTTATAACCATATATTAAACTTTATATCCAAGCAAGAGAAGCTTTCCTTTGAAATCTTCCAAGAGATATTTATAAAAGTTGACCACACATTAAGTCACTAAGAAATTCACCAAAGCATAAATTATATCAATATTTTCTCTTTATACAATATATTAAACTAAAAATTAAAAAGAAAAAGAAAGCAGGGAACAATTATAAATTAAAATTATTTAAAAAACTTGTCTACATTAGCATGAAAATTTAACAAAATACGTGTCATACTTATACACAGAAAATACAGAACATTGCTGAAAGAAGTTGAAGACCTAAATAAATGAAGAGAGAATTAATGTTCATGGATTGGAAGACTCAATGTTGTTAAGATTTAAATTTTTGCCATAAATATATTTATTAATAAAACTGTTTAACATTAAATAAGCCAAGAGTTCAGAAAGTACATTAAGTTCATATAACATAAGAGGAAAAAAATTGTAGAATATGCAAGGAAACAAACTAAAACAAAAAGTGGTCTGATCAGTAAAAACCAATGCTAGTTATCTTAAAAGATGAAGAAAGTAGACAACCATTGGAAGATGCAGTAAAGAAAAGGAAATGGGTCAAACACTAGGTATGAGAAAGGGAATATAGCTATTGATACATATTTACACTTTTTAATACAAAGGAATTTACATATAATTATTAGAGATTAGTTTGACAATCTAAATGAAATGGATGAAATCTTTGGAAAATATTAACTACCAATATGACTCAAGAGATAGAAAACCTCACGGATCCAATAACTGTAGATAATTGTATGAGTTAGGTATTATCAATATTATTTAATAATATCATAATATCAATATTATTTCCATTTTAAAAATTAGCATCCTAAGACACAAAGAGTTTGAGTAACATGCTTAGGTAACATAACCAATAAAAGGTTGAAGTCTGTCTACAAAATCTATGATATTAAGCACTATATTATGCTATTCAAATAAAATTTTGGTTTCATTCCTGCCATAAATAAGATTTTATACTTCAACTTAGGAAAGATCCCTGCAAGTTATACACAAAGAAAGAAAAACAAAGCCTTTTCATTTATACGTGTATAATTGCCATATTATGACCCATTTACCTTCAATCATCCCAGAAAATGCTAAACAATTCATTCATCAATTCAATAAGTACTTATCAAACATCTATTTACCTATCAGGCAAAATGGGCACTGGATATCCAATGGTGATTGAATCACAATTCTTGTCCTTAGGAATTCTCATTTTAAAACAGAGTTAATTTATATTGTCATGTTAATAATTTAATAACTGTAGTAAAATAGCAATAATGATTGAACAAAGTTCAATAAGTGGACAAAGAAAGGAATGACCATGTGTGGAAATCAGGAAATAGCCATAATTTTCTGAACATCTGCTGAGTTCTAGTCAAAATAATATAACGGTGGTAAAACCTTATCAGAAAACTAAAAATATTTAAAAATTATAAAGTATGCCATAACATCCCCCATAATGCCCAAAAACTACCACTGATGAAAACTAGTGACTGGAAGTTGTCATTTTCCTTCAATTCATGGTTAGAACTAATTCGTCGTGAAGACTGGCCTCTCAACTATTTACCTGAAGGCACCTTATGTATGTTAATGCATTAATCTCCACAACGTTGTTATGAGGTAGACATTTTTACCCATTTTACAGATGATGTAACTGAAGCTCAGGGACACTAATTATCTTTCTCTAAAGAATCTAACTACAGCAAACAGAAGAACAAGAATTAAACTCCAGGTTATTCTTCTTGTGTCTGTGAGAAGATGGGGGCAGTGCAGGCAAATGATATTGTTCTAACTTGACGATCCTGGAGAAAGATGTGGAAATTATGGGACGGGAGCTCCCTTAGAGTGACATCCAGACTGGACCAAATGGAGTATGATAAACAGACTACAGTAGGTAGAAAAGGTCTTGGAGGAAGTTGCAGATTCTGGGGTGTAAAAGGGGAAGAAATAGGATGTCTGCAGTTCCTAAGTGCACATTTTCTGTGAGAAGGGAGTTGAACCTTTACTAAGAGTATTTGATATGTGAAAGACAAAGCTGGCGGGAAGGCAGGTAAACAGAAGAGAAGGTTGCCTGAGGACAGGCCCAGAAGACTAGCTCTGCAGACATCCCTGCGTTGTCTAAGATGTGTGTTGCTTATCCTCACCTGGCAGTGGAAGCTGAGGGACAAAGCAATGCTGTGTTTACAGAAACTTTGTTGTGTTCAGATGGGAGTATAGGCAGCTCCATTTAGAATCAGCCTTTATTATAGAGGTGGCATTTTTTCTGGGAGATGTGGTTGCTTGAGAAAATTATATTAAGCCGGAAGTTCTTAAGTTCTCGGGGGTAGTCAGGGTGTCTAAAGGGGGACTTCCTGGAGGGCAGAGAGTGAGAGACCTCCGGAGAGGAAGCTAGGGACAGGATGAGACGGGCTGTCAGGGAGGTCATGGGGTTTCTCAGTTTCCCCTCCTTTATGCACCTTGGCCCATCAGCACACCACGTGGTGAGGAATAAAAGTTGGTTGAAACATGCTTTAATTCAGGTGGAAGGCCTGCAGGCAAAGGAGGGGTTCCTGCCTGTTGTGGTCCGGAATCTTCCTTTAATAATGCATTTTCTCTGAGATCACATTTGAAATATTAATAAGCCCATTCCCCTTGAGATCCTTTTTACTTGTTATATCTCCTATTATATAACCTAATTTTCTTAGTTGTTTTCTACTTTCAGGGCAAGTGTCAGCTATAGTGGCGAGGTTGGAAAAGCTTGGTTTGGGCTCTCTTTTCCCAATTCCTGTAACTTTCTTTCTCAGACCCATTCCTCCAAGGGCCTAGAATACTCATGCTGTCACTCTCAAATATACCTAGCCTCCTGTCATCACAATTGCTTGTCCCTTGTTCATTCCCTTACTAATCCTGTAGGGGAATAACCCTTACCCATGTTGGAGGATGGTAAAGGTCGATGGATTATACCTACCAGGGCCATTTGCATTTTAACGAAAGATACCTGAAGCCTGAAGATCCTTATGATGCGCAAATAATCTTTAAAAGTGGAATTTCAGATGCCCAGCCAGGCTGTGGCAGAGATTTGTAAAGTTGAAGAAAAAATTTTCCTTGTGTGCTTTTTTAAAAATCTGAGAGAACTGGACCAGAATTTCTTTACAGGTCCTATGGGAACTAGCACTGTTTTGATCTGCATTATGGAATATTGGAAAGATGCATTTCCTCCAGATGTACGCCTAATTCTAATAGAAAGGATTACTACAAAGCAGTATACTTCATCCATGCAGAAGGTGAGCTCTAGCTACTGCCATCGAATACATAATGCAAACAATGCCCACAGCTAATTTTATGACAATCTACCTTTAAGCCAAGTGAAGCCAGGTGATCCTCCATTATGGAGTTTTCAGAAGAGACGTGGGAACTCAGTTAGACAGACTGAATAGCTTTCCTTCGTTACATTGGAATAGCTTTTCTTTATCTTGGGAGGAAGTCTAGAAAGGTGATAGCTGTGACAACTCACCCGGTAAATTAAAATAGCCATCTGTTTCAAAAAATAAAAAGCATTTTTCAGAGGATCAGACAGAAATATAATAATCACAGCCAGGACTGGTATTTTTAGTAATTGTCATTCTTATTGGAATAATTCCTTTCTGTCACTCTTCAAAGCACAGGACATTCTTTTTTTTTATAAGCACATACATTTTTATTGGACCTTTCATAAAACATGACACATTTCTCTCTAACTCCCTTTGTTTTCCATTCTCAAACTAACCTCTGACGACTTCACTATTGATAACTATTTAAAGATAATTTCCTAATTGACATTCTTCTTACCAAAATGGTAATTTCTCAATGACAGATGGTAGCTAGCTTAATATCAATTATTAATTGGGGATTTTTTTTCTTGTAACACAAATTAGGCCAAATCAACTAGTTATGAGCTTGTACTATGTGTTCACATTTGGATGACAAAATATAAAATGGAAGAAACGAATCGTTTCTGAGTGTCTACTGTAGCTTTAGCATTTAAACATAACCTCACTTGAAGTTCAGAGAAGCTAAGCAAGCTTCACAAAATTATGTAGATATATAGCTTTAACTAATAGATTCAGAGGTCAACTTCAAATCTGTATAATTCGAAGACTGAGAAACGACCCAGCAAAACACTCTGTCTGCAGGCAGAGAAAGACCTCCCAAAGCACAGAAAGCAAGGGGAAGACTAAAGAGCGAAGGGAATGCCTCCACAATCCAAAACGCTTCAGATGAACAGCCCAGTTGCCAATAATTCTGTGACAGGAAATATGGTGGAGCTTGATCTTCTAGAAGCAGCAGCAGAAGAAGGAACTTCCTATGGATCCGGATCCTGAGGGCTGGAGGTACGGAGATGTTTATAGCTGTAAGAATGGTTTCGGTATTGAGGTGCTCTGCATGTGGAAGACAACCCAGGAGTGAGCAAAACTGTCATTGAGTCTTCGGGATGCCCCTTGCCACTGCCTCACTCCCCATGATGACAACCCTAGGTTTAAGGTCGTGGTTAACTTCCAGCCTCATAGAGTAATCTGCAAGATTGGTTCTTTCAACATGAGAAGAGTAGCACCCTCTTCCAGAGGCAGTAGGTAAGGGCTGTTTCGGAGTACAGCATGTGGATGGCATAGGTCATCCAACCTCCCCATCATGGTCCTTATGCATGGAGAAAATGGATGTCTGTGCACAAGAGGAGAACTGAAAACGTTGTATCTGTGAAACGCTCTAATACAGGGGGCTCAGGCCTGAGGTGGCATGGAATGAACACAGTTAGAACTCTGGGGAAGAGGGGCATCTTCACCTCCCTCTAACTAGTGAGAAACTACTGCTAGACCAGCAGCCGCAGTTTATGCCTCAGCTCCTGCCACTGATTGGTCAACCACTCTTGTCCCACAGCTATAGCACGCAGCCTTGAGAAGAAAACAGAAACAAGCAAGGAACACTTCCCTCCAGGCAGAGGCTGGCTGGAATATCTGCTGTTCTGTTAGTGGGATGATGCTAACAAGGACAAATACCTTGGACAAAATAAATACTGAGTTCCACTATTTATCAGGGAATTGTAGACAAGATGGATGAGACATGACTATTGTTGATTGGAGGTTCAGAGTCATTTAGGTTTTTTTGTTTGTTTGTTTTTTTGCTGAGGAAGATTAGCCCTGAGCTAACATCTATGCCAATCCTCCTCTATTTTGTATGTGGGTCACAACCACAGCATGGCCACTGATGAGTGGTATAGGTCTGAGCCCAGAAACTGAACTCGGGCCACCAAAGCAAAGTGTGTCGAACTTAACCTCTAGGTCATGGGGCCAGTCCTGGGAGTCATTTAGTTTTTTGGGGGGTTTTTTTGAGCACCTGAGCTGACATCTGTTGCCAATCTTTTTTTTTTCTTCTTCTTCTTCCCAAAGCGCCCCCAGACCTAGCTGTTTATTCTACTTGTAGGTCCTTCTGGCTCTCCTATGTGGGGTGCCACCTCAGTGTGGCTTGATGAGCGGTGCCAGGTCCATGCCCAGGATCCGAGCCTGTGAAACCCTGGGCCACCAAAGCAGAGCATGCGAACTTAACCACTCAGCCACGGCACTGGCCCCTCATTTAGTTTTTATATATTAAAAATAACGTTTTGTATCCTAAGCTGGTAAGTGGAAAAAATCAGTTAAAGTAGGTACATCCCTTTAGCATCCATCTGTCAATTTCCCTATTCAAATACTATACAAACATGACTAAAATACAAGCTTTCAAATATTTCTGACCTTGAACTTAAAATGATACATTTATCTTACATTGTGAAGCAGAAAATACACACATACGTATAAAATGGAAATAAAACCTTCACAAAACAATGCTTTCCCTGATCACATGCAGTGCACTTTAACATTTTTTCTTATTTTATTTTATTTAAAAAAAAATTTGTAAAATAGATTGGAACCTGCAGTTAGAAAATCACTGGCTTAGATTAGTTCATCAAAGAGAAACTAAAACTGGCTGGATATGCTTTGACTGAAAGAATAAACATGCATTGGGTCCAAGGAATCACCCCATTTTCAAAGTGCTCAGAAGCATCTTTCTAATACACCATTTCAAAATTAGTTTTGGACCATTTTAATTATGCTTGTAATAAAATTAATATCTTCCTTCTTTAAACATCCAGTCTCTACGCCATTTCTACCTTCCTACAGGTTTCATATATTTCTTCAAATTTCACTAGCTCTCATTCTCTGATAATGTCTCAGGTTTCTTTAATGCCCCATCTTATCTATGTATTTTATCTATGTGTCTAGACTTGGTCTCATTCAAAGAAGTTCCTAAGCTAAAATTTCATTTTTTAGTAGACATTTTTTAGGCTGGTTTTAGGATGACAGCAAAATTGAGAGAAAAGTACAGAGGTTTCTCATAAGCTCTCTGCCTCAACACATGCATAACCTTCACCACTATCAAAATTCCCCTGCCAGAGTGGTACATTTGTTACAATTGGTGAACCTACATTGACACATCATTGTCACCCAAAGTTGATAGCCTACGTTAGAGCTCACTCTTGGTGTTGTACATTCTATGGATTTGAACAAATCTGTAATGTCATGTATCCACCATTATAGTATCCTACAAACTAGTTTCACCTCACTAAAAATCCTCTGTGCCCTGCCTACTAGTCCTTCCCTCCCCCCTAACTGCCAGCAACCACTGATGTTTTTACTGTCTGCATAGTTTTGCCCTTGCTAGAATGTCAGATAATTGGAGTCATACCGTATGTAGCCTTCTCAGATTGGCCTCTTTCACTTAGTCGTATGCATTTAAGATCCGTCTATGTCTTTTCATGGCTTGATAGCTCATTTCTGTTTTAGCACTGAATAATATTCCATTGTCTGGATTACCACAGTTTATTTATCCATTAACCTACTGAAGAGCATCTTGGTTGCTTCCAAGTTTTGGCAATTATGAATAAAGCTGCTATAAATATTCATGTGCAAGTTTTTCCGTGGAGGTGTTTTCAACTCCTTTAGGTAAACATCAAGGAATGCAATGCTGGATCATATGGTAAAAGTATTTTTAGTTTTGTAAGAAACCACCAGACTGTCTTTGAAAATGGCTGTACCATTTTGCATTCCCATCAACAATGAATGAGAGTTCCTGTTGCTCCACCTCCTTGCCAGCATTTGGTGTTATCAGTGTTCAAGACTTTAACCATTCTAATAGGTGTGTAGTGGTATCTTATTGTTGTTTTAATTTGTGTTTCCTTGATGACATATGATGTGGAGCATCTTTTCAGATGTTTATTTGCCATCCGTATATCTTCTCTGGTGAGGTGTCTGTTAAGGTCTTTGGCCCATTTTTAATTTATTTGTTGTTTGTTTTCTTATTGTTAACTTGTAAGGGTTCTTTGTATATTTTGGATAACTCTTTTATCAGATATGTTTTTTTCAGATATTTTTTCCCAGTTTGTGGCTTGTTTTTTTATTCTCTTGACATAGTCTTTGTTTTTTTTAATTAAGGTTATGAAAGTTAACATCCTTGTGAAATTACAGTTGTACATCATTATTAGTCATGTTGTAGGTACACCACTTCACCCCTAGTGCCCTCCCCCCACCCCCCTTTCCCCTGGCAACCACTGATTAGTCCTCTTTGTCCATATGTTAACTACCACCTATGAGTGGAGTCATACAGAGTTCATCTTTCTCTGTCTGGCTTATTTCACTCAACATAATATCCTCAAGGTCTATCCATGTTGTTGTGAATGGGACGACTTTGTCCTTTTTTATTGCTGAGTAGTATTCCATTGTATATATATACCACATCTTCTTTATCCAATCGTCAGTTGCTGGGCACTTAGGTTGGTTCCATGACTTGGCTATTGTGAATAATGCTGTGATGAACCTAGGGGTGCATGGAACTTTTGGAATTGCTGATTTCAGGTTCTTAGGATAGATACCCAGTAGTGGGATGGCTGGGTCATAAGGTATTTCTATTCTTAACTTTTTGAGGGATCTCCATACTGTTTTCCATAGTGGCTGCACCAGTTTGCATTCCCACCAGCAGTGTATGAGGGTTCCCTTTTCTCCACAGCCTCTCCAACATTTGTCACTCTTGGTTTTGGATATTTTTGCCATTCTAACAGGTGTAAGGTGATATCTTAATGTAGTTTTGATTTTCATTTCCCTGATGATTAGTGATGATGAGCATCTTTTCATGTGTCTATTGGCCATCCGTATATCTTTGGAGAAATGTCTGTTCATGTCCCCTGCCCATTTTGTAATTGGGTTGTTTGATTTTTTATTGTTGAGTTGTGTGAGTTCTTTGTATATTATGGAGATTAACCCTTTGTCGGATAAATAACTTGTGAATATTTTTTCCCAATTAGTTGGCTGTTTTTTTGTTTCAATCCTGTTTTCCCTTGCCTTGAAGAAGCTCTTTAGTCTGATGAAGTGCCATTTGTTTATTCTTTCTATTGTTTCCCTCATGTGAAGGGTTATGGTGTCCAAAAAGATTCTTTTGAAGCTGATGTCAAAGAGTGTACTGCCGATATCCTCTTCTAGAAGACTTATTGTTTTAGGCCTAATCTTTAGGTCTTTGATCCATTTTGAGTTTATTTTAGTGAATGGTGAGAAAGAATGGTTGATTTTCATTCTTTTACATGTGGCTGTCCAGTTTTCCCAGCACCATTTGTTGAAGACTTTCTTTCCTCCATTGTAGGCCCTCAGCTCCTTTGTCAAAGATTAGCTGTCCATAGATGTGTGGTTTTATTTCTGGGCTTTCAATTCTGTTCCATTGGTCTGTGCATCTGATTTTGTACCAGTACCATGCTGTTTTGATTACTATGGCTTTGTAGTATGTTTTGAAGTCAGGGATTGTGATGCCTCCAGCTTTGTTCTTCTTTCGCAGGATTGCTTTAGCAATTCGGGTCTTTTATTGCCCCGTATGAAATTTAGGATTCTTTGTTCAATTTCTGTAAAGAATGACATTGGAATTCTGATTGGGATAGCGTTGAATCTGTAGATTGCTTTAGGTAGTATGGACATTTTAACTATGTTCATTCTTCCAATCCATGTGCATGGAATGTCTTTCCATCTCTTTATGTCATCGTCGATTTCTTTCAAGAAGGTCTTGTAGTTTTCGTTGTATAGATCTTTCACTTCCTTGGTTAAATTTATCCCAAGGTATTTTATTCTTGTTGTTGTGATAGTGAATGGAATTGAGTTCTTGAGATCTTTTTCTGTTGCATCATTGTTAGCATATAGAAATGCTACTGATTTATGTATGTTGATTTTATACCCTGCAACTTTGCTGTAGTTGTTGATTGTTTCTAATAGTTTTTCTATGGATTCTTTGGGGTTTTCTATATATAAGATCATGTCGTCTGCAAACAGCAAGAGTTTTACTTCTTCATTGCCTATTTGGATTCCTTTTATTTCTTTTTCCTGCCGAATTGCTCTGGCCAAAACCTCCAGTACTATGTTGAATAAGAGTGGTGAAAGTGGGCACCCTTGTCTTGTTCCTGTTCTGAGAGGGATGGGTTTCAGTTTTTGTCCGTTGAGTATGATGTTGTCTGTGGGTTTGTCGTATATGGCCTTTATTATGTTGAGGTAACTTCCTTCTATACCTATTTTATTGAGGGTTTTTATCATAAATGGATGTTGGATCTTGTCTAATGCTCTCCCAGCATCTATTGAGATGATCATGTGGTTTTTGTTTCTCATTTTTTAATGTAGTGAATCATGTTGATTGACTTGCAGATGTTGAACCATCCCTGTGTCCCTGGTATAAATCCCACTTGATCATGGTGTATAATCTTTTTGATATATTTCTGTATTCAGTTTGCCAAAATTTTGTTGAGGATTTTTGCATCTATGTTCATCAGTGATATTGGTCTGTAGTTTTCCTTCTTTGTGTTGTCCTTGTCAGGTTTGGGGATCAGGGTGATGTTGGCTTCATAGAATGTATTAGGGAGTGCTCCATCTTCCTCTATTTTCTGGAATAGTTTGAGAAGGATAGGTATTAAATCTTCTTTGAATGTTTGGTAGAATTCTCCAGAGAAGCTATCTGGTCCTGGACTCTTATCTTTGGGGAGGTTTTTGATTACTGTTTCTATTTCTTTATTTGTGATTGGTCTATTCAGATTCTCTATTTCTTCCTGATTCATTTTGGGTAGGTTGTATGTGTCTAGGAATTTATCCATTTCTTCTAGGTTGTTCAATTTGTTGGCATATAGTTTTTCATAGTATTCTGTTATGATCCTTTGTATTTCTTCGGTATCTGTTGTGATTTCTCCTCTCTTGTTTCTAATTTTGTTTATTTGAGATTTCTCTCTTTTTTTTTTAGTGAGTCTGGCTAAGTGTTTGTCAATTTTGTTAATTTTTTCGAAGAACCAACTCTTTGTTTCATTGATCCTTTCTACTGTCTTTTTTGTTTCAATATCATTTATTTCTGCTCTTATTTTTATTATTTCTCTCCTTCTACTAACTTTGGGCTTTGTTTGTTCTTCTTTTTCTAAATTCCGTTAGGTGTCATTTGAGGTTGTTTATGTAAGATTTTTCTTGCTTATTGAGGTGAGCCTGTATTGCAATGAATTTCCCTCTTAGGACTGCCTTTGCTGTGTCCCAAATCATTTGGTACGGTGTGTTTTCATTTCCATTTGTCTCCAGATAATATTTGATTTCTTCTTTAATTTCTTCAATAATCCATTGTTTGTTCAGTAGCATGTTGTTTAGTCTCCACATTTTTGGCCCTTTCCCAGCTTTATTCTTGTAGTTGATTTCTAGTTTCATGGCATTATGATCAGAAAAGATGCTTGATATTATTTCAACCCTCTTGAACTTATTGATGCTTGCTTTGTTTCCCAAGATATGGTCTATCCTTGAGAATGTTCCATGCGCGCTTGAGAAGAATGTGTAACCTGCTGTTTTTGGATGAAGTGTCCTATATATATCTATTAGGTCCATCTGATCTAATTTTTCATTTAATTCTATAATTTCCTTGTTGATTTTCTGTCTGGATGATCTGTCCATTGGTCTTAATGGGGTGTTGAGGTCCCCTACTATTATTGTATTGCTGTTGATGTCTCCTTTTAGTTTTGTTAATAGTTTCTTTACAAATTTTGGTGCTCCTGTGTTGGGTGTGTATATATTTATAAGTGTTATGTCATCTTGGTGGAGCGTCCCTTTTATCATTATATACTGCCCCTCTTTGTCTTTCTTTATCTGTTTTGCTTTGAAGTCTACTTTGTCTGATATAAGTATGGCAACACCTGCTTTCTTTTGTTCATTGTTAGCTTGGAGTATTGTCTTCCACCCCTTCACTTTGAGTCTGTGTTTGTCTTTGGGGCTGAGGTGTGTTTCCTGGAGGCAGCATATTGTTGGATCTTGTTCTTTGATCCATCCTGCCACTCTGTGCCTTTTGATTGGAGAGTTCAATCCATTCATGTTTAGAGTGATTATTGAAACATGGGGGCCTACTGTTGCCATTTTATCACTTGTTTTCCAGTTCTTTTGCATTTTTTCTTGATGGAGAGCTGTTACTTTGTGTTATTGTCCTTCTGCTTATCTCCTTTGTTCTGGATTTTGTAACCCCTTTCCTTTCTTTGATTTTTCAGGAATGAGGTTCTTCCTGAGCATTTCTCGAAGAGGAGGTTTTGTGGTGATGAACTCCCTTAACTTTTGTTTATCTGGGAAAGTTTTTATTTCTCCATCGTATTTGAAGGATATTTTTGCTGGATAGAATATTCTTGGCTGCAGGTTTTTGTCCTTCAGAGTTTTGAATATTTCATTCTAATCTCTTCTAGCCTGTAAGGTCTCTCCTGAGAAATCTGCTGATAGCCTTATGGGGTTTCCTTTGTAAGTTATTTTCTTCTGCCTGGCTGTCCTTAGTATTTTCTCTTTGTAGTTGACTTTTGCTAGTTTCACTACTATATGCCTTGGGGTTGGTCTTCTTGCGTTAATAAAGTTTGGAGATCTATTGGCTTCTGTCACATGGAGTTCCATCTCTCTTCCCAAGTTTGGAAAGTTCTCAGCTATTATTTCTTTGAACCAGCCTTCTGCCCCCTTCTCCTTCTCTTCTCCCTCTGGTATATCTATAATCCTTATGTTGCATCTCCTAATTGAGTCAGATAATTCTCGGAGAGTTTCTTCATTTCTTTTTAGTCTTAGTTCTCTCTCCTCCTCTTCTTGACATAGTCTTTTGCAGAGTAGAAATTTTTAATTTTAATGAAGTCCAGCTTATTGATTCTTTCTGTCATGGATCACTTCTTTAGCAGTGTATCTAAAAAGTCATTGCCAAGCTCAAGGTCACTTAGATATTTTCCTATGTTGTCTTCTAGGAGTTTTATAGTTTTGTGTTTTACATTTAAGGCTATGACCCATTTTGAGGGGTTTTTGATGAAGTGTGTAAAGTCTGGGTCTAGATTTGCTTTCTTGAACGTGGCTATCCAGTTGTTTCAGCACCATTTGTTGAAAAGACCGTCTTTGTTCCATTGTATTGCCTTTGCTCCTTTGTCAAAGATAAGTTGACTATATTTATGTGGTTCTATTTCTCGGCTATCTGTTCTGTTTCAGTAATCTGGTTGTCTATTCTTTCACCAGTACCATATTGTCTTGATTACTGTAGCTTTATAATCAATCTTAAAGTCAGAGAATGTCAGTCCTCCAACTTTGCTCTCCATCAATATTATATTGGCCATTCTGGTTTTTGCCTCACCATATCAATTTTAGAATCAATTTGTCAATATCTACAAAACAATGAGCTAGGATTTTGAATGGGAACGCATTCAATCTATAGATCAAGTTGGGAAGAACTAATATCTTAACAGTATTGAGTCTTCCTGTCCATGAACACAAAATATATCTTCATGTACTTAGTTCTTTGATTTTGTTTATCAGAGTTTTCTAGTTTTTCTCAGATACGTATTTGTACATATTTTGTTTTATACTGCAGCATTTCACTTTTGGGGTGCTAATGTAAATGGTATTATGTTTGTAATGTTAAATTTCACTTTTTTATTGATGGCATATAGGAAAGTGATTGACTCTTGCACATTTAACCTTGTATTCTGCAACCTTGCTATAATCGCTTATTAGTTCCAGGAGTTTTTTAGCTGATTCTTGCCAATTTTCCACATAGATGATCATGTCATCTGCAAACAAGACAGTTTTATTTCTTCCTTCCTAATCTGTATACCTTTTATTCCCTTTTCTTGTCTTATTGTATTAGCCAGGACATTCAGTAAGATGTCAAAAGCAGTGGTGAGAGAGGATCTCTCTGCTTTGTTCCTGATCTTTGTGGGAAAGCTTCGTTCTCACCATTAAGTATGATGTTAGCTGTTGGTTTTATGTAGATATTCTTTTTCGAGTTGAGGATATTCCCTTCTATTCCTAGTTTACTTAGGGTTTTTATTATGAATAGGTGTTAGATTTTATCAAATGCTTTTTCTGCATCTATTTATATGATCATTTGATTTTTCTTCTTTACCTTATTGATATGATGGATTATATTAATTGATTTTCAAGTGTTAAACCAAGCTTACATACTGGAAGAAATTCCACTTGGTCATGGTGTATAAATCTTTTATGCATTGTTGGATCCAATTTCCTAATATTTTGTTGAGGCTTTTTGCATATATTGGTCTGTAGTTTCCTATTCTTGTAATGTCTTTATCTGGGTTTGGTATGAAGATAGTGCTGGCCTCTACCTTCATACTGATTCAGAATGAATTAGGAAGCATTCTCTTCTTTTCTATCCTCTGAAAGAGATTGTAGAGAATTGATATAATTTCTTCCTTAAATGTTTGGTAGAATTCACCAGTGAACCCATTTGGGCTTGGTGCTTTCTGTTCTGGAAGATTATTAATGATCGATTCAATTTCTTTAATAGGTATAGACCTCTTCAGATTGTTTCTTCTTGTGTGAGTTGTAGCAGATTGTGTCCTTCAAGGAATTGGTCCATTTCATCTAGGTTATCAAATCTGTGGTCATAGAGTTGTTCATAGTATTCCTTTATTATCCTTCTAATGTCCATGGGATCTGTAGTGAAGCCTCCTCTTTCATTTCTGATATTAGTAATTTCTTCCATTATCTTCATTTTTCTTTTTTTACTAGTTGACCTAGCTAGAAGCTTATTGATATTGGTGATTTTGGTTTAATTGATTTTCTCTATTGATTTCCTATTTTCAGTTCCATTGATTTCTGCTCTTTTATTTTCTTTCTTGTGCTTATTTTAGATTGAATTTGCTCCTTTTATTTATTTATTTGTTGAGGTAACATTGGTTTATAACATTATATAAATTTCAGGTGTACATCGTTATATTTCAGCTTCTGTGTAGACTACATCACGTTCACCACCAAAAGTCTAGTTGCCGCCCATCACTGTACAAATGTGCCCTTAATATCTTTCACCCTCCCCTCATTCCCCTTCTCCTCTGGTAACTACCAATCCCTTCTCTATATCTCTTTTTATTTGTTTTCGTTCTTTTTTTATCTTCCACATATGAGTGAAATTGTACAGTATTTGGCTTTCTCCATCTGACATATTTCACTTAGCATAATACTCTTAAGGTCTATCCATGTTGTTTCAAATGGCAAGATTTCATCTTTTTTATGGCTGAGTAGTATTCCATGGTGTGTGTATATATATGTATCTATAGAAGATGTAGTGTGTGTATATACACACACCATGTTTTATTCATCCATTCATCCATCAGTGAGTGCTTAGGTTGTTTCCAGGTCTTGGCTGTTGCAAATAATGCTACAATGAACATAGGGGTAAATGTGTCATTTAGAATTAGTGTTTTTGTGTTCTTTGGATAAATGCCTAGAAGTGGGATAGCTGGATCATATGGTAGTTCTATTTTTATTTTTTTGAGGAATTTCCATACTATCTTCCATAGTGACTGAAACAATTTACATTCCCACCAGAAGTGTACGAGGGTTCTCTTCTCCACATCCTCTCCAACCCTTGTTATTTTTTTGTCTTTTTAGTAATAGGCATTTTGATGGGAAAGAGATGATATCTCATTGTGGTTTTGATTTTCATTTCCCTAATAATTAGTAATGTTGAACATCTTTTTGTGTGCCTATTGGCTATCTATCTTCTTTGGAAATATGTCTATTCAGATCCTTTGCCCATTTTTTAATCGGGTTGTTTGTTTTACTCTTCATTTTCTAAGGTGGAAACCCATTAGATGATTGATTTTAGATCTTTCTTTTCTGACATATGTGTTCAATGCTATAAATTTCCCTTAAGTACTGCTTTTGCTGCATCCCACAGATTTTGATGTTGTGTTTTCATTTTTATTTAGTTCAAAGTAATTTTTTTCTTTTTTCTTTTGCTTAGGGAAGATTGTCGCTGAGCTAACGTCTGTGCCAATCTTCCTCTATTTTATGTGGGATGCTGCCACAGTGTGGCTTGACAAGTGATTCTAGGTCCATGCCTGGGATCTGAATCTGCAAACGCTGGGCTGCTGAAGAGGAGTTCATGAACTTAACCACTACACCACTGGGCTGGCCCCCAAAGTAATTTTTAATTTCTCTTGAGAGTTATCTTTGACCCATGTGTTATTTAGAAGCATGTTGCTTAATCTCTAAGTATTTTGGGATTTTCTAGCTATCTTTCTGTTATCGTTTTCTAGTTTAATTCCATTGTGGTCTAAGACCAGACATTGTGTGATTTCTATAATTTTACATTTGTTGAGGTGTGCTTTATTATCCAGAATGTGGTATATCTTGGAGAATGTTCCATGTGAGCTTGACAAGAATGTGTATTTTGCTGTTGTTGCATGAAGCAGTCTATAGATGTCCATTACACCCATTTGATAGATGGTGTTGTTGAGTTCAGCTATGTTCTTACTGATTTTTTTACCTGCCAGACCTATTCATTTCTAATACAGGGGTGTTGAAGTCTCCAACTGTAATAGCAGATTCATGCATTTCTCCTTGCAGTTATATCACTTTTTGCCTCACATGTTTTGCTCTGTTGTTAGGCACATACATGTTAAGGATTGTAATGCCTGCTTGAGAATTGGCCCCTTTATCATTATGTAATGACCTGCTTTATCTCTAACTCTCCTTGCTCTGGAATCTGCCCTGGCTGAAACTAATACAGCTACTGATAAGTGTTAGCATGGTATATCATTGATTTACCTTTTGTTTTCTGGTGAGGAATAGTGGCCCTGAGCTAACATCTGTTTTCAATCTTCCTCTTTTTGCTTGAGGAATATTGTCACTGAGCTAACATCTGTGCCTATCTTCCTCTATTTTACATGTGGGTTGCTGCCATAGCATGGCTTAACGAGCAGTCCATGCCCAGGATCCAAACCTGTGAACCCCAGGCTGCTGAAGCATGAGAACTTAACCACTATGCCACCGGGCTGGCCTCATCATTGATTTACTTTTAATCTATATACATCTTTATATTTAAAGTGTGTTTCTTGTAGACAACATATAGTTGAGTCTTGTTTTTTGGTCCACTCTGACAATCTGTCTTTTCTTTGGTGCATTTAGACAATTAATATTCAACATAATTACTTATATAGTTGAGTTAATATCTACTATGTTTTCTGCTGTTTTCTATTTGTTGCCCTTGTTCTTTTCCCTCTTTTTGTCTTCCACTATTTTTCTGCCTTTTACTAAACATTTTCTGTGATTCCATTTTCTCTCCTGTCTTAGCATATCAGCTGTACTTCTCTTTTACTTTTTGTAGTGGTTGCTCTAGAGTTTGCAATATATGTTTACAATTAATCTAAGTCTACCTCAAATTATACTATACTATTCATGGGTAGTGCGAGTACCTCATAGTAACAAAATAATCCTAATTCCTCCCTCCCATCTCTCCTATCATTGCTGTCATTTCACTATCTTTGAGTATACATAAGAGTGCATGTGCATGCACACATACATAAATGCATACATAATCAAATACATTGTTGCTACTATTATTCTTAAGAAACTATTATTTGTTAGATCAATTAAGAATAAGAAAAATAAAAGTTTATTTTTTACCTTCACTTCTCCAAGGCTCTTCCTTTGTTTAGATCCATGTTTCTGACCTATGTCATTTTGCTTTTTTCTAAAGAACTTCTTTCACTATCTCTTGCAAGGTAGGTCTATTGGCAACAAATGCTCTCAATTTTTCTTTGTCTGGAAAAGTCTTTTTTTCTCCTTAATTTTTGAAGAATAGTTTTTCAGAGAGTAGAATTCTAGGTTGGTGATTTTTTCTATCAAGACTTTAAATATTTTACTCTACTCTCTTCTTGCTTGTGTGGGTTCTGAGGAGAAGTTCAGTGTTATTTTTATCTTTGCTCCCATATAGGTAAGATATTTTCTCTTCTGGCTTCTTTTAGGATTTTTCTTTATCTTTGATTTTCTGAAGTTTGAAAATAATATGTCTAGGTGTTAGTTTTTCTGGTATTTATCCTGCTTAGTATTCTCTATACTTCTTGGATCTGTGGTTTGGTATTTGACATTAATTTGGGGAAATTCTCAGACTTTATTGTTTCGAATATTTCCTCTGTTCCTTTGTCTCTTTGTTTTTCCTTCTGTTATTCCCATTACACGTTACACCTTTTGTCATTGTCCCAGAGCTCTTGCATGTTTTGTTCCATTTTTTTCGGTATGTTTTTCTCTTTGCTTTTCAATTTTGGAGACTTCCAGTGAGATATCCTTAAGCTCAGATATCTTTCCTCAGCAATGCGCAATCTACTAATGAGCCCATCAAGGGCGTTCTTCACTCTCGTTATACGTCTTTTGATCTCTAGGATTTCTTCTTCTTTTTTTTTCCTTAGAATTCCCATCTCCCTGCTTGCATGCCTATCTGTTCTTGCATGCTGTCTACTTTATCCAATACAGCCCTTAGCATATTACTTATAGTTGTTTTAAATTCCCAGTCTGATAATTCCAACAAATCTGCTGTATCTGAGTCTAGTTCTGATGCTGGCTCTGTCTCTTCAAGTTGTGTTTTTTGCCTTTTAGTATTCCTTGTAATTTTTTCTTGATAGTTGGACATGACATACTGGGTAAAAGGAACTGCTGTAAGAAAGCCTTTAGTCATGTGGTAGTGGTCATGAGCAGGGGTAGCAGGGGGCAGGAAGCCTTCTGGAGTCCTGTGATTAGGTCTCAGTCTTTTAGTGACCCTGGCCCTCTGGATCATGAACTTCACACAGGCTTGTCAGCTCCCCTGCCTTAGGTGAGGTAGGATGGCTAGAGTGAGCTGAAACTGTGTATTTTGTTAGGTATTTTGTTATTTATTGGCTCTGATAAAACCCCAGCGGATTGAGCTCTGGTTAAATAGCGCCTCCTGAGGGCAGATTATGTTAAGAAGGACAGAATGCTCTAATGCATTTCAAATTGTTTCCTTTTTTCCTCCACCCACTGGCAGCATGAGGGGATTTTTCCCTAATATTCACTGTGAGAACCTGATAGAGCTCCAGGAGGTAAAAACTCAAATAAGTGTGGGGACATTCCCCCTCCCACACCAATGGCTGAGTCTCTTCGGAGGTTTTATCTCTCAGACTTGTCCACACTGAGACTCCAGCAATCACCAATTACAATTCAGTATTCCCTCTCGTGGTGCTGGTTCCCATGGAGGCTGCTGCTCATGAGTTTCTGCTCCAGTAAGTTGCGATTCTCTGTATTTGCCTGTCAGTCTTTCTAGTTTTGGGGGCAGCAGTTTTCCCTGTGTCCTCACTTCTCTTACAAATCTAAGAAAGTTGTTGACTTTGGGGTTTGTTCAGCTTTTCATGCTCACTGGGTAAGAAGTTAAGGCGTGTTGTTAGGGAGGAGTGGCAATTTCCAAGCCTCTTACGTGTGGAACTGGAAATCAGAAGTCTACAATTTCTTTTAAAATATGTTTATCTGTTCTTTCCAATGCAAATTTGTCACTAATTTTTTCAAAAATAAAATATGTGATTTCACTTTGTCATTGGTATATTTTGGACATTTTTCCAGATAACGCTACTTTTCCTCTCTCCAAGATTCTGCTGACATCTTTTCCAGGCCGCCCTCAGTAGCCACATGAGAATCCTCACTGAAACCGTCCTGCTTATTGTTCTAGACATTTCACTAAGCCTGGACAATAAACGTTAAAGCTTACCAAGAGTTGTTCGTCATTTAAACCTCTCATATTAAACTGCTATTTCTGTTCCTCTGAATTGTCATTCATGTAATTTATCTGGTAACTGCTGCTTTCTAACTATTCATAAATATTTACTTAACTTTTGTCACTTAATTTTGTGTATGCTCATGGTGCTAGTGTTCTAAATATATTTTAAAATTCTCAGATGGAGAATTAGCCTAATACCATTTAGTACAGCATTTTTAGGGATTTAAAAAATTGATTAAATTTTTATGTATTTATTTGTATCTGTTTTAAAATAAATTTATAATTTATAAACGTTTAAATTTATTTATTCATTTTTATTTACTTATTTCTTATAATTGATTATGATTTATGTTACATACAATAAATACATAATTCTTCTGTTCACTTTTGACAATTGTGTACATCACCCAAAATAAGAAATAGACATTTCTTTCCCACAGGAAGTTCCCTTGTGTTCCTTTCCAGTTAAATGTTTTTCTTCCCAAAGGCAATCACTTTCTGATTTCTATGTTAAGAACTGTGAAGAGTCTGTGATTTTACTCTTCTTGAAAGATAGTAAGTTATCCTGCCACAGTTTCACAGATTCTGGCAGAAGACAGGATTTATAATAATAGTGAAACAGTTTTGAATTGCAAGCAAAGAAAGCAAAAATAATTACAGCTATTAAAGCAAGGACAAGGATGAAAATCTCATAAGAGGTAGTGAACAAATAAGAGAAGCGTTCAAAGAAACATCATGTATTGTGTTATGGACAGAATGTTTGTCCCGCCCAAATTCTTATGGTGAAATCCTGCCTCCCAACGTGAAGGTATTAGGAGGTGGGGCCTTTGGGAGGTAATTGGGTCGTAAGGGTGGAGACTTCATGGATGAGACCAGTGCCCTTGTGAGAAGAGACTGAGGGCTCGCTCAGGCTCTCTGCTTTCTGCCACGTGAGTAGACAACAAGTCAGTAGTCTGTCACCCAGACAAGGGCCATCGCCAGAATCCAACCGTGCTGGCACCCTGATCTCAGACTTCCAGCCCCCTGACTAAGCAGACTGGTTTCGTGTTTACCAAATAACTTCTAAGATCCTAAATTTCTTTCTTTGATTCTTATTCTTATTTTGAACTACATTAATTTAAAAGCCAAGAGTCCAATTTAGCATATCACAAAATTAGAAAGACATATGTGAGATGATTTGATGTTTTTTTCAGGAAAGTTTTTCCATTTACACATTAATATAAAAGCAGTCTATGAGTGCCTAAGGTTGCTAGCCCATGATGAGACCTAAGCCAGGGTGACTGTCACCTCAGAAGGAACCAATAGAACTTGAGGTTAGGATGATTCAACTGAACAAACCCTTAATGGTGCTTAGAAAGAGGGCATCTTTTTCTGAACACTTGGCTTTGTAAGAATTTTTCTCCAAATTTGGATTATTTTCTTTCAACCATATTTTTAAAAAGTAAATGTGATTACAGAATGGTAAGTCACAAAGCCAAGGATAATTCCATGTCTGAAAATTATACATGGTTATTAATAAAAAGATTTTAAGGCAGAGTGAATGATCTAGCCTCCAAGTTTACATTTGTTCATTAACTCTGAGTACCATTTTAAAAGTCAAGACCAGACAAAGATTCTGTGTCTTCCTTATTAAGCTCAAGGCCTTTTTTTTTTCTTGGTGAATGTTGACCAACATAATGGGCTCTAAGAACTGAGAGAACTTGTAGAAAATTTAGAGGATAGATAATTTTAACACTAAAAATAGAGAATACTGGGTAGGAAGAGGGCATGTGGGCAGACCTGAAACAATGCGCTGTGTTTGTGGTGGTTAGGTTTGTACAGCTGATTAAGCGATTATTTTAAAACTACACTATTTTTAATGTAATTTACTGTCTATATGAACGTAATCACTTTCTTCCCTCTTGGAAATTTTTTAAGAAACTAATTTCACGTTTCAATTTAATTTCTGTCAGTTTGATACTTTTTGATGACAGATTACAAAGTGCCCAATTTTGGGGAGACGGGTTTCACACACATATTTTTATGTATGTATGTATGTATTTATTTATTTTATTTCCCTGGGTTTATTGATCGATCTTGGTATTTTTATATTACAAAATAGGATTCGACCACCTTGGGAGAGAAAGTCATTTGTCCTTTAAGCCGAGAGCCATCAGGTGATGCAGTCCTGGCCCGTGATACATCAGTGGAAGTCAGTGGTTAGAGCTTTCTCAAAGCTTTTTAAAAGGATCTAATTTAGCTGGTTTATTCAAATGGAATTACCATCAGAGAAATAATTTTACCATCAGAAATTAATTAAAGAAGGCCAGAAGGCTCTCCTTAAGAAAAAAAAAATCAGCATTTAAAATGAAAATCTAATGATAAGTTGGAAAGAAACAGAAAAGAACCTAGGGAAAAATATCAAGTGATGGATCTGTGCACACTTACTACGGCATAGGATGGTCATTAGCCTTGAGGAAGTACATGGCAAAAAGTTTCTCCACACAGTAATTCTTTTTTTTTAAATTAATTAGTTATTTTAAAATTGAAGTAACATTGGTTTACAATATTATACAAATTTAAGGTGTACATCATTATATTTTGACTTCTGTATAACTATATTGTGTTCACCACCAAAAGTCTAATTGCCATCCATTACTGTACAAATGTGCCCTTTACCCCTTTCACGTTCCTCCCACCTCCCTTTTCCTCTGGTAACCACCAATCTAATCTCTGTTGTTGTTTTATCTTCCACATATGAATGAAGTCATATAGTATTTGGCTTTCTCCGTCTGACTTATTTCACTTAGCATAATACCCTTAACGTCTATCCATGTTGTTGCACGTGGCAAGATTTCATCCTTTTTATGGCTGAGTAGTGTTCCATTATGTGTGTATATATACATATATATATATACACCACATCTTTTTTATCCATTCATCCATCAATGATCACTTAGGTTGTTTCCAAGTCTTGGCTATTGTAAATAATGCTGCAATGAACATAGGGGTACATATGTCTTTTTGAATTAGTTTTCGTATTCTTTGAATAAATATCCAGAAACAGGATAGCTGCATTATATGGTAGCTCCCCCAGTATCTCCTCACTAAAAGAGATATTTTTTGAGGAATTTTTAATTTTTTGAGGAATCTCCATACTGTTTTCCATAGTGGCTGCACCAATTTACATTCCTACCAGCAGTGTAAGAGGGTTCCCTTTTTTCCACATCCTCTTCAACACTTATTATTTTTTGTCTTTTTAATAATAGCCATTTTACTGCGTGTGAGATGATATCTCATTGTGGTTTTGATTTGCATTTCCCTAATAATTAGTGATGTTGAACATCTTTTCATGTGTCTGTTGGCCATCTGTGTATCTTCCTTGGAAAGATGTCTGTTCAGATCCTCTGCCCATTTTTTAATTGAGTTGTTTTTGTTGTTGTTGTTGCATTGTATGAGTTCTTTATATATTTTGGCTATCAACCCCTTATTGGACATATAATTTGCAAATATCTTTTCCTGCTCAGTAGATTGTCTTTTCATTTTGTTGATGGTTTCTTTTGCCATGCAGAAGCTTTTTAGTTTGATGTAATCTCATTTGTTTTATTTTTTCTTTTGTTTCCCTTGCCTGAGTAGACATTGAAAAAGATACTGCTAAGACCAATGTCAAAGAGCGTACTACCTATGTTTTCTTCTGGGAGTTTTATGGTTTCTGGTCTTACATTCAAGTGTTTAATCCATTTTGAGTTAATTTTGTGTATGGTGTAAGATAGTGGTCTGTTTTCATTCTTTTGTCTGTGGCTGTCCAGTTTTCCCAACACCATTGTCAAAGAGATTTTCCTTTCTCCATTATATGTTCTTGGCTCCTTTGTCAAAAATTGCTGTCCATAAATGATCACACAGAAATTCTTTCAGATGAAGTTTGTTAATTCTGTTTTTCAAATCTTATTCCATTATTTATTTTTCTGTGCTTTATACGGGCTCTTCCAGCTGAGGTTTGAATTTGCACAGTCCATTTGTTTTCAGAATGGATCAGGAGTATCTCCTACCCTTCCCAAAGTTGTAGCCACAGCAACAATTACATTCCAGTCTGAGGACTGTGTTGAAGGGATTTGCCTCCACTCAGTATTGCCAGACTAGCTGAGTCCTAGCTCTCGTGTTTGATTTATGTATTATGTCTTCAGCTTGTGTTGTCAATTGTTTCTGAAGGTTTTTAGGCTTCTTTCTCACAAAAGAGGTGATTCGATTAAACGAAAGAAGTCAAAGCAATACATTTGTGTGACAATGATTAAATCTGGAATTCTTCTACTGGTGCCCTGAGAAGCTTTGGCAGCACTAGTTCTGCTCTGATGGCAACTCTGCTCTAAGGGGCTGGACTCCCTGTACTGCTACTCGATGCCTCAGTGCCAGCCACTTGCATCTAAAATTGTGGTCTAGTCAGGAGATACTGGGGAGAAACAAGAAATTGTGGTCTAGTCAGGAGAAACAAGTCAGTTCTTTCATCTAACGTGTTGACCCTAAAAGGGAACTGCTGCTTCTTCCAGTTAAAACCCAAGTGGTAATTTAAGATGAAATCAGGAGCATTTCTTTTTTCATTTGCCAGTACACAAAGAAGCTACCTAACAATTGCCATGTAACAATCAGTCCCAAAACATGGTGGCTTAGAACAACAACTATTTATTTAGCTCATATATCTCCAAATTAGCAATTTGGGCTTCACTCAGCTGGGGCTTTTCTGGGCTAATCATGGGTGAATAATCTATGGCCAGGTTGGTTAGGGGCTGGTTCGTCCAGGATTGCCTCAGCTGGGGCAGCTCCTCTCTTCACGTGGGCTTCTCTCATCTTCTCTCATATCCAGCAGGCAAGACGGCCTTGTACTCATGGTGGTGGCACAGTTCTGAAACACAGTGTAATTTGCAAGGCCTCTTGAGCTCTAGGCTTGGCAATGATACACTCACTCCTACCACATTCTCTTCACCCTGCCAGCCAAGACACAGTGGTGAGGAAATAGACTCCACCTATTGATGGGAAGAGCTGAAAATCACATTGAAAAGGGCATAGATACAGAAAGTGAGTAGTCTGATCCCTTTGGCAAACTACCATACTTGCTGTTGGCCAGGAAGATTGGTTGCAGGTCAACACTGGAAAAGCTGAGCTTTGTTGAGGGCAATGACTTAGCTAGTATCACATTCACGTAAGAGATTACTTATGTGGTGTGGCTTGGATATGAAGCAGGAAAGTGCCTTCACGTCAATTTCATCTTTGTCAGCAGATTTTACTTTTAAACCACGTGTTGTTTTGTTGTTACTGTTTTACTGAGGGAAAATAAGAAATATTTCTAAAATGTGGCAGCATGCAACTATGCTTCAGTCAACACTTAATAAAAATTTCCTTGAAACAAGAGAAAAAGATGAGAGACAGACAATCGAGACTGTTCTGCTAGACTAGCTTCTTCATGTTGAAAAACTGTCAAGTCTCTGATTCATTCAGATGGCACTTGTTTTTAGTATAATAATGAAATTGTTGCTATAGTCTACTGGATTCTCTGCTATTATTACTTTGTTCAAGCAGGATACTGTGCTGAATTGAACCATGAAATGAATTATATTGAACAACATCAACAATGGAAATATTCTGAGGTGTCATTTGAGTTTTCTGTTTAATTCTCTTTTCAGTTATTACTTTGATACCAATGTAATGTTTTTCATTAGATGTCAAATCATAGAAGAAGACAATAAAGATGAGTTAAGTTAGTGTAGTTTAATATAATAAAGAAATCAGGGCCGGCCCATGGCCGAGTGGTTAAGTTCGTGCACTCCGCCTTTGGCGGCCCAGGGTTTCACCGGTTCGGATCCTGGGCGCGGACATGGCACCACTCATCAGGCCACGTTGAGGAGGCATCCCACATGCCACAACTAGAAGGACCTACAACTAAAAATATATAACTATGTACTGGGGGGACTGGGGGAGAAAAAGCAGGGAAAAAAAAAGAAGATTGGCAACAGTCATTAGCTCAGGTGCCAATCTTTTAAAAAAAAAAAGATAATGGCCTCAGTAAAAGCAGTGGGCACTACATAGACCTCCCAGGTCCATTCTTTGACAATGCAGAATGTGTTAACTGTTCTCGACACATTGCTGTGATGCGCAAGGATCATTTTTGAGCCTGAAAACGTGGGATTTGAGCATGACTTGAAGCAGGTAAAGGAGAAAGCCGAGCAGACAGCAGAGGGAGAGAATCCCAGCAGCTGGAAAAATCGAGTTGGGTGGGTTCTTGGTCCTTTAGGGACAGCAAGCTGATCACCGTGGCTGAAGAAATTGGGTTCGGGGAAAAAAGATTAGGTTGAAGGGGCAAAGAGGGGGCGGATCATGTAGATGCTGTAAGCTGCTGTAATGAGTTTGACGTTTATACTGAGATACGGGAAGACAATTATAAGATTTTGAGTAGAAGACAAATGATCTGTTTTTATTTACAGAAGGAGCACTTTGCTCCATTGGAGTAGAATATGTATGTATGGGGATGCTGGTGGATAGACAGCTATATAAGGAAGATGGGGACAAACTGGGAAGGGTCAGATCCATCCCCTGTCCTTCCTCTGATCAAATCTATGTATTAGAGGTCTGATCCTTGCAAAGTGTTTTCCCGGGGCCCTTTGACAGCAGGTTGCAAGCTGAATTTGACCAAGGAGAAACGCTGTCATGAAGTTAAAGACAGGAACAAGGGAGAACCAGGGAATTGCTCCTTTTCTGCATTTGCTTTGGGTTGTACCTCCAGTGGCTGCTGCATATGCTCCAAGGCTAGTCCCTGCTGGGTAGACCACTCTGGTTGCCACTTGGGTTGCGTGATCTTGGCTCTGGGGTTCCACTACTACTATCTCTAGGCATAGGGTAGCAACTGCCTATAGTCACTAATATCTGGATTCTCTTAACTCTTCTGTTTGTTCTTTCAGATATTCTAACATTTTTGTAACTAATTGACTTCTATTAATTTCCCAAAGTAGGTTCTGTTATTCCAATGATCTTGACTAATAGACTGGGCTATTACAATAATCTAGGTTAACGATGATGGTGGCTTAGAACAGGGTGGTAGCAATGGAAGTGATGGAAAGTCGTTAGATTAAAGATATATTTTGTAGGTAGAGTCAATAAGACTTCTGATAGGTTCTGTGAGTGTTGTGAGAGATATGAGTCAAAAATGACGTAGTGTTTTGCCTGAAAAATTAAAAATAGTATAATTTTCATTAACTAAGATGAGAAAGATATAGATAAACTAAGAGTACAGTGGAGGAAATCAGGAATGCAGTTTTGCACATGCTATGTTTGAGATGTCTATTACACACCTCATTGGAGATGTGAAATTTTCAGGGGTGTGTGTGTGTGTGTATATATATGCTGTTCAGAAGAGGGGTCCAAACTGGAGATATAAATTTGGAAATGAACAGCTTTTATAGTTATCTATTCAAGGTTGAGACTGGAGGAGATCATCCAGAAAACGAGCATATATAAAAGAGAAGACTAGGAAAAGTGAAAGAGAGCTCCATTTACCACACCTTCAATTATTTAAAATCTTATAAATCAGTGCTGTCAAAAACAACTTCCTGCAATGATGGAAATGTTCTATATCCGCACTATCTGATATAGCAGCTGTATTAGTTTTATATTTCTACCATAACAAATGATCTCACACTTGATGGCTTAAATGATACAAATGTAAATCTTGCAGTTCTGCAGGGCAAAAGTCCAGCCTAGTCCCACTGGGCTAAAATCAAGGGGTCAGCAGTTATGTGCCTTTCTGGAGGCTGTCATGGAGAGCCTACCTGTTCTAGCTTCTAGAGACCACCTGCATTCCTTGGCTCAGCTCTTTTCCTGCAACTTCAATGCTGGTAAGGCTTGGTGAGTCCTTCTCACATCTCATTACTCTCAGCTTTTCTTCTGCCTCCTGCTTCTACATTTAAGGAACCTTGTGATTACATTGGGCCCACTTGGATAATCCAGGCTACTATCCCTCTCTCAATGTCCTTAACGTTAATCACAGCTGCAAAGCCCCTTTGGCTTTGTAAGGTGACGTATTCACAGGTTCTTGGGATTAGGGTGTGGACATAACTTTGGGGACCTGTTATTCATCCTAGCAGTGTGGCCACTGTCACCATATGGTGATTGGGCACTTGAAATGTGGTTAGTACAGCTGAGAACAAGATTTTGTTGCTTTATTTAATTCTACTTAATTGAAATTGAAATGTAAGTACCCACATGTGGGTAGTGGCTGCCTTATTGGCTAGCACAGATCTAGAGGGACAGGGGAGTGAGCAGAACAGGGAAATGAGTGCCATCACAGACCAGCATTAAGAGCCCACATGTGGTTCGTATCGTGAATTTTAAGTAAGACTTTGCATGGTTGTATTTCTACAGCCATTGTTTAGCTAATGATGGCAGCCATACACTTGACTTGAGGGTACATTGTCAGAAAAAGAACTACAAACCAAGGAAGAAGAAAATTTTGGATATGAGAAATAGTGTTGAGCAGAAGGGCCAGAAAGTTCACAACTCTAAATAACTATTGAACCTGCCACTCCAAAATTTAATATAATTCTTTTTTTTTTTTTTTTGAGGAAGATTAGTCCTGAGCTAACATCTGATGCCAATCCTCCTCTTTTTGCTGAGGAAGACTCACCCTGAGCTAACATCTGTACCCATCTTCCTCTACTTTATATGTGGGATGCCTACCACATCATGGCTTGCCAAGCGGTGCCATGTCCACACCCAGAATCTGAACCGGTGAACCCCAGGCCTGCCTAAGTGGAAGGTACGATCTTAACCATTGCGCCACCAGGCCAGTGCCCAAATTTAATATAATTCTTAAAGGAGGATTCATAAAACAGAAGATCCGTGATGAAATAAACAGTTACAATAATTTAACAAAATTCAAATGATTAATTCTTGACTGATGAAAAAATGAATTGAAATATTTTGTTCCAAATTTAAGGATAACTAATAGAATAATAGAAAGAAGATATAGAATTTGCAATTCATTAGAGAAAAAGAGGTAACAAAGTTAGATTAAATACAAAAAGTTTTTAAAAATAGCCTTCAAGGGGCCAGCCTGGTGGCGCAGCGATTAAATTCCCATGTTCCACTTTGGTGGCCAGGGATTCACCAGTTAGGATCCTGGGTGTGGACATGGCACTGCTTGGCAAGCCATGCTGTGGTAGGCATCCCACATATAAAGTAAAGGAATATGGGCACGGATGTTAGCTCAGGGCCAGTCTTCCTCAGCATAAAAAGAGGAGGATTGGCGGCAGATATTAGTTTAGGGCTAATCTTCCTCAAAAAATAAAGAGAAAAGAAAAAAGAAAGAAGACACTTAGAGAAACAGCTGTACATAAAGACAATAGAACCCTGTGCCAGGGCCAATACCAATCAGATTAGTTCTCCATTTATAATGGAGGGAAAAAATCCATCACCAGACATTTATAAAAAGTCAGTAACACAAAAGAGAAACACAACCAGATTATAATTTTTATTCAATGGCCTCTAAAAAGCTGGGTAATTTTGAGGATATGTTGCAAAAAAATATAATTTTGTTAGGAACAACAAAAAGAAAGATAATAAAAAATGCCAGAAAAAACCTTAAAGCTTCACGAAGAATGGTCCTGCTATTAAGCAAAGTAAAATGTGGCCTGATTTTGAGTTATCAAAGAAATGTAAAGATAAAGAGTCTATTTGAACTTGATGTTTTCAGAGTCACAGGGGTCATGGCATTAGACCCACTGAGAAGGAAATGTAAATTCTAGTACACTGCTTGGCTCAGGAGTGAACAAAGACACAATAATGAAATTACCATTTTTTTTTTCGTTTTGCTGAGGAATATTTGCTCTGAGCTAATATCTGTGCTAATCTTCCTCTATTATTTAGTTTGTGGGCCAGCAGTGCAGTATGGCTGCTAACAGAGTGGCATAGGTCCACACCCAGTAATTGAACCCAGGCTGCCAGAGGGAAGTGCTCTGAACTTGCCACTAGCCACCGGGGCTGGCCCCAGTTTTGAACATTTTGATCAAACTTTTAACTAAGTGCAGGCACATTAAATGTAATGTTATTGTCCTTTTGATGTTACAATAATGAAAGTATCTATGTGGAAGTTTGTGATGAGAAGAAAATTAAATGGTAGGGTCAATAACATCCTCCCATCACACAGAGGGTAGTTCAGATCCTTGTTTGAAGTTACTGTTCATAAGAAGGATTAGCTTAGGAATATTATTTAAAATTACAAAGATAACCACAGAGGAGTTAAAAATAAAATATTGTGTGACAATGACAAAGGCCAGAAGAGACAGTGAGTAATGTGAGCAGATCCTGATCTTTCAAAGAGAAGAGACAATAGATAATGTCTAAAATTGTTAATCCAAAAATTAGAGATATAATTATTTTATTCAGAAGGAATAAAAAGGAATTTTCTGTGGTTAAGGAGAGAACCACCAGAATGGCACAAAACAGAAGTGGAAAAAGAAAATAGTTGCCTCTGAGAAGCATGATTGTGGATGTTATAATATTTTATGGTGTCAAAATCTGCCTTTAAGAAAGAGAGGATATAAGAAAAACAACTTTTTATTTGAAATTTGTGTCCTCAGAGAATGCCAAGAAATTAACGTATCCAAAAAGAATAATAGCTGCTGTTTGAAAAGAGCTTTCTGGAAAGTTAAAAATATCATAGCTTTCTAAAAAATTGTTTTAGTTTTGATTTTCTCTTTATCTCAGAGTTATTTAGAAGAGTGTTTCAAATTAAGTAGGTTTATTTATTTTATTACTTTTTCTGTCTTTTCCCCGTTAAACTAGAGTTTTATAGTGCTCGGAAAATGCAATGCATTGAAGTTCTACTTTTGAGAACTTTTAGAGATTTTCTTTGTAGCTGAAGAAATGTTTGTAACTGTTCCGCGGGATTTTAAAAAGAATGTAAATTATTCTTTTTGTCAGGTATAAAGATCTTTGAAACCTAGCTGTATTATAATACTGTATAATACTATAAAACCATATTAATTTAGGTTATGTATAATCATTTCTTTTTTTTTCTTTTTCTGCTTTTTTTCTCCCCAAATCCCCCAAGTACATAGTTGTTTTTTTAGTTGTGGGTCCTTCTAGTTGTGGTATGTGGGATGCCGCCTCAACATGGCCTAATGAGCGGTGCCATGTCCGCGCCCAGGATCCAAACCTGCAAAACTCTGGGCCACCTAAGCCGAGCGCGCGAACTCAACCACTCGGCCACAGGGCCGGCCATGTATAACCATTTCTGAGAGTGGTATGTTAAAGCCTTGACCCTTGTGGTTTTGTCTATTTCTCCCTCTATGTCTCTATATTTCAAAGGCATGTTGTTTGTAATACAACCATAGTTATTTCATATTTAGTCAAAATAAAATATCTACTTCAGCCATTAGAGGTTTGTTTTTTCATATTTAAAGACTATTTTTTCTGAGCAGTTTTAGGTTCACAGAAAAATTGAGAAAAAAATACAGGGAGTTCCCATGTACTTCCTGCCCCCACACTTGCATAGCTTCCCCATTATCAACATCCCCCACCAAAGAGGTACATTTGTTACAATTGATGAACCTATGTTGACACATCATAATTATCCTAAGTCCATGGTTTATATCAAGTTTCACTCCTGGTGTTGTACCTTCTGTGGGTTTGGACGAATGTATAATGACATGTATCCATCATTATGGTATCAGAGTATGTTCACTTTCCGAAAAATCCTTTGTGCTCTGCCTATTCATCCCTCCTTCTCCTCAACCTCTGGCGACCACTGATGTTTATGCTGTCTCCGTAGTTTTGCCTTCTCCAGAATGTCATAAGGTTAGAATCACACAGTGTGTAGCCTTTTCAGATGGGGTTCTTTTACTTAGTAATACACATTTAAGGTTCTTCCATATCTTTTAATGGCTTGATAGTCATTTCTTCTTATTGCTGAATAGTATTTCATTGTCTGAATGTACCACAGTTTATGTATCCATTCACCTATTGAAGGGCACCTTGGTTGTTTCCAAGTTTTGGCAATTGTGAATAAAGCTGCTGTAAACATCCGTGTGCAGGTTTTAGTGTAGACATAAATTTTCAACTCCTTGGAGTAAATACTGAGAAGCATGAATCCTGGATCACATGATAAGAGCACGTTTAGTTTTGTAAGAAATGGTCAAACTGTCTTCCAAAGTGGCTGTATCACTTTTCATTCTCACCAGCAATGAATGAGAGTTCCTTTTGCTCTGCATCTTTGTTGGTATTCAGTGTTGTCAACGTTCTGGATTTGGGCCATTCTAATAGGTGTATAGGGTATCTCGTTTTAATTTGCATTTTCTTGATGATATATGATGTGGAACATCTTTTCAGATACTTATTTGCTGTCTGTGTATCTTCTTTGGTGAGATGTCTGTTAAAGACTTTGGCCCATTTTTTAATCAGGTTGTTGTTTTATTGTAGAGTTTTAAGAGTTCTTTGCATATTTTGGATAACAGTCCTGCATCAGATATGTCTTTTGCAAATATTTTCTCTTAGTCTGTGGCTCGTCTTCTCATTCTTTTGACATCATCTTTTACAGAGCAGAAATTTTTAATTTTAATGAAGCCTAGCTTATCAATGATTTCTTTAATGGATTGTGCCTTTGGTGTTGTATCTAAATGCCATCACCATACCCAAGGTCATCTAGGTTTCCTCCTATGGTATCTTCTAAAAGTTTTATAGTTTTCTGTTTTACATTTGATCCAAGATCCATTTTAAGTTAATTTGTATGAAAGGTGTAAGGTCTGTGTCTAGATTTGTTTTTTTGCAGGTGGATGTGCAGTTGTTGCCATTAATGTTTTCACCTTAAATTTTATTTTATTGACTATAGATGCTGTCAGTTATACATCCTTTCATTATTATTAATTGCTAGATATATTTTCCTAATTTCTGTAATTGTTTTTAAATGAAAGGAAGAAGGAGAAACTTTTACAGAATACTGGAGTAAAACTCTCTAAAACCATTCCTTCAGAAAAGAAGCAGGGTTGGGTTACGGTTAGGGTTAGGGTTGGGTTAGGGTTAGGGTTAGTGTTCTGGTTCGGGTTAGGGTTCGGGTTTGGGTTTGTCTTCAGGGTCCAGTTTAGGGTTAGGGTTAGGGCTAGGGTTCTGGTTCTGGTTCATGTTCGGGTTCGGGTTTGGGTTCCAGTTAGGGTTTAGGGTTAGGGTTCGGGCTAGGATTCGGGTTCGGGTTTGGGTTCTGGTTAGGGTTTGGGTTCGAGTTCGGGTTAGGTTTCGTGTTCGGGTTTGGCTTCGGGTTCCAGTTAGGGTTTAGGGTTAGGGTTCGGTCTAGGGTTCGGGTTTGGGTTCTGGTTAGGGTTCAGGTTCGGGTTACCGTTCGGGTTCGGGTTTGGGTTGTGTTTTGGTTTCGGGTTACAGTTAGTGTTGGGTTAGGGTTAGGGTTCGGCTTAGGCTTAGGGTTAGATTTAGGGTAGGTTTAGGGTTTGGGTTCTGGTTCGGGTTCCAGTTAGGGTTTAGTGTTAGGGTTCAGGCTCGGGTTGGGGTGCGGGTTGGGGTTGGGGTTCACATTCAGGTTCTGGTTAGGGTTCGGGTTAGGGTTTGGGTTGCGGTTCGTGTTTGGGTTATGGTTAGTGTTCGAGTTAGGGTTCGGGTTCGGGTTAGGGTTTAGGGTTCAGGTTCGGGTTTGGGTTCGGCTTAGGGTTAGGGTTAGGGTTAGGGCTGGGTTCGGGTTGGGGTTGTGTTCCGGTTTGCGTTAGTGTTCGGGTTCCTATTTGGGTTCAGTTTCCGGTTCGGGTTCAGGTTAGGGTTAGGGTTCGGGTTCGTGTTAGGGTTTAGGGTTCGGGTTCTGGTTTGTGTTCCGCTTAGGGTTAGGGTTGGGGTTGGGTTAGGGTTAGGGTTTGGATTCGGGCTTAGTGTTCAGGTTCGGCTTCGGGTTCAGGGGTAGGTTTTGGGTTCAGTTTCAGGTTCGGGTTTGGGGTTAGGGTTATGTTTCGGGTTTGGGTTCGGGTTCGGGTTCGGGCTGGGGTCTCGGGTTCTAGTTTGGGTTCGGGTTCAGGTTTGTGTGCGGGGTCTAGTTTAGGGTTAGGGTTAGGGCTGGTGTTCTGGTGCAGGTTAGGGTTTGGGTTTGGGTTTAGGGTTCAGGTTTGGGTTCGGGTTTGGATTCAGGGTTAGGGTTAGGGTTTGGGTTCGGAGTTAGGGTTAGGTTTCGGGTTTCGGTTCAGCTTCAGGTTCCAGTTAGGGTTTAGGGTTAGGATTCGGGCTCGGGTTCTGGTTAGGGTTTGGGTTTGGGTTACGGTTAGTGTTTGGGTTAGGGTTCCGGTTCAGGTTAGTGTTTAGGGTTCGGGTTCACGTTCGGGTTCTGGTTTGGCTTAGGATTAGGGTTAGGGTTAGGGCAGGGTTAGGGTTTGGGTTTGGGTTCAGCTTCAGGTTCCAGTTAGGTTTTAGAGTTAGGGTTCGGGCTAGGGTTTGGGTTCGGGTTGCGGTTTGGGTTGGGGTTCAGGTTGCGGTTGGGGTTCCAGTTCGGGTTCTGGTTAGGGTTCAGGTTACCCTTTGGGTTCGGGTTCGGGTTCAGGTTAGGAGTATTGGCATAAATTGTCAACTTTTTTGAAACTCTAGAAATGAATCAAAAGCTTCCAACAATCAGAAAAAAATTTATTTTAGAAAAATTATTGAATCTTGGTATAAACTATGAGCTTTATGATGTTTTAGGAGCCTTATTCCCATTTTCCTCTCACTGGTTCCATGGTAGCCTTGAAAACCATAGACTTGCAATTGCAACCATGGTAGCTGTGAAAACCACCAGCATAGAAGTCAATGGAGGGAGAAGAAGGGGCTTGGAACTCCCCCCAAACCTCTTCCCATATTATTGTCACCATTTGACCTTTACGGAAGCTGCTGAAGAGCTCCATTCTCAGGGCTTATCTTTATTTGACCTGGTTTAGAACTGGTTCTGTGAGAATAGCCATGACCCCAGGGTATGTGTCTAAAACGATCATTGACAATTGTTTAAAATCACAGCTTCCTGAGGTGGATATACCACTTGGGGCTAATAAAAAGCTAACAAAGAAATTTAAAAGGGAAAACTGGGGAATGAGAGGACTCTAGAGGGCTTTGGAAAGCTCTATTTATTCCTGGTAATCTAGAAGACCAAACACTTGTGCAGAACTGTGAGCATGTCTAGGAAATGCCTGAGAAGGCTCAAATTTCTCATCTGTGGCTGACCTTGAGTCTCTGCACAATCAGGAATTGGAGGTTAAGGCAGAGTTGTAAATTTTCTTCTGGAGTGTTGAAGATGTCCTCAAACATAAACTCAGAGCCCCTCACAAGGGTTATGAGACATATTGGTCCAAGACATTTAAGGAAATCTCTGTCTAAACATTAGCTGATGAATAAACTAACCAAACAGAGACTTGAGTGGCTGCATGTAGTAAAGAAAACAGGCTAACTGAATTAGTTCAGAAAAGTCACAAATGAACAACAGGAAAGTCATAAACAAAGAGAATAAACAACAGCAATAGCAGCAAACCCTGGAGAGTAGAGGGAGTCTGATTTCCATCTGATTTCCAGAGTTTCCACAATGTGTTATTTTAAGTGTCTCATGTTTGAACAAAAATTATGAGACACACAAAGAAACAAGATGGAAGTATGGCCCATACATAGGAGGAAAACAGTCAACAGAAACTGCCCCTGAGAAAGGACAGACGCTGGACTTACTAGTGAAAGATTTCAAATCAGCTATTATAAATATCTTCAAGGACTAAAGGATCCTATATTTAAAGAATTAAAGAAAAGTTTGAGAATGATATCTCAAACAGATAATATCAGTAGATAGAAATAACAAAAAAGAATGAAGTAGAAATATTGCACTTAAAAACTAAAATAACTGATATAAAAAATTTACTAGAGAGACTCAGTGAAAGATGTGGAATGGCGGAACAAAGAATAAGTAGACTTTAAGAAAGATCTTTTGAGATTATCCAGTCTAAGGAACAGAAAAAAAGAAAAAAATGAGTAGACACCAAGTGTACCAGCACTCATAAAATGGGAGTCCCAGAAGGAGAGGACTCACAGAAAGGGGCTAAAAGAGTTAGAAAATAGGTTAGTAGAAAGGAATTTTAATGAAAACACCAAAAATTGGTACTAACAGTTAAATGAAGAGACAAAATACAAAAGAAATATACAAAACCCAATAGTTTTCATATACACGTCATTACCAGTCAGATACTATCCTGAAAAAGAAAACATGTAATTCATATAGTATCCAGTAAGTAATGTTTGCAAATATTTGAAATCTATATAGTAGATTGTGTTAGTAAACATCCAATAGAAATAAGCATACAAGAAAAATGTTACTGATAAATCAGCAAAATAAAGACATGCAATACAATGGAAAAATAGCAAAGTATACAAATAAAATTTATTAGTTAAATAATTTAAAGTGGCAAACCACTTTAAAAGTGTGAAAGGTGATAATTTTGTGAATAAACAGGAAAATAAAAATTAAACCAGATCCCATTCTGTATATAACTATGCTATTCAATATAGTAGATACTAGTGACACATGGCTATTTACATTTAAAATAATTTAAATTAGATAAAATTTAAGATTCTATTCCCTAATTATGCTAGCCAAATTTCAAGTGTTAAATAGACATATATAACTAGTGGCTATTGTATTAAACAGCACAGATATAGGACATTTCCATAATTGCAGAAAATTCTATTGGAGAGAGCTGATCTATAAGATTTAAATTAAGGTGGGAAATGGACCCTGGTTTACTACTGGTGGGAGCGTAAATGTGTCTAGCCTTTTTGGAGAGAAATGTGGCAATATCTATCAAAGTTAAAAGTGGACTAAGTATGTTATTTTTTAGGGAACTATACCATAATCATACTTTTACATATATACAAAAATTATAGTAAAAGGATATTAATACCAATATATTTGTAATAGCAAGTATTTGGAAATACTGTAAATATCATTGATAAAAATTTAATTTATATAACTGATTGGGTGTAAAAAACAAGTCATAAAACAATATGAATAGTATGATATTGTGTGTGTGTGCTTCTGTATAACATCTGTGAGTATTTGGAAAGAAATAGGCTTTTAAGGACACCCAGTAAACTTTTATAAAGGTATAATGGTCAACCTTAGAGTTAAAGTTTAGAAGAGAGTGTCATGTTTTGCTCTTTTGCTGTAGTGTTAGAGTTTTATTCCTTTTATAATTATAAGAAAGAAAGAGTTTAAAGAAGGCAGGTGGTGTTGGAAGCAACATCCTAAGTGTTTTTTCCCCCGCTGTAGAGATTTCATCCATATCAGGAAAATGGTGTTTGGTAAACTGCCTCATATGCTAAGAAATTATGAGTGTCATGCATCCTTTGTCCTCAAATATTGTTGCATTTAGATGTGGAATTCTCAATAATAAGGAATTGCACATGCTTGAGAAGAAACATAAAAGAATGCCTTCATATTTTCTAATGCAGTGCTAAATATGCTGCATTCTAATAGAATTCAATCAGTGGCTTGATTGTAGCTATAACAAAACAGCAGCAGGTAAACTAGTATGCAGTGCTTCATGTCTGTTGTGTATGCTCTTAGCTGTAAGCCTGATTCATCTGCTGAGGGCTCAGGGTGGCATACCCACTTATGCAGAGCTATTCTAGTACGCACTCAAGAGAATGGAAAAAGAATTTGAATTGTTTTCGTAGAAGTGAGGTATATATAGGTACTATTCTAGCTAGAACCTTAAGTCAACCAGTGGAAAAAAAGATTTCATTGTAACCTCAGTGCTTACAGTTGAGGCATTAAAAAATATATCCAGTTCTCCTTTAATATACACAAATGATTTCTGGTGGGAAAATATTTATATACTGTACCTCCCCTTCACTTTTCATATTAATTTTAATAATTTTAGCATTTCTTATGAGTCACACCTACTATTTGTGAGGGCTTTTATTTTACTATATACGTGACCATTTTTATATTTTCTCGATTAAATTCAATATTTAATTGAAATTCGATATTTCTCTCCGCATTTTGATTCACTACTTTCCCCCCACTCCACCCTTAACTCAGGTGTGCTAGTACATTTAGGTTCCCATCAAATTAGTCCGTAAAGACCAGCCCTTTCTTCTCATGGCTTAATGTTTCTTCCAACAAAATTTAATTATTCCATGTTTTATAACCTCAGGATGTTTGTTTCAGCTAGTTTTCTGTTGGGAAGTAATGTAAAACATTGGTGGTACCAAAAAACCTTTTCTGTGATGTTTATATCTAGCTATAGCCAGTAGCAATAAAAACAATGACAAAGTTATAGAAAGAGAAGCCAGCCAAGGAGGTAGAGCCTTTTGAGAGGGGATCTCTGGAGTCCTTTAAGACATATAACACAAAAGCCCTTGTTGGCCCTGAATAATGTTCTAAATTAAGTATTAAACTTAGTACATCCAATGTGTTTTATTTGTAAATGTTGAGTTTACCCCATTCATCATATTTCAACAAATGAGAGGGTGGATACGTTACTAGGTACAGCATTATCCTTGTCCAGTTACTTATTTAAGCTTGTTTCCAGGATCTCAAGGTTATTTGCCAAAAGATGCTTTCTCACAGTACAACATGAAGGGATTTTGTGAAATTCTATATTAGTACTAAGAATCACAGATTGTTCAGAAAAAAATAGTCCTCTCTATAAAAGGCTGTAGATACAAAAACAGCAACCCCAGAGTTAGAACAGTAAAGAAGATTTAGATGTCAAGGAGTCCTCTTCAAAACTGTACTTAGATTCGTGTAATAAAACCAACCTGGGACTGGGACCCTAAGCACTTTTTGCTGGCATTGACAACAACTAGCTATGTGTTGTCCAAGTCGCCTAACTGTGTTGGGCTTCCTTACATCATTTGTAGGTTGACTCCTTATATCACTTATGAAATGATGGGGAATGAAAAATTAAATTGCTAAAGTTTTCTCCAGCTGTACCACCGTATGAGTTGAGGTTCTCCTCCTTCTTACTAAAGACTTTTTTAAAATTAAACTTTTGTTTTGAGATAATTGTGAATGGACATGAGGTTGTAAGAAGTAATACAGAGAGATCCCATGTACTCTTTACCCGGTTTCCTCCAAAGGTGACATCTTGTGAAAATATAGCACGGTATTACAACCAGAATATTTACATTCACTCAATTAAGATACAGAACAGCTCACTCGAGATTTGATTCCTTGATATTGATCAGGTAAAGCGATTAAAATTTTTGAGAGCTTACTGTGTGTGTGTTTTATATGCTTTTATTCATTTAATTCGAATTATAGGCTGCTTTTGAGATGAGGCCAAGTGGAAGAGTCAGGTTCAAGGTCTGTCTGACATCACAGTCCTCATTCTTTCCACTAGTTTGCTGCTCCTGGAAAAAAATCGCCAAAATTTTATCCTAGCTTCACATGGCATTGAGTTGCACCGCACATATAACTGGGAATATCCGCGCATCTGTTTCCATCAGGGAGCCTTTCCTTGTGCAGCTTGCAGAGCCACGGATCTAGGGAGATTTAAAACATGTCCAGGTCTAGGTCGCCCAGCCCACCAGCCATTTAGTCAGGACGGAATCTGCAGCGTCTGCCTTCTGGACCCCTCCTATCTGTTTACCTTTTATACCGTAAGAGCCTCATTCTCTGACTGATAAACGATGGCAGAGCACAGCAGAGAAAGAAACAAGGACACTTTGAAAGGAGTCGTTTGTATGTCCCAAAGGAAGAAAAGAAGTTTTACAATAAAATCTGCTCAGATGAGTTACTTGCTTGTGTAAGCAAACAAACAAACAAAACAACTCATGTACTTTACTATGAAAATATAAATGCAAAACCGAAAATCGTGCTGCTTGGACAGTATTCTCCCTGCACCCTTCCAATCTCCTAGGGTAGCGAACACCAAAGTCTTTCTGAGCCTCTAGGATTCTCAGCCCATTGGTGCCCAGCCCTGAGAAGTACAATATTGGAGTAAGAATTTACACAACAAATATGTATTGAATATCTACTAAGAGTCAGAATTAGAACAATGGGGACATATGACGGACCAGAAAGAAACAGCCCCTGTCCCCTTTGTGTGTGTAGGGGGAACACCCAGAATTTTAATGAATAATTATACAAATAGACGGTACTTATGTTCCATATGCTTTATGGAGGGAATCCACAAGGGATTATGATGATGTATAAAAGGGCAATGTAATGGAATCTAAGAGTTCAGAGAAACCTCTCTGAGGAAGTAACATTTAACTTGAGAACTGAAGGGTGAGAGGATAGCTTTTCTGCTTAGAAAGAAGTCTTGTGGCCTGGAGACTGGTATCATCTGAGTGCTTGTCTGTTCACTTAGCAGTCAGTCCTGCTGTCCACTGAGTTCTTACCTAGGGTTATCAGCTGGAGCACTTACACGTGGCCTCTCCTTGTGGCCTAGGCTTTCTCACATCCTCCTGACAGTTAAGTCTCAAGTTGACTGTATTAGTCAGGGATCTCCATAGGAACAGAACCAGTAGGATAGAGAGAGATTTTTAGTAAGAGTTTTAGTAAGAGGAAGTTTTTTATAGGAATTGGCCCATGTGGTTATGAGGCTGCGAAGTCCCACAATCTGTCATCTGCAAATTGTAGAACCAGGAAAGCCAGTGGTATAATTCAGTCTGAGCCCACAGGCCTGGGAGCCAGGGGACCCAATGGTATCTCCCTCTCTGAGGCCAGAAGCCTGAGAGCTAGGGGACCACTGGTGTAATTCCTGGAACGTGAAGGCCAGAGAACCACAAGCTCCAAAGTCCGAGGGCAGGAGATGATGGATGTCCCAACTCAAAAAGAGAGAGCAAGAATTCACCCTTCCTTTGCCTTTTTTGCTCTATTCGAGCCCTCAAAGGATGGGATGATGCCAGCCCACACTGGAGAGAGTGGATCTTCTTTACTCAGTCTACTGATTTAAATGCTAATCTCCTCTGGAAACATCCTCACAGGCACACCAGCCATAATGTTTTGCCAGCTGTCTGGATATCCCTTAGGTGAGTCAAGTTGACAAACAAAATTAACCATCATGTTGACCAAATGCCTATCATTCACTATCATGCCTTTGTCTTTGGGACCCAAGGTCAACCTGCCTCACATCCTTATTTTTTCAACCATCACTCAAATGTAGGCTCTTGGGACTAGTCTTATTCTCACATCAATACCACTTCATGTTTCTGTTTCCTGACTCATTCTCTCTCTCTTCTATTCTTACTAAACTTCTTCCCTAAGTCTACCATTCCATTATTAATGGACTCCAGAGGTTCTAAAACTCTTGACAAAATATTTTGTGTACCTTGGATTTAAATGAAATCTTATTTGCCTTAGAAGTCCTTGATTAACATTTTCTTCTTTCAAGCAAAGCTGCATGTTCTCTCTTTTCTTATCTTTCAGGGTTGAGAGGCAGCATCTGAACACTCTGTGCTCCTCACTGTCACTTTTAGACTCTTCGTCTTCTTCCTTCTTATAAAAATTGCATGCTCCTTCACGGCTCATGCCAATCAGCTATATGATCTCCATCTCTATTAGGGCTAAAGAGCAACTCAGAAGCTCTTTTTTTAAATGGTGTTTATTCTCTGCTGTAGATAACATGTTCTAGCTCCAAAACCCTTGGGATTTATGCTGCAAAATTCCTACTGGGGCTTGCCAGAAATTCCACACAACATATTTTTTCCACCTCAAATAGTGGGTCACATTTTTAAGTTTGAAACTGTAAAGGACCTGAGATGTCGCTCCACTTGCAAGTTAACAAGTTAGCTGGCCTTTCTTCTGTCTACGGATCTATCTATCTATCATCTTTCTATCTATGTATCTACCTACCTACTTACCTACCTACCATCCATCTATTTATCTACTAACAGAAACTGCAGATCTCTGGACGAGAGAACAGGTAATTTATTCATAGAGCATCTTAGCAATGTCCTGACTCCCCTTGGGGCAACAGAATGAAGGCCAGATATCACTTGTGCATGCAGAGGTGGCACTACAGAAGAGGAACCCTGAAATTACAACAGCTAGAGCTAATAGGGTGGCTGACACATCTGCCTTCCTTCTCGCCAGAGGGAGGCTTTTGCTCTGAAATATGAACAAATCTTCTCCAGTGAGGAGAAGAAAAGGTCTCCAGCTTTTTTTCATTACTTTGGAATTTAAACAAATGGCTCCAGGGGAGATCTATCTTTAGGGTTGCTATTCAATCATCCTCTATTCAGAAAGCCTGGACCATGCAGAAATGTGAAAATATTAATAGTTTCACAAGACTAAGGCCCAAGTAGTAGAACTGCTTTCATATCAGCCTGGACCTGCTGCAGGGCACTTTCCTGCCCTGGATCTCACTCAAATTTAACAGCCTTTCATGCCATCCACTAAAGGTCACAGCACTATGCCCATCACTGGGATATTCTGCCACAGACCCAAAGATGCTTTCTTCACATCTAAGTCCTTTTAGGTGTGAAATGCAGTTATTTTCTAGGGGACACCCCAGCATGGTCCAGACCATTGGGCCACTCAAAACTTTACTAATGTAGTGGGCCCTGATTCTTCACAGGATTTATCTCCCATCCTCTGGAGTTCATGCGTTTAAACAAAACTCTAACATATTTGTGACTTCTTGTTCATCTGGTTCCATTAACATGATGTTATCCACAGAGTGTAATAATATGGTGTTCTGCAAATGTTCAGAGAGTCCGGATCTCTTCCAAATATATTATGTGAGATGACAGGAGAGTTAATGCAGCCATGGGGAAAGACCATTAAAGTCTACTGCTATCTGTTCCAAATCACTGCAACTTTGTTTTAATCCTCTATCTTAGAAGAAATAGAAAAGAAAACATTTGTTAGACCAATGGCCACACACCGTGTGTCTGAGTCTACGTTAACTGTCCATATTCCACACAGCAAACAGAATTCATCTGCTTGACTAGTGAATTAATTTAGGATATAATGGGGATGGTCACCTCTTCATTCTTTGAGACTTTAAAGGTGATACCCATCTCTGCCATTCCCCTCAAGATGTAATATTGTTTTTGATTTACTAACTTTGCCAGTGGGGGTGGGGTGGGATGGTGACAGTTTCAGAGGTTTCCATGTGGACTTCTCCACTGCAATATAATCTACTAATCAGGAGAAGGAACTTATGTGGGAGTTCTAAGCGCAGCCAACTACATCCATACCAATGATATATTCAGGGCCAAGTACCAAAGAAATGACCACTGGGTGGTTCTGGGGACCCAGTGAACTCCCTGTGAGTCAAGCTGGGATAGTATTACATTTATTATATGCTTCACATTCCTGAGCATCAAGCTAGCTAGACTCAGTGTCCAGCCTTCTTTGAAATATTTTTGTATTCCATTCTTCTTAGTACATGGTTACTTGAGTAAACGGCTGTAAATCTCCTTAAGGAAGGACTGTGGGGATCATTTTTCTACACGCTTGCCCACTTTTATGGTTTTGCAGGGTCCTTCCTCCTGAGGACCTCAGTCAATGTATTTCAGATCTGCAAAATGGCTCAGGTCCAGAACCTGGGCAAACATTTAAAATATTTTATTGGGCCTGGTGTCCTCTGCCTCTTTTCTTGATTTCTTTTGACTAAATGGATTGAGCAGTACTCTTGTTGGTTACTCATCTTGGTTGCCCCTAGGGAAGCTATGTTTATGAACCATTTCCATGGTGCCCTGTGGTTCAGGTCCCCTTGGGCCACCCCAGCCTTGCAGCTGATTGAGTTCATTGTAATAGCCTAACGTTGAGTTCATTGTAACTTGTGACAGTTAAGTGCCACCACCTAGCCTCTATTATTTTGGGATTCTGCCATCCCTAATTCTATTATTGAACCCAGTTGTAAGAGAATCACCTGCTGTTTTCTCTCACTTACAGAGAAGTCACCACTAAGTTTCTTAATGAAGCTGATGCCCCTTTCCCTGGAGCATAATTTATCACTTTGGTAGAAGTGTCCTCCAATTCCACCCATGGGACAGGGTCAGCTGGTAGATTTTCTAACCTTACGTAGATATCCATGTAGCAGGCCTGCGTCCCCTATCTAGTATATTTACTCATTTCTGCTTCACTTATGGTGAACCAGCGCTGTCTCCAAATTTCTAAGTGCCATCCCGATTAGAACTAGACCCATCCAATTAGCGTATTAAGAATTAGCATATTAACACCATCTTCATAGGTCCTTGCCAGATTATCAGATCCCATATTATAGGAGAATACTCCAATGTTAATAAACTCTTCATTATCCAGCTTTCGGTTCCATCCACCCCCTCCCCCGCAATTCCATGGTCTGGCACCCTCAGGATCCAGTCCCATACATCATTTCAAGGCTCCTGCTGGTGTGTGTTGGCTAAATCATGCAGCTTTTTTTGAGATATAGTCCATTTCCTCTCTTCCACTTCCAGCACTGCACTGGTCATGTTCTATTGTGGCTTGTTGCTACTTCTTGGTCTGGTGGCCAGGAAGGGATGTGGGCCTAGAGTGTTATGATGAGAGGGGGTGCAATCTAGAGGCTGCTGCATTGTCTTCAAGCCAGGGAAACTAGAACCTTCTGATTCCTCCTCTAACAGGGAGGTGTGGAACCTTCCTGTGGATCCAGAGGGTTCAAGGGGATCTGAGGCTTCAATATTCTGTGTCCACACGGCCCCACCCATGTCTCAGAGTCCCACTGCTATCTGCTTGGAGCCTTGACTTGATGTAGTTGAAACTTCACCTTCTTTGGACATCTGCTGCTGGCCCTGATCCTCTACTTTTTCTGTCCTAGGCTATAAAAAATAAGAGTGACTTTCTATGCAGCCCAGGAAGACCTCTGACTTTCACATTTCATTTTAATTTGTGAGATTACCCTCAGCCTTCCAGTAGATTTCTCTAATGCATCAATTATGCTCAGCCAGAGCCATCTGATTCTATTGTCCTTATAATTAGTACTGCCACTGAACCTTCCAAAAGCCTGATATGTCGTACCAGCCTATGCAGTTCCCTTTTCTGGTGTCTCATGCATTTCAGCTGGAGAAAGTTTAATAACAATCAGTTGCATGAAACTTCGTTCTATCTACTTGTTTGATACCTTTCTTTTCCACTAAGCAAAATTCAAACTGAACTGCAAGCTCCTACTTCAGTGTCGGGCACAGCGTAATTACTCTACTTATTAAATATGTAAATGTTAGATTTCTTTTAAGGCCTAGGTGATGATTTTCACCAAGTCCAATAATTTATTCCTTTTTAATATAGTGCCAATAGAACAAAGCTAATTTTAATAGCTTCTATATTTTAATTGGGTTCTGTCTATTGGAATGTATCTGATGCACAATAAGAAATAGGTTGCAGCTAAGCCACTGGTTATCAGTGATCTAAAACTAGCCTGGTCAGGCCAATCTGATGTGTTGAGGTCTGATTCAGATGGCTCCAGGCCACAGCATTTGCTCAAGCTTGTTGGAAGTAGACACCAGGATCCTTCATAAAGGCCTGTCTGCATATAATGAAATAAACTCTAGGCATAGTTGTAGGTTAATTTTAGAATCAGCTGTATCAATATTAGTTGCATCAATCATATTACTCATATGGAGAAGTTAACAACATATACACACACACATATATATATTTCCTATTAAAATTGATTTGATTATGACTCGTAATGGATATGAGCAAAATTCTGGTAATGCTGCCTTAACCCGTGGAACATAATGGAATCAGTTTTCATAGCCTTCCTTATCTATACTCACAGAAACCTCTGCCTTTCGTTTCCAGTGCAATTCCTTTTGAGGCAGCATAGCATACCATCACAGAGGGAATGCCATTCTGGCTAGTTTGAGTCCTTGAGGGTGAAGGTCAAGGGCTCAGAGTTTAATTGATTTTCTTCTTCCGAAGAAAAAAAGGACAAGAAAGATGGAGCTTGTGGAAAATCTCTGGTGTTTCCACACATGCCATTTGCCAGCGTGCAAAACAGCAAGGCTCTCATCTCCTCACACACCTCCATGCTTGGTTCCCGTCTTCCATGCACTGCTGGTATCTGGCCCTGAATCTAACACACTGCTGAATGTACAAAAGGATCTGTTGTATTTTTTGTCGTTTCTGTTCTTTCCTGAGCCCCACTGATATTGCTCCAGCTCGGCAGTCAGCTGCTCAGACAATGAGAGCCTGTCTCTTCATCTTGCAATTTCCTACTTTCCGTTCTCCACTCCTATGATCCAACAAAAGGAATTCATTAAAGGAGTTAAGTGCTTGGTTATTATCAGAGGAGGGAAAACAAACTTAGCTATTTTTGACCACAGAGGTCTTTCACAGCCACTGAAGTCAGCTCTTCCCTCACTTACAGGAGTCGTGAAGATTCATCCACAATTTCTACTGGTCACCTCATTATGCCACAGAATGGGCAGACAAGTAACTATGATTTGCCTTGTTTAAAAATCAAGGGCAGATTATGTAATCACTTGAAGAACTCAGTGTTTTGTTCTTTTCTTAAGTGCCACTTGTATAGTCACTGAATTTCTTAGCAAGTTCTGAATGTTAATGCAAGTAAGGCTGATACATGAATATTAAATTTCCTGGAGAACAAGTGAAAAAACTTTTCTACTAACACCATTAAGTACAGTCAGTAACAGAGTAAAATTATTTAATTTAAGAGCAGTCAGAAACTCTCATGTTTTGTAATGCGCAAAAGGAAACCCTAGCTTATTTCTGAAAAGGGGTCAAACCCATGTATTTTTGACATATGCATTATTATATAGAAAAGTTACTTTATTCTTTATCATACCTTCAAGTTTTCAACTTTCTATAAAATTTAACAGTTGTATGATTACATTTTACATCTAAGACTTTGCAAAAGCACAAAGGGGAAAAAAGGAACATGAAAGCCCACTGAGCCGAGATTTCTTTTTATCTGAATTTACTTATATAAACAAAATTGAATGCACTTTGTGATGTTTCTCTCTGTGCACTACGAAGAAAGACTGAGCACTTATTTTAGCTGTGTTGCTGAACTGGGGAATAACCTGCCCATAACTGGTGAACAAATATTCTTAAAGTTACAGTGACCAACTTTAATAGTCATTAAAATTAATTTGGTAAACTATTACACTCATTTCTTCTTGGCTGTAGGAAATAGCTCTTGCATTCGTGTCTAGCTGACAACCATTCTCCCTCTCTGGAAATGGCCCCTGATACAGAAGACGGTCTCCATCAGTTGTGGCTGTGTCATAGTCCCTACTTCATCTGCTATGGTTGATGGTGTCCGAGGTGGACACCTCATTTAAATAGTGGCCATCACAGGATCCCAGGAACTCAGGAAGTTGAACTGAGAGACACAGAATCTGGGAGCTTCTGGTCGTTGAATTTTATGAATGTAGTGCCCTGAGGCCTATGAACTCCCGCAGCTGGAACCTGCTCTGAGATCTGCTTACCCGAGACCCAGTTGTTCAGCTCCAGCTAAGCTTCTGTGAGATGTGCCAGTATCTTCCTAAAAGTATGTTTGTTTACTCTAGCTTCAGTTTGTGTCTACTACTTGCAACCAAATGAAACTCGACTAAGAAGTCTATTTTTATCACCAATATATACTTGTTTTCACATTGTAAACACTGTGATCTTACATGTATGACAAATATTTTTCACTGAAAATTTGTTCTCAATTAGAATGTTTGTATTAACCATAATGAAACAAAATTTCAAGGATATCCATACTAGAAAATCCATGCTTAATATTGCAGTTTACTGAAATAATATTAACAGAATATGCCCTTAATCTAAGTATACAGAGATAGTCAAAAATCTAATGAATTTAAATAAATTCAGTTATTGTATTTTAGACAACTATATTCTTAGAAAGCTCATTTCTACTGCTCAGCACACCACATTAATTTTTGATAATTCAATGTTCTATCTAATGATAGCAGTATAAAAGATGGTTGTTAAAGGACCCAGTGTGATAAAAATCAGCTCAGCATTTTAAATATTGTTAATGTCTAACATAGAGCTGTTTAACATAGATTCTCAAAAAATAGTCGTGATTCTTTTTTAATTGTACAACCTCTTGACATTTTACAAATGAGGAGTAATATCAGCTTCCAAAGCAACCTTTCGGCCAAATTTAAAATAGCATTTTACGAATGAGGAATCAAATAAGTGATTCCCTTTCTCATTTACTACACACCGAAAAAAAGCCACTTATCAAAAAATGCATCTTATTCTTGGTGGATAAAGTAGCAGCTATTTTTGTCCTTTTCTCCCTTGCGAGATTGTCAGCTTCTTCCAATCTTGCAACAAGCCTTCCCAAATGCATATGTTCAGTCTCATGCTCATCGTGGTCCTCCATAAATATTGTTGAATGAGAACTCACCTCTCTGGGAGGCTAATGAAGAACAGATGCAGGCAAAAACAAGAAGGAGGAGGAAGCTGGAAAACATTAGTGTGAGCAGAGGGAATAAAAGAAAAATACCAGTTGTCAGCTTAAATGGAGTCGCGGATATAATTGAACAGCTGATAAGGTAGGTAGGTAGGAAAGAAAAGGATGACCTGCAATCTTATTTTCTTTCTTTAGGTTACAACTGTGATTCTTGTAGAAATAAAATGTGTTTGCAATTCATGCGTAGGGGACATCAATCCTGTAGGCCTTTGTAACACTGGAAGCAGTTACATAGAATGAGTCAGGAAGTATGGCAGTGTAGACCCACTATTACTCAAGTTTAATTAGGAGAGTGTTTCTTTCTTTCTTTTTGGTTTTGTTTGTTTTGACACAGATTTACAATGGATTAAATTTCAAATCTTTGTAATCTACAGATAAAATATAGCTCTTGGCTAGATTTAACATTTTACACAATCTCACCAATGACTGCAATTCCTGGAGCTTGCAGATAAAACGCTCTTTTTTCCCCCCATCTTTCACTGTTTTTCTCTATATGCCTGCCGACTAGCTAGGGAGGAAGTAGTAAAGATCCTGGAACAACAGAGCAAGGCAATATATATATTTTTTTCAAAAGTAATTTGCCCAGATGATTAAAGAATATGTGGAGAATTACTCGTCCAGTTGGGACCTGCCAGTCAACTTACCCAGTTGTGCAAAACTATGGTTATTGCTTGTTGGAGAATATCATAGTGTCAAAGGCACAGTCACTGTTTCACTCACCCAAAATTGGCTCATTTGAATTGAGTTATAAAATTCTCAGTTGGTTATCTATCACTGAGTGTTTGCTCAGGAAGTGCAATCTTAAATCATCTTTTCCCCAAGTGTGCTCTTTAAAGTCTTGGAGCTGGACAATTCTCCCTAGATAGAGAAGATTCCCTGGCAGGTGAGTTTTTGAAGCACTGCCTATCATATTACACTCTTGGAGATGAACAACGCTCTTTAAAATGTTAATGGCTCTAAAAACTACTGCAGAATAGAAGTTTAATTTATCCATCAAATTCTTTTATATCTGTTTAACTCCCCAGGAACTGTTGTTTTATGGAATAAATTTTGTGAAAGTAAGTCAGTGGTTCTGAGATGTGCCCAGTAATTACACAATATTACCCTTCTTTGATTTCTTTCTTTTTTTTTTTTAAAAAGTACATGTTTAAAGATTTTATTTTTTTCCTTTTTCTCCCCAAATCCCCCCCAGTACATAGTTGTATATTCTTCGTTGTGGGTCCTTCTAGTTGTGGCATGTGGGACGCTGCCTCAGTGTGGTCCGCGCCGAGGATTTGAACCAACGAAACAGTGGGTCACCCGCAGCAGAGCGCGCGAACTTAACCACTCGGCCACGGGGCCAGCCCCCCTTCTTTGATTTCTTAACCTCTTCTGAGTCACGCCCACTTTAGAAGTGGATGAAGACCATAAATGTTTTTAGCAAGAAAAAGTTACATAGACAAATGGACATTAAATTTTACATAAAGTTAAAAATTTGCATATATAATGGTGATAGTAAAAATCCACCACTGGCACCGTGTTGAGGAAACCTGAAGGTTCTGCTTCACTCACAAATTAAGCTTCCTTTTTGGAGCTGCTACTTTGAAGCATACTTAGCTGTTGATAACTTCAATTTTGCAGGTTTACTACTGCCCTTTTTCTTTTTTTTTTTTTTGAGGAAGATTAGCCCTGAACTAACTACTGCCAATCCTCCTCTTTTTGCTGAGGAAGACTGGCCCTGAGCTAACATCCGTGCCCATCTTCCTCTACTTTGTATGTGGGACACCTACCACAGCTCAGCGTTTGCCAAGCGGTGCCGTGTCCGCACCCAGGATCTGGTCCGCGAACCCCAGGCTGCCCAGAAGCGAACGTGCAAACTTAACTGCTGCGCCACCGGCCGGTCCACTACTGCCCTTTACTTAATGAAATACATGCCTTTTGCCTCTGTCATTGCCACTTTGGACAGATACAGACGTTATTGGGGAACCAAGAACAAGGAAGCCAAGGTTGATTTTCCCTCTTTGTATACATTCTGAAATGCAGTATTTAGAATACAAAATTTTAAATGCACTTTTTTAGTGGATAAAGTTCAAGATACATTAGAATTTCCTTATGCCATTTGAATTACTGATATTCAGAAGCATACTATTGTTAGTTCAACAGTAGGTAAAACATTTCTGCGTTCTGTTGCAGCCAAAAGTAAGAAATGCATACTATATTTGGTTAGTTTGCAGTCTATTTTAAATATATGTCTAAGGATGCAGTACGTAAAGTTTTTCTATTTTCCTTTATCCTCCATGTAAGTTAGGAGGATGTAAGTACACTAAAAAATTTTGCTTTGCAATTTAATTAAATTTTTTTTGCCTATGTGCTTCTTACTGAATCAAAAGGCTTTTTGGAAATTATCAAGTTTGCTCCAACATAACGTACAGGAAGTTATTGCTGCGTTAGTAACAAAGTTGGAATCTTTATTTAAAACATTTTTCCTTTGGTTTCTTTTGCTCTAAGCTCTTATTGCTCAAGATGGATTTTTTCTTTTTTAAAAATAATATTCACCGTAGTAATATAAGGAATTACTACCTTTTAAGCCCAGAGGTATTTTATTTGGAATGCATATTTATTTGAATAATATTTATAACATTTTAATTATGTTACACCTTACTCTTAAAATTTTGACTTTTTCTTATAAGATTGAAGATGAGAAAATGGAAATGATGAAGTACTAAATATTAAGAGTAATTTAATTATATTAGAGTTCATTTAATCTTTACAACAAAGTATGTAAATAGCATTATTTTTAATTTACGTCTGATTTTCAGAGAGACTAAGATATTTCCTGGAGTCACATAGCCAGCATGTGGTAGAGCTAAGACTTCAACCCGGAGGTTCTGATTGAAAAATAGCCAATATGTTTTTATTTTTTTAACAACTTCAAAATAACTTGCAGAACAACTATTTGGGATAAGGTTGTCGAAAGAAATGAGACTGTCTTCAGAGAAGCAGGTTCCTGAGGTTAAAAGTATAGTAACTGCTGAGTTAGCTTGCACAGTGGCTAGGGGTAAGTTTCTTCTTTTTACTTTGGTGTCTAACTCTTTCCTCTGTGTTCCCATGCTGATGGTCCCTGTCCTAGGATCTACCTTCATGGCATGTCATAGAGGAAAACACTCTCATAATTTTTAATGCAATATACACACACGTTATTTTACGTCCTTTCCAAAGTATGTCCATTCCCTAACCTCAGTTGTGAAGGACCTTAAGTGGCTGGCCTAGTTTGGAATCTTGTCTCTTGTATATTTGCTGAGTTCACACCTGCTGCTTCTCCATCTGCTACAATTTTAAATCAGTAAGACCTTCTCGAAATATGTAGAAAATGTCAAACATACTCCCAAAAAAGTGCTGTCTTCTTTTAAGCTGATGGTGTCCTGAGATGACGGCGGGTTTTTCTTCTCCTGAAGATTACCACTCACCTCTTTCTTTACAAGGGTCTAGAGTCTCTCTCTTTATTTGAAGGATGAAGACAACTTGGTCATGGTTTAAAGAACAGAGAAATAGCATTTCAAAAGTAAATGTCATTCTACTTGAAGATAGACACTTGAAAGGTTATCTATGCTATACTTAGAAGATATTAATTGTGCACCTGAATGGCATAACAAATTTTAACCCTGTTTTCATATTTAGTGAATGTACAAATGGGTTTTTCTATGTCAGTCTTAATGTATCCAGTACAAAATATTTTATGTTTAGAAATAACATCTAATAGCTGGATTTATTCATTCAGATATTTACTCTGAGCAAGATTATACCTAGAACTGTACTATGAGGGCCCAAAAATGTGTTCAGTAAGGAATTAGATGAAATTATATTTGTGTGGGTGTATGGGTCGTTCTTAACTTAAATATTAAGTTCTTATTTTTTGTGCTTAAAATTAAAACATGGAATTTTATGTTTATTTTCTTGTGCACTTATATGTAAATTTATTGTACTTTTCTTAAATTACTTCAAAATTACATTTTTTTCCCCACAAGCAATAAGGAAGGTGTCGGAGTAAGAGTGAATGCAGTGGCTCAACATAGCAGGAAACAGTGAATACTGAATCTGTTTTATAGAAGAATTGTCAATATTTAGGAGCATTATTATGCTTCCAGTGTATGTTGGATTTTAGTGTTAATATTTTTTATTTCTTCTAGAGGCACATACTGGAATATTGCCATGAGTTAGGGTGGAATTAACCTATAATAGTTTTTGCAGCTATACAGTTCATTGGTTGAAAGTTTGTTTGAATTCTATCCAAAATGGCCAAACCATGCAATCTTGGGTGTTCGCTTCTTTATCAAATGAAGGCTTTGGACAGTTATAAAGTCAGATGATTTTCTGATCCCCAGCCAATCCATAGCTTTGTGGTCACAGTGGGGCAGGGCTTCTTTACCACTGGAAAGAGCTGGTGGGGGAGGAAATGTAGACTCAATCTTCTGATAGAGCTGTCAACACTGTGTTTAACCAGACTCTGAGGAACAAACTGCTGAGATTGACTTTTCTTCCTACATCTGTGTTAGATCCTAAATCTTGCCCTGGTCTCACTTGTAATTGTTTTGTTCCTTTTAAGAACCTAGACTCTTTTAAACTGTTCTCTTTTTGCTGTCACTTGGAGAATCTCACTATAGCAATCCTACTCACAACTCCTGTCTGAATGTAACAGGATGAAGGCATCCGCCAAAAAGAACACTAACTAAATAACCACAGGCAACATGCATTCAGTCAACATTCCACCTAGGAATCTGAACTTTTTCAAATGTGTGCTTTGAGGATTTTCAGAAAGCACAATGCCAGTCAATCCGCTTCCTGGAATTCACGTTAGAGGGCTTTGATTTTTCCCTGAGAGAAAACAAAACAAAGAATGAACAAAAGTGTGCATTGTATCTTAGAGATTGTGAGGCTCAAATACATGGTGAAATAGCATTTTTCATATTTCTGCTTCACCTTGGCCTAAGATACGTATGAAATTATTTGACTCTGTACAGAATTATCAACACCATTTCCTCTTTAAAATTTTAAATTTCTCAAAGTATCAAGAGTATGGTAAGAACTTTGCTTATTATATTGCCAAATGCCTCTGAGCTGACATTTTGGTCTGCTTAGTTTGATATGGTGATAGGGTCTGTTAAGTAGACCTTATTGTTAACCTCTTCAGAACTCTGGTCTTTTGGTCTGTAGCCTGACCTTGGTCTTGCCAATCTGCTGAAGTCTCCCACATCCCACTATTGAACCCCTGGCTTGGGACGGGGGAGTGCTGCTGCCTGCTGTCGGACTTCCCTCATGCTGCCTGGACAAATAGTACTTATTCCTCTGTTCTTAGTACTGCATTTCATTTGCATGCTTCTGGCTTCTTGTTGGACCTTGAGTGAACTGTCACTTAGTGAATGGTTTTCTTCCTGTTGCCTCTGTATCTAGACTTCTTGTGAGCAATTCTTTCTCCCCATAGAAGATAAATTTCAAAACGTTTCTCCTCCCACCATGTCCTGTACGACAAGAGTCTGAGCCTTCTATACCTGAATGTTGTGAGATACCTTCACAATTGTACAGGTCACTCTACAGGGCCTTCTCCTTAAGGAAAAGCAATGATTTGATTCTGTCACTGAGTAGGCAGCACTTGGGACTTTGGCTCACTGCTTCTAGAAACCTGGAAGAGAAGATAAACTACAACATTTGACTCTATTCTCGCCTAATGTGGGTCTGCACTGAAGAAGGCAGTGTGCTTTCCATCCTTCAGATGGCCTGGGACTTTCACAATTTCTTCCTCAGGAACCGTCCTGGTTATGAATATATCTTTGAATATAGGGAGTTATGATTTGGACGGCTCCATTTGACTGTGTTATGTTTTTAAAAGAGATGTTTGGTGATAGTTTTCTACTGTATATAAAAATAAAAATTAAAATGGCTCTTCTGGCCCTCTCCATAATAATAAAAGCCACAAACGACAACAATAACAAAAGATCTTCTTCCTGCAGACATTGAAAATTATATAATCTTGTGTTTCCCATTCAGATTTGGCTTCCAAGAAACTTAGATCTAAATGTAGGGTTTCAGTGTATTATTCTCTACTATATTCTCAGTAGAATTATTTCTCCATTGTCTATAAATGATTCTCACTTAAAAAACAATTTCAGCTTTATTTTACAGTCTGGTGTGACGGGTTTTTTGTCTGTTTGGTGGTGTGCTTGTTTGTTTTATTGTAAACCTGGTCTGAATTTTTTGGAGATAAATTGGATATAAATAAAAAATGTGTTCAGAAGTCAGAAACATTATACAGATATGAAGTGTTAAAGATTAAAACATCAACACCTTCATATTGAACACATTCCACACTTAAATACGCAAGATAATAGATTGGTCTGTCTTAAACTGGTGAGGGACGTGTGAGGGAGTAGGGATGAAGAGGTTTGTCAGAAAAGAAACTGCTTGGGGAATTCAAGTCAATTACAAACTGTCAATATGAGTTATCATCTATAAAAAGCTGCCTATTATGTGGAAATCATTGTTATTCCAGAAAGAATTACTTTGAGCAGTCTGTTTCTAGTACATCCAGGAATTGTTGGCATGAAAACGATGACTAAAGCTATGTCTAATGGTCTGGAACTAGTGCTGATAGTGAGAAACTGACAGAATGTAGTATTCGAATGTCTGTTCTTACCATGGGCAGTGACAAAACAGCCAGATCAAAACTCCTTACCATTGATTTGCAGACCTGTTCTTAGACATGACTTGGAGTTGTGCTAGACTCCTTTTCAGAATGGCAACCAGTACCCACCAGTACTTCATCCCCAAACATTGCTGTGATAATCAGAGCTCAGCATCAGTTATTAACAATATATAATTTACAAATGCTTTAAATCACGTGTGTTATTTTGGTTTAAATGAGATTAAGAAAATCGTGGAAAAGGTGTTTTATCTCAGCTTTATGCTTTTGTTCATCATTTTCAGGCAAATGGCCTAGCTGAAAGCTTGGTACTAGCTGCTAAGGGTGCCCATGGCTGATTGCCATGGATGTTTGTCAAGAAGATTTGCCAGATTTCTCATCGTTCAACATGGTATTCCATCTTCAACAGCAAGAGCCAGTCCTGTTGAATTACAAATGCTTGGCACCCTCTCAAGACTTGCGCTGACCATTTCCATAGAGATTTGGGTGAGGCCTTATACAGCACATAATATATCCCAGATGCTCATCTGTCTGAATTTAGTCTTTGGTTATTTTTATCGCAAGAGTTGATCTTTGTTAGGAAATATAGTATTGAATAGTTTCCTGTTACTCTAATTTATTTCCCTAGGCTGTGTCAAACAGTCCAGAAGATAAAAGAACATTGCGCATTGTCCTATTGATTGACTTAAATGCATGCTGCACAGGATGAGCTGACAGTGCAGAACCATGGCAAGCATCTTCCGCGCTCACTCGTTTTCAGCAATGATTCCCAAGGAATCACCAAAGACATAAAGAGAAAACAAACAATACTTTTCCTGGAACCATTGTAATTGCTGGTATTTCAGTTGCTTCTAGTGTAATGCAGAAATTGTCATGTAAGATGTTGCTTCCTTTTGGGTCAAAAATGGGATTTACCAAATGGCAGGAGTACAGGGGAAGAGAGTGGGAAATGGATGAGATTTTGGAGAAGGATGGAAATTCACGTTGGCTGTTTTTTTCCCTGGTAATTGATAACAATCTGTTTTAGACCAGTCAGTTTTACTTATATATATGCTTGTCCTTTTTTCTAGTGATCAGAACTAAAATCAGTGAATATATGAATATGTCGTACAAATATAAATACCAAAGGCATCTCACTTGGACGTGAAGATATGTGGCTTAATGAGTATAGCTGAATCTTAAAACAGATGTGTTCATAAAGCTAGTGTTTATGGATTTGGTTCATATTCACCTCTTATAAGTTATGCTTTCCCAATTTTTTTTGGTTCTGGTTGATATTCTATTAATATCTGTACTGGTTAATAAACCATTAAAATGATCCCAGAGCTATTAGTAAAATCCTCTGCTCCAGTCTCCAAAGTATCTCTACCACCATCCTGATTTGATTACTTTTCTTTATGTTTATATATTTATTATTACTTTTTGGAAATACAATTGAGATATTATATTAGTTTCAGGGCTACAACATAATGATTCAATATTTGTATATATCACAAAATGGTCATCACAATAAGTCTAATCAACATCCATTACTACACACGATTACAACTTTTTTCTTGTGATAGGACTTTTAAGATCTACTCCTTTAGCAACTTACAAATGTACAATACAGTATTATTATCTACAGTCACCATGCTGTACATTATATCCCCATGACTGACTTATTTTATAAGGAAGTTTGTACCTTTTGACCCCCTTCATCCATTTCACCCACGTCCTACTGCCTGCCTCTGGCAACCACCTATCTATTCTCTGTATCTGTGAGTTCCCTTGTTTTTTTTTAGACTCTACATGTGAGATCAGACAGTATGTATCTTTCTCAGTCTGACTTATTTCACTTAGAGTAATGCCCTCAAGGTCCATCCAATTTGTCACAAATGGCAAGATTTCTTTCATTTTTATGGCTGAATAATATTCCATCACATATATATATTCCATTACATGTGTGTGTGTGTGTGTGTGTGTGTGTATATATATATCTATCTCACATTTTCTTTATCCATTCATCCATTGATGTACATTTATGTTGCTTCCACGTCTTGGCTATTATAAATAATGCTGCAATGAACGTGGGGGTGCATATATATCTTCTTGAGTTAATGTTTTCCTTTCCTTCAGATAAGTACCCATAAGTGAAATTGCTGTATCATGTGGTGGTTCTAGTTTTAACATTTTGAGGAGCTCCATACTGTTTTCCATAGAGGCTTCATCAATTTACATTCCCACCAACCATGCACAAGCGTTACCTTTTCTCCACAGCCTCACCAACACTTGTTATATCTTGTCTTTTTGATAATAGCCATTCTAACAGGTGTGAGCTGATATCTCATTATGGTTTTGATTTACATTTCCCTAATGATTAGTGATGTTGAGTACTGTTTCATGTACCTGTTGGGCATCCGTATGTCTTCTTTGGAAAAATGTCTATTCAGGTCATCTGCCCATTTTTCAATTGGATTGTTTGGTTTTTTCCTACTGAGTTATGTGAGTTCTTCATATATTTCGAATATTAAAACTTTATCAAATATAGGATTTGCAAATATTTTCTCCCATTCAGTAGGGTGCCTTTTCATTTTGTTGATGATTTCCTTTGCTACACAAAAGGTTTTTCGTTTGATGTAGTACCACTTGTTTATTTTTACTTTTGTTGTCAGATCCAAAAAATCATCACCAAGACCAATGTCAAAGAGATTACTTCCTGTTTTCTTCTAGGAATTTTATGGTTTCAGGTCTCATTCTCAGGTTTTTAATCCATTCTGAGTTAATTTTTGTATGTGGTATAAGATAGTAGTCTGGTTTCCTTCTTTTGCATGTGACTGTCTAGTTTTCCCAACATCATCTATTAAAGAGACTGTCCTTTCCTCATTGCATGTTCTTGGCTCCTGTGTTGTAAATTAATTGACCATGTACGCATGGATTTATTTCTGGGCTCTCTGTTCTGTTCTATTGATCTATGTGTCTGTTTTTATATCATGTTGTTTTGATCACTATAGATTTGTAATATAGTTTGAAATCAGGAAGTGTGAAGCCTCTAGCTTTGTTCTTCTTTCTCAGGATTGCTTTGGCTATTATTACTGTTTTATATTAAGAGAAGATATAAATGAATATATCTGAATATTTTAAATATTTGTTTTTTTTTTAAAGATTGTCACCTGAGCTAACATCTGTTACCAATCTTCTTTTTTCTTCTTCTTCTTCTTTTTCTTCTCCCAAAGCCCCCACATACATAGTTGTATATTTCAGTTGTGGGTCCTTCTAGTTGTGGCATGTGGATGCCACCTGGGCATGGCTTGACGAGTGGTGCCAGGTCCGCACCCAGGATCGGAACTGGTGAAACCCTGGGCCACTGAAGAGGAGCACGGAACTTAATCACTTGGCCATGGGGCCAACCCCCTGTTATTTCTTACTTACCTTTAAAAATACAGTGTACTCTACTACTCCTACTACTACCACTGCTGGTACTACTACCACTGATAGCATCATTGATTCATTGGTCACTTACTATGGGCCAGGAATAGACCTAAGCATTTTACTTATATTAAATTATTTAATCCATACAACAATGCTATGAGGTACTATTATCATCATTGGCATTTTTATAAATAAGGTAACAGAGGCACCAAGAGATTAAGTAACTCGCTCAAAGTAAGGTAGAAAGAGACATAACTGGGACTGAAACCTACATGGTCTAGTTTTAGCATCCAGGTTCCTCACTAGCACTCCTGCCAGCCTAATTAATCATGCATCCCTGACTTCCTAGGTAAAGAGTGTATTCTTTTCTAAGATAAACACAAGGACTTGCTACTATTATTTGCTTATATTTGACTTTACTGGAGCCCAGCTTAGCTTTGACATTTGCAGACACGGGTTAGCTTTCATCTCACTGCAAGATATAAGGCAACCTGGTATTTAGTTTACCTGCAAAAGGCAGTTAGGAAGCCTGAGAGGAACCTAATTAAAATGCAGCACATTTCCAAGGCACCATAGCTTGCTGTGTTGCCATAGAAACAGTGGGAATTTCTGGTCACTGACCTTTAAGGGAATCTGAGGATACATTTTCATAAGGTTCATAAGAGAAGCTATCCCAGTACATATAGCTGCAGGATCAACTTTGGAAATCCCCTATGCGATCCTGCCTGACTTTAGAAGTCTATTGTAGCAAAACTTAGAGGCTTAAACTCAGGCTCTTTTTGTGTGTGTGTGAGGAAGATGGGCCCTGAGCTAAAATCTGTTGCCAGTCTTTATCTTTTTGCTTGAGGAAGATTGTCGTTGAGCTAACATCTGTGCCAATCTTCCTTTATTTTTCATGTTGGACGCTGCCATAGTATGGTTTGATGAGTGGTCTGTAGGTCCATGCCCAGGATCAAAAATCGCAAACGCTGGGCAGCCGAAGTGGAGCATGTGAAGCCAACCACTACACCACTGGGCCAGCCCCACAAACTCAGGCTTTTTGAAGGGAGGGTTTTTTAACTGCTTCCAATATACCATCAGTGCTACTGGATTTAAAATAATCAAAGATACTGTTGTAGCAGCAAAGAAAAATTAAAGGAAATCTTAGATATATAAGAGATATTGGAACTAAAATAATATTTGAAATAGTTTTAGTGTTATATCTATTCTAGTGCATTTGGATTCTTCAGATCTAGGCTTACTTTAAGGATAAAAAATAGCATTACTGTATCAAAAAAAATACACCCAGAAAATCAAAGCTTATTATAAAATGTTAACGTGTTATTTAAAAATATAAATTCTTTTTTGTGTGTGTGAGGAAGATTGGCCCTGAGCTAACATCTGTGCCAATTTTCCTCTGTTTTATGTGGGATGCCGCCACAGTATGGCTTGACAAATCGTGCTAGGTCCGTGACCAGGATCTGAACCTACGAACCCCAGGCCACTGAAGTGGATGGCATGGACTTAACCGCTACACCACTGGGTAAGTCCCTAAAAATATAAATTCTTAATTCATGGCTTTTCCAATTTATTCATTTATAAATTGTCACTGCATTACTAAATATGTATAATTGAAAATCCTAGTTATACTTTATTATATATACATATAAAATATATACATACATATGTTATATATATAGGCTATTTGACAGAAGGCAAGTGCCCATGATTCAACAGAAAATATGACAAAGTTTGCCTTACTGTTGCCTTATGTAATGTTATTACATTAATGTTTTTACCTTCTACTGAAAATAACAGTTCCATCATCAGGATATGCATAGTTTTGTTATGAGAAAACATCAATAAGGAATCAGTGGCAGACTAATTTCTCCTAAAATTAGAAATATATTTCCATATATATAAGTACCACTTATTCCAGACATAGACATCTAAAGAAAAATAGAAATATACTTGTAGTTATATATAGAAAAGAGAGGCCACTACCTCATTCCCTAGACTTCTGGAGAGTTCTCTTACATGGTTGTATGTCCTCTCCCTGAGAGACAACATGGCCCAGGGGCTGAGAGAGCAGACGGTGGTCCTGTATTGATTGGGACTCCGCCAATCAATGTGGCTCTGCCACTTACTAGCTGTGTGGCTATGAGAAAGTGACTTAGCCTGCCGGTGCCTCAGCTTTCTCATGTATAAAATAAGGATAACAATGGAATGTCTTAGGACTGTTTTGAGAATTAAATGAGATAATATTGATAAATCACTTACATCTATTCTTGACACATAGTAACAAAAAAAGTATTTCCAGTTCCAGGGAGAACACACAGGGAAATGCCACCCCTGTTGCAGTCCTGCCCAAGACAGAAAGAACATACTGGGATGAACCCATCCCAGAGAAAAACAGAGCCATCAGTGGGTGGACAGAGGAGTCTATCAAGTTTGCGGTTAGAAAAATGTTTGTCTTCCTCAGTATGGATGTAGACGGCATTATCTCTGAGAATTAATGGTTGTCCTTGAGATGTGTGTGTGTGTTTTTAATCCACTAGTTACCTGCTGGATGAGCCAGAGGATGAGGAAACATTTGCATCTCACGCTGGTGGGGAGATTTTGAAAAAGATCCAACTTGGAATGCCAAACCACATATTAGACTGTTGTGCTGCCAATTGCATGCCAAAGCCCACCCCAGCCGGTTTTGTTAAAGCACCATGGAGTCAGATGATGCTGAATAACTCAGACTTGGGGGAGTGATGTCTGCAAAATAAAGCTAGGGCCAGACTGACCCTCAGGCCACTTGTCATGTGGATGTCTCAGCAGTGGATAGGAGACAAGCTTCCTGAAAAGGCTTGGGTGCCTTACACAGCTTTTCAAGGGCTTGGCACAAGATAACTACTCCTGGTGTTTCTCTTCCCATGGTATTTTCTATGCATATATAGTACTACAAGGCTTTTTCTACAAAGATATTTTAATTTTTCCATGTTATTTTCCTAATTAGGAACACTTATTAATGTACCTAAACGAAACAAGAGACTTACTACTTCTCTCCAATTTAAGACTACACAGGCAGCTTAACATGTGTCATAGTCTTCCCAATTAGGCAAAACAGGAAGTGTCTATGGTGACCATGCTTAAAGTGCTTATACTCATTCCTCCTTCCTTCCTTGCCAATGCTCAATATACATCAAATTACTCACGATTACATGTAAACTGCCTAGCACTTCTAGAATGTTCTTTCTTAAAATTATACTTTCTACTGGTGACTTTAAAAGTGACTGCCGTTTTTCTCCTGAATAATTAAAAAGACAAACCAAATAATTTTTCAATTAATTTATATAAGGTTTCATAATCAAGTTTATTGTCAGCCGCCATGGGGAGTTAATGGATCTTCCCTAAAGAGAAAAACCTGTCCTAAAGAAGGATCCTGAAATTTATATTTTTAGCAGAATTTAAAGGAGTCCATGAAATTTTTATAAATCTGGAGAACTGACACTTCTTAAGGTGATTCTCTGGTAGTTCCCAGAGACGTCGAAAGGTATTTCCTGTGTGAAAAAAACAGATTTCTGATTGGAGAAAAAAAAGCAAAAAGGAAATTCTGGGAATTCTGGGTTAAACAACCCAGGTTTAACCAGGTTCCCTCAGAGCCTTTAATGTGCTAATGTGTCTTATGAATATGTAAAGGAGATGTAGTCAAAATCATTTCTTATACTCAGCATCCCATGGCACCCACTTTTTCAGTAGCCTCTACAGGCCCCAGTGTGCCTCAAAATATACTCTGGGCACTGTTGCTTCAGGGAATTCCCAGAGCAAAGGGTTAATGTTCCATCCCACATGTTTAACGCCTCTAAAATTCCTCCTCTTTCAAATGGCTGTCAAGAACTTTATATTTAAGTTAACTGTGTCAGTTCTCATTTCATGTTGCTTATAAACATGATTTTATTATTAAAGTGAGATGGGATTAAAAAATAGGGTTTTTGTCATGAGATCACATTTTAATTTTCACCATTTATATACAAATACAAGTTAATAAAACACATCACAAAACAGTAAAATTTCCTAGTTAATATTTATAGGTGCATAGTTCATGCTCACATGTGTTTAAGCATTGTATATATTAACAAATTTCACAACACATCATTCTTCTTAGAATCATTAAAAGACACCTAGAAATCTCACATATGAGAGTAAATCACAATTTCTTAACTACAGCAACAGAAAAATAGTGAAGATTTAGAAATAAGTGGTAGTCACTTAGGTGTTTTAAATTTGTTTTAATATTTTAGATTTGAAGCCACAATATCCACACAGCGCACAAGGACCCTGCTACCATATATTCACTTCAGTGGGAGGGAAGCACCGAAATGCTGAGTGGGGGCAGGTACAGACACTTCAATCACTGCTGATGGAAGAGTTCAGAATACACTGTAGAAACTTTGGGAGCATGTCATGACTGGGCATGTTGGAACTGAGCACTCGTACAGGATGGAACATCTGTCAGCAGATCTCAGGGAAGTGGGAGCAAAGATATTTCTTAGGCTTCGGGTTCATAGTCTTGATACCCTTCCTAATATGAGGAAAATCAGAAAGACAACATCCAGCGTTAGTGCAAGTCATCAGGAATCAAGGATTTAGGGCAAACAAGATAGGACATGGCCCACCACTTTGAATAAAGGTTATACTCAGCAGTTCTGGGAGTATTCTGCTACACACAATACAATTTTACTTTTAATAGTTTTGTCTTCCTGTCAAATATAAAAGTGAATTTTGCTGGTGGTCAGAGTTAGGGTGTCTGAATTCTCCTTGCAGATGTGCCATTTATCAATTGTATGATGTAGTCCTGTAGGACAAATTAATTGCTCTATCTTGCTCTCAGTTTCCTCAACCGTACATTGTGAGAGCCAGATCAAGTGGCCTAAAAGGCCTCTTCTAGGGCTAAGATGCTCTAATTCTTAGAAGGAAATGAAGACATTTAAAGGCAAGTTACATTTTCTCTCCTTTCACTCTCCCAGTGGAAATTTCTTCTTCATTCATGGCTTCAATTGTTCCTTCTATTCCAAAGCCCAGCCCCATACAATATATGGGTAACATCTACTATAAAAATATGAATGGCCTTAACTACAGTGGTCAGATTGGCCCTGTTAAAGAACAAGTAGAATATCAGGATCCTGCTTAAAAACAAACATACCTTCAATAACTCAAGTTGCTTTCTGAGTAAAGTACAAACTTAAATGGCAAGGTTGTTCTAGTACTCTACAAGTTGTCTTTAACCCATCTCTGTGGCCTTAATCTGTCACTCTTCTCTGTTCCCTAAGCTTGAATCCTATTGAATTACTCACTGTTCCTCAGACACCTCCTTCTGCATTCTCAGATGTGCACGCCTTCACTTCTGATACTCCCTTGTGCTAGAATGCACTCTCTTCAGTTTGGCCTCTCCTAACTCCCATCCCTCCCACTCAGATCAACACCACCTCTTCTATAGAACTTCTCAACAGATATAAACAGATCCTGTAAAATACTATACTTTTTTGTATATCTTCTATATTTTTGTGCCTGTGATATCTGGTACATAGAAGATAGTCAATAATGTTTGCTAAAGGAATCATGATGGATAAATAAAGGAATAAATTTGTATTTGTTTTTATCAAACCTACTAGATTGCAAACTCCTTGTGTCCTGGTACTATCAATTACTCTTCTCGTATTTTCTGTAGTGTTTAGCATTGTGCCCTGCCTAAAAAGACCCAAAAATATTGGGAAAATCTAATTTGGTAAAGAAACAACTTAATCTCAATTTCTATAAATGAGATTATTATCAATGTGCCTTTTTTAAAAAATAAATTGAGGGTCAATCTATTTTTTTTTAAGGTATGCTTTTTGGTGAGGAAGATTGGCCCTGAGATAGCATCTGTTGCCACTCTTCCTCTTGTTTGTTTTTTTCCTCTCCAAAGCTCCAGTACATAGTTGCATATCCTAATTGTAAGTCATTCGAGTTCTTCTATGTGGGATGCCACCTCGGCATGGCTTGATAAGCTGTATGTAGGTCCATGCCCAGGATCCAAACCAGCAAACCCCAGGCTGCGAAAGCAGAGCATGCGAACTTAACCACTGGGCCATGGGGCCAGCCCCTCAATTTGCCTTTTAACGATGCCATAAAGAATACACAACCTAACTCTACAACACACTTTGATTTTTAATGAAGTAATAATACATTTTCTTTGCCTGTGCTATCTGGTTTTTGTATCAGGGTAATATTGTCCTCATAGAATTAGTTGGGGAGTGCTTCCTCCTTGTCTACTTTTGGAAGAGGAATTAATTGGTATTAATTGTAATTAATAGGTATTAATTATTCGCTAAGTGTTTGTTTTTTTTCCTTAAGATTGGCACCTGAGCTAACAACTGTTGCCAATCTTTTTTTTTTTTTTTAATGCTTTATCTCCCCAAATCCCCCCAGTACATAGTTGTATATCTTAGTTGCAGGTCCTTCTAGTTGCGGCATGTGGCACACTGCCTCAACTTGGCCTGATGAGCGGTGTCATGTGCGTGCCCAGGATCCAAACCAGCGAAACCCTGGGCCGCTGTGGCGGAGCGCGCAAACTTAACCACTCAGCCACGTGGCTGGCCCCTGGGTAGGTTTTTTTTAAACAATAATTCAGTCTTGTTATAGGCCTATTCAGATTTTCTATTTTGTCTTGAGTCAGTTTCATTCACTTAGAAGCATTTTCTAATTTCCCTTGTGACACATTTTCTATTAAAGAAACTTATATTCAAATTAAAATAAAATTGTCAAATTATGCTGTTTAAAACACTAGACTGAAATATATCAATTGTTGCAAACCAAGCATTTATCCTCTTCCTACTGTATAATTTTTGTAACTTTTATTTTACTATGCAAATATCCCACTGGAAATGTATGGCAAATAACAATAACTTTCTTTTGTCATTCAGTTGATTTCTCCAACCTTCCATTTGAGAATTTATTTTATAATATAAGGATCTAATAAGATAATTCTCTATGCGGGGATCGGCAAACTTTCTGTAAAGGGCCAGGCAGTAAACATTTCAGGCTGTGTGGGCCACATCTGGTCTCTGTTGCTGCTGCTTCCCCGCTCCCCGCCAACACTTTACAGATGTAAAAACTCTTCTTAGTTTGTAAGTTGTCCACCCAATCCATGTCCTGGATTTGGCCAACTTGTGCATCTAGAGAGAAAATCATTCTGAGGATAAACATAAGAGAAATCTGTCAGCGACAGATTTTTGGTACTGCTTATTAGAAAGACCCAACTTGAAGTCCTAAACTTTATTCTCACAGTTTTATGTATATAAACTTTTACCTCAGAAGGCATTTCATAAGCCTCATTGTCAGGATCCACAGGCATATCTTCCAGAATTCCTTCCTGTGCGGCTCCTTCTTCACTCTAATATTTAAATGGAAAGCACAAAAAGAATATGCTGGGCACCATTTCTCACTTTTTAAAATCAAATGTATTTTGAAAACTTCTTATATATAACGCTGGTGGGGATGCTGTAAAAATAGCATTCCTTAATATTACTGCTGGCGCTCTCAACCATACAATGCCTTTGGGAAAACATTGTGGTGGCATGTGTTATTAACCCTAAACACATATGAATTTTTTCCCCAAGTAATTCACTACCCAGGAAATAGTCCAAAGTTGTAGGACAAAGATGTTTTTCACAGGATGTGGTAGCTATAACTCTTTTAACTAGGCAGAGCCAATGACATCATTAACCCTCTCTTACTATTTAGATAACTTTTAGTGACCATTAAGTATGAGGAAAATAAGGTAAACTTCCTGTTTAACTGACAAGTAGAGATTTATTTTTCTAACCCAGTTTGTTAGAAGATTTTATGTAGACTGAACAAATAAATGTGACAGAACTGACATTTGATTATCAGAAACGAGGTGCTACTGTATAAATAAGACTAGCGAATGTTACTAGATATGTATGTGCGTGTATTTGGGTATGTTTATGTACATCCTTCACAGTTTAGCCAAGTAACGTTGGACGTTCCTTGTGAATTCATTGGCTAGATTGATCATATATTGGGATCAAGTGAAATCTATCTCTGTTAATTTAAATATTGATTCACTCAGGTTGCAAGTATAAAATAACCGCTTGTTTAAAAAAGTATATGCTTTCTGAGCATGCATTTATCTAGTCCTTTTAAAACTGCACTTTTTAATTTCTACTGTTTATGATGTATCACTTATTTTGAACTAAATATAAGGCATAAAAATTGCACTCATTTATGTAACTACTATACTTTATATATTCTTGAGAAATTATTTTAAACAAAAGTTTAAAAGAATTATAAAATTGGCTTACTTGTGGGCAAGAGTTTGTGAAACCATAAAGGAAATGCAAATATAATATTAAAAGAGAGATCAAATAAGTGATGAGACGAAAAGTAAGCTACAAGAATAAAGACATATAGATAAAAGGAAGCAAGAGAGAAAAAATGGAATAAGATGGAGGATGAAAAATCAAAGATAAACCTCAGGATGTTCAATAACTATCAACACGTCACAAGAATAGGCCTATACTTTCAGAAAGCTTTACTCACTAAAGGAACATATATATTGCTTTCACAAATCTGACTGCTTGGCTTCTTAAGTGTTCTCTCAAGAATGAGAGTATTGATTTGATTAAAATAAAAATACATTAATATTAATAAATTATCATAACTACTGTAAAAATCTGATAAATATCTGAAAAGCAATAGGATATATTGGAGTATATGAGGAAGCCATTTGGTTTAAAACTAATTTGGTCTGTCTGACCTTGTTTTTCCAAAAGGGCACGATGTGGCCTGTTGAGCATGCATGGTACATCTGCTTTAAACCTTTACTATGTCCCAAAGCCAAGAATGATCCCCTTTAATATAGGGATGTAACTTCCCCCCATACTGGCATTTCTTTAAGGACAAGCATCTCTTTCCAGAAACTAAGGATTAATTACTGATCTGTTGTGCTCACCTTGTGACCACTGACCACCGACCTGCTGTGCCAGCTAAGCATCTCATGACAGTAGTAAAAGAGATATTCCTGTCATATGTGATGCATGCTCTTTGTTCCAAGATGGTATATAACCACTCTGTACACCCCACTTCTTTGGTGCCCTTCCTTCTTTAGGGAGGGAAGGCCCTGGGCTATAGACTTCAAACCTGGCTCATAATAAACTCACCCCAATTTTGATTTATAGATTGATTATGGATTATTTGCATCAACAGATCTTAAATAACCGTATTACATTACATGAAGTGGAAACAGTTCACAGAACTCCTATGAGGCAGATTATCCATAGCCACATCTTCCCAAGGAAACTTGGACTCAGAGAGGTTTAGTAATTTACTTAAAGTCAAATTGGCAGAAGTGGCTCCTGACTGTGCTCTTAACCACCACCCTGAGCTTCTCCAAGAGTTTCGGCATTCAAGATGTTTTCTTTAATTGAATCATCTATAGACTTCAGTAACTGAGAAACAGGACATTCTATTGTGTCCTTGACTATGCCCAGTCAATTCCTTTAAGACCTAGTCAAGAGTCTATTCCTAGTAAACAAAATTCTCATAATTTGATTGCTGAAATCCATCAAAGAAATTTATTCACAAACCTTCTATGCTCTATGGGGCCATTACATCTTATATATTACAAAAGTTTACCCAGAGGGAAAACAAACAAACAATATTAGTTAAAGCACAGGTGAGAACTGTCTTTATCAAAACACTGATGAATCACCTGCGCATATTAAGAACCAATGGGGATGAAGCGGCAGTATAAAAGGTAGGCTTACGCTTGTGATGATTCCCATAACATAAGGAGCCAAAATTCTTTAAGAACAGGGATAACTGATATTCAGTTTCCTATTTTCTATCCAGTCCCGTGCTGCAATAAAATTTCACCGTCCCATCCTGCCCCTCACACATAACCTGTTGTCCCTAAATCTTCACCAAAGTTTGCTACACAGTGGTCAGAATAGGATGCTGTAGGACAAGAAAAGCATAGCAGGAGATGGGTTATTTCATGAAAGAATTTAGAACCAGAATTGACTAGGAGAAATGTAGTCTCAGGAAAACCATCAAGCATGTATTGCCTTTCCTGTACGAACTGTACCTTAGGGTACACAAATAGTTGATGAGTACAAGTTCTTCTTTATAGATGTAATCTAGCTAAGGAAGGAAAGGTAGAATTAGGGAAGGAATCTAGCCAATGATCATCAGTGGCTGCTAAGGTGACATAAAGAGATATAACCACGTTTTGTGCCCCCATCGGAAGTATACATTGCCACCTATAAGATATCCTTGCCAAACATTTGAATTTGACTCACATCTAACTATCACTAATCTGACAGTTTACAGCAAATATAAAGGGCTGAAGAACGTCTTCACATCATTAGATGCAATCAGCAAATTTCTGACTGTGGGAGACGACACAGGACAAATAACACAGCTAGTTCAACAGGTAAATTGCAAGGAAAAGAAAGGTTTAAGGAAATCTCTATATCAAGGCCTGGAGAGAGCATCAGAAAATTGCAACTTAAGAACGTTATTTTATTCTTCTTTGGATCCTGATTTAAGCAAATATGAGAAGGAAATGTGAACAGTGACTGTATATTTAATAAAGAGTTATGTTTATTTTTTGAGTATGATAATATATTGGAGTTTTGCTTAAAAAAAAGAGTCCTTAACTTTTAGAAATTAAATAATTGAATATTTACAAATCAAATAAGATATCCAGGTATTTGCTTTGAAATGATCCAGGTTTGGGTGGGAAGAAATGGGTGCAGTATAGAAGAAACAAGAGTCTATTACTTGATTGTTGTGAAAAATTAGACCTATGCAAACAATAAATTTTTTAAAGTGTATATGTTTATTTCAATAGTTATTCTCTAACTCTCATACATTTTTCTGAATATGATTATGTGATCTAAATTTGTCAACTCCATGATATTAATACATTTTTAAGCTTACTAAAGTATTTGGCAGCTATTCCAAGAGAGGATATTACAAGTAACAATTTAGACAATCAGCAGATATAATTTTATCCATATACCTGTATATTTACCATTTTATAATCCTCTGTCTAAAAACATTGAGTGTTTTCTAGAAAGATCTCAATAAATTTTGATTTGAACTCCAATTTAGAACTGTGCCTAATTACGCTTTGAGTGTTATAAAAAAGAATAAAATTTTGTATCTTATGGATATTAATAACTTGTTTTCAAAACATAATCATATTTGAAAATATGAAGTTCAGCTTCTATTCATTTTACCGCAAAGAAAAAAAACCCAGTATAACAAATGTCGAACACATTCAAACAACTTGTTCCCAAGTTTTCATTATAACATTTCAAGCCAGAATATGTTAGGCTAATAAATTGCATGGGAAAAATGTCTGGATTATGATATATGCCTGCAAGTTTAGGAAGAGAACTTGTGTGCAAGGTTCCAGAGTAGACAGAGTAAGAGAACACCATTTTTCTCTCTGATAGGCCCTATCTCCAGAATAGCTCTGGTTTCCTTTTTCAAGTGGGATTGTTTTATGGAAAATGAAAGAGGGTAAGTTTAGCATCTTATGTTTACATATGACTCATGGAAAGAAAAACAGTTATCAAAATATTATAATAGGGGGCCAGCCCGGTGGCGCAGTGGTTACGTTTGCACCTTCTGCTTCGGTGGCCTGGGGGTTCGCCCATTCAGATCCTGGGTGCGGACATGGCACCGCTTGGCAAACCATGCTGTGGCAGGCATCCCACATATAAAGTAGAGGAAGATTGGTACAGACGTTAGCTCAGGGCCAGTCTTCCTCAGCCAAAAAGAGGAGGATTGGGAGCAGATGTTAGCTCAGGGCTAATCTTCCTCAAAAAAAATTACAACAGAGTGGCCCTCCATTGCTAATAAGGAAAGGCATGGACTTAGAGGCTGTAGGGAGCAGAAATGTCTGGGACTGACCTCTCTCACTCTAAAAAACAAACTCAAGTTCTTTTTAAATGAACCTGTTATGTCAAACAGCTGATACATAACCAATTACCAACTCATGCTTGCCTAGGCTAAAGTTGTCTCTAAAATGGACCATGAGATGAGGCTTCACTGCTACGACTTTGTTGGGAAGAGCAATTCCAGGAAAATGAAAGTGAGGGGAGAGGGAAGCTTGCCAAGGAGGAATGAGAAGCAAAGCAGCATGCGGAGAGTCCCAGCTGACGGCTCAGCCCGCTTTAGGGCAGGGCCTGGAGAGCCAGCCAACGTGCTGTGGCATCAGAGGACGTTGGTGCAGCCTCCCTGACTCTCAGCACCTCTGACAGTCTTTCTATTGGCCATGTAAGGGGAGAATTCCCTGGATGAAAAACTTTCATATTTGGAAAACAGAGTAGAGCTTGTTTCCTTGCTCAAATTCTGATTCAAAAGGCAACCAAATTTCATTAACTTTGCTTATTTGTCCTTAATGTCATTAATTTGTCATTAATGTTTCACATTGTTTTAACTTTTGGTTAGCATACTTACCTTTATGAATACAACTATATACATACTATTGCATTTTATTTCATGTTTTAAGCCATATTATATGAAGATATGTTTAAAAACAAGACAACAGGCTCAAAATGGAGTTGCTTATGCTAAGCCCACGTCACCAAACTGAGACTTAATTACAGTTTCTCCTCTTCCAGAAATGCAGTCTTAAAACTGTCAATCAGAAATCGTCTGATCAACACTAGTTAGTAATCCTATAGACCCCTGCTGTCTCCTAAAGGAAAGTAGGCTTGCAATAACCAACTTGTTTTTTTGCCTAGCATAATTTCCTTGTTCCCACTGCCTTCTGCCTATAAAAGTCTTTGTACAGCTCTTCAGAGCTCTTTTCTATCTGCCAGATGGGATACTGCCTGATTCCAATCAATTTTTGCTCAAATAAACTCTTAAAATTTTTAATATGCCTCAGTTTGTCTTTTAACAGTTCTGGTGTCAGAAGAGGGAAGGAACTGAAGGAGACACCTGAAAGCCCTTAGGAGCAATGAGCAACCAGGCATAGGGACCTGGTGAGCCCCTTGAACTTGCTGTTTTCCTACTGTCTCTGGAGGTCATGGGTAAGTCCCTTTCAGAACCTAGCTCTGAAGTTTTTGCACTATGAGCTTTCGAACTTTGAGCATTTCTTTCTCTGGACTGGGCCTGGAAACCTGCCAGAGTTGGACTGGGTCTGACTTAAAAGCTGGAGTGGGTCCGGGGTCATACTGGGTCCAACTTAAGCTGTACTGGGTCCAGCGTGAGGCTTCCATGAAATAAACTCTTGTTTTAAGGCTGAACAAGCAGGTTAACCTTGCCAAAGATCATCTTAAATTACAGCGGCCACAGTGGAGAACTTTTAACCTAGATAAGTTTATCCATTTAGGAGGTACCCTAGAGAAAAAGGGGTCTCAGCCAAGCACTCATCAAAAAGGGTAGAGGGATATTATTTTTCCTCCTCTCCAGTTTCTGGTGACCAGGATGAGATCCACTGGGATACCCATTCACTCCAGAGCCTGCAGAAGAGATCCCAGAAAAATGGCATAAGCCAGCAAAGAGCGAGGATTCTTAGAAAAGTCAGCTCTCGCAGATCCCTATCTGTGGTGCCTGGTCAAGAAAGAATGGCAAAATTTCACACTGCCCCTTCCTTTCCAAATTCAGACTGGCAGGTCAAAAACATTTGTAAGAATTAGATCTTTAATTGTGACTCGTGAATTTGCTTTCAGGTGCCTACTGCTCATCGATCCTTGCTATTCCAGGGACAGCCACTGGCTTCTTGTCTGTCTCATTTTGTGTCCTGAGAACTTGGCTTGGCAACCCTCAGGTTGAGGTCCCTAAAAATAAGGTTGGATAGAAATGTGGGTTGTACTCCACTGTGGCTGGGGTCCGACCAACAGTTGCCAGCTCCCAGAGGAATTGTCTAATTCTTTCTTTTGGCTACTTTTGGGAGTGGCTCTGGTTCTTGGGAGGGTAGTATCTTTTGCACCCTCTTTGAGGAAACCTCTTGCATCCACAGGGTTGTGCAATACTGCCAGGAACATTTACTGTTTGTCCCGGCTGAAACCTGACAAGGTAATCAAAGGGATATATACTTAGTAGTTCTATGGTCAGAAGTTGGCCAAATTGGAAGCTGATACTCAGATCTAGATAGGAACTTTTTCTTAGGCCTCCTTCCATTATCTAACATGAGACTATGTACCCAGAGGGAACATTCTGAATTCTCTGTGAAAGGATTTAATAAAACATTCCAAGACACACAACTCTAAATGTAGAACATAGCAATCTTTTGATTTTATCTTAGTTGAAGATTTTCTTTATGATATAAAGAAGCAAATTGAGGATAATATAGTTGAATTGGTGGGTCTGCCTCTTGATATCATTCAGGTTGCAACCCAATTCTTTGAAGAATTAAAAACAATGTACTTGTCTTACAAATCGAGTCTTTATGAGAAGAGAAATGGGGCTCTGGAACCAACTCAATGCCCACTTATCCTTTTTACCAACCCCCAAACATCCCCTATATATCTCAAAAGGCTTGCTGATATGGTAAAAGATATGGAGCTAGGGAAGAAGTCCTTCTTGGTGGAAATTTCATTCTTTCTCTGTGCCTGGAACCAAAGTAATTCTTATCAGAAGGAGAAAATAAAGAGGAAAGGCTATTTTGTAAACTAGGCTTTTGAAAAATCTTAAAAGTTTCTTTCACAAATATTAGTAAAAAGCTTTAGCCATCTAAGTAGGCAAGCTTAACTTATTCCACTTACCAGGAATACAATTTGGATCCAATTGTTGTTTTGTAAACCAGTGAGTTTTGCATTACTGCACCTGTCTCATGGCTAAAATTTTTAAACAAAAGCTATAAGATCTCTATTTGTATTGGTCTATATGTTTATGTATGTCTATGTATGTTTGTTATAAATGTGTGATTTTTTTTCTACCTATGGATCGTATTGCCAAATTAATTTGCAAAGAGTTCTATTTAATTGGCTTAAAGACAAACAAGCAATTATATAATCAAGTATGCTCTCAGAAATATAAAAACACCCAAATGTTTTCAAGTTCATATGATCTAGGATAATCTTTGGTAGTTTAAAGCTAGTTTAAATTTGTTGGATTAATTAAAACAGGTATGTCTTTAGAGTTATCAGCATCAAATATAATACTTTTATTCTACCTAGGTTAACAAAAATTAAACAAGGTCATGTTGTCTCTGTTACAGAATTTTCAGCAAGAAAGATAACTTAAGATGATGGTTAGCTGTTTAATATTTCATGAAATGTTCATGATTAATCTAACCAAAATTGTTAAGAACAAGTAAATTAGATATAAGATAAAAGTTTATAAATGGTCTTTTCAACAATAATTATGCTTTATGGTATGTCTACTTAAAAATGGTTTCCAGAATCTTTTTGCTAACTTGAAACCTTAAAGTTATACTGAGATTAGTTAAATAATGGATATTCATTGAATATCTAGATCATTTCCAAATAATACAAAATACTGAAGCATTAATTATTGATCATAGGTTTACCCACTTTTGGCCTTCCTTTTACAGAGAAACTAAAGATATTGGGTCTATTAGTAAACATGTTTTGTGCCACCTTGAAAAATTTACTATGAGGAAGAATGTGCTTCTTAGAAAATATTAAATGTACTTATCAATTTGCCAGTCTACAGAATGCTAGTGTAACAGATAGTCCACAATTACTTACTTCTTAGTTTTCACTAGGAATTAAGGATTCAAGACTTTACAAATTAAGAATATAAGGTTTAGGAATTCTAATCAATATGTTATTCAAAATATTTAGGAGTAACAACAGTGAAAGGAAACAACTGCCCATGAAAAGTACATAAAGAAAGTAAAATGATTAATTGTTCCAGAAGGAGAAAGAGGAAAAAATCTGAATAGATGTAAAAACGTTGTAGAAGGTTTATGGAAAAGGAATCTTGGGAAGGGAATTTTATATGTGGTCAAACTGGCTAATATTGGAATGGATTTATTTAAGTTTTTAAAAAATGAGTTTTAATATCAAAAGTACAATGGTGCCAAATTAGAATTTGGTTTTCTCTCTGTTCAAAGAACAAAGTTTTCTTAGATTATTGGTCTGCTCTTAAGAAATTGGAAACAAAGAAAGATTTTTCTTTACTTTTTAAGTAACTCTCTTGGACAGCAAAGATTTTGTGTCTTACCAAAAAATAACCTACTGTGCTTCACATTGTCTTTTTCAGGTCTTTGATTACTTAAGAGGGCCCAGTCTTCTCAATATTAAGAAAACTAAGTTTTGTTCACAACTATGTAACCTTTTGTATTTGCTTTTAACATCTTCTATTGTCACTCTGGTCAAACAAGTAATTAAGTATTATTTCATAATGATCTGTGATACTAACTAATCAAATGTTCAACCCTTTTGACATTTTCTCAAAATCAGATTCTAAATGGACTCTTTCTGATCTCAAATCAACTTTGAGATTCCCAGAGGGCCCTTGGAAAATCCCAGAGAATTTGTCTCTTACTTTGTAAAAGAGAAATGTTAAACTAATTGGGTTTATTCGGTATGTTAAATTACATGGGAAGCATTGTCAAATAAGTGATGGTAAATCTTCTTAGGTTATATGGATATATATGGATGCACGTTATTAATATTTACTCTAGAAATTGTATGAAATTCCTAAAACTCTGATATGTCCTGATATGTTATTAGTCATATATTGCAGTTATTATCTTAAAATGTTATATATCACAGAAATAACCAAATTTCCTTATCAATTCCATTATAATGAATTCCCATCAGATCTTTAACCATGGGCATTTTTAAGTCTTTCATCACTTACAAACAGTTATTGTTTTACTCTGATGCTTTTGCAGAAGTGAGATTCATGGGAAGGACCTACCAAGTACATTTGACCACTGACACTGCTGCCAAATTACATGGTGTTGAAACTTGGGTGCATATTTCACAACTGAAGAAGGCTGCATCTGACATCTGGTCCTGTGCAAATGCTGGAGACCCCAAAATCAAATTGATGGGGAAGAGAAGTAGCCAGCATTGAGGTAGACTGCTTCCTCCCAAGATGTCAGATCAAGAATGTTTCTTTCCAGTGCTCCTTCCCTCTCTGATTATCCTTTTCTTCATTCTTATACCGTGAAAGTCTTTATGCTTCTTTTTCTACCTTCGCCTTGCTCTGGCCTGGAAAGATAATGCCATTGTTAACACATCTCAGGCCATTGCACAGGGGGGTAATTCAATGTCCAAATGACTGTTAGATTTGCTACAATGCTGGTGATTCTGTAGTTCTTCCTAGCACAAACCTCTCCCTGATTTCCAGTGCCTCTGTTTCTCTACAACAAACTCAGCCTTCTCTCTATCGTGTCAGGCTCCCTAACCCCAGGGGTTCATTTTCCTGTCTCTGGTTAACAACTGCAAACCCGGGGAACTTTGCATACAGCCTCTGTACAAAGAAAGGGGCACAAGGCAAGGGTAACCAAAATAAAACTACCTGCGTGGCCTACAGACCCTTACATTTTACTGGCCTCCATGGCTGTCACCATTCCTGTCCCAAGACCTAGACTCAAATGGGAAATACCAGGAGGCATACATGATTCAAAATTTGTTTCCTTTGGCAGATCCCCTGGGGTCCTTGTTAAAAATGCAGGTTTCTAGGGCCCTGTGAATGTCTGATATGCTTTTCAGAAATCACTACCTGACATCACCAGCTGTTTGTAAGTTCTGTGCCAACATTTGGTACAGAGGATAGCGACATAGTTGCTGTCAGTGTGAACACATAAAAAAAAGCCTTTTTTTGTGAAGTCTTCCATTTTGAAGTCTATGAAAGATTGTCAGTACATGGTCAGGGTGTTCTAAATACTCTGAGAAGCAACACGTGATGATATTTATAGTAACAGGGCTTCATCCACTACCTGGCATCTATGCCTCAAGCATTCAGAGCATCAGAAGCACCCTCTTCCCCACTGCTTTTACACCGCAAGATATTTTGGGTGGAACCATTATTTTACCACATTGTGGAACAACATTAATCAACTGCAAATAACTCAGCACCTCAAACTGTTGGGGATGGAGCAGAGACAGTAACCTTAAAAAAAAGGGAAGAAACTAAACAAAACTCTAATAAGAGGGGAAAAAACGGTTCAACTTAGCATTCATCTTAAAGAATCCAGTGTTTCTGATATGAAATCAAGCTCAGAACTCCTGTTTAAGTGAAAACAGCATAGACTTTTTAAAAATGTGCATATCATGTACTTTCCATCTTTAAAGGGAGAGGATATGATATGTGTGTAGATAGCATAATAGTGTATCCCACTAAGAGAAAAACTAAAAAATTTTTAGTTTATTGGAAAACTATAAAACTAAAAAACTAAAAACTAAAAAAATGAAGTTAGCAGGCATGAGAATCTTGTTTAAAAGTAAGGTTAAGATATATTCCATATATTCAATCTTTTGTTGTCAATTCTTAGTGTTCTAATGATGCCATTTGGGGTGGGGGGTCAAGGGCATCTGATTCAAAATCAGGTTAATTTTAATTTTTTTTAAACGGCTAAGGAATTTTATAAGGAAAAGAAGTTGAACAAAGTTTTAAAACTTTGGACAATGTCATTTAACTTTTAAACCAAAACAATATATGTAGTTCAGAAATACCAATATATTTTGTCTTAATATTATGTATAGGAAATAAAAATAGTATAATGGCCATATTTATTAGTCACAGGCTATGAAGAGTGTGTAAATGCATTGTAGTAATTAAATGCTATGACATGAGAAACCATGAAAATTGACATGTTCTGGTGTAACCAACACATACACAGACATACACACACTACACTGAGCCACTGATTATCTCTGGGGCTACCTTCTGAGACCATCTTGAATCCCCTAATTAGAAAGGGCAATTATAGCATATGATTTTCATTACAAATTACTTATGCCACAACAAGCAAAACCTAGCAAGAAGGCTGAGTGAAGATGTGGCTCCTGCTAGGCTTTCTTATTGGTGAAGTGACCTACTCTCTTCATCAGCTGTGTTGCACATCTGCTCAGATTGTGTCTAGCAAATTTACAACTTACTATGTCATCAACCATCTGAATCACTTGGGAAAAGTCAAACTGATGAACACCATAAGTCACATAGTAAAGACATTGTACTATATATAGTTCATACCGACAAGGAACCTTTTCCGATTGAAAATGCAAATTTATTTTAATTAAGTGATACTTTTAGAGAAACAGTCTTACATAGAAATAATATGTATTTAGATCCATTCATGCTCTACTTTGGATAATCTATTAGCATATTACTCATTTGCTTGCCTTTTGCCTTTCTAACTATTTCTTTAGTCTTGGTAAGCCCCTCAGAGAGAAAGAAGGATGAAGGGAACAGGTGAAATGAAAACTAGTTTATTTGACTGCTTTGAAAAGGTTTGGAAGTGGAGGAGAGAGTAAAGTCAATACATGAAATCTATTTTGGAGTTATTTTTGGATGCTATTTATCACTATTAGCCTCAAATCCAGTTTTAAATACATTCCACCATAAATTACAAAATAACTAGTCTATAAATCAGGAATCAGTGTGAAATCACTTTATAGAAGAAATTTTCGTTATATAGTAAAGAAGTAGTAGTTTATCTTAAATCCTCATTCTCTTTGGTAAGCATAACAAGCAGCTCAGTGACTGCCATATTTCTGACAGTGCCATGTAATTAGCTGACTCACCTAATAAGACTTCAGAGCAGAGTAACATTGCCAGCTGTTTTTCCTGTCACATGGAATATAGAACTAGTTGCAAATACTAACATACAATGGGAAGTCTGGGAATAAACTATTTTCAGTTTTAATGTCTAAATATTAATCCTCCTCTTCCATTAAGGAAAAAAACCACTACTCTATATGTTTAAATATATATTTAAAGTTGATTATTTCAAGTTTGCCTAGATAGGATTCTTGAAGATCAGCCCCTTGGGGAGTGATTGAATAAGACATCAGAATAGAAGTGGGTCAACCTGAGAAAGAGCTACTCTTGTCTTGAGCTCGGAAGCAGCCAGTCATTTCAGCTTTGCAAATGCATTGACATATGGAGGCAAGTATTAAAACTAGCAACTAGGTGAGGAATCAGTGGGGAGTGTAGGCTTTGACAAAGAAAGAGATAGAGAGCCTGCTTCTGTATTTTAGGGAATTTAGTGAATGCTGAAAGGCTCCTGGGAAGAGGAAATTTGCTGTCAAGATCTTAGTGAGTCAAAGCCCAGGTGTTGGCTTTCAAAAATAGGTAGGAAACTGGTCTTAATATCTGACTGGGAGAAAATACTTCAGGCAAAACAAACTGCTCATACACAAAAGGGTGGATAGGACTTACAGGGCTCTAAGAGTGAAGGCAATAGCTTCCAGGCTAGTGGATATGAAACCCAGGAGAAGAATCTTAAAGAGCAAGATAAAGATGTGTCTTCTTCATCTAAGAGAGTAAAGACTAGGAAAGGGTATATAAAGTCAAAGCAGGAACAAGGACATTCAGGCGAATCTGGTAACCTGAGGTTCCAGGAGTCTCCTTATCGCTGGGTACAGATGCCAGTCAAGTGTAAAGGGCTTTCAAGATCGGGAAGGAAAACTCTTCAAGTGGATCCGAGCCTTCAAGTTGAAATATCTTTGTTTAGCATGTATGACAGACAGGAGGCACTGAGGAGCAATGCCCCACAGACCGCAGTAGTCAATTTCAATAGCTGTTGCAATTATTCTGCTCTGTAAATTCTTTCATTGTTAAGCTTGGTCACACAAGTTGTGGTTGTTACTCGCTTTTGGTTACTCTGAATACCTGTATCCATGTCTCAACAATCTGAGATAAAGGGAAAACTGCTTACCAGATTATCATGAAAAAGAATGGGCTGGATGTATTCTAAGAAGGTCATTCAAATGAAATATTACTAAAATGCTTAATTTTCTGTCTTACTCTGACACGGAGTAACAATGATAGTTAAGATTTATTTAGGCCTTACTCTCTATTTGGTACTGTTCCAAGAGTTTCACATGCATTATTTGATCCTAAGAAATAATTTCAGGGCCAGCCCCGGTAGCCTAGTGGTTAAGTTCAGCACACCCCTCTTCGGTGGCCTGGAGTTATGTTCCCGGGTGTGGACCTCAACCACTCATCAGTGGCCGCTGTGATGGCAGCTCACATACAATAAAAGAGGAAGATTGGCAATGGATGTTAGTTTAGGGCGAGTCTTCCTCAGAAAAAAAAAATTCTGTGAGGATGTTACTATTACTAATTCTCTATTTTATCAATGAATGAGCAGAAATAGGCAGTCTAGCTCCAGAGTCAAACTCTTGGCTGTATTATGCAACATAATTTGTCAAGCTTCTTGAAAAAAACCTCTTATATACTAAAACATTAAGTTGAGCTGCTTACACAAGATGAAATTAAATTTCAAAAAATTAATACTCTCAAAATGCAATGTAAAATATTTTATGATTAAATATCCGAGCTATCTCTATTACTACTTAGAAGTTTGTTGCTATTTTTATCAGAAAAAAATAAGAGGCTAAAAGAATTGCATATATGTGATATAGTTACAAGGGAAAAACCAGACAGAATATATTTTTTACCACATGGTTATTAAATCTGCAAACACTAGGTTGATTAACTTTTTGTTATAGGGAAAAATGGCTTATTATGAATTCAATGCAGAACATTTTTCTGGTTTAGACCTTTTCATTAGAGTGTGTTCTAACAGAATAAAGATGATAAAATTGTCAGAAATCAATTGGTCATTTTTTTCCTTAAATACATGGCACAGAAACTACAATTCTTTAGACTAGATTGAAATGTCATCACTTGAGTTTCTTTCTGCACTCCTTTTGACCAATTAATAAAGCTTTTGCTTGGGTCACAGGAGTTATCTTCCTTAGCTCACCACTGGAAACGGTAATCTCTCTCCAGCACCAAGTTCATTTTGATTATCACACTAAAACGTAATGGTCCATTAAGTCCATGGATGGATGTTACACTTAGTCATGATGTTTATTTGTTTATTTACCCTATCTTATTCCACAGAGAATTTGAAGGGGAATAAAAGATGATTTCTTCATCACAACAAACGAACAACCTCTGCTTTGTCTAGTGTTATCTTTTTTCTTTCTTTAAGTACTAAATGTTATTTGTGTTCTTTTAATTACTTTTAAAGCATCCATTATTTCGGGATTACATTATTGAACTGAATAAAGTAATACAGAGTTCTGTGTTTAATTTTTTCAACCATTCTCCCTTCTTTAATTTGGTTCATTTATATCTCCCTTCGGTTTTTATTGAGTGGGGACTCCTGATTTCTGTATCAGAGGGAAAGAAACAAATATACACAATATTCTGTATTTACGATGCTGCAACTCTCTCTACGGTTGCAGTAGTTGGGTTGGGTGTGTGTGTGCATTAGAAACCATTATCAAGGATGATTCCAAATCTGTTGAGGAACTAAAACTGTGGTTCCACAAGCACTCTAAATCTTTGTTTCATAGTTCCCTCCCTCCGACAATTGTATACACTATTTGTTGTTTGGAAGACCTTGAGAAAATATGCTTTTAAAAGCATGGGATTTGGTGGCCAATTGACCTAGTGGCAGATAGTATCTGTGAGATTGTGAGCAATTTAGATGTATCAACTGGAAAATGGTAATGAAACCTTTCTCAGACTGTTGTTGTGTTAAATGAGATGAATACATAAAACAGCCTATAACGACCAGTGCACAGTCATAATAATACCAAATATTTACTGAGCATCTACTAGGCCTTAGACTGTCTTGAGCACTTTATTTTTGTTATCTAAGTATCCCAATAAATGCATATACTGTCTCAATACATATCACCCACTGTTGTTATATTTTCATCTTATTGCTAATTTTATTTTAGCTTTTTTCTTTATTTTCATTAAAATATAGTTGATGAGAAATAATATGTAAAAATATGGAATGCTTCACAAATTTGTGTGTCTTCCTTACATAGAGGCCAGGCTAATCTTCTCTGTATCGTTCCAGTTTTAGTACATCTGTTGCCAAAGCAAGCATTTTTTTTTAAAGATTTTACTTTTTCCTTTTTCTCCCCAAAGCCCCCTGGTACATAGTTGTATATTCTTCGTTGTGGGTCCTTCTAGTTGTGGTATGTGAGCATGCTAATTTTTATAAAAGCTTTTCTTAGAAAATATTGAAACAAAAAAAACTGTTTTAAGAATGGGAGCTTTTGCCTTATTTCATTGATTAGCTACATTTGACTCTCCAATGAACCTCGTGTTTTGCCTTTCTCTAACCGGGCCACAAGTCCTCCTCTTTGGTCTCTTTCCTTCAGCTGCCCAGAATACAGTGAAAACACTTAGTACTAAATGACAGATAGGCATTGTTGTATCCTGAGCACATCCTAGTGACATAGATAAGAAGCAAATGCTACAAGTGCAGTGTTCTAATCATTTTTAACTGAAGACCTACAAGCAGAAGCAAAGCTATATTTAGACTGTACTGGGGGTGAGAAATATTCACAGTGCCAGTATTTGAAGATGAACATACCTTTTTTGATATCTGTAACACTCAAAAAGAAGCATCTCTTATCCCTGCAAGGATATAATAATTACCTTCCCAAAATTGAAGTAAAACAAGATATATATTACAAGTCATGACCCTTCTCTTGTAGCCTCTTGGGTCAACCTCACAAAAGGGTCAGTAGTGTACCTGTGAAACTCTAGACTGCTCTGTCAGTCAACTACAGCCTTAACATAAGAAACAGAACACAGAGGAAAAATATAGAACGCTGAGATCTTAGAAACAGCAAATACCAATAGCGTAACAGTAGGATTTATGACAATAAGTCACAATAACTGGTAGCACTGTGACTTGCATCCAAAAATATGCAATATGTTTGGCTTTAAGGAGTTATAAGATTTTGGGAGGCAAATATAGAATTAACATTCTTTTGTACTGAGAATTGACATAATAATGATGATTTTTGTGAATTATTTATCAATAAGCACTTTGAAGTTATAATAAAACTATGACACAGAAAATGTTGTTTCTCTACTTCAGAGATAGAGGTTCCATAAATTTTGCTGCCAAATATGCAAGCTTATTGCCAATACCAACATACTCAACTAATCAAAAGAAAGTAATTAGCAGTATAAATCCAATAAACATACTTGTTACACATAGTGCATTATATTGTAGAATGTACAACATTATATAAGACACGGTCCCTTTACCTCAAGCAAACTCAAGTCTAGATAGATAATAAGAGATACGTAAAAGCAAGTAAAACACAAGGTAGTAAATGTGATACAGGGCAATAGGAAGGTAAATGTAAAATGTTCAGAATGGGATGAGATTACTTCTGGCTAGAGGAAACATCATTAGAAGAAGGTCTGAAAATCTTGGTCAGACTGGGAACTTCAGAGAGAGAACACATGGACAAAAAGGTAGTGGTTGGATGTGATTTGTATGGTTGGAGCATAGGATGTGGGCATAGATGAGTGCCCTGAAAACTATTCAGTGCAGTTGGAACATTTGAACTGTTCTGTGCAGAATGCCAAAAAGTTATATAGCACAATTTTGTTTTAGGAAGAATGTTCTGGCAATGATGCACATAAAACTTTGGAAGGAAGAGAAGCAGAGATGGGTGGATCATGTAGGGGATTAGTCACAACAACAATCCAGAGAGACATAATGATGTGACTAGAGGAATGGGAGTGGAAATGGAGCAAAGTGATTGATTTTATAAGATGATATAGAAGTTGAATGCACAGAATTTAGCAACTGTTGTTCAAAAACCATGCTAAGTCTGAGATTTTATTCTACTTACAAGATAACAAGTTAGCCTGCCACAGTTTTACGGATACTGGCCAAAGACGCAAGTGTCCTGGGTCGGAGACAAATGACTTTATTGTTCATGATAACAGCAGTAGCCAGAGTATCATCATTTTCTTGAGCTGATTCCCCCAAGCCCCACTTCCCTCAGGGAACTTCAGGTGAAGCCTACACAGCCAGTGTGTTGAAGAGGAGTCCATGCTAGGGAACCTGAATCTTTTATAACAGGCACTAAACATGTCTTTCCCTTGCTCCAGAAAGAGACATTATCTCTCACCAAGGCTGTAAGCATACCTGCCCTTTGCTTTAGAGGGAGAAACTATTTTTACCTTCCAAGGCTGTGGACTACACAAAAGTCCTTGAAATATAGTCTTAAACAAAAGGTAGTTAGTGCCTTGCTTGCAAAATGTGAAGAAATGCAAGACCCTGGGTCTCCCAACACTACTTGAATGTGGACAGATGACACAAGGACAACAGGTAAAAATGATTAGGTTTTGAGTTTCACTGACTAGAAAGATGGGGAATATTATTAGCAATAGAGAAAAAGAAAATAAAGTAGATTTTAGGGGCAAAGTCCCTTTTTCTTATGTTGAGTCTCAGGCGCTTCCATAAATAAATGCTGAAAATGAGACTAGAGTGGAGATTTCATAAATATAGATATACTTTGAATATTTACTCCATAGAGGTATTTGAGGACCTCAGAGTTCACAAAACTAAGAGAAAAAGAGGCAAGTGAAGGAAAACAGTACGGCATCACCTGAAGAACCTTCTTAGTTAGGAGGCAAGGCAGGAAAAGGAGGGAAAAGCAAAGGCAAAGAGATGGAAGATGAAAAACAGGAAGTAACAGTGTTTCAGAGGCTAAATGCAAAAGGCCTCTTGCTAACAGCCTGGTGCTGCTACTGGTGTTTCAAGCACTGAGAAAAGCAAATGAGGCAGAGAGCTGCCCACGTGCACTTTCAGCACTAAGTATTTTATGCGTGGGGGATACATACATGTTTAATAGATGTTTGTTTGTTGAATAGTCCAGAAAAAGACAGAGGAAGAAGTCATATTTCAGGGATAAAGGAATAAGCAAGACCGTAGGAGGCCACAATGGTGGACAAGATTTTGCAAAGTTGTGAGCAGACAAAGTTGTTGTTGGGACAATTAGTTTTGAGGGTGATGGGATTTGTGATGAGTAGGCTTTTTCATTGTTTTTGTTTGTTTTGCTTTTCTTGATGAAGAAATGGAGAAACTTGTTACTGATTCCAGTGGGAGTAGAATTTGGCAATACACAGCAGAGAGGGATTGGTTGATAGAGCAGCTTCTCAAATGAGAGGGAAAGGGCCGCAGGCAGGTGAGGTTTCCTGTGGGAGGCGGCGGGACATGCTGCAGCTGTAGATGGAGACGAGAGAAGTGAAAGGAGCCTGCGACACAGAGTCTATGTTCTCAGTAGAATAGGTAATGAAGTCATAAGAAGAAGGTTCTAGGACTGGGAAAGGCAGAGGAGAGAACTTAGATTTATTTATTGACTTATCTTGTAAAGTAGTTAATCATCTCATTTTATTGAGGATAAACGTGAATGTCAGAGACACATTTTTGCCTAAACTCACAAATATGATTAACAGTCAAGCTGGGTTCAAAACCATATCAGTCTTAGACTAAAAGTAAGTTTTTAATCTCTGTGGTCTCGTGGTGGTCTTAAGGGCAGTGGAAAAGTTTCATAATGGACTTTCTGAAAAATAAGATAAAATATCAATTAGGAGGAAATAAAATGAATGCTGAGAAGAGGTGAGTGCCAAGTGGAATGTTGAGTATCATCACTTTTTAGTTGAATCAACCAGCCCATCATCCTGATTTTTCTTTTGCAGGCAAAGGATTTAGCCTACGTCTTGAAGCTTTCACGTGGACTGAGTTCATTGTGAAGTGTTATACGGCGACAATGTAATAGTGTTCAATAGATAAAGAAAAAACACCACCACCTCGAGAATTCTACTGCCAGAGTTCCCTCTAGGGCGACTCTCCAGGCCTCACAGCTAGTTTGTAAACAAAGAATTTGGGCGGCCCGGTTACTTTACATTAACAAAAGCCTAGTCTAAAGTACATATATAATACCGTATTTGTATATAAAACCTTCTATTCTACCAAATTCCTAAATCATACAATCAAAAATTTTCAATTCCAAGTATTTGGAAACAAGAAAAAAGTCACTTTGACATAAAATTGACATATCTAAAGGAGACTGTGCATAATGTGTTTTAAAATGAGAATAAAATTGAAATTTGATTTTTGAGATTAAAATCAATTCAAGTCTATATTAATTATTCTGAATGTTGTATTTGTTTCACACCTTTCTTCTATACAAACTTTGGTTGTTTTGCTTATCCTCATTTTAGATTCCTCTGACTTTTGTTTAATTTTGATATCTCTGAAAGTTAAATCTAGGAAATGATTCAGTCGTCTCTGGCCCTAACTTTCCCAGTGCTGGCATTCTCCTCTTAGCTGTGGCTTTTCCTATCCCATTTTTCACAACTCAAAACATAATTTGGTGTGGAGTACTCATCCATCCCATCTCTATGGAAACCAAGACGTCGGCAGGACAAAGATGATTTTATTAGAAAGTCCACTCAAGCAGAAAAGCCAGTGCACACAATTTACTTTCCTGGTGGGCTCAGCAAATTTAACCTGGGAAAGAATGGCTGCCTCTGTCGAATTTTCCTAGGCAAGTGGAACTTTGTTCCAAACAAAACAAAACAAAAGCCAGGTGGTGGAACTGTGCTGGTGTCCTCACGTGCTTATGCCCAGAAAATAGCAGGTTGGAGCTTCTCTATGATTGTTACTGTAGCATAACAATTCTTGCCCAGATTGGACAATCCAATCATTTTAAACCTTTGTATCATCATCACAGCATAATTATTACCAAGTAGAAAATAACCACTTCTTCATATGCAATTTTTTAAAAAATCTCTATAAATAGATAAAAGTGATTCCCGCCCATCGTTTCCTTTCCCCTGGGACAGGGGACCCAGCACATCAAAGGAATTCATAGAGTTCCTTGGAGCAACTGTGATCAACTAAATAATTGTTTCCATTGTTTGGACCACAATGATCAACTAAATAATTGTTTCCATCAAAAGAAAAATATAAAGATGTTATTTCAGGAAAAAGGCAGCATGACATAAAGAGTCCCACTAGTTAAGAAACTTGAAGCCACTTTTAATGCACTACTGATAAATTATTATAATTTGACAGGTTATTTATATTTCATCTGCATACTTGTAAGAGGAGACTTTCCAAACACACATCCCCACCCGTTACACACAGCTGTTGTAAGAAAGTATTCAGCTGAGGGTCTAAATGTGAAAGCTTAGACCTTCCGTTTTATTTTCTTCACGTCCTAGCACAACATGTATTGAACGAGTTAATAAATTAATGAAGAAGATTGACATGGGTTGATTTTAATCATCTTCAGAACCGAAATCATTTCCATAAAATATTTAAAGATGAACCTGCACATCCATTACCCCTTTGTCTCTCTCTAACTGCCGTCCCAATTTCACTCTTAGCTCCTCAGCCCTGGGTGTTAAGCACCGCTCTCTCCTCTGGTCCTCTCCTTAAATGTCACAGCTATTTCTGGCAGGTGAGCTGACTGCCTTGTTAGTGTGAACACACACTGCTGTGGAGTGCAAGGCACCTGAGAGAAAAGGCTGCCCAAATAGGGAAATAACAGGAAAAAAAGACAGAAGCTGAAAATATAACATCTATGCATTTATCTACTTATAATCTAATTTATGTGTCAGTCATTTTAAAAAGAATATAAGGTATTTAGAAAATACAGTGTTGCGTCTGCCTATGCTTAATACAAAGCAGTGTCCTTGCTTGGTCTCACAAAGGACAATTTAGAAGTGAGAGCTCAATCTCTAAGGACGGTTTATACACTCTATCTTGAGGCACACCAAGGAGATACAGTTTATCATTTTCAGAAAACACTGCCATTATTCAAGTCAATGAGAGGGCTGATGGAAGATTTTTTAACGTTTTAGAAAGATCATGAGGGCAAGCTGGCTTTTAACAAAAATAAAGTATTTTCATGCAGTTTCTGACTGACTGAATTTATAAAGTCCAAAAATTCACTCGAAGGCTCAAGTTTTTTTTTATTGCAATGGGAGAAAATTGAATATTACTTGGACTATCAATTATGAAATGAAGCAAAAGAGAGGTCTTGCTAATGGCTGGTTTTAATATTCATGGATATGATGGTTCAGCATTTTCTCCCATGTTTCCCACAGCGATGCCACTAATTAATGATCATCTTTACAAATTGAACATATTATTGTCTGATACTATTTTTTTCTTTGCCGAGTTACTACTTCTTATTTTGAATATGTTTTTATTATTCCACTCCACATTTCTCTATTTCTAACAAGCATTTCTTGATTTTCTTTTCATTCAGTCCTCTTATTTTCACTGGAGCGGCCCCCTCTTATCCACAGGGGTTACATTTCAAGACCCCCAGTGGATGCTTGAAACCGTGGATAAGTACTGAACCCCATATATGCTATGTTTCTTCCTATATCTACATACCTATGATAAAGTTTAATCGTAGGCACAGTAAGAGATTAACAATAATAAAATAGAACAATTATAACAATATACTGTAATAAAAGTTACCACAGACCTTAGCAACCTCAACATACACTTTTTTTTCCTTCTTAAGTTGAGAACTTTCACCTTTTCAACTTAAAGGAAGCACTTTACACTTTTCTTTCGGCATATTTGAATTGCCAGCATCGCTACTCTTGCACTTTGGGGACATCATTAACTAAAACAAGGTTTCCTGAATGCAGGCACTGCCATATCACGAGAGGTGATCTGACAACCAGCACAGCTACCACGTGACTAATGGGTGGGTAGTGCGGTATCCACAGTGTGGATACGCCAGACAAAAGGATGATTCACATCCCAGGTGGGACAGAACTCGATGGCACAAAATTTCATCACACTACTCAGAAGGGCATGCAATTTAAAACTTATGAATTGTTTATTTCTGGAATTTTCCATTTAATATTTTCAGACTGCAGTTGACCGCAGGTAACTAAAACCACAAAGAGCAAAACCATGGTTAAGGGGGGACTACTGTACAGAATTTTAAAAGCCTGACAATTAAAATCCTTCAACTGTGAATTCAGCAGTGTTTTGACTTCCAGGGATCCATCTGACATTAGGCTGACTTTGTGAAGCATAAACATCAACATGAGAGAAACATTTTTATTAAAAAAACGCCTGAATCAAAATAAGAGGTCAAATTTTGCAGGGTATTTTGTGTCTTGAAAATCTTCCCGCCATAATTACCTGAGGTCCTTGGCTTATTATTAAAGGACTCTTGCAATTGTCCCTTTTCTCTACATAGATCACCACATTAATTAAGAGAGGATCACTAGAGACAGGTTTCTGCTCCGCATCTTTAAGTATTTTTAGTTCTTCATTTTCAAAAGAAAAAAAATGCATTAAGCAAAAGGTTGCTTCTCAGCCAAATTTTCCAATATACAGATATTCTCAAAAAGATCTCTGGAATGTGCCTTAATAATCTCATTTCTGCACATTTTTTTAAAGGAGGTCATTATGAATTTTGCACATCTTATAACCTGTAATGTTCAATCTGATTTCAATTGAACCTGTAAAAAAATACGAATCAGGTGCTTTGGATCAAGATGCTGGAGTTATATTTACACTATATCACAGCTCTAAGGTGTGAAAGCCTAGTGAGAGAAGAAGCAAACTGATAATTGATTAGCCAGAGAGTGGTAGAAATCTACCTAGAGGGGCCTTTCTGGGTTGATGCAGTGATGGGAGAACCTGGCTCCTGGCTCCAGGGATGCCAACCAGAGTGTGTCTGCCCCTAAACTTTGGAGGATGTCTTCTTACATTGTGCTGCATTAAACAAAAATACAAACAAAAGCAAGCAAACTGAGTGATAAGAACTGCTTCAGTTTCCACACCAATTTCCTTAATGACTTTTTCTAAGGCCAGCTCAAATGCCCACATAGGGGAGGAACTATTCCTCCACCCTCATAGCTCTTCTGGCAGGTCTAAGAATTAAATTGACATGAGACAGAGTAACAGGAGAAAGTCAATAAATTGAATAGCATGTATACACGGGAGAAACCCAGGAAAACTGAGTAACTTGCCAAAATGGCCAAAGCCACCACCTTAAATACTACCTTCGGCTAAAGACAAAGGAGGATGTTGGGGGTAGTGGTTTGAGACTTCAAAGGGGAGGAAGGCAATTTACATGGAGATGGAAAAGCAAATGTTTGATAAACAAGTGTTTGCTGGGCCATGATGCCTTCCCGTCTGTCATACCTAGGGCTATCTATGGTGACAGCTCCTTCCGGGGACAGGTCTTCTGTCTTAAATTCTTTCAGGCAGTTAGGGGGAAGGTCAAAGTTTCTTTCTGAGTCTTTTGTTCCTAAAAACAATCAAGCCAAAGAGATACATTGTGGGGTGGCAAATTCTTATCCCCCACACATACTGGAAGAGAAGGGATCTGAGAGGAGTAATCTAAAAGTCTCCTTCAACACCCTATCCTTAGATCCTAGAACAGCGCATGCACCTAGTAAGCGCTTTGTAAATACTCATTGAATGACTACCTCTTCTATGATTTTTGCATGATATTCTCCATCAGAGCTAATCTCTCTCTCCTATGTGCTGCCCTAAACACTTCCTGCACGGATCTATTTCAGCATAAACTGCCGTGTTTTGAGATTATTGCTATAGGTGAATGTCTTCTACTCGACTGTAAGTTCCTAAAAGAAGGGACGACATATTCATCTTTATCTTCTACAGTGATTTGCCCAGTGCCTAGAAAATAATGCCAGGAAAAAATGAATAAATAAATGTGTACAATACATCAGTGGAGAAAACAGAAAATCAAGAGTTACTGAAAAGTTAATTCAATTTAATTGTTTTTAAGTAGGAATCCCTCAGTGATTTATAACAGAAATTAGAAGTCAGATCCAAGTAAAAAGAAATACTATTGTCCCCAAAAGATATCACAATGTGTTGTATAATAGGAAAAAGGTTTGGTACTAAATTTTTATATCACATTTTTTTCTATTTATCTGCCTTTTCTGCAGGGCTAATTATAGAGCATGAAGAACAATGTGTACGGGTATGACCTGAAGTGCAGACTCGCAGGCTTTGTCCCTTAACTACTGAATCAGAATCTTTGAGGGCGAGCCAATAGGAATTTGAATTTTAAAAATAAGCTCTTTGGGTGATTTATAGAGATTAAAAGTGGCTCTTCATCTGCTGTTGTAAAATTTTACAAATGCATTGGCTGGTAAGTTTCCTTTTTCTGTGAAAAGAACCTTTTCTCTGCAGAAAATAAAAAGGTAATCAGCTTTCCTGAGAGCACATGCTTCCAGAAAAGCCCCAATCGCTGTGCCTCTATCATCTGAGGCAGCAAGAGTGGCCTCCACCCTCAGCCCTTACTCCCTTGCAGAAGAAGCTGCCAAATCCCATTACAGATGGTCCATTTTCATTCCCACTGTTATATATGGAACTCTCACAGCAGCTTAGGAATCTGGATAAAGAAGGAATGAACAGAACTTAAAGTACTTAACAACCAAGACTGGTCTTTTAGAATTACAAAACTGAATGAGTATAAACAACGTTTAAACGGAAAGTGTCTGGGCTACAAATAATGGTAGGCTAGATAACGGTAGCTAATATCTTTTGAAGATTTACTACTTGTTAGATACTCCCTAGGAGCTTTCCCATAACCTTAGGACATAGGTACTGGGATGAGACCCACTCTACAGACATAACTAATTTACCCCAATTCTCTGAGCTTGCAGGAAATGGAAGCAGGAGGCTTCGTTCCAGAAGCTATGCTCTGAACTACCAGGCCACACGCCTCTCACAGCACACGTGGATGCCACATGGCCTCTCAAAGCACACGTGGACGCACGTGGGTGTGCGTTTAGTCATCTACGCATACCAGGGTGTTATTTATGTTGAAACTGTCTACCAATGTTTACTTTAATGGTTGGAATTTCAAGCAAACGAGAAAATATTTGTATCCTCTAAACCATTAAGATTTTCGTGGAATTCCTTCACAGCCTGCATCCCTGTGTCTTTCAGCAGTAATGTAAAGTTTAACAGTTAGGTGGGAACTTCTATAAGCATGATTCAAATAAGTACAAGAACTATCAAAGAAAAAACTTTCTCCATTTAACATCTACTCACAAGTCTCTAGTTCCTTCTGAATTTGATTTTAAATCTTGATACATTTCCCAGAAACTGCTATCTTCTAACTGACTTCTATTAAAGGGTTTAGAAAAAGAAAAAAGATTGTATACAATGCAGGTGATTGTTATCACACTATTTCATTCTCCCATTCTCTCTCTAGAGCATACCACTTGCTCTAAAATCAGCTAATAACAGTCTCTCAGCATGTTTGGTTGGTTAATGTACATATGCACAAATAGGTAACCCACTAGGACCAGTTCCACTGACCCCGTCTTACCAACTGAGTAATTAAGAGTCATCTTTCAGGAACCCAGAGTTCCCGTTTGTCCAGTTCAGGCTGGTTGAGACCACCAACCCATCAACTGGGCCTGCACAAATGCTGGATGAGTGAGCTTTTTGATGTCAAGAGGCTGAAAACCCCACCCTTAGATCATACTAACACCATCATTTTGTGAACACGTGTCCTATGAAAAGCCATGAAGCTTGACTGCACTTGCACAGATCATCAATTACACCTCACTTCTCCCTACCTCCAATCATCTATCTCCACACTTCGGACTTCCCTGCCCTTCATCCTGTAAATTTTGCCCTAAGCTCTGGATCAGGGAGACAGATGTGAGAGCATATGCCTCCTGTCTCTTTGCAGAATCTCACAATAAAGCTGTACTCTTTTCTCACAGGCTGGTGCTGTAATAATTGGCTCTTTATGTGCATTGAGCAAGAGAACCCCAACTTTGTGGGGTAACAAATACATGAGTGAACATATACATGCACACACATCACAGACTAGAATGCTTTCTTGGAGGTGGTTTTGGGGGCCTTTGTGACTTCTCTATTGTTATCATTTAAAAGTTTCATAACACTTGCACTCATGAGAAAAATTATTAAAAACTTGGGAATAAAGAGGACTACTACACGTCCTTTAAATGTTATGTCTCACAGGCTCACCCAATGATTATTAAATTATCTAAGAAAAAACATTTGAGTTAGACTTTACTACTAACTTTTTGATTAGAGTCCAAACACCTTGAAAGTGTATGTTAATCTGTAGACTTTTGTCTGGTAGAAAACATAATTCAAAAGGCTTCAGCTCCTGGGCCAGTAAAATGTTAACCAGTTCTGTGTCTATTAGCCAATTCATTTCAGAATGCCTTTGACTCACTGTTTCTATAAATCTTTATTCCTCAAATTCTCCTTTGAACCAGTCTTACCAGATTACTGATTCCCATATTAATTAGTTGAATAAAATCTTTGAAATGTATTTATTTTACTTTTGCGTGAAAGTTATTTTTACTTTTTGAAAACTTTCCACACAGTAGAAAGGCTAATTTGCTAGATTCAACTGAAGTATTGTTGAATCATCTTTTCTTCTTTTAGTTTTAACATTCTATACAATTTTTAGAAATTGTTTTAGGCTCATATTTATAGTCTACCTGAGTAATATAATCCGTCACATAAATAGGTAAGTAAACTTCCTTGAAAGCTTCCCTACTTAAAGGTAAATACATTAAAAAAATAAGAACTATTTTCCATATCTCTAAGCCATGCTCAATAGAAAGACTCCTTAATAGGAACTCTATAAGACTGTGGATTTTTTTTTTTAAACACACATCTCACAGGGTGTTGCTGTTAGGTTGTTTTTATAAATTATATTGTCTCTTCATTTCCCTTTTTATTTGGAGTGTATTACATACTTCGGTGGTTTCAGAGAAAGCATGTATCTTAATTCAAGCGTATTTTCTGGAGAGTAAAAGATAATATACCAAAATATGAACAAGAGCAAAAGCTCCCCATCCAATCGAGTGGCCTCAGAAGGACAAATGCCAGAGGAACTAAAGTAATGAAGTCCTAACATTGAGGAAGCCCTGGGGAAGTGGCCGCTCCATTTCCCTTTTCAAAAGCTTTTCATATAGAGCATCTGCCCACTCCCCTGTAGAGATGGGGTTAACTCCGTAGAGATGAGGTTAACTCCCTAGACAGCTACTCATTCTCTTCCTCCCCGCCCCAGTGTAATACAAACCCAAAGAGATTAATTAACACTTGTTCCAGGAAGAAACACAGACAATAGCATCCGATATTGGAATAGTCCTTTGTGAATAAGTATAAGGCTAATGGAGGAGGAGGGAGATATTTTCAGAGAGGAAAAAAGCACTGGACTTGATTGCTTCAAGTCAAAAGAAATTGGCATAAGTGGTAACAGTCTGAACAAAACACTTGAAAAAAATAAAAGTATGAAAAAAAACAGTGAAATTTTGTACTGACTGTCTACTGTATTTGTGGCGATGGTCTGTTATCTGAAGACGCTAACATAAAATGAAAGTTTCACCTAAAACATCTACTATTACAGCATGCACTGAGGATCTGAGGACCTTAAACAAATGGATGGTTGTCATGCTACAGGCAGACATATAAAGGCACCAATAGAATGGGATTCCTTTTTAGTATGAGTCATTTTATATAGCACAGTTATAAATATAGTTTATTTTTTCAAAACAAAATATAGTCAGACTTAAAATCTCTCTGCTCTGGGATAAACACTTGACAATCTAAAGTAAAAATTCCTTGTTTTTTGAAGAAATCTATGAAAGCAAGTGCTTTTTAGAACTTGACTGAATCTGAGTCCATTTCAATAAGTAAATTCCGCACTCACTTTTGAGCGATGACTTCAGAAGCTGTCAAGACCTACCAGTTACAATTTGTGTACAGAGTTAGTTTCTTTAAAGAAACTAAAAGGGTTTCATGGACATTATCTAGCAATTCCTTCTCACAGCATTCCAGGAAGATAAAACGTGCATGCATTAAGTCAAAAAGTATCTCCATGTTTCCCATTAGTGAGCTGCATCCATGCAATAAATCCCGCTGTTAGCAATATTCCCCAACAAAACTTGATATTCAGAAGTTCATGCGTATCCAAATTTACATTAAAATTTAAAATAATGAATCTTTTAACATTGTGAAAATGGATATATGCTCATTTCATGACCAAAATCACCACCACCATTCCATTGTTCCTTTTTTTCAGTTTCTTGCATATTTTTGGTTACAAATCATAAATGACATAAATAGGACAATGCTAATCCCTTCATATAAAACTTCAATATCTTCCCACAAGCCTATACATAAAATCTAGACTTCTCAGTACGACTTATAAGATCTGGGATAGTTTGTATCTACAGCCTCCATCTCTTCCTATCTCTCGCATTCACTACATTCTAGCTACTGTCCCTTTCCTGTCTTCAAACACACCAGATTCTGATTCTCCCCTTCTCAGGGCCTTCATATGTGAGCTCGTTCTGCCTTGGATACGTCTGCCCCACATTCTAATCACCCCGGACCCAAAATTCTCTCTCTTATCACATGGCTGACTCCTTCTCATCCCTCTGATCTCAATTTAAATGTGACCTTCCTGGATAAACTTCCCAAAAACTGGATTGTCTCACTGAATCCAAATGGCTAATGAGTTTTTGTTCTCATTACATGCTCCCTGTGCATCCTTTTTATGATGCATTGCTTGGAAATGAGAGGAAGGAGGTTTCAGACAATGGAAGTATTGGTGCAGAGGTGCAAGAGGGGAAATAGTGTCTGTTCCCCAGCCCGGCTCTGGAAACTTAAGGAGGGGGAGAGAGAAAAGTTCAGCAAATGCTGAGGCAGTGTTTTGATTGAGGTAATTGAGGTACTCAGGGCACAAGAAGCAAGGTCACTGGCAAGGGTGGTAGTGGCATGATTTCTCCCTTAGAAACTTGAAGGCAGCAGGTTTGAAAGAGGAAAGCAAAGCAGATGGAAGTGGACAGACTTGTTCTTGAGCACAGAGGATATACCCTTGGAGACGGCCATAAATCACCAGGGAGACTGTGAGAGGAGGCCCAAGCTCTGCTGCCGGAGTTCTGCAATGGAAGGGAATCACGTTTATCCTCAGGCTGTCAGGTCTGAAGATGCTTAGGTTAAGTAAATGACCCCTGAGATGGTACAGTCAGTGATTATCAGCAGTTACAGACCTGTCTCTATACTAAACCAGATAACAGCATCCAGGAATGGTCAAAAGCCACAAATCAATCCCACTGTCCTGTCATGCACCCGAGAAATGCTTCTCTCTTTCCTCACAGCTACTTAATGGATACTGGCAAGCTGTCAATTAGACAAAGAAGTGAGAATAAATGTTGCTCCCCAAATTTAAGGTGAGTCATCAGTCAGACTTGGTATTGTCAGGGAATTTAGTCTGTTTTCTAACTGGCTTTATTTTAGCACAGTCATAAATCTAGCTGTAATTAGTCTCTAACTCCAATGACTCAACACATTTAAGCATTTCATTTGACTCTCAACCGGAAAAAATTGCAACTGATTAGACAATACTGATATGCTCTCACTTGCATGCATATGATGCTGGCGGTACAACATGTGCTTTTGGTATCTGTTTTTCTTGTGGTATTGAGAGATTACCATGAAGGATCTTCTCTCTCTCCTAGTCCTCTCTGGGTCTACTGGGATGCATTCACGAGGAAGTGAATATGATAGAGTTTGGGGCCAGTGGTTAGATCTTTTTCCCCGAATATGAGACAAATTAGCTTGCATGGAAATTGAACAGAGCAGGAGAAAATAATTTTTTTAATAAATTTACTTAAACATCACCTGAGTCAATGAAGAAACTATATATGTTCTTAACTGACAAAGATTATTTTTAATCGAGATAACAAGCAAATTGCTGTTTTAATCACTAGGATTACTATTTAAAACAGATAGGTGAACATTTACTTTTTAATCTGGAAACAAATTAAAGCAAATAATATTTTATATTTAAGTCACATTTCACACATTTTAAAATGAATAGTACATGTTTTTAAACTTTGAAAATGTATCTGTTATCTGTAGGTATTTCTGCATGTCAAGATTTTCATTTCTCCAAGGATTTTTATTCACCAACAGAATCAAAATAGCTTTGTAAGGTTTCATCATGTTAATTTAACATGTAAGTTTTTAAGAATTATCTTGTAAAGGAGATAATAATGAAGTTTAAAGTAAGAGGCATCATCTGTGGACGCTCCATTTTCAGATTCCAAGAAAACCATTAAAACATTTCTAGCACTGAGAGTGAATCAGATGGGTTTGTGCACTCGCTTGTGTGGCCATATTGTATAGCAGTGGGGGGTTTAGAGTTATAAGGTTCAGTCATCCATTTAGTCTCCAATTGGAGCTCAGGCAAATGAAATTTATGGTTATGAGGAAAACTTTCAAAAAATGTTTCTTTATTTGGTAGACCCATGTTAAAAATTATTCAGTGGAACTAAAAAGTCACTTATTTTGAAAATAAAAAGGCACAAATATACAAATGAAAAAGAAATTAACTGGAAGATTTTGAACGCTTTCTTTCAATATACTTACCATAAAATGCAAATAGAAAATAAATCAACATATATTTGTTAATGTTATATTTACCATATTTTCATTTCACGTGTTCTACGAAAGCAAATACATGAATTTTTTGTATAAAAAAGAAAAACCTCCACGAAGTATATACTATCTGACCACAGGGTAAAATTTTCTGTGATTATTAGAATGGGAAAAGTGTGAACACTTAGATAGTTTTCATAACTTTAAATAATTAAAATATATTTAATAGAAAAGGAAACCCTATTTTGCCTATAGTTTGAAATCTTAAATATATACATGAATACAAAACATACGATGTCAGTTTGTCCTGAAAATAAGAGCTTTAAAAGAATTTAAGCTTAAATATTCTCCTAAATGCTTTGTGAGACTTAAGATAAAATCTTCCTTCAGAGGTCCTGACAAATGGGGATAGAAGAGAAGCAAAGATGATTAGAGAGTTCAGGGAAAGTTGAAAGATGGCCTTTGTCAAATATTCCTTACATTTTTAAAGAGTAAATGGTAGATAGTTTTCTAGGGAGACTGCAAAATTGCTAAAATTAAATGTTTGGATATAAATGTGGAAAACGGAGTTAGCTACCTTATTTTTAATTTAATATTTTCAAAGGCAAATTAAAAGCAACTATTTTTTTCTAAAAGTCCTCAATTCTAGATGCATATTATAGGAAACTTAGACATATAAGAATAGTACATTTTAAAAGTCCTAGATGACATACAATATAAACATAAGTATATTTACAAATGATGCATTTGTTTTCGTTTTAAGTGTAGTTGTCTAGAATTTTCAATACCTCCTCCCTTTTGACTTGTTTTATCTTGACATTCAGCAAAAACAAGTGTTAACAAAATTGGGAAAAAAATTAAGTAAATTGGTGCCTGATAGCATAAACAATAGTAATGTGAGATGGGAACTTTATGCATTATTTGGACTAATAAACTGTCTAATGTTCTAATAATAAACATATTGTTTATCCACCAAATTGTGGCCGTCATCATGAGAGGCTATTAGCAACTCAAAATAGTGCATTACACCCTAATAAAGGGTGCTTTTGTATAGGCATTTGCTCTTATTGCTGGTCATTTATTCTCCAAATATCTTTTAGGTGCCAGTTACAAAGATGGCCAGAAATTTAAATTCTGTGTATATAATAAGGAGAGCTGAGTAGTCACTCAATAAAATCAGGTGTATAATATCAGAAAGAGACTTATCTTGAGGCTAAGGCAATATGGACAACGTATTTCTTGTTGGAACCATTTCGGTGTATAGTCCTTAAACACTTGACACTCATTTATACTGGGGGTTTATTACTTCTCTTCACCTCTAATGTCTTAAGCACAAGTATACACACTTGCAGCAGTATCTCTACATAAGACATTTTTGATGGAATGAGAAAGATGAAAATACAGATGTTTATTCCAGAGATGCTGAAATGGTTTATAAAAATTCTATGACTATAAGGAATACATGCATAAATGCAATATATCAGGAGAGAACAACGCTATCTTTAAATAAAAACAATACGTGTGCATTTTGAGAGGTTGGGATTCACTGGTCAATGTCACTTTCTAAGGTGTACTTGACTCACAACTGACAGCGTTGGCTTGAAATAGCTTTTAAAACAACATCTGTTTTAATGCAATGAATCCTGACAAGGAATTTGTTGGAGCTGACCATGGTACCTCTTCATAGTCAGAATGTTTATGAGAGGAAAGGAAGATTTGAAATTTGGGCTCTAGGGGCTTGCTATGATAGTTATTCTAAACAGTTAACTTCAAAATTGAGTTTGCCATTTCTATCATCAAATACTATAAAACATGAGGTAAAAGTAAATGTTAGGTAATTTAAAAGCTACAATAAAATTTATTTCAGAAAACTGCTGATTTCCTAATATATGCACTGTTTTCAGCATCTTTGAAAGTGTAAACTCTATCAGTATGACTAGCAGATGATGAGCAGGTGGTCTGTGTGATATTATCCATTACACAGTCAGAAATCAAAGTCTTTATTTTCACTTTATAAGCTGTTTGGGAAGAAGGTGCCTGTGTGTGTGTGTAACAGGGAGCAAGAGGAGATTAACTTACAAGCCATTATCTGGCGCAAAAACAGACATGTCCTAAGTCATCCATGAGGAGGTGGTTCGATAACAGCTAGGCATTCGTATAAATCTTTAGGGACCTGGTTTCCCTCAAGTGTGACAGAACACTCATCTTAACCACCAGCACTCCTATTTAAAAAGATCACATTTAGCAAATGGCTCTGGTGTTTTGAGTTCGCTCAGTGACAGATTTGCTTTCAATCTGATTAACATTATCTGAGAACTACAAAATGAACTTCAATTAAAATCCCTTTTAAATTTTGTCTATGTGAGCCCCACCAAGAATGGTCTTTGAGTGTACTATAAAAATGATCTTTAAAACATTCAAAGATGATTATGAAAGAGATGTTTTGAAGCTATTGAAAATAACCATTGTTCAATGCTGTTCTGTGCACCCCTAGTAACACTATATGAAAAGACAAAAGTTCATCCCAGAAAAACATGCTATCTAGCTGCCAGAATCCAAATGGATTCAGCATAAGTGAGCAACACATGAAAGAGATTTGTGCTGAAAAACAGTGATGCTCAAGTACAGAGGCTAAGGTTCTCTCTCAATTCCTTTCCACCTTCCTTCCCTGTCTATTCTGTCTGACATCTAATCTTTTCATAATGCTGTATGTGAAAAAAGTTCCTGTTACAGAATTTTTAGACATACATTGCAAATTTCTCTAATTATGCTCATGTAATCACGAACTCTTCACCAGGCGACGCTGGCTTCTTTGCCTACATGCCCATTGGTTTTCTGGATCAGGGAGTAATTTACATCAGGAATGGCTCCCCCATTTAGGGTCCCTGGAAATAAACAGTGCTGAATTAATTAGGACTCTATATATTCTCATGGAGTAAGAAAATATAATCAATAATCCTTTTGAGGAATCCTATATAGAAACATTTATAGAAAAAAAGGCTTTTTTTACTGTGGCATTCTTTTTATGAGAGGAAAAAGACAAAGGTTAACTCCACACAGAGGCAATGATCTAAATTAGACACATTTATCCATATATTTCCAGACCTGTGACTGAACTCATTGTTTTTAAAAAAATCCTTCTTTTTTAATAATACAGACCCTCTCTTTTATAACAGGATATTTTTATACATGTATACTATCATCATTTTCATTATTTATAGTTACACACATCTTCCATTTAATTTACTCTTTAATCTTATTTATTTAGTATACTTGTATTTATTGTCATTAATAAAACACGTAAATACAATCTACCAGCATTAGGCAGGAAATATTTAAGAGGTCTTAAACTCTTTTATGCCAAGAAAGACAGTGGTTTGCCAAGAACCACAAGCTTTTTAAAGTTAACTTTGATCTGGGCCAGCTGAAGGTTCAGAAGAGGGCTCTTTGAAGAGATGGCAAATGAATAGATCAGTCGATTGCCTGGTGGGTTATTCTCCTTCATGGCACTTAGCTGGAACATTTGCCTTTCCTCATAAAGCCATAATAGACAATCACCACGAACCTGAATAGGCACAGCCAGTCACTATCCTGAGGTCTAGACGTATTTCTGAACAGTATGGTCACTGGGGATAGGAATGAGAGTGGAACGTAGACTGGATGTGTGTCCAGGTATGGTTTGGAGCCAAAGGACAGCTATGAGAGGGTGCTCCTAAAATGACATCAACTATTTAGGAACTGGGTCAAGAAAGCCTATAATTATATATCTACTATATTTACAGAGCACTCATTCACCAGAGAGCTCTTCCAAAAAAAGAGATGACAAAAAATAAATTCCACTTCTTTCTCAACCCCAAAGTACATAAAACTTGGCATGAGATATTTCCCAGTTAAAAACAGTAATATAATCTAGCATCAGCTTTAATTTCTAGAATATTCATTTTCTGCTACAATAAAGTGACAAAGCCATTTGTATTTCATGCACCTATGTTATGTCTTATTCTTTGTTTTTCATTTAGATAAATAGGCCTTTATGCCCTAGGTACTATAGGAAACCCCAAAGCTCAGAAAATCACTAATGAGAATGGAAGGAATTAAGCATCATGAAAGCTGAAGCATGCAGCTCCTATGCAACAATGCTCTGAGCTCATGTAACAGTGTGATCAGTGGAGCAGCTGTTCAATCAGCTTTACTGCAACCTGAGTCTCACATCCTAAATTGGAAATAGCTATTCTTAATAAAGGTGGTAGCTTTATGCCTTGCAAAAAAACCAGTCGTCAAACATCACTTTTAAAAGAAGTTAACCCTTTGTTTTTTCTCAGACCTTTTCTCTTCATTCTCTTCTTAGTATCTTCAATAATATTTCAAGGATAAGCCTACATAACAGTGTAAACTGTAGGCTAAGTACGATGCCTCACACATTGTAGGCACTTGACAAATATTTGTTCATTAAATGAATAAGTGAAGTTTGAATGGGAAGTTATATAGCTGAATTTAAAATGGGTTTAGAGGTAATCTCTAAATTAGCTGAATGATGTAGGGGTGGCACACTGATATATTCTCACAACTAAATTTCATATTATTCCTTAAGGAAAGCTGATGTTGGAGAGTTATACAGTTGATACATGCATTATCTATAGCTTCTAATATACCCATAGAACATGTTTTCCTAACATCTAACTTTTAAAATATAAATTCTACAACATTTAAACCTGTAACACTTTTGATTAGTCTTTTAAGATCAATATTCACTTTCCATAAGGAAAAGCCTATTAATGTGTACAATATAACAAAATTTAGTACATACAAATCGTACATACTACTGCAAAAAATGTGTAAGAATGCAATTATGATTATAAAAATGAGCATACCCAAACAAATGAATGCATCTTTCAGTAAATCTTATAGGTACCAAGGAATAACTTTAAAAATCCCACTGTGGGGCCAGCCTGGTGGTGCAGCAGTTAAGTTCACACGCTCTGCTTCATTGGCACGGGGTTTGCTGGTTTGAATCCCGGGCACAGACCTACACACCGCTTATCAAGCCAAGCTGTGGCAGGTGTCCCACATATAAAATAGAGGAAGATGAGCATAAATGTTAGCTCAGGGCCTATCTTCCTCAGCAAAAAGAGGAGGATTGGCAGCATATGTTAGCTCAGGACTAATCTTCTTCAAAATAAATAAATAAAAATTCCCACTGTGTAAAATCAAATGGAAAAATGATAAAAGAACTAAAGCTGTGGTTAGTAATGTAATTGCTGCCTAACCACAAACTAATTGTAATAGCTATGCTGGAACCTGTATATTCTCTCCCTTAACCTTAGCTAAAGAATATTTATACACACCTTACTATGTATAACTATCTGAAACAAGATCATACCCTTGAAGAAAAAGGAAATGGAAAGATATGAAAGCTCTCACTTATTTCTAATCCCAATAGACATTATTTCATTGATATTCAGTTTCTGTATAAATTCACGTAGAATATGAATATTCCTTGTGGCTCAGTTTTACTGACAAACTACACAAATCATTTTTGGTCTGTGTGGTATCCAGAGATGTGTACTGTTAATTGGCATCATTAAGTAACATTTTGAAATAATGATGAGTTTAAATGTACTCGCTGAAGGCTTGATTGGACATTGATAAATTATGTACTTGATCTCTAAAGAGATTAAATTCATCTCCTCAGAGTCCAGAGTGCTAACCATTACAGGATGGAACCTACTTAGATTCAATTCATCTCTTAACAGGTTTTGTCCTTATGTTATCTGTCGCAAATATTGAACCCATTTCTTTTAATGCAAACTTTACTTTCATATTGGAAACTTAAACTATAATTTAATAATTTAAGGATGATTTGAAATGCAATGCTACCCACTGCTGCCTCTTACCTTTTGGGTTTATTATAGACTTTTTTTAGGGATAAGAATTATGTGGAAACCATATGCTGCAATTGCCCTAATTTTTAAGCCCCAAAATTCTCATTTCCATTTTGGCAAAAGAGGCCAAAAAATGTGATTAGCTTTTTTGATCTGTCTTTCCTCTACCCTGGTTCCCTCAAGACCCGGGCTACATTCTTCCCGAGATTGTAGGTTTGCACTTTGCAGTCATCTTTTAATTTTCCATCACTGTCTTCAAACATCCTATATAGCCAATTCTTTCTAGGTCATTCTCTAACTTCTATTTTATAACTATATGTCTATATTTATCAGAATATTTTAAACATGAATATAATGTCAATAGGCTTCCCTTCATAATAATAACCACCACTGAATTTGCAAATGTTAAGCTAAACACTTACGTAGCACTTAGCAAGTGTACTTTGCTAAACACTTTATTTAAATCCTGTGAAGTAGGCATAATTTTTATCCTTATCTTACACAAGAAGAAATTGAAGCAAATGAAGATTAAGGCATCTTGCCAAGGTCTCATAGTTGGCAAATGGGACTGTTTGACAGTAAAGAGCAGTCTTTCAAACACTATACAATGATGTTTCTTCTATTTTCACTATAAACGTGTTATTACATGGTCTTTATATTTCGGAAATTCAGCTCCACATTTACTTATCATGCAGTCATGACCTTAGGTTTTCACTTGCATTGGAAGCCAACTGCTAGAAAATTAGTCTGCCGGAGAAAATGAAGCTAGGCCAGAGAGTACCTGGACGTGTTCATGAGATTTGGACTTGATTTTGCCTGGGGTGGGAAGTCACTGAAGCGTTGTAGCTGGGGATATGCAGAGCTGCATGTGAGGAGCTCTAACTGAAGACTAGGGGAAACATGAGGAGGCCCTGAACTACGTGAATATTGATAAGCTTGGGAGAAGAGACAGAATCAGAAAATATTTGGAGAGTGCAATGTCTAGGCCCCTGTGATTGACTGGATGGAGGCATGAGAGGAGCTGTTGACTGCCACATCTCAAATACTTAGGACTATCACCGTAACTGCACTAGAAGAGAGGTTGCTTCCTGTCTCGGCCTGGACTGACCCCTCCCAGTCCCTGCTTCCTCAAGCAATAGAACTCCAATTTCCCTGTCACCCAACATATCTGGATCATAGAAACAGGAGAAAAAATGAGGAAGTCTGAGGCTGTCAGGCTGTGACTGAACAGGTGGCTTGTGTATTGGCATATATCTCAGTCATTGACAGATTTGCTTCAAATAATGTTCTTTATAACAAAAATCTGGTCAAAAATAGGATTTAAATGGTTTCTTATATTTCCAAGTAAAACTCTTCTTTGCACTGAAGCAGCATTCAGCGCAGCATGGATGCTTATCAAATTTAGATGACTAATTGTCCTGGCTATGCTTCCATAACCTACGGGGATCCATAGCTCACTCATACACACACACATACTATATAATTAAAATCATGTGATTTGCAAGACAGTTACCTATTTGCAAAAATAAAACAGGCAGCATAACTCTTTACTACTTCATCAAAAAAGCCAATTTTAAAACGCTTCTTTCTTAGATTTACTTATGAAATCCTGCGACAAGCCATGCTCCATACCAGACAGGTTAGCCCAGGTTAGGAGGACTCTGGAGTCACATAATGATCAACGAGGCTAACACTTAAATAGGTCAACACAATATCAAGTGATCAGGTAAGAAGCAAAATGAACTAAATCACATTGCAAAACAATACACTAAGAAAATGTCCTCAAAACATTTTGCACAGAAATATATTTGTCTATGTGCAAACATAGAAAAATTTCTGGAAGTGTACACCCAAAACTTTTAATAGTAGTTTTATTAGAATGAAATACATATTTTGGATGGAAATATATTTTGTTTCAAGAAACGGTTTTGATGAGAAGATGACAAAAAGATTTTCATTTATTTACCTCATATGTTTATGGTTTGGGGAGTGGGGAGACCAGAAGACAATTTAGGAAAAGGCAGATCAAGCCAGGGACTAGCCCAGAGCAAGGCACACAGTAGGCGCTTCACGAATAGCTGGTGAATGAAGAATGAAAGTCAGGACACAGCAGTTAGGGCTTTTATGCCAGTGACACACAAATTGACTTGGCAAGGTGCTCCCTCTACGTGGTGGTTTTGCCTCTGGTTCCTGACTTTGAATATTTTATTCCCGGGAAGTGCAGGCCTATGTAATAAAAATCTACCACACACAAAATTCCCTGGACCTAAAATACCTCTACGAGTTATAAGAATTTAGGCTGCTTTCACTTAGCTAGATCAGACGCTGGGACTGGGGCTGGAGGGCGTCTACCTCCTTCAGGAAAGTCTTTGTAGCCAAATGCAAGACTCTACCTCTTCCCCATCAAAGCTTCTGTATCTCAACATGGACGCAAGAAGCCTGACACCCAGGGGTAAGGACTCAGATACGCTCTCATTTGAAGCTGGAGTTGAACTATCTTGTCCTGAAAGCACATGCCCAGACTCCAGAAAAGCTTTTTTTTTTTGAGGAAGATTAGCCCTGAGCTAACATCTGCCAATCCTCCTCTTTTTGCCGAGGAAGACTGGCCCTGAGCTAACATCCACGCCCATCCTCCTCTATTTTATACGTGGGACGCCTACCACAGCATGGCCTGACAAGTGGTGCCATGTCTGCACCCAGGATCCAAACCAGTGAACCCCGGGCCGCCAAAGCGGAACGTGTGAACTTAACCGCTGCGCCACTGGGCTGGCCCCCAGAAAAGCTCTCTTAAATAGACCTGTAATTTCCCCACTTAGGAGGATTTTAGGGACTCACTTTTGATAATTCTATTCTCCATTTCCAGAGAGGTAATAAAATTCAACACCCATTAAGTGCTCACTATATGCTAAGCATTTTTCTAAACACTTCATAGCTTGTTTGAGGTGAGCATCTCCAGTGTCCTCCATTTGGGAGACTTGAGAGAGAGGCACAGGGACTTGCCCAAGATGACACAGTTGGCAAATGGGAAAGCAGAATTCTAACACCAGCAATCCACCCTGTAGACTGGTGTTGTAACACGTTTACTACGTGCCTCCTAAGACACCAGAGCAAACCAAGAGTAGGCTGTGTCCTATTAATTTGAAATCAGCAGAAAAAACCTCAGGAAAAAAAATTCCAATATTTGACAGGAACATTATTTTAAGCAGTCATAGAACATAGTTTGTTTAAACAAAGTGGTCTTTTTATGAACCTTGCATGAGAAACTTTCAGTGTGTTTTGGTTGTTTTCCCCAGTCTGTGAGTGAACGGCCTTTGTTCACTGGAATACTTCACATGCTTTCTCCCTCTGGTGTAGGTCTGTTATTTCTATACAGACACCACAGTCCCATGGGTATCTGCAAATTAAGCTTCACTTTTGTTATGTTCTGCCATTGCAAAGCAGCACAGGAAAGAGATGTATGTGAAATCATGCTCTCTCATGTCTATAAATAAAAATCTCTGTTACATAATGTGAAAATATGCCATTTTCATTAATCTATAAACTAAGATAAAGCTATCATTTGAAGATAAAGCTTGGTAAATGGACACCCTGGTGATACTAAGTTCACGACTTGCCTTTTAACATTTGGATTGCAAATAAATTTGGGAGCTAATGTAGAGAGTACAACTGTTGAAAGCATGTCTGTAATTCTAATTACTAGGTCTTTGATCAAAGGCTAGTTATTTAACTTCTCAAAATGCCTGTATCCTAGGTTATTATGAAGATTAAATGAGATAATGTATGTAAAGGCCACAATCCAGTGCCTGGTATGTATAAAGACTCAAGATACATCAGTGATTACAATAATTTAATACCAACTACCAGTAAACCTAGTAGTTTAAAAGACTTTCTTTGATTCAATGACCCTCAATTTTCCATGTTTTTCTGGTTTCTGATATTGGGATACATTTTTTAAATTAGTATATATATTCCCATCTTCCCAAGCTCTTCCAAAAATACTAAATCCACAGTATATCTTATAATTAGGTATTAGATTCAAGAACATATGGAAATAGCATTATGCTGTATGTTTTGTCCAGTGGCAGAAATCTAAGGGCAACTAACCAAGGGATGAGGAGATACTTTTCGCTCTGAAGATTTACCCTCCAAAGCCGCTCTTTATCTTGCTACATCTCCCCCAACAGTGCTAATTCTGTCCCTATACATATTGTTATTCAACTCTTCAGTAAACATCTGTCTGTGACCAGCACAGTGCAAGCTATTGGAGACTGGGAAGAATAAGATGCTATCCCTGACCTACAGGATCTCGCGAAGTTCAGTAGGGGTAACAAACCCGTGAAGGCCTTCCTACAGCACAGTTGTTGTCTGGAGCAATAGATGGGGATCTGAGGAATGCACATAATACAGAGGAGGGAGGGATCTGCTTGAGGAATTCTCCTTGCATGTCTGAGTGTAATTAAAGCGCTAGCCACTGGTAAGGTGACGAGCTTGAGTTTGCAGATCATGTGATTTCCTTGACCTTGAAGTTATTGAGGGTATTTCTCACTGAAATGTGGTGACATTGTTAATTCCTTGTATGAAAGAGGTACTGCTCCCAATCACAAATTCCCTGCCTCCTAGAATCTCCAAGAGCCACAGATGAGCACACAGAGGGAGTGACCTGCTGATCTAGGAATAACCCCAGTGTCAGAGAAGCAGGTGACCAAGCAGTGGTTGTACTCAGGGGCCGTGGTACCCCTTCTGCTGCCAAGCACAGAGGCAAGGTGCCAAATCCTTACTTAGAAAACTGTTGCCCATGTCGGTAAGAATCTTGCTATTTGAAGTGTTCCCTGAATTGAATTTCTTACTGGATATTCCTCTAACGCAATCTGAGGAAAGAAAAATGAGTGTGGAGCTATTTTTGAAAGTGATGAGAATTTGTTGTAATTCTTTAATTCAAATAATTCATTTTAATTCTTTATAAATATCCTCTTTTAAGTTATCATTGTCTTGTGTATTAGCTATCCTTAGATATATAAATTATATACAAGGCTTACAATTGATTAAGCAAGGACAGACTTGAAAGTACAGAACAAAAGGAGTTATTTTAAGTACAGAAGTAGATTCTTCTCCTCCAAGAACAGCTAACATTCTGTTTCTAGTTTATCTTAGGCTGAAACATACATTTTGGTTATTATCAGTATTTCCACAGGGTAAGATTGATGTCACAAGCATTTTAATCCTTGCTGAAAGAGTTAAACAAAAATATTAGGTGGTGAGATTAAGAAAGAAATAAGGTAAACAAATAGTTGGCTACAAAAGTGACCTTTGCAGTCTTTCAGTCTACTGAAAATAGACTCGATATTTACATGGAGAAGCAATTCCTTTATAAACTTATTTATCTAAATTAAGAATAAAGATGTAAGCTATAAATATATATCAATAAACTGGTAAAAATTAAGGTTAGAAATCTTTAACCCTTACCTTCTTCTGCTTTTGATATATATGTTTTCTTCTGTATTTTCAAATACGCTTGTGCTCAATCAATCGTAAGCATCTTGAAACTATGCTCAGAGGCATAGCTCATCTTCAACATTCAAGATTCACCTTGATCTGGGTGGAGTTACAGAGGTGACCAACTATCACCAAATTGAGTGTTAACCGAGGAAAATTTTAAGAATGCAGGTGCCAAAGCAGGGCAGTACGGGGCAAGAATGTTTTAAGTTCCTTTTTCCACATCTATTTTATATTACAAGATTTGCAGTACTTTCAGAAATTTCAGTGTTTAAAATACATATGTATATAGAGTGCTTTTTACTGAGGTAATCACTTAAAAATTATGACATGTAAAGAAAACCAGAATGGAAAATGACTAAGAATAAACAAAGGAGCCTTCTGAAAAACGAGAGGGGGTCACGTCTACTCGTGATGCTGCCTCTTGCTTCCTGCTACTTGTGATAGAATTGCGTGGCCAGAACCAGAACATTCCTGGCATTTGGTCTGGAATCACTTTGAAGGGTAAGCCTGGTGCTGTGATACTAAGCACAGACAACTTGGCATTTGGCTCCAAAAATATGCTGGAGATTAGCTACTTCTTCCCTCAGCAACAGGCTCCCAGCCAAATAATTTTTAACCAAAACTCAAAACCCAATTTTGCTTCAGCTACTGAGATCCTATTTCAAGCTGCTGTCAAGATGGGGAGAGAGTAAAAACTGACACTTGTGCGATCCCAAGACAAGCTAAAGCCATACAATTTCCACTTCTAAATCCATACAATTTCCGCTTCTGAATTAAAAATAAGACGACATAGAGGGAAGAAAGTGTGATATTTTCAACCCACTTAATTGGTTTCCTCCACTTAAAGTCTGAGTGTGTCAAGTTTTTTTTAACCTAGACTTGGAAGACAGAGCATAAACATTTTAAGCAAAATATTAAACTTCTAAAATAGTGAATCGCTTAAAATCAAAATCCTAGACCTTACTTATACTGAGTCTTCAATTTATTTCTTACAAAAAGGGAAGTTGAATTTTATTTCTAAAAAGCGGAGGACAAGTGAATAAAAGACACTTTGCCTCTTTTGTACACAATACTGATATTCTTTTAATGCTATGTAAAAATTCTGTTTATTTCCAAATGACAATAAAATGAAGCATTTTTATTTAATATATAATTAGTAAAATTTAATTAAGAGTTATAGAGTATCTTCCACCTCACGGTGTAACTGAGAAGCTGAATCTCTTTCATTAGTTTTTTTCCTTTAAACATGAAGATTGTTCCACATCTTAGCTATATCTTTAATTAGAAGTTAGAATCTAGGATCTAGCACCACCATTAATTTAATCTCTCCTAAAATTTTAAATATAGTAAATATGGCCTGATGTCCAAAGGATGTAGTGTTTACTGGCCTATAACAGTTGTATTGAGTTTTCATTGAATATACGTTTCCTTCAAAGGTTTTGTTTTATGATCATATCTCATAACCCCCCTCTGAATCCATGAACACCCATATAGGTGTATAATACAAAGACGTGTTAAACTTTCTGTGTGGTATGTCCTTTCTGTTTCTTTTCAAATACCATTAACTTACATTTTAAATTACTATAATTCATTCTGTTTTCAAAAGTCAAATATTTATATTTCTATAAAATGAAAATGGATAGTCACATAGCTGATAAAGCTTTTAAAAGTAAATGAATTTTAAATTCCTATTTTGGCAACAAAATTCTTATGATTTTTTCCTAAATTCTTTTAGTATTATGCCCATGTAATTTTTTTTATGACTTTTAAGTTAATTATGTTAGTTTCTTTTTGCTGCTGTAAGAAATTACCAAAAAATGTAGTGGCTAAAACAACAAAATTGTATGATCTTATACTTCCGGAGGCCTGGAGTCTGAAATGGGTCTCACTGGGCTAATATGAAGGTGTCAGCAGGGCTGCATTTCTTTCTGGAGGTTCTGGAGTAGAAACCATGTCCTTATCTGTTCCAGCTTCCTGAGTCTGCCCACCTTTCTTGGCATCGCCCCGTCTGGTGTAGGGCTTTCCTTGGACAGCCAGCAATGACTGACCGAATCTTTCTCAAGCAGCATCTCTCTAACACTGACTCTCCTGCCTCCCTCTTTCACTACAGGGACCGTTCTGATTCATTGGCCCCACCTGGATAATCCTGTGTACTCTCCTCATCTCCAGGTAGCTGATTAGCAAATTTAATTCCACCTGCAACCTTATATCCCTTTTCCATAATGTAACATATTCACAGGTTCCAGGAATTAAAATGTGGACATCTATATGGGAGGAGCAAGGGGGAGGAGAGAGCATTCTTCTGCCCAACACCTTAACGTATCATTCTTAAAAGAAAAAGAAAATTTGTTTTGTAAATAATAAATTTTTAAGTATTATGTCTTCCATTTCACTCAGGAATTTAGTTAGAAATTAAGATTAACAAAATATTAAGTAGTGGGGCCGGCTCCGTGGCCTAGTGGTTAAGTTCATGTGCTCCGCTGTGGCGGCCCAGGGTTCCGATCCTGGGCGCCAACATGGCACCGCTCGTCAGGCCACGTTGAAGTGGCGTCCCACATCCCACAACTAGAAGGACCTGCAACTAAGATATACTACTCTGTACGGGGGGGGGGGGGGGGGGGGGTTGGGAAATAAAGCAGGAAAAAAAAAAAGATTGCCAGCAGTTGTTAGCCCAGGTGCCAATCCTTAAAAAAAAGAAAGGAAGATTGGCAACAGTTGTTAGCCCAGGTGCCAATTTAAAAAAAAAATATTAAGTAGTAAAATGTACCAGTACTAGCAGTAAACATCCAAACTAATTCTAATATTTCAATAAAATTAAGTAATAGTGGTAATTGTATCACACCTGACACTGGCTTATTACAGTTCTTACTCATCAGTGGCTGATTGACAGCTGACATCTTTTCTTGATTCCTGGTCTCTCCTACAATCAGAGTAAAGAGTCCACTACAAGACAAAAAAAAGTCACCATCTCATCATTTCTCTATATTTCTTTCTCTTCAACAGACTCTATGTTTTGAACTATTACACTATATCAGCTCTAAAAAAATCACTGGGCCACCTTCTTTTTGGAATTTTTTGGGCAATTCTTTCTTTCTCTGTTTTTAATTAGTATAAGGCATAACGTTATGTTTATATGACATCTCCCAATGACCAATTATTCTACATGAAATGGTCAGTGATTTACTTATCCTGCGAATTATAAAAGAGTTTCAGGATTTCACCAAAGACTGAACTTTGGAGATAGAAGTCTGCCTATTTTTCTCTTTCTGGCATTCTGCTACAACAAACACACACACACACCAGGTTCTGATAATTATTATTTCTTGGGTTTCAAATCATCTCCCTACCCAAACCACCTGTCCACACCAATCTTCTGATTGCCTACGAGTCCCTTGTCGGATCACCGCCATCAACAGCATCTCCACTTTCAGTGCCCTGCTTTCCTGACACATAGTAACAGATGAGGTGTTGAGATTGATGAGAGAAAGAGAGAAATTGTAATTTTGAAATATCTTGAAAGTATATTGGGATGAAGCCACCTTCCCCTAAGTAAGAGACAATTTGCTGGTGGTCTTCTCTCTAGGCAGATAAGAGCATCTTGGCAGGAAAGAATTGAACCAGGTCTTCTCTGATCCCCACAAAGAAATTGCTTTATGCTTTTTAAAAACTTTTGTTCCTAATATTTAAATTTGTTTACAGATTTCTAAATATATAAGGGTTTATTTGTTTCATCAAAGAGACAAGTATGAAAGAACAGAATCTTCTGGTATAAGTATTTAGAGTTCAATCCACACTCTGAAGGAGGGAATGAGTAGAAAAAAAGAATGATAAACAAAAACAAATGACTTTTTTCCTCCTCCTCTGACAAATAGAAACGGCAAGCAATAGGATATTGGAGCATATGAGGAAGCCATTTCGTGTAAACCTAATTCAGCCTGACCTTGTTCTTCCAAAAGGGCCTGACCCTGGCCGTTGAGCATGCATTGTCTATCTGCTTTAGACATTCCCTATGGCAAGAACAAAGGCCCTTGAGATAAAGGTGCAACTTCCCTCCCCCTCCCAATGTTGGCATTTCCTTAAGGATTAAGCTAGGAAGTGATTGCTGTGCTCACCTGTGACCGCCCAGCTCAAGACAACAGACTTGCTTCCTGCTGCACCCGCCAAGATAGCAGACCCACTACCGGCTGTGTCCATCAAGCGCTGTGCCGACAGGGCAATCTTGTGACTATTGTGGGAGGGACATTTCAATCATATGTGAAACATCCTGTTTGGGGGGTATATAACCACTCTGTATACCTCACTTCTTTGGCGCCCTTTCTTCCTTGAGGAAGTAAGGCCCTGGGCCGGGGTCCTCAGATTTTAGCTCAGAATAAACTCTCCCAAATTTTCATTTATAGGTTAGTTATGGGTTATTTTTGTCGACACCTCTCATATCCAGTCTGTTAAATCTTCTTGGTTATACATCATAAGCATCATGCTTTGGTCCAAGATGACATTTTTCTCATATCCGCATCATTAATCATCAAAATGGTCTTCCTGCTTTAGTCCTGCTGCCCCTGAGTCAGCCCTCGAAGGGGTCACTCTCAAATAGAAAACTTCAGATCCCTCAGAAGCTTCTCATCACCTGGGGGCCAAGGCAACTCTCTGCAGCCCCACTGAATTTTCTTATCTCAACTCCCGCCTCTCTTCCACATGCATCCCTTTTGTAACTGACTCTTAAAGACAGAAAAGCCACAGTACATCTTGCCTTTTCCTGAATTTAATTTGTGCTGTTTGTCGCCACGTATTTGCACGTCAAGCCATTTGTAGAGCCTGCTTTCACTTCCCTGTATACAGGAAGGACTACAGATCAGATCAAAAGGAATGTTAAAAGTGCCACTCCTCACAGCAGTCCCTTGCCAATTCCTCAGATTCCAGCCTGTGCTGGATACACAGTTTGCTATGGGCTTTGGTTCATTTTGTGCCAGTGTGTTGCCTTAGGTATGCTGTGCCTTTGTGCTTTCTGCCTAGGGGTTTCTCCAGTGCCAGAGATAAGATGGGACCCCTGCAGAACTACAGGGAGTTAATATCCTAGTGGCAGCTCTCAAACAATGGCAGACGAGCTGATGAATAAGTGTTTCTTCCTCTTGTCCTTCAGGCAGATAATTCAGGGAAGCTGTCTATGTGATTCTTCAGAGGTTGTAGAGAATTAGAGGCCCTGTTTTCCCCAATAACATACCTTTAGATTGGCTTTTTCTCCTTCCCTGTCACTCTCTCTCCTGTTCCTTGGAATTACCACCCAAATAAACTACCTGTGTTCTCCATTATATGTCAGACTCTGCCTTCAGCGCACTCCAACAAAGCTAAGCTAAGGCCCAGCTCCTGTTTCAACACATCTTGTTTCAATGCTCCCAGGTCTCTGAACCTACTTGTATTATAGAACTTGTCATAGAAATTTCTTTAAGGGTGAGGTTTCTCCTGTTCATTTTTGAATCTCTAGTTTTAATACAGTCCCTGACAAACTACAGATGTTCAGTACATGTTTGACGATTAAATAAATGAACTCATAATTCTCATTTATGGACTTTTTTTAAACTGTGAGCTTTGGGATACAGACCTATAAAACACACCTGTAAGTGTTATAGCACCTAGTACTGAGTGATGGCTCAAAAATATTTGCCAAATGAAGGAAGCTAATTTACCGAAAGAATAGTCATGGCCACAGTCAGGAAAAAAATAGTACTGCCCCAAATGTAAGTTTTGATAGGTTGTGAGGGAGAAGGAAAGACAAGACGGGCACCTGTGCTCAGGCTTCACATGGAGAGATACAAACCTGGGGAGGGGAATATGTGGTCTGAAGGAAAAGGGGCTAAAAGCAAGCGTCACTTTCTTTCACCTCTCAGTCAGCCTTGCTGCAGAGCAGACCCAAGACAGCTCTGCCTGGACAAGGTGCCAGCACTCTGACCATTTACAATTTTATTCTTCAAGACCCAGAGCTTTAAATATCCAGTGCTCCCCAAGTTTGCTTCTTTGTCTTTTAAAGTTTCAGGAAAATATTACAGGGGAGCACAGATATCATGCATAGTTCCATGTCCCTTTGACCCTCTGATGGCTGTAGCCAGCCTTAATTGTCATTCATGGCCTCCCCAGCCAATATTCACTAATCCACCAAGGAAAGCTTTGAGATTCATAATAATCCAGCCAGAGTCTTCTGACCATTTCCTTTATCACCGTTCTACAGGTTTGAAAATGAATTTTATATTTATGTGATTGTACGGAAAATATAATAAAACCTTTTACTTGAAGGTACAATTCATGCATATTCTTACAACTATATTAGCAATAGCCTTAAACTAATAGTGTTTTTTCAGATGTAAATGTAGATTCCAGTACGTTGGTTAGCGGAACACAGAACTATGCCTTATCAAGGTTCGCAGAAAAGATACGCATCGTGGTATAAAAATTTGAAATTATATAAAAAGCATTATTAGAAATAGCTAGCAAAGTTGAAGTATTTTTGTAATCATATCACTTTATGTGATCTGAAATATTCTACACAATAAGTATTTCAAAAATTTAGTTAATTCCAAAAATATTATAACATTTCTGTGTTTTTTATGGAAAAAATACTTTTACCTAGTTTTAAATTTTTCAGTTTAGGGAAATAATTTATCTACTTGAAATACTTATAAAGATCAATGGTTATAGCAAAAATTTATTAAAACATAGGTAAAAGTTCTACACACACCATGATTAGAGAAAAAAGGCAATAAACTTTTCATATCGGATTCTGAGAGTAAGGAGAATTCACTCGTTCACTGGTCTAAGATTGCAACGGAGTTTGGAGGCAATGGGGCTGGCTGGGCTCCTTTGTCAAATCAGGAGTACGAAAGAGCTTGTAAAGTGAAGATTTATATTTTTTCAGTCCACAGCTGAAACGATCAGTTGAAAGCATTTTGCTTTGTTCAAAAGTGAGTATTAGGCCTGATTAGCTCAAATACTCAAATTTTCATTCACTTCTTAAAAACCATTCCACACTTAGCCATTCTTCACACTTCTCTCTCTCTCACCCCTCTCACACCCAAACTGTTAACTTTTTCTCCACTCTCACATTTGCAATCTGGTTCAGACCTTCAGTGATTTCTCACCTATACTTGTGCTTAATTTTTAAATTGGAATTCTTATCTGTAATCTCCTCCCTTAAAAATCTACATATGCTATCAGAGTTTTCTTTCTAAAACCCAAAAGTGATTTCACTACTCCTCTGCTGAAAAACTGTCAACGTGTCCATGTTGCTAACAGCTGGAGTTCAACTTCGCATGGCATGAAGAGTCACTCTCCATGTGGCCCAACCTACTTCCCAGCTTCACCTCCAGGTATTCTCTCTTCGGCTCTCAGCATGGTGTTGAGGATTTAAGGGAGAGTGCAACAGCCATTGGTCTCCTTGAGCTCATAGTCCAACCGAGGAGATAGACAAGCAGATCATCGTAAAACAATCCGGTGAGTGCAACGACAGAAGCGTGCACGGGTGCCACGAGAGCAAAGAGGAAGCACATATAATAAGCCAGGCTGGAGGAGGGGAGGCTTAAGTGAGACTTCCTGAAGGCTTCAATGCCTTTGGGAAGTCCTGAAGTGTAGGGAAGAGATGGCTGAGAGAAAGAAGGCAAAGGAGAGAAAGCACAAGAGCACCGAGGTGAGAAAGCTGCTGATGTTCCAATGACACTTCTATGACGCTTTCCACAGTCTTCTCGTTCTGAGTTCACCTCCTGATTCTCAGTGTTCTCATAGCGCTTTACAGTTACTTCCATTACGGTACCTATCACATCGCATTATAATACTGTGACTGAGACACCATGACCTCCACTCGTCTGTGTATCTCCAACCCACAGAGTGACCTGCACCCATGTTCTGTGAATTTATGGGGTACATAAGATTGGATGCATAACGGGGTCTGGAAATTTTATGATGTTTTATAGCGGAGTCACAAGGAAACTGGGAGACAAAAAGTCCTGGTTGTTAAGAAGCACATGCTCATAAACTATGTTAAATATTATAAATTATGTTTAAAAATTAGAGGTGAAAAGATTAAAATCAAAAAACATATTCCAAACAATTTAATATTTGGAGTCTTAAACTATTGCAAGTTAGTTATAATCGAGACCACAAACTACCCCACACCATTTCTCTGAAATTGCTGTAATTGCTAAACCCACTGATTTCCCCTGAAGCTTATCCACCTCTCACGTTCGAGAACCAGCCTGACTTAAGACTCTAGATACTTAAATAGTTTAAAATGCCTACCTAAGATATCAATGTAATGGGCCTCTTCCCTATTTCTCTGTCCATAATATGTCTTTAATTCACTTCTCTTTGGTAGTCAGACCTGGGACACCACATCATCTTCTTATTGGGTTCCCCATGCAAATGCCTAGGAACCGATCCCTGGGCATATACCTTTTTATCTAAATCTCCCGTAATATTCATCTGCTTACAGCCTAATAGTAGCAGCCTGGCTCACAGAATCATCTCCTTGCCATCTGTGTCCCACAACGTGCATACAAATTCCTGCAGGGCATGCAAGGCCCTGACCTGAGAGGGGTGTCTTCAAGCCTATATTCTGGGGATGTAGATCCCCTCCCAAGGTGCCTCAATCTGTACACCTAGAATTCTGCTTTGAACACCGTTTCTCAATGCCAAGTACTTGTACTAGCTTAGGTTGGGTCCATGCCATATTCCTGTGTAAACTGAAACCCGCTCCTTGATGGCCATCCAGGACTCTTGTCTGTACTATCATGGCCCCCCGTTCCCGCCTCACAGATGCCTACTGGTGTGTGTTTGTGTATGCATGTGCACACATGCACATGTATGGTTTTCACTGGACTCCTGAGAAAGACTTTCCATGGATCTCAGTCACATGCTTTGTCACCTTTTTGTAAACCCTCAGTGTAGACCTCTGGTCCTACTGGGTTTTTTTGTCTTATGCTACACATTTTGGATGCTGGTTCTTTTTTCTGCCTGTTATGAGGTGTACATCCCTAGTTCAAACCTGGTCACAAAGATAACCAATGTTAAAGACGACAAAAATTATAAAGAGTTTTCCGGAAACGTCTGAATGTACAGAATAGTTTGTGGTCAATACCTCAGAACCAATCACAAATATTTCACCTATTATTTATACTGGAGACCTTAAGAAACACTGCACCAGCCTACCATTTTGTAAAAGGTCATCAGTTAGTAACATGCAAATCATTTTTCTAAAGTCTTTCTAAATCTGTTACATAAAACAGGGAAAATACTGTTTTAAAATTATTACGCATGGGCCATTGTTAGCAGAATTTTTTATCTTAAAGAAACTACCCTTTAAGTATTTGACTGCTAGTTATAAATAATTACTCCAAAATCTGAGATTTCAGATGAACCTATTTTGGCCTACAAATTGTCATTTCTACCTCTAAGCTCTTCTTTTTTCAAAGCATTCTGTGCTTTGCCATTAGATTCATTACTCGAAAGTTTCAACTTCCTCACGTTATTTCCCTCCTTAAAAGTTTTCAAGGATCTAGTCAAATCTCACTGTTGTATGACTAATTCCCAGACAACCAACCCTTTTCTATATTTATTCTACTCCAAAATTATTGTCTATATTACTCATATATTTTATTTAACATGTTGATTTTAATTTTTTATTTGATTATGAAATAGTTAAAATATTAGTTATACTACTAAGTGATTTGTTTAATTAATTAATTAATTAATTAATCTATCTCCCCTTATCAATTAGATTAAAAGGCTTAAGGGCAATTGATCAGAGGCCTGCTCCATGATTGCTGCGTTGAATCATACTTCTTTATGTAGAGAGCCCTGCACATGGGGCCTCACAGATGTGCTTACATATAATGCAAAACCAACAACAAATCAGTCGATTGATGAATCAACTGGTTGTAGTTTGTAACAAGATTTACATAAACAATATCTTGTAGGAAAAGTGCGAAATGTTTCACTAACCCGTAAAAATGCAACTGGAAGTCTTGTGGTTTCCTAGTTTGCACTTTGCTCATAAACTCAGCCTTTATAGACCCACAGCTTCACACCAGGTATCTCTCTTTCACACAAGGGGAGAGCATCTCTAAGCCTGACTAGTTGCATTGCAACACAAGCCGTGGTCACAAGACAGGTAGTTATCTCAGTACCACTCGATACGATTCACGGAAAAAGCAAATTTTGTGTCCTAGTGAGTATAGAACCCTGATTGTAGCTCACATTTAATCTTAAACAAGAGGCCTTCTTCTGTGCTCAGTTAAATGACTCTATAGTAAGACAATAGGGCAGTATTTCACCCAATGGCAGTGGTACCGAACTTTACTTTGGGATTATATACTGGCCTTAGATATTTTTTTAAAATCCTTTATACTTTGTTTCTAAACAAGGGCATAAAAGAAAAATATTTCCTAATATTTATTTTATAAACATAATTCTCAAAGCAGATATAGCCAAATACTTGACTTTTGCTATTTTTCTTCCAGATATGCATCTTTTATAAGCACAGTCAGAAACCACTTAGAAATAGTCAACCTAAGCAGCATAAATGTCATTTGGTTCCTTTCTCAATCTCAGAGGGGACTATTTCATTAGGAATTCATCATTAAAAATAATAATATGGAAGGTGTTACTTTTACAGTTTTCATGTCTTTAAATATGGTGAAATCATTTCAGTAATGTGACAATGAGTGTGATCTAGAAAAGACAAAACACCTTTAGATTTGAGGACATATGGTCAATAACCGTGACAGCAAATAACATATCCAAGGTTAATGACCTACATGCTGAACTTATTTTAATTTTTAAAAGCCACTACCAAATAAAAATATCTTGCTTTAGCTGAACCAAGATTTATAAGCCTTTAAAAAAAGTTTCTTTATACCTTTAGAACAGTACCCTGGCTACTGGTCTCTCTGGAGCAACAGTGGGATCCTGTGTGAATACAGCACCCATATGGAATTGGTTGCTTCTGCATGCATGGGCAAACATGTTGTGTCATACTAAGACCTTAAATACAAATTTTCTAGGATTATTTTATTCCTCAAAATCCCAAGCCTAATTCTAATTGCCCTTAGACTAATTGTCCACTTCCATCAGTGGTTAAATTATTATTTATCTGCTAACCAAAGGCTACTTTAAGCTCCCATCACTATGATGTCGGAAGAATCTGGTAAGACAAAAAATTATGCTTATTCCAGTTATCTAGAGAATGTTAAGAAAGATTTTTAAGAGTGAGAATGGTAGCTCCATGTTCCAGTTATTTAATGTACTCCACCTGTGAACAGGCAAGACAAACAGGGTCTGCAACGAATTTTCAAACTTCTGTTCTCCTATTTAAATTTTTTTACTGAGATGACTTGAGAAAATACACATTTCTTCCTAATCTTGACACACATATTTTTTTTTTTTATTAATGTTATGATAGATTACAACCTTGTGAGATTTCAGTTGTACATTTTTGTTAGTCATGTTGTGGGTACACCACTTCCCCCTCCGTACCCTCCCTCCACCCCCCCTTTTCCCTGGTAACCACCGATCAGATCTCCTTCTCAATATACTAATTTCCACCTATGAGTGGAGTCATATAGAGTTCGTCTTTCTCTGACTGACTTATTTCGCTTAACATAATGCCCTCGAGATCCATCCACGTTGTTGTGAATGGGCCAATTTCGTCTTTTTTTTTGGCTGAGTAGTATTCCATTGTGTATATATACCACATCTTCTTTATCCAATCATCAGTTTCTGGGCATGTAGGCTGGTTCCACGTCTTGGCTATTGTAAATAATGCTGCGATGAACATAGGGGTGCAACGGACTCTTGAGATATCTGATATCAGGTTCTTAGGATAGATGCCCAGTAATGGGATGGCTGGGTCATAGGGTATTTCTATTTTTAACTTTTTGAGAAATCTCCATACTGTTTTCCATAGTGGCTGTACCAGTTTGCTTTCCCACCAACAGTGTATGAGGGTTCCTCTTTCTCCACAACCTCTCCAACATTTGTCGTTCTTGGTTTTGGATGTTTTTGCCAATCTAACGGGGGTAAGGTGATATCTTAGTGTAGTTTTGATTTGCATTTCCCTGATGATTAGCGATGATGAACATCTTTTCATGTGTCTATTGGCCATATTCATCTCTTCTTTTGAGAAATATCTGTTCATGTCCTCTGCCCATTTTTTGATCGGGTTGTTTGTTTTTTTGTTGTTAAGCAGTGTGAGTTCTTTGTATATTATGGAGATTAACCCTTTGTCGGATAAGTGGCTTGTAAATATTTTTTCCCAATTAGTGAGCTGTTTTTTTGTTTCAATTCTGTTTTCCCTTGCCTTGAAGAAGCTCTTTAGTCTGATGAAGTCCCATTTGTTTATTCTTTCTATTGTTTCCCTCAACTGAGGAGTTACAGTGTCCGAAAAGATTCTTTTGAAACTGATGTCAAAGAGTGTACTGCCTATATTCTCTTCCAAAAGACTTATTGTCTCAGGCCTAATCTTTAGGTCTTTGATCCATTTTGAGTTTATTTTGGTGTGTGGTGAAAAAGACTGGTCAATTTTCAATCTTTTGCATGTGGCTGTCCAGTTTTCCCAGCACCATTTGTTGAAGAGACTTTCTTTTCTCCATTGTAGGCCCTCTGCTCCTTTGTCGAAGATTAGCTGTCCATAGATGTGTGGTTTTATCTCTGGGCTTTCAATTCTGTTCCATTGATCTGTGGACCTGTTTTTGTACCAGTACCATGCTGTTTTGATCACTGTAGCTTTGTAGTATGTTTTGAAATCGGGGATTGTGATTCCGCCGGCTTTGTTTTTCTTGCTCAGGATTGCTTTAGCAATTCGCGGTCTTTTGTTCCCCCATATGAATTTTAGGATTGTTTGTTCAATTTCTGTGAAGAATGTTCTTGGGATTCTGATTGGGATAGCATTGAATCTGTATATTGCTTTAGGTAGTATGGACATTTTAACTATGTTTATTCTTCCAATCCATGTGCAAGGAATGTTTTTCCATCTCTTTATGTCATCGCCTATTTCTTTCAAGAAAGTCTTGTAGTTTTCATTGTATAGATCCTTCACTTCCTTGGTTAAGTTTATCCCAAGGTATTTTATTCTTTTCGTTGCGATTGTGAATGGGATAGAGTTCTTGAGTTCTTTTTCTGTTAGTTTATTGTTAGTGTATAGAAATGCTACTGATTTATGCACGTTAATTTTATACCCTGCTACTTTGCTGTAGTTGTTGATTATTTCTAATAGTTTTTCTGTGGATTCTTTGGGGTTTTCTATGTATAGGATCATGTCGTCTGCAAACAACGAGAGTTTTACTTCTTCGTTACCTATTTGGATTCCTTTTATTTCTTTTTCCTGCCGAATTGCTCTGGCCAGCACCTCCAGTACTATGTTGAATAGGAGTGGTGAAAGTGGGCACCCTTGTCTTGTTCCTGTCCTCAGAGGGATGGCTTTCAGCTTTTGTCCATTGAGTATGATGTTGGCTGTGGGTCTATCATATATGGCCTTTATTATGTTGAGGTACTTTCCTTCTATACCCATTTTACTGAGGGTTTTTATCATAAATGGGTGTTGGATCTTGTCGAATGCTTTCTCTGCATCTATTGAGATGATCATGTGGTTTTTGTTTTTCATTTTGTTGATGTAGTGTATCACGTTGATTGACTTGCGGATGTTGAACCATCCCTGTGTCCCTGGTATAAATCCCACTTGATCATGGTGTATAATCTTTTTGATGTATTGCTGTAATCGGTTTGCCAAAATTTTGTTGAGGATTTTTGCATCTATGTTCATCAGTGATATCGGCCTGTAGTTCTCCTTCTTTGTGTTGTCCTTGTCAGGTTTGGGGATCAGAGTGATGTTGGCTTCATAGAATGTGTTAGGGAGTTCTCCATCTTTCTCAATTTTCTGGAACAGTTTGAGGAGAATAGGTATTAAGTCTTCTTTGAATGTTTGGTAGAATTCTCCAGAGAAGCCGTCTGGTCCTGGACTCTTGTTTTTGGGGAGGTTTTTGATTACCGTTTCTATTTCCTTACTTGTGATTGGTCTATTCAGAGTCTCCATTTCTTCCTGATTCAGTTTGGGGAGATTGTAGGAGTCTAGGAATTTGTCCATTTCTTCCAGGTTGTTCAATTTGTTGGCATATAGTTTTTCATAGTATTCTCTTATGATCCCTTGTATTTCATTGGTATCTGTTGTGATTTCTCCTCTGTCATTCCTGATTTTATTAATTTGCGCTTTCTCTCTTCTTTTCTTGGTGAGTCTGGCTAGGGGTTTGTCAATTTTGTTAATTCTTTCGAAGAACCAACTCTTTGTTTCATTGATCCTTTCTATTGTCTTTTTTGTTTCAATATCGTTTATTTCTGCTCTTATTTTTATTATTTCCCTCCTTCTACTGACTCTGGGCTTTGTTTGTTCTTCTTTTTCTAGTTCTGTTAGGTGTCGTTTGAGGTTGCTTACGTGAGCTTTTTCTTGTTTAGTGAGGTGAGCCTGTATTGCAATGAATTTCCCTCTTAGGACTGCTTTTGCTGCATCCCAAATGATTTGGTATGTCGTGTTCTCATTTTCATTTGTCTCCAGATAATATTTGATTTCTTCTTTAATTTCTTCAATGATCCATTGTTTGTTGAGAAGCGTGTTGTTTAGTCTCCACATTTTTGCACCTTTCTCTGCTCTTTTCTTGTAGTTGATTTCTAGTTTAATAGCGTTATGATCAGAAAAGATGCTTGATATTATTTCAACTCTCTTGTATTTATTGATGTTTGCTTTGGTTCCCAAAATATGGTCAATCCTTGAGAATGTTCCATGTGCACTTGAGAAGAATGTGTAACCTGCTGTTTTTGGATGAAGTGTTCTATATATATCTATTAAGTCCATCTGGTCTAATTTTTCATTTAATTCTATTATTTCCTTGTTGATTTTCTGTCTGGATGTTCTGTCCATTGGTGTTAATGGTGTGTTGAGGTCCCCTACTATTATTGTATTGTTGTTGATGTCTTCCTTTAATTCTATTAAGAGTTGCTTTACAAATTTTGGTGCTCCTGTGTTGGGTGCGTATATATTTATAAGTGTTATGTCTTCTTGGTGGAGAGTCCCTTTTATCATTATACACTGTCCCTCTTTATCTTTCTTTATCTGTTTTGCTTTGAAATCTACCTTGTCTGATATTAGTATAGCGACACCTGCTTTCTTTTGTTCATTATTAGCTTGGAGTATTGTTCTCCATCCCTTGACTCTGAGTCTGTGTTTGTCTTTGGGGCTGAGGTGTGTTTCCTGGAGGCAGCATATTGTTGGATCTTGTTCTTTGATCCATCCTGCCACTCTGTGTCTTTTGATTGGGGAGTTCAATCCATTTACATTTAGAGTGATTATTGAGACGTGGGGGCCTACCACTCCCATTTTGTGTCTTGTTTTCCGGTTTTCTTCAGTTTCGTTTGTTTCTCGTCCCATGGTTTAATCTGTTCTGATGTAGAGCTGCTACTCTCTGTTGTTGTCCTTCTACTTATCACCTCTGCTCTTGGTTTTGTAGCCCCTTTCCTTTTTTGGATTTTTCAGGAATGAGGGTTTTCCTGAGGATTTCCTGAAGAGGAGGTTTTGTGGCAATGAACTCCCTTAATTTTTGTTTATCTGGGAAAGTTTTTATTTCTCCATCGTATTTGAAGGATATTTTCGCTGGGTAGAGAATTCTCGGCTGTAGATTTTTGTCCTTCAGATTTTTGAATATATGATTCCACTCTCTTCTAGCCTGTAAAGTTTCTGCTGAGAAATCTGCTGATAGCCTGATGGGGGTTCCTTTGTAGGTTAGTTTCTTTTGCCTGGCTGTCCTTAATATTTTCTCCTTGTCGTTGACTTTTGCTAGCTTCACTACTATATGCCGTGGAGTTGGTCTTCTTGCATTGATAAAGTTTGGAGATCTATTGGCTTCTGTCACCTGCAGATCCATCTCCCTCACCAGATTTGGGAAGTTCTCAGCCATTATTTCTTTGAATAGGTTTTCTGCCCCTTTCTCCTTCTCTTCTCCCTCTGGTATACCTATAATCCTTACGTTGCATCTCCTAATTGTGTCTGATAATTCTCGGAGAGTTTCTTCATTTCTTTTAAGTCTTGCTTCTCTCTCCTCCTCTGCCTGCAACAATTCTATATTGCCATCTTCCAAATTGCTAATTCTTTCCTCCATATTATCGGCCCTACTGTTCAGAGCATCTAGATTTTTCTTAATCTCCTCTATTGTGTTCTTCATTTCCAATATTTCTGTTTGGTTCTTCTTTATCGTATCAAACTCTTTTGTGACATAGCTCCTGAACTCGTTGAGTTGTCGGTCAGAATTCTCTCTTAACTCATTGAGAATCTTAATGATGGCTGTTTTGAAGTCATCATCATTTAGGTTATATATCTCATTTTCTTTGGGATTGTTTTCTGTGTATTTGTTACTTTCTTTCTGTTCTGGAGATTTAATGTATTTTTTCATATTGCTTGATGTTGTTGATTTGTGCCTCCGCATGGAGATAGAGTTTAGTTGCTCCTTTCACTTGTTTCAGCTGCTGCGGTGGGGGGAGCAGCTGTTTATACTTCACCAACCAGGAACCCTGTCCGTAGTTGCTAACTGGGCCTGGGCCCCTCTTCGTAGCCACAGTGGCCCTTTGGATTCCCTCCTCTGCCGTGGGGGCCGTCACAGGGGGGCTTCAGGCTGCAGGTGCCTACTGTTGCAGCCCACCTAGATGTGCTCTCTCCTTGGGGTCTGCAACGGTGTTATGGGCTTTTCCAGCGGCCAGGGGTGGGATCACTTATATTTGTCGCTCCGTTGCTGTCGGCACCCACCAAATCTCACTTGTCCTCTATGGGTCGCAGGAGAGCTATTGGCATCTTCTACAGTCTGTGGTTAGTTGACACACATATTTTTGATGGAGCATACACTCTTACTTGAGCTAAATGACCTCACATCATTATGTACCTGTAACTACTGTTCTTGTGGTCAAGTGAATGGGCCATTGGTAATCAAGCCAAACAAATTTTGCTTTCACACCCAATCTTAGCATTAATCTACAGACACGGCTTTTGAATGGCAGAAAAGATATGCTCTATTATCTTGAGCCCAAATTTAAGTATAGCTAAGGTTATATTATGAGAAAAACTTTTCATCATTTTCTGTTCACATGTGGAATGAGAAATAGATTTAAATGTTTCATTATCTCTAGCTTCAATGTCCACCTTTATCAAAATTTTTAAATATTTCTTTTGAAAAAGCAAAACATAATATTTGCCATTAAATCATAAAAGTTTTATACGTATATGGATACTTAAGAAACTGTATTCTTCACTGTGAGTTTATAAACTATATAGAGAGACTTCTATAACGATAAGCCTTTTTCCAGGACGAAAGTCTCAGGACAGCTGTTTTTCCTTTTTTAAAATACTGACCTCCAGAATGGAGGGGCGAGTAATAAAAACTACTTATACTATTTATATGAGACCTATATCCTTTTTCAACGTGTTTATTTGAAACACTTTAAACTATAAATTTGACACAGATAGTATTATAGTTTATGGTCTGTGATTTATGGTAATCTTTGGGTCATTTTTCTGAGTTAATTTTATAAGTGAAAAAGCAAGTAAAGTGACTAAGAGAACAATCTATGGTGTGGAAATAACTTTAAATGACAAGAAACTTGAAGGACAACAAAAAGGCCAGGTTAGAGCTAGGCAAGATGGAAGAAAATATACTGAAAAAAGAAGAAAAAGAAGAGAAAAGACTGCTGTGGCTTCTCCTCATAATCCTCCATAACAGAACAGCAGAAACTAAGTCCAAAGGCAACTCAACAGTCATCAATAATTATCAGCTGAAGGAATGGATGGACAGTTGGATAGATAGACGGGTGGATGGATGCTTGTGCCTGAGGACCATATGCCATCTTGCATAAGCAGTCCAACTCTCTTAGACAAATCCCATGTGACATGCCTCCTTCACCGGTGAATAAACAGACTTAAACACAGGCACTAGGAGAACATGGCATAGCAATGCTCAGATTGTTATAAGAGGAGGAAAAACGCTTGAAAGTTCCTTGTTGAAGTACCGTCTAATATTTCTACTAATGAACAAGAGCCCTGCCTTGGAAAGAAACATTCATGTTGGATGCCATCACTATCAGTCATCTTGCAGATAAAGGGGGGAGGATGATTATAATTTTTTTCTTAAAAAGTTCCTTCTAAGATCAGTTTGGAATCGGGGGCAGGGAAGATGTACCCCCACTGCTTAAAAATATGAAACAGACCAAGGGAAAGACATCAACAGCAGGGCCTTCAACACTTTCGAAACATGGAAGCCTTAGTCATTTATAAGACTCTAGCACTAGGGAAAGTGATACTTATTCTAGCGCTCATCCTACTACCTTCTAGTTTTGTGACCGTGAGTAAGTGAGTTAATTACTCTGGGGCTAAAAATGAATCTGAATGAGGGCCCATGGTGGTCCATTCCAATGCTAAGACTGGTGATTCTGCAGCCACAGTTACATATGAAAAATTCCCTGGCATTTTTGAAGCTTTGCAAGGGTATCAGAAATTCAATATGTGTTTATAAAATATCTGTGGTAGTATTTTCTAAACATAACAATGCCATGTGTGTGAAGAGATGTCTTTACTAAAATTTCCCTTAAGTGGTTCCTTCTCAAGGTAGAGGAAACTGAACAAATTTTAGAAACTCATTTAGGACTGATCATCATTCCACTTGATTATAAAATTTAAGAATCTAACCATTTACTTTTTAAAATAATATATTTTATTGGAAATATCTGGAGTTATTTGATCAGTTTAATCTATATGCATAAATTCACCTTAAAGAAATTCTTTTTCAGAAATATGAAATGGGACTATCAACCAGTATGTATCAAGCAATGGTTACTCTTCTAAGATAATGTGGGAAAAGATTGTGAAAATCTAGCAGCATAAGAGAGATTGATCCCACAAATCATCTAACATAGGTTTGGAGGATGGAGTGGCAAAATTTTACTGTTTTTAAAGAAACAAGCTGTTCTTCAGGAGCAAGAACACTGAATTCTACGGTTTTCTCCCTCCAGTCCCACTATGCCCCTGGCATCATACAACTGCCGCCAATCAACTGCATCCAGAAGGTGGGACAAAATGCCAAATCATACTTTGGGCAGGATTCCAGAGATTCTCAGATGGTTTTTCTCTTTCCCTTCTATAAAAGGGTACCATACAAGCTAGGTTTATTTTGAAATGTCCATGAAAAACAGTCAGATTTTTCTTGAAAATGGCCCCACTTAGAGATGAAATGTTTTGGGAGATGCTTCACATAAGTGCATTTGTTCATTTTACTGTTTTAAATCTTGTTCATAAATCTGTCCTCTATAAAGAGCTTCAAAATTTCACCATATTCTGGGGGCCAGCCCTGTGGCCGAGTGGTTAAGTTCGTGCACTCTGATTCAGTGGCTCAGGGTTTCATCAGCTGGGATCCTGGGCGCGGACATGGCACCGCTCATCAGGCTATGCTGAGGCGGCGTCCCACATGGCACAACCAGAGGCACTCACAACTACAATATACAACTATGTACTGGGGGGGCTTTGGGGAGAAGAAGAAGAAGAAAAAGAATTTCACCTTGTTCTGACATTACTGTAAAAATACATCCAATATGTTCATTGATAGACAGTGGTCAATATATTTATTAAGTGAACTGTTTTATTCATTAATTTTAAGAAATGTTAGAAGGAAACCAATATAAACTGAAATTGAAACTAAAGATCATTCAATGAAGTTGAACATTTTATTTATCAAAAACTAATGATAGTAATAAAAAATACCACTTGCGAAGCACTTTTCCATATACGTTTCCATTTGGTTCTCACAAGAACTCTGCTAGATAGATAATATTATTCTCTTATTACATATATGATTCAGGAAGGGTAAATGACATGAATAAAGTCAAAGAGCTCTTAGATTAGGTAATACTGAGTCTAATTCCTAAATTATTTCTATAGGATCAGCTACATGCTGATATCAAAAGACATATTCAGTTATATGACTTTGTAAAATTCTAGCTTTTTAGTGACTTCATATGTGTTTGTTCAGGAAACTACTGAAAAAGCCAAAAGGTAAATGGTAAAAAATGAGAAATATTTACTAAACATGATGCACTTATTATATATCAGGAGTTTTCAATATTTTGAGCAGCGGATATGCATCTTCAATATTCACTTCTTCAATCTTTCCTAAGGACTTGATGAAGATATAAACAAAGATTTAAAGGTAAGGATGTTTATCAAAACATTATTTATAACACATAAAATTACACATAAACAGTAGCATTTTATTCACAAGTAAATTGAGACTCAAAAAGGTCGTGTGATTTGCTCATAGGCACAGCAGTAGTGAGGGACAGATTTGAGTCTCAAATCCATATTAGCTAGCTCTAGATGGAGAACTCCCTCTAACGGGACACTCTTTATACTGTACTCTAACTGCAGGACTGAGGGTCTGTCCAGTTGTTTGTTGGATATGTGTATGGGTTTATGTATATAATTGTGCTTAAAATTATTCCTCTTCTAGGGGCTGGCCCCATGGTGTAGTGGTTAAGTTTGCATGCTCTGCTTGGGCAGCCTGGGGTTCACCAGTTGGATCCTGGGTGCAGACCTACACAACACTTATCAAGCCATGCTGTGGCAGCATCCCACATATAAAGTAGAGAAAGATTGGTACGGATGTTAGCTCAGGGCCACTCTTCCTCAGCAAAAAGAGGAGGATTGGCAGTAGATGTTAGCTTAGGGCTAATCTTCCTCACAAAAAAAAAAAAAACCAAAGGTACCCAAATTAGAAAGAAGATAAATTGTCTCTGTTTGCAGATGATATGATCTTATGTATAGAAAACCCCAAAGATTGCACCATAAAATTGTTAGAACTAATAAACAAATTCAGTAAAGTTGCAGGATGCAAAATCAATATACAAAAATTGGTTGTGGGGGCTGGGCCCTGGCTGCATGGTTAAGTTCATGCACTCTGCTTTGGAGGCCCAGGGTTTCGCCAGTTCGGATCCTGGGCGCAGACATGGCACCACTCACCAGGCCACGTTGAGGCAGCGTCCCACATGCCACAACTAGAAGGACCTGAAACTAAGATATACAACTATATATCGGGGGGGATTTGGGGAGAAGGAAAGAAAAAAAAAAGTAGATTGGCAACAGATGTTAGCACAGGTGCCAATCTTTAAAAAAAAAAATTGGAAAAAAAATTTAGTTGTGTTTTTATACACTAAGAACAAACCAACAAAAAAAGAAATTAAGAAAACTATCTGATTTACAACAGCATCAAAAAGAATGAAACACTTAGGAATAAATTTAATCTAAGAGGTGAAAGATATGTACGCTAAAAACTGCAAGACCTTGATGAAAGAAATTGAAGAAGACAGAAATTAATGACAGACATCCTGTGTTCATGAATTGAAAGAATTAACATTGTCAAAATGTCCATACTAACCAAAGCAATTTTCAGATTGAGTGTCATTCCTATCAAAATTCTAATTGCATTTTTCACAGAAATACAAAAAATAATCCTAAAATTCCTATGGAACCACAACAGACCCTGAATAGCCAAAGCCATCTCAAGAAAAGAACAAAGTTGGAGGCATCACACTTCTTGATTTCACACTATATTACAAAGCTATAGCAATCAAAACAGTATGGTACTTGAATAAAAACAGACACATAGATCAACGGAACAGAATAAAGAGCCTAGAAATAAGCCCAGACATATCATCAAATAATCTTTAACTCAAAGTCTCCAAGAACACACAATGGGAAATAGTCTCTTCAATAAATGGTACTGGGAAACCTGGATGCCCACATGCAGAAAAATGAAACTGGGCTCCTATCTTATATCACTCACAAAAAATTAACTTGAAATGGATTAAATATTTAAATATAAGACTTGAAACTGTAAAACTCCTAGAAGAAAATATAGGGAAAAAGCTCCTTGATATTGGTCTTGGCAATGATCTTTTGGCTATGATACTAAAACCACAGGCAACAGAAACAAAAATAAACAAGTGGGACTACACCAAACTAAAAAGCTCTGTACAGCAAAGGAAATGATCAACAAATTGAAAAGGCAGCCTACGAAATGAGAGAAAATATTCGCAAACCATATATCCAATAAGGGATTAACATCCAGAATATATAAGGAGCTCACACAACTCAATACAAAAAAATCAAATAAGCCAATTAAAAAATGGGTAAAGGAGGGGGCCAGCCTGGCGGCGCAGCAATTAAGTTCTCATGTTCCGCTTCGGTGGCCTGGGGTTCGCCAGTTCGGATCCCAGGGGCGGACATGGCACCCCTTGGCAAGCCATGCTGTGGTAGGCGTCCCACATATAAAGTAGAGGGTAATGGGCACAGATGTTAGCTCAGGGCCAGTCTTCCTCAGCAAAAAGAGGAGGATTGGTGGCAGATGTCAGCTCAGGGCTAATCTTCCTCAAAAAAAAAGAAATGAGCAAAGGATCCGAATAGACATTTTTCCAAAGAAGACATACACATGGCCAACAAGTCTATGAAAAAGTGCTCAATGTCACTAATCATCAGGGAAATACAAATCAAAACTGCAATGAGATGTTACCTCACACTTGTTAGGATATCTGTTATCAAAAAGACTATAGATGGGGCTGGCCCCATGGCCTAGTGATCAAGTCTGGTACACTTCTCTTTGGCAGCCTGGGTTCAGTTCCCCAGGTGGACCCACACCATTCCTCAGCAGCTATGCTGTAGAGGTGACCCACATACAAAATAGAAGAAGACACAGATGTTAGCTCAGGCACAAATGTTAGCTCAGGGCGAATTTTCCTCAAGCAAAAAGAGAAAGATTGGCAATAGATGTTTGCTCAGGGTGAATATTCCTCAGCAAAAAAACCCCAAAAAACAGACAAGAGATAACAAGTGTTGAGAAGAGTTTCGAGAAAAGGGACCCCTTGTATACTGTTGATGGGAATGTAAATTGATACAGACATTATGAAAAACAGTATGGCAGTTTCTCAAAAAACTAAAACTAGAACTACCATATGATCTAGCAATCCCACTACTGTGTGTATAACTGAAGACAGTGAAATCAGTATCTTGAAGACATATCTGCACCCACACGTTCATTGCAGCATTATTCACAGTAGCTGAGATATGCATAAAACCTAAGTGTTTGTTGATGATGGCTGAATGAATAAAGAATATGTGTTTGTGTGGAATATTATTCACTCATGAGAAAGAAGGAAATCCTGCCATTTGTGATAATATGCATGAATCTGGAGGAAATTATGCTAAGTGAAATAAGCCAGACAGAGAAAGACAAATACTGTATGATCTCACTTACATTGGAATCTAAAAAAGTTGAACTCATAGAACTATAGTAGAATCGTGATTGCCCGGGGCTGGGGGCAGTGGGAAATGGGGAGATGCTAGTCAGAGGATACAAACTTCCAGTTGTAAGACAAATAAGTTCTGAGGATCTAATACACAGCATGGTGACTATAGTTAATAATACTGTTATTAGTATTGTATTAATAGTGTATTGTTACTTGTGTTCTCACCACAAGTATAAAAAAAGAAAATAGTAACTATGAGGTGATGGATGTGTTAATTAATTTGATTGTGGTAATTGCCTCACAATGCATATGTAGACTAGGTCATCACATTACACACCTTAAAAATCATGGTGAACAATCTAAACATACACAATTTTTATTTGTCAATCATATCTCAATAAAGCTGGAAAAAATAAATATATTTTCAAGGTCTTTATCTCCACCAGCAATCACAATGTATACTCTGGTAAAAACTAAAAACTGAATGCAGAACTTCTCATTCATATCACAACTAAATGACTGAGTAAAATGGTCTTAAAATTAAGTTTATTAAAGGGTTAGGGATCAGCCAAAGTCAATCCTTTACCTGATTTGTCTCCATAAATAAACTTTTCTTTCCAAAATAATACTTCGGATTCCTCTAGGAAAATTAAATGATAGGAAGGACAGAGAAAAGATAACTCAGAGATAATAAATAAAAGCAAGTTCTGAGCTAACATCCACAGAAGCTTCCAATGCTCTTCTGGCATTAGATGCTGCAAAAAGTGGATTATTTCCAAGAAGCCAAGTTCAAGCTGGTACAAAAGCTGTACATTAATTACTTGAAAAAATTCCCAGTAGGGCAATGTCTAAATATATTTCCGTGAGCTTAGTATATAGATTTGTTATAGAAGTGATAATCTAGCCGAGAGAGTATCTGACCTCCAAAAGACATCCACTAATAAAATAAGGAACATTTGGACAGGAGTGGATAAGGAAACCTGCAACACAGATGGGTTCCCCACATTTTGGCCAGGTCTGCACACAGATCAATCTTCATGGTCAATTCGCTACAAAGCAGTCAACATGATCAGTGGGTTGTAAAAAATGTAGCACTTTTGTCACTAACATGCTCTACACTTGTGGTTATAAAAACATAGTCTCTACTCTCTGAATGTTTAGCAGGTATAAATATGTTTAAACATAGAAAAGGAAGGCTGAAAACATTAAGAACTTGTTTTAACTACAAATATTAACTCCCAAAACCAAACACCTTCTTCCGCTCCTTGACGTAACATTCAAAGATGACTTTTAACCATCCCACAGAAATGTATTGTTAAAATTGTACTCATGAATATTCATTTTACTTAAGTGACTCAAGCCCTATGTAGGTATGATTACATTACACATACTCATCCTTTGTGAGCTCATTGACAGAAGTGACGATGTCTGCTTACAAAAATCTCAATATTCCTATCACTTAGCTCAGTTTTAACCAAAAAAGAAAAAAAAAGGTGTTCAATATACAGTTCCTGAAGGGAAGAAAATCTCCTTCTAGTTAGCATCTATCCACAAACAATGCTTAATAATAGGTTGTATCAGAGTTTGCTAGCTTTCCCCAAAATCTGTTTCCCCTTCTTTGTCAGGGCATGAAGCTATATACTACATTTTCCAGTCTCCCTTGAATTAATTGTGGTCCATATCCAATGGAGGGAGAAGAAACAGTGTATGCTACTTCAAACTGGGAATGGATGTGTCCCCCAGAGGGTGGTGAGACTGCAAAATGGGTGGAGTTCGGGTCCCTCGATCACCCTGTTGAGGAAACTCACCAGCACAAAACATCTACCACGGACTTAACGTGAGTGAGTAATAAAATTGTATTGTGTTTGAGTATTTTTATAGAAATTCATCCTATGGTATTTAATATACAGATGTTCAGTAGATATTCACTGAATGATCATTCTTTTTTTGTGTGTGGTCTGATTTTTTAAAAAACTCAAAATACATTCAAACCTACAGAAAAGTATCAATAGCAGTACAAGGAATGCCAGGATCCCCTTCACCCAGAATCCCTAATTATTAGCGTTTTACTCTCATTTGCTTTCCCTGCCCACCATACGTATGTGTGTGTATATGTGTGTGTGTGTGAATATATGTATATAGATACACACATGCACAATATATAGAGATATTTTTTTCTGACATGAGGGGGCATTAACCTTAATACTCTGATATGTACCTCCCCAGAACAAAAAGATTCTTCCACACTGATACATACAACTCCCACAACCAGGAAGTCATCACTGATGCTACACAGCCATTCAGGCCAGAGTGTCCTGAAATTGTTACACACTTATTGTTTGTTCGATTACTGGCTCAGTCTGACAAACATTCCCACCACCCTGGCTGCCTCTCCCCCTCATCCCGGCATCCCTTTGCCTCTCCCACTTTGGCTGCTGGGCACACAGCAGCTGACCCCTGATGGCAACTCCTTCCCACAGGCTTGCTCAGACTTCAGGAGCCCACGTTTGCATGTCTCCATTCCAACAGGGGAGGGAAATGAGAAAAGGAGGGGAAAACAGGAAGAGCAAGGGAAGATGGATGAATTAATTCATTTTTAATGTAACGCTACACAAAAGGAAATGTTAGCAAGTAGCATTTTTGAAAGTTGGCAGTAAAAACATCCCCCAGAGACTACCTAACATGGACATTTATGTTTCCCTCAAAATTCTGTCTGAATTGAGAATAACCTGGGAGGTCTGAGAAACAAATCCGAGTCAGCTGCCTAGACTTCTAATTCTCTCTGATACCTGGCGTCATTCCACTCACTCCCTAAACAGCAGGATCAAGCACTCAAAGCTGAATTCTCCCCTCAGATCGAAACCTAAATCTTTCTTCTTTTGTTCCCTTAATTATAAAACATCTTCCTAGGCTTGAGACAGTCTAAAGGCCGCGTGAGAACGCTGAACATCCTGTCCAATTGTCTAACAGCATAACTCAGATTACCAACAAGCCCTCCTTTATGTGTGCTTAATGTTTTTATCTTTTTATTTCCTTTATCTCAAGCCAAAACACTGCTTACTTATAAAATATATGTGTAAGCCAACATGATTTTTTTTTTTGTCAAAGCAAAGCTTTTATCTGAAATATAGCTACAGAGGAAAAGAGGTTTATAGGAAGTGTAGAGTACACATTCAGAAACATTTTGTCTCATAGATGTTTCAGTAAATGCTTCATTTCTAGGTAGGAGGTATAAGATTCCTGCTAAAAATATATTCCCTTCCTTAAAGATTCACAATAGATTCCCCAAATTCTCACAAATGAAGAAAGAAAGGCTAGTTAGCAGTATCTTTTTTTTCTTTTCTTCTTCTTCTCTTTATTTTATTTTTTTATTTTTCTGCTGAAGAAGATTGGCCCTGAGCTAACATCTGTTGCCAATCTTCCCCTTTTTGCTTGAGGAAGGTTGGCCCTGAGCTAACATCTGTGCCACTATTTTGTATGTGGGTTGCCACCACAGCACAGCTGCCAAAAAGTGGTGTAGATCCGCACCTGAGAAGTGAACCCAGGCCGCCGAAGTAGAGGCTGTTGACTTAACCACTAGGCCACAGGACCAGCCCCAGTGGTACCTTATTTAATGCAATAATAATTTAGATTCTTTATAATGATTTAAACATCTATTCATTATGTTAAATAATCTTACACAAATCTCTTGATTAATGTACTATGTACAAAATTTTACCAAGTACTTTGATAAATTAACATAAAAGTAAGAGTTTTCTTCAGAATCTGCAATACTACTGCCAAATTGGGCTAAAAAGAACCAATGCATGTTAGGATATTTAAGAAAACAAATTATGACTTCCAATTATAACAGGAAGAGAACATTGTTACCTAGGGCACTGTTCCCTCACTTATGAATGTGTTTCTCCCAAAAATGTGTTTGTAAGTCATTTGCTGGAACAAAGACCTTATTTCCACCACAGAAATTACATTAAGGGTTTTTTGAGTCCTCAAGGCGAGTCCAAAACAGTCTCTCTTACTCATTATGTCATGAAAGGATAACACTGTATTATCAGTACTGTGTATCTAACCAAGAAATGCTAAAAGTGCATTCTCAAGAGCCAGGTTTCCCTCTAAGTTCTAGTTGTACTAGTAATCCTAGTTCTCAGTGGTAAGATGAGAAGTCCCGAGGTTCCAGGCAGGAGAGGGGGGTTCCTGGGTAAACATAGGGATGCTGCCAAAGGGAGTTCGTCTTTCTGAGCAACCTCAGGCAGCACCCGTGGTCCAGTTCTTGGTCGGTGGTGAATGCTGCCTAAGTCTCTGAATCCTAGGGCTTTAGCAGCAACTGGCAGGGACAGGACAAGTGACGGTGGAAGCAGAGTGAGAAGAGGTCCAGCCATGGCCAAGGACAGTGGAAGGGTGAAAGGAAAATTCCAGCAGCAGCCTATGTGAGTAACTGGATCCCCACCTCGGGGAAATCACTTCTGCTGTATATATATGTATGCACACACACACACATATTCCTCAGGTACCAATTTAATATACTAATTGGGACAGAGCAAGCTAGCTCAAAATAATAGTTACTATCCAATATTTTTACTGGTCTAATTCAGTGTTTTATAACATGCTCTCTGACATTAGTGAGAATTGTTTGTATTCTACGTATTCAAGCAATGTTTTGGTGCATAACTGCTATTAAAGATTTTGTGCTACGTAATATTTGTGGTCTCCATTCTCACCTATCTCAGGGGACACACTGACATAATCGAGACAGCTCAGCATGTCATATGGAAAAATCTCATAAAATAAAGGTCAAAGATTAAGTAGGATAGTCACTGAATTAATTTGTTTTTCTTAAGAGGAGTTACTCCACAGGTCAAAACTAAAGTCACTGATAGATATGTTTCTCATCCTGTTCTCTGAGCGTGAGGAGACAAGTCGTTGATTTCCTTTGGTGGCTTTTTTCTTGTCTCAGAAGAACGCGTTAATAAATTCTGCACAGCTGTGATTTAGTAGTGTGACAAAAATGAAGAATGTGTTTCCCCGTCGACAAAGAAAACACAATACAAATCCCCTCCCTTCGCCGCCCTCCCCTGTCATCACCACTTAGCCCGGTGAAGTGTTTTTAATCCCAACCACTTCCAAAGGTAATGATGGACTGCTGCCTCAAAATCATGCTGATTAGAATTTTCCAGCTTTTGGCAAACATACCTACTACTGAATTGCTTGCTTCTATGTTATATGGCAATGGTTCCTACAGGTAAAAATGTCTCGCAAACAAGTAATTTTGACCTGGCTACCCTCAAACATGAATACTGGCCCCTCCACATTGCTTTCATTTGGAAAAACGAAAAGGGCTTTCCAACTTCAGGAAATCAGATCTTCCTAACTTGTACTAAGAATATCACAACATTTTCTCCCTTCTGGATGGTTTGTATTGTGGAAGCTTTTGAAGAAAAATAAAGACATATAGAATCTAAACATTACTTGTGTTTATTTCTAGAGTGCTTATTTTTTATATTTCGTTCTTTAAATGAGTGTTCCTGACATCCCATACATTTAGAATATTTGTAATATCAGTAAATTTCCACCTTGGAGACCATGGAGAGTTATAGTTTTACAGCTGGGAAGACCCTTAGAGATCCTGTAACACACGTCCTCATATTTACACATGGAAACAGGCTGCACATGTCTAAGTGACTTGCCTACGCCTACGCTAGTGGTGGAACTGGGTTATTAGCCCATCTTGTTCAATTTCTCCCTAGTAAAATCTGGGACACAGTATGCAGCAAATTCCTTCACAATAGCCCAACGTCTGGCCAGAGAACCATCGTGTATTACCACAATCTCTTGGTTTACTTCTGGTGTGGTTCACTATTCCCATAGCTAATTCCCTGGTCACGACTCTGTCACTAATATACGGGTAACATATATAAAGTGTGTCAATGTAGCCTCTTGATATTTCCATCATTTCTTTATTTTTACAGTAGTCAGAGTCTAATCTATCCTTTAGCTTGCATTTTCCTCTGAAAAGCCTACGCATGGATCTCTTCTTGCCTTTTAAGATAGATTTAATCCAATACAACACTTAGTTTTCCTTATCTGAGAGCTGTTATCTACCAGTATAGACTCTATTACAACCTCTGCTTCAGCTGGGAAATCTCCCTATATCTCCTTACATGGACGCCCCTAATTTTAGTGCCTAAATTTCGATAATGATAATAATATTACAACATGCATTAATTTACGTCAAATAGTCTCTTTGGTGCTATAAATCCATTCTCTTCTTTAACATGTACAATAAATCGTAGGCATTATTTGTCACACATATTTTACTGTTCTATGATATACATATTTTGACTTTGTATTATTCTGCTGCTGCTGAAATGAATTACCACAAATTTAGTGGCTTAAAACCACAAAAATTTATTAGATTAGAGTTCTGTAGGTTAGAAGTCTGACAGGGATCTTACTGGGTTAAAATCAAGGTGTCCCCAGGGCTGTGTTCATTTCTGGAAGTTCTAAGCGAGAAACTGTTTCCTTACTTTTTCTAGTTTAAGACCATTCATAACTCTCATCACGATCCGGCATTCTATATATTATACTCATTTTGCGTTTATTGTTTGCCTAACCTCTGTGAGAATGTTAATTCCTTGAGGACAGGACTTTTTATTTGTTTTGTCCAGAGCTATACCCTCCTGTCTTAGAACAACACAGTAGGCACTCGGGCAGCATGAGTTAATGAATGAATGAGCCAAGATGTTTGTTCTGCCACTTTGTAACTGTTATCTATGGGAAGAGAGATACGTTAAGCCTCAATTTTCTCATAAGTAAACAGGAGGTATTACTACCAAGATGTTTTGAGGATTAATCGAGGTTATGTTTGTGCACACCTAGTAGCATGATGCCTGGCACATAGTATGAACCAATGGTATTATTATTATTAATTAAAATAGCATTCTCTTTTATTTTCTTTATAGCACCTACAGCTATGCAAATTACCTCGTTTATTTCTTTACTCATTTATTATCTCATGAAAGTAAAATCTTGCATACTTCACCTCTGTACCTAGAATAGCGACTGGCACAAAGTAGGAGCTGAAGAAATATTTGTTTAATCAAGGTTGGTCGTGTGTAGGAAAAGAACCTTACAGGCCTTCTATTCTACCACTTAAAACTGTGCCCACTTCTACAATGGCTCTGTCATGTGTTCTCAAGGATTCAGTTTCAGAACTCAATTTGGGGTGCAGAGTGGTGGTTGAGTTGATGGTGGGGATGGAAGAAGCTTTGGCTCTCCCTATTGTAAAGGTTCTTAATGTTTTTTGTGTTATTTAACCCCATTAGAACCTGGTGAAAGCTATGAACACTTCCCCCAAATTTCACAGCCCCACATACTCAGAGCATTTTGCATAAAACGTCCAAACGCCCACCAAGGCCCTGAAGATCATCCATTGATCTAATAGATGTTCACAAGACTCAGATTAAGAACCTTATGACAGGCTTTTACCTAGAGGTTATAGTGTGTGGCTAACACAATATAGTATGTTGATGTAGCAGGAATATGATTTAGTGACAGAAGCAGTGAGAAAGTTACTATCACAGGCCAGATGACATATTCTGAAGACCTGAATTGACACTGCGTCTGCGGAGTTAGAGAGAAGACACAAGCAAAGCCAAGTCAGCAATCTGGGTGTTTTGGAGAGTGAGGGAGAGGAAATCACCTTTCACTCCAATATTTCTATCCTCTCTAGACCCATATTTTGTATATTTTTTTTTACTTAAAATGAAAAGTAGTCACAACATTGGCCATGGGAAGAAACTGTGAAGAACCAAATAAAAGTCCCGGAGCACTTTAATGTACTTTCCTCCATTTATTCCCACACAATAAACTTAAAGCTGTTTTAGTTCTCCTCACATTGCAGTCTGGACCTCATTCACCACGTGATTATCATTTCGGGATTCCTTGACCTAAAAAGAGCAGACTTAACTGTTAAAATGTCCATAATACACGTTCCCATGGAACTGCTTCAATTACCACTGCAATACAGTACGATAACTAAAAATATCATCAAGCCATGCAGTGGAGATGGTCTTCCTACTTATAGTGCCAGGGTGCTAGAAAGGACCCTGAGCGACTCGATCGTCAGACAGAGATAAAAAGCAGCGGTTCACTTCACGTGCAGTAGCCACACTGCTTACAGGTCAAGGTAAGTCCTGTTATCTTTGGATGGAGGACTGACACCTAAAATTGGTTCAAATATATATGGAGGGATAGACTGGAAACAATCAAGTCCTCCTCTTCAATATTCCAAGAGAAGAAAACAAACCCCCAACCCTGGAAAAGAAAACGTCCAATTTGGAAGCCTTTGTAGTGTATTCCAGTGAAGCTAAATTACATTAGAATAGAAAAATCTAGCTTGAGATCTGCCCCTATAAAAGGTGATGAGAACTCAAATGGCTCATGAGTCTTATTTGTCATATCACTTCATGGACGGATATCGAAACTCAATTTTTTCTATTATTTTGCACGATATGGAAAAATATTTATGAATATTATAAAAAGAAAACTTTTAAGAAGTACTCTTTCCAGTTTTCCTAAAATTTATGTCAGTCAGCATTATTTATTTTACATAATAAACAGATCATAACTTTTACTTTTTACTAAAAAATATATAAAGCGAAAGAGAAGTAACCCATGAAATAACAATGGATTTATATCATTTGGGGCTCTTCTACATTTAAAGACTTCGTAAAATGCTGAGAATTTTTTAAAAATGAGAAAGATATAATCCTTGCCTTCAAGAAGTTCCTTGTCAAATTTTGGAAATAAGTTATTAAGCAAAGTTACTGTGCGTCAAAAGCCATGACATTTGGGGCCGGCCTGGTGTGCACTTTCCGCTTCTTGGTGGCCCGGGGTTCGCCAGTTTGGATCCTGGGTGTGGACATGGCACCCACTGCTTGGCAAGCCATGCTGTGGCAGGCGTCCCACATACAAAGTAGAGGAAGACGGGCACGGACGTTAGGTCAGGGCCAGTCTTCCTCAGCAAAAAGAGCAGATGTTAGCTCAGAGCTAATCTTCCTCAAAAAAAAAAGAAAAAACCATAACATTTATGAAGAGATCTGCTGAGTGTGCTAGGGAGCACCAACCATCCAGAGAGGAAATGTGGGGCAACAGAGGCAAGAGGTGAGTTGGGGGAAAAAGCCTGACCTGCTACCTGGAGGGGCTTGTACAGCTGGTCAATACCTAGGAGCGTGTCCTGAATCTGAAGGAGAGCTGCGGATGGGTGTTAAGCAGGAGACAGCTCTGACAATTATGAGACATGGATTTGCATGGCTACAGAGAGAGGGCAAAAAGGAGAATAGAAAGAGAGCATTTCAATTGTCCACCTAAGAGATTCTGAAGTCTTGAGGTGAATTCTAGAAACACGGTATATAGAAAGTGAAATCACAGAACTTTGTGATTACAAGTGAGAGATGAGGGGAGGGAGAGGCAGAGTTGAAGATGACTGAAACGACAGATTATGGTAGAGGGGGAAGTTTAAGGAGTAATGGAAGTTTATGACTAGTGAGGGAAATCACCCCTGAGCCACCAGCATAACTTCAGTCCACATGTTCTGCAAGTTAAACATCTCGTCTAGGAAAGAGATCCTTCCTATTCTCCTTCTCTGGACCCCTTAACAGATCTTCAGTGTTTAACTCCCCTGGACAAACAGTCTAGTCCCCTTATGGAGTCAAAACTTTATATGGGGAAAAATACTGTTCTCCTTTCAAATGTATGTTATTATTAGGCCTTTTCTATAACATTTTTAAAGTTTGTTAACTGAGGACAACGTCCCCTCCCTTGCTAAATGTCACAGGTGTCATCTTGTACAAGGGATCTTCTGCTTTGCTGATCACAGGGCAATTAATTTTGGGAGGGAATGTAGTCTTAGATTTGTTCTCATATTTCAAGGAAAGTCTGTAATTTTAAAAGGTCAGCTCTATCGAGGCATAATTTACCTTCAATAATATGCACTCATTTTAATGTACATTTCTAGAGTTTTGATGTATTAATAAACCCATAAAACCACCACCACAATCAAGAAATCATATCTTTCCATTATCTCCCCCAAACTTCCTTTGTGCCCTTTTCTAGTTAATCCCCTCCCCCTCCTCCGCACTGGCCCAGTACCATGTAGCCATGGCCCACACATGGCCACTGTACCATGGAGGTACAGCTCTTGGTTCTCTACTCAAAAGCCAACCAGCATCGGGCAGACCTGTCAGTCTCCTGCTGCTGCAGCTATGGGATCCATGCAGGATAGGAACCAAGGCCAGCCTCCAGCCCGTGACTGAGAACAGCAATAAAATTAGCGCCCGGATTCTTCTGTTCCATGTATGACTCCTCAGTAAGCAATCTTTGTACCAGAACTCCCTGTTGGCAGCCAAGCCCTCCTCAGAGCCACACTACAGCCAGAGGCTCTCCCAACTCAATTCTGCCTCCCTTTAAACAGGTCGCAAAACTGGGTGGTCTGAAGTCTTTCCAGGCCTACTTTTGCTCCTGTTCTCTTTTGACCTTTGACAGGTATTGCCCCCAATGAATCTCTTATAATTCTAACACCATCTTGGCATCTGCTTCCTGGATGACAGAACTGATACACACCTCTGCCTCCAGCAACCACTGATCTACTTTTAGTCATTGGAAACGTGATTTGTGTTTTGTAGAGTTATAGTGTGCACTCATTTGTGCCTGGCTTCCTTCACGCAGCATGATATTTTTGAGATTCATCATGTTGTTGAAGTTATCTGGAGTTCATTCCATTTTTATCGCTAAGTAGTATTCTACTGTAGGAATAGAGCACAATTGTTGATTGACAATTGGGTTGTTACCAGTTGGAGGTATTAAGAATAAAGCTGCTGGGGCCAGCCTGGTGGTGAAGCGGTCAAGTGTGCACGTTCCGCTTCTTGGTGGCCCAGGGTTCACCGGTTCGGATCCCGCGTGCGGACATGGCACTGCTTGTCAAGCCATGCTATGGTAGGCGTCCCACATATAAAGTAGAGGAAGATGCGCATGGATGTTAGCTCAGGGCCAGGCTTTCTCAGCAAAAAGAGGAGGACTGGCAGTAGTTAGCTCAGGGCTAATCTTCCTCAAACAAAAAGAATAAAGCTGCCGTGAACATTTCTGTACAAGTCATTGTATGGACATATATTTTCATTATCTTGGGTAAATACCTAGGAGTGAAATTGCCGGTTATGAGTTAAGTTTATAAGAAACTGCCAAATTCTTTTCCAATGTTACTATAGCATTTTACTTTCCCACCAAAAGTATATGACAATTCTAATTGTCCTACATCCTTAGCCACATTGACAATAACAGTCTTTTTAATTTTAGCTGTTGTAATGGGTATGTAGCTATATCTCATTGTCACTTTATTTTGCCTAACAGCTAACGAATGATGCTGAATATTATATATCTTATTTTGTCCATTTAAAATTTTTTTCTTATTGAGCTGGAAGAGTTCTTTAAATATTCTTCATACATGTTCTTTGTCACATATGAATATTGTGAATATTTTATCCCTATCTTGCTTTTTAAATTTCTTAGTAGTGTCTTTTGAAGACTGGAAGATTTAATTTTGATGGTGTCTTTTTTTTTTTGGAGGGGGTAATTTTTCATGTGTCCTATCTTAGAAATATTTGCCTAACCTAAGGTCACAAAAAATGTTTCCTTTTTCCTCCCATGAGTTTTATTGTTTTGGTTTTTATGTTTAGGACTGTGATCCATATATAGTTAATTTTTGCATATAGTATGAGGAAAAGGTATAGGTTCACTTTTTTTCCATATGGATATCTAGTTGTTCCAGTACTGTCTGTTGAAAAGACTTTCCTTTTCCCAATGAATTGCCTTGGCATCTTTGTTCAAAAATAAATTAGCCATAAAGGAGAGGGGCTATATCTGTATTCTGTTACAATGTTCCCTTGATCTGTATGTCTACCCTCAAGTCAATACTACACTGTCTTGATTATTGGAGCCTTAGAGCGAGTCTTGAAATTTGTTAATGAAACTCTTCTAACGCTGTTGTTTGCTCTTTCAAACTTGTTTTGGCTATTCTAGTCTCTTTGAGTATCCTTATAAATTTTTAATTAGTTTGTCAACATCTACAAAAGACCCTGGATGGATTTTTCTTAGCTTTTAGTATAGAAGTTTTCTATGTTTTTGCTAAATCTATCTCTTAAGTAGTTTATTATTTGACACTATTGGAAATGACATTTTAAAAAAATTCACTTCCTAACTTTTTCCCCAGTATATAAAAATTCAATTGATTTTTGTATACTGATCTTGTATTTTATCTCGCAAACTTGAACAACTCATTACTTGTTTTTTGATTCCTTAGGAAACAGAGCATTGGTAAATACAGACGCTTCATTCTCCTATTCCAATTTTTATGCCTTTCATTTTCCTTGCCTGCCCTATTGTATTTCTAGAACCTCCAATACGGACCTCCGATGACTTTGTTGAATTTATTTGCATATAGTTGTTTCTAATATCCCCCTCAAAAAGAAATGGTGAGAGTAAGCATCCTTGCCCTATTCTCCGTTTTGGAGAAAAAGTGTTTAGTATTTCATGTTCAAACGTGATGTTAAGTTTTTGATAATTGTCCTTTACTAGAATGGGAAAGTTCCCTTCCATTCCTAATTTGCTGACTTCTTTTGATCGGGAATGGGTGTTGTTTTTTTGTCAAATGCTTTTCTAAATCTATTGAAATGATCAAATGTTTAATGAATTATATCAGTCGGTTTTCAAATGTTTATCCAACCTTGCATTCACAGGACAATCCCCACTTGGTCACAACGTACTATCTTTTTCAAATATGGCTGAATTACAGTAGCTAAAATTTTAGTAAGAAATTTTGCTTCTAACGTTGTTCGAATTCATGAAGGATATTTGGCTATGATTTTCTTTCTTGCTGTGGGTTCATCAGGTTTTGGCATCAAGGTTATGCTAGCCTCATAGAAGAAGTTGGGAAGTATTTCCTAATTCTCCATCTTCTGGAAGAGTTTGTTTAACACTGGAGTTATTTTTTTCTGTAACTATTCCATGTAATTCACCAGTGAAACCATCAGGCCAGGAATTTTCCTCATGGGAAGGTTTTAGATACTTAATACAATTTCTTGAACAGATAAGTAGAAGTCAGATTTTCTATTTCGTTTTATGCCAATTATGATAAGTTACATTTTTAAAATAACTTATCATTTCACCTAAGTTGTTGAATTTATTTGCACGAAGCTGCTCAGGCTATTCCCTTGTTATCCCTTTAATGTCTGTAGGATCTGTAGAAATATTCATTCTTAAATTTCCGTCATTGGTAATTTGTGTTCTCTCTTTTTCTTCATCAGTCAACCCGGGGCCCATCAATGCTTTTAATCTTTTCAGAGAATGAATTTTTGGCTTTTTAAACTTTCCTCTCATTATATTTTGTTTTGTATTAAATTAATCTCTGCTCTTATTTGTATTATTTCCTTTCATCTACTTTAGCGTTAATTTTTTCTTATTTTTCTAGCTTACTAAAGTAGAAGTTTAGATCAATAAATTTAGGCCATTCTTCTTTTCTAATATAAGCATTTAAAGCTCTAAATTTCCCCCAGCATTGCTTTGTACAAATTTTTTCATTTTCATTCAGTTAAAAATAATTTCTACTGTCCCCCGTGATTTCTTCTTTGAACCATTGGTTATTAAGAAGTTTACTGATTAATTTCCAAATATTAGTGGACTTTCCAGACATCTTTATGTTACTTATTTCTAGTTTAATTCTGTTGTGGTCAGAGAACATACTTTGTATGACTTCAGTCCTATTAAATAAATTGAGAATTGTTTTATTGCCTAGAATGTGGTCTTTCTTGGTCAATGTCCTATGTACACTTGAAAAGAATATGTATTATTCTTACTTACTGTGGAGTGTTCTGTAAATGTTAATTAGGTTATATCGAGTGTGGAGGTGCCCAGTCTTTGGCAGGTGAGCACTCCTTTCTCTTCTGCAATAAATTCTTATAAATCACAGCTTATATTATTGTTTGCAAAAATTCTTGTCTTTGTTCCATTACACCAATTTTGTTAAGAAGAAATTAAAATGCATGCTACACACAATGCAGGAAATTGGTAAGTTTTTCAAGGAAAACTTTTTAAAAAGACAGAACTCAATACATTTCCAAACTATAGCTTTCCTGGGTATTTGAATTTCTATTTTTCTTTTTAGACTTTTAGGTGAAAAATTATGATTCTATATGCTTAATTAATTGGCTTGAGTAATGAAGGTAAGCAAAGAGATTAATAATAATAAAACCAAAGTGTTCATGAATAATCAGACAATAATAAAAGGATCAGACAGGGTCCCTGTGGCCATTGACAGATAGATTTAGGATGCTATAGGAAAATTTTATGTAGTATAAATGTTATCTTGTGCAACTTTACATGAAGTTTCTCGTAAATTATTTGGTAGTCCCTAAATGGAAGGTCAAATGTCAAATTCTGTTTTCCTATTAAATTCTAAATCAATGTCTAGAAAATAGAAAACTTACAATGCACTTGGTAACTTTCCATTATTTATCTGCAAGTTTTATCTGAAATATTAACTTTAGTTTTATTGATAGAGAAGAAGCTAAGATTTTTAAAGGACTGAGATACCAATAGTAATACTTATCATGTTTTGAGAGCTTACTATGCACCATTTATATTCTAGGTGCTTAATCTCATTTAATCCTCATAGCAACACTCTGGAATTTATTATCATTATCATCACTTTATAGATGAAGAGACAGAAGTCCATGACTTTGCACAGACAGCACAGGCTTTCTGACTCTTGATCCGACGCTCGTAACCACTGCTCTGCACTGCTCCTCAGGGGAAGGAGAGTTCGTTTTGCTGAGCCATTTAAAGATTCCATGATGTTTAATCAACATATTAAACATTTAGGTTAAAAACAGCAAAAGCTGGAACACAAGCTGTACCAAATTTAAATAAACACCCCAGGGGGTTGAAATATTAGAAGAATAATGGGCACTTCATACATGCAATCAAATTGTGCAACATGTAGTACGCAATCCAAAATGTTCCTGGAAATCACAGTGCTACGGAAACAAGGATAAATTTGAATACCACACACTCATTTTAAAGAAAAGTTGCACCAAGACAGAAAATTAAAAGCATATAAATGTGTATAAACATCCTTGGAATTCTGCAAGTGAGTACAAATTACTTGTTAAATATTCACATAACTTGGATGCCCTCATGTACCCCACGAGTTAGTCAAAAGATGAAAACCTGTAATTAACCTGCTCTCTCCCATTACCATTGTTAAACTGTATATATACACATAAAAACCAGCTTTAAGAATAATATACCATCTGACAACATTAAATATTTTGCCTTATTACATTGTTTGTAGTATACATGGAATACTCATGTGCGTTATTGTCTAGAGCAGACCTGTCCAATATTATTATTATGGAGTCACACACGTAATTTTAAATTTTCTAGTCACATCACTAAAAGATAAAAAGAAACAGGTGAATTTTATACTTTAACATAACATTAAAAATATTATAGTTTCCACATGTAATCTCTATAAAAATTATCAAGAAATTTTATGTTCTTTTTTTCATATTAAGTCCTTGATATCCAGTGTGTTTTTCACACCCGCGTCTCAGTTAGGCTAGCTACATGTCAAGTGCTTAACAGCAACGTGAGTCTAGTGCCTACTAAATTGCACAGCGCAAGTGTAGAGATCAACAGGAAACACTGAGTACCCATCATATGCCAGAAATTGTATTAGCTGCTAGGGAAACCAAGAGGGGAAAAATCACAGTCCAATACTAAGATAATTACAATGAAGTTGTGACAAATGATTTTGTACTGAAAAGATAATTAACACCAGCAGCCATCGCTGAGAGGTTCAACAGAAGTAACATAGGCAATAGGTCCTGTAAGAATTTATGGAAGGGATTTTTGTCACCTGGGGCAAAAAGTGTGTGTCTTAGATAAAAGGATTTTAGGCATAAAATATACACACATACGTGAAGGCAGGAAAAGCCTGATATGTTCTGGTAACAATGGATGAGCCAGCATTCAGAGCTTATAAGATAGATATTGAATTTACTGGGTGTTCAAAGGTTAGCCAACTCCTAAATGTATCAATGAACAAATGACAAGAGATATAACACTGGAACAAAAAAAGGTAAACATAAAATATCAATCTAATAATATAAACTTTGGCTTCTAATGAATGAGAAGCCAGTTAAATAGGTTTGAATGGGAAATGATGTGTGAAGTGATAGTCAAAAGTTTACTGAGAGGAAAAGGTAAAAATAGATGAGCTGAGAACACACAGGCATGCGTTGATAAGAGTCCTTCCAAACCATAATGAAAGAGATGGGAGAGAGATCAGAAGAGAGTATGAAAAAAATAAGGATCCTAGAATAATTTTATAGGTAAATGTGACAAAGAGGGGATTGTGAATACACCAAAGGTTTATACTGTGGGTCATAAGGAAAATATTGGTGTTGATGGCGATAACTGATATGGAAGGGCTCCTTGTTTGGAGGAAAGAAGTTCAACTTTAGATCCGTTGAGATCAAAGTGATAGTGTGATATCTAAGTAAAAATGTGCAGTGGACAAAGAAAAATATGAGAGGGTATATTAGGAAAGAGATCCTGGTAGAAATGTACAAAGGGATAAATAGTCATGAGAATATATGACATTTTGGAGGGAAAAAGAGCAAAACTCCAAGAAAAGAGTCAGGAATCTATACAGCAGATTAATGGCTTAAATTGTAAAATTGTGAGAGACAGTTTTTGTAGAGAAGGCTTTAGGGAATGAACTAGGGATGAATAAAAGAATCAAACGTCAGCTGGGTAGAAAGGCCATGGATACTGGTGTGCGCAAGCATACATAGCTGCACAAATGTCAAGTTTACTATCTTACGTGGCTATATTACTGTGTACACTACAGCCTTTAACAGCACATAATGGAAGCAGTAGAGGATTGCCTGTGTAGTCATGAGATCCTTTGTTATATTACATTCTCGTTCATGTTTTACATAATAGGACTAACTGTAATCTGAGTATTGTGTGTGCCCTTTATTAATAAATCCTTGTATAAATCTCACAAGGATTTCTCTAAAGGCAAATCTGGCCTGCTAAATATTAAGCACTCCCAGTTGAATTTTAATAAATTCCATAAAACATTACCAGATATATTTTTCAGACTCCTGTATTTTCAGTGTTATCTCCTCCCATGTCTGCTATTTTTACTGGTTTCTTTCATGGAGTATACTGGTTTCTTCCATTTTTCCCTTCAGAAACTCCACCCCACTCTTGCTCTGCACTCTGGAAAGATGACCTCTATGGACTACATCGGGGGCTCTCAACCTCAGCACTAGGGACAGTTTGAACTGGATACTTCTGTGCTGTGGGAGGATGTCCTGGGCATTGTAGGAGGTTTAGCAGAATCCCTGGCCTCTATCCACCCAATGCCAGTGGCACCCCTTTTCTTGCTCCCAGAGTTGTGACTACCAAAAATGTCCCTTGGGAGCAAAACTGCCCCTAGTTGACATCCACTGGGTTACATCAATGTACTCCTTTGCCTTTCGGTTACCATGTGTGTTTGGCCAATGGGAGCACTAGAAGGACAGCACAGGGAGGGAGGAAAGTAAGATGAGGTGATTTCGTTCCCAAATATTCACTCCCCGCCGGGTCAGTGCTGGCAGGCTGTGTTACTCAACAATCACAGCTGCGCTCAGGCAGCCATCCATACACAGCCCTTGCTTGTTCATGTATTTATTCTCTCTCTTTCAATCTCTCTCTCTTTCTCTCTCTCCCCACTCAGAATCTGGTAATCTCTCTCCTGCCCCTGCTCACTTAGGCCCAGGGTTGTAATTGTGCCCACTGTTATTATCCTACAGTACTACACTATTTCCTGTGTTTTTCCCAACTTTATCCCAACCTTCATAATTAGTCTCTTTATAAAAGTCTCCACAAATTACCTAATTTGTGTGCACCATCTGTTTCTGCAGAAATTATAATTGATACAGGGTAAGTACGTATCAAAATATTTATAGAAAGGCAAAATATCAAATAGTCATTAAGGTGTTTTCTCCACATTAACCCCAATCATTGCAATGTTTTGTGCACACAGCCTTATAATAACCACTGATTGATACCTGTATGAATTTTATACTTTGATTTCATCCGTGAAAGCTAGCTATGAATAGAAAGACCATTAAAAACACTTCCTTGTCCTCATTACTGTCATGTGAAATAGGGACACGAACTTACAATGAAGAGTGGCAATCAGGTGGAAATGTAAAACAGCACATTCCAAAGAAAGAAGTATTGGGATAAAAGAAAGGAGACTGTTTCACTATTTTATAGTCACACCTTATAAAGAAGCATGGAAGTATACATAGATGTTTGTTTATTAATTTAGTCATGCAGTCACTCATGAGTCAACAGATTCCTGGGGCCTATTGTTTTTGAAGACATTGTGCTAGATTTTGCGGAGGTTACAAAGGTGATTAAGATGTAATTTTTATCCTCTGAAGAACTTAAAATCTCCTGAGGTGCAGAAAAACAAGTGAGACTCTAGGCAGAAGTGATATTTATACATTAAATCACCCTGATGACAAAAAGAGCATTCTCAGTGTCTGCCAAGGGGCCACATCATGGGCCCACAATACATATTAGTTGAATATGCCGTTAAAGGAAACTTGAAGGAGGAAAGAAAGAAAACCCACACGGTGCCTCAGAGTGCTGCGTGGGAGCTGTCCATATAACACGCTTGTCCCAGTTTGTCATTTCATTCCCGGCATATCTTGTGTATGTCAATCTTCTGTGATTAAACGAAATATTAACTGCTTTATGTTTCCTTTGAAGGAACACATTAACTAAAAATTATTTTGAAATTCAAATAATTTCCCTATAAATCTCAAATTCAAATATTTGTATACTGAGTCTTACTAAAGTGAAGCACAACCATACATGTAGGACAGGGGAAATGACGTGAAATAAGGTTTCTTCTATATTGGTGTTGGATCTAATTTGGGCTTTAAAGTGTTTTAAATAGCCTTTATGCTTTAGAGAAGTTTTAGGTTTACAGAAAATACATAGAGCTCCTATATACTCCTTTTTCCTCCTTTTCCCCAATTTCCCCTGTTATTAACATCTTGCATTCGTGTGGGACATTGTTAAAGTTGATGAGCTAATATTGATCCATTATTATACTAATGTCCACAGTTTCCCTTGGGGTTCACTCTTTGTGTTGTATAGTTCTATGAGATTTCACAAACAGATGATGGCATGTTTCTGCCATTACAGTGTCATCAAGAATAGTTTCACTGCCCTAAATGCACTCTGTGCACCACCTATTCATCCCTCTGTCCCTCCCCCGAGCCCCTGGCAGCCACTGATCTTTTTACTCTTTCCATAGTTTTATCTTTACCAGAACGTCATATAGGTGAAATCATACAGTATGTAGGCTTTTCAGACTGGCTTATTTCACTTAGAAGTACACATTTAAAGTTCCTCCATGTGTTTTCATGGCTTGATAGCTCATTTCTTTTTATCATCAAATAATATTCCATCGTCTGAATGTACCACAGTTTATTTATCCATTACCTATTGAAGGGCGTCTTGGTTTCTCCCAAGTTTTGGCAATTATGTATAAAGCTGCTGTAAACATCTATGTGCAGGTTTTTGCGTGGATGTGTTTTCAACTCCTTTGGGTAAATACAGAGGAAGGTGATTGCTGAATTTATGGTTAAAAGTATGTATAGTTTTGTAAGAAACAGCCAAACTGTCTTCCAAAGTGGCTGTACCATTTTGCATTCCCACCAGCAGTGAATGAGAGTTCCTATTGCTCCACATCCTCACCAGCATCAAGTGCTCTCGGTTACTTTTAAAACTGCAGATGAGAAGGGGTCTCTCTGAGGAGTGGAATTTGCTTGCCCTTTGATGAGAGACACTTGCATTTGTGAAGGAAGTCTCCACCTGTGGGGGGTGTCTCCCTCTCTGCACCAGGAGGAAGGTGGGATGGCCTTATCTCTGGAAACTCTTAATGGGGAAGGCAAGGACTTAAGTTGTTTGCTGTCTGGTAACCTCATGTAACTGACCCCCCCACCCACCCCCAACATCCTCCTTTGTCTTTAGCTGAAGATAATATTCAAGCGGTGGCTTCCGCCATTCACTTAATCTGGTTTGATTCTTATCTAAAAGTTATAGGACCACCCAATGACCAGACCCTACCCTCAATAACCAGACCCTACTGGCACTGATACCATTTTAATAACTCTTTTTACATATTCTATCCTTTGTCTTGTAAACAGACAACTCACATACCTATGCCTTAAATTTAGCCTTATTCTCCACCCATGTTTGCAGCAGCAGCTCTGACTGCCCATGGGTCCTGTCCCCATGCAGCAGCAGCAGCTGCTCTTGCCTGTGGGTCCTGTCCCCATGCAGCAGCTCTTTACTGCCCATGGGTCCTGTCCCCACGCTATTCCACACTATTCTCTAAATAAAAGAGCACTACTGCCAGACCTTGAGAGTCCAAGAAATCTTTCTTTCGACTCCTTGGCTCACTGACCCTGCATCAGTACGACAAATGTCCTTTGGAGTATTAAGGAAGAACAGGAGAGAACTATAAACTTTAAGCTCTCTTGTGCCCGGCCGTGGGCCCATATTTATCCCATGTGGTCTCTACCACATCTCTGAGATGTGAATTTTATTGTTCTCACTTCATACAGATAATGTAACTGAGTAATGAAGCAATTTGTTCATGGTCACACAGCTAATGAATTCAGCGTATTCTATTCTTCATGGAAAGTTGGAGAAGGCTACGTTACATATCCTTAACTGGGGAGGCCATTGCTAGAACTCAAATTTCTAGAATTCAAACTGCACCACATAATATAGATTACTCCACAGCTTATCGATGGTGGGGAAATGTGGAATCTCTTTACAGGAGATCCTTAAGGGGAGGATTTCTGTTTACTCAAGAATCAGTTTTAGACATTGGCCTTGTGCTCATATTGCTGTTTTATTTTTTTCTTCTATCAACCAAAAAAGAAAAAGAAAAAAAGAAAGAAAGGAAAAAATAGACACACAACAACCTCATTCTATTTGTGACCTTAAGTACCAAGCAAGACTGAATAGAATATTAAGATAAATTTGCGGCAGATTTAGTGTCCTCTCTGTCTCATTTTCATAGTTGCCCAGAAGTTCAGAGGCTGGGAATGATTCCAGCCTGATAAAGAGAAAAAAACATTGAACTAAGCGTCTAAAGCCTAAAACAGTTCTGGGAAAACTATTAGCTTTACTGAGATTTGTCAGAACAACTGTTACACAGAGATGCTATGTTCCTTTTTTCTAAGATCTAAGAATAATTCTTATTCATTTTTGTAACCTAGAATTTACCATAGTGTATGTCACTTCACAGAAATTTATTAAATATTAGTTGAATATTAGATATGAAAGCAGGTAATGATGTAAAGAGGACCTCACACAACTATTGTGGGCTCACTTACACTCTAGATTTGCCTATAAGGTTACTTTTTAAATAGCTCTGCTGTGAGAATCATTACTGGTTGCTATCTAGGGGCTCACCTTCAACCTTCATTCAAATACAATGTTTAAAAAGAATGCAAGCTAAAAATGCAAATACACATCTAACTTAGATCACATAAAGGATCTGAAATGGACAAAAGATGGCAAGTTTCAACACCTACACAATAATAGGTCCTGAAAAGAAGTATTGACTCTATCAGCTTGTGTGAAATGTGCTGGAATAAAACCAAGCAATGGTATTCTCAGAAACAATGCACCTTAGAAGAATCAGTGTCAGTCAAGTACATTATAATAGTATCATGCCAACTCTTCTCCCAGTGAGATACAGAGAAAACAACCTATCTTTACAGGAAAGCTCTGATGCTGTATTAACTGGTGATTGCATTTAAAATATTTAAAACACATTCCCTAAAGTAACAAACGTAATTCTCAAAACAATAAATTTTCTTTCAATAATCTGAAAAGGAACATACAGAAAACTAATTAAGAAAGGAATATTTAGAATTGAGAGAGAAGTTCATAAGACTAACATTAAAAGCAAGTCAAAAGTTAATTTGAACAATGAATAATACAGACCTATAATCAAAAGAAAAGGGAAAAAGAGCTCATGAAAAACACTACAGGAATAAAAATTTTCAAGATCATATTTTATCAATTTTTAAAGATTAACTTTAAAGAATTAACCTCGATGGCACCAAAGCTTACCTCTGTGTGTTTGGCTGATCTAGGTTCAATTAAAAGTTTGAGTAGAGAACAACTACATGAAAATTTGGGGCTGAAAAAATTCTACACGAAATACACTGAATAAAGCAACAAAATTTGGCACACTGATTCACAGAACCAACTTCCCAATATTTTTAATGTGGTGGAAAAAGTATTAATTCCAAGCCAGTATCCGAATTTGTCTGGGCATAAAAAAGTGAAGATGACCGCCATCACTGGGGGTGTCATGACTTCTACACTGGTGAGGGAGAACGGCCTGCGTGAGGGCTCTTCAAATTTTACGACATAAATTAGAGGTCTGAGAACAGGAAAGGAAAAGAGTGGCGGCCCTCTAGCTATCTCGTTTGCACAATTTTCACTGGCATCTAGATCTGAGAAAGAGATTTTGAATGAAGAAGGAGTAAATATATGCAAAATTCCCACCGAATGTGAAGCTAGTGCCCCTTACACGTAATTTTGCTGTAGAATATCAATTGATTCCCTCCTACAGAGGAGGAATTGTTAAACTAAAACGGTTTCAAACAGATCAAACATTACAGCAGGCAGAATTTATCTGCAGTTTTGAAGGGATCTTCATGATTGTAAAGAAGGTCTGTCATACCCAAGGATACCTCCTGAAATTAGAATTTTCTGGATAAATCAGTGTAGCCATGGTAAAATAAGTTACAAAGCCTTCCTCTTGAATCTTGATCAATATTCAGAGATGACTGCTCCACATCACAAAAGCTAACTAGTTTTTAATGTTTTCCCTGCTCCTAATGAATCTTTATTGCTGAAATATTGCAGAAGAAATAAGTAAAGGAGGCTGGCATCTCAGCCAGTGCCTCTCAGAGGTCCATATGGCTCATGAGGCCAGGCAGTGACAAATGACATGCTATTCTCCCGTATGCAGCCTTTCTCTCCCTCTCATCTTCTTGCAACTGAACACTGTCACGTTCCTTGCAGAGGAAACATACATTTCATAGCTGTCCTCCTTGCATAAAAGGCAGAGGGAGACGGAAATTCCTTTTTCAATCTGCATAAACATCTCATTGTATTATTTATACATCAATTACCATGAGAAAGCACTGAGTATGTTGCTTAGATATAAAACGTGGAAAGTTGTTTTGGAAGGCATTTACTTTCAAAGGAAAACACATAGTGGAGATTCAGGAGCAAAGGATCATCCTTTTCAAGAGCAATTGGAAGCTTCCTGCCTTGATATTTCTAATCTTCTTTCTGGCATCTTACACTCACCAACTGCCTAATATTGAATGCATGTGGTTTTGCCCATCTGTCCAACAGTCAATCTAATTTATGTGATTTACTAAGAAAATATTTAATGGAATATGAATAATGTATAGTGACAAGCAGTTTTTAAATTTCCAAGACTTATTTTATGAGTAAAATGGTTGCTTTGTTCCTAAGGAGAAAGTTCATTTCATGTATCTATGCACAATCAACTAGGTTGCTATAAAAGTAGGAAAGAGTAAGAACTTTTGTGATAAATATGAAAGATACAAGTCATTTCATTAGAATAGGCTCATCTTCCATGATATACTAAATCACTAATCTGCACCAAAATCACATAGAAATCTGAAGTAGAGAATGATATCTTTGCCAGTTTACACATTCTTGCCATTTGTCTTTTTAAAATTAAGATGAAATTTTCTGAGTAGTCAGCTTTTTTGAAAAAGACTACGTCACTTTTGTCTTTGCTTCCCGAAGAAAGAAACAGTTGACATTTAAATGAATGAAACTCATTTCATATGTATTTATTGAGTATTGGAAATGTGCTTGGCAGGTCTGAAGAAGAGCATGGAGGAGGCCAGCGTAGCTGGAGGGCAGTGTGCAAGGAGAAAAGGGATGGGAAACAGGACCTAAGGAGGGTTGGATAATTTAAACCACAGTAAGGACTGGGATTTCACTCTCTGTGAGGGAGGAGGCCACTGCACGGTTGGGAGAAGGGGAGGGATGATTTGGTTGCTGTTTCAGAAGAATTTCTCCGACCAGTGGAGAACAGACTAACTAGGTTGTAGGAGCGGAAGCAGGAAGATCAGTCAGGAGGCAGGGGAAGGATTCGGTGAGAAACGATGAAGTCCCGGCCCCGGGGGTGGCAGTGGAGAAGGAGACGTAGTAAGACCAGGGATATATTTGGAAATACAGGTAAACTGATGAGCTAAAGGACTGGATGGAGGATGTGAAAGGAAAAGAATCCAGGATACTTCCAAGGGTTTGGCCTGAGCAACTGAATACATACGGAATATCTGCAAACGCTGTGAGAGCTAAGCGAGGAGAAATTATATGCATTTTAGCTCTCAGGGAGAACCGTTTAGGGTTCTGGAGGCTTGAGGTGGATTTTCTAGCCTTGAGAAAATTCAGACAGGAGGCATTAAATCCGTCTCAAAGGTGAGGCAGAGTAAAAGTTACAGACTGTATTAGATAACTGGGAGGTATCTCGAAGACACTTGTCTGCCCAGACTGAAGAGCTTTGTTGAGTAATTGTGAAATACATGGTTTAAAAGAAGGGGAGGCTGGATAAAATCGGGCCTTGAATAACAGGATTAGGCCTTGGGACTTGAGTCTATAGTGGACAGCCACTAGCTAATTTTCTAGAACTAATCTGGCTAGTGACTTCCAAATTTCCGGCACACTATATTAAAGGAAGTACAGCCAAGAACCATTTCTTGAATTCCAAAGATAGAGATCAATGTAGATACATTTATAAAATGGTCCAACTCGGAGATCAAGCAGATTTCTAAGGAAAATGCTACCATAAATTCCATTTTCCACCCCCCACCCATTCATATACATATGTGTCTATATATATATACACACACACACACACACACACGACAATACACCACAAGTTATAATGTAAACCAGTACCTCCACACACACCAAAAGTCAGTCTTCTGCAGCTTTTTTTATAATGGCATCAAGTCATTTCAAATAAGAGAAGAATGTGCCAAGGAGGGAGGAAATTTCATTCTCCCAATAAAGAATAAAGTCACAAATACTTGTCAGATATAAGAAATACAGTTTTGTTTTCTCAAATAGTTCCAGGATATTTATTACATAAAAAATAGGCACTTTGGTGAATCTTTTCTCCTAAAGTTTTCATTTTCTTATACCTAGTTGACTATATTTTTTAAGGCTGAAAAACTAATTTCTATTTGCAACTGAATTCGACCTCCAAATACATACATCAATGGTTCAATCCTAGTTATGTTTCGATAAATTCTTAGGTCCAAAATATAACTTATTTTAAAATGTAACCCTAGACATTTGAGATGATCAGACTTGTTAGTTACTATTATCAAAAGACAGTACCTATTAATGAGGTGATATTCAGAAAAAGCACACTGAAATGAAAAAGGCAAAACTTTGAGGATACATGAATATAAGAGGATGACAGCTTTCTCAGAGCCCGAAAGACTTAGAATAAGATTTTGCATAGTCAGCTTGTGAGTAAGGCCCCAAATGATCAGATATAACGTGCCAAAAATGGGTGAGCAAATCGATTATTCAGCTCACTCGGGCAGTACAACCCATTACTCCTCAGAAATCTTTGTTCAGATTTGGACGTGGTACCCAATATCATTAGATAGCAAAAAGAGAATTGCTGGAATGATATTATAATTTCATTTGATAATTGGGATCAAGCGGAATAAATGAAAGAAGTGTACTATAACCAGATTTTTTGAGAAATAAGAGACTTTGAGGGCTATGATACCTCACTCAGGTATCATACTTACTTCACACCTGAAGGGAAGAGAAGGAGGCTGGGGAAGAACTCTTCAGGCAAGGTCCATAATATTAATAGACTAAGAGACTCCTACAAACACTTATCCTGATTAACAGGTAGATGTCAACATCTAGAGCACAAGAATTTGGTCTTTATATGTCACTATAATCATGATGATTCCTGCATCATATCTTACACATAGCATGACTTTAACAAATACAGATCAGAGGAATGGATGAGTAAATAGGTGAATGATTAAATAACAAATTCTATAGCTACAACTGCATTTTTAAGTATCTGTGAAGATAAAATTGATTTTTTCGAATCAGTGCAACAAATATAAGTGGGAACTGGGACACTAAGAAGGGAAATGAGCCTCTTGAAGTTCCAATTGTGGTTAAAGCAGCAGAATGCTTAGTCACGTAAATGCTGAGTAGTGAATATCATAAGTACCATTTTTTATTATGAATCTAATACATTCTTATTAAAGGAAATTGAAGAAAATAGAAGTAAGCAAAGGGAGACAATAAAATGACTCGAATCCATGACCCAGAAATAGTCACTCAGTTGCAGTGTTTCCTTAAGGACAACGTGGGAGAGCTTTTTGTGGTGGTTGCAATGCCTGGGGAGCATTACTGGTGTTTAACAAGTAAGGCCCCCGGCTGGGAAACATCTTACAGTGAATGAGACAGTTCTCCAATACAAAGAATTATCAGCTGGAGTGCTTCATTGAGAAAAACTGAGAGCCTGGTACATTTACTTCAGGTCCTTATACATTCATATACTGCATACAGGTTTGTTTTTTTTTAATAAAAGAGGTTATACTACACAAACTGTTCATACTGTTCTGTAATCTGTTTTTTTCGCTTAATGCAGCAAGAGCATCCTTCTACTCCATTAATTATTCTTCTACACCAAGATTTTATTTGCTACTCAGCATCCCACTGTATGGATCAACCATAATGCATTTACTTAACTAAGTCTCTATTGTCAAACTTCTGGCATTTTTCTTCCACTTTATATTATAATCAATGCTGAGATGAACATCCTTACGTTTACATTTATGATCATTTAAGTTCTTGGAAGTGAAATTGCTAATTCAAAGAATATGCATAATTTCAACGCTTTTAATACAGATTTCCGACATGGCCTCAAGAATGATTTGTATCAATTTATTCTCCAACCATACTGTTGGCGATTGAATGAACATCTCTAATGTAACGTTGCTGAAAATGTGAAACACAACTGAGGGCACTGTGACCCTGGCTAATAGCTGGTCCCTTCCCTGTGCCACATCTAAGTAGTAGGTGCAAGGATTCCTGTGAAATAAGCTCGCAGGTGAGACAATGAAACTAAATTGTAAAAGTTCAAGTGCCAGACCCTTTCATGATTTTTCCATCAGTAAAGTATAAAAAGAAAGAAGGAGAAGAGATTTGCAGGGACATAGATTTGAAGGAAAGCATTAGAGTTTGCCTTTTCCCCTGAACCTCCCTCTGTGGAAGGCAAGTGAACTGCCGATGTCTGTGAATGGGGAAGACTCATTCCCTGGTGGGCTGCTGCCTGAGGAGCAGACCTCCTAAGCTCTCCCACCGCCAAGAGAGTGTGAGCAAACAACCAGACAGACATGGGGGCATGGAAAATTAGCTTGAGGAGAAACCCTCTGGCTTCCTTCACTTTAATGAACTTCCCTGCCTTTGAGTAGAAGGGAAAGGGGCCAAGAAGATGCCTCAGCCAGTTCTCACGTTTGCACACTACTTACACTTGCCCCCATCTAGATCAGGAGGGGCTTAAGTCAGGATTTGTACAAAAGCTTCACATGAATGAAGAGAGTTGTTTCTTCAGCCTTCTCCCAAGGTACCTCACAGAAAATAGCTATAAACGAATAGGATTTGGATATGGGACACTGAGTCTAATAACCTCTCTAAATATCTCTAATCCAGGGCCTAAAAAGTAGCCTTATTAAGAAAAGGAGGAAAAGAGTGAGTGGAGACAGTTAGTCTTAGCCTGGGGCATCTCAAACCTGTGTTCCACTGAACACCCAGAACCATTCTCCTTGGGTTTGGCATCAAAAAGACATTAGGAAAGACAGAAACTACACCCCCAACAGAAGACGTTAGGGCTCTGAGATTTTCTTCAGTTTAAAACAGAAACTTTTTAACTTTGTTTACTCCAATGGATGTCCAAATTGTTTCTTTCTAGTTGTAACGTGTGTAATATTCAATGGAACCACACTGGGAAAAATAATACTAGTGTGATTTCCTTTTATTTAGCTAAATAAAGTAGAATGTTCAATGATGGTTTTTCCCCCGTTATGTGTTTACAATTTATTTACTAAATATCATCAGACCATAAACAAAGATGGAAGACACCCTCTATAATCATATATCTAACAAAAGTCTTAGAGAAAATGCAAGCTCTTCTTAGCAACATGTTGTAACTGCATAACACATGACAGTTGGTTGTTTATCTTTTGTCTGCATTATCTCATTTCATTCACACTCTGACTCTGTGCAGTGGCTGGTCAGTTACAGATGAGTAGTTTGGGTTTATAAAGGTTAAATGAGTTGCCAGAGGTCTGGCAATGCGTAATTAAACAAACTGGCCTAAAATTCAAACCATTAAACACAGACTCGAAACATTTTGAACTCATTTAATCCAACGCTTTTATTTCTCAGATGAGAAAATCTGTGCTCAGACGGCTGAGAGGACATCATTCAGCATAGGGAGAGAGAAAAGACCAACTCCATGTTCCCTGACATGGAGCTCATGCCCTCTACACTGTCACACTTTCCTATATATGACCAAATCAAACGGTGTAGGTAGGTAACCCAGGAACCCCGTACAAAGATAAAGGCCAGCTGGGGCTATTATGGTGGGTCAAACAACAGATAGAGAGCAGCTTTAGTTAGAAAACTTGTGAATTGCCTTTGTTGTAAACTCACAAATGTTTGTCTCCCTTTGCAGAAAGAATACAATTGAAGAAGGATTGTTACTACAGGCATTTATCAGAATTTAGTGGAGATTACTATTTTAAAGGTGCCTACATATGTCATAATGTTAGAAATTAAAGATGAAATATTTTTAATGCTATTACATGCTTTGCATGACAATTAATCTCTAAACTCAGTGACATAAGTAGGAAGCACACGCCTTCTCTAGTTCCCCTAGAGATAGCAAATAATACCCAATCCACTGAGCAAAGCCTGGGCCTTAAGGCAAAGCCATATGCACATACTCAGAAGATCCACGTAGCGTGAAATAGTCAGTGTATATTGAAAGGGCAATTTTCTACTTTTTTGAGAATTCTCAACAATCAGAATAAAGTGTATATACACGTGAATTGGAGATGATTTGCTATTATGGCTTGTCAGACTAATATCATTCCCTTGTAAGCACAGACAGTTAAACTATTTGATCTCCTTAAGTTAAAAGTTGACATTATTCTTCACAATCCACAAAGCTGCAACTGAATTCATTCTTATGAATTGAGTTCCAAATAGATTTATCATACTGTGTTAGCGTGAAGAACACAAAAGAAAAGTAAAACAGTTTCCACTTCTAAATATAAAAGGAAGATAAAATATACATTCCTCCTTTTTATTTTTCACTTATTCATTTAATTGTTTATTTATTCAACAAACATAATTTTTGGCTCAGTGTTGTTTGTAATAATGTACACTATAGGCTTAAGAGGAATCAAATACTACTTTTGGAATTTTCAAAATATCTGTTTGTTGATTCCAGAGTCACCTTGTAAAGAGGGATATTTAAAGTGTGACTTAAACATTCAAATGTTCGGTTAAGCTCCCTATGAAAGAATTACCTCATATTTGAATTAACAAACTACTCCTTTTCCCCTCATACAAGAACAATCAGGTTGAGGAGATGCGCCATCCGAGTCTAGTTCCCATAATTATGTATTTGCATGCAAAAGACAATTGGCGTCTCATTTACCTTATTTCTGTTCCTCTGAATTCAAGTAAACATATTTTGTCCTAGATTTTTTGTATTTTGAATATTTTGAGAAACATAGAACCTCTTTTTCTATTTTCTCTTGTTAAAGCAAACACCGCCATCAAATGTCTTCCTGAAAATTAGAAAACTAAAAGCCTATGTTTGAAGGGGAAAAAAATCAAAGTGTTCTTACTTTTTAGGGACAAACAAGTTGATTATCATTGAAGTTTGAGATAAGAGTATCGAATGTCATAATAAATAAACACATCTATTCCCTTTATTCCTGTCATCTAAAGATACAAAGTTTATTTTTCTAGATTTTCCTTTCAATTACAAAGTGGAAATATGGCTCAGTTGGTAATAGCAGTTTAAAAAGAAACTAAGTTTGAAATCATCCTACATATAATAGTATCTGATTAATGAAACAGTATCAAAAATATAATTTCCTCTTTGCGTGTGAAGGGATGTTAGCAGTAGATGTTAGCCACATGCACAATGAAGATGAGTTCATAAAAATATGGTCATTACTCTCACTTTGCATTCAGCAGGATTTAATCCACGTTAAGCGTTTATAAAGAAATAAGCCAATTGCACAAATATAATTTAAAGCTGTTTGTTGGTGTGCCTTGAAGCAGTTCTATCACACTCTTCCTGTAATACATTTCTCTAACAATCAAAACTATCACCACAATCAGTTCTTTAAAGACTGAAATTGGATTTGTAGTCATGTATATACTGCAAGGTTGTAATGCTTACAGATTAAGTGCTAGTCCTAGGACTCAGGTGCAAGTATTTTTATGTTCCTGTGTCTAAACAGCTAAAATATTGTGGCTCTTATCTCTATGGGTGTGTGGTAATTTCACAGTCTATTGACAAAACGAAATTTAAGGTATAATATTTGTTGAGAGAATAGGTCTCTCTCATTTCTAACAAAAAGCATTTTTCTTCCTATGATGGATATACACTTGTTACAAATATATACATGTATAGATCTTCTCAAAGACCAGAGATGCTCCTTTTTCCAAGGTAAATATGTCAGTTGCCTTGCCTGGACTGCACATTTCTTGAAAGCAGGAGCCATCCATGTGTTAGCATTCCCCACAGTGCCCAGCTGTGTGTCCGGCACACATGAAGCATCCATTAAATGCCTGAATGCTACTGAATTTTAATGAAAACATAACCATAAGTCTATGTTCCTTACAACTTTTTATATAATTATAGTATACTTTTCCATTTACAATCTTACAAGATCAAGAGTCATTAAGGAATCATGATTCATCTACCCTGAATCTAGTGAAATATTATTAGATACAGAGAGAATCCATCATAATAGATATGTTGCTAAGTGGAAAACAGTTTATGCAACATTAGTAGACTTTCATGTGAGAATAAAATATTGATTTTTACACACCACATTGCAAAATGTAAATGATTATACACATTTTGAAACAAATCAATTAAGTCAATTAGGTTTTTTCTTTAATTACCACATTATGCTTTAATCTAAGATTACAATGCTATTAATAGCATACATGGCTCCCACCACAAATACAAATCAGGCAATTAATTGTGCCACAAAGCTTTTAGTTTAGCTTTAAATGTAACTAACAGTCATGTTGGTTTTCCCTGAGGTCAAAGGCAAAGGCAAGACTCAAACTGCTAATTATTTGAGACAATACACTACATCAACCATTATTAGACAAAATTTAAGGAGAAAGTTTACTATAAATTAAAATATTTCACTAATCTTGACCTCTCTTATTATTACCTTCTTATAAACAATATTAAGATTGCACCTATGATAGATGTATGCTTCTTCAGAGAAATCTGAAAGTTTGCCTGTGACCTGTGGCTTATTTGTGAAATCAGCATTAAGTATGTTAGTTGATGGCAACATCCATCAACTGATTAATCATTTAATGGGAAAGTCCATAACACTCAAGTGTTTAAAAATAAATCTGCATCAAGCTAAATACGATAGCTCTGGTAAGTCGAAGGAAATAAGCAGAAGGATGCTTAAATGTTAAAGATCATAATGTCAAAGCTGACATTTTCTATTCCTACTTTGTTTTATCCATCTAGCCTACACTTGGTTCGTTCTCCTCTTAGGAATTAAGGCAGGATTACAGAGTACACACACTTCTCTCCACTTGAAATCAACATTTTCTGGATAACTGTGCTGGGGATAGTAAAAATTGTTTATAATCTGATCTAATTTTTCCAAAATGGCACTGTTTAAGAACTTCATTCTGATTCTAAAAAACGTAAATAAACAGATGAACCTGAAAATTTAAGTATATGAGGCTATAAATATTTCAAGCTTATTTCCTGCCCCAAACCTAACAATCTCCATGTAGATAGGTCGGTGCCTAAATGGGATGTGGTAATGAAGCTAACTGCTGTACTATTTGTCAGGCAGTAGCTTTATAGTTTATTCAGAACTTTAACTCTCTATAAATCCAGAAAATTATGAAAATTTAGAGCTCAGGGACACTGAGGATCCCACTCTTCTAGGGCATTCCAGATAGCATTAAAGAGATGCTCGCTTCTTCAGCAAGGATTTACTTGAGCAGTAACCACATGCAAAGCTCTGTGGAGGGGTTGGGACGGAGCAAATGTTCTAGTGATTCGCTGTATGTTGTAAAAATAGATGCACTAAAGAACAATGCTTTCTCAAGGTAATTCTTTTATAATATTCTTGGAACAAGCAGATCATTTATTCTCAACAGAAGTGGGAAACATAAATTTTATCTATTTAACATCACTGTTTGTTTAAACTTCAAACTTGAATACCTCTGCCAATGCATTTGTAGCTTGTTTCTACTGTGCCAATCAAATGAATGAGCTTTGGGAAATGAATTGTATGGCTGACAACCTCTTGTGTTTACAAAGGTAAAAATATACATTGGTAGATATATTATTCTGATGTGTTAAATACAGAAGCTAATAATAGTTGATAAAACGAATTCTTAAAGTTCAAGACATCCTATTTGTCCTTTAATCTAATGTCTTATAATTAGAAAGTATTACTAAAGGTGGCTTCATTCATATGATCAAATTCACAAAAACACTTAGGTATCTGTGGTCATTTAAAAAAAGCAAACCAAGAAAACACAAAATGGGGGAAAGAAAGAAAAGAAAGAAGGAAGGAAGGAAGGAAGGAAGGACGGAAGGAAGGAAGGAAAGACTTGTCCCCTCATCAATCAGGCGTTGATAGACCAAACACCCTCAATGGGTTTGAGAGCTAAACATCAACACAGCCTCTCCTCTTGTGGTATTCCTGATATTCAAGGAGGCACCAACCACCAAGATTATGCCACAGCCATTAATCCACTTCAACAAGCTAACACCTCATAGCTCTGCTTATCACATCCCTCATCCCCCAAGCCTCATGAAATGTATCACCAAATCTTGTTCATATCACCTCCTACAAGGTCTTTGAATTAATCCATTTCTTTCTTCTTTCCCCACCAACACCTTGGTATACACAATCATCTCTTCTTTCCATCACAGCCCACTAACTGGTCCCTGGTTTCTACTCTTCCCTCCCTTTAATCTGCTTCCCACACTGCAGGCAGAGACAGCTTTTCAACATGTAAACCTATAACCTGACATCCTTGCTTAAAATGCTTTAATAGGTTCCTTTATTCTTAGACTAAAGACCAACATTCTTAACATGGCCAGCCATGAAGCTGCTCCTGCATTTCCCTCCAGCCTCCTCCTCCTCATTTCCTCTGGCTCCAGCTGCAGTCGTCTTTGGTTTGCCACGGTTCCCTCCTCCCACATCAGATTTCCTCATGTTGTTGCTTTTGCCTGGAATGCTTTTCCTCCAACTCTCGCTATTTATTAATTGCCAGTCATTCTTTTAGATTTCAACTCAAACATCACTTCCTCAGGGAAGCCTTTGTGATGCCTTCCCTTACCCCAGCTTCACGCTAGCTGGGTCAAGTCCCTTTTTAGATATGATTGGCATTATGTACTCCGCAGACTTTATCATGGTTATAATTACATACTTATTGTGTGGTGATTACAGGATCATCTCACTGATCTTTGTCACTAGACTATAAGCTCAATGAAGAGAAAAACAGTCCATGGTTTTTCTCATCATTTTAGCCTCAATATCTAGCAAAGTTTCTGGCACATAGTGAGGAAGTATTATTTCTTGAATGAAGAATGAGTGTCTCAATGGGGTCATTAACAAACGGTTAAAGCAACAATAAATTTCCATTCACTAGAATCTCTTTAATCAGTTTGAAAGATTAAATTAAATTATTTCAAATTCTATGATGAACAAATTCAATGATTTTCTTTAAACTCCCTAGAATTTTTGGCATCCCATAGATGTAGCCACAATGAAAGTTTATTAGTGTCTTCCTTGAGTTATAGAAACTCAGAACTGGACTGCTAAATTGGGCTTTAACTATTTTCTAGTACAGTTTCCTCATTATATGAGAAAGAGTCTTAGGAAATCTTCAAAAGGTCATCTAGCCTTTTGGTGACAGAGCAGGAATGAAAATCAGCCATTTAAACTCCCAGTTCAATGTATTTTTTCCTATAACTATGTTGCAATTTCTAGGTTTTATGGCTTCATTTTCATATTAGAAATTTGGAAGAACCTATAAATACCCAGAAGAGAAATCTCCAAATGGTTAATTTTCTCACATCATTTAGATTTATGCTTTAAAATATTAAAATAAATAGGAATATTTTAGAAGGGTAAAAAACAAGCCTAATTTTGTAAGAAATGAACCTGTAAAAACTTCCATGCCTTATTTGTAATTTTCATGGTGTGCCTTAAATGAGGGTGAGAAAGGAATGATACGTTTCCCATTTCTTAATATTCTCAAGCAAAAACTTGTTCTAGTTAAGTCTGGTTGCCTACAATTCAGTTTATAAAAACCCAAAAGAAAGGCAGGTTTTGAGGAAGCAGCTGGGGAAGTGACATAGTGATGGAAAAGCTCCACTGACATCCAGTCTATTATATCTAGCTGTGTGACCCTGGACTCTTTACTTCCCCTCCGTAGATTTCACTTTCCTCATCTGTACAATCAGGAGATTGATCTAAACCATGGCTCTGTCTGTTGATGAGCTTCCAAGATCCCACTAAGCCCGTTGGTGTGTGTATGTGAGTGCACATTTTTCTGGGAAGATTGGCACAAGGGTCAGGGACACAAAACAGGTTAATTGCCTCTGTACTAATATATGAGGTCCCTCCTAACTTTTGAAATGTAATAAAGCTATAAGTGTAATTACAATTTCTGATGGAAAATAGGACTTAGTGTAATTAGCAGCATGAGTAGTAAAATTATTTGAAAAGCGTATTCTGCACAAAGGAATACTGCTATCATTAACCATACACTCAAGTGTCAACTGAAGAATGCTAGAGCCCAGTCCAGGTTTTCCATAATTGGCATCAATTGCCCCAGACGATGTAACTACATGTGATAAAATCTCAATATGTCACATATTTTTATTATCAATATGTTAATGATCCATCAAAGTCGGTCTACTACATAGGATTACATGGAGCAGATACAACCCAGAGCAGACGCCAGCAAATAAAGTTACTTTCTTACAGTTTTCAGGATATCTATTCCAAAACCACTTGGATTATAACTTTGGATGGTCGAATAGCCACAGTTGCTATACTACACATATAATTACTAAAGACACAGAAATAAAAGTTACCCTGCTTATTCATGTATTTCCTTCCTTACTTTCTTCTTTAATTTAATAAATATTCCTTAAATGTCTACTGTGTCAGGCACTCTTCTGGACACTTGTGAAATATCAGTGAACAAAATAAATATATTCCACCCTCATGGTGCTTATCTTTTAGAAGGGGAGGAAGAAAATAAATAACATGTATAAAAAATATGTAAATTATTTATTATTTTTAAAGGTGATGAATGCTTTGGAAAAAAAATAAACAGTAGGGAGATTAGAAATACCAAAGGTAAAGAGAATGGTTCCAGTATTAAATAAGATCCAGTATTAAATAGGACCCCATTGAGAAGGTATCATTTAACAAAGACCAGAGGAGATGAGGGAGTGTGCCAGACAGAGGGAAGAGGCAGGGCAAGGGTATGCTTGGTTTGTTCAAGGAATAGCAAGGAGGCCACTGTGGCAAGGAAGGAGCAAAAATCATTCTGCTGCTGTGGTCATGAAATTTGTAAAATTTCATCTTCCAGTCAACACTTCATTTTTTATTGCTTAACTGCTTAAAATGAAATTCATATCTTTTGTATAATCTTACTAGAATCTCATCTTTGTAAAAAAATGCAGTCAAAATTCTTCCGAGAATTTTAAAATCACCCCAAACCACGATCTCTGGTTAGTAAGCAGTGTAAGTCTCTCAGTTCCAACAAACATATATTTGGCAAAGAACTGTTATATGATAAGCAAATATGCAATTTAATAAGAGATGATGTCATTATGAAGAAATCAAGTAAAAGACCTTCACTTTGAAAATTTAGAGATTGGGCACAAAGCATTTGTTATATTCCAACAAAAAGAAATTCCAAGATTCTTAGCTTACATGAAAGCCCCCATTCTTTCTGAAATGTCACTGTTCCTTTGGCATTTATTACATTGTTTATTTCATTAACTGTCTTCCAGAAAATGAAACAATCATGACTACTGTACAGTTATCATGGCATTTATCTGGGTTAATACCCTCAAAAAGAATACACACATAAAAGTAGCACATTTTTACGAGGGGAGGGTCAGTCAGCCCTCCCCCAGTACGCATCTTATTCCTGCCTAGAGCCTTGCATGAAAATGCACTGTGGTCTCCCATGCCTACAAATGTAGCATAAAATGTATGCAATCATACCTTGCCCAAATGGTCCTTTTTGCCAAAGCCAGTGGCAGCTGCAATGCTCTCTGCTCCCTCCACTGTCTTCTGCGCTACTGCTGTCACCCCTGTCACTACCGCCTCTCCAACGTTCGTCACTTGCTCTTTGGTCTTCTCAGCCACTGGGATAAATCAGGAACAACAGGTTAAGGGATGGTGGAACGATAGCGACTTAAAAGTAATTTCACTTCTAAAAATCTATGTTTGCACATACCGTAGGCAACTGAAGAGTTAGAAGACAGAAAAGCTACAGAGATTTCTAAGGGAGCATGGTTTAGCCAAACATTGAATCTTTGCTAAGATATTTTGTTGTAATCATACAGATATTAAAAGGTGTTCCAAGTTTAACGATCACAAATTTAGAGCTATGAGTGATTTGGGTTTGGCTTGCATTTTATCAAGGAAAGTTTACAGAAAGCAAGGCTTACAGGTGCAGTTACAGCTGCATCAGACTCAGCACAAAATTTCTTTCTTTATTTCAATTTCAATGCCGATTCTTGTATCTCACTCAGGTTGTTCATTTTCACCACACCTTCTGAGGCACACAACACATACATGCTCATGCATGTTACTATCAGAAATGAACAACGGAGTGAGGGATGGTTACAAAGGAACTTTGACCTTCCTATAAAAGTTCAGGTAGTTGAAACAGAAGGAGTTTTAATAATAAGATTGATTTTCAATGATTTTAATGGGAACAAAAGAGTTAGACATTAAGTAAAGTATGAAAATTAAGAGGCTTGTTGAGCATGTGCACAATTTTTTTCATAAAACACAATACGACATGATGATTCAGTAGATTTTTTTAAATAAGCTAAAAATTTAGAGAAGATGGTGCAAATAGTTTGGGATTAGATTTAGACAGAGATTTAATCTCATATCAAATATTCTCCAGGACTAAAACCGGATATAATTGCTGAATGAATCTTTTTATATTACCTCAACATAATTACCACATACAGTAAGCTCCAATAAAAACATTTGTTTCAATTAAATGAAGAGTTCTATGAAAAAGCAGCAGAAGACAAGAGATTCTTCTCTTTAAATAATTTCAAGGTCAATAGAGAACTAAAACAACACCTCTTCATGCTAAACCTTACAACATTTAAGCTCATAAAGCCTGGGTCTTACATCTCTTATCTATGTCTAGGTGGTATTTGCCTTAGTTTCTTTTTGCCCTCCAAACTCACTTTTTGTCTGCTTTCTCCCTAACTTTCAGGAATTTTTAGTTTGGAGTGATATTCTTCCTCAGGCTCTCTCCTGAGCAAACAGAGACACATTTTCTTGTCATGCTTTATGCTTGTATGCATCTTCTCTAGAGAAGTCCAAGCCTGAGGAACCGGAGGATTTACACGATATCAGCTGCTGAGGGCTATTGTTCTGGTCATATGACTATTATACAGTTCATGTCACCAGTTGGGAGTGGCCAGTGGTTAAACAGTGTGGACAAAGCAATTGGGCTTTGAACAGACTGTGTAGGTCCCGGAAGCTAAGGCAGTCTGTAAGGAGAGAGGCTTACCCCACTGTCCCCAGGCAATGAGCGGAAGCTGAAGAGGCCCTAGAGTCTAAACCCAGGGAGCGGGCACAGCACGTGTTGCTGGATATTTGCCTTCGGCCACTTCTGGGGATAGGGCTGATGCCTCCTAAAGAGTAACGGCTATTCACAATGAAAGCTCCATTTAAATGCCAGTGAAAAGCTATACTGGAAATTCATGTTTTTAAACATTTCCAGAATGTTGATCCTTTAAAAATGGTGAATTATGGGGTTTAAGTTCTCATTTTTTTCTTTTCTAAGAACATGAATAGAATATTTTGCTTGAAAATGAACATTTTCTTGTTATAAAATCTCAAAGACAAAAATAAACTTTGATGTTTTTACAAACTCATAATTTTTCTGCCAGCCATGAAAATTTATTTTTACATCTAGATAATTCTTTATATATGTATGAACTTTATTTTTAATGCACATAAACTGCACAGTAAAATGTACTTTGTACATTTCATTAGGTTTCATCATTGTAAAAATAAGTCAATTAGTTATCTTACAAAAAGAGTGTTCATGTAGAAATAACAGACACATTTTAAAAGATTTCTGTAGGATTGGATTTATCTAGTAGATTAGCCACTGACTTTGAACCCCTATTTTCCCCTGTTAAGACCTTTTACACTGTTTCTGTGTTCATTGACATTCCAAACAAAAGGGGGACAAAACAAAAGGAAAGGAGACACACCCAAATTAATACATTTTGCATCTCATAAATGGTGTTTATTTTTAAGGGAAAAAACTTCATAAGAAGGATCAAAAAGATACTTTCCACGCAACCAACTGATGGTATAATATTTTAACTCACTTATGTTTTCCCCCAAATGTGCCAGTCTTCCTCATTTTGGTTCAAACAGCTCCATCTGGCCAGAAGCCTTCATGGGTCTCAGCTATCCCTCTATCTGTTTACTCAGCAAATTCAAGCTGGTGTGTTGAAACTCACTCAATGTGAAATTCCATGTTAAAAACCTCTCCTCTTTCTGTGACCCCATAAAATTTCAGATAAATCTCTACTATTGAACTTTTTACATTGTGCCATAATTATTCATTTTCCACTAGTCTGTTTGTCAACTTCCACCAGTGTATTTTGAGTTCATTAAAATCAGAGATCCTGTTTTATTTTTCTTTTTAGTATTTCACAGTAGATGCTCAATAAATAATTTTAAATACATCAAAAGGAATTTTGCATATATCTGTAATTGAATTTATACATTAATTTCAATAATAAGATTTATATTTGACTTTCATTAAGTCAAAAATAAAATTCCAGAAAGAAAATATAGCATCAACTTTTAGAATAGATACAGTAAATCTAGCCTTTGACATTAAACAAAATTATAAAATTAAGAAGATCTAGTTTTGAATTGGTGCACAAATTATAAACTTGAGGAAAATAAATTTATGTTATAAAACAATTTAATTGTTGTTAATTGAATTAAATTAATTAAATTGTTTAACATGTTGAAAATTAGTTGTGTTCATTATCATGTAATAAATTTATGTTTATAACAATGAATGTAGATTTACTGAAGTCTGTATTTCCGCAAAAATAGCTAAAAGGATAGATCTTGGAGAAGTTTTTCTTTTAACATTAGCTGACAATGTTATGTACTACACAACAGTTTCTTGCTTTCCTGCTTTGACTAATAACAATAATAAATAACATTTATTTAGCACATATTATGTGACCATAATAAACATTTTAGACTAAGTATAAGTGACCAATTCTCCCTTTCCTAAGCCATTGGGGTAATTACCTTAAGCTTATTGGAAATTTATAGTGAATAACCCTATTAAACAAATTAAGTAATTCATTTATGTGATATGGGAGAGAGAAGCTACTTACTGTAGCTGATTTATCCCAAGGGAATTCTCATAGCCAGACTATTTCTGACAACATTTTTGATATTTTGCTACCGCCAGAGTGGTTGATTGTTGCGACGGTTGCAAATATTGCCCACACCGAAATCGTCATGGCCTTGCCGCCTAGCAGCATTTGCATAGTCTTCTGTGGAATGCTAGTTTAGTTCAATCCTAGTAACTACTGAAATAAGGTCAAAGAAATTTGAGAAACTCTAGATTAAACTGAATTATGCAAATTTCTTTAAGTAGGACATCTCAGATTCTTTAATATGCTAAACGAAAGATGATACGCAAAGTTTCTCAACACTATCAAATCATGGACACATAAGCTGGTGGGCTATGGTTTTTCAGGAAGTGTTTTGTAAAATATTGCCTTATTATACAAATTTCAGTCACACACATACACACACACACAACTGATGATTCTATTATTCTGGAGAAGATGCAAAAATTCTGACTTTTTCAACATATCCCCTCCATTAGATGACAGTATTAGTTGTATTTAATTTTTACCACCGTCTCTGAATCTTGCCACATGCTTATCTGCTTTCTAAACCACATGTCTTCAACTACTAAATGGAAGGAACAGCACTAATCGGGGAAGGCCCTTCAGATAATACAGTCTCCAACCGTCTGTCATTCAGTTCTTATTAAAATCATGCTTAATAACATCATATTTATAGAAGGTCCCAGAAGGCAACATATTTACTTGCCTCGTTATCAGCATTACATAGTCGATAACAACAGAGCAAATATAAGTTGCATGCTTTAACTTAGCTTCTAGCAGAATCAGTTTCAAAGGATTGTGTTTTAATTTCACACTCTCATTTTTATCAAAAACATGTATAAAATAGTTGTATGATTTACTTTTCTCCACTAGCTATAAAAATGTTGCTCAAGATCGATCTATTCTAAAGGGATAATAAGTAACACCTGTATAATACATACTATTTGCCTTCAGTATTCTAGGTGCTTTGTGTACATTAATTCACTTAATTCTTTTATGGATGAGGAAACCAAGTCACACGGAAGCTATGAATTTTGCAGAAAATTACACAGCCGGTAAGGGGTAAGCAGAAATTTGAACCAAGGAGTTCTGGCTCCAGTGTTTATAGTCTTAACCACAATACTGCATTATTAATACTCCCTTTTGATTTTCCCTATTTCTAGTTTATAATGCAGTAATAGGAATATGTTATTTCTCCGAGGCACTATTGTGTTTACTGCTTTCCGATCATATGAATTATATTTCTGGTTATATATCTTGTCTTACCACACCTGTCAGGAAGTTTGAAGTACACACAGCATGAAACTCAATTACAGCAAATCCGTAGGCTCTTAAGGTTGTTAAATTTTGCTTCTCTTTTCAGTTTTCTATTTCTATCACTATCATCTTCCTCCTCATCATCATAACCACCACAATTTTCATCCTTTTTGTCATTTCTTTATTGTAATCTTCTTATAAACCTATTCAAATTCTTGGTGAAATTAGGCCAAACAGAGATAAACACAATAAATAACTTACTGGTCATCCCAAGATGTTTCCTAAAATGTCTTCTGAATCATCAAGGAAATGTTATAATTAGTAGTTTAGTGTCAGAATATTTCAGTGTACTCTACAGAAAATTGTGCCTTAATCATTTGAAGAATGACAATCCTTATGTTATTTATACTAGCAGTTTGCCAGAACATTAAGTTGGTCAGAATACTCAAATGCTATACTACTATAAATTAAATAGAGCTGGTCAATTCAGAGTCATCGTTCTCCACAGTTAAATATATTGTGTTTTATTTATTTATAATAAATATTTACCTATATTTAGTAAAGAATTAAGGTTAAACAAAGCTTGATGTTCCCTTAGAATGCTCCTCTATAGGCACAGTGGTTGTTTACAACTGCACTCTGAGCGATCAGTGCTGGGGCTATACGGCTTCCTAAATATTTTCAATACCATCCTTGGTTAGAAGCCCCAGGGAGCTTACCTGTTGTCACACCGTGAACCACGCCTTCCTTGGTTTTGGAGCCTATAGAAACAAACAAATTCAAAACATAAGTCTCAAACTGGCCTTATAGTGCTGATTAGCTCATTTTAAATACAACTAATCAAAAAATCTCAGTCTTCAGAAGCCAATAGATAAAGATATCCTCAAAATAGGGGGCAAAAAAGCTAAAACAAGGAAATTCAGTAATTACTACAACACATAGAAGAAAACAAAGCTAACAGAAGGTTCTCCCCAATTCATAATTTACCACAAAATGGTACTTTTGATCCCCTTGTGTTCCACCTCACATATGAACTTACAGAGGGAACAAAAGGTGAGATAACACGGGGGCTGGGTGGGGCATGACTTTGGATTCAGAACAGAGAAGCCCTACTAAAGCGCAGTGCAGCAGAGAGACTGGCTAACCCATGAAACACGAGTAGAACAGGGAGGGCAAGAACGAATCAACATTTGCTGAACACCTATTACGTAAAAGGCATGTTACATCTCATCACAGTTGATCTGTGTAACATCCATTTCACACAGGTGTTTTATGAAATTTTATATAGTATATATACAAATTTTTATATTTCAATTTATACATGAAGAAATTGCAAATCAAAGTTAAATGATTTGCTTAAAGTTGCACAGGTCATAACTGGTTGCAAGCACATTCAAATTAAGGTCTCTGTGACCCTAAATTCATTCTCTTTCCACTAAGCCAGGCAAACCTTTAGAGGGAATGCAGTATTTCATTGCTCAAGTGTTACTAATGCTAGTTTCAAGAAGAGGTACGATAGGAATTTCCCTAAAATCTTGACCATTACTATACTTTTATACAAATAATTTATTAATATTTGTCATTAAAACTAAATTTGTTAACAATTTTATTCATAACTTCTCTAATATTGGATTTTTCAGTGTAATTCATACCAGTTTTTCAAAAAAATTGTTTTTGGAGAAAATCACAATGGATTGGAGACTCATTTGGAAACTATAACTCAAATAATGTAGTTCTATGAGACACAGAAGAACATAAGGAAATGACACAAAAACTGGGAAATGATTTAAACCCACATTTGGATGTTAAAATAGTTACCAAACTTCAGTTTTCAAATGCACTGTTTTGTAAACCCTTACTGAGTATACCAGGAATAACTGTAAACACATTTTAAAACAAATAAAAAAGTGTAAGGGAGCCTCAGATTCCTCATCAGTAAAATTAACACCTGAGATTAATTAATCTCTAAGAAGCTGGTTCTTTAAACAGAGTGCAGCAGAATCAATTGGGGAGGGGGCGGGGTTAAAAAGGCTGACTATTGAGTCAGAGCCCCAAACATTCAGTAAATAGCAGGTAGAGATATCTGCATTTTTAATAACCCTCATGATCTATTGCAGGCAATTCATGGATCAAATTTGACAAACACTGGTCTGAAGCAGTTTCTAGTTCTAAACTTATTTAAAATTTAGAAGTATATGTCTGTGATTTAAATAATCATATGATCAGTAAGATGATCTAGATAAATATACAGAACCATATTAAAATGTTCATTGAATATTTTCATGAAAATATATAAATACGGCATTAAGTGAAATTTTCATGCAACATATATAAGTTTACATTTTACAAAACAGTCAAGGAAAATTTCTACATTTAATAAAACAATTTAAATATATTCAAGATCTTCCAAGGGCCAGCTGCGTGGCCGAATGGTTAAGTTCGCGTGCTCCGATTTGGCGGCCCAGGGTTTCACTGGTTTGGATCCTGGGTGCAGACATGGCTCTCAGGCCATGCTGAGGCGGCATCCCACATGACACAATTAGAAAGACCCGCAACTAAAATATACAACTACGCACTGGGGTGTTTTGGGAGAAAAAGCAGGAAAAAAAAAAGAACCTCCAGTTTGAATATATTTAAGGACTTTCAATAAAAACAAAACATAAAATAAGCTATAGCTTTGTAGTTAAGAATGTGGGTTCTGAATTCAGATTTTCTGGATTTAAATTTTCACTCCACCACATAATAATCAAATATATATCACTCAGCCAACATGGAGGTCAAAGGAAATAACACAGACAGAGGCCTTAAAACAGTGTTTAATCCATATTAAACACTTAGTGGTAAGTGCTCTTCTTCTTTGCATATAATGTTTGTAAAGGGATTTTCAGTTTAAAACATAGAACAAATCACCAAATCATAAATTCATATAAATGAAATTGTGCAGTTGTTAAATATGTTAAAGGATACAGGATAGTATTTTATATATGTGATGTTGCGTGTGTGTATGAGTGTACTTTGCAGGCAATGCTCACTTTAGGTAGTATGTGGGATCATGAAATGACTGTGACAAGCGGAGTTCAAACTGTGGAAATTGATGTTAATAATCAATGAGGAAATTATGATTAATCAGTGGTAAAAATTACAATTGTTCCATGATCCTTAAAGCTTTTGTCAAAACATTAAAATTTTTCTTAGTCATTTATAAATGTATAGATAACTGAAAAAATTAGTAAAACTACTTAGTATACTGTAATTTAAAACATTGAGAATTAAAGTGTTTTATTTCTTTGTAAAAAACTTAGTGAGTCGTTTAAACAGTGGCTGTGTTCTCGTTCTCACTGTATAACTCCCTATACGGGGCGAGCATCTTTTCTGTCTTAGTGAATTGTCATGCTCCTTTGTAAACCTGGATCAGTTTCCAAAATGTTACACTTTGCACTTTTAATGCCATGATCTATCTCTGACAGTTCCTTTAACGGGAGGTGTTCTTTCAGCACCGCTTCCTCTGGAACATCTTCACCTTGTTCACCACAACCAGTTTGTCCACGTATGTTGACACCTTCACCTTCAATAAGTTCCTCTGGTTGCATACCCAGAGTTTCTTGAACTGCGGCAATGTCAACCTTCCCATAGTCAGCTATTTCTTCTATAAATAAATCTATGTTTGATTCAAATTTTCCTTCCAGCATTTTTCACTTCATTTCTTTGCTGCGCTTTCATCTTTTTTGGCCAATTTCCTCTTTCAATTATGCATTTTTATATAATATCTTGCGGGTTTGTCAGTGCGAGACAAGGAGGCAACATAACTATGGGCTTTGCTGTCTGTAGGAGGTGAATAACCGATGCGCAGTGACCAAACAGCAACAAACTTTGAAAGAAGTGATGTGATTTGATCATGGATTATAATGGATTTCTGTTACTTATGTAATGATTTGCGGGCTGAAGAGTTAAGAGCTAAGTTTGTACTTTATGCAATCACTTACAGTTTATGTACTGTGGTAACAGAAATTGGAACTGTGCTGTTATTTAACTGGTGTTATTTAACTAACTGTGGTAACTGAAATTTGTGTGTCCTGGAACTAAATAACGTGAGGACAGCCTGTATTGGAGAGACTATTTCTTATCACTACCCACTTGCCACTCCTTGTACCCCATATTTAAAAAATGACTATATAAAGAAATGTTTAACAGTTGGTCTGTGGTCTTTCCTCTCTGCCTCAGTAGTACCCGAGAATTTGACCTTTGGCTAAATCATGGAATGTATCCTGAATCAAAGATAAATGAGGGTCTTGACAGGGTCGCTTCTTATCAAACCAATTACCTATTGTTTGCCGTCAGCTGTTTATTAGTATTTGTAATTAATGATTAACCTTTAACTGATAAGTATTCTGTAATTAAAAAGACACAGCTACAAGATAGGTGCCAAGTGGCTATGTGACTAGTAAGATATAAAAGCTGAAGGAACACCAGAACCAATGGCTCCCTGAGCTGAGGCGCTCATGGTATTCCACCTTCTCTCTCAGGGCTTCACGAAGCTGCAGAGTGAAGGTTGGAAGTAACGCGTGGAAGTTGCAAGAACTCAATTATACTGTTGTTATGCGTGTTCTGTCGACTTTCTCAACTTGGTACAGGTGAAGTATATTGTGACTTGAGAATTTGATATCAATCCACGCTCATGACCACTGCTGCTTATTAGGCAAAGTGGCATTTGAAGAGTTTTGAAGATCGTTTTCTTGCCTTTACTGTTATAATACTTGCCATTATATAAAAAGAACTAATTTTTTTCTGCTTTGAAATTTGACTCTCAATTTATAATTTCTGAGCCATTTTATTGAGAATATCTTTGTCTATTAAACTGAGGTGTATTGAGAAAATTTGTGTATAAAGATATCACAAAAGGAGAACAAATCATAAAAATAACACTGATTCTTATGGTAGTTCTTCAATTAGTTAAAACATAGTTGCCAAAAGTATATAATAAAGGAATGCAATCACTTTTCTTATGAAGTTTATGAAAACAGGGTGTCCAACTTTCTCAGCCATGGTAAAATTTGAAAATTTTCTTTAGTCACTTCCAATTTTTCAAACTAGTCACTGATAATAGTTTTTGCAATGAAGAGTGAAAGATGAAAAGAAAATATGTTCGAAAAGTACTTATTCTGTTGGAGAGTTTATTTGATAATAACCATGGCTCCTATATATAAAAATGTGCTTCATAAAAATTCTCAACAAAAAATGAGCAAATCAAATCCAACAATGTGTAAAAGAACTATTCACTATGACCTAGTGGGATTAATCTCAGGTATGCAAGGCTGGCTAAACATTCGAAAAGTAAAGTAACCCATCATATCCAACACTTATTCATAATAGAAACTCCCAGTAAACCAGAACTAGAGGGGAACGTCCTGAACTCGATAAAGAATATCTACAAAAAACCTACAGCTAACACCATATTTCATGACAAGAAACTAGAAGCTTTCCTACTAAGACCGGGAACAAGGCAAGAACGTTCTCTCTTACCACTCCTTTTTAACATCATACTGAAAGTCCTAGCTAATGCAATAAAATAAGAAAAGAAAATTAAAAGTATACAGATTGGAAAAGAAGAAATAAAACTGTCTTCCTTCACAGATGACATGATCATCTATATGGAAAATTCGAAAGAATCAACCAAAAAACCTCCTGGACCTAATAAACAATTGTAGCAAGGCTGCAGTATACATGGTTAATAAAACTCCGTCACTTTCCTATATACCAGCAATGAACAAGTGGAATTTGAAATTAAAACAGAATACCATTTACAGTAGCAACAAAACAAATGAAATACTTAGGTATAAATTTAACAGAATATATATAAGATCTGTATGAGGAAAACTACAAAGTTCTGATGAACAAAATCAAAGAACTAAATAAAGTGACATTCAGTGATCATGGATAGGAAGACTCAGTATTGTTAAGATGTCAGTTCTTCTCAACTTGATCTATATTTCAATGCAATCTCAATCAAAATCCAAGCAAGTTATTTTGCAGACACTGAGAGATTCTACAGTTTATGTTGAGAGGCAAAAAGCCCAGAATAGCCAATACAATATTGAAGGCAAAGAACGAAATTGAAGTACTGACACTGTCTGACTTCAAGACTTACTATAAATCTACAATAATCAAGACAGTATGGTATTGATGAAAGAATAGATAAATAGATCAGTTGAACAGAGTAGAGAGCCAAGAATTAGAATCACATAAATATAGTCTACTGATCTTTGACAAAAGAGCAAAGGTAATACAATGGAGCAAAGATAGTCTCTTCAACAAATAGTGCTGGAACAACTGGACATCCACATGCAAAAAAAAAAAAAGAAGAAGAAGAAGAAGAATCTAGACACAGACCTTACACTCTTCACAAAAAAGTTAACTCAAAAGGGATCATAGCTCTAAATGTAAAATGCAAAACTGTAAAACTCCCAGAAGATAACATAAGAAAAAACCTACATGACTTTGAGTACGGCAATGAGTTTTTAGATACAACACCAAAGCATGATTCATGAAAGACAGAATCGATAAGCTGGACTTCATTAAAATGTAAAACTTCTGCTCTGTGAAAGACAGTATCAAGAGAATGAGAAAAGAAGCTACAGACTCAGAGAAGATGTTTACAAAAGATACATCTGAAAAGGGACTGTTATCCAAAATACACAAAAAACTTTTAAAACTCAACAACAAGAAAACAAATAATCCAATTAAAAAATGGGCAAAAGACCTTAACAGACACCTCACCAAAGAAGATATAGAGACAGCAAATAATCATACGAAAAGATGCTCCACATCACATTTCATCAGGAAAATGTAAATTAAAACAGCAATGAGATATCACGACACAGCCTATTAGAATGGCCCAAATCTGGAACACTGACAACATCAAATGCCAGTGAGGATGCGGAGCAACAAGACCTCTCATTCACTGCTGGTGGGAAAGCAAAATGGTACAGCCACTTTGGAAGACGGTTTGGCTGTTGCCTACAAATCTAAACATATTCTTACCATACGATCCAGCAATTGTGCTCCTTGGTATTTACCAGAAGGAGTTGAAAACTTATGTCTACACAAAAACTTGCACATGGATGTTTATAGTGGCTTTATTCATAATTGAAAAACTCGGAACCAACTACGATGTCCTTCGGCAGGTGAATGTATAAACTGTGGTACATCCAGACAATAGAACATTATTCAATGCTAAAGAGAAATGAGCTGTCAAGCCATGAGAAGACATGGAAGAACCTTAAATGCATATTACTAAGTGGAAGAACCCAATCTGATCAGGCTACATACTATATGATTCCAACTATATGACATTCTGGAAAAGGCAAAAGTACGGAGACAGTAAAAAGATCATTGGTTGCCAAGGGCTGGGGGAGGGAGATGAATAGACAGAACACAGAGGATTTTTAGGATTTTTAGGACCCTGAAAACATTCTGTATGATGCTATAATGATGGATACCTGTCATTATACATTTGTCCAAACCTACAGAATGTACAACGCCAAGAGTGAACCCTAAGGTGAACTATGGACTTTGGGTGATTATGATGTGCCAATGTGCCAATTGTAATGAACGTACCACTCTGGTGGGGGAGGTTGATAATGTGGGAGGCTATCTATGCATGTGTCTGCGCAGGGAATATATGGAAAACCTCTGGACTCTCCTCTCGATTTTGCTGTCATCCTAAAACTGCTCTAAAAATAAAGTGTTTAAAATAATTTTAAAGTGTGTTTTATTACTCATATGTTCTGTTTTATTATGACATTCTCACAAAAACTCTGCAAGGTAGTTGCATTTATCTAAAACATATTTTTACAAATGAGGGAAGTGATGTTTAGAGATGTTAAGCAATTTCCCCAGTAACAAGTGGTGCAGCCTAGGCTAGAATTTAAGTTTGTCTGACATTAAGTCTATGTTCTTTCTAATTTACCAGGAGTCAGCAAACTACAGCCTATGGGCCAAGTCAACTCACCACCTGTCTTGGTAAGTAAAGTTTTATTGAAGCACAGTTACGCTATTATCGTCTATGGTTGTTTCACAACCAAACAGCAGACTTGAGCAGTTGAGACAAAGATGTTATGGCCTAAAATATTTACTACCTAGCCCTTTATGGAAAAAGTTTGTCAACACCTGAACTATAATATTACGCCTTCTCATGGTCACTTATCCTAAATCCTGTGTCTGAGTTCAACTTTTAATTAGACGTCAGAAACTAGCCAATAAACAACTTATACAATGAACTATATGATTAATATCATGATAGGTATTAAAGACGATTTTTTTTAAATGTGACATGTAAGGAAATTACAATTTTATATAACAACCTCAGAGCAAATAACAGAAATAACCTCTGAAAAATAAAATCATTTTATTTGCCCAAACTCATAGCTGACAACGAAAACAAACAGTTTTCCAGAGATAAAACATGTTTATTACCTGGAAAAGAGTAATGTATTAAATTGATATTCAATAATTTTTGGACTCAGTACAAACTAATGAAATGAGTATTAGCATCCTAAAAAATCTTACTAAAAGTTACTAAGTTATAAAGTAACTGAAATCAAAGAATAGTTGCAAGCATGTATTTGCACAACTTGGAAAACAGGACAAATATAAAGATATATGTTATCTGCATGTCACTCATTCAGTAGTCCAAATTCCATCTAAAAAGATATAATTCACACTTCACAGAAACACTTATTAACTCATCAATTTTTTCCTCTTGTAAAACACTTTAATTTAATGATTTCCTGAAAAAATGTTTTAAGATAGAGAAAGAGTAATTTTGCTGAAGATTTGTGGTAAGATAGAGTCAACATAAAAAGAGTCTATGAACAGTGAGAAAAAATAATATGAGAAGCATTCATAAAAATCATTCCAAGTATAACTTTTCTCCTGCCCATCAATGTTGGAGAGACAGTGTGGCTTCCTTTCACCTCCCGGACATTGGCACAGCACCCTCGGCCACCCAATACTCTCATCCTCCACCTTCCTGCTCATCCTGCCTCTACTGCTGCTACAGCGGCCACCAGAGAACAAGGAAGAGCTCAGAGGAGTAGAGAAGCAAGACAAGAGGCAGAATAGCCAGTGGTGAGTGTGTGCAAGTGTGTCCGAGTGTGTGCACGTATCCCTGTGGATGAGTGTGTGTATATCTGTTTGTCTATTTCTTCCCTAAAGAATTTCAAGTGGTTTGTAAAATAACACCCAACCTAACACAGTTCAAGATAAAGAAAGAGAGTCAGGGTCTGCATGAAAACTTCCAGGTGGGAATAGGAACAAGTAGGAGTGATAAGCATCAATCTCATTATTGGCTACGTGTGTGCTGTTTGATAAAGGAACTATATCAATCTCTCCGAGATCTTAGTAGCAGGTCTCAAGCACTTCCTTAAGCTCTTAGTTCCCAGTTTACCAAGTGGTCACAAGAAGTAACTCCACCAAAGACTTTTCTGTCCTTTCCTTTTTAGGGTCACAGCAAGTCTCTTTTTACATATCCCAGGGCCATACCAAAGTCTCATTTTAAAATAAGAATACACTAAAATTATCAAATATTATTCATGATAAAGAAATCAAAGGCTCATGTATGATTTTGATTCTTAAGAATGTTCTTGATTATTTGTAAAGACTGAGTTTAAAAAACTGTCATCTGAAATATAGTCACTTAGTACAGAAACATTCATTAAAAAAAAATGAAAAAGTCCTTAGTATTATCGCAAAATTAAATAATTCGGTAAAACAAAAACTTAGCCCCACTTTTTACTATTAGCTCAAGTATACACATTCACCTACCCACACATACCTCTGACTCAGTACATCTTTTTGACACGTGACGACGCAAAAATGAATCAAGCGAGAAATACCAGCATTTAGAGTATCAATCATCCTAACCCATCAGCCATAAATAAACAGCCAAAAGACATTGGAGGCTTACCTACCTACATAGAGAACGCCCTCTTTGGTCTTTCCTGCTGCTTCTGCCACACCCTGTTTGGTTTTTTCAGCAGCAGCCACAACTCCCTCCTTGGCCTTTGAAAGTCCCTTCATGAACACATCCATGGCTAATGAATTCCTTTACACCACACCACACTGGAGAATACAAAATACACTTGGAATGAGAATTCTTGAGTAAAACAAAACAAGATCAGAATCACGCGAGGTAAAACCGCTGAAAGATCAGTCGAACTCCTAAAAGTGTGAGACTCTTTCAAGTGGACCCTTATCTCAGCCGTTGGACAAAGAAGCCTTTTTTTAGCTTTTGCATTAAAAATTTAGCACCCTCCCATCCATCTTGGCTAGCAAAAGTCTAGCCGCCTAAACATGGGTTAGGATGAATCGTTGGAGCTGTGCTTGCATTTCCTAAGCGAGCTGCATGAAAAGATGGACCTCTTTCAACTTCTTGCCAGGGTCCAAACTGTGACAGTATAAGCTAGAAGTACGTTTAAAAGACAGGTCACAGGAAAAGAAAGGGAGCTAGAGGCATGGGCCCAGGGGCACTATTAAAATGAATCCCAGAAAAGGGCTAACAGGTTGATCATGGAGAAAGCAGGGAAGGGAACTACTCACTCTGGATGTGGCAGAACCTCAGGCCAACTGTGAGCCCGCCCGCCCTCGCTCTAATCCACCCGACTCTGCACCCCTGCCCGCAGCTATCTAGCTGAGCAGGCGCCCGTTCACCCCCGCCGGCAGTCAACCCCGCCCGCAGCTATCTACCCGGAGCAGGCGCCTGTTCACACCCGCCGGCCCTCCAGACGCGCGCCAGCCGCCCGAGGGGGCGTTCTCAGCGCGCTCGAACCTGCTACCCACCCCGCGCCGGCACCTGTTAACCCCTTCCCACCTGTTGACTTGCCCTCTCTGCGCTTCCATTTAATTATTTGCCAAACACAACTTGTTTACTTTACAGAGAGAACCGAGAGGGCGGACTGGGTATTTAAAGCAAGAGAGAAATTAAAGTTGGATGCTCACGCTCCATCTAGCATCCTCGCATTTCCCAAAGGAAAAGCGTATCCCGGAGAAGCCGACTTCTCAGCCTTTGGGGACGAGAAGAGGGAAGTATCCGAACAGGAGAAGAGTCAGGTCAACCTACTTTCCTTAAGCTCACCAAAGGGATAAGTACCCACCTCGAAGAGACCTGACACAGCGGGACCTCAAGGCAGCACCAATCCCCCCTACCCCCCAGGAGTCCTCAATGACTCCTCTCCCACCAGGTTTTCTCCAGGATTTCCAAAGCTGCCAGTTTAGATCCACAGGTACTTACCCGAGTCCCTCTGCTCCTCAGAACTCCGATTTCTCCCCCACCCCTTTAAAAAAAATTTTAAACAATTTCCTAATTATTATTTAAATAGGTAGAGGGAGACTAAGGAGCGGACAGGAAGGGCGGAGGCGGCACCAGGAGAGGGACGGTCCCCAGGGGAGGCTGCTGTCAGCACGACCCGGCAAGGAGAGGCTGGGGGCGTGGGAGGCGAACCCGTGAACTGTAGTCGAATTGCCACTCCTCGGCCCCCGCAGAAGAGAATCCGAGAGAAAGACACAGAGGGTAGGAAGGGAAGGCGGGGAGAGAGCGCGATGGATGCTAAGGGCAAGGCTTGGGCCCCAGGTCTGCTCTAAGGCCAGCACACACCTCAACCCGCGTCGCCGCGCTCCGTCGCTCGCCCCCTCTCAGGTCCCCTTCCCGTCGTCGCGATCCTCCTCCTCCTCTTCTTCCTCCTCCTGCTCCTCCGCTCACCGCCCCCGCAGCTGATTTGTCAGCGCCTCTCCCCGCCCCTCTCCCGGCACTCGCCGCTTTCCCCGCCGCGTGCACTTCACTCCTCTTCTAGGATGGGGATGGGGGTGGGAGGAAGGCTGTACCTCCAACTCCAGCCGCCCGCCTGCTCCTTGGAGGCGGGAGGGTGGGGTGTTCTGCGCTTCGCCTCAAGTTCAGGGCCACGGGGACTTTTGTGGTGACTGGGAGCGGTTAGGCTTAGGCTGATGTCGCTCCCTCTTTCCCATCCCCCCTCCCTCCCTGTCTCCGCCTTTCCCTCTGGTTCCTCACGGGGAAGCCAACCTAGGGGAGCGGGAGTCTGAGGGATGGACCACCAAAGATAGAGCCAATCTCTTGGGGAGCTGCCGAAGGAGACAGACAGCTCAGGAAGGGTGCTCACAGAGGCATCGCCAGGAGCACGTTTCCCTCGGATCGCTGAAATTTGATTAGTGGTCGTAGGACACAATCTTAAGGTTGCTTTTATTTAAATATCTTAAAGATTTTCGTTTGCTCTGAACCTCGCGTGATCCCGAAAGGGTCCCGCGGGTGGAGAGGAGACTAGTAAGGAAGAGTACAGGTCGAGGAGGCGGGAGGAGGATGGTCAAATCCTCTTCCCACTCCACTATCACCATTTTCTTTTCCACCAATCGGCGGCTGCCAGACACCGATTTTTCCTATCGGCGGAACAAGGAATAGACATTCCTCGGCCGTCGAAACCAAGCAGTTGTATACAGCTTTTCGTTCTCGAAATGGAATTTACTTTCTAGATTCTAGTGCCTGGGTGGAGGAGACAAATCCCGCGTGGCTCATTCTCCCGAACCATCATATCCAATTTCTTCTTCCACCCCTTCTGAAAGGGAGATTCTACACACCGCTCACCTTTCTGACTTCTGGTTCACGTTGCCCTCGGAGCTGACACCCAGCCCCATCCCACACAGACACACAGGCAAACGCGCGCGCAGGCTTCAAGACAATTTTTGCATTGCTTAACGTATTTTCACCTCTTTCGGAGCTGGAGGAAAAACAGCTGTTCCAGGATCACACCAGAATGGAGTACCAAGCTCCTCCCTCTGACACAATGCCTGTGCTTTCTTTGCCTGGATTGGGAGGACGATTTTAGCCCTGGAAGGGAAAAAGAAGTCTTTGCTGTATGCTTTCATTTTGTTTTGTGTTTATTTTTTGTAGGAAAAAAAATGCTGTCTCTGATCCTTGTTCTCACTTGGGTTCTGAAATTTGAGTAAAATGCAATTTAAATCTGTGAAACAATTGTTTGAAACCCAAAGGGACAGGAAGCAACTATATTTACTGCTTAACAACTCCTTGCGCTACTGTCTGTCCTTTTGAAAAGCAGCCTTTCCAAACCTCTCAGACTGTACTTTGTTTTCTTGTGATCAGAGAAGAAGGTTAACCTGGGGGCTGGTTTGCCGTCTGGTTTTGAGAACTAGAACAAGTTACGCCCTCCTCTTCAGTTTTCTCTTGTAAAAGGAGAGGAACCAAGATGACCCCTCTCTTCAACTTCTTTATCATGGAAAATGCTCAAACGTGTGCAAAAGGAAAGGATAAAGGGGTCTCGTGTGAACGTCACCCAACGTCCACAACTTTTCAGAGATGATCATGTTTCGTCTATGTGCCCAGCCACTGCTCATTGTTCATCACTGCCACCTCTCTATTCTTTTTCACTAAATCCCAAGAACTACATATATCTTTTCATCTGTAAATATTTAAGCATGCATCCATAGAACATAAGAACTATTTTAAAATAATGACAATAACTTTTAGATGGTCTTTTTAAAAATTGAAGTATAATTTACGCACAGTGGAATACTCAGATCTTCTGTTGCTTTAAATCAGTTTTGAAAAATCCATGCAATAGTGTAGCCCACACCATTATGAAGACCTAGAACATTTTCATCACCTCAGAAAGATCCCTTGTGCTGTCACAGTTATTTGTATTCTAGAATTTCATAAAAATGGAATCATACGATATGAACTTTTTTTTATCTATCTGGCTTCTTTCACTCAGTATAACATTTGGGAAGTTCATTCATGTTGCTGCATGTGTCAGTAGTTTATTTCTTTTTATTGCTTTTGATTGTTTCTTTTTACAACTATTAATAATAAATATCTTCTACTGTGACCCATCACAAATAAGCACCTTGACAGATTATTTAATTATTTATCGTTTAACAAGGACCCTCTTGAGACCTAGTGCTTTAAATCAAAGGGGTGAATAAAATGACAGATATTTTAGGGCCGTTGCAAACCAAAGAGAGAATTATTTTGGAGCAGTTGTTCATTCTTGTGCTTCTTACAGCATAGCATGATTCCACACTTTTATATGGCACTTTATGCTTGGCAAAAGACTAATGTACTGTATCATTTAATCATAACAAGTGGGTAAGTTAGGTTTTATTGTGTACTTTTTATAGACAGGGAATCTGAGGCTCAAAGAATGTTCGAGACAGCTCTTGAAGTGGCAGAGCTGAGATAATCTAGCAGAAACTGTTCCCAAAGGCACAACTGTCTTCTGAATTGGCAGTTATTCTCTGGAAACTTACAGATCGGGTGTAGCATGGGATGGGAGGAGAAAGGTGGGACCATGTTCTGTTAAAAATAGCCTTCGAGTTTGGATGAGACAATGAATATCAAGGAGAATTTACGTGATTACAAAACAAAGCATTCATATTTGAAATTTTGCCTTTTCTATGTCAATAATTCTCAGTAGGGGAAGATGATTTCTCACCACCCACAAAAAAAAGAAAGAATTGTAAAACAACTTTTGCCATTTTGAATTATAATTCTGTGTTTTACTCTTCTTTTCACCCCTGAAAGTGACTTGCACACAGCGAGTATTCACTAAATTTTTAATTACTGATAATATTAATAGTGACATTCTTCATGTTCTACCTGCAGTCTCTTAGCTCTGTATTCTTAAGGAAGCAGAACTACTCAAGAACAAAGAAGGGAGCTGGAAGTTAATAAATATGTTTTTCCTTTTCATCATTGATTGATAGCACGACCTTGAATACAGTTTTAACTCTCTAAATACAACTTTGAAGTTTAATCTCATTGAATTGCCTGTAATTCCTGAGGAGTATGGAAGAATAACTTATTGGGAAGCGTTGCTGATGTGCACATTTTGTTAATGACTACTATATGCATGTTTGGTTTTCTCTTTGATATATGAAATTTACATATTTTGTTACCTTTCAATAGGATTATTTTATCTGGGTTTAAAACAGTAATTTAACTATAGATTAATATTCTATGAAATGCATGATCAACTTAGACTCTCTTTGTCCTGTTCTCCATAAAAAAGTTGATTCTTTAGGTGTGTCATGTGATAAGCTTGCGCTGTAGAATGGAATGGCGTGAAAAATAAAGAAGCTGTCCATGACCAAGTGATTAAAGAGAGGGGAAGAATCGATTTAATGTGTTTAAGTGAGGAAAATACAATCTTTATTATCTTTGCATAATATTCCATATTTGTTGTGAACACAAGGGGCAATTTAATATCAATTCTTGGGCCACCTGTTTCTTATTCGCTATCTGAATCTTCCTCTCATCTTCTGCAAATGTATGAGAAACACAAGTTAGAGAGGTCTTGGAGGCTTCTCTTGTAATTTCATAGTGGGCACAGAAGAGAACACTTAAGGCACGGTTGGGATGGCATCGTGTATGATTTTGGAAAGCATTTAAGCTTGAGACAGGGCAATAGGTTTACTCCAACGAGATATGAAGAGCAATGAAGAAGAGTATCGTGTTCAAAGCAGATTCTGTAATTTGACCCTATGGGCACTTCATGTTGTTTCTACAATATCACAGGCAGCAAAAAATAACAGACATTTAGTCCAGTACAAAGTAGTTTATCATGTTTACTAAAACTGTAATATAGCCTCAACAATGTAGAATGACTATAAATTGTGACCACAAGAAAGTGCCATGTGAACTATGTAAAATTCAATTTAAATATCCCTGTGGCTTTTGTGGTCTTAAGAATATGAAGACATGCAAGATTCCAGGATTAAAGACTTTAAAGCCAGATACAAAAGATATTTAGATGTTTTAGGATCTAAAATGTTCAAATGACTTTTGTATTAGAAGAAAAAAACATGTTTAGGAGTTCAAGAAATGCACTAAAGCCTGGTAAGCATAACACACTCCTGAGAGTTGAGGTCCTGGGTGCAAGTTAAATGCAAGGACTTAAGGAGGCGCTACGGCTTCGTAGCAGTGACTGAGAGCAGGGATCCAACCCCTCTAATCTCTAATCTTCTCACCTAGAAAGTGGGGGTGATGTTCTACTTGTTTCGTGTGGTGGTTGTAAGGAATAAATAATATGGTTCTTAGCAAAGAACCAAGCACAGTGGACTCTCTCAATACAAGTAGCCTTTATTAATATCCAGCCCCCATGTTTTAAGGTGCCCTAGGAAGCACTTTTTTTCATTACAGGAGTTTTCAACATTGTTCCCAGCCCTCAACAACCTCCCACCCCATCCCTAACACACCTCAGGTATCTGATGCCTCCCCATCAATAACCTTAGCTTACTATGGTAAGTAAAAAATTTCCAACCAGGGATGGAAGATATGGGGTGATAGAATGGGGGAGTCAAGGGGTGTTGATAGGTATCATTAATTTAAACATCTCTTTTCTCTCCTTAATGTGTGGATTACAATAACAACATCACTCATAGTAATTTGCTTCAGCAACCTGAAGAAATATAGTAATAGTGATAGAATTAACAGTCACTATCTTTTACTGACAGTTTTACATTCTCAGGACATGGTTTCTTTAAAGGGGCGGTGGCAGAGCTCTGTATGAATTATGTTGATTTGCCAAGGGAGAAAAATAAAATGGTACAACAAGTGATGTTCCGCTTTTGCCAGACTCCTTGTGACAGCAGCTCTGAAAAGCTTCAGAATGAATATCCAATTTAGAGGTAAACTCAGCCTTCGATGTTCCAAGTGAGTGAAGAATGGACAGACTGATAAGACAGTGACAGATCTACTTCCACTTTTCAGCACCATTTGTGTTCAAAAAGGCAGAAAATGGATGAAAAAACATTTCAGGGGAATTTATGTTTTCTGTAGTGTTTTGAACTGACGTTATAATGCCTTCATAAACAGAGAAATTATAACAAATTAATAAAATGAGCATGTTCCTTTCAATACCTAAATTATCCAGGCATCTAATATTATTTCCTCTCTAGATAATTTGACAGTATGAAGTGGCATTTAAGAAATTTTCTTCAATGCTATATAAAAAGCACATCATTAATGTTTTCAAAGCTTGTTATCCCACCTAAAATTATATTAAGAGATTAACAAAAGGAAATTATTCAGAGAAGAAATTATTTCTTAATAATCACTTGATAAATACTTAACATCAAAACATATCCATGTCAATAAATAGATTTGTAACATCATTTAGACTAAAAACATTACATTGTATCGTTTTTCATCAATTGTCTGTTTTCAATTTATATTTATTTTTAACTTTGTAAGCTTCATGAGTGCAATTTCTCTTCCATTATCTTCACAAGAATGGGAAAAAGCTTGTCTATATATTCAGTCTAATAATTCTTCAAATATATTTAAATATTATGAGTAAGTTCTTAAATCAACTTCTCTGTGATAAACAACGATCATTCTTTAAGGCTCATGGATTCTTTTCTGAGTCCATTTCTATTTAAATTCCCCTTAACTTTCTTCATTAAAATATTGGACTAAAAGTTGTTTTTTGTTTTTAGATCAGGACAAGAAGAAACTCCAGGTAATCTGATTACCACAAAGAAGGATTTTTTGATAGTAGTGGCTTTTAAACATTTGAGAATGGTTAAAAGATGAATTTATGTATTTTTATGTTACATTATCAAAATTTAAAGTGCAAAAATAGATCTGCTTAAATATGTAAATCTCTAATTCCTACAGGAAATCTAACTAGATGTTTCACAGATATGTCTTTAAACACATGTATAACAAAGAGAAACTAGCATTCATACGTCTTCACATAATGTAATCATCAAAAGGAAAAACTAGTTCATATGAAAAATCTCCCTGATGTTACTCAAATGAGTGCAGCAGATTGTCAAGTAAGGAAGTAGCACATACCCACAAGATCATTAAGATGTAGACAAAAGAATGTAACACACACACGTACACGTAGTGCAGATGGCATGCACAGTAAAGAAAGAACAGTAGTGAAATGATTGACCAGTCTTTTCAAATGTAAAAGGAACTTGTGGTTAATGGCTTAGTTTATCTCTGCGTGAGCGTCTACAGCAACAATCAATTAAATGAGAATTCAGTCTCCTTAATCATCATGGATTATGGTCTTCACTTGTAGGGAATATTTAAATAGTTAACACTCTCAAGATATGTTAAAAATCAAGGAGGATTTTTATGACAGGACAGACTAAAATGCTATTCTATAAAAATAATTCTCCCTTATCTTTTGTCGTTACAAAAATAGTATATGCTCATTAAAGAAAAGTAAGTAAATGCTCATAAGGAAAAGGGAAAAACAAAATATCAGCATGTTCAGAAACATGAGATAACCTGTTGTGTCTCCTATTAAAAATTGCTTTTTCTAAAAGAACATTTGAAAATATATATAAAAAATGTCCATACCTTTTGACTGAGCAATTTCACTTCTACTAATATAATCTAAGAAAATAATGCATTCAAAGAAATGTATTTTGTGCTATTTTATACAATTGTAAGAATTCTCTTGCGTTTTCCATACAAAGTTTTTACCTTAGTAGTTTTCCAAGTTAAATTTCTGATTAGGTTCTTATCTAAGGCCACTTACGCTCATCAATTGGTAATGATGAGGCATGCTGTCTCCGTATTCTTTCTTCTTAAGCAGTACACAAGGAAGGCAGCACCAAATACTTGCAGTTGACCTTTTTCTCCACTTGCTCTCTGCTCTTTAAGAGGTAAAGGTTAGCTATATTTACCTCAGAAATTTGTGAAAATGGATTGAGCTAATGTATGTAAATAACTGTTAGAATGGTACGTGAAAGAGCTATTTCTACTTAACTTATAAAGTGTATTTTAGGGAAAAAAGCAAGAAGGATAATCATTTTACTGGTCTTTTTCTGAGACAGATGCAGCATATGATGAAACAGTTTCCACAAATAAAGGATGGATTTAGTTCTGAATGTGGAAGAGCTACTAATTGGATGAGAAAGAAAGTGAAGTTATAAAAACTTTCTCATTTAGGCAGAAAAACACCAAAACAAAGGTCAAGCATCAAAAAGATTCTGCTTAGAAGCAAAGGAGAATTGGCCCAAGTGTATCTTCTATTATTACTAATTTCTCAAAATAATTTGTTTAAAACCATTCAGTTTTACTGTTTGTAAAACTAAAGCTCCTTAAGAAGTGATTGGCATCAGGATGGGAAACTGAAGGAGGTAGAGTCAACCATTTGCAACATACAGCATATGCTATCAGGTTTTAAACTAGAAATCTAAGCAAATCTGAAAATCTGAAACAGATTAGAAGAGCCAAAAGTTAAATCAGAGATAATAATATTTGAAAACATTAAAAATTCTTCTGTCTAAAACAGTGCTCCTCCCTTCCCAGCATTGAAGGCAGCTCTAGCAGAATAGTTGCAAAAGATCTATCAGATTGTATCAGTACACCAGGCGTACCTTGGGAGTCATCAACTGAAACAGCTGAAGAGCTTTCAACTTTGGTTTTATATACACAACATTTAGTTAATAACCATGTATATGTATGCAATTAAAAGAGTTGTTTAGCATAAGTGTATTTAAAATACGCTGCTTTTCTTCAGGCAGTTTGGAATCTTGACTGAGAATATTGCACATGGTGAGATCCCCTAATCTTTCTTACAAAGCTGCAGAGTGCATCCTGCAGTAGTAGAGAGACTTATCTGAAGATGAGCAGAGGCCCACAGGCGTCTTGTATCATCAAGGCCTAAAAATGACCTACAAGAGTGGCAGAGAAGGAGAGAGGTAGTGAAGGAGCGCATGTGCTCCTCTCCATTGTGGAAAGAGTCAGCATCTCAGGGACTACTCTCCAAGAACGGACAAACAGAGTCACTTGTCCCTATTGGAGAAAGGAGCATGCTCTTTAATTCCTACCCAAACAAGAGAACATGGCAGAACTTGCGTTCTATTGATTCCTGCTTATAGTAATTAGCTAGCAACATCCATGGAATTCTTTTTTACCTGACAGTTTTCTCCACTGAAGCACTGGTTATTTGGCGTAGATGATTTGTACCCTCATGATCACTATAGTCCTAATTCTCAAGATTTCTTCCACATCTTTCTTTCCCCCAAGAAAAAAAATGAATTTAACACCTTTCTCAGTAGAACTTAATTGCATAGAAAGAAAGTTATACCTTTTAGAGTGCTAATTAGAGCCAGTAATAACATGACAAGTCTCACCTAAAATCCTTTCGAATTGTTCTGTCAGTATTGGAATGGTGTTGAGCTTTTGCACACTTGCCAAATGTGCAAATTAATTTTTTTTCTATGGATTTAGTGAAGACATTATGAGGAAGTTTCCCATATGTGAATTGTGTATTCTGATTGACATATTGAAACTTTTAATGAAGGTGGAGAGCAATATAGAAACTTCTCTGAATACGCAGAGGATAGAATTTAGAAGTGTCACGTAATTACAGGGGACCTCTAATTTAGCCAGGACTTTTCCTTCCCTCTTTCACCTTGTTTCTCTCAGTCTTTCCCTTGATTCCTCATGACTTTCTCTTTCTGTAATATTGGTCTTGATTTAAGTAGTAGAAACTCATTCACCAAGGCACAAATAGCCAGTAAGTTAACATTCACGTGGTATGGGCTCAATTGTGTCCCTCTCAAATCCATTTGTTGATGTCCTAACCTCCAGCCCCTCAGAATGTGACTGTGTTTGGAGATAGAGTGTTTAAATAGATAATTAAATTTATATTAGGTCATTGGGGTAGGCCTAATCCAATATGACTGGTGGCCTTAAAAGAAGAGGAGATTGCGACTCAGACACACAGAGAAGGCAACATGAAGACACCAGAGGAAGACAGCATCTACAAGCCAAGGAGAGAGACCTTAGGAGGCACCAGCCCTGCTGACAGAGTGATCTCAGACTTCTAGCCTCGGAATAAGGAGAAGTAAATTTTTGTTGTTTCAGCTATCGGTTCTGTGATACTTTGTAATGGTAGCCTTGGGAAACTAATACATCACGGTAACAGTTATATTTTCCAAAAAACCAGTGTAGCCACATGACGAGCCTTGTCATCATACTTCGTCCAGGGAATCTGAAGTTTGTAGAAGCTGTGTGACTAGCCGAAGATTAATCAACCAGTATCACACCAGTAGACGATGTGGAAGCCATATTTTTACTATATATGCTAATTCCTTCGTCCACTCTCTCATAATCAATTATGCCAGGGAATAAAATACATAGAATTAGCACCATCCAATTTTCTCCTTAAAAGTGCTTGTTTTGGGGGGCCAACCCCGTGGCCAAGTGATCAAGTTCACCCGCTCCGCTTCAGCGGCCCAGGGTTTTGCCGGTTCGGATCCTGGGCACGGACATGGCACTGCTCGTCAGGCCACACTGAGGTGGCATCTCACATGCCACAACTAGAAAGACCCACAACTAAAAATACACAACTATGTACTGGTGGGCTTTGGGGAGAGAAAGGAAAAGTAAAGTCTTTGAAAAAAGAGTGCTTGTTTTGTACTCTACAGGCTTCACAGGGTGGAGAACAAAATATGGGCATAAAGGACAAAAGCTGGCATTATATTTTAAAATAAATACGCACAACTAAAAATAAGGTTCTGAAGCTTGAATTTAAGGCTCTAAAACCAGCCTCACCAATATCTGCTGACTGTATCATCTCAGCTCTCCTTCTGTAAAGAGGTGGAGGTGGGAAGGTTAACCTAAAAAATCATTGCTGTAATAAGCAAAGTTGAGGCCTGAGAATTTAAAGAACGGAATTATAATCAGGTTATGAAGAACGTGCTGTCACATTTTACCATCCTTATCAGAACCAGCTGGCGGATCAAAAGCATCCGTTACTAATTCTTGAACTTCCTACCCTGGAGGCCTTTCCATTCTAAAATGCCCAGACAACTCAGTAGAAAGAATACCTGTTGATTGATACATAGGGTAGAACCAATAGAGAGCATCTCTTATATTCTAAGGGATTGACCTTTTAAGCGTATTTTGGGGGTCATTGAAATTCTGATTGTGGATCAATGTGTTACTAAATATTCAGTTCAAGTCCATGGCTGTTTATTGAACAACCAAGGGCCACACATTTCTTTACATCTTTAGTGGTTGGCCTGTGCCCAGAGAAACACCCAGGAGGTCCCCAAGCTCTTCTCCCCACCACTAATCTCCAGTCTATCTACAGGACTCAGCCTCTCCTTTGGTTCTATCATTTCTTGTTGTAGGAAACTGTCTACTTACTCAAGGACCCCTTTGAGGACTGGGGTCCTGCTTTGACCTTGACAGAACCTGTCTTTAGAACCTGGCAATTTGCTCTAAAAGCTTCCTAAATTCAGATTACTGCATATGTGAAAAGATTCAAAAGTTATTTTGATTTCGATTCAAAATGTTACTGAAATATTATTGTGTTATTCTAGTCTAGCCATTTGGGATTTTCATTAGAATAAGATTGATTCAGGCATTTTAATTCTTTCCATTTTCTTATCCACAGTTTGCACTTTTACTGATTTTATTATTCATACTCTCCTATTAATGAAACTAATTTATCCAGACTGTAGAATTATCTATTTTTGTAGGGTGAAGAAACTTATCAGAATAAGAAAGAACAACTTTGAAAAATGCATTCATCGCTCTCTATTCTTTTCACCTGGATGTTGAATTGTTTATTTCCCGGACAGCTCTGAAATTCTCAATCCTGGCAGAAACACTTTTCAGAGACAGAGCTGTTGGAGATTCTGCAAAGAAAATGAAAACTTGAGAGCCGTCATTCACTAGGGTGTAGATTCATGGATCCTTTGGGAAACATTAGACTACTCTGGTATCATCCTAGTTTTATACTATATTCCTCAAATTTCCTGTCCTTCCAACTGCAGTAGAATGCGCTGTGTATCCTGTTGTGTATGCTCAGTGACGAGACTGTGATTCAAGTGGAACTTTAAAATAAAGGCAGGTTCACAGGTGCTTAAAAGGAGCTCCAGGAATAGAGATATTTACAGAAGCAGGAAAAATTTTGGCCACATGAAGGGTTAGTCTCCTTTGTACACTAAAAACCAATATTGATGAGCCTAATCAGATCACAGTCACATCTTTCACCATTGGACATGGTAAGTAGAGGAGCTTGACTTCAGTGTTGGGCAGATTCAGGATGCAGGATGCTGTTTCATGAATAAATACTACAACATGGTATTTGTGCAGTAAATAATAGTAATAACATTCTCGGTGGCCAGAAGTTTGCCGGTTCGGCTCCTGGGTGCGGACATGGCGCCGCTTGGCAAAAGCCACACTGTGGTGGGTGTCCCACATATAAAGTAGAGGAAGATGGGCATGGATGTTAGCTCAGGGCCAGTCTTCCTCAGCAAAAAGAGGAGGATTGGCAGTAGTTAGCTCATGGCTAATCTTCCTCAAAAATGATAATAATAATAATAACAATAACAGTAATAAGCTATTGTTCATTTTTATAGAGTCCTAAGTATAAGATATATCTTATTAATGCCTATTTAAAGTTTTGATAAAAAGTAATAATTTACTAGTATTAATGCCGATTTTACAACTAGATCCTCATTTGGGTAATCAACTGAACAGAAGATGATAATTCAACTGTTCTCTGATGGTATTTAAATCAAGACATTTAACATTGAATTGAAAATTATACTAAGATATTACATTACTTTTCATGAACACCAGATACTCAATTCTTTATGGATTATCACAAAATAAGCGCACATTAATATCTGAACAAGTGAATTTGCTGAGCAAACCTGATGATGAGAACCATTTTGCTGAACTTACAAAACATCATCGTGCCAGATACAAAGTTGCTGCTCCAAAATCCAAGTCTATTTTTCCTTTCTTTTCTCTCTGGTACTGGCGCTGGGGTCCACAAATCCTGTTCCTTTGCCAGCTGTCCTCCTGGCCTTTGTTGCTCGAGTTTTAAAGGTGATGCTTGCTTCTGGTATTTATTCCATTATGTCTTTTTTCAGTCCTTCAATACAATATAACCAATTCTTATATTAAATTGTCTCTGTTGAAAACCTTACTATTGTTTCTGTTTTCCTGGCTAAAACTTTATTGAGGTATCAGTCATTTGGATAAAAGAAAGTTAAGACTGTTCTGAGCTAAGAAAAGTAAAGTTATAGAATAGTTTATAAAAGTTTATCTTAAGAACATAAAAAGCAGATTGAATAAACAAAGCTTTTAGATTATTAGTCTTATTTAATAACTAGAATAGTTAACAATAAACATTGTAATTAGTCAAATTTACAATAATATTTCTAGTGCTTTTTCGATGTTATTTTTGAAGTTCTTTTAATAATAAGGGAAGGGAAGTCAATCAGTTACTTCAGTAACTGAGTTAAAAATTTCAATTGGGAAGATATGAATAAAAATAATTTAATTCTTTTAGAATTCCACAGTGGAAATTCTCTGAATCACAGGTTAAAAAAACTCAAAATAGTGTGTTGTCTTTCCCTACTTGTAGGTAAAACAAACAAGAAAATACGCGAAGATTAAGAACCCATCACCTTCCATAGGTGAAAAAGAAAAGGGATAATATTTCTTGAACACTAACTTGCAGCAGGCCATGTGCTCATTGCTTCATATAACATTTAGTTGTCACATTAACTTTTGAGGTATGACTCATTAGTCACTTTCTCTCTTGCCCATGGAACATGAGGAAACTGAGTGCTTAGAGAGCTTTTAAGAGTTGGTCCCAAACTCACCAACTGGGAGAAAATACTTGCAAATCATATATCTGACAAGCAGTTAATTTCCAAAATATATAAAGAGCTCATAAAACTCAACAACAACAAAAAAACAAATAACCCCATCGAAAAATGGGCAGAGGATGTAAACTGACATTTTTCCAGAGAAGATATACAAATGGTGCACAGAGATCATTGACCTCCCCGCCTTCCATAGACACTGGGCCTGGGCCCTATATGAAGGCATGTGTCTGGGCTCTGGGCCAAAGATGACCACTTCGGCCCTGACTCTAAGGCACAAGTTACAAAGAATATGTCCTGCATCATGTTCCTTGTCTGGGCTGGCCACCCCGGCAGGCACCTGACTGGACTTTAGAAACATCCCATCTGTGGGAACAAAAAAGATAGAAGCACCCCATCCGTGGGAACAAGAAGAAATAACTCAAAGTATCCAAATGTCTGAAACCCTGAGTTAGAACCTAGAGAACTTAGGATGAAAGGGAGTCACAGGCATAGAACAATTAAAGTCTCACTGAGGAGAGGACGCTTTGCCTCAGACCTGGACAATCGGCACTCTCGCCCACCATACAAACTATTGAGACTTCCCCGGCTGATTGTGGTGTGGATGTTGTAAGCACCGATTTGTTGTTCCCCTTTATCCCTGCTCCTCTTTCTGTTTCTCTTTATCAATAAACTTTGATTGCTTAAACAACCAAGTAGCCTTGGCAGTACCTGTCATTCCTTGCCCTTTGGGGCTGCGGACAACAGATGGCCAACAGGCACATGAAAAGATGTTCAACATCACTAATTATTAGGGAAATGTAAATCAAAACTACAATGAGATATCACCTTACACCTGTCAGAATGGCTATAAGTACTAAGACAAAAAACAACAAATGTTGGAGAAGATGTGGAGAAAAGGGAGCCCTCATACACTACTGGTGGGAATGCAAACTGGTGCAGCCACTATGGAAAACAGAATGGCGATTTCTCAAAAAATTATAAATAGAAATACCATATGACCCGGTTATCCCACTACTGAACACCAAAGAACATGAAATCAATGATTCAAAGAGATTTATGCACCCCTATGTTCATTGCAGCATTATTCACAATAGCCAAGACATGGATGCAACCCAAGTGCCCTTCAACTGATGAATAGATAAAGAAGATGTGGTACATATGCAGCGGAATACTACTCAGCTGTAAAAAAGACAAAATAGTCCCATTTGCAACAACATGGGTAGACCTTGAGGGTATGATGTTAAGCGAAATAAGCCAGACAGAGAAAGAGAAACACTGTATGATTTTACTCATATGTAGAAGATAAACACATGGATAAAGAGAACAGATTAGTACTTACCAGAAGGGAAGGGAGATGTGGGGGGATGGGCAAAAGGGATAAAGGGGCACATATGTATGATGATGGATAAAAGTTAGACTATTGGTGATGAGCATGATGCAGTCTATACAGAAACTGATATATAATAATGTACACCTGAAACTACACACTGTTGTAAACCAGTATGAGCTCAATAAAATAATTGGGGAAAAAAAAGAAAAGAGTTGGTCTCAGATTTGCAACAGATCCCCTGCCTCCAATCCCTGGGCTTTTTCTATAAATTCATCCTAACCTACTTGGTACTCAATACAGTCATTACAGGGAAGAACCAGTCCAATCCTTACTTGCCAATATGTGTCAATACATGTCACTACTCTATTACATAACATCTTCAGAATACGCCAACTATCGCCCTGTTTATCCAAGGGCTACTTCCATCTCCCTCCTCTGCTTCCTCCGCTTCTCCATCTCCAGCTCCTTCGCAAATTCTAGCTTCTCCTCCTCATTCACTTCTCAAATGTTCGCATTTAAAATTGTGAAAGGTTCAAGAGTTGCTTTCTTACTAATGCATAGTTACATTTTAAAAAAATTCATGTAGTGTATGGCATCTATTATATTTGTATATATCTGCATGTGTACGTATATATGTATATATAATTATGGCAAACTCAGTGATCGGTAGGAATTCATAGCGGCCATAATTTTCATCACCTCTATTAGTTTCTAAAACGGCCCATCCCACGGTAGATCTATTTGATATTTTAGTTGGCATACAGTCTAAATTAAAATACGTGATTTTAGTTAATAATACCAAATTAAATTCTTATATGTGTTTAAACATTTTGTTTAGTATCAATTGTCAAAAAAGGTTTTTGAGAAACAGTCAAGTATAATAGTAGGTCGCGTGTTTCTCTGAACTCGTTTTCGTAATTTAATAGAGCCATTACCTGAATGCTTCAGTCGTCTCAGACATTCTCTCTTGTTCTTTAAAACAACAAATTACTTTATTATTTATTGACAAAACACTTGAACTTTTAAAATTCTTAAAGTATGTCTTCAATTCTTTGAGATTTAAATTTTAAAAGTATTACCGTGTTTTTCACCTGATTTAACATTTTAAGTTTCAGAGCTAGCAGGTGTGAAAAATCTCCAAATGGCAAGGAAGATTTGCCATGCATTAACACTCAGTGTTTACTTAAGATCTGAGGAATTCCCACAGGACAAAGTGCCAGACAGTTTCTATCCAGAGAGTGTACCGAGTTCAGAGGAACTAGCAGTAAAAGTATTGAATTCGTAATGCTAGATTTAAAGCTAGATTTTAAGTGATCAAAATGACAAATGGCTTCTCCCAGTAACTTTCTCAGTAAATATGGAATGTTCACAAGAAAGAAGAATAACATTTCAAGTGGTTAAAGTAGGATTTTTTTCCCTCAAAGTAATAACTTAGTGTAAGACTGCTGGCTTAAGACCTTCATGGTGATGTCATCACCCAGGATCAGGGAATATCTCCTCCCGCATCTCCAAACACCTTCTTCTGCAAGCCCCATATCCACTTGACATCCACCCTCCAGTATATTATGCTCTTAGGATTAGGACCATTCCAGACCAGTTTATCAACCAAGCTTAAAATTTATACACTATTGGAAAGCTTTATGATGCTTTAGGTAACAAAAACACGCACATGTTTGGAATAACTGAACTGTTGCTACTACAGTTAAATTCAGTATTGTCGCCAACCGTAGCTGTCAGAAGTTTTTTACAGGACGCAAAATGATAATATGTACAAATTTATGTTTTATTGCAGGAAAGTGATATGATATAACAACAACAGTAAAGTATATGCATCAAAACCAAAGACTGACTCCCAAGAAGACAGATTCAGAGAGGTCAGGCATGGCCTCCTATTGTCTTCCCTTCTGTAAGGGCCGTTTACTTCCTCTCTTGGATTAAGAACTACTGACGTGCACAGAATTCCTCTGGACCTGGGAGTGTTAAATGGAGTCTAGGTCACTTTCTTTTCACTCTGCCGGTCACATAGGCATATTCTTGCTATGTTACCATCCCCAATGGCATAACTCTCCCGGGGTCTCACTGAGGCTAGGTGGAAATCATTGATCTTACAGTTAGCAACCAGCAATGCTGACAAGCTGATACAAACCTCCCCGAAATTTACCTCAGACTCATGGTTATAGAGCAAAGCTAGTAATCTGTACGTTTCATGCTTTGACCAGGTGTCAGAGATATGCAGGTAGATCTTTTACTCTACCACAACTAAGGCCAATTCCAGGGTCACTGGGATTAAACATTATTGGATAGTGTTTGTAAAATTTTCTGTGAGGTTTGGTGACCCTCATGCCTCCTGTTTGTCTATGTTCCCTGGTCCACAGGGAGGACAATAGAAGCCCACGCCTGAACTCTCTGGACCCCTTCTGGGCAGACAGTCTTTGGCTCTGATGCATATACCTAATTTAATGTTGTTGCTATATTGTACCACTTTTCTGCAATGACACATAAAGTTGTAAATATTATCATTTTGGGTCCTATAAGTTTTCTTTGGCAATTAAACCCTGTCCAACCCCTACCTCTCTTGTGCACACTCTCAAATTATGCTGTGTAGACAGCTACTTATTTTGCCTATTAATAGAATAAGTCCTCATTATGTCCTAAATACAATCAAGCATAATTTCAAAATGAGAAACAGAGTTTTAGAGCATAACTTCATGCCTTTTCTTATCTCATCTCTTGCTATGTTCACCTTCCTGGTAATTTATGCTCCAACAATTGAAAAAAAAAAAAACCTGGCGTTCTCTAAACAACATGCAATGAATCTCCTTAAACCTGCACCTAAGCTTACACTCTCCATTAATCTGAAGTTTCTTGTCTCCTTGTCTGAAAGAGGCCTGGCCTTTTCCTTTCCATTTACTCCCCATAGCAGGGACTTCTCTCTGTTGGCAGCCTCCTCCCATGAATGGCTTTTTGCCTCTTTCTGGTCACACTCTGGCCTTATGTAACTGGATTAGGAGTGGATTCATGACATTTGTTCAGCTACTCAGCATTTCTCTTTAGGGAATTGTAGATATGGAACAACTGGCTACTCACTTGTCTTTGGGGAGCTGAACTGGATGGTCAGTCTAATTTTTCTATTGAGGTAACCATGGTTAGTCATGGCCAAGCAGACTGAGTAAACAAAGAAGCTAATTTATAGAGAGAGGAGTGAAGAGCCAAAGGGAAAAAAGCCATTTTGCCCCAGAGAGAGAATGAGAGTGACAGAGCATAGCTGCCCAATGGCTTTCCCAAATTCATAGACCCACTTATACTTCCCAGAACAAGGTTACTCAATATTGTCCCGCGTATGTAAATTCCTCCTTACCTGAGATAGCCTGAATGGATTATTAAAAGAATATCCTTAGAAGAAACATCATAATCTCCTTAACGAATTCCTATTCATTCTTGAAATCCCAACTCAGACTTGACTTCTGTTGGGAAACTCATGATGATTTGCATAATTTCTTTCCTCTTATTTTCTCTCTTTTTAATTACTGCCTCCTCAGTATCATTCTCAATAAATTGTATATACTTATAGTTTTCATAATAATTATATAGAACATAGTATTCTACAATTATTTGTTTAACAGTTTGTTGAGTGTGACTTTCCCTCATACCCAGAATTTTGTCAAAGACTCAAAACTGAGGAATAAACCGTGCAAGCAATCACATTCTAAAGAGATTCACCAATAACTGGGGCTAGACACTTTTCCCCAGACTCACTTAAAGGTGAAACTATTTCTTTTACATTCCGTACCTTTCAGATAAGGAGAGGTCTGGATAGCTCAGTTGGAGATTGTTACAGGAAAATCACTCATGGTGTTAGGATGTTCAGAAGTGGAGACTGTGTCTGTTGCTCTGGTTGGGTGTTTTCTAAACTACAGAATCTACAAGCTTACCTGACCTGGTCAACAAAATTGAGATCTGACATGGATCCCTTTGAGTTAAAAGAGGGATACAGTCATAGAGACTAGAGCCAGTTTCTGATCCAGAGATTTCTGAAAGTGGAAGCCACATGTTATCTGAAGTCCTTGCAGGGACTGTGATAGTGTGTGCCTGAGAAGACCTGGATGAGTGTCTCTCCATGACAGTTCTCTGCAGCCCCAAAGCATGTGTGACAATACTCCAGAACCTCTTGTGCCTCCATTGTAGGAGAACAGAGCTTGCCAGATGGAACTGTAGGGTTCCTCAGAGGGTCACGAGTGAGGCACCTGGAGTAGAGCTGTCATGTGCAAACCCCTGGTGAGGGATGACACTACTCCTCCATAAGGAACAAGAGACCAGGAGAGAGTAACACTGCCTACAAACACTACACAGGGAGTCACGTATCAGCAAAGGCTACTGGCAACTGATGGAATCATAACAAAGCAAACTGAGGCCAGAGATATTCTCACACTACACACAGGCAACCAATGTATAAGTTTATCTCTGCTGACTCCAATGGGAGGGAGAGGGGGAGGGTACCTCCAGAGACACCATACTCCCACTTCTCGTCGGGTCTTTCGAGCTACAGGTCTGGCCTAATGTAGGGGAAGAGAAAGTTTTGAATTGGTTATTCGAGTGAAAATTTAACATCTCTTGGACTAAATTTAGTAACCAAAATTTGTCAGAAAGTTATAATTTCTACCCAGATTCTGTTAAGGGATAGGAAAGAGAAAATGAGCACAGTGTGGTTAAAGGCAACAAAGTGATTTAAAATCTTCACATTTACATTCAGTCCAGGTGAGTTTGCTCAGTAAAGTGGCCACCTGGGCTTACATCTTTGCCTTGTCCTTCTGAAGTCCTGAGTCCTTGAGGTGGAGCTTGGTCCTCTTGGTGTCAGCGTTCACAGTTCCTAGCCCAGAACCTGAAACTTAAAAGGACTAACTCCAATAAACGTGGGATGTAACCGAATAAACTTTTATGCATTATGCCATGGTTTTGTGAAAGGCATTATCAAACTCAGATGCCTTTAACTGAATATATTTCTTACTCTTCCAGTTCCTACAATCCTACGCTGTCCTGTAGCATTTTTTACTCTTGATAATCCTCTACAGTTTGAAATCCTCAAGCCTAAATTTCTACAACATGGTTCTTTCATGATTATTTTCTTGCCTCTCTATTTCTTCCTAGTCTTCTTTATAGACTCCTCCTTCCCTATCTATTCATTACTCCTCTAAAAAGTGCTTCTCATCCTGATGTTCCAATTTTGGTGAATCGCAGTACGAAACACTAAATTCTCTAAAACAAAAACTTGAATTTATCCTATGGCCATCTTTTTCTTCACCTTTCATATCCAATCAGTCAACAAGTCCTTCAAATCTATGTCCTTAATGTGTTGTCCATCATGGATCACCCATTTTCCATAGTGGAGTCTAAATTTGCACCCTGTTCCACTTTTCTGGATAGCTGAAATAATCTTTGTTGCCCAAGGGCAAATATCTCCCTCATTCAATTTGTCCACTGCATGGCTACCAGGCTCATCTTCCTGAATTTCTACACTGCTCAAGCCCTTCCCTCATCTGGCACTGATCAGAGTCTCACCCTTGTTTACAGGGACCGATCAATAATCCTCTCTGGGCTCTGGTCCCTATGGATCTGTCTAGCCTCATGTCTGCCTCCTCTTGTGTCCTCCTCCAATTCTAGTGAATAGTCACATCTTCCTGAATATGCATAGTTATTTCATACTTTCACACCCAGGCCTGGAATAGCTTCCCCCAAATTGTACTGTCAGAGAAACAACTGCTCATCTTCTTGGACTCAGCTCAAGAATCATTTCTTTCGTAAAACTGTTTCCTTTCCATGCCCCTGAGACTTGATTGCTTCCTCTTTTGTGCCCTCACAGTATCTTGAATCTAATTCTGGCATCTACTTGTAACACTTGTGCCCTTACTTGGTTGCATGTCTGTTTTATCAGTTTCTCTGGCTCCAAGCATTACCAGGACGTTGCTCAACTAGTACGTAGTAGATGGTCAATGAAAGTTTGTTGAATGAGTAAATGAACATGTTAAAAAGAATGTCAAAAACCATATGGCTATATTCAATAATCTAAGGATGGTACACATAGAATATCATTAATAACAAAAACTTTAATTCTAAATGCAACTATTCAAAATTCAATAATCATCATTAAGTACCTACTCAATGCCAGGTATAGAGTTGAATATTCAAGGTATGAATACGTGAAACATGATGTGATTCATTTTACTTAAAGGGCACACTCTCGTGTTATCCTGTAGATGTTTGGAGGTGATGAAAGCTACACTTAGGATGTTGTTATAATGATCTAGAAAAGAATTATGAAAGCTAAAGAGAAGGCACTGCAGTGGGAATGTAAAGGGAGAAAGTAGATTTGAGAAACATAGGAGATCATCAATGATATGGTTTAAGATAGCTTGGACAAGAGAACTGAAGGAGAGGGAGAAGTCAAAATGGCTTTCTGATTTCTATCGTGGAAGTATGTGAGGATGTTAAGAGACCCCCACAAGAAGATGGCCCAAGACATCTTTGGTAATACTTTTAAACCACCATCTTGGACCCTCCTTCTCAACTTAATGAATGTTTTGTTTAAAAGAAAGAATAAATGAGACAAATCTATTTTGCTATTGAAAATGTGATCTGAACTAATTTGAATAAAGCCTACTATTTACAATATTTGTAGAACATATTAAGGTTTATTGCCTTTTGAAAACATATTTAGCAGTTTTAAAACAGATTCAGCTTTTTATAATGCCCTCTGAAAAACCTTTTCCGTCTGGGAAGTTGGCCTCAGCATTCACGTGCCTCTGTGTATACTCTTCTCTTACTATCCCTGTGACTATTTGGGTCACAGTTTTCCAAGGCAGGGAGCATATCCTATTATTTTTTTCTAAGAAGTGCTTTGTCAAATGCCTAGAAAGCTTTAGGCACTCAATAAATTTTTGTGATTGAAGTAAGCACCATGTACACACTATTTTTGTAGAAAAAGCCATTTCAAAGTTTTAAGTTGGAATGTCGGTGTTCACTGTGTGCCTATTAAGTGCCACGTATTGTTTTGAAACAAAGATCTGTTTACAATCTGGTGTCAGAGGCAGTCAAAAAAAAATTATATAATATAAGGTAGAGGTGATTAATTTAAAAATAAGTAAAGCAGCGGCATTGATGGGAGAGTCCTGGAGGGAGGGAAGTGGCTGTTTTTGATGGTGTGTCAAAGAAGAACTCCTGAGAAGGTAATATCTAAACAGAGACTCTAATGAAGAGTTGGGGTGAAGATGTGAAAATAAGAAGAAATAGTGTTCTACACAGAAGGAATGGTCTGCACACAGAGCCACCACTGTGAAGACAGAATCTTCCGTTCCTTACAGAGACTGCATCTTTGGAATAGTAGGATTCTCGGCTTCTCTGGGTTTTCTGGTAGCAATGGAGGCTCCCGCTGTTTGGATTGGGGAAGAGAAGACCTGTGTATTGGTGAGCACATGTGGATGGAAATTTAAAGCAGAGCAGGCTAAAGGCTCCAGGGAAAAGAGCTCTGTGGAGGTGGGGAGGAGATGAGGAGAGGTGAGGAGAGAAATACATAGGTAGAAAACAGGCTGGTCCTGGGTGTACATTTGGGTTCAGGGACGAGCATATCCCTAAAACATAGAGCACAATGCAGGAAACGCATTGTGAAAAAATTTACAACTTTATTTTTTAACAATAGAATCAGATCTGGTTTCTATAAGAAGAAACGCTTAAAGGTAAAGAAAGTACCTATTGATATCAGATTTCTTTTTTTTTGCTACATGATGCTAAGAAAAGTCTTTTGGTTGGTTTCCCTCTAAACACACTAAATCAGAGGTTCTCAGTGGGCCTGGGGTGGGGCCTGAGAATGTGCATTTCTAATTTGTTCCACAGGTGAAGCTGGTGCTGCTGGCCCAGAAACCACACTTGGAGAGCCACTGATCTAATCTGATGGAAATGTCCAGGTGGCTGGTATCAACCAAACACAAGCTCAAGTAAATTACGATTTTACTGCTTTACTTTCAGTTTCTCTTAGCACCTTAGACTATTTGATGAAAATTACTTTTTCCTTATAGTAATCCTGTGAATATGTAGGTTATAAATCTACTCTCATTCTATCACCCCAATGACATAAAGATTGCTAACACCACAGTGAGTGTTTATTGATACGCTGTTATGGCTCGGGCAGTGATCTAAGTTTTTTAAGTGAATGAACTTCATTCAGTCCTCTGGATTGGGTTGGGTATTGGTAATGATATTCACTTGGCAGACACGGAAACAGAATCACGAAGGCCATAGGTTGGGGCAAAGGACCCAGATTGGGCTGATCCAGAGTCTTGTTCTTTTCCACAAGCTCTTCTATTCTGCTTTAGGCAATGAAGCAGACAATACATTCACAAAGGGATCCTGGACATGCCTAGGGCTACTGCTCTTTTTCTAGCACTAACGTTCCTGGCCTGGAAACATCAGGTCCTTTAGGCAGTGTCATGGTGTAACAGCACATTGTTAATCCCATGAAAAGCACATTGAGCTGCTGTGCATATTTATACATTTAAATGGCACTGGGTATTTCAATTTTACCATCCACAGTTCATTCCCTAGACAGTAAGGCAGCCTTGTGTACATCTCTGTTTATGGGCTCTGCGGCACAGATCCCAAAGCAGGAGTGGGGAGCTATAGCTCAGGAATATATGACAACGCCCCAAACTTCAGTTTGAAGGCCAGCCTCCTCTCACAAGTCAGGGGAGTTTTGTGGCTGAAATCAGTCATAAAACAGAGGTCACTAAAAGGAGAAAAGTAGGATGTAGCCTTTTTCAGGTGGTTTTTAGTTAGATACCTTTTCATACACACCACACACTCTGTTGACATAAGAGATGAACATGCACAACTGAGGTGTCTGTACCTTCAAACGGGTCAAGAGGGAGCTAAAAGTTATAGGTTAAGTAAGCAGTTTCTTAGGCATTATTCATAAGATAATCAGAAAAAAATAAGGATTGAAAAGTGAGGAGGATGAAAGAAACACTTTCCACTGCATGCATATTGCCCTGGGGTTCCCTTCGGTTAATAAGGACCAAGGTGTTGGCAGGCGAGAGCAGGTGTATGAACTTTCTAAATTCCATTCTGGTGGATTGAAGAAAACGGTAGCTATCTCTACTCTTAGGGAAAAACAGTTTTCTTACATTCCTTGGGTTTCCGTAAGGAGGGATTTTCCCTAAATTCCCTGAATTCTTTCCTTAACCCTTACTCTACTCCAAGGGAGGGGGGTAATTTAAATAATGGGTAAAACTGGGAAGCATACATTACTAGGCTTGGCCCAACTTCTTCCTGTTACCTCTTGGGGAAAAGCTGTTTTCCCTCTATTTCCTCATGACAAAAGTTTGTACCTCTGACCCTGCCATGCTTTGGAGTGACTTCCTCAAAATTCTCTAAATCCTCCTGCCTCCATGGCTGGAAAGCACCAAGTCAGCGGAGCTTTCCAGAAGGGACACCCCCCAGCCTGGAACAGGACTTCCATGGGCCAGTCTCTTTTCCTACTCTCTGTTGCTCTATTCCCATTCCATATGGAGCCAACCAGATGCCCCAAAGAGCCCCAGGGCTCAAGTCTATAGATTTGTTCTGGGATCCCATGGTCAGGACTGCTCCAAGAGGGTGGCCTGGCCAGTGGATCACTCTCCCTTGGCTGGAGAAGTGTTTCTTTAGTAAGATGGCATGATTGGTCAGTCAGAATCTTGCTGACACACATATTTAGGTGACCCACTCATGTTGGACCCAGGACCAGTTCAAGGTTCTGGGCTAGGTACCAGCAATTGATGATGCTAGGGGCTTGAGCTATATGTCGGGGCTCTTGTATGCACTCTCTCTTGTCTGTGCCCCCTTCTGGGTGCCACCTCTGGTTTATAGCACTACAAGAGACAGAAGTGCTGGAAGGCATCCTTTGCCTTATGAGCCCCACAGCCATTATGCCACTCACTCTGCAGGCTCCGTGTCACCCAGCAGGCAAATCTCCAGGGAGAGCCACACCTGTCTCCTCTGAGGGCTTTCAAGACATTTGCTCCACATCGCTTATGGGTCTTTCTGATTGATGTCCTCTCTTGCTTCTCCTTAGTGCGATGAAGTCATGTTCTCATGAGTTGTTCTTAAACTGTGCTGGAGATGAGAACGGACATTTTTTTACACAAATGTGACTGCTATTCTTGCTCTGTCCTCCACCCCCCCTGCCCCCATCTTCCCTGCTGGTGGTGATGTGAGGTCAACATTGAAGTCTTGAAATTTAGTGATTGCATCCTAAAGAGTTCAAGAGAAGACATAACCGAAAGATGTGTGGCTCCAAGTTTACAATACAAACTTCCAAACAGTAAATTTGACGTGAGGGAGAAAAACAACTGTTGCTGCATTTTCCTGAATTTTTGAAGACCTGTGTATGTGGTCCTCATCAACAAAGCACAGTAACAACACTTGAGAGCTTTTAGAAGTTAGTATTCACAGGCAGCATGGTGGATGATGCGGCGTCACAAGTGATTCTGTAAGTAGCACTAAATTAATGGTATCAGGGAACTGCAGAGGCAAGATGATCCACATCATTTCAGTACAAATGGGTTCTGAAGAGTCACGGGTTTCTGAATAATAAGCATCGCTACCTTGTTCTCAAGGTGGGAGATGTGAAACTGGCCGGGCATCATGCTTTTGACAACAAACATGGAGACATAGTTCCTGGATCTGAACAGGAAGAATGATGTCTGATGCAGTGAAAAATCTTTGCATATACTAATTGGAAAATAAAAAAATCATGTGCCTCTTCTCTATTCTAAACTTCATCAATAAATTACCATGCCCCATAAAGACCTATGGATTTTGTAATACTTTTGTAAATTAATTTTTCTTTAGACAGGAACACAGAGCACCCAAGTGCTCTGCCCTAAATCTTACCTGGCAGGCCTGTGAGGAGGCCTGTGTCAGTTTAGTGCTATTGAGGATTGAGGGGGTAAATTTGCTCAATTCTGAGTCTCAGTTAGTAGGCCAGTTAGCTAAATTAAGCTACATTTTCTAACCTAGCTTTCAGTACTAATACTGGTAATATTTTTATTGCTTGTCTATCTTCTCTTTTGCCTTATGCTCAGTTGGTTCAGAATCTAGATAAAGAAAAGCAGTGCTGGGGCCTGCCCAGTGGCGCAGTGGTTAAGTTCGCACGTTCCGCTTCAGCAGCCTGGGGTTCACTGGTTTGGATTCTAGGTGCAAACCTACGCCCTGCTTGGCAAGCCATGCTGTAGCAGGTGTCCCACATTTACAGTAGAGGAAGATGGGCATGGATGTTAGCTCAGGGCTGGTCTTCCTCAGCAAAAAGGGGAGAATTGGTGGTGGATGTTAGCTCAGGGCTAATCTTCCTCAAAAGAAAAGAAAAGAAAAAGAAAAGCAGTGCTATATATTGGGCTCATTTAGGCACTAAGACCCACTTGATGTGCATTCTTTTTGTATGGGAAGATAAAAACAAAAACAAACCTGAAAACCAAAAAAATATAAAAACGTTCCAATCAAGTGAATTTTTTATATATTTCTCTGCTCATCAAGTCATTCCTTTTTTTTTCTCAGAAGAAAGAGTTAACTTGTTATTTAAACGTGTACCTTAGAGAAATGCGTCTTACCAAGAGACTGATTTCCCTGAGAATGTTGAGATGACACAATGCGTAGTACTTTTCAAACACTGTCATATAAGTTATATCATCAGCCTACCTCAAAAACCTATGAGACAGGTAGCTGTATTAGCTCCCCAGGGCTTCCATAACAAAGTGCCACAAACTGGATGGCTTACAACAACAGAAATTTATGCTGCCACAGTTCTGGAGGCCAGAAGTCTGAGATCAAGGTGTCCACAAGGCCATCCTCCCTTTGCAGGCTCTGGGAAGAGTCTTTCCTTGCCTACTCCTTGTTTCTGGTGGCTGCTGGCAATCCTTGGCACCCCTTGACATGTAGGCATATTACCCCAGTTCCTCCTTCTGTCTTCCCTTGGTTGTCTCCCCTCTGTGTGTCTGTGTCTCTGCATCCAAATCTCCCCATCCTTTCTCTTATAAATGCACCTTTTATTGGATTGAGCTCCCATTCTCACACAGGATGACCTCATCTTAATTTGAATACGTCAACAAAAACACTATTTCCAAATAAGGTCATATTCTGAGGTTCTGGGTAGACATGAATTTGGGGAAACACTATTCAATCCAGTACAGTCTTATTTTTACCATCATCATCCTTTTACAATTAGGAGAACTGAGGCTCAAAAAGATAAAAAGGTGAAGTGGCTTGATCAAATTTCCCTAGTTAATGTAAGTCATTCCGTACTGAGATTGTGTGTATTGCTGCATGTTAAACTTTTTATTTGAAGCATAGTATACATATAGAAAAAGTGCATATATCCTTGATATATTTTTACAAACCTAACACACCCACGTAACCAGCATGCAGAACAAGAGATGATTATCATGACCCCAAAAGCCCCACCATGTGTTCTCTTAGTTATCACCCCCAGGGGTAACCACCTTCCTGACTTCCAAGGGCATAGGTTCTTCTCACTGTTTTTATTTTTTATATAAATGTAATCATACACACATTTTTACATATGCATACATACATATACATTTCTTTTGGGTATCGCAGTATTTCTACTGCTGATATGACAAATTACCACAAATTTAGTGTCTTAAAATAACACCAATTTACTAGGTTACAGTTCTGTGGGTTCGAAGCCCAATGCAGGTCTCCCTGGGCCAAAATGAAGGGGTTGACTGGCTGCATTCCTTTCTGGAGGTTCTAGGGGAGAACCTGTTTCCATGCCTCTTCCTTCTTCTAAAGGCCGCCCACAGTCCTTGGCTTATGGCCCCCTTCCTCCATCTTCAAAGCCAGCACTGCTGCCTCCCTCAGATCATTATTTCATGTAGTTCTATCTCCCTCTCACTACAGCCACGATCTGACTAGTCCTGCCCAGTTAATCCAGGGTAATCTCTTTATCCCAAGGTGTTTAACCTTAATCTCGTCTGCAAAATCCCTTTTGCCGAGTAAGGTAACATATTCACAGGTCTCAGGGATTAGGAAGTGAATGTCTTTAGGGGGACCTTATTCTGGGGTGGAATTGCTAGAAATAAGATATGCATATCTTCAGATTTAGTAGACGTTGCTAGTTTTTCAAAATGGTTTTATCAATTTGCACTCCTATCAGTAGTGTATGAGAGTTGTTAACACTTGGTATTTTTGTCCTTTTTGACTTTGGCTATTCTGGAGAACATTACTAAGCTGAATACCTCAGTTCTCATGATTCCAATTTTCTGTGCTTTTCAAAGTACTGAGTCAAGAATTGTAAAGGGTGTGAGGTTTCACCCTACTTACAGTTAACATGTTAGCCTGCCACAGATTCATGAATGCTGGCAAAAGACAAGGATTCCTGTGTCAGAGCTGAAAGACAGTTTCGTACTTATTAACAGCTGGAGCCAGAGTATCAGCGTTTGCTCCAATTTCTCATGCCCTGATTCCCACAGGACAACACAAAGAGGACCAGATGTTGCCTTTGCATCACAGGAGAGGAACACTTATATTAAGGAAAATGAATCTTTTCTAGTGGAGACTGTGCATGTCTGTCTTTTGCCCTAGAATAAGATGCTACAGCCAGGTTCCAATGCTGTAATAACACCTGCCCTCTGCTCTGGAGGGAGACTCTATCACAATCCTCTAAGGCTGTTCCTCATACAAATACCCCTGAAAATATATTCTAGAACAAAGGCAGTGAGTGCATCTGCTTCCAAGACATGCAGAAAGGTGAGAGACATATGGAGAATTGTCTCTCAACATGTTCCCTACCTTTAATCTATTAGTGGGATTGGTGAATAGATTATGATGCATTCAACAAAAGAGATTCACCATATGGCTGTATGGGGTATGCATGGGAAGTATTACAAAAAAAGTTAAAGGAAAGCCTTGCTTCCTCAGGAAGATTACAAACTAGTAGAGGATAAAAAGCATATACGAGGATGGTATTAATAATAAGTAGAATGCGCTAAGCATGTATCAGGAAGGCTTTCTCCGTATACAAACAATTCCAAAACTTACTGTTACTAAACTTTGTTTCTGCAGTCTTTGATTTATAAAAGTTTAAATTGTTATATCATCAAATCTCTCCATTTTTTTAAATGTCTCTTGTGTCCTGGAACTTAATGGGCCTGTATGAATTGTGTAAATAAGTCTTCTTTGAAAGGAAATGAGGAGACATTTGTTGCTGTTTGGTTTAGGGAAAAATCCACAGTAGGGATCCTGCCAATAGACCTTTATGGACAACTGGAAAGGAAATAATGGAGAAAGGGTGGACATTTTAAGTGAAAGGAAAAGAGGTGTTTAGAGCAGATTCAGAGAACTCACAGTCTATTTTTACTAAAATAGACTAAATTTGGACAATAAGAAAGAGTACAATGTTAGATGGCCAATTCCCCTGAGTTTTTGCAAGTGCAGGAATTTGTCTTAATTCTTCACAAATAAAAATGTTTCATCCATGGCCTGGAGTAAAACATGGTCTTTGATTTATTGAGCTGAGTAGAACTGAATACTGGAATTTAGTATTGAGCCTTAAAATCCTTGAATGCATGTGTGTGTGTGTATGTGTTGGGGTTGGGGATGCATCAGGGAAGGCCCAGAGATATTGACATGCACTAGCAAAGCTGATGGCAATTCATGGAGTGAATTGTGTCAGTAACAACAAAAGGGAGAGACTATACAGGAGCAGATCTCCGGATCGAAAGCAAGCTCAACTACAAGGGACGAGGAAAGGAGTGGTTGAAGACAAACCACAAAACCTTTATCTCAGCAACAAAAATCATGCATTCCTGAGTTAATTTTTTCTCTTGGGCCTCTGGGAAAGTGGTGTAGTTTTAATTGTGAGAAACAAGGTGGGAAAAAACTTGGGTTATAAGGAAAGCTGAATTCATTTTTCTTTTTTTTTCAACAGTTTAATGAATTGCTGGGATAAATACTCCCTCCCACACTTGGCTTTCAAGCCATAGATTGCCCTTCATGAAGGAAGGATGTGCTTTCTCTAAGACAGCCTGGCACAGGTGCTGAGAGGTTGGTGGGCTTTATCATTTCCCGACACATGGTGAACCCTTGATATCTCGATGCTCCTGCTAGTTACTTAAAATGCTGGGTGGGACCCTGTGTCTGAAGTGGGAGGTGATGTGGACCAACCTGACGTAAAGTTGACAAGGCTGAATGTGAATGCCTTAAAACAACAGTCATACTCAAATTATTTTCACTCTGTCTTTCTGTGCGTAATATTATTAGCACGTTAGCCCTAACATCAATAAAACTGAATAAGTGTATCTAATATATTTCACGACTGGACATTTTTTAAAGTTTCATTTTGAAATAATATGAGATTTACAAAAGAGTTGCAAAGTGTTGAATGTTCCTGTATATTTTTCACTCAGTTTCTCCTAATGTTAACATCTACTATAATGATAGTACATTTCTCAAAAGCGTGAATATTTTAAATTTTGTTTTTGAAATATGAAAGTTTCAACTGTGGTCCAAAGTTTAAAACTTGCCTTATCTTTCACAACTTTATACCCATTTACCCATATGCATATGTCATACATGCATGTGTCTTGAACAAAATGATGTTTTTCAAAATATATAGACTGTAACATTGTATGAACTATAGGAACATAACCTTAGTCTGTAGGTTACTTTAAATCCCTAGTGACATCGCAATTGGCCATGTTCTCTTTCAGATGGCCTATATCCAGTGAAATGATTTGTTTATTCTGTTAGTGAATTGCAAATGAAAATTATAAGCAGTTCAACCAATGAACTAAAATTCAAATTTCTCCTGTTTAGACCTTTAAATGTTATTTCATTGTGAAAACAAGATGAAAATTTAAGTAAATCAAATAAATTACAGAGCTGCTAAAAATTTGTCAAATTAGTCAAAACTGTTTTTTGCCAACTGAGAAACAAATATTCCTTTCTACTCTGGCTATTAAGCAAACCTTGCAGCAATGTTTTAAGATACACAGTTAGAAATGTATCATTTATGCTGTGAAAATAATGCTTAAATTTCAACCATCCCAGTTACCATAACAACAGAGTATCATGTATTTTCCTTTATTTTAGTTTCAATCAAATTCATTTGGATTTGATTGCCACAATCAAAAATGAGAGCAAGACAATTAATACAGCATTTGTACTTCCACTCAAAAGTAAAGAACCATGTTTGTGTCCACTCTGACTTTTTGACATTGGTTACACAGGTCTCCATGTTGATAAATGCTCCGGGATAATGCCCAGGTAGAGTGGAGAAAGGTACATTTTCTATCATCTGTTGCAGTTCGGTGTGGTATGAGATTTAGTTTTGGTCAATGAAATATTAGCATAAGTGTCATATGACGGCTTCTGGAACCTTTCTTAGAAGACAGCTGGTGCACACCTTTTTGCCTCCTTTTCTTCATATATTTCTTCATTCTACTTCCTGAAACACAGACATTATGGGGAGAACTCTTAATGCTGTTTTTGACCCTGAGGACATGGGACATATACTAGAGATGGCAGAGCAGTGGATTAGATGTAACTTTGGTCTTTGAGAATTTTCTGGAACAGAGTTGCCATCCCAGCACTTGACTATCTCTGGATTTCTCCACAAGAGAGAAATTATTTCTATTTCATTCAAGCCACTGTTATTTTGGACTTTACTGTTGTTTTCAGTTGACACTAATCCTAATGTGCCACATCCCTATGAAAAGTGGAAATAGGAGAGAGAGCACTAGAGATCTGCATTTTTCCAGGAAAACTGATCTTCCATCATTCACGTTCATGCTTGTCTGTCACCTGTGAGCACTTGAGTCTCCTACTGCAGCTCTTAGTCTCTCGGTGGCCTCTGGACGGTTACCAGGACGATAGCAGCTTTCGGTGTTGTCACTCGTACCCTCACCTGAGCCCCCAACAGAGCTCTCGGTCCTCCTCAGACAGCACAGATTTTTGTCTTGGTTTGCTCGTTAGTTTGTTTTTGAAAACATCATTGCATCCCAAGATAATAACACCCTGGACTTCTGCACCAGGAATGGGGAGCGATTTACTTAAGGCTTTTTGTTTTTCAGTCCGGGGGAAAATAGGTAAAGACAGTTAAATCTTACTCTTGATGTTACTAAATCTGCAGAGCAAATGTACACTGTTCATAGTATAGTCGAAATAGTTGAACCAGCCATTTACATAAATTCAGTAGAGAAGTGAAAATAGTGAATGTATAAACTGCAGTGGGGGTCTCTTTGAAGCTACACATGCAGAGATATTCTGAAATAGAAAAAATGTATTAAATGGGATTAAAACAGTTTCATTATATTCAAAATCTATTTTGTCAAGCATAATGAGAATTTGAAAAGAATGAGGTAGGAAACATGGAAAAGGATAAATTATTAATACTTTGCTAAGTGATGAGAACAAAGATATATGATAATTCACTCGAGTGGTACAGAATACTAAGAGGAAAAGAATGTTTTAAAAGAAAAAGGATATAAACAAGAGAAATGGAATAAAGGTAGATCAAGAGAATATTTTAGGCTAAATTTCCAAAATGTTGTTCTAAGAAAAGCACTTGGCACGACAGAATGGGACATCACTGGGACCACCCACAGTGAGATGTAACAGAACACATGACCTTGAAGTGGCAACTCCGCATCTGGCCCTAGCTGGCAGCTCCAGGAGGCACCAGAGTAGGGAAGTCATCAGGCTAAAGTTGCTGACTCTGAATTCTCCTATCAAAGAACTCGCGTTCACTGCAAAATTTTACAACAAATGAATCTGCCCTTCTGCCGGATTGGAGGGTGTCTCTTCTGTAAGAGCAAATCCTTTTTTTCTTTTTCATTTTTCTTCTCCTCAGCTCTTTCTCCTTGTGTTCTACCCTAAAGTTCTTGAGGGAAAGAAAAGGATAATTTTGCAAACTTTATTTTATTTTATTTAACCTTTTGAAATCGACGTGACTGTCAGGCCCTGGGCTTCCCAGTGGCCCCTCAGTTCCAGTACCCTTCAGTTCAGGCTTGGCCCTCTCAGGCCACCCTGATCCCGACAGATGCTCAGAGGAGATTCTCCTGGCTTTAAAGTGGAGCGTTCCACTGCTATTAGCGCAAGTTAATTTGATTATGAGCTTGATTTCATTTGTTTTGATGTTAATGCCTCTAAAATTTGATCAATCATCTTTTCAACTACTGTCAGATATTAGTTCTGAAAAACAGTATTTTGTTCATGATATTGCAAACATTTTTCTTCAAGACTGAAAGTCAATAAAACTGTAATTCCTAAATTAATTGTGTTTCTGAAGTTAAGACAGACATTATGATGTTTTTAAAAAAGAGTCAAAAAGTGAAAGAAATAGAAAAAAATTGTAGTGAATCTAGAATTTGATACTGCCATCTGTTGTTTAGAAACAAAATTGCACGTGCATTAAAGCTGCGATTTCTTTCTCTGCTAATTTTCAAGAAAAAAATAGCATAAGATTATTTTTGCCCATGTTATCAATGCATTAAAAAGAGAGAAAGCAATGGTCCTTTATTCGTGCTGTATTTCTGAATTTGGACTCAAGTGACTATGTCATTTCTTTTATATCATGTAAAGTGTTATAGCTTTGAAATTGTTATAAATATAAATATTACGTATCTACTTAAAAGTTAGCAACTACTAAAAAAGACAATTAGTTCAGATTATGTTTAAAAATGAAAAGTAAAATAGCAGACATAGGACATAATAAGGATACTTTCAGTTTCAAAAGATAATGGACCTTAATTTGTGTACAAACGTTAAAGGTGAGAACGGCTTTCCATTCTGAGCAATCAAGATAATCAACAGTGAATGGACATGTAACTATGGCAACACATAAATATTTATAGTAGCAAAATAAACATTAAATAAATGTTGTTATTCAAAAGAAAAAAAGAAAATTCAACTCATACATGATTGCTGCCTGTGGTTATTTATTACTAAAAATCCTGAGTTTATTTCAATATGTTAAAAAATAAAACAATTCTAGAATATGCTCTAGATCTTGGTTAAATAAAAGCAGAATCTTGAAGAAATGTGTTAAGCCCTCTATTTCATTTTCTTGTTCATAATCAGCTAATATTCTGTATATATAAATTATTTATTTCTTCATCTCTGTCACCTTCACTCTCCAGTTTGTCAGAAAGATTTGTTGGTATGATGAATTTATTAACATACTAACAGATGAAAGGAAATTCAGGAAAGTTCTGAACAATTTAGGTTTGTGATGTTACAAAAGGATAATTAGTCTGGGCTACATTTCAAATCACTTTATGCTGTTTTTCACAGAGGCAGTTTAACATTCCGCAGTAGGTCATTTCAACTCAGCTTGAGTCAGAGTCTTTTCTAATGTTATCAAATTTGCAAGCGGAATTATAAAACTTCTTTTTATTTATTTATTTATTTTTTTTTGAGGAAGTTTAGCCCTGAGCTAACATATGCTGCCAATCCTCCTCTTTTTGCTGAGGAAGACTGGCCCTGAGCTAACATCTGTGCCCAGCTTCCCCTGTTTTATATGTGGGACACCTGCCACAGCGTGGCTTAACAAGTGGTGCCTAGGTTCGCATCTGGGATCTGAACCAGCAAAACCCTGGGCCACCGAAGTGGAGCACATGAACTTAACCACTCGGCCATGGGGCCGGCCCCCTACTCCCACTTTTATCCCTCTGTCACTCACAGGCCTATGTGTCTAAAGTGGTCCACCTTGTCTAGTATTTTCTTCAAAATGTCCTCATCATTGATCGTTTTTGCTGCTGAAGCAGAATGTGCGAACTTAACTGCTGTGCCACCCGGCCGGCCCCGCCCCAAAACTACTTTTTAGAGTTAGATTTTTCTGTATAGTTATTCTAAGAGTGCTCTTAAATGTTAAAAAATGGAAGATTCCTAGGTTTTTCCAGAATGAAGAAACATTTTCAATCCTTGACACTATTGATAGCTTATATAAGGAAAGATTTCATGAAGATTATTTTCTTCTCTTATGTTTAACCCTATGAGATTCATTAGTAATAACCTACTCACAGTAATGAATTCATTTTAGAGTATTTTAAGTATAACCTGACAAATCAGTATGTAAATTATATTTACATACTGTATTTTAACAAGTATGTTAAATTGTATTTAAACAAGTCTTTAGTCTTACATCTCTCCAGCAGATATGAACCCCAAAGGAAGTGGAATTAGACTTCTTCTTCTGTGCAAAATGGAGTAATAGGGATTGGCTTTATGGTCTTGTTTGATACAACTAAAAACCCAGAAAAATATATAAAATAATGGCTTCCTGGACATTGGATATTAGCAACAGTGATCACCGATACATGAGAAACAAATGAAGTGAGCCCTATGGTTGCCCCAGGTTACTGCCTGGAGGGAGAGTCCAGGCCATGGCACCAGGAGGGGATCCTAAGCAGAGCTGAGGGTTCTCTTTGAGTTAAGTGAATAGAATTGGGAATCTGGGGAAGCAAAGGTGGCTAGCATTTGCAGAGCAGAGTACTGGAGAGAAGAGAGCTGCACAGAGAGAAAACTCCAGAGTTCTGCAGAGGGCCAGCCTCAAGTATGTAACTGAGTATTGCTGAGCATATAGATATGAGGGAAAACCTGAGGCCAGTGAAAGAAGCATGCAGAAGATTTAGAGGGAACACACTCTTAAGATCACATAGGGCCAGGAATAGTGCTTGTTCCTAATACCCACAGTGGAAAACCACATATTTCACAAGACATCAGAGTACTAGGACTTGTCTTGCCTCAGTAGTCAAGAAAAATTAGCCCTTAACTAAATGCTTCTCTGGTTGCACCTAACAAAGACTAAAAGCAAGAACTGAAATGAACACACTGTTTCCAAGTAACTTAATCGTATCCCAAAACAACACTTAAGAACACTTAAAGGAATACAGGAACATCCAGCACGCCACAAGGGAAGACTCCCAACATCTGGCATCCTACTGAAACTTGCCAGGCATGCAAAGATAAGGGGAAAAACAACCCATAACAAGGAGGAAAACAAATCAATTAAAACAACCCTGCAATGACACAGAAGAAAAGATAGTAGACAAGGATATTGAACACTTTTAACTGTATTCCACATGGTCAATAAGCTAGAGGTAAGATTAAACATGCTAAGAATAGACATAGAAGATATAAAAAAGACCCAAGTCAAATAATATCTAAGATGGGAAATAGACTGGATGGGATTAATGGCAGATAACACATCGCATAAGAAAAGATTAGTTAACTTGAGGACATAGTAATAGACATTATCCATAACGAGGCACAGAGTGAAAGACAATTTTTAAAAAATTAGCAAAGCATTAAAGAACTATGAATGGGATAACTTCAACTTACAACTTATATGTGTAATTGGAATCCTTAAAGGTGGAGGAAAAAATGCATAATACACAATTATATATATATATATATATATATATATGAAGAAATAATGGTCATTTTCCCCCCAAATTTTATGCAAACTTTAAACCCACAGATCCAAAAACCTCAAGCACAGTAAAAATAAAAAATACCCCAGTATACCCCAATATCAAATTGCTGAATAAAGAAAAACTCTTCCAAACAGCCAGAGAATAAAGATACAGGCTGTATGGGAGAAGCAAGATGGATGTCAATAGATGTTTTTTCTTTTTGTCTGAAACAATGCAAGCAAAAGAACTTTGGAATAAAATCTTTAAAGTATTGAAAGAAAAAATCTATTAACCTAGAATTCTTCACCCAGCCTAAAATATCTCTCAAAAATAGTAGTGAAATAAGGCTGTGTCAGACATACAAACGCTGAAAGGATTCAGCAGCAGCAGATCTGCACTATAGGCGATGTAAAAGGAAGTTCTTCAAGGAGAAGGAAAATGATATCAGATGAAAACGTAGATCTGTACAAAGGAAGAAAGACCACCAGAAATGCTAACCTCATGAGGAAATATAAAGGCTCTTTTTCTTGTTATTCAAATCTCCTTGAAAGATAATTGTTAATTCAAAAATTCATAATAATGTTTATAACGTGTGTAGAAGTAAAATGTATGAAAACAATAGCACAAATTCTGGAAGATTAGGAAAGGAAGTATACTTTTGTAATGTTCATATACTTTACAAGAGTACTAAAATGTCACTTGTAGGAAAGCAGTGATGTTAAAGATGGATACTATACATCCTACAGATACTAAAATGAGAGTGTAAAGAGTTATAGCTAACAAGCCAACAAAGGAAAATCCTAAAGAGTACCATAAAATATACTTGATGAATTCAAAAGAAAGCTGAGAAAGGGGGAAAAACAGGGTGAGAGGGGATGAGGAACAGACAAATTGAACAGAAGACAAACAGCAAGATGCTAGATTTAAATCCAATCGTCTAACAATCCCATGTAATGATGAATCACAATAATGTAAAGGTCTAAATATCCCAGTTAAAAGGGAGGCAACGTCAGATTAGAGAAAACAGCAAAACCCAACTACATGCTGCCTACATAAAAACACAAATAGGTTACAAGCAAAATGGTCGCAAGAAGTCTATGCTAACATTTATCCAAAGAAGGGTGGAAGGGTTATATCAACATCAGAAAAAGCAGATTTCAGATAAAAGAATATTACTGGTGATTAAGTTTACTTCATAGTACAAAAGGGTTCAATTAATTATGAGGACGTAGTGAGCTTAAATGTTTAAGCACTGCGTCATTTTCCATTGCTGCATAATAAATAACCACAAACTTAGCGGCTTAAAAACACCTATTTATTAGCTTGCAGTTCTGTAGGTCAGTCTGGCCACAGTTGTTCTTTACTCAGTTTCACAAGGCTAAAATCAAGACGTCAACTGGGCTGTGTTCTAATCTGGAGGTCAGGGTCCTAGGCCAAGGTTACGTGATTGTGGCAGAATTTCCATCCTGCATCTATAGGATTGAAGTCTCCTTCTTTGCTGGATGTCAGCCAGAGGCCATCCTTAGTTCCTAGAGTCCATCTGTATTCATTGCCATAGGGCCCCTTCCATCTTTAAAGCCAGAAACAAGAATCTATCTCACACAGAATTCCTCTCATACTTCAAATCTTTTTCACTGGGAACCATGTCACTTTTAAAGGCTCACCTGATTAGTCCAGGCCCACCAAGAATAATCTCCAAGGATTATACAGGGCATGGACATTGTTGGGCAAGATCCTGGGCACTATCTTAGAATTCTGCCTATCACATGTACCTAGTAAAAGAGCTTCAAAATACGTGAAGCCAACATTAATAAAATAGTAAGGTGTAATAGACAAATCCATGATTGTAGTTACAGATTTCAATACTCCTCTCAATAAGTTATAAAATAAGTAGAAAGAAGTTCTGCAAGGATATAAAGGACTTACGTAACGCTATCAATCAACTTGACCTAATTGATACTTTTAGAACATGTACTCAATATCAGCAGAATACACACTATTTAAAGTGCGTATTGAACATCTAAGATAGACCATATCCTGTGCCATGAAAGTGTCAATAAATTTTTTAAAGATTCAATTCATAGAAAGCATGATCTCTGAGAAAATGAAATTAAATTAAAAAATCAATGATAGAAAGGTCCTCCAGAAAATTCCTCAATGTTTGGGAACTAAATAATACACATGGGTCTCAATAACACATGGGTCAAAGAAGAAATAAAAAATGACATTCAAAGTATTTTCAACTGAAGGAAAATGAAGACACAACATATAAACATTTGGGATAGATAAATGAAGTAGGGACATTTCCAGCACTAAAATTCTATATTAGAAAGGAAAAAAAAAAAATCGGTGAAAATAAGTGTAAATAAAACCCAGAGTAAGTAAGCAAAGGAAATAATAAAGATCAGAGTGGAAATCAATGAAGTAGGAAATAGAACAAATACCAGGAATAAAATAGATGAAATTACTACAGAGTCTACAGATACAAAATGCATAATAAGAAAATCTTTTTTAAAATTTGCTGTCAATAATTTCAACAACTTAGATTAAATGGGCTAACTCCTTAAAGACATTAACTACCAAAGCTCACTCAGGAAGAAATCAATAGACACCCTGAATTGCCTTGTTTTAATTAAAGAAATTGAATTGAAGTTACTGTTTTAAAAACTTTCCCATTAAGAACTCCAGGCACAGATGAATTCTACAAATCATTTAAGAAAGAAATAAAACCATGTCAGGTGTGGTCAAGAGGTGTAATAAGTGGAACTCTCATGAACTTCTGATGAAAGTGTGAAATGATGCAAGAAGTTTGGAAAACAGTTTGAAAGTTTCTTAAAAAATTAAATACTGCAAGAGCTAGCCATTCCATTCCTAGGTATCTTCCCAAGAAAAATGAATGCGTATGTTTATACAAAGACTTGTACACGAATGTTCATAGCAGCTTTATTTGTAATAGCCAAAAAAGACTGGAAACAATACCCATGTGTATCAACGGATGAGTAGACCAACGAATTGGAGGATCTCCATACAATGAAATTCTACTCAGCAGTAAAAATGAAGTACTGATGCATGCAACAACACGGATGGTTATAAAAATAGTTATGCTGAGCTAAAGAAGCCAGACATAAGAGAGTGCTTGTAGTATACACTCACTCATGAAATTCTCGAAAAAGAAAACTCCTCTATAGTGACAGAAATATCATCAGTGTTCGCAGGAGGATGGGGTATCCAGCTGGGAGGGAGTAATTACAAAAGGCCTGCAGAAAGTTTTAGGGGTGATGGATACGTTCATCATCTTGATTGAAGCGATGTTTTCACGGATACATACATATGTCGAACTCACCAAATCATATAGCTCAACCATGTGCAGTTATTTTATCGTGATTATGCCTCAATTTATTAAGAAGCGAAGGCATGCAAATTGAATTTGCCATTTTTTCTATTTGATTGGCATTAAATTGACTTGGACTCCATGTCCTGGAGTTGTCAAAAATATTTCTAAATTCATAGATACATAAGCATACTCTAATTCCTACCTTAAAAAAAAATTTAGGGGCTGGCCCAGTAGCTCAGCAGTTAAGTTCTTACGTTCCACTTCGGCGGCCTGGGGTTCACCGGTTTGGATCCCCAGTGCCGACATGGTACCGCTTGGCAAGCTGTGCTGTGGTAGGCATCCCACATATAAAGTAGAGGAAGATGGGCATGGATGTTAGCTCAGGGCCAGTTTTCCTCAGCAAAAAGAGGAGGATTGGCAGCAGATGTTAGCTCAGGGCTAATCTTCCTAAAAATAAAAAATCACTCCCAGGCCGGCTAGGTGGCATAGTGGTCAAGTTCACACTCTGATTTCACTCCCCAGGGTTCACAGGTTCCATCCCGGGCGCGGACCTAGCACTGCTGGTCAAGCCAGTGCTGTGGCTGCATCCCACGTAAAATAGAGGAAGATTGGCACAGATGTTAGCTCAGCAACAATCTTCACACAGACACACATGCAAATTCACTCCCAATGCAGGTAAACCAAACTAAGATATAAAGTGCAGATTCATACATGCAGGAAAACTGTTGTTCAAACGAGTCTGAAGCACTTGAATTGTATTCAATATCTATCTAAAGAGTTCAAAGAGAAAGGTACCTTTAAGGGAATCAATTAGTCAGAAAGCAGAGGTCCTGCTGGAGTTTGGCCGTCTATCTATGTTCATCCAGAGGGAGTTACACAATTTGGATGTGGAGAGAACCCCAGTGGTGTGCCGGAGCCAGCTCACACCAGCTTATGAAAGCAAATTTGCACTCAAGTGCAAATGACTACCAAGTGCAAATGCACCAAGGTAGTCATGGCAGGAGTATTTATCCAACGGAAACTGGCAAACGACACAAATCAAAATTCTCCCCCGCTTCTCCTAGAGAACTGGTTGTTAAACGTGTGGCCACCACTGACTTTAAGGATCGTTAGCTAAGCCCTGTTAGTTTACACCTAGGGAAACTGAGGCCCAGTTACTTACCGAAAGCACATTGCGAACTAGTGCAAAAGCACTAGTTTTGGTTTTCTAAACCAAAACAAGAGAGTTCTTTAAATGACTGTAATTGTTGTCGTTTAATCAATTTTTTTTATCTTTTTGCTTTCTCTTCTCCTCTATATTCTTTTTCTATTGAGATTCTCTTACTTAGAAACTGTTTCTGACTCTGATATTTGTTGAAATGGTATCTAACTAGTTGATGTAAAATTATTTATGATGAAAATCTTGTCTCTGCATTTAGGTGCAAGCCAATCCAAGGCCACACTCAGAGGAAACAATCTCAGAAAACAGGAAGAATCGCAAAGAAATAAGGATATTTCATTCAGAGAATATTTCTGTGAAGTACAAGATTATACATTTATTAAAGACTCAATAACACTTAAAAGTAGGATAAAGATTCTGATTTCAGATTTTAGACATCTTTACAACTATCAATTTCTTAACTGTAGCATTTTGTTATAAAAATTTATATTTATAGACCTCATATTTATATTTAATATATTTAACATATATTATGTATAACATTATTATATATAATATATAATCATATTTATTCATATATTTTTATATATACAATTTTTATATGTATAGATAAAATTGATTAAGATATCAGCATTATCCATACTTGGGAACCCACTCTCACTTTTTTTTCTTCTTCTTCTTCTCTCCAAAGGCCCCCAGTACATAGTTGAGTATTCTAGTTGTGGGTCCTCTTAGTTGTGCTATGGGGGATGCCATCACAGCATGGCTGGATAAACCGTGCTAGGTCTGCGCCCAGGATCCGAATTGGCAAAACCCTGGGCCGCCGTGGAGCATGTGAACTTACCCGCTTGGCCACGGGGTCAGCCCCCCACTCCCACTTTTACCCCTCTGTCAGCCATAGGCTATGAGTCTAAAGTGCTCCCCCTTCTCTAGTATATTCTTCAAAATGTCCTCATCGTTGATCATTTTCACATGAAAACATTCATCAAGTCTTGATTGTCACCATGTTTAGAACTTATCTAAGAAATTCATCATAAAGTACAAAAAAATAAAAAGCTTAATTTTTCGAATAGGTTATTTTAAAACATACCTCTTGACCTGAATGGAATCTTATGGTGTGAAAAGTTGTCTGTGATATTTTTGAACAAGGAGAATGTTTCTGTGAGTCCTGACCTATTTGAAATAAGCCGTATTTGCAACACTGCCCTTTTTCCTTCAATACGCTCTCCCATTCTCCAAACTCTTGCCTAGTAATCACAGGTAGGAATATAACAATTACTGTATTTCTACTCTTCTATCTTTCAAAATCCGCCCTATTAATTTATTCAGCAAGTACTAGAATTATTACAGTGACTAAAGCAGGAACAAAATTCTACCTTCATAGAGGTTACATTCTTGTGGGGAGGGAGGACAACATAAAAAACTATAAGTACATTGTGTAGTATATGAGATAATAATAAGTGCTACAAGAAAAATAAAGTAGAAAACGGATGCAGAATATTGGGGCAGGGCATGTGGATGCTGCTGTTTTAAATAAAATAATTAAATGGAATGTATAACATGATGACAATAATTGATAACACTGTATTATAGAGTTGAAATTTGTTAAGAGAGTAGAACTTAAATGTTCACACACATCAAAAGGTAAATATGTAAAGTGATGGATTTATTAATTAACTCAGTGGGGAGAATCCTTTCACAGTGTATACATATATCAAGTCAACACGTTTACACTTTAAATATCATACAATTTTGTCGATTGTACCTCAATTTAAAAATAATAATAAATAAATAAATTAAATTAAATTAAATACTCTGGGAAAGCCTCAATGAAGTGAGAATTAAGGAAAGACCTAAAGGAACAAGAGTGCTCCTGGCAGAAGAAACAGCCTGTGCAAAGGCCAGAGCACCCGAGGAAGCCCGTGTGAAGCTCACAGTGAGCAAAGGGCAGAGTCTGATGTGGTTGGGCAGAGCTGTATGGCTTTATATGCCATTCTAGACAGGCAATCGAGTGGTCCAGAGACAATGACACACATCAAAATCCCTATGGAGGGATTCTTCCCTCTAAATCACCTTCTGCAAGAGCTGTAACGTAAATAAACAAAATGGATGGCATTTGAAAAACTACCAGAATATTTCTTTTTTTATGCATTTCTAAGCAATCAACTTTTCATTGCTTTTGAACTCAGTCTTCCTTTAAAATAAATAAATTAATTAAATTAAAATAAAATTTTAACATAAAAGAAAAAATAAAATAATAAAATGAACTCCCATATGCCCTATAACCAAATGAAAGTATCAAGATTTTGACAAAATTGTGTTCTTTATTCTTTCTTTCCTTTGCTGAAATATTTTAAAGCAATTGCAGGTCTTGTCATTGCACTCCTATACCTTAGTCTGCATCTCTAAAAACAGAGCCATATTCTTATGTAACCATAAGACCGTGATCACATGCAACTACATCAGATTATTCATGTTTACCTAACGCCCTCTTCGTAAACAAATTTCCTTGATTTTTCAAATTGCCTTTTTGCAATTGGTTTCTTTGCACCAATATCCAAACTCAATGACACTTCTTAAAGGGTAATGACAATTTTACTATCGACATAGTCTTACATCGTATTTTTAAAATATTTTAATCTTGGGTACTAAATTAGAGAAGGAATTGAGCAGTTAATAAGTACCCTAAATTCTACATTATATGTGACTTTAAATGAATATGCTCAAAAGTAATGCATTGGTATTACTTTTGTCACTCTTATTACTAATACAACCAACCAGCCCTGGTGGTTCAGTGGTTAAGATTCAACACTCTCATTGTCATGGGTCTGTTTCCCCATCATGAAACCACACCACTCGTCTGTCGGTTGTCATACTGGGGTAGCTCCTGCGTGTTGCTGAAAACTACGCCACCGGAATTTCAAATACCAGCAGGGTCACCCATGGTGGAGAGATTTAAGTGGAGCTTCCAGACTGAGACAGAAAAGGAAGAAGGACCTGGCCACCCACTTCTGAAAAAATTGGCCATGAAAACCCTGTGAATAGCAGCAGAGCATTGTCTGATACAGCACTGGGAGGGGAGAGGATGGTGCAAAAAGACCAGGTAGGGCTCTGCTCTGCTGTACAAAGGGCCACTAGGAGTCAAAATCAACTCGATGGCATTAACAACAAACTAATGCAATTAACTCATTAGACCATCACCAACATAGAACTGCTGTTCTGCTATTTTTTTAAATCACAAGAGGGATTAGCTTACATACACATAGCTTAGATACAGAAAACTTTACACGAAATAGTTAAAGAAAAGAAAATAGAAAAAGCAACCAGGTGCTAACACCGTAGAAAACGACAATGGTCCCAGCAGGGAGAAGTGGAGGCCCAGCGTCTTTCAAATAAGCATTTATTCTACATAATGCAACTACAAATGATAGGTCTTAATTCCAACATTATTGTAATTCATTTACAAAGCAGCATTTGATTTAGGCTGTACAAAGACTTGGCAATAAAATCCACCAGAACTTTTACAAAGCCTTCAGTTTTTCCTTCATGTATTTCCCTAAAGTTTACACATGTGTTTTTACAAAAATTAAAAGTTTCTCTCCCTTTATAGCCTAAAATCAATGATAGCATCTCTCTTTCTCTTCATGTATGTTTTAGTTTTGGCCTTCCTTTATTAAATACTCTTGAATAGCAAACCATTTGGTGTAGAGAATGCAGAAAATGATTTGGTGCTGATGACCCCATTTATTAAACAACAGAAAAATGTCATCTTGTGTCCTTTCCCAGTGCATGTCACTGAACCTGAACTGAACAAAAGAGACTCAATCTTAATTAATCATCTTCTCCTCCTTTTCCAACAACCATTTGCTGACTGATGGTAAATTTATTCATGGGCTTCAAGTTTGAGGGAGAGGGGAAAATCGAAAATTCTAAGACATTCAAGTCACCGTGTAAAGATTTCATAATATACATTGATCTCTGACTGACATTGGGTATTATGACATCAACGTCCCACAGCTAAAGATGCCTTTCCACCTTCACAGATATGCTTTAAATGTAAAATATTGTGTTTTTCTACTTTCACAGATAAGCTTTGATTATAAGCATGTTTTGTCACTTAATAAACTTTTGGTAGTTTTATATTTTTTTCTTCCCGGTGGTCCAGTGTGGTCCCTGGATTCTTTTCTGTAAAAGTATTCTATGGATATTTAATAGATAAAATATTTGTTTTCAACTAAGTTGTATCTTAAATGCAAAAATGAGTCATTGTGTTCACTCAAGGATGTCTCTCTCAAGTGGATGGTTCAATTGTCCCTCCTAGGCAGGAGACATTACTTAGTCGTATACAAAGACAGAGATAAAATAAATGTTATCATTGACAATAACTTTAATATGTATTGAACATTTTCTAGATGGAAATCATTTTGCTAAGCCCTGGATTACTTCATTTATACTTCACAACACAACAATCTTACGAAGCAGGTACTGTTGTGATCCCCAGTTTCCAGAGGAGACAACCGAGGACTGGAAAGTTAGATTAACTTGGATGTCAGATACCTTGCTCACACTGCTCCTGAAGACATAGACTCTTCCATCTTTCAGGAAACTTAGTGTATTAAATGTAAAATAGTCTTCTTGATGTTCAGCTCCAAGCTGAAATGTATTAGTATGGCTGTCTACGTGCTAACAGAATCATAGAATGTCATAGAGTGTCATATTGGGAGTTAAACGTACAGGGGTACAAGCAAAGTTTTTGCTCTCAGGGAGCTTCTATTTTAATGGGAAGACAGCCAGGCAATAAACAGTACATCCTATAATACCAGAGAACGCTAGTGCAATAAAAAAATAAAAGCAGTGTACAATGAACATTTCATTTAAGGATGACCAATATTTTTGAGCACTCATATGACATTTCGATAATGTAGTCTACATTATGAGTTTTGACCTTTCCCAAAATGGAAAATAGAAAACTTACTTTTCCAGCCACCTTTCCTCTAGGATGCAGGCAATATCTTGGGTTCTGTCAAACAGATACACTAGCATAAGATTTCAATATGGAACTGAATATCATGAAAACATTTGTTTCATTCAGGACATTGAGTTTCTTGATAGATGTGGTGGTGGAAGAGTCCAGGTCCTCAGGAACAGTACTGGCCGATTCTGGATTCTGGTATTTAGTCCCCCAAACACTGGTGTGAATGGAGTCCTAGCATCATTGGTATAAGTTGTGGCATTGGTGTGATGTGTGTTACTTAATATCTTTTAATACATTTCTCACTTCATAAACTGTACGTTGTGAGTTTTATGGTTTCCAACTAAGAACTATGGTGATACATGGGGATGGATGTAATAGATTGGTCATAAAAGGACACTTGGAAAAGGTGATACATCAGAAAAGACAGAAATGTAAAGCAGCAAAGCAGACAGAGATGAAAACAGAGAAAATAGTAAATAAAAAGTCCTGAAATGGGTGTCAGCTTGATGTATTTTTGGAGCAGGAAGAACATTGGTATGGCTAAGAGGAGTAAGCCAGGTGGATAGTCATAGGCAATGGGATCAGGCAGAGAGTCATGAGAAGCATTGAAGATTATGACAAAGAATTTGGATTTCATGGTGAGTGTAATAAGAAGTCACTGGGTTGTTTTGAGAAGCACTTTTATAATATGACTTACATTTCAAAAATTTACTCTGACTGATGTACAGTACTGATTACAGGGAAACCAGAGTAGCAGTGAGAACCACATAGTCTAGGAGAGAGACAATAATAGATTAAGCTAAATTGGAAATAGTGGAGATCATAGGAATAAGTTAGACTTCAGATATAATTTGAAAGTAGAGGTGCCACTTTTGTTTGTGTAGTGGATATGCATTGTGAAAGAAAACAATTGGACAAATTGTGGTCATTTACTATGAGTGAGGCCGCTTGAGGAGTTTTTATTTGTTTGCTTGTTTTAATATGTGGATAGGGGAATAAAAAACTCAGTTTTGAACTTACTCATGAGATACCTAAACAGATATTTCAAGTAGGCAATTTTCTATGCCTATGGGGCGTTCAAGAGAGAATATTGGGTTAGAGCCATAAATTTTGGAGTCATCTGCACATAGATGGTATTTAAAATCTCCAGATACAAGATGACCCTTTTGGTACTAAGAGGAGATAGGCAATGCAAAAGGGCTGTGTACTAAGCTGTGGGACATTCTAACTTTAGGGCTGGGGAGAGCAGGAGGAGTAAGAAAAAGACACTGAGAAAGAGTGGCCAATGAGATGAGGTGAAAATGTGGGACAGTCTTGAAGAAAGTGTTTCTAGAAAGATGAGGTCAACAGCCACGTTAAATGCTGCTGATAACTGGGATAAGATGAGCCCTGAGAATTGACCATTAGTATTTGGGAAGAAAGAGGTCACTATTGGAGTCAGATCAAGGAGATTTTGAGAATAACTAATGCAAGTGGAATAAGAAGCAATGAAAATCTCACTTGCAGGTATGGAGAGACTAGAGAATGAGGAAGTGGGCGCGAAGAGTGTATAGTCCACTGGTTTTCTGTAAAGAACAGAGAAATGGAGTTAAGTCTGAAAGCACAGAGGTTAGCAAGGATTTTTCTCTGTTTTTTTTACCATATTCACATCGACGCAGAAATCCACTAAAAATTGCAATATGTGATTTTGCCAACTTTTAAAAGTTTTATTTTATTTATTTTAGCTGCCATTACCAATGGCTCACTGAAACACAAATCAAATGGCTCCTGCTATCTTGATAGCAATGCACCAAATTTCATCAAAACTACTCAGGTTATTAAAAAATGGTTTTAGAGTAGACAGACAATTTTAAAGTGCTGAACAGTTTACTTGAAAGAAAGACTTCACTTCATCTTATCAAAAATGTTTTGTTTTCACATGCTAACAGGCTATAGAATGAAAACACGTGATCATAAATATTTTAGGTTAAGGGTATCTAAATTTTGATGCTAAAACAATGCTTAAAGTATTTATAAAATAAAGTAGAGAGAAGACAAAAGCCAAGAGAAGATCAGGGAAGTCTGATATTCCCAAATTAATAATGAAGCAAGGTCCAAAGGCTTTTACTTTGGCCCTACTATATATATACTGGGCAATACGCTAAGTGCTATAGGGGACACTCATAATTATGAGACATGGTTCTATACACCAAACGACATACAGATAGAATTGGGAAAATTAGTATGCATTAAGAACATAATAAAGCAAAATAGTAAGTAAATGGGCAGTATAGACAATACGCGCCATAAAGTTCAGTGCAGGAAAAAGAACTGTGATCTAGAATCATTAGTTATCCTCCATGAGAGCCCGAAATGAGGAGCATGCACAGAATCTGGAAAGGCAAGTAAGAGGGGAAAGAAAATTCTCAGGAGAGAGAAGGAAATTTTAGAGTAATTTAGTAACAATTCAATTAAAAATGCTTTTCTTGACTCCCGTTGTGTTATATGTTTAAGAGCAGGAATACAAACACAGTGAAGTTCCTCACCCGCTAGAGTGACTATAGTCGTAAAGACATACTGTAACAGGTGTCGATGAAGAGGGAGAAAATGGAAGCCTCGTATGTTGCTGGTGGGTATGTAAAATCCTGCAATCACTTTGAAAAAGTCCGACAGTTTTTCAAAAAGCTAAATTTAGAGTTACTCTATGACCTAGCAATTCTACTCCTAGGTGAATTGAAACATACGTCTACACAAAAACTTATACACAAATGCTCTTAGCAGCACTGTTCATTATAGTTAAAAAGAAGAAACAAACTAAATGTCCACCAACTGATGCATGGGTAAACAAAATATGGTACAGTCAGCTCTCCACATTGGTGGGTCCCACATCTGTGGATTCAACCAACCATGCATCGAAAGCCTTGCAGAAATTTTGGTCCTGTCCAAAATATCCAGGAAACATTCCATCCATGCCAAAAGGTCTTCGATATTTGGTCCTGTCCAAAACCATTTGGCATGGACAAAAGCTCATGGACGTTTTCAACAGGACTAAATGTCAAGGACCTTTTGGCGTGAATCAAATGTCTTATGGATGCAATGTCTTATGGATGTTTTGGACAAGACCAAGTGTTTGCTCATCAATCAAAAGGCCCTATGGTGGTTACGTCTGTCCCAAACATATACAGACTTTTTTTTCTTGTCATCATTCCCTAAACAATACAGTATAACAGCTATTTACATAGCATTTACATTGCATTAGGTATAATAAGTAATCTAGAGATGATTTAAAGTATGCAGGAGGATGTGCATAGGTTATGTGCAAATACTGTGCCATTTTATATAAGGGACTTGAGCATCTAAGGGTTTTGGTATTCGTGGGGTTCTTGGGACCAATCTCCTTTGAATACTTAGGGGTGGCTGTATATACATACAATAGAACATTATTCAGCCATAAAAAAAGAATAAAGTGCTGGTACATACTGCAATAGGAATGAACCTAGGAAACATTATGCTAACTGAAAGAAGCCAAACACCAAAGGCCACATACTGTATGATTCCATTTATAGGAAATTTACAGAATAGGGAAATTCATAGTGACAGAAGGTCGATTAGTGGTTTCTACGGGCTCAGGGGAGGAGAAAATGGGGACTGACTGCTAACGGGTAGTGGTTTCTTTATGGGATGATGAAAATATTTTGGAATTAGATAGTGGTGATGGTTATACAACCTTGTGGATATACTAAAACCCACTGAAACTGTAGACTTCAAAAGGATGAATTTTATAGCATGTGAACTATCTCATTTTTTTAAATTGGGAGATATTCCAAATTCATAAACAACAACAACAAAAAGATGAAGACCTTCTTCATGTCTTTGTGTTTTGGAGTCACAGAGGAGTAGAAGCAGATGCAAAAGATGGGGAGATAGTGGGTAGACTAGGCTGACTGGAGAGGAGTGTTTAGGCTCCTGAGGGCATAAATAAAGGTGAAAACATGGGAAGTGACAATTTTATTATTTTTAAAATAAGTAATATGATGTCAAGGATTAGGGAAGACTGAGAGATCCAAGTCAATTCATTACAGGCTGCAATACGTAAAGAAAGCATTATTATGTACATCCCCATTTAAGAGATAAGAAAACCAAGATCTACGTACCTGAAGAAGCTCGCCTGAGATCATATAGCAAATAAATGACAGAGTCACAATTTGAACTCAGATTTGCCTGACTCCAGAGTCAACACCCAGGACTATTCTTTCTCCCCTTGAATGACATATTTTATCACAAAGAAATTTCCAAAATAAATAAAATCGCTTTTATACAGTAGTACCAAATTTTATTTTTCTTCCATTGTCAGATGAAAAGTTAAATTTGAGTTATATTTTACTGGTACACTAGTTTCTTAGGAACCAATTGATATTCACCAAGTGCAAAGGGAAATGTCAGCTTCTTTTAAGATGATTTATTCCCTTTGAAGTTGAATCATTTTAAAAGTATTTACTCTAGAGAATTGTATAGAACACCCCATTTTTCTTAGACCTTACCAAACATATCTAAGAAGGTATAAAATTATATTTATAGTAGACGTTCAAGCAAAGAGGGAAATTGAGGCACTGAGAAGAGGATACTTTTTTAGAGTCCTGTTCAAGGTTATTTAGAACAAAACATAACATTTTATATTGCTTTTCTCTTCTGCCTTCTAATATAAGTTGTTGAAGGGCCATTCAAGAAGTAGTCCCATTGTTAAGGTATCTTTGTCATCTTCTGTTCTTCCATTATCTCTTAATCATACTCATAGTGAAAATTTGCCTAAAAATGATAACTTTACTATAATTATTTATTCATTTTATGATTCAACTTTCAAAATTATTTTCAAAGACAATCTACAATGCTTGAAGCTCTGCGTCAGTTGCTACGTTAGTTAGCATTTGGGTTGGATGCCAATCACTGGAAATCCCCATTCACTGTGGCTTACACTGGATAGAAGTTTACTGCTCTCTCTTATCCAGGAAGTCGGACACAGTCAGCCCCACATTGCAATGACACATCGCAATGTCCAGGACCCAGGCTTTTCCATCCTAGTGCTTTGCCCTGTGTGGATTTTGATTCCAAGTTATTTTCATGATTCCAGGTGATTGTCAGAGTTCCAGTTATTCGATCCAGTAAAAAGGAGGAAGGGGCAAAGAAACATGCAGATATGTTTTTTTCCTTTAAGGACACTTTCTGGCAGTTAGACACACAATTTCTGCTTACAACCCACTGAACATAGTCACAGGGCCACAACTGACTGCAGGGAAAAGTAGGAAATGTGATCTTCATTGTGGATAATACAGCTAAAAAGAAGGGGTTCTATTACTGTGGAAAAGGGGGAAATAAATCTTTGCAGGTGTTGCAGTTCAGGGTCCCTGGGGAGCAGATTCTGAAATGGAGATTATGTTCAAGGAAGGTTATTAGGGAGTATTCTTGGGATCAACACTTATGGAAGGTCCAGGAAGGCAGTAGTTGTGAGTACAGGGAGAAGGTGAGCTGCTCTGCCGTCCCAACAAAGACCTAAGCTAACCCATCAGAATTGTTCCCAGTTGGAGTGAGGAAGCTGAGTCTTCATCTCATCTTTGATCGCTTGTTGCAGACTGATGGTGGAAGGAGGCGTGGCACTGGGTAAGACGGTAAAAAGCGCATCTTACCCCGGACATGTGAGGACCTTATATTCCAGTCACAGTCCAAACAGCTCTAACACAAGGTAGAAAGGATTAAGTGTTTAAGAAAAAAAAATGCAAATAAAGAGCTATAGGCATTCAGAAGTTACTTTTTGTCCACTCCTTTACAATTCTTATGAAGTATCTGCTGAGTGTTAAGCACTGTGCTAGGCTGTATGATAAAAACAAATGAATATAATGGACATGCTCCTTTGCCATCAAGGAATTTAGTGACTCATTTGGGAGAATGACTAAAAACAAGTAAACAAGTAAACTAACAGCTAATTGTGATATGTTGCAGGAAGGAAATAAACAGTAAATGAATGAGTAACTGTGAAATACATATTTGAAGGAGATATTCACAGGGAGTATGTAATCACATAAGCTAAGAATTGGTGATGAGAAGGAAGCAGCCTTGGGAAGAAAGAGCAGATAGATTTCTAGGCAGGGGGTCCAAAATGTTCAATAACAAAGTGACAAGTTAGAGAAGTGAAAGAATGTCAGCATGACTGGAACATAGGGAGCAAAGAAGAGAGTGGTTTGAGACAAGGTTCAAGCGTTAAGAAGATCATTCAGTGCCTGAGAATCTGGGTTGTGTTTTAGGCACAATGGGAAAAACGGGAGTTTAACACACACAAGAGCGTACATAATCTGATTAACATTTTACATAAATTACCTCTGGCTGCAATAGAGATAGGGATATTTGGGGATTGAAAAGGCTCCAGAAAACTTGACATAAGTTTTGGGAATTGCTTTGAACAGTTATGTAATGAACACATAAATGTGAATGTGCCACATTCTAGAGATACAGTGATGAGATAAGAAAACAAAGCTTTTCCATCATGAACCTTATTTTCCACAAAGACATTCTCTCTCTCCCTCTATTCACGTACACACCCCCCCCCACGAATTAATGAAAATGAATGGATGAAAAGTAACCTCTGAATAACTCCTATAGCTCTTTATTTCTTTGCTTTTGGTTCTTTAAAGTGCTTATTTCCTTACCATGTATTAGGGTTGTTTGGGATATATATATATGTATATACACACACATATGCATACATATATATGTATAATATGTATGCTAAATTATGTATACATTCTATATTATATACATGTATATATGTGTATATATTATGCATACATATATATGTATAATATGTATACTAAATTATGTATACATTCTATATTATATACATGTATATATGTGTATATATTATGCATACATATATATGTATAATATGTATGCTAAATTATGTATACATTCTATATTATATACATGTATATATGTGTATATATTATGCATACATCGTGTATATATACTACACATAGTATATATGTAATACTACATAGATATATTGTACATAATGCGCTGTATACTAAATTATGCATTAATATTAAGAGTTTTCATGTTTTTGAAAATATTTGAGTAGAGATGCTAACTTTACTAGAATAATTGGTACAGTATAATCTTAACTTTGTCATGTCTAATACTGTGCATCACGTCCACACAATATTCTCTGTTGAATTCACATATTTCTGTTTATATGTTTCTATGAAGATTTCATATTTTTATTGTAGTGAACAATTACTGTTTTAAATATCTTTGCCTCTTTTTCTATTTTATGTGAAATTATATCTATCCAAGCATAAGTTCTCATTTTAAAATGTAATGTTCAAGTCAAACATTAGTGTCAAAGCACAAATATTTTTATTTATCTATGACATTATTTAATTCATTCTATTTGTGAAGGAATAATATATTTATAAAGCAATTCATAAGTTTTCTACCTTGACTTTAAATAGGATAGGCTAGTGGAGCATAGAGGAGAGCTGAATGCAATGCTCTTCATGACGTTTAAAAATTGTATTTTCATAGAATTTTGAGTTATTTCACATGAGAGATTTATGATAGTATGTTATGGTTCTACCCATTTCACAAAAGTGGGGTAGCTAAGGGAATGCTCACTTCATTAAAAAAAAAAAAACCCTTCTCTATTTGTTGATTTTTCCCAAATAGACCTTTTTTTTGTCTCTCAAAAGCAGAACACTGGAAACTCACTGAAATTTAGGTACAACGACACTTCCACCCATAAGCTTCTAAACTTTCAAAAGTGTTTCAGACAGAGATCTGAACGTGCTAAAATCTGGAGACTGCTTTTCAACAATGAACAATGTGCTTCCTCGAGGAGTCTCAGCTGATCAGAGAGAGAAAAATCTCTAAGGGAGCAAAATAGATGTGGGGAAGCACTCAAACTTAGGTCAAAGCTGCCACTCCTTTGAGCTACGGAAGCAAACCACATATTTATTGCGCATCGTTCATGTGCAAGGTTGGGCCTGAGGTGTTAAGAAGACGACAAAGCACTGGGCCCTTCCGCCAACTCGCAGAGGAAGATCTCTTTACTCAACAGAGGGAAAGTGACAAATGCTAAAACAGAGGCAGAAGCTACCTGTAAAGGGATTCAGCTGCCTGAAGTTTCTCTCCCCTGCAGAAAAATTCTCTCTGAGGTGCAGACTCCTAAGGACTCATTTTCCCTCCAAGTACAGGAGCTGTATGAGGAACCATAAAAGGCTTTAGCAAAGAATTGGGGTAGATTTTTTTCAGTGAGGTGTGACTGACTACAAAATACTCTTAGGAATGCAACCCGGGGCTGCCGTAATGGTATGAAGCAAAAAGCCAGAGCAGATTACCCGGCCTTCCATCATTTTTTTTTTCTTGTTTCTAAATCAAATAGAATTAAGTCTAAATCTCAATATGCAAGATTTATATATTATGCTTGATTTCAGTACTGGCTTAAATATTACTAATTAGCAAAATATAGTGCCATCAAGATTTTTGAGAAAACTCTCTTGGCCTCACATTATTCAGAACATTTTAATCACAGTGGAGACTAAACCCTCAGGTTTGATAAGACGTTTTAGTTGGAGCTCCAGGATCATGTGCAGCCCTGAAAGGGGCGACAGGCATCTCAGTTTCTCGGTCTCTGGGCTTCTGTTGCTAGGCATTCACAGAGAGAATAATGGCAGGGCCAATTTAAGGGTCCTTTTCTCCCCCTGCCCCTCTTAAACTCCTGTTTCCCTGGTTCTGAAAATCAGTGAATATTAGGAGGCAGCCTAAAGGGAGGCCAACAGAGCTTTCCGCAGGTTAGCGTCTACTTTATATCCCTGGGCAAAGAATATTAAGGTAAGAGCTACTCAAGATTTTTTTAAAATTAGCATTCTGCTCGACAGAAGTTTTTTTAAAAAAGTAGAAGTTTGCTATTGTTGCTTCTAATGAGATTACAGGTCTATTTTGAGTATTAACAGTGTTAGCACTTTGTGGAACGTACAAATAATTTTTTTTAAAGCATTAATTTTCCTTTAAAATGTGTGACGCATTATAATCCAGTAGCACTGTGTGTAGAGAAAATCTTCTGGCAGAATTGAACAATATATGCGAAAATAGCCTGAAGAAAAGCATTCATGTTGAAAACTTCCCGTGTTACCATTGCTTGTGGCACACTCAATTACTTAGCTATTCCTTTAGTCGATAGATAAATCAACCACTAAATCAACAGATTCTGTACTGTGAAACTGTTAATCCTGTGGATGTAGGATATCGCTGCTTTAATTTTACAGAAATGCTGATTGCTCTGGGTATAGAAACCACGGGGAGCACAGTTGGTGCACTTGCAAATACAACTGCTTTCTTTTCATTTGAAACCATCCTCTGTGTTTGCTGTTTCTGTCCGTTTTCTAACATAACAGAAATTGTCTTCCATGTGTTAACAAAAACTAAGAATCTAAATTAATACGTGAGATCAGGTTAATCTGGGGGAGGTCTAGTTTAAGACCTGGAGATGATAGACCTGGGCTCAAATGGTGGTTCTGTCGCTTTTCAGCTGCCGTACCTTAGGTAGTTACTTGACTTCTTGGTGAAATGGGGATTATGACTCACAGTGTCACAGGTTGTTAGAGAAATTCAATAAACGAATACAGTTTATATGTTGCTTAATATAAGACTTAGCCCAGAATCAGTGTGGAATGAACAACTAACAATTATAATTATCAGGAGAAGGTAAATCAGTTTTAATCTGTCCTCCTATTGTCAATAAGAAGGAAAAACTCAGGAAATTTATATGTCCAATGAGAATTTATAGTACAGTGGAGCCACACAGAAGGCTTAGAGTGAGAATAACGCTGCCTTAAGGATCAAAGAAATTGAAGGATAGGTGGCTTTAGGGTTTGGCTATGGCAAAAGGAGAGAAAATATAATGGAAATGAAGCATAGAATCGATCAGGTGTAACTCTGGTTTCTTGATGTAATAATATCCCAACTTTTACCAATATATTCCTTTACGTTGTATAAAACCGTCTCATAGGCGATGACCCACGTAATCATCTCAGGAAGAATAGAGAGGGAATAACTGAAGGTTGGCGAGGTCAGGGGACGCATCTAAGGTCATTCAGCAGTTATGTGACAGAGCAGAGATGAGAAAAAAGATCTCAGCTTCCAATCTGATACTATTTGCCACGCTGCCTTCTTTCTATACTGTGCTGAATATGGTTTTAAAGGAAATAATGAAAGGATTCAGAGGGAAAGGGTCCATGAAAATATGAGAAAAAGTATGTGCTTTGTTAGGATAGGGTAGATGTGCTGTAGTCAAGAGAGAGAGTACTGTCTAGCGGAATTTGGGAGCAGGAGCACTGATAAAGGTAAGGGGAAGACATCTGTTGGCTGCTTCAATGCAGATCTGGAGAATTCCTTTGCCTATATTCATAGACATGTTTTCAGTGGATGATTTCCTTTACTTTTTTTTTTTTTAAAGATTTTTTTATTTTTTCCTTTTTCTCCCCAAAGCCCCCCGATACATAGTTGTGTATTCTTCGTTGTGGGTTCTTCTAGTTGTGGTATGTGGGACGCTGCCTCAGCGTGGTCTGAAGAGCAGTGTCATGTCCGCGCCCAGGATTCGAACTAACGAAACACTGGACCGCCTGCAGCGGAGCGCGCGAACTTAACCACTCGGCCACGGGGCCAGCCCACCTTTACTTTTTTTTTAAAAGACCACCAAACTTTAACCACTAGGCCATCAGGGCTGGCTCAAAATTATTTCTTCTAACTGTAAAAGTAAGTGTTCCTTTTTTTGCATGAAAGCTAACGTGTTTATGAATGAGTTATATGCCTTTTCTTTTTTTAACTGAAGGACTGAGACAGGAATGTTAATTAAAGGTGTTTTGTGTTTGTCAAAGTGCCCATGGTGAAGGTAAGATGTCTTATGCTAATGAGCACTGTTACTACAACTCTATTCTAGTAATGGCTTACCTAGCGCTGATTCATATTTTTACCCAGCTAAATACTGTACACCTTCTTTAAGCCATTGATATGTTGTGGCAAGTTGTATACTGAATCCATTTCTGAATTTCACTGTATGATTTAGCTTTTGAGAACTGAACAGTAATGATACAACTAATGAAGGAGTTGAGTATAATAAGTTATGCATCACAATTAGTGGGAATACTTCAGATGAATGTAAAGCATTTTGTGAGCTATTTTTGTTCTGATTATAATACTTGTCTACAACATCTGGTCATTTTCTAAATTTATTACTAATAACAGTTTGTCAGCAGCCAGGATATCTCTAAATTTAAGCTGTTTATTTAAATTAGGGTATTATATTAACCATTTTCCTGCTGCTTGAAAAAAAGCAACCCTCTCAGAAAGATTACTTTTGTATTTCGGTGACATTTATGTGTAACAATCATGTTTCAATAGAATGACCATGCTTGAATTTAACTCATATAAAATGGGGGGGAGATCTTATTGGCTCTTCATTTTTCCATCTTAAGTGGATTTTGTAATTGGGAAAAAAAACAATTGTTGGAATGCTATTCAATGATTTATTATTAGGTTTTCGTTGTTGTCTTTTTGTAAATCCATATTCCTGATATTGAACCGTTTTTATCAATATTATTTTGGCTTCACGGTAAATATACAAATATATATGTTATTAGAAACAGTACTTAACACTTTTCTCTTTTGATAAAATTAGAGTAAATTTTCTAAGGTCTAAATTTAACTAAGTTTACCTGGTTTTAAGAGAATGTGTATGGAGACAGAGTTAGGTATAGAAAAACTACTAACTCGGTTTTAGAAAACCTGGACTTCAGCCCTGATTCTAACAGTGAAGTCTTCTTAGTGTCTTACTGTATTTTTTCCCTCCATTTTATGTTCTAGGTGTATTAAATTTTTGGTAAATATCAACTCAATTTAAGTTGATGCCCTGCCCTGTCGATCATCTCTGCTCTACAGATGAGTATATGTATTAGATTTGTAGTATTTGGTAAAGGAAAGATTATGCTCTTGATTTAAGAAAGATGAATACACATCTAGAAAGGGGCAAAAATTCTTGATTTCAACTTTATTAAATTCTGTTTCTTTCACTTTAAAAAATTAATACGTAAATTGCATACAGTAAAATGCACAGCTCTTAAGGATGTTGTTCAATGATATTGACAATTGTGTATACCCAGTACACATAACCCAAAGCAAAATGTAAACTATTTTCATCATCCCAGAAAGAGCTTTTGTGTCCTTTTCCAAAAAACCTTCCCACCCCCAGAGGAAACTACTTTCTGATTTCCACCACCATAAATTAGATTTTCCTGTTCTTGAACTTCATATAAATAAGGTGTGACATAGGTATTCTTTTTTCTCTCAGATATCTCACTGAACCTATTGATTTTGAGATTCATCCATGTTACTGCGTATATCAGTATTTCATTCTTTTTTATTGCAGAATAGCAACCCATTGTATGAACATTCCACTTTTCATTTATGTCTTCTTCTCTTGATGGCCATTTGAGTTGTTTCCTGTTTGGGGCTACAATTATGAATAAGGGTGTCATGAATATTCTTGTACAAGTCTTTTTGTGGACGTGTTTTTATTTCTCTTGGGTAAACACTTCAGTGTAAAATTCCTTTATCAAGGGTTGGATGTATGTCCCACTTTCTAATTGCCACACAGTTCTCCAAAGTGGTGTTACCATTAAGCTTCCACTGGAAATACCAGCTTTCTGATTGCTTTACTCCCTTCCAACATTTGATGTTGTGAGTCTTTTCAATTTTAGTTCTTCGAATGGCTGTGCAATGGTATCTAATTATTGTTTTAATCACTTTGCTGTGATAACTAAAAATGCTGAGCACCTTTTCATGTGTATGTTGGTCGTTTGTATATCTTCTTTTGTTATGCGACTGTTCAAGGCTTTTGCTAATTTAGTAATTGGATTATCTTTTTATTATTGATTTATAGGAATTCATTTTATATTCTGCATGGATAATTTATTCAAATATCTAAATTCTTCTCATTTTCTCCAATGTGGGGCTTGCTATTCATTTTCTTACTTGTGTCCTTTGATGAGGTGAGGTTTTTAATTTTGAAGAGGTTCATTGTATCTGTTTTTTTATGGTGCATGCTTTCTGTGTCTCATCAAAGAAATCTGTCTACACCAAGATCGTGAAGATATTCTCTTACATTTGCTTCTTGAAGGCTATGGTTTAGTTTTTATATTTAGTCTATGATCCATCTTAAATTAATTTTGGGTTTGGAGTACATTAGAGGTGAAGAGTCTTTTTAAAATTTACGTATTTATTTGCTCTAGTATCTTTTGTTAATAAGATTTTTTTATCATTAAACTGGCTTGGTGCTTTTGTCTAAAATCAGTGTGGATTGATATCTGGACTCACTATCGTCTTCCAGTGTTTTTTTTAGAGAAAACTCGCTCTTAGCCTTACAGTATTAGGAATACCAATGTCACACTGTACTGATTACTATAGATAAAGTATTGAAATCAGGTAGAGTGGGCCATTCCTTTTAGTTCTTTTTGAAAATTGCTTGACTATTTTAGATGGATTCAATCACGAACTTGCCTAAATTCACTAATTAGTAGGGTTTTATTGCTTTAATTTTTGAGGATTACATAGAGATTCTGTGTATGTGAGTATGTCATCTCTATGTAACAATGTTTTACTTTTTTCCTTTCCAGTCACTCTGCTTCTCATTTCTTTTGTATGCCCTGTTGCAGTGACTGGGACTTCTAATACAACACTGAACGGAAGTTGTAAGAGCAAACATTTTTGCTTATTCTATTAGGGGAAAAGCATTCAATGTTTTATTATTAATAAAGATGTCATCTGTGTGTATTTTTTAATGACTTTCTATTCCTAGTATGCAGAGAGATTTTAATATGAACTAATGTTTAATTGTCAAATGCTTTTACTGTATCTATTTAGACATAGACACATACATTTTTTTCTTTGGCTAACATGGTAAATTACCTTGCTTGATTTCTGAATGTAAACCAACCTTGAATTCCTGGAACAATTCTCATGCGGTCATGATATATTAGCCTTTTACATAGTGCTATTGTTTAGTTATAGTGTCTTTGTTTTCATGTCTGTGAAGGACCTTAGTCTGTGGTTTTGTTTTTCTTGATTTATTTAATTTTGTAATATGTGGTATTAGTGTTTGTATGCCCTCATAAACTGAGTTGGGATGTATTATCTTCTCTTCTATTTTTAAAAAGTTCATGAAGACTTGTGATATTTTTTCCCTTAAATGTTTGATAGAATTTACTAATGAAGCCATCTGGGCCTGGAGGTTTCTTTGTTGGAAAGTTTTTATTATGAATGAGGTTTTTTGGACTTTTTTATATCTCTTTCTATCAAGGTTATTAAGTTTTTTTAATAAAGAATATGTCCATTTCACTTAAATATATTGGCATGTGGGTCTTCTGGAGACAAATTCTTTCAGATTTTGCCTATTGAAGATGTCTTTATTTCCCCTTTACTTTGAAGGATATCTTTACTAGGGACAGAATTCTAAATTAACAAAATATTTTTTCCTTTTAGTACTTCAAAGATATCATTCCATTATCTTCTCTCATTCATTGTGTTTAATGAAAAGTCAGCCATAATTGTGCCCCTTATGTAATATGGCTTTAAAAAAATTTTTTTTTAATTGAGTGCTTTCAGTATTTTCTTTTTATTCTTGGTGTTTCCAGATTTTACCTACAATATGCCCAGACACAATTTCCTTCTTGGGATTTTTTGAACTTAAGTGTCTAGGTTGTTGCGTTTCATCACTTTTGGTAAATTATTTTCTATTATCTTTTAAAATTTGTCTTTTGTCCTAATCTCTTTCTTTTATCCTTTATTTTTCTGCTTTATTTACTCCAACTATATGTATGTTAAACCATATGAAAGTGTCTCACAAATCTCAGGCAGTGTTCCTTCTGTCTACACATTCATCTTTTTTGTGTTTCAGTTTGGATAATTTCTTTTTGACCTGTCTTCAAATTAACTTATAGTTTTCTTTGATACTTCCAGTGTTCTATTAAGCTTATCAAATAAATTATTTCTGTTATATTTTTTGTTTCTAGCATTTCCATTTAATTCTTTTTAATAATTTTCATCTCTGCCGAAATTCCCTTTGTGTTCAGACATGCTACCCACATTCTCTACCATATTCTATCACAGTCATTTTAAATTGTCTGTCTGCTACTTCTAATAATGGGGCCTTCTCTGGATCTTTTTCTATTGATGTTTTCTTTCATGACCATGGGTCGCATTGTTTTATTTCCTCATTTGTCTCATAATTATGTGTGAAAGAATTGTAGTAAATAATATTTACCTCAGAGAAGGGCATACCCTTCTCCTGTCAGGCCTCTAGTATGCGGGCTGAGTCACACCAATTTGTAGTTGAATTAAGTCTAATCTAAACTACAGTTGTTGCAGCTTTAACTAGTTTTAACTCACCACAGTGAGTTTAAATACTTTGAGATCATCATCAGGATTTTCGTTTCAACTAAACTTGAGATCTGACCACCGGCAAAGCTCCAGAGTTCATTATCCTTTACAATGCGGAAAAACAGGGCTCTGATCTTTGCGGGTATGAGGCCTAAAATTAAGATGCAACGTTATGTGCTGCCTTGACATGTGAAACCCAGAGAGCCTGAGATGGCCTAACCACAAGTTCTCTTCCTCACTCTGCTCCAGTGGATAAGGTCTCCTAGCCAAACAATCTTCCTTATCAAGGGGACCAGGCACAGTTCCTGCTTATCCATGAGTAGTGGGTTTCAGTTCCCTGCCAGCCTGTACAACCATTCAAACAAGCCAATCACATTCTCCTGTGGGAGCTGGGGTCAACCCACACTCTTGATATTACAAAGCCTGCCTCCTCCAGTCCCTGGTTGTTCGTTCTGATCCTGAGTACAGCCCCTGTGTGTCCCTGTGTGCTGTGTGGTGTTCTCGTCTTCAGGGCTGTGAGTATATATATATATATAACTGCTGCCAATCTCATCCATCCAGTGTCAGGTGTCATGTTCAGCCATCCCTATAAGCCTAGGGTAGGAATTCCTCCCTTACCAGTGGGGTGAAGAGGAGGTGATTTAAACATTGTGGGACATCTCCTACTTTCCAGTAAGAAATCATTTTTTTAAAAATCTCTGGTGAGTTCTCTTTTTTTCCCAGAGCCACCCTTGGATTTGTACACTGTGGAAGATATCTCGCCAACCTTTTGCCTTATCTCCAACCTTTAGAGGACCGTTGAAGTGTACTCAGTGAAGGCTTGGCATGCCTCAAAGCTATTTTTTTTCAGGTCTCTTGCCCTTTACCCAGCCTTTGAAGGGCTGTGGCAGTGATTCAGTGAGCTTTCTTGAAGATGTAATTTCTAGCTCCTCTCTTGGCCTTCTCTGACACTTCCCCAGGGAGTGACGGGGGCTGAGACACCTTGTTACAACCTGTGAGGGGGCAAGTCTAAGCTCTCTATTCAGTCTTTGGTGGCGGGGTCGGAGTGGGACCACAGTTTGTTCTGTGGTGTTTGGTGGGGGTAGAGCAGTTATTGTCTAAAAAGTTTTCTGTCTTTCTACACTCACCATTTTCTGGTCCTTTGGCTTTTCTTGGGGCTTTTATCACTTGTGCCATTGATGTTTCTAGTTTGCCAAATTCTCCAGTACCCCGTGAGGGAGATACGAGGCCAAAAAAATCCAGAGAACTCAATGCTGTGTTGTTCCTTCGGTTCCTTAGCCTGTCTGCCTTTCAGAGTCTTCATATGTTTGTTTCACATATAGTGTCTAGGACTTTTAGATGTAATTAACAAGATGAATAGGGAAAAATATGTCTATTTCCTACATCCAGAAGCAGAAATCACTAATGATAATCACTTGATGGCCAGAGGTATATTTCCATTAAGGATATTAAAACTTCTAAAATGTTCAAAAGAAGTTAGTCTTAAAGACTTTTTGAATTAACTCTTTCATTTCAAGTGTACTCTTCTATCTAAATGGGAAATGCAGAATAAGCAATAGAGTAGTTTCATAAGCTGTCGATACAGACATTTCCTTATGAAAGATATTTGATCATCTTTTATCAATGTGTTCAGTATGTTCTTAATTATAAAGTTGAAAATTTAATGTTAGGGCAAAATATGGGTTTTTTTTTCCTGACAAACTAATATGCTTCTCTCACTTAGTATTAGGAATTATGTAACTCATCATAGTCTATATTCTCTTTCATACCGGCCCACTCAGACCTGAATTTCATTTTTAATTTCAATTAATTTGCATATCTTAAATTTTTCTGGAGTTTCTACTCCTTAATTATTCCTTATTATATAGCTCTTAGTCTTTGCTTTGTGATTCTCATATGCCTTTGGTGGTTTCAAAATAAACTATCTCAAATTTGTCTTAAAAACAGAGGAGGAAGAACAATAGGCTCTCAATTTTATTTAGAAAGGACTCACAAGGGGCAATGTGATTGAAAGCGTATTCTCGGAGCCTTTTGAAGCTGTATTCATAGAGTGAGCGCATTGTATTTACTTAGATTGCTTCTTTTTCTTTTGTGTGGCAATGAGTTGGGGAAATAGATTCCCCCTCCTTAACCTGCTGACAGGTGTTATTATTGTATATAGAAATACATTCATAGTCTCATTCATTCACTCATTTATTCAACAAATATTTATGGAATGCCTACCAAACACTGGTCTAGATCCTGAGGATGGAACAGTCTTCCGTTCTCCTGGAGTTCTCATTTTAGAAAGTGAGAGGAGTATGTTATCTGTGCTGTCAACAATAAGGCGAAGTCATCCCTTACAATATTGCACAGGAATTGAAAAAGGCACCCCAAAAAAGACAAAAACAGTAAAAAGCAAACTTATAAAAGCAAGAAATTCATTGAGAAAATGAATTTAAGACAATTTGAAAATTATTTTCTCTGAATTTCTGTAAACTTAGATGTTTACTGTTTCTTTGGGGGGGTATTATTATATGGTAGACAGATTCAGAATTGGACATAAATATCTGTTCTGTTAATTGCCAGTGTGTTACTCTAGGAAGTCATTTAACTTCTTTAGTCTTACTTTTCTATCTGTAAGATAAGAGTAGAATACTTACCTACCATGACTGAGAGAATTAAATAATATGCCAAATTTAACTTTTCTACCACACTGTTTGGCTCATCCGAATGACATATAAATTGTTTCTCTCCTTCCCCAAGTCATTTTCTGTATGTTCATAACTCCCTTTATCCATATATAAATTTAACAGGTTTTTAATACTTTTCAAGCAACATAAAATTGCAAAAGGCTTAGAACTTTGTTTTCTGCAATTATTTTTTTGACAGTGCCAATTTATAGAGGGCTATAATGAAATCTTACTTTAAATATTTAAACTATTTTAAGAAAACAAGAATTTTTCATGTGAAAAAGAAAGAAAGAAGCTGCTAAAAAATCCTTTTAATCTAGTGGAAGTTAGCGCATACCTCTGACATTATACAAAGAATAATAACTCTTGCAGTCATAAAATGGCTTTAAAAAATACATTAGCACAATCTTCAAACAACGAATTCTTCAATCTAAGGTTCTCTTTTAACACACGTTTATATTTTGTTTCAACTTAATAAACATTTTTGTTTTTTTCCTATGATTAGAAAGTTAATTCATATGTATTATAAAGGAAAAAGGAAAAATAAAATAAACCCATTATTTCATCAGCTAAAGAGAACCCATTTTGCAAGAGATATTCATCCCAAGTTTATGATACAATAAAAAATGACATAAAGACCTCCTGATAGCCCATAATATAATGGATTTCATAGTTTCTTTATTATAAAATTACTCAAGGTGAATGAATGGCAATAGGATAAAATGTAACTCAATACAAACAATGAGCATTGGGGATACAGCAGAATGATGTGGTGTAGGTATACAAAACTCTGATGGTACAGTTTAATCCAGGGAAAGTATTTATAGTAGCTAGAAGAATGGATTGAGTATTCTTCAGGCAGTAATTCCAGGAATATTATTTTTCTTAATTGTTATTTGATGAGTATTAATGAGTCTCAGAAAGCAATATTTGAGCTTAGGCCTCTGACAGTTTCTGGAGTACAGATATTTTATGTCTCCAATTAAGGGATGATCCATACACCTAAAACCATCAAATGAGCTGGGATTCTCTGGGGAGCTACAGCCCAAGATGGCTTAGTGGATTGATAATGAGATATAGAACCTTTAACCTTTTGATCACAAGGTCACTTGTAAGCTAGGATGGGGGTAACCAAAAGTCACTATTGGTCAATACCTTATAGGAAGCAAAATGAATTGCTTAGCTCCGGTCAGTTTTCATTACCATTTGAGAGCTATTTTTTATCAGTTGTAGACCCAATGAGTGACCCTTTATCACTAAAGTTCAGGATCAATAAGTTTTTTTCGAACCATAGAAGCAAAAAAATCTATGTGTGCCATTATTCTGATTGTTCCTTAAACTTTCAGGACATTCCGTTCGTTTACTTTTGCTAAATATAAGGAAATGGATTTAAAATTGTACACTAAATAGAAAAATTTTACTTGAGTTTTTCTGAATTACTGTTCTACTCTAAGCCAAAGCTGGTTGCTTATATCTTTTCCAGATCAAGAAGCTGTAATGTCTTTTTCTTAGTACTGAAAACCATGTTTGTGTTGTGAAAATTATGCAGTTTCATTGCTCTTTTTAGTAACTAATTGCTGTCTGAATTGTGTGTGCTGACCTTTTTGCTCCTTTACTAATGCAAGGTTTATGGGATTGTTCTGTGGTATATCCGAGAGACAGCTGCTTTGTTCTCCATATCAAAGTCAGTCGGGGTTGCTGCTGATTAATATGTGTCCTAGTTTAAATAACTTATATTATATGTTCTCTAATACGTCATCAATACAGAAATGAGTAGCAAACATTAAGGGGAGAAAACCTATTAAGATCAAGTAGTTAGTAGTTCAGAGAAAAATTAGGCCTTTTCTCAAACCCTGGTGTCCTGCATCCAGGGTGGGGCACAAGAGTGCATATCTACAATAATGTGTAACCAAACAGGCATGAAGTTTCCAATTTTCTGATTCTGAGAGAAAACATTCCATGACTGAATATTTAACAAGAACCTAATGCCTGGCACAGAGGTTGACAGAAAGATTAATTATACATGGATCTAGCCTTCAAATAGCATATAAGAGACCATAAGCAAATTGAGATCCAAGAATATTCTTGCTTTCCTTTATAATCTCAGGACCTAAAAGAGTACCTTGCTGAAGCCAACTGAGGCTTTGGGTAGTTAGTGAGTGAATGAATGAATGAATGAACTGTTATAACTTTTATTTATATGTCCAAAGTGTCTGCTATGGAATATTTTACAGATGAGAGAGCTTAATTGAAGTCTGAGAATCAGAGGTTTGCCAGAGTAGTGAAGTCATAAATCCCTTGAAGCATCTCTACTGGGAAAACAACCATAGAAAAGGAGTCAATTTAGTTCTCTGTTATCTACAGCTAGTATACTTTTGTACTACAATAAAAGTACAAAAGCATTATATATAATCCCATTTCAATTTATTTTCATGTGATTCTACTTTTTCTTCATACACTCCTTAGTGGTAAAATACTGATTACACCCAACCACTAGAAGATCAGGATTAGAAAACAGAGGAAGTAAAATTCCGATATTCATTCCATTAATTAGTTCTGGTAAAAGTTCTAAGGGCAAAATTTAAAGTGAGTTCCTTGTGTACCTGTATAACTCAATTATTTATGCTTTTCTTTTTTTATTACTTATGATCACTGAGATTAACTTCAATTAATGCTGCAGCTGAAGTGTATTTATAAAAATAGAGTTGTATATATATATATATACACATTTATAGAGACACTATAAATGTTTTTGTCTATGTGTGTGCATGTGTACAAGCACTTTAACAGAATGTGGCTCCTTGGATGGGGCACAGCGGAAAAGAAGGTCACAAAACTTTTTCTCAACTTCCTTGTGTGGTAGAACAAAATGTTAAGCTCCTTAGTTCAGCCCATCCAAACAAAATGTCATACTCCCCATCACCAGCGTAACATTTCTCTTCAATTAGCAACACATGAAACATGAGTGTACTAGAAAAGGAAAGTTACTTCATGTTTTTCTCATGGCTTTTCCTGATAATAATTGCCTGTGTTTTCCCATTTACCCTTAGCTCCATCAGAGACCCTTCACCGCTTCCATAGATCCATCCTACCAGAGGTCACAGATCACACAAAATCTACAGAAACAGGAAATCAAGCTTCCTGAGTCCACTACAAAGCACAGAAAACTGTTTCCTCTACCCATCTCAAATTGGCAAAGCTCTCTCTTAGCAGAATCAGTGTGGAAGCAGCTGTTGAAAAGGCTGGAAGGACTTTATGCCCCAATTTCACAAGAGCTTTCTCACTTCAAACTACTGAGATGAAGGGAGCAAGGCTATTCGTCCTGCTCTCTAGTTTATGGAGCGGGGGTTTGGGGCTTACCAACACTACGCATACTTGGACTATTCTTGAAGATGGAAACCCCCAGAAGAATATGACTACTGCTTCAGTTCCTCTAAATGAAATACAAAGTCTCCAAATGCTGCCAACTGCTCAGACCGGGTCAGCTGAGAGAGCCGCAACTCCTGAGGCAAGAAGCTCTGAAGAGAGTCTTCTGAAATCAGCACTGCTTCTGATGGAGACAAGTGCATCTCCTGAGGGTGTGAGAAACCAAACTCTCACACCCACAGAGGAGACGGAAGAAGGGGCGCTGAAGTCGCAAACTCCTGCCCTCCTGCCCAAATCCAGCATCCAGTTCAGTCCTAGAGCAGCGTCAGCGGTCCTTCCCAACTCCACGCTGAAATTTCTTCAGAGCTTTGCCAAAAACTTGAATCAACAAGCGAGTCCTCTAAATTCAGCTGGAGGCGTGGGAAATCGATCCCCGCGGGAAACATACCTCAGCAGAGGGGACAACAGTGGAGGCCAAAGAACCAACTCTCAAAAGTCAAGTTTTGAAACAACTAGAGGAAAGTAAGAAACATTCTTCTCTTTTGTTCTCTCTCTGATTATAGGGTCTATAAGATTGCAAGCTAATGGTTAAACTGTCTCACTCCCAGAAAATGACATCATGTTCAGGATGAGATTGGATCCTATTCTAGTTAGATAAGGTATTTAAGTGTTACCTTATCTACTGGGGAAAAGATGGGCACACAAAATGCAGCAATTTTGTTTTAACTGAAGTGGGTAAAGTCACTTACAGAGATGTTTTTGCTCAGGATGGTCACCAGCAATGTAACAACACAGCTATTGGGACTTTAGTTAATTCAACTCAAGGGGATGTGGGTTGTGCTCAGAACTACACACACAACATGAAAGAAAAAGATGTCAATACAGTTGAAATGTGAGCAGATTTAAAAATTGAAACAGGCTGGTGCTGTGGAAAGTATACAGTGATCAAGATTAAACCAAGCAGAGCTGGCTGGGAATCCTGGCTCCAGTGCTGTCTGCATCCGTGCCTTTGAGCAAGTCCATTGACCTTCCTAGATACAGTACAGGGAGTACAGATAAAAACACCACCTTTGCAAGGTTTTCATGCAAGATTCAAATTAATAATGCAAGCTTCTCGCACAATAGGTGCTTGACAAATCGTTTTTACCAGTACTGTTACATTGCGTTATATTCATCATCGTGAATATGATCAACAGAAAAGCCCATTTTTCAAATTGATTTTGATTTAAAGTTAGAGCAAATTCAATCTGAATTGTTGAAGTAAAATAATAAAACAAAGCTTAAATGAACATCATTAAAGAGGACTTTCAAAAGGACCAAAAAAACCCAAAATGCAAACCAAACCAACCAACAAACAAAACACCTGTGAAAAATGCAGGTCACTGTTTTATGCATTCAATGTTCAGAGTTATCTGTATGTTTGAAATACTGCAAGTTTAGTGTTAAGAAACTAAACTTTCAAATACCTTTTAACTATAATAAAATAATTTCAAGACACCAAATAATGCCTTGGGAGCCTAATGGAGTTAAACATCTTACTAACTATATAACATAATTCAGGTTAATGGCGGTAGCTTACACCTGCCGTGTGAAAGGCCTTGAGTTAAAGCTATTGTTGATATAAAGATGAGGAGACGCTGGGAAGAATACAAGCCAATAGATTTGTATTTATGTATTCTTTATTATTCAAATCCATTTTTTCACTGTATTTCAAGGGTTATAGAATTTTTTAAATATATAAGTAAATCTGATTTTAATTAAAAATTTATTAACATGGTGGAAGTTGGAACAATTGCAATTTCCTATAAAACAAATGCTACAGATTACAAAATATTCAACTTGAGATGGGTCGATTTTGTCTATAACAGCTATTTTAACAGATATAAATTAATCTTTCTCATGTTTAGGGACAACAGAATGTGGTCTATGAAATAATAATAACAAATGCCATTTATTGAGAGCCTTTTATAAGTCACTTACATGATCGTTTCTATTCTATTTTGTTAGACTCTATTATTTAATTTTCAAATCAATTATGTAGAACTCTTAGGCACTCAGAAATGACTGCGAATGTTTTTAGAGATGCTGTCATCAAGAGATTTTTCAAGAGAATAGGAAATATAATCAAAAGAAGAAGGGGTTAATTCAAATTAAAATATGACAAATTTTATATGGCATATAGAAAGTGGTATATAATTGTTTCAAAACTAGAACTAGTAATTGTTAATTTTATGAATACTAGTTTTTAAATAAATGCTGCTTGTTTTATCCAAGGACCTCACTTTCAAAGTTTGTGAACCCTTACGTATTTGAGGATTGTTTCTAGATTGCTTATTAAGCACCTAAGACAGTGCTAGTCTCTAGGGACACATAGAATTTTAAAAATAAGAATAATTCCTGCCTCCAAGGACAGGCACATAAAAAGTAAGCACCAACATATCTATCAGATTTTCTAAAATTCAATATATTGTTAGGAGGAAACAAGATACTAAAGGTGTAGCCTGCTGAACAGAACTTCATCTCATAAATTTTCCAATGAAAATACTCTTAAATTATTTCTAGAGAAAAGTACCACCTGTACTTAGAAATTCTACAGCCTGAGGTCCTGGAGAGCCTGAGGTTTTCTTTGGGTAATCTCTTCCATTAAGTCCAAGACTCCTTACTCATTAGGCCATGCACTTGATAACGGTATTAGAGAGAGCTTAGGTCTGTCTATTATGGACATGGTGCTGATGCAAAGAAGACTTGATAAGGTCAAAAGAGGTCTTTCATATTTTCATTTGATTAGCAAATAATAATATTAATAGCCAACACTTTGGCATTTGTTCCTAGCATTGTACTGTTCTGAGTGAAGATAATATTACATATATTTTTTCAATCATTTAATTATTACCATAACCCCATGAAGAAGATTTTATTATTTCTTTACAGAGAGGTTAAATAACTTAACCAAGTTCACTTAGCTAGTAAAGTTCAGGGCAAAGATTCGAACCCAGGCTGGCTGGCTGCAGAGACCTAGCTCCCAGCCCCTACATTCCACTCCTTCAGCAGGCGCAGTCCGTTGTCCCAGGAGGGAAAATAAGAGTGACCAGTTTAGGTGCCTGCCCCGTGGCTGAGTGGTTGAATCCACGCACTCCGATGTAGCGGCCCAGGGTTTTGCTGGTTCGGATCCTGGGTGCCGACATGGCACCGCTTGTCTGGGCATGTTGAGGTGGCATCCCACATGTCACAACTAGAAGGACGTGCAACTAAGATATAGAACTATGTACCGGGGGTGGGATTTGGGGAGATAAAGCAGAAAAAAAAAAAAAGATTGGCAACAGTTGTTAGCTCAGGTGCCGATCTTTAAAAACAGAGTGACCAGTTTACCTCCCTGCTTATGAAGCTTCAGAGGCTGTTCTTTGCCTCCAAAGTAAAGTCCAGATTCCTTACCCAGTTGGTCATACGAGGCCGTCTTTGATCTGGCTCCTGCCTACCTCCCCAGCCTCATCTTCTGTGAATTCTTGGCCATTAAAATTTGTAGTTCTCTGGTCCAGAATATGCTATTTGTTGAAGCTGTGTGTTTCCTGTTTGTCGCTCTTGATGGCATGGTCTTCTTTTCCCATCATCTGCTTCCTTTATACCCAAGAACGACACCTCCAGGAGGGAAACTGTTCATTCAGCTCTCTTTGAATTCTTCTATCACTGCACTTATAATAGTGAATTATAAGTATAGTGAACTTGTGATCACCTAGTGTATAGGGACATATTTTCGGTTCTAGCAAAGCCTCTGGCTTGTAGTAGGTACACAAAATATTTAACAAACTGAACGTAAAATTTATGGATCAATATGTCAATATAAAGAATAACCATTCTCAAAGAAATATTCTTTTTCTCTATGATAAAACCTGGTTGAGGTTTTCTCTCTCTCTCTCTCTTTTTTTTTTTTTTTTGGTGAGGAAGATTGGCAACAGATGTTAGCTCAGGGCCAATCTTCCTCACCAAACATCTGTTGCCAATCTTCCTCTTTTTGCTTGAGGAAGGTTCATCCTGAGCTAACACCTGTGTCAATCTTCCTCTATTTTGTATGTGGGACGTCACCACAGCATGGTTTGATGAGCGGTGTGTAGGTCCTTGCCTGGGATACAAATCTGTGAACCCCGGGCCACCAAAGCGGAGCACAAACTTAGCTGCCTTGCCACTGGGCTGGCCCCAAGGTTTTATTTTAATTTAGGGTTGTTTATTTCCTACTGCTCTTGGAATCTTGTAGTGATTCTAAGTAAAAGGAATACTTACATCTATAGAATTTTTCTGGCATATTTTTGTGTCATCTTGTACTTTCTCTCATCTTAGTACCACAGGAACTCCTGGCTACCCCATAGCTATGGTTTCCTGTCTGGCAGAGTGGGTGTTGGTCGGTGACCAAGCACCTTGACATTGGCAGGATAAAAAGAAGAAATTAGGATTAACCTATTTATGGGTTGAACAAGTATCTGCTGAGGATCTAATTTGTCCCCAGCTCTGTGCTGGTGCTGAGGGTAAAACAGTGAAAAAAACTCTCACCTGTCCTGCTCTCCTGGAGTCTACAGTCCAGTGGGAAGGACATGAGGAAAAACAGTGAAACACAAATGCTGATGTTAAATAAAAATGGTTCTAAGCATTCTGACTGAAGCTTATGAGAGTGTATAACAGTGTGAGCGGCCTACCCTGGAGGTTAGTCAGCCTTCCCCAAGAGGATAATAGGTGAAATGAGGTGTTGATGGACATCAACTGCCTACTTAACTTCTCCCCCAATCCCAACCCCTGCACACATGTCCTTGAATCTTCGCCGTCCCAGTGAGTGGCTAGTTCCATAACCAGTAATCTTGGATATATCTTTGACATTTTTCTTTCCCTCCTAGCCTTTGCCTAATCTATCAGGAAGTCCCCTTGGTGCCCTTCCAGTATCTCCCAAATCCCTCAGCCTCTCTCTACCTTCACTACACCATCTTGGTCCTAGTCATCATTATCTACCACTAGTCTCCTCACTTGTCCATATGTTTCCACTCTTGCCTCCTGTAACCCATACTCCACACAAATGAGAGATCTTTTAACTTTTTTTGATTGAATAAATTTGACATAGAACATTGTGTAAATGTGAGGTGTTTAAACTTTTAATTCAGATTCATGTGTTTCATTGGATGTAAGACTTCATCTATTGTTAAGTAAGACGTTATTTTACATAGTAATAAGTATGACATCACTATTTCTCGGAACTTTTAAATCTCTTTATCTCTTAGACTTAGATGGAAATTTTTTAAATTATATATCACTCTTTTGAATACTCTTGAATACTGAAAATACAAATGAAACTAGTTAAGGTATTTCCAAGGCAATGGCAACAACTACTGTCTGACCAATAGTGACTGAAAGATACCATTGATTTCAAAATATATTCTTGATTTCAGAGACGTGTTTCTTAAAATCTGTGGAATTTGATATTTTGTTCACATGCTCAAAATTACTCAGTAGCTTTCCATTATGTTTAGAATAAAATCCTAAATCCTCACCGTGGCCCACGAGGTCTTCCTTGGTATGACTCCTGCCTGTCTTTATGATCTCATCTTCCATCGCACTCCCAGCTCATTTCCTCCCACTTCATTTCCTCCAGCCATGCTGGCCTTCTTTCTGGTTACTGAGCACGTCAAGTTAATATGCATCTGAAGGAACTTCTGTTTGCTCTTGCTAGAATGCTCTTCCTTCAGTGTTTAGAATGAGGGACTCCTTCTCCTCATGCGACTTCAGTTTTAATGTCCCTCCTCAGAGACCTCCTCTGACGACCCAGTGTGAAGTTGCCATCCTTATCTTATCACCCTTATTTTTTTTCTTCGTAGCACTGATTTGAAATCGTTAGATCTATTTTTGTAGATAGCTGTGTATTTTATGTCTTTCCACACTAGAACCTACATGCCATGAAAAGAGGAACCTTTCTTTTCTTATTTACTGTTCTATCCACTGCCTGCAACAGTGCCAGGCACATAGAATTCAATAAAACTCTTGTGGAATAATGACTGGTTATTGGATGGGTTTGGAGTTCAGAGTAGAGATCAAGACTAGAGACACAAATTTGGGAAATAGGGAAACTATTAGAAAATGGACACCTGACTGAGGAGAGTTTTTTTAATGAAAGGGAGGAGAGAGGGCAGAAACCAGAGCTAGTCCAGAGAGTTTTCCACAATTTCATTTGTTGTTTTATTTTATTTTGAATACAGAATGGTCACAAATATGGTAAAATATTAATGAAAAGGGCCAGAAGGGAAATAAAAGTTGAATATGAAACAAGACAAATATTTTGATTTCTTTTCGAATTTCATGTGTTTATTCTTCTTCTATAAGCCACATAACTTGCTTTATATATTTTTATATACAACTCGGCTTGAGTTAAATGAATTAAGACTTCTAATATAATGTCTAAAATGATAAGTTCTACAAGTATTTTATTAAACCACTTAGAAAATTTAAATACCACATTTTAAAAATTATTGTGTTAAAATTACAAAAATGAATGATTGATTAGTTCTTCTGTTTATCATAATATGGATTTGCTGCTTATTTCTGTGAATTTTATGAGTAGGTTTTAGATGTGAAAAATCCCATCAGTTAAATTCACGTGCTGTCTTAGACCCTTCAGGCTGCTCTAACAAAATACCACAGACTGGGTGGCTTATAAACAAAAGAAATTTATTTCTCATGGTTCTGGAATCTAGAAGTTCGAGATTCAGTGCCAGCATGGTCAGGTGAGGGCCTTTTTCCAGCTTACAGACTTCTCCTTGTATCCTCACGTGGCAGAAGGGGTGAGGGATCTCTGCAAGGCCCCTTTTAAAGGGCAGTAACCCCATCACGAGAGACTGCCCTCATGACCTAATCACCTCCCAAAGGCCCCGCCACTCAATACCATTCATATTGGGCATTTGGATTTCAGCGTGTGAATTTGGGGGGCAACACAAGCATTCAATCTGTATCATATGTAATTTGCAAAGTTATTATTAGACCTAATAGCATCCAAAGGGGATTATTCTCACATCCTGTAAAATTCTAAAGAGAAACACACCATTATATTAAAGATTATTTTTATTTTCTTGGGAAATAAATGTATCTGCTACATTACTGCCAGTGAAAACTAATACTAAATAAAGTATGTTCTGTATCTCAATTTTTTCTCACTAATTATTTCCTTTTATTTCATTCACTAAATTACTGCTGAATACACAAATACATATTTTATCACACATGCTAGAATTTAACAAGTGCTTATATAGTCCAAGTGATTAAATGAGAAATTTTTGTATCTCAACACCCTCTGTTTTTTTAATATGAAAATATTATATTAAAAATTTATTATTTGGGGGGGAATGCTAAAAGAGTCAGTTCACAGGAAAAACTGGATTAAGTGTAGAATTCAGCATCATAGCATCTGCCGCCTGCCTTTCCCGGCTCTGTGGTCCGCGCCCTGGGAAAGCCTGACACCTACTGGAACAAAAACAATTTACAACATTCCTGCATATGCTGAAGTCACAACGTGGGGGAAAAGAAAGAAAAGAATAAAATTAGGTTAAATAAAGCAAACTTATGAAAAAGTTTATATTAAAGTAAGTTTAAGAATCGTTACTGATAAATATATATATATATATATATATATATCTAATTCACTGCATCTCAAAATTGCACTATTATTGTCTTTAAACATTAGAAAATAGGTTGGATCCAAAAAGCGAACTCCGTGCATACCCTGGGATGGGGACACATTCAGCTCATTCTCCTAAAATTCTACACTGAGAATATTGTTTACACACAAGAATTTGTGACTCTGAGGCACTGTACTGTCATCTATCATGAAAACTCAATTACAGTCACCGTACTGTGCCCACTATGGAAGGCAAATTAATGACGCCTGACAAAAGACATTTTAATTGTAAAAGTTGATATGTAAAAAAGTTTCTTTTTAAAAACTAACTTAACCAGACAATTAAAGTATTAGAAATTCCCCATGATCTGATCTTTGCATGATTGCCTTTCAAAATTTGTTCTAAAATTTATTTACATGATTCTTTTATAAAACTAATACTTATACCCCAGTTTGAATATTACGTAGAATTTTGAAAAAGGAGGGACTATATAAAAGTACTTAACACTGAAGTGAAATGAACTACAAACATAAATTTTCTTTTTAAATAGTCGTTTTCTTAAAGAGATTAGCATCAAGACGAACTTCTCGTTTGGACTATTAACCAAATTAATAGTTACATTAGCCAAATTAATTTAATATTAATCATATAACTAATAATTATATTAATTATATTAGTTAGTTATATTAATAAACTAACTAGTTATATTAGCCAAAACTAAATATAAAAAGTCTAATGCTTTATTTATGTGTGATTTACATATCAAGAATCTTTTTACTAAATTTAAATTCTTCTGATTTCTATTATTTATTCTTTCATAGTTTGTATCTTTCCTTTGAACCACTTTCTCATTTAAGACTGGTGAACTACATATAAATTCTAGTCTCTCAAACCAATAATTTGGAAAAGGTCTTCACTTTTTAGTTTGAAAAAATAAAGATTTCATAAAATTTAGGAAGTATTTATAACTTTTTAAGACTATAGAGTCATTTTGAATATGTTTCTTCTGAGGGCTAAGTTTCATCATATGAATTGAGCATAAATCATGATAGTCTAATGGTTTTCTGGAAATTATTATTGACTGGATATAAGCAAGCAATTATGGTTAAGATGAATTTATCAGGTTATTAAAGATGTGAAAAAGGAGCCATGTCTCTCCTTGCATGTGAGGCAAAAAAATTGGGAGATATATAAATATATAGATATAGTAGATATTTAGATACCTATTCGCTGCATAAAAAATCCCACTGACCTCTCCGAATCGTTTAATCATTTTCAGCACAGCAGGTATTTTACACATATTATATTAACTCATTTAATCTCACAACAATCCTGTGAGGTAGGTAATATTATTATGCTTACTTTATAGAGGAGGAAGCCACATTTAATAGACAAGTTAATAGCTAATAAGCTGTAGTCAAGATCCAACAGCAGGCAGTCTGGCTCCAGCATCCACAAGTGAACACCTGTGTTACATGCTTCTCTCTTCAGGGAAAATTGTCTTTATTATTTTACTTCACTTATGCAGGTATCCCTGCGCCTGCTCCTCCCCTCCCACTTAATTCAACAATAGAAAAAAAAATCTCCCGACAGAAATGCACTCTCTTCTTCATTTGTCCCCATGTGTGGAGAAAGAAAGGGAATGGAAATCTTGTTCAGCAGGCAGTCCTTCAGCACCAGAAATGACCTTCTAAATCTGACCTAAAGCAGTGGAAAGGGCACGTGTTTATGACAGCTATGAAGATGAGAGAAACCCCTCATTTCCCTTCTCTTCCCTTTCCTTCTTTTTCTCTTTTCTGCTCCCTTTTGTCCCTTCCATCTTTTCATTCTTTCCTGTATTTATTTCTTCCTCTTTTTCTTCAACTCCCTCTCATTTTGGCAAGAGGCATGCAAAATTATTTACAGCTTTCCACGGCAATGTTTTTAGTATGTTTGTATTTATTTGTATTGTGCTAGAATTTTCATACCATAAAATTTACCATTTTAACCATTTTTAAGTGTGCAGTTCTGTGGCATTAAGTACATTTACACTGTTCTGCAGCCATCACAACCATTCATCTTCAGAAGTTTTTCATCTACCCAAACTGAAACTCTGTACCCATTAAATAGTAACTCCCATTCCTCCCTCCTTTCCCCAGCCCCTGGCAGCCACCATTCTACTGGCTGTCTCTATGAATTTGACAGCTCTAGGTACCTCATATAATGTCTTCTAAGTTCCCCCATTCATACTGTAGCATGTAACAGAATTTCCTTCCTTTTTAAAGCTGAATAATATTTCACTCTAGATAGATAGATGATTGATGATAGGTTAGATGTAGATAGATGGATGGATAGATAGATAGACAGATAGATTAGATAAATAGATAGATAATCACATTTTGTTTATCCATTCATCTGTCGATGGACAGTTGGGTTGCTTCTGCCTTTTGGCCACTGTTATCCATGATAGTTTAGTGATGCTCTCACATTAGGCTAGTGTGCCAGAGAGAACGTTTACCCTGACTGGTGGTGCTATCTGAAATCCATTCTCTTTTTACAACCTTAGAGCACATATTTATCCTCAGGGACTTAGTAATTGAACTATTGAACCAAATGAGGCTTTATTTGAATGTTTTTCCCCCTAATTATTGACATCAACAAAACTAGTTTTGTTAGGATATGATCTTGCCTTTAAGAATCTATTGTCCTCTTAAAACAAATTACTTTTTACTAATTTACACACACGCAAAAGAGAAAGAATTGACCACGTATGTCAGACTTATGGAGTTGAGAAAGAAATGAGCAGGTTGATTTACAAATGTAGTAAACACTTGTCATTAAAAACACATGACTACTTTTGATATATTTAGGAAATATTTGTCTCACTTATCATCACTGAATTTGGAGGGGATTTAATTACTATACACTTGAGGGGTTTAGCGTACAATGATGTACAACGCTGTAATTTCATAATTTTGCTGGTAGTAGTGGTCAAACTTAGCTCAGGTGAGTTTCTGTTGGGATGTGTTTTCGTGCAATAGTGGTCTTATAATTAAGACAATAGTGTTCCTTATGAGATAAATTAGTGACAAAATGAATGAAGTCTTTGCTTATGAAGGATTAATTAATGTTTCTCTCTCTAAATTAAATCCCATGGGAGACTTAGTTCTTTTCCTGCGGCATTTGTGAATTCATTAGCACATGCATATATTGTTATCGTTTGTAATTTGTAGTCATCTTGGGGTACAAGGTAAAGAAATGGTCATTTGAGATCTTACACTTTCCCAAAGCAGGGAGGCGTGGGTGGGAGTTAGGTGAGGTGTGGGAGGCTGGGAGGAGAGTCACCAGATAATCCTCTTTCTTCAGGAGTGAGTTAATTTTCAGAAGTAGTCATGTCTGCCTGTTTGGTTTCAGGTTTCCTTTTGTTCCTTTTTGAACCCCGAAATTCATCTCAGTGAGGGGACTACAGGAAACAAATTCATAACAAATCTCCCTCAAACATAAAATCTTCTCCAACTTCCAAGAGCAAATTACATACCACTGGCTAGTTTATGGTGGGGATTTTACTGGTCTACCTTGATTTCTAGTGGGTGTCCTCAGGACCCAGTATTTTCATGCTATTGTGTCAGTCCAAGCCACAGGTTATCAATATGAAAGTTTAAACATTCACTCTTTTATGAAGTGATGACAGGCAATTTATTAATCTGAGTTCTAAGGACGAGTATAACTGAAGAATGTTATTTCTTAGATTGTTGTCTTTTATTTCTCAAGGAAAATATTCATCGTGGTCTTTATTTACATTCATCCTTTTTTGCTTTAGTCCACTTTCAGTTCAGGACAAGAATGGATATGATTGGACTATGGTTTGGTCAGAATACATTTCAAATGGCAAATGAATGGAATTTTTTTTTACTTTAGTCTTTTCACTAGCTCTCTGGAACACTGGGTTTCTAAAGCCTTTCAGTCAAATCGCAGTAGGTAGTTTATCTGTAATGCTTTTCTTAGTTCATTAGCCACAAGACTTCAAGTCGTGTAACTCAAATCTTCTATTTTTATGTGTTCCGCAAGCTAGGCTCTTGTTCATAAGTAACCAAAGGTGTCTGCTTTTCCCTATAACAACCCTTTTACTATTAATGTGGAAAATCCAAAGAATCAATGCAAGCTTTTTTCAGTACATGTTGCTGCACAAAAGCAACAGAGTTATTACCCTTAAAGAGAATCCCAAATGCGGTCTGCTGTTTGGAGGGTTACGACCCATGGAAAGCTAAACGCTTCAAAGTAACTGCTCTCCATACACCATAATGAATCTGGAAAGATACAAAGGATTTCTAGATTTCAGCAAAATGCTTGTCTGGGATCATTACATTTGCCTTTATACTGCCTGTCACCATTTTACCATGCTTCATTTTCTATGTTTAAACATATATTTTCAGATAATTTGGTTTTAAGATTATATTTACATTTTTTAAATCTCTTAATGAGCTTATTTCATCAGTAGCATAAACTTAATTACGAGTCTCACCAGGGGTTCTTTGGCTGTGGATAGTTCTTCCAATTTGCACGAGATCAAAGATTGCTGGGCCAGGAGCAATCTGCTCCTCTGCTTTTTATCTACTCAACTCTTTTAGTCAGGAGACTGTTTTACTATTTAGGATTTTGAAAATCCTCTGCAGGTGACACTGTCATTTAGTCTCACAAACAATATCTGTCTAGTGATCAATAGATCAATAGATCGATCTGTTTTTTCAAAACGCAGAGTATGTAGGGATGGTGGCACTTTTCTTTTTCCTGCTTCATATTCCACCCTCCATAGTCACTTAGCCAAGGTTTCTGTGACACAATTTAACTGTGCTTCTGTTGAAGTTAGGCATTCTCTGTAATTAGGATAACCAGTGAATTTGCATGAGGAATCTAATTAATTTTTTTAAATATCACTTTAGTGTGGTCCTCTTAATTTTAAATCTTTATTTCCTGCTTTTGCTGGTTCTTTATTTCACTTTATTTTTGCCTCAAGTATCACCATTCTTTAACAAAATGTGCCAGAGTGTCTTTTTATGTCTTTACGTAACCGAATTTTTAAACATCTCATTCAAAAGAACTTTGTACAATAAGCTGCATGGGGTTCAATTTATCTGTCTTAGATGGATGAATGACTGAGTCAGCTTTATTTGTAAAAGGACATTTGGTCCTGAGAAGCCTAATATTCCAAAGCAGACGTTTACTGACTTCAGTGGCTCTACTCTGGGAAAAAATGTGTTCCCTCTTTGGTCCTTTAACATTTAAGTTGATTTTTGCGTTATTACTTTTTTTATTTTTAAGCCTAATAGATTTCTTACATTCTACTGATTTAGAGGCATACATCTCATACTGATTTGAACTTGTAGTGATTTGATTTTACAGTCATACAACATTTCCTTCAATACTATATTTTCCAAATCATTCCCACCCTCCACTACCCCCCAAAAAACCTCAATCACAAATAAGAGGGAAGATTATAAATTAAACTTAACGAGACACATATTCACCATCAGAAAAAAATGATAGAAATAGAAAAGCAAGGAAAACAACAACAAAAAAATCATAATATAATCTAATCAGTCAATTAACCTATAGTTATTAAGGGCTTTCTATAGTTTGGTATAGGATCTTTTATGATAGAATAACTGGTATTGCAACCAGAAATGAGGCTGATCCTTCTTTTCCTTGACAGTGTTTATGTATTCTACTGTCTGCATTTAAAAATCAGAGAAGTAAGTCATGTCACATATTACAAACCCAATAAAAACATTTGTTAGACTTCTACCTATAGCAACTAGGTTTCACTCATCTGTGTTAGATAATTTACCTTCTCATGCGATTTGTGTTTAATTATTTATTTTTTATGCAATTTCAAATAGTTACCCTTTCCTGTGTTCACACTTATCTAATAGTTAATATTTAAATCTCTATTCCCAACAATTCCATTCGTAGCATTAATGTGTATTTTCAACTTAAAATTCCTTGAGGTAAAGAATATCTTTCAGTATCTTGATCATTTTGAATGGCTTCTACCAGAACGTCATCTAAAAATAGACACTTAAATAAAGGCTGTTTTTGTCTGATCACGATATTTCCGTGGCAAATGATTTTGATGCTGTTAAAGTTTCTCAGCTTCATGAAAGCATGGTAATTCATATTCCTATACTATCTTATGTCGAAGAAAATAAGCATACATGGATAGATCTAAACGAAGTTTTTTAAAAACTGGGTTGAGAAAAGTTATGGATACAATATGGTCTAACTGATAAGACATGGAGATCAGAACAGCAAGTCAGCTGAATTCATAAGACAGGATTTATTTACTTTTTCTTAATCATAATATATTAAATTATACTATATTTAAAATATACTGTATTAAATTATACAAAAAAGATGCATTGTTAAGTATATTTTTACCATGTATACATGTGTCCCTAAACAATATATCATTGACTTTTAGTTTTTAGCTTTATATAGGAAAAATGCATCATATTAAATATCTTCTGTAACTTGCTTTCATCATATAAGTTTGTTACGAGTTAAATTTGGGTTATTGGATGATATTACAGTTCATTCTTTTTTATTGATGAATAATGTCCACTATGTAAATATTTCAGAATGTATTTCTCCATTCTATAATAAATGGACGTTTGAGTTACTTTCAGATTTTGGTAATTATGAATAACGCTTGCTGCTATAAATATTCAAGTACATGATTCCTGGTACACATGTACAATAATTTCTCTAAAGTATGTATCTACAAGTGTAACCACTGGGTCAGAGAGCATATGAATGTTCAATTGCACATGCTACTAACAAATTGTTTTACAAAGTGTTTGTACCAATTTAGAGTTTCCCTAACAGTATATAAGAGATTCCAATTCTCCCTATCCTCTAAACATTTGAGATTGTCAAATTCTCGATGCTTACTTATTTGGGGTATAAAATATTATTCCATTGTAATCTTTGTTTGGATTTTCTTGATACTAACAAAATTGACCTTCTTTTTATATGTTCAATGGCCATTAGTAGTTCCTCTTGTACAAAATACTTGTTCAAGTTGTTTGTCCATTTTTCTGTTGTTTTCTTGTCTTTATCTCACTTATTGGTAAGAATTTGTTATAAATCCTGGATACTAAACCTTTTCATACGTGCCAAATATTTTCTCTTAATTTGTAGCTTCTCTTTTCAAGTTCCTTGTGGTGTCTTTACATGAACCAAAAATCCTTAAACTGTATATATTCAAGTATTTTAGTTAGTACGTAAAAGTACAATTTATCTTGCTAAGTTCACTTACTACCTCCTATAGGGGGGGTTTCTTTTTCGTAGATTCATTATTATCTTTCACATAAAACTCATGCTTTCTGACAATAAATATAATTTTACTTATTAATGTCCAGTCTCTGTGACTATTTTTCTTTCTTGCGTTATTACACTGGCATGATAATCCAAGGTCACGCAGATATATGCCTCTAGTTTCTTCTACGAACTTCATAGTTTTAGCTCTTATTTTTAAGTCTTTGATCCATTTTTCAGTTAATTTTGTATCTAGTATGAGATAGGAGTCCAACTTCATTCGTTTGCATGTCACTATCCAGTTCCATCATTTGTAGAGAAAAGTATTTTTTTCCCCATTGAATTGCTTGGTACCCTTGTCAAAAAGCAATTGATCATAAATATAAAGGCTTATTTCTGGACTGTAAATTCTATTTCAATGATCTATATCTCTATCATTATGCCAGTTAAGTAGCGTTTTAGTAAGCTTTAAAATTGGCAGTTTAAGTGCCGAGTCCTCCATTTTTTCCCCCCAATGTTTCTTTGGCTATTCTGAGTTCCATGCATTTCCATATGAATTTCAAGAATAGCTTTAAATTTCTGCAAAAAAGGCAACTGAGATTTTGATTGGGATATCAATTGAAGCTGTAGATGAATTTGGGGAGTATTGCCATTTTAATAATATTAAATCCTCCAATCTATGAACATTTTCCACTTATTTACACAGCTTTTAATTTCTTTCAATGACGTTTTGTAATTTTTGCCCTTTTTTTGTTAAATTTGTTTCTGAGCATATGATTATTTTTGATGCTATTGTACAACGAATTGTTTTCTTAATTTCATTTTTCAATAGTTCATTGCTAGTGTGTAGAAATACAATTGCTTCTTGTATATTGCAACATTGCTGTACTTGCTTATTTGCTTTTGTGGTGTTTTGTGGATTTCTAAGAATTTTCTACATACAAGAAATCTGTATCTGTGAATACGTATATATAAATATAGTTTTACGTCTTCCTTTCCATTATGAATGCCTTTTATTTCTTTCTCTTCCTCAATGGCCCTGACTAGAATCTCCAGTAAAATGTTAAATAGCAGTTACAAGAGTAGGCATTCTTGTTTTGCTCTTGATCTCAAGGGAAAGTTTTCATTCTTTCACTATTTAGTACAATGTTAGCTGTGGGTTTTCATAGATGTCCTTTATCAAGTTGATGTAGTTCCCTTCACTTCCTAATTTGCTTAATGTCTGTCTGCTTTTCTTTTTTTCTGTTTTCTGGAATATGTCTATGATGTGCTTAAGTGAGGTTTTACTTTGTGTTTATCCTCTTGGAATTCGTTGAGCTTCTTTCATCAAATTTTTAAAAATTTCAGCCCTTATTTCTTTGAATATTTATTCTATCTTGAGCTCTCTCTCCTCTCCTCTAGAACTCTAACTAGATATATTTTAGACGACTTGAGTTTCTATTCATTTATGTTTTAATACTTTTCCCTCTGTATTTCAGTTTGGATGGTTTCTTTTGCCCTACCTTTGAGTTCATTGATCTTCATTTCTACAGTGTCCAAACTTCTGTTAAGCCTATCCAATTTTTAAATCATATATCATATGTTTTTGTTCTTTTTAATGATTTTTTTTTAGATTTCCCATCAGTTTATTCACTATGCTCATTTTTTCCTTTATAATCTTGGACAGATTTACAATAACTATTTTAAAGTCACTGGTCGCTAATTCAAGATCTATGTCATTTCTGTTTTGTTTTGTTTTTCTATCTACTTGATTTACCTATGTATTTGTACTATTTTCCTACCACTTCACATGTCTAGTTTTTTTGTTTGTCTTTTATGCTGGGCATTGCGGATGCTTTATTAGAGAGCCTGGATTATGTTGTCTTTCATTAAAAGACATTGACTTCTGTTCTGGTGTGGAGTTAATTATGTGAAGGATCTTTTTTTAAGGTTTTGTTAGAATGTGTCTATGTTAGCCTTCCCCTATTGGATGAAACCTCATTCTCGGGTTTCAGATAAATGCCAAGTGTTTAATAAGAACTCTCCTCTCTTGCTGGTCAGAATCCTCCACTGTTGGGTGATTTCTGGGATCTCTATTCAGCTCATGCATCTTCCCAATACTTGTCCTCTGCCAGCCATGCAAAGACTCATTCTTTGTAAGCACAACATATTATTCAGCCCAAGATTCAAAGGGACTCCTATGTTGACTTTTAAAACGATATCTCTGTCCAGCCCCCTCACTTCATTAACCTTTCCCACATATTCTAACCACCTCAGCAGCCCCAAACTCCGGTCTCTGTTTCCTTCACCCAGTGTTCTCCCTCTTTGGGGTCCACTCCTCTGTGATGTAGTTTGAAAATTATTTCCAGGAAGAAAACTATATTGAATGTGTAGTTCACATGACGTGTTTCTTTTCTTTCAAGAATCACATTGGCTCTTCCTATAAATTAATGTGATTTATTGGATTTTCTCTCAAGCCTTTCAATAAAGCTCTAAAATTTTATATATTAAATCTTACTCTTCTTTTGTTGGATTTAACAAGACTATCATATTATTTTTGCTACTGTAAATAGTATTTTTTAAAAATTTGTTTTTGGTACATCAAACTGTAACTGATCTTATCCATGTTGCTAAACTTTTTTTATTAATTAAAAAAATTATATTGATCTTAATGATATTGCTGAACTCTCTAATTAATTATAATCATTTACATGTTTTCTTTATTCACAATCATAACATCTGCTGCTAAAAACAGTTATTTCTCTCCTCTTTTCTGATCCTTACACCATTTCTTTCTTTCTTTATTTGCTTTGTCATACTGCACCTTGTTCCATAGAAGCAGTGGGCCTGCATCTGAGTCCTCCTGTCTCAGTGCTAATATTGATATTTGCCCTAAGGGCAATCTTGGATTTTGACTTAGCTTACAGCAAAACAATATAGGTTCTGTGTTTTAGCTCTGATCTGTTCTTAATTTACTTTGATCTTGTAGTGTTTCTTTATTTTCCATGAGTACAGAAATGCAGTAACAAGTGTACTTTTCCTCATCTCTAGACATTTTAAAGCTGGGTATCAATTTTGCAAGATGTCTGATCTACAATACTGGCCAGAGTAGATACAGGTCTACGAAAATAACTTTCATGAAAAGAATTCTTCTTGATAATTTTTTTCTAACAAAAATTATCCTTTCCTTAGGAATTGGTGTGCTTATGTGCATACCAGATTATCTCCCACAGTGATACTGGACAACCAAGTCACTTATGTTCCAAGTGGGAGAGGGCCCTGTGGCTGGAACAGTGGATCTTGTCCTCAGAGGTATGTAATGTTTCTTAAAAATAGGCACTGCTTGCATCATAATCATGTCATGTATGGCCTGGAAGATATAGAGAAAGTTAATCATCCCAGGTACATGTGTATAACAGGGTCAGAAAGAGTCATCACATAAAACAAGATGTGTGCTCTTGAGTAAGTTAAAATGCAGAGACCAATAATGCTTGGCTCATCTGGTTGTTTTTAGAATATGTGAGATAATGTGGTAACATACTTAGCCTAGTGCCTGGTACTTTGTGAGTCTTCAGTAAATGTTAACTGTCATGGTTGTTTCTACTTTAACTATTATTATTACTTTTATTCTATGACCTGATCAATAATCCTGTCCTTTAATTCCTTATGAAATTCATACACAGTTTTAAAGGTTTATTGATAATTTCCCTTTCATACTAGTTCAGAGAGAAGTCCATAATTTGGGAAGCCATTAATTTCAATTATGCATAGTAAAGCAGCTTCCCATGTCTATTTTAATGATTCATGTAGTTGGTTTTGTTTTTTTAAAAATCTATATAATTGTCCTAAAATGTGGGGCTGTGTAATTGACAAATTCTTTGAATTCATACAGTCACAGTAACTCAACTGGGAGTGTTTCCGAAGAGCCTGTAATAAAAACGAAAATTGTTATTTAGGCCATGATGGCTAATGTTATGCAAATTGTCATAGAAATAACTCAGTCAGTGAATCTGACACATTGGCAATCTGGAACAATGCACAGTAAGGGCACATAAAATCAAGGTGTTTCTTAGTCCCTTGAGGAATAGCTAAGGTTCATGGTCCAGAGAGCTAAGCACATCTTAGGGATTTGGGAGAGCTGAACTCCAGTTCTGCTTTCAGCATTTACTCCCTTTGTGACAATTTCCTTGTCGACATGTGATACAAAGAATGCATTGTTAATTCTTTAGTAATGAATATATTACCACAGTAACCCCTATCATACTGCCCTTTTGAGTTCAAGGTGAGCATTTTTTTTCTCTTTACACAAACCAGAAGTGTGTACCTTTAGTCTCATCTCTTATCTTTCTCTACGTTTGAATGGGTCTCTCCATTCATTCAGTATTTCAGTTATGTATGCAATGTTTGTCACTTTTTCTTTTGTTATCTCTGAGCCACATACACCAGAGATCCAGTTTGCCAAAGCAAGAACTTTGACCCCAACAAAATACAACTAACTGCTTGAGTTTACCCTAATAAACTTTAAAGAGTCCTTTTCCAAACTGCCTCACTCCCTATTTAGCTTTAGCTACTGGACTGAAGATGATATTTCCTTGGTCAGAGTTACTTGCTGAATATAATTGACTGAAATAAAGACAGATAAATGATTAGCCTACTTTTAGAAATGGAAGTAATCTTATAGCTCATTTTAAAATTGAGGATTAACCTCACACATGTTGAATTATCTGTCAAGTTATAGCAGAATCTAAAACCCTAGTCTCCTAAAGCCCAGTCTGTTATAATGCATTTCCTCCATATAATGAGGGTTCACCCATGAAAGTGACTACTCTTGTCACCATATAGTTGCGTATGACAAACTCTAGGTACTAACAGGGGAGGTTAACCCACACAGCATGGGTTAAAATCCCAGCTCCATGATTTTGAAATACGGGACTTCACGCAAGTTATTCCATCTCTCTGTTCCTCGGGCTCCTTATCAGCAAATCAGGATAAGAATGCTTTCTTTATAGAAATAACTTGAGGATTAAACAAGATAAAATAGACCCATTTCATAGGCCCATTTGATAAACATTAGCTAAATACTGAAGTCATAGGGATAGGAATAATACAATCATATTTTATTTATGATTATTTATTTATTTATGACATACATAGAGCATGCAATTTAGTATCATCCACTATTCATATTGATTGTTATGTTGAAATGTTGTAGCTTTTTCATTTCCCTTCCATGGTTTCTTCTCAGAAATAATATTTTCTCATGTTAGATCCCTTTCTCTCCTCTCTCTCTCTTTTTCTCTCTCTCAGAGAGAAATACTATATGAGAGAAATAATAGATAGTGTGATTTAAAAACTTGGGAGATGAGAAAGTCCAGGTTGAAAATGATAGTGGATACAATAATTTCACTTAGATCACTAATATCCAATTTGTTTTAAGTTGTTTGATATTGATCTGAAGGAAAGCAGGTCCTTTTGACTATAGCAATATATGAAATAATAAGAATTGAAATAAATTATCCCCATAAACTATTTTAAAAATGGAATTAAAATGTTTCAACACTGATTTAGTGAAGAGCAGTACCAATGGAAAAGCTATAGTATCTTTAGAAAATGGAATGATGCATGCAAATTTAAAATACCAAGTAGCATAACCCCTAGTGCTTTTTTAATGTATTTAAAGAAATCTAAGTTTGACAATAATTTGATGATGAAGATTAAAATAATAATAATAATGACAGAATGCTCATTATATTTCAGGTTTTGTCCCAAACACTTTACATTTATTATTCCAGCTGATAATTTAATGTGAAATAAATAATCTATTTTCCCCCAATTTCTCTCCTCTCTAGATCACAGAAGATATCAAATCCAGTCTACAGGATGCAACATAAAATTGTTACATCATTGGAATGGAAGTGCTGTCCCGGATTCAGTGGAGAAAAATGTCAGCCAAAAGGTATATTCTAATGTTAATTTCATAATAACAATTAGAATCATAAAACTTCTGAAGAATAAGCAACTGATTCCAGTGAAGAGAAAAACTACAGTTTCCATTTTGAACCAAGATTAATTAACATGTATCCAAACTATTAGGACTGTTACCTTTTTAGAGCTTCCTAACTTGGTAGCTATTATAGCAGCCTAAAATCTCATAAACTGTCCTTTAATTTCTCCCCAAGCTTTTATGTTAGTTTTATATGATGAGTAAGCAGAGAGCTGCCTAAATATCTTACTGGTTCTTAACTATATGCTATAGAGACATGCCTTATTAAAATAACAGAAATCCTAATTTCATATTTTAAATAAATTATCCTGAGAAGTGACCCTATGTAAAAATAAGACTACTCTCTAGTTTTGTTCCAGTTCAATTATCTGAAATAATATTGTGCTTATGAATTAAATTCAGTTTTAAAGACTATAAAAATATGGCATGAATAATTCTGCTTTTTTAATGCTAATGAAGCCATTTTTTTCAAGTTAGATTTTAAGGATTTTCTTGTGGCAAGGCTGATCAAACACATGGTAACCTGCTGTGGCCTAACATTCATGTGACTATTATTTTGCTTTTGGCTTTAAACAGGTTTCCTTTGAAAAATAAGACATGGCATCAGCATACATATTTTAAATGAATGAATATTACAAGAAAGGCCATTAGCAGTGATGGGGAATTCAATCAGCAGTGTTAAGAGATTGTGATTAAAAATTAATGTAAGTGTGGAGAAACTATTATGTTCACATTAAAAAAAAAGAAAATTGTAATACAAAAGCTCTAGGAACCTTGCAGCTGGTTAGGGATATTATATATGGTCCTTCTAGACCAGTCAGTGAGAATCTGTAGGCAAATTTCACTGTAATGCTATTTGTTCTGGATCCGGCCTGAATTTCAGAGATGTTATAAAAATTCACTTCATTTTCAGAATATAGCAGGAAATATGTACTATGTTTATAATCAGATGAAATAAACTTTTAAATAAAACATCATCTATACCAAAAATATTTGGAAACAAGTTAACTTACTACATTTTTTAGAAATTCAAATATGATCCTGCTTTCAAAGGACTTCTGAGTTCCATAAGGGGCACAGATATACTCACAGTGGTAAAACATATTTGTTTTTAGTCTGTATATGGCAGATGGTTAAAACTTCTGGACAGTATTTAGAATTATAGTCTAAAGTCTAAGATTAGGTTTTATACATCCCCTCTCATATGAAGAAGGATACCCTAGAAATATTACTTCTATGATTATTTCGTAAAGATTCAAGTGTTTGTTCACAGCATAACTTGCTAGAAATTTAGAATGTCATTACACCCCTATTGCAAATAAGGGGCTGAATGTAGACATGTGGTAGGAAGCAAAGTCTATATAGCAAAGAATGTCATGGGCTCCAGCTGAAGATGACTGCTGTTGCTTCATCTTTCCTCCTTTTACGCCTACTACTCAATTATTAATCACTATGGTGGACTATATACACCTAGGAGGGAAGAAACAGAATCCCATCATTATAAATATACACACAAGAAACAAAAACTAGTTGACAGTTTTGAATATCTGCTATGTACTGTTATTCCCTTTTTTCAAAGTATATGAAATATTTTAACTGAATTCAAATAGTTTAACTTTGACTGTTTAATGAAACCTTGTGTTCTAATTGGAAGAAATTTGTGGATATCTTTAATACCAGATTTACAAATCATTATTTTGGATCCCCATTAGCAAAAATGTCCCAGAACGGTTCTCACTATGACCTTCTGTCACAATACTATAATTAGAATTACTCATAATGCAAATATCTGCTGATTAAACTGCCGTCAAAAGGTCTTCTTTCTATTGAAATCTATGGTAGGAATAATTTTCTGATGGCAGCTATACCCATTGTGTCATGTTGTCATACAATAAATTCTCCTATAAGTGTGATTCCAGAAGAACCTTCTGTTGCTCCCTATGATATTCTGACTATCCTACTTATCACTTTTATTCCAGTACACAAAAGCTGTTGAATTTTTTATTAATGCAATTGATGCACTGTAGTATCAAGAACTACTATGTCTCTTGTCCCTTGAACCATTCTTCACTATCTTATCTATCCCCAGGGGGGAGAGGGTTGCATATTTTTCTCTTCTGATTCCTACCTAATTACATGCCAAGTTCCCCCTCCTTTTTATCACACTTTATATATGTGCCAACAGTCTTTTACTCTTAAATAGGAGAGAACATTGTCAGGTTTCCTTTGACATCACTCTCCACGCTGCCTCATATGACAAGCAGCCCCAAATATGGCAAGAAAATCAGTGTGGCTGATGCATTCTTTAAACCTCTTCAGAGCCCTCAAAGGTGTGGAATAACCTGGGTATGTAGCTACCATGATAATTACTTCAGTGCTAGTCCTTCACAATATCATGAGGTTATTTTATTCTTAGAAAATTCATAAAATACTATATAAATTTCACAAATCTCTGCTTCCCAATAAGCTTCCTCTGCACAAACAAAATAAATTCCATAATATAAAAGTAATGATTTTATTTTAATTTAGACTGTGGCAGGAAGAGCTTTTTAAATATACAAGAAAGATCAATAGATCAGGAATAAAATGGAGCTGCAGGCAACTATCCTCTCTTTTACTCAACTTTTATACCCTTCTCTTTTTCCTTCTCCTCCTCTCTCCATATAAATCCATCCCCAAACTGTTAGAAAGGGATGTTGTGGTTCAAAATCAATGGAGCAATTCTTCCTGTTCTCTTATTCTATGGTCTGGTGTTTATAATATTTCTGAACCTCCACACAGGCTCTTTTGCAGCAACTCACATAATTAAAATTCTGATGTGTTCTAGATTAGCTTATTAAAAATATTGGTCATCACGAATGACATCACCATCATGGTGGAGTGAGCTCTTCCCCTAGACTCTCCCTCCTAAGACACAATGAAAGGGCCATTAATAAACCAACAGAAGACATTCACACAATACAAAAGATGTCTGAGAGACCCATGCAGCCATACATCTGAAGGTGGAGGTGCTGGACACTCCAGAAGGAAGTGGAAGGAGGTAAGTTGACCTCCTCTCCCTCCCCAGCAGTGATCTAGGGTGCAGGACCATGCACAGCTCTGAGAAAAGAGGGGGGAGGGGTGGCTCTCTGTGGGAATGCCTTCTCTCTCCAAGTTCCCTCATACCCATGGGAAAGCTCCACACAGAGGAGGCTAAGCTATTGCTGGGGTGTCTTCACCAAGCCAGTGACCTAGGAGGGCAGATAGCAAGAGCAGAGTTAGAATGCCCCAGGGATTGCACAGGCAAAAGAAAGCACCCTACCTCTGCCTGGCACCCCATCTCAGCTGATCAGCCAGAGTGCCCATGCACACATTAGAAAAGCAGTAGCTGTGAGTGGGAAATAACAGATGGGCCCTGTCAGCATAGATGCCAAAGGACGGGTACAGACACCAGGGTTCATGGCAGGCTCAGAATACACAGCTCCGAACCCCTCCTCCACCCCCCCTCCACCAGTGGAAGCAAGTGGAATCTGTGACCAAATACTACCAATGTGAAAGCACAAATCTATCCCATCAAATAGTATGAAGAAATATATTAATACTCCAGACAAGAAGGAAAATGACAAGCACCCAGAATTCAGTCCTGAAGGCACAGAAATTTACAATCTAGATGACAAAGTATTCAAGACAGCTATCATAAAAAACTCAAAGAGTTTCAAGAAAATTCAGATAGACAGTTCAATGAAATCAGCAGCAAAATTAATGAACAGAGGGAATTCTTCACAAAAGCACTTAAAACTATAAAGTAACACGAATCATAAATGTTAGAGATTAAAAAAAACACAATGAATGAGATAAAGAAAAATCTATAGTCCTTGAATAACAGAGTTGATATGGAGGACAGAATTAGCCGTCTAGAAGACAGAAATATAGAAACACTTCAGATGGAGGAGGAGAGAGAACAAATTCTGAAAAGAAATGAGGAAATTCTCTGAGAACTATCTGACTCAATTAGGAAATGCAACATAAGGATTATAGGTATTCCAGAGGGAGAAGAAAGGGAGAATGGAGCAGAAAACTTGTTCAAAGAAATAATAGCTGAGAACTTCCCAAACCTGGGGAAGGAGCTGGAAATGCAAGTAAAAGAAGCTAATAGGACTCCTAACTATATCAGTGAAAAAAAAAAAAAAACCTTCTCTAAGACATATAGTAGTAAAACTGGCAAAAGTCAATGACAAAGAGAAAATATTAAGGGCAGAAAGACATAAGAAAATAATTTACAAAGGAACCCCTATCAAGCTTTCAGCCTGATTTCTCAGCAGAAACCTTAGAGGCTAGGAGAGAGTGGAATGATATATTCAAAATTCTGAAAGACAAAATCTTTCAGCCAAGAATACTCTATCCAGTGAAAATTTCCTTCAGATATGATGGAGAAATAAAAACTTTCCCAGATAAACAAAAGCTGAGAGAGTTCATTGCCACAAGACCTCCCTAAAAGAAATCCTCAAGAAGGCCCTCATACCTGAAAACAAAAGAGCCAGTTTACAAAGCCCTGAACAAAGACATACATAGGCAGATAAAATCAGAAAATTGCAGCTCTCTATCAGAACAGGTTAGCAAACACTTAATTATAACATTAAAGATAAAGAGAAGGAAAACATCAAAAATAACTATAATCTCATCATTTTAATACAAATTCACAAGACAAGATGGAATAACTTGTGACAACAATAACTTAGAAGGGGAAGTGAAAGGGGATGGAATTGGCTTAGACTGAGGAAATAAGAAGCTATCAGAAAATGGATTATTTCATATACAAGATTTTTTACATGATTTTTTACACGAACCTCATGGTAACCACTAAACAAATAATCAGAATAGAGGCACAAAAGATAAATCATGAGAAAACCACCACAGAGAACCATCACACTGAATTGGTAGTCTGAAACACACAGGATGAGAAACAAGGGAAAAACAGAACAACCGGAAAATGAGTGATAAAATGGTAGCATTAAGCCCTTATATATCAATAATCATTCTACATGTAAATGAATCCATTTATTCTCTAATCAAATCATAATTCTCTAATCAAAAACCACAGAGTGGTGGGATGGATTAAAAAACAAGGCCCAACAATACGCCTCCAGGAAACACATCTCCGCTCTAAAGACAAACACAGGCTCAGAGTGAAGCGATGGAAGATGATACTCTAAGCTAATGGCAAACAAATGAAAGCAGGTATTAGAGCAGAAATAAATGAAATTGAAACCAAAAAAAAAGTAGAAAGGATGAATGAAAGTAAGAGCTGGTTCTTTGAGAAGATACACAAAATTGACAAACCCTTAGCCAGACTCACTAAGAAAAAAAGAGAGGAGGTTCAAATAAATAAAATTAGAAATGAAGGAGGAGAAATTACCCTGGATACCACAGAAATACAAAGGACTATAAGAGAATACTACGAAAAACTGTATGCCAACAAATTGGACAATCTAGAAGAAATGGATAAATTCTTAGACTCATACAACCTCCCAAGACTGAATCAAGAAGAAATAGAGAATCTGAATGGACCCATTACAAGTAAAGAGATTGAAACTGTAATAAAAAATCTCCCAAAAAATAAAAATCCAGGACAGATCACCAAATATTCAAAGAAGATTTTTTTTTAGCTGAGGAAGATTGGCCCTGAGCTAACATCTGTGCCCATCTTCCTCTACTTTATATGTAGGATACCTACCACGGCATGGCTTAACAAGTGGTGCATAGCTCCACACCCAGGATATGAACAAGTGAACCCTGGGCCACCAAAGCAGAATGTGCAAACTTAACCACTGCGCCACCAGGCAGGTCCTCAAAGAAGATTTAATATCTATCTTTTTCAAACTATTGCAAAAAGTTGAAGAAGACGGAATACTTCCTAACACGTTTTTCAAGGCCAACAATACCCTGATCTCAAAGCCAGACAAGAACAACACAAAGAAGGAAAATTACACAGACCAATATCACTGATGAATATAGATGCAAAAATCCTTCCACAAAATATTGGCAAGTTTAATACAGCAATATATTAAAAGGATCATACACCATGATCAAGCGGGATTTATACCAGGGATGCAGGGATGGTTCAACATCTGCAAATCAATCAATGTGATACACACATTAACAAAATGAGGAATAAAAACTTCATGATCTTCTTCGTAGATGCAGAGAAAGCAATTGACAAGATCCAACATCCATTTATGATAAAAATTCTCAATAAAAATGGGTACAGAAGGATAGTACCTTAACATAATACAGGCCATACATGACAAACCCACAGCCAATGTGATACTCAACAGGGGAAAACTGAAAGCCATCCTCTGAGAACAGGAACAAGAGAAGGTTGCCCACTCTCACTATTCTTATTCAACATAGTACTGGAGGTTTTGGCCAAAGAAATTAGGAAAGAAAAAGAAATAAAAGGAATCCAAATAGTCACTGAAGAAGTGAAACTCCCTCTGTTTTGCAGATGATATGATTTTACATATAGAAAACCGTAAGGAATCCATCAGAAAACTATTAGAAATAATCAACAACTATAGCAAAGTTGCATGGTACAAAATCAACTTAAAAATTTAGTTGCACTTCTATCCTCTAATAATGAACTAACAGAAAGAGAATTCAAGAATACAATCCCACTTACCATTGCAACAAAAAGAATTAAAGTATCTAGGAATAAATTTAACCAAGGAAGTGAAAGACCTATACAATGAAAACTATAAGACATTATTGAAAGAAATCAATAACGACAAAAAGAAATGGAAAGATATTCCATGCACATGGATTGGAAGAATTAACACAGTTAAAATGTCCATCCTACTTAAAACAATCTACAGATTCAATGCAATCCCAATCAGAATCTCAATGACATTCTTCACAGAAACAGAACAAAGAATCCTAAAATTCATATGGGGCAACAAAAGACCACAAATAGCTAAAGCAAAAGAACAAAGGTGGAGGCATCAGAATCCCTGACTTCAAAATGTACTACAAAGCCATAGTGATCAAAACAGCTTGGTACTGGTACAAAAACAGGTGCACAGATCAATGGAATCAAATTGAAAGCCCAGAAATAAAACCACACATCTACAGACAGCTAATCTTCGACAAAGGAACTAAGAACATACAATGGAGAAAGGAAAGTCTCTTCAATAAACGGTGCTGGGAAAAATGGACAGCCACATGCAAAAGAATGAAATTATCTTACACATGCACAAAAATTAACTCAAAATGGATCAAAGACTTGAAGGTGAGACGCGAAACCATAAAACTCCTAGAAGAAAATATAGGCAGTACACTCTTTTTGATATCAGTCTTAGAAGGATCTTTTTGAATACCATGTCTTCCTGGGCAAGGAAAACAAAATCAAAAATAAACAAGAGGGATTTCATCAGACTAAAGAGCTTCTGCAAGGCAAAGGAAAACATGAACAAAAGGAAAAGACAACCCACCAACCGGGAGAAAATATTTGCAAATCATGTAACCGACAAGAGGTTAATCTCCAAAATATATAAAGAACTCACACAACTCAACAAGCAAAAAAACAAACAATAAGGTCAAAAAATGGGCAGAAGACATGAACAGACATTCCCGAAGAAGATATACAGATGACCAACAGATGAAAAGATCTTCGACATCACTAATCATCAGGGAAATGCAAATCAAAAGTAAACTAAGATACCACCTTAAACCCCCTAGAATGGCTATAATCACCAAGACAAAAAATAGCAAATGTTGGAGAGGTTGTGGAGAAAAAGTAACCCTCATACACTGCTGGTGGGGATGCAAACTTGTGCAGTCACTATGGAAAACAGTATGGAAATTTCTCAAAAAAATAAAAATAGAAATATCATACGACCCAGCTATCCCACTCCTGGGTATTTATCCAAAGAGCTTGAAATCAACAATTCAAAGAGACTTATACACCCCTATGTTCACTGCAGCATTATTCACAACAGCCAAGACATGTACGCAACCTGAGTGCTCATTAACTGGTGAATGGATAAAGAAGATGCAGTGTATATATACACAATGGAATACTACTCAGCCATAAAAAAGACAAAATTGTCCCATTTGCAACAACATGGCTGGACCTTGAGGGTGTTATGTTGAGCAAAATAAGCCAGAGAGAAAGACAAACATCATATGATTTTATTCATGTGTGGAAGACAAACTAACACAAAGACAAAGAGAACAGATTAGCGGTTACATAGCGGGAGGGGGTTAGGCGGTGGGCATAAGGAGTAAAGGGGCACATTTGTATGGTTACTGACAAATAATAATGTACAACTGAAATTTCACAATGTTATAAACTATTATGACCTCAATAAAGTTTAGAAAAACAAAGTGCAAATTCCAAAGATCTTTCAAAAAAATAAGCTGACTGCTTTAGATCAACCAACTGGAACAGAACTTTATGCCTTATATCCAGTCTGTCATTCCTTGCATCTCTGACATAGCGATGCTAAGAATTAAATGATATATGGCAAAGAAAAAAAATATTCATCATACTATCAAGAGGGAACCAAATTTTTAAAACTCTGAGTAGAACTTTGAATAGAAGCTTTTAAAAGAAAGGAGCATTAAGTCCAACAGCAAAGTAATAGCTTTGATATTTTTTATATTTGTTATAGCTTCTTGAGGGCCGCAGTCTTTGTCTTCAGAAAGGAATCTAATTTTGTGATCTGGTATCTAAGACATATTTTTGAAATGTCAGTAACAACATACTTTTTAAACCAATTTTATAAAATTTGCAATAATATGCTTTTCCAGTAGATGTCTCTGAAATGTTCTGAAGGAGAACAAGGAAATTGCAGCTTGCTCTCATGACACAAAGGACAGAAATTTAAGTTCAAATAATGTTAGATAAGAGAGGAGGAAAGAAAACTTCTTTGCAAATCTGTTAAAAATAAATCCAGTCAGCTTTAGTCAGACCCTCTATACAGGAAAAAAGTCTTTTATAAAATTATGCTTTATAAAATCTATCACAGATATTATGAAGGCTGAAAAACTGCAATTATGCAGTTATTGGAATGAACTGACCCCTACCGTATGTTATGAATGTATGAAAATATTTTACTTCATAAATGCTGTGAAATAGTTCAATAAATTATTAAGAGCTATTGTAACTAACATTTTAAATATGGGGCTTCTTCAGGAAGATTATTTTAAAATATTACTTCAATTAATATGAAATAAAAGTTACAATAGTTAAAACAGAAAAAACTATGTTTCTTATGTTTTTGCATATCTAATTCTTCCCAGTGGTGATTAATGCTTTCCTCTTTGAGAAAGAACATTACCTCCTGTAAGCATCATGCTCAATGAAATTATGATACATTTAGTCAAAAGATACCATGTACCTTAAGTCTTTGTTGTACCCAATTGCCTTCTTCGATTTACCTACTAAATCGCAGTAAATCTTTATGCATGTACCTAATGTCACCATGCAAGTATTTGCACTCACATTCCAGGATCAGCTGGAAACCAGTCTTGTCAAATGACACAGGAAAGTTTCTGGTTCTAAGGGGGAAAGAGCAAGCTTCCTCATTACTGAGCTGCCATCAATGACTTCCTCCATATGCCTCCAAGACCTGGAAGAAAAAAAATACTCACAAATAACGCTTGTCTAATTAAAAAAAAAGAGAAGGAAAGAAAAAAGCCCTAAAAGGAAGCTGTTGCTCTTGACCCTTGCCGACCTTGCTTCTCTAATTCCCTGATCCACCAAGGTCAGAGTTTCTAGTGCAGGAAAAAAAAGCGTAATTGTATTGGGAGAAAAGAAAAAAGGAATCCAGTTTTTAAAATATATTACATTTTTTAAAAATCTCAAGTGCATAAAGATCTTTAAAAGATGATTGACTTGAATAAATGCCCTTCTGTCCTGGCACCTCTTAGAAAGAACCAAGAAAAAGAGACTCAGAAATCTGCACCCCATGGAATAAAGCAAAGATCTGTGGTTAAGTGCAAGATCAGATAGATTGCCTGGAAAACCTAGAATGCCTGGCAGCCCTCGCAGTAGGGAGTATATTTGGGAAGACAGAAAGGTCACTAAATGAAAAAATAAGAGCGTCGACTAACCAGGAACTTTCTCACAGGAGAGTAACTGACTCCACTGTTATCAGAGATCCTATCAGCGCTTCTCTGTGGGCTAGATCCCGTGCAGTAAACTGGGATGAATGCAAGTTTTCAACTCTGGTCAACAAACAGAGCTGGAAAAGATAACGTGAACTATTGAATTCGTTAAACAGGCATGGCAAGTTTTTAACAGCCTTGGCAGGGACCCCATCCAATGAATTCCTGAGAAAAGAGGTTCATATGACAATTGGATCTCTTGTGTGATGCTTAACAGTTGTTCCTTTTACTTAGGAGTCTAATTTCCCCACCTATTTTCTCCTGAAAACAATTAATTTTAAAATAACCATAGCTGAGAGAAAACAGGAAGTTTTATGCACACACACACACGTGCAATCACATTAGTTTTTGTCATTTAGTATTGAAAGTATTTTTCCAACTACATTTTCTTTCAAATTAGTCTTTTTAAAATTTAGCAAAAATATGGAGAAAATTTAATTTTTCTTATTTCATTTATATTATGTTTCCACATAATGAGTGATTCACCAAAGATTAGTATGCAAGAAAACTAAAGACTTTCACTCGGTACTTCTATGTATCATTCTTTATCCCTTTCAATTTCTTTCTTTTTTTCTTTTTGATGACTTTCTTTATGTACTTTCTCTTCCCCCTTTTGTCACTGATTTCAAAGTTTTCTTCTTTTTAGTTTTTATTTCTAACCTGCTGATTTTCTCTAGTATGTCACTTTCTATTTCCTTGTTTACAGTGCAGTAAGTAGCATTTTTCCAAATCACATGAATGATATTTATCTGAAATTCTTTTGACCCTAAGATCAATAGAAAGTTAGACTTGAATGCTCTTCATTTGCTGGTTGTTTTCACCTCTTGCACTTTCGGGATCTTTCCTAGACTGGTGAGACAGACAGAAGTACGACTTGATGAAGCACTCCATTCAGATATGATCCCAGAAGACCTAAAATAACCTCCACCTCCTCTGTCTTGATTAAAAAATTGTAAAAAACAATTCCTAGATTGCAATTTTAATATGAAAATATCTGATATTTTCTGCCTTATAACAATTAATTTATTTATTAGAATTAGAAAATTTTACAATTTGTTCCAAATTAGTGCCTCTTGACCAGGGTCATACAATGAAATCACCTGTCGAGTTTTAAAAATATATATACGCATGCTCAATTCCCCAGGACAGATTGGCTAAATCAGAATGTTCAGGTGGGGAATGGAAAGAACATGGACACTTGTAGTGTTTCAAAATTTATAGGTGTTTCTGATTTCCATCCATGATGAAAAACCACTATTCTAAAGAAATATTTAAAACCCATATGTGTAAAATGTTAATAACAGATGAGAAAATGTGAATAATAACCTTGTTTGTATGCCACAAAACAATGTAGTCTTTGTTTTTACTATAATTATGCATTGCTTCCTAACAAAGCGTCCTCTGCCTACTAAGGATGGTATGCCTTTAGATGCAGCAGCTCTTTTCGTTTTCCTATGATCTAGCTCAAAAAGGTAAGCAGTAAGAAAATGAAAAGACTATTTGTTATCCTGTTAAACCCACCTATTCCTTTTGCTGCAAATACTGACAGGTCTGTATTCCAAACACTCTTTCACTGCTAAGGAAAACAGGGAAGGTGTTGTGGTGGGAAGTTGCTAAGGAAGATTTATCTCGACACTTCACTCCAGGGGTTCTCAAACTTTAGTGTGCATTGGAATCACCTGGAGAGCTTGTTAAAACACAGATTCCTGCCCTGCTCCAGTATTTCTTAAATTAGCACATCTAGGGTGGAATTTAGAAGTTGCATTTTTAAAAAGTTCCCAGGCGATGCTGATTCTGCTGATCCAGGGACCCTGGTTTGGGAACCATGGCTTCAGTCTCTAGTTACCCTCTTGGGCAGACTCAGATTTTAGCGAGCTGCCAGAAAAATGCTTTATTATATCACCTAAGGAGGAACCTTGATCAAAAAAATTGATGCAATTATTTAATAGATATATTTATGTGAATTAATTTATTGCTATTACTTAGCAGAAAATTAACACTTTTCACCACCTACTGCAGCCTCCAAATAAGTACAATTTTCCCCAAGCTGCAGATTGTTTTCTTCCACCAAATAAATCAACAGTTACACAGGACTTTATATAACACAGTGGAGAAAAATAAGAAACAAAATCAAAACAAAAACCTTGGACATGAATGGAAATTCATTAATTTAGCTCAATGCCCAGAAGAGAAGCAGTGCAAAATCTAGTCTAACAATAGAGACTAACTCAAATTAGTGCCAAATATATTATACTTTCTGTGGAGGAGAGCTGCGTTAATATTATTGTCACAGCCACATATGCCTTTGGGAGCATAATTAACATGTGCCAGAGGTGCGGTTTCATCAGTACATAATTTCACATGGGAGGAAGCCCAGTCAGACACCAAACACTTGTTTTCTCATGTCTCATATGCAGATTTCCATGAATAAATGTGTTCATTAGAAGTGTGCAAATTACAGACATACATTACTTGATTCGTTCAGTATTTTTAATAAATCTTTTGTTTAAATTGTTTTCCCCAATGAAAACTTATACTGCCATTTAAAATATTAACTTGATTCATGGGAAATGTGAAGTGGTTCTTTAAGAGTAGATTTACTGTATAAGAATTTCTATTTTTTCTGAAATTTCACTGATTTTACAGGTTGATTCCTTTGAGATGTGCCCTGTGATCCTTTTCTTCTTGTAATCCTTATGCTTTGAGCCTTAAAAATCTGGGAACAACCCATTTAAGTGGTACTATTACATACACAGATATTCTTTCAGTAAGGAACCTGTAGCTCTCCCTGATTTCCAAGCAGACGCCAGTGGGATATTGCATTGTTAAACAAACTGCCTTTGTGGCCATCTACTTATAAAGCTGCTGTAGCTTTAACACAGCTGATTTTAAAGTGCCCTCAATTATGCAGGCAGGTTGTGTCCGCCAGTTTACACAGCTTCCCCAAACTACCATCCATTTTCGCCTAAAAGGAGACCTGAATAATTTTATTTTTTCAGACAGAATTAGAGTCCTGCACTTCCAACACCAACGCGGTTGCACGTTGCCCCATGGATGGAGGCGGAGCAGCTTACTTTGCAATCATCGCAGACCATCACGCTTCAGCACACAGGAAAATGAATGTCATCCACATTATTACTCAGGACTGGAAAAAATGAGGCAGTCCCAGTGCTTAACCTCTCTCTCTTCTCTTTTCGCTTCCGCCCAGCCCAGGAACAGCAGGACTTGATACACAGCAACCAGGCTGAGAGTCACACAGCTGTTGGCAGAAGGACAGCCGAGCAGCAGCAGCAACAGCAGCAGCAAGACTGTGGTGACCCAGGTCACGGATTGTAATTGCTATCATCCCTAACCCAATTATTGTCAACACTATTGATGACAACTTCCAAAGAACAAATCACTTGGCTGTCAAAGCTTTGGTGGTGACACATGAACATACCTCTCAATCCTTTTCTATTGACGCTGCATGTTGGCGGAAACTGTGACCGAGCTGCAGGTTCCCAGCCTGCGTGATTATTGAAGCTCTGTGTGCAAACACAGAAGGAAAATGAAAATGCTGTCATATTAGGTTGTGAGGAAATCACAAATTTCTGAAATAAATTCAAACTCTTGTCCACCAAAGAGTGCAATCATGGAAGAATCTTGACATGGAAGGAACAACTTGAACATTTTAAGGAGCTAAGCAGGCTCCCTTTCCAGTGGTTGATAAGCGATCACTAGGGGTGTTGATCACTGACTAAGGAAAAAAATTATCACTAAGAACCAACGAGAACCTCGTGTTGATCCAAAGTTGTCGTGTCACATATTTTCTCATCTTTCTAATCGTTAATACTTTACCATTTTCTTTAGGCTTAACTTTTTCTCTCAGAAACATAAAATTGGTTACTGCTAAAAACACCTCTCCACTCTGTTTGGCATAGATCTAGTCATATAAAATACGGCACTCAAATTGAGAAATGTGACTTAGGGGGATCTCTTTAAGAACACTGATGAATATATCTTAGAAATTGTACTCTAATTTTTTAAGGGATTGGAATTCAGTATCTTCATAAAATACCATAAAATCCTCCTTGCCTGACATCACATAATACACATGATTGAAGTGCATGTGTAAAGGCATGGAAAGGATCATTGCTGTATAAAGCGATTCAAACTAAATTCTGAATCTCTTTATCTCTCATTAAAGAATACCTCAATAAAGAATAAAATTCTCAGAATATAGATCAACTACTTACATGTAGATGGCTACACATATTCAATGCTGGAGCACTGGATTTGAAAGCAGAAGGTGAGGCGTTAGCTCTGGTACCTCAAGCAAGTTATTTTGGTTTTCTGCCCCTTAGTTTCTTCAACTGCTGAGAGTGTATCAAGAACTCTTTAAGGTTAAAAAAAAAAAGACAAAATTCTGGGAGGAGTTAAAACAGTTTAGAAATCTAAGCTATTACAATACTTTTTACTAATTTCTACCCCCAAGTAGTCTAAAATTCAGGTTGCCATTTACTAAGTGCATATAGTCTATATTTTCAAATATATAGTGAAATATGGTTTATTTGAATTACCTTTAAACCTATCTTGAACTTTCAGTGGTTTTAAATATATATATATATACATATTTAAATGTTTCCAATTTTCTCTTCTTCTACATGCAGCAGTGACACAAAAAATGGCAGACCAGCTGAACCACCAGGCAATGAAATTGACCGTTCTGCAGACGAAGATTGACAATGTTTCTTTGGCTGTGAGTGATGTAAGGAACGCGTGCTCTTCCCTAGAAGGGAAAATCAATGAAGATAAAGGCAGGGAATTTCAATCTTTCCTAAAAGGTAAAAGTAAAGTAAAATAAACTATTCCTTCAGTTAGGACAAAAGGCAAATGACTCATTTATCTTTTCTCACATCACTTTGGGATCTTTGCTTTAGGCTGGGTGATATGGAAGGCTAAGACAGGTTTTTTTAGTAAGATATTTGTAAATCACTCTATTTCTGAAATAATTTGAAACATCTAAATATTTTTTATTCTATAGTCAAATATTTGACTATTCATCTGATTTATTGAAATTACATACCTAGCTACAGCCTAACTTAGATTTCTGTATAGTTAAAATGAGCCATACTGAATTTACTTCCATTGTGGTTTTCGGTTCAAAGTAAAGATGAGGTTAAGGGATGATTGCTAAGGCAGCTATATGCTCGTCTCAATAATATTGATGGAGACAGTGAGGATAAATCTAAGTGCATTATTATCCCAGAAATTTTGTAGATCATGAAGTATAATCAATAAAATATGTCCTAAAACATCTCAGGTCAGAGAAATAGTTTCTTTATAAATGTGAATCAATTTCCCTGAATTTCATGCTCTCCGAACGGTGGGCTGTGTTCTTTCTGGAGGCTCTACAGGATGACCCATTTCCCACTAATTCAAGTTGCTCTCAGAGCTCATTTTCTTGCAGTTGTAGGACTGAGGTTCTATTTTCTCGATGGTTATAAACTGAAGCTTGTTCCCAGCTTCTAGAAGCCACTGAATTTCTTGGTTCTGGCCTTCATCCGCATCTTCAAAAGCCAGCAATCGCTGTGGAGTCCCCATGGCATCTCTCAGACTTGTCTGCCTTCCTCTTCCTCTTTCAAGGACTCTTGTGATTACATTGGCCGCACCTGGATAATCCAGGATAATCTCCTCATCTCAAGGTCCTTAACCTTAATGACATCTGTCAAGGCCCTTTTGCCACATAAGGTGACATATTCACATTCACAGGTTCAGGGAATTAGCGTGTGGACAGCCTGGGAGGGACAGCAATATTCTGCCTACCACAGAGATTTATGCATAGTGAGTAATTGCTATGTAGTGTTATGCACAGGGTGCAATGGGACTGTTTGATAGTTTCAACAAATCTAGTCTAAAGCCGAGGAAGGCTTCCTCACATCTCAACTGTTAAGTGACGGACCAGGAGGAGTTAACCAGGCAAAGGGATTTCAGGTAGGGACTGGAGATTCCAGGCAAATAGTTTGGTTAATAGGAGTGTCTCAGTTCATTGGGTTTACTGTATGTTTCTGAGTTTCAGGATTACTGGGCCCTCTCACTTTGTTTTATACATTAAAAAAAAAAAAAACTCACTCTACAACTCCATTTCTGTCATCACAAGTTATTTTTCCTCTATAGTGGTTCACAGGTAAAAGAGATAACAAGGTGGAAGTTTCCAAATCATCTACCAGTACCGTAGAAACCATGATTTTTTAAAACCATGGAAATAACTGGTGCTATTAAGCCAGTGAAAGAAAGACCTTGTCCGACCTATCTGGCATGCCCCCTATGGCCAAAACTTAGTGACGGCGAGCATGAGAGAGAAATGTATTTTCCCTGGAGCAGTAGCATGAGAAAGGAGCCAAATAGAAACAGTGTGTAACTGACCATAACCACTATAATGAAATTTGTTTGGCAAAATTTGGTTATCATGACTTGAGAGAATTAGGCCTGTCAGCTGTTTTTCGTGAACCTCCTAGCAAAAATTCTGGCACTGACACAGGAAAAAACATACACTCATAACAACAACAACAAATTCCCTCCTCAAATGGAGGCATTAATTGGGTACTGAGCAGAAGCAGTTATGGGAACCAGAGGGCTTGCAGTTAATGAATGTTCATGCACGCAGCAAAAACTAAACTCACCCATGAGGTGCTGCACTTACCTAGCAACACCACATCCTCTGCTCTGGCTTCCTCTGCATCCATGGGCGGAAACACTGCTTCATCTGCAAACAGCCATAGACACTGTTCAAAGTCAAATGCCCCAACTCCTTAAGAGTTACTTGAACGTTATAAATTGGCCCTACATTCACGGTCACAAGGGACATGCCTGGGTATCTGATATCAAATACATGTAAGTCACCAAATATGTCCAATATCCTCTTCTTTAGGAAGTGGAAGCACGTGAGTCACATGAAACAGAATCAAATAGAGTTAAAACGATGTGCCCACTCAGATATTGGCATAAAGCTCTTTTATGTATTTTTGCAAAATCAAATTCTTGCACAGATGTTTTAGTAACAAATAATACAAATGCTATTTGAAAAGCTCCTTATCCTGAAACGAGTATTTAACCTAATAATCTGACTTCTTTTCAGACACTGCTGTGATTTTACCCTTTCCCCAGTATGTTTTTCCATCCAAGTTCTAAAGCATAACTAACATATCTCCTGGTTTTCATTTTCCTTGTTTACTTTTTTCCTGACTCCTTTGGTCAAGATTCTATACTGCTCTTTACCTGTTTACATTGTTGTTACCTACTATCATTCTTGTCCTGACTTTCAGATCACGTAGTTTTTCACTGCCTGAAGTTAAACACCTATTGTTATTGTCCACAACTAATTAATTAATTCAATCACGCTTAGGTTTTATTCTACCTTTTCAATCTTGAAAATGTTTTAAATCGAAAATGATAAGGGTGTAAATTCCAAGGTCTGATTCTTAACCTTAAATATTTTATTGTATTTCATCCAGTTGTTGTTGTCATGAGAGTTAAAGACAATTTTAACCAACAGGAGCTGGCTAAGTGATCCTGTAGAAAGTACAATAAAAATAACGTTGCTATTGAGCAGCACCTTTACTCAGTAAAGCTAACATATTCTATTTTTAAGTTCAGAAATCTTAAGATTTCCAAATTTCATTTTCAGGGCAGCATATAAAATGTGCTCAATGAAGATTTGCTGTATAAATGGGTGACTAGTTAAATGCTAAGTAAAATTTAGAAAATAAAAATACTTTTAAAATTTTCTGGTGTGCTCAGTGCTTTGGCGCTGTGTCATTGATTACTAGCCCAGACTTTACATTTTTTTTTTTCTATTACGAACAAATTGATTTTCACTTACTTATATTTTTTTGACTTTTAAATGTATTTGTTTCTGCCAGATTTAGAAATGTAAAATAATTTTTTTTTCCTCTTTCTTCATTTAACAACATTGATCTTTAGGATCTAGGATTTCCAAAGAGATATTTATCTATGTAAACAACATTTACAGCTTTGTCTTTGTACCAGCTTAGTTAATATCAAGATGCTCAAGCAATGCCTCATTCTATCTGGTGTAATTGTTATTTCAAAATGCTTTTTGTGTAAGTCTCTCATGCATCTTAAATACTTCTAAAAGCTTGCTTATAAAATAAAGACCTGTAGAGAGTATATATTTCTATTGTAGATATTTCTATCCTACAGTCATCTTTCTTGAATAGGCTTCATGGTAGCCAAAACTCATTTCACAATAGCCCATTGTGCAAACCTTGCTGTTTGAATGCTTTGTATTATGTTGTCCGTATTTTACATGATAGTCACGGGCTACGCTTTGGATTTGAATAGACAGACCTTTCATTTGCATGTGCTTCATAGCTATGTACTCTAAATATGCCTCAAGCATATGTTTTATTTTTTTCCCATTTTCTGTTTTTATATGTAACAGGTTTTTTTGTTTGTTTTGCTTTTTTTTAATTCTAAAATATTTAGTTCCTTTTCTAAAGAGCTCTGAATAGTTCAGAACCTTTTTACTTTTCCTTTTCTTTTCTTTTTTTTTAATGCTATTTTTAGAACTGACAATCATTCTAGCTTATGATCAGTCCGCGCTCCCAATCCTGGAGGCACTAGCATGTTCTTCAACAGTGGCACGTTTCTCTGTCTCTTTTTGTTAAGAACTAATGTCACATTATGATAATTAATGTATATCTTGAATTCCTGTTTTCATTTGACTTAGGTTTATGATCCCCAAATCTCTCATTATTATTATTATTGTTATTATAAAGTATTGTTGAATCTTGTTCAACAAGACTATTACTTCATATTGCTCTTCATTTGGGAATATCATTAAATTTCTTCTTTGTAGTAAATTTATTAGTTTTTGTAACCTCAAAACACAAGGTCTGAAACCTCATTACTAATAATAAATAGAAACCTAATAACACAACCAGAAGCTAACACCAAGTAGTATTTACTGTGGCGGCAACCCCATAGCCGTGTATCATCATACCAGACAGAGACTTGACCTAGACTCAGTGCATTCAAGGGCCTGTTAACTGAAGTCAGTAGTATTTCCTTCATGTCTTTTGTCCAGAGAGACTTCGCTTTATGGTTCTAGTGTGTTCTATGCCACAATTGATTTCTCCCCTCAGACGTACCAATTAAGAAGGTAATCACCTGATATAAACTATAGTAATTTGAAAATTTTTATGAGTAAATGTAGTCAAAATGTTTTTTATTATTGCATGTTTTTAGTGTTTAGCCTCAAACTTTTTTTATCTTTTTAGAGATATCTAAATTTGACATAATTAAAATAATGTGTCATTTGTTGTTGTTTATTATTTCTTTCTTTAGGTCTAAAATCCAAAAGCATTAATGATCTGATAAAGGATATAGTAAGAGAACAATTTAAAGCTTTTAAAAAGGACATGCATGAGACCGTAGCGCAGGTCTTCAAGACTGTATCAAGTCTGTCAGAGGACCTTGAAAACACCAGACAAATAATTCGCCAAGTTAATGAATCTGTGGTTTCAATAGCGGTCCAGCAAAAGTCTGTTTTAATGCAAGAAAATAGGCCTACTTCGACTGATATACTCGATCTAAAAAATCGCATTACGAATATCAGGCAAGAAATGATTTTTACATGTGAGAAGCCTATTAAAGAACTAGAAGCAAAGCAGACTCATTTAGAAGGTGCTCTAGAACAGGAACACTCAAGGAGCATTCTGCATTATGAATCGTTCAACAAGACACTGTCTAAAATGAAGGAAGTCCAGGAGCAGCTTTTATCAACGGAGCAAATATCAGACCAGAAGAGTGTTTCAGCTGCTGACTCAGTTAGCGATAATGTCACCGAGTACATGTCTACCCTACATGAGAATATAAAGAAGCAGGGTGTGATGATGCTGCAAATGTTTGATGATTTGCACATCCAAGAAAGCAAGATTACCAATCTCACCATTGCTTTGGAGATGGAGAAAAGATCTGTCAGAGGTGAATGCGAAGACATGTTATCCAAGTGCAGAAAAGATTTTAAATTTCAAATTAAGGACACAGAAGAGAGTTTACAAGTTTTAAACCAAACATTGGCTGAAGTTCTCTTTCCAATGGACAATAAGATGAATAAAATGAATGAGCAACTAAGTGATTTGACTTACGATATGGAGATCCTTCAACCTTTGCTTGAGCGGGGAGGGTCATTTAGAGAGACAATGACCTATGAACAACAAAAGGAAGCAGCAGCTACAAGCAAAAAGGTAGAAAATATGATTAGTGTTGTCAATGGGCTAAATATTCTTATCAAAGAACTTTCAAAAAGACACAACTTACTTAGAAATGAAGTACAGAGTCGTGGTGATGCCTTAGACAGACGTATCAATGAATATGCCTTAGAAATGGAAGATGGCCTAAATAAGACCATGACAATCATAAATAATGCCATTGATTTCATTCAGGATAACTACATGTTAAAAGAGACTTTAAGTACAATAAAGTATAATCCTGAGGTCCATCATAAATGTACCCAAAATTTGGAAACTATTTTGACGTTTATTCCTCAATTCCAACGTTTGAATGATTCTATTCAGATTTTGGTCAATGACGATCAGAGATATAACTTTGTTTTGCAAGTTGCCAAGGTCCTTGCAGATATTTCCAAAGATGAAAAATTGAATCAGTCCAACTTTCAAAAGATTTATCAAATGTTCAATGAAAGCACATCTCAAGTGATAAAATACCAGCAAAATATGAGTCATTTGGAGGAAAAAATACTCTCAGCCACAAAGATTTCCAAAAATTTTGAAATTCGGTTGCAAGACATTGAGACTAAAGTGACCAAGATGCTCACACCGTATTATATTTCACTTAAAAAAGGCAGTGTAGCTACAAATGAGAGAGACCAGGCTCTTCAACTGCAGGTATTAAATTCTAGATTTAAGGCACTGGAAGCAAAATCTATCCATCTTTCCATTAATTTCTCTTTACTTAACAAAACTCTCTACGAAGCTCTAACGATGTCTCATAATGCTTCTGCAAGTATATCAGAACTGAAGGCCACCATACCTAAGTGGATCAAAGGTTCCGTACCAGACATTGAGCTTCTTCAGAAAGACCTGACAGAATTCGTGGAATCAGTAATTGAAATAAAAACTCAAATTGCCCTCTCTAATTTAACTAGATATATAAACCGATCATTGTCTGGTAGTCTTGCAAATGTTGTTAAGTCTCAGAAGCAAGTAAAACCATTGCTGAAGAAAGCCAATACACTTAAGAAACCAACAGTGAATCTTACCACTGTCCTGACAGGCCGGGCCCAGAGAAACACAGACAACGTTGTTGTATTTCCTGGTAAGCTACTGCAAAAAAATAACTTTGAGTCTCTCCGTTAATTTAAATGATATTTAGTAGGTCTGTATGGTTTAGCAAGACCATAGATATAAAAGGTACATACTTGAACTTGGGTAGATAGTCAAGTAATTTGAAGATTACTGACGTATTATTTGAATCTGATTCTATCCTACGTAAATTAAGCATCAATATGAAGCAAGTATTTAAAGTATAAATATTTGTCTACAGGTTTTTAACCTTTTTTCTGACAAGACCCCTATAGAACCATCTAATTTGCCCCTGTAAAACATTCTTCCTTGCATACATAATTAAAGGAAACTATAAGATAAAGAGCTCCTTGATGAATAAGACAAGACTGTATCTTACTGGTTTTGGCATTACCTGGCAAAATGTTCAGTCTATGCAATAAGAAACTCAATAAGCATCTGCTGAATGACTATCTGACTGAATGAATGCATAAGTGAGCAGGATTTAGATTTGGGTAGATCACAGAAGGCCATGAATGCCAACCTAAGTGTTTTAGTCTGTTCAGGCTGCTGTAACAAAATACCACAGACTGAGTGGCTTATCAACAACAAAATTTACTTCTCACACTGCTGGAGACTAGAAGTCCAAGAGGAAGGCACCAGCATGGTCGGGTTCTGGTGAGAGCCCTCTTCCTGACACAGAGCCAGAGCCTCCTTGCTGTGTTCTCGTAGGGTGGAAGGGGAGCGGGCTCCCACTAGGGTCTCTTTTATAAGGACACTAATCCCGTTCAGGAGGGCTGTACCCTCATGATCTAAGCACTTCCAAAGCCCCACCTCCCAATATCATCAACTTTGGGGGTTAGGATTTCAACATGTGAATTTTGGCAGGACACGTTCAGACCATAGCACTAAGGCAGTTAGACACAGTTTTGTTATGAGTGGCTTTTAAAAATTTGGAGCAGAGGGTTGGATGTAGTACGAACTGTGTCTCAGGAGCGTGAAGCTAGCAGTAGTGTGTCGCATGTGCTGAGAATGAATTTAGGAATACCAGTTAGGACATTATTGAATGAATATTGGGAAGAGCAGTAAGAGCAAATCTGAGGAAGAACAGATCTGAAACAGAGGAGACAGATGTGAGAAATGTTGTAAAGGTCAAGTCAACAGGAGAGTGGAACAAGTAATGATCTGAGGAACAACGAATCTTGACTGCGGTCCTAGTCGTTTCAGTAAGTGTGTAGCCTGAGGTAAGTTCACCTCCCTGGACGTCAGTGTCTTCCTTCTAAGTGATGGCATTGCAATAGGTGCTGTGCTGAGCTCGTTAGTAGAAATATGTTGCAGACTGCATTGTTGTAAAAAACATGAGCTGTTCACAGCCTGAATGCATGGCCCTTGAGGAATGGAGAGACCTAGAATATTCTAGGTCTTGAGGTTTTGAATCTGGGAAATGAGAGGGTCGCAGTACCGTTAACAGACGTGGTAAACACCAGAGGAGGAAAGAGAAATTCAATGTGGTGCATATAAACTACTTAATAGTCTTTCTGTATGAAAGAACTGTTCTATGAATGTGTTTGGCATATGAGTGATATTAACTAATCTTTTCACAATGAAAAGAACAGCTACTGATTCTTACTAAAAGAAACGGCAGTGTTCCTCTCATGAGTCTGCTGTGAAATTATACGGCCATTTGGATAAATTTTGTATTTTATTACCTTTTAATTACAAAAGGGTGATCATTATTCTAACATAATATGACTCCTTATATTTAATTTATGAAGATTTTGATACTATTAAAAATAACAGAATAATACAAAATTGAATTGTCTCTTGACTATTTAAATTATTGTATTTATTTATGACTCCCTCCAAATTGATCTGACTCAGGAGGAGTAATCTTGCCCTGTGAGATCATAGAACAAACTATTTAGACTTAATGTTTCCAAGAGAAAGGTAGTATTTCAGTACAAGATGTTCTTATAATAATAATTTTAGGAAAAATAGTGAGTTCTTTATCCATATGATTTCAATCCTTGGTCTTCCTGTGGACACTGAAAATGAGTTTCATTTAAGCTCTACAGGATGTGTGATCATACACCAGGCAAAACATGTCATTTTTTTTCTTCAACCAAAAAATAACTAGGTCATCTATACAGTAAGTATAAAATTTCAAAAGCTTAAAAATTAATTGAAATTGTACTTCAGAATTATTCAGCAGAATAATAAGTGAAGTTTGTAGAAAGGTTTAATAGAATATAGAACTCATAAACTTTTAACCTATAAAGAAAGCATGTTAGGAACTTATAAAAATTGTATTTAGACATTTATATAGCAGTTGACTCAAAATTGGGCCTAATGGGCTAATAATTAATTCAGTTCTGATTTTCTTTTTTTCTTTTTTCTTTTTCTTAACAAACCTCCTATTTTTTTTAATTTAATTTTTTTTTAAAGATTGGCACCTGAGCTAACAACTATTGCCAATCTTCCTTTTTCCTTTTTTTTTCTTTCTGCTTTTTCTCCCCAAATCCCCCCAGTACATAGTTGTATATTTTAGTTGTGGGTCCTTCCAGTTGTGGTATGTGGGACGTCGCCTCAACATGGCCTGATGAGTGGTGCCATGTCCGCACCCAGGATCTGAACCAGTGAAACCCTGGGCTGCTGCAGTGGAGTGCGCGAACTTAACCACTGGGCAACTGGGCCGGCCCCCTGATTTTCTTTTTTCAATGATGCCTTGATAAAATTGCTTCCTATTCCTTTATTTACTATAAGTAGAATTTTTTATAGGTTACCCACCAAAATTAATAATTAAAATTTCTTTATCTCAGTAAAGATAAACAATAATGATGATGTCAGGGCAATAAAGATATGTTGGCCTAATTTCACGGGCGGGGTAGACAGTCACTTTATGCAGGACCAGCAGCATAATGCACGGGGTCCTTTTAAGTGGGTGCATAGATACACATGCTCTTTAAACCAGCCCTGCTTCTATGGCCCCTAAAACTCATGGCATTCACTGGACAGCTGAGCAAGGAAAGTCTATGTGAGGTGATGAAACCAGAGAACTCAGGCTAAGTTCTCCATAAGAACCAACCAATTGCAAAATGAACTCCTTCCTTTGATACCCTGTTTTATACCGGGGGTAGGACGCACTGACACACTGGCTAAATTTGGCTGTTTCCTTTCACCTTTGCTACTATATGATAAATATCATCTAGCTACATTTCTCCCCTAGATAACTAACACCAGAAGAGAACTTCTTGTCATCTTATGAATCTCACAATAATATTATTCAGATTATAGCTACTATCATTTGCATAATAATTATTTGCAGAATAATAAGTGCATCTTGTAGAAAGAAAAAATATATCAACATAGTTTTTAAAATTTAATCAATTTTAATAAGTGATCACTTCCTTTAAAGCTTAATACTAGTAATGCTATAATAATATAATATTGGATACTATTAACAGTTACTTTATCCCAGGCACTGCGCAAATTATACTGTATGAGTTACTTCACTTGACAATACCTATGAGGTGGCTACCATTGTTCTCAGTTTGAAGATGATAAACTAACTCTCAGAGAGATGAACTAAAGTATCCTGTCTCAGGTCATGCAGTGAGTAAGGATAGAGCCTGACTCCGGGTCTGTTGGACTCAGGGCTCAGTCCTCAACCACTGAACACAGAGAGATTGTGGAATATGTTCACCCGCCTTTCTCTTCCTTCTGTTTCTGTCTGAAGCATCATGTCTTTTCCAGAATCTGGCCATATCTGTATATTCCGTACAGCCAGAGTTCCTAGTCCCAGGGAGTCTCTTTCCTCGAGAATCCAAATACTGCCGCTTGTTTCTGCATAGGCCAGAAGGAAGCAAGGGTGCTTCTCCTCAGTTTGGCTTTTCTGGGAGATGGTCACTGGGCAGTTGTCATTGAAAGTCATTGAAAGTCACCATCAATTATTCACTAGATCTTTTGACTGATGCAGTAGAAGGGCAAAATTCAGAATACTCACTCTGTTACTTCCTTTGGAGCCATTCAGTTATCCTGATTATGATTCCGCCTAGGCCGATGCTGATAAGCTGTTCCAGTTGAATCACTAAATATTTGACTTGTGTCTAAACAATATTCTGATAGACAGTGAGAGGGTTTTATTTCATCTTTGAGGGTTTGTTTGTACAGCAATTGGCAGACTTGTACCGGCAGAGAGAGCTTGGCTGCTTGCCTTCCAAGAGGCGTGGAATCCTGCCCATAACGCAACGTTGGCAGCAGCATTGCTGAGGAGGTCCGCTTCCTGCCTGTGAGAGGGACTTCTTATTTTCACTATTATTTCCCCAATATTTACCAAATGTATTTGGCTCTCCCTAATAAACCTCTTTTATTCATAATTACCCCTTTAACTACTCCTCTTAAGAAAGATTACATTCTATAAAAGATTTGGTAGTGTACAAAATACACCTTTTTAAATTTATCATTGCTGTGAATATAAGCAATTTGAAAGAGAAAAATAATAGCCTAGTGAATATTTTACTGCTTTATATCACTTTAAAACCATTTCTAAGTTTTGTGACTCTGCATGGAGGCAGTTTTTGAATTGAGCATAAAATTTGAAATCAGGAAACCAAGGTTCAAGTCTTACCTACATCGTATTTATTTCTAATAAGTCATTTAACTTCTTTTTCTAAACCTTACTTTCCTCATTTATAAAATAAGAATAATGTACCCATCTTACAAGTTTATTGTGAGGATCAAGGAAATAACCTGTATTCAGTATGTTATTAAGTTCATTACGAATATATGATGCAATTTTCTTAGCTGTATTCAATATTTGTATTTTACTTTCTCTAATATTTTTACTTAATATTTGATATGTAATTATTTCCATGCGTCAACATAAAGACTCATGACATTCCACTCTTCCATCTTTACTTTTATAAGTCAAACTGTTTTAAACTCAATATTTGTTTATATCTGAGCTTATGCTTATCACATAATGATGATCAGAAAGAATAGGATACAAAATACAAAGGCTTGACTGTATAAAAATGCCTGTGTATTGACAAGCACTAAAAAATATCTGCAAAAAGTTTTAATAATTTTTTTTCCAAAGTGTTTTCTACTCTTCGTATGTTTTTCCATAGTGTAAAAAATTAACATTTTCAAATATATCTCAAGTTAACTAATAAGTTGACTTCTGGCCAAAATGGTTAAATATAAGCTAATTAAATTTTGAAGGCTATCTACTTGAATTTAGAGTTTATGATGTGTTTTATAAGGTCTCCAAAACATTACACACGTTTGGTGACATGGTAGAAGCCCCCCTGAGACTCAGCATATAGTTGTACACACAGCTCAGGTTGTTATAGTAAATGATACCAGATGGCATCAGCAAGAGGAAAAGACACAGGCGGAGTCTGGAGAAACCACATACAGGTTCTTTATGCTCTCTCTCCCATGAAGGAGGACACTTGTGTGTGCTCTTTTTTCCAACCACAAAAAAAAAAAAAAATGCAGTAATGTGTGCAATATTTCTGCCCAGAGAATTCCATCAGATATTCAGCACCCAAGGGTTTAATTGGGGCTTGTCTCAGTCAGTTCTGGCTGCTATAACAAAGTACCATAGATTGGGTAGCTTATAAGCAGCAGAGATTTATTTCTCATAGTTCTGGAGGCTGGAAGTCTGAGATCAGGCCAGCATAGTTGGGTTCTGGTGAGAACCCTCTTCTGGGTTGCAGACTGTCAACTTGTCTTCTCCCCTGGCAGAAAGGGAAGAATAAGAGAGCTCTCTGGGGTCCCTTTAATAAGGGCACTGATCCCATTTATGAAGGCTCTACCCTCACGACCTAGTCACCTCCCAAAGGCGCCACATCCTAATACCATCACTCTGGGGGTTAGGATTTCAACATAAGAATTTGAGGGAGACAAAAACATTTAGTCCATAACAGGGCTGGTCATGTAGGCACCCTCTGCCTAGCCCAGAAGGGAAGCAGATGTTCAACATAAACCATCTTGTTTGTACAGAGACTGGGCACAGTGAATGACACTTATCAGTTAGGGATTGGCCAGAAGCCAAGTTCCCAGAGGTGGGCCAAAGGCAACTCCCTGCAAACAGACCTCTCTAAAGACAGCTGTCTCAGGCTGGTTCTGTTATCTCTTTTCTGCTCATGATCTTAAAGATATTCTTTGTATCAGAATTGCTTAGGAAGCCTGTCTGCCGGGGATAGCCTCTCCAGTTTGTGTCAATAAAACATAGTGTTGAAGAGAATATTAAATGAAGTGCTTTTTGTTCATGGTTCTCTGGGAGAAGAAAGGACTATAGGATTCCCCTTCATATGGAGGGATGACAGTTGAAGAGAGAACGCTGGCAAAAATGACAACCCTTCTCTGCACCTTTTCTTGCAATAAAGTGGCCATGAAATCTAAGGTGAACGGTCAGAACGCATGCGTTCAATGCTCACATCAGAACCAAAGTTTAGAACACATGATCTGACAATAGAAAGGAAATGGGACAGAATACATAGTCACTGCATGCGCTTGGGTTCTTTCCCTAACCAGAACCACAGGAGATAGCCTAGACAATAGACTGTTTCTTTGACAAAATATGATTACTAATCACCTGCAATTAAACACAATGAATAGATGTCTTTCTACAGGTCATTGACAACCCTATAAATTCAAAATTGCACATGATGGTATTATTTCCTGTCATATTGATTATCAAACATGAAAAGGAAAGTGCAGGGATTATTACAGCACAGGTTGTGAAGTTGTTGCACAGTGGTCTGAACGGACATGATCGTGCATCTTGGCAAAAAATTGCAGCATAAAAATAACAGCTGTGCCATATATTGACTGCACATGAAATTTTAAAAGTTTCCAATAGTCAATTTTACCATACACAGCTTAAAAGTGGCTCTGAAAAGAAATAATATTTTATTATAAATTTAATTTGATCTATTCAAATCTGTTTATGTTGAATATCATTATTAGAGGAAAATATCACATGGCATTTTATTGATATCATTATTGATTGATGTAAATTCAAATCTCTTCACCTCTAAAAAGAGATTACCAGTAAAATTATTGCACAGTCTTTGGAGAACTAAAGAAATCAGTAAAAGCAGTTATTGCATTTCATTGTGTCAGAGTGATATAGGAGCCAAAATACACATCTACCTTTTACCAAAAAGGAAACCATTTTTCATGGTTAATCATCATTCCTTTAAGAACTCTTTTATAGGCTTTATTATCTTAAGAAAGTGTCAAATTTTAAAATTTGCCTGGATATTTAGATTTGAGAGGCATCAGTGTAAAGAGGGTATCTTGAAACTCTGGGTCTGAGTGAGACAAGCCAGGGGAATACATGCATGCGATGGAGAGGCCAGAAGAAGAGCAGAGTCGGGGAACAGCATCCTCTCTAGGGCGGTGGGAGAGAGAGGTCGGGGAGGATCTTGAGAAGAAATGCAGCAGCGGGCTGAGCACCCCTCTGTGGACTTCACAGCTGACTGGGATTTTCCAGGATTGCCAGATTAAATTAGATGCTATGAAAATACTCAAATTAGCTGAGTAATAATGAGGAGACATCAACACTGCCTTTCAAATATAACCTAAATGCAGTGACTATTGTAGACTAAGAAACTGGCTTGAAAATGTCAAACTGGAGTTCCACCTCAAGAAGGTCTTTGAAAAATACCTCCCCAGATTAAAGGTACAATAAAAGTACAAGATCATTTTTATTATTCAGTGTTATATTAGCTCAAAGTGTTGTGTTCAAACTCATTTAAGCAGCTTTTCTCTAGGGAACAAATAACTATCTCTAGAGTTATTACTATCATGTGAAAACAGTAATAATTCATGACTGTTCAATTCAGTTCAATAAATATTAATTAAGTGCCAAGTGGAATCAGGTACTGTTCTAGCTGCTTTGGAAACATCACAATGTTTAAAAGAGAATCCCTGTCTTCCTGGAGTTTATACTCTAGCAGGGATAGAGAGAGGAAAAAAGAAACATAATAAATAAAAATATAAATTACATAATATATTAAAAGATGATAAATGCTGTACATAAAAGAAAAAGCAGAGAAAGGTAAGGGAATCAGAACACTGCGGGACGGGCTGGGGGATGTTGGAGCAGACTGCACCATTATTAAATGAGATGATAGGATAGGCTTCAGTTGTCAGGAAAACAGCGAACTCCGTGAGAAACAGGGAATGTAGAGGAATAGAAAGCAAGGCCCTGGCTCAGAAACTTTGCTATATTGTTTTAACAAAAGTTGATAGCCGAAGATGGACCCATAGAGCAATGTGATATTTGGTTGTTAGATTTTATGTTTTTTTAAATTTTTTCCATGAAGACTACATTGTTATAAAACTATTTTGAATGTGAGAGAAAAGAAACATTCTATGGCGTATACTAAGCACTAGATGAGTGTGAAAGGAGTTCATTGTTGTAAGAGTTTAGTGTCTTATTAGGAGCTGGGGGTTTGGGCAAGTCTCATGGGAGAGGTAGGTTAGGGCTGGGCATTCATTCAGTCAATCATGTACACCCTATGTTGAATGTAGTATGCTTGAATTCATTCTGTTGGTAACAAAGATTTTTGAGCAGGAATGTGACATAATCATGCATGCGTGTTATTAAAATTTATCCCTAGTTTTTCAGACAGATCTGTTAGAAAATTGTTACAATAGCCCTGGCATGAATCGATGAAGACCTCAATTAGGTGATAGAGACTGGAATAAAATGGAAGCTGGAAATTGTAGTTAAATGAGAACATATATTTAGTAGAAAAGAGCTGACTGAAAATATAAACTCTTAGCGGGAAGAAAACACCAAAGTTTAAATAAAGTATTGGTGACAGTAAGTTGATCATTCCACTAATGGAAATAGGAACATTAAGGAGGAAGTACAGATGTACACAGGAAGCGAAGTTTAGTCTGTGATACGTTAGTTTAGAGCCCTGTTATCTCTACGGAAATGTGCAAAAGTCAATTCGTGTTGTAGGTCTGGAACCAGAAGAGGGTTTTTAGATAAAAGCTGGAAATTATTTGCACAAAGGTGATATTTGAGGACACAGAAGTTAATTAGATAGAGAAAAAGAAGAGAATGGAAGATAGAAACTTGAAGATTTCCTATATTTGAAGAGAGCAGGAGAGACAGAAAGAGAGAGAGAGATCATTGATGGAAAAAAGAGGAGTGATCAGACCCAGAAAAGTGCTTGCGTCATGGAACTCAAAGTCTTTAAGAATGAAGAAAAAAAGAAAAAAAATAGGGATGTAGACAGAGGACTTGTGCAAAGAAAATATCAGAAGTAGAAATGTTGAGGAGATGCCTGAGAAATAATAACTAAATCGGAATGAAACATAAGGTCCATCTCAGGGACTGCGGACAAATATGATTAGAAAATCGGGATGACTATTTGAATGCCCATCTACAACGTGGACTTAGACTTTAGCTGTGAGAAGGCTATTGAAGCTCGTTTCTAATTTTTAAACTTTTTTCTTCTGACTCTATGAGCAATGTATATTCATTATGGAAAATATGGGATGTCTATAAATTATAAAGATGAAAATAGGCTGGCATATGGTAGGTCCTCAAATAATGTTAGTTCCGTATGTTATTATACATAGACAATAATAATAATAATTACAGTTTATCATAAGCATTTACTATGTAATTAGTATTCTTATCCAGAGTGTGTTTTTTCATATATTCATTTTTTTCATACTATAGCCCAGGCATAATATTATGTGTAGTGCTTTACGTATGTTTATATATGTTAATATATTTGGGTTTCAAAACGATCTCTGTAGGCAGTGCTATTATGATTTGCATTTTACAGATAAGGATGCTGTCCAGACAGGGTAAGTGACGTGTACAAAGTTGCAGAGCTAATCAGCTTCAGAGCTGAGACTCAAACCCAAGCCATCCATCTCCTCTCGTGCTCTAAATGACCCTGTGTCTCTCTCTACCGCGAAGAAGGTACTGACATTTCTTCAACCTGCATTCTACTTCTGACTTTTAGAGCATTTCAAATTTTTCTCTATTTTGAGTAATGCTGCACCAATATGAAAATTTTTGTGCAGATCTCTAATTTTACGTCCTTAAGATCCGAGAAGTAAAATTGCTGGTTCAAAGCTCAAGTATATTTTTAAAGAGTTTGATAAATATTGCCAAATTCCTCTTCAGAGACTATCAATTTTCACTCCCTAGGACAGTTTATGAAAGTGTCTGAGTGTTAAATGTGTGTATACACATACACACATGCACACTTTAGCTTTTCCTGAAAAATCTAAAAGTTTAGTAAGATTTTAACAGGCAATGATGTTTATGTGGTGGAATGTCAGGGAAAAGTTTTTCACAGCTATACTGACAGAGGTTGTTTGAGGCTGCCAGAGTGATTTTCAAACTACTATAATCATCTAGACACCACATCATAAGAATATCGACTAGGAAAGTTAATGAGGATACAATGGAAACCAAGGAGTAAGACAATTACTTTAGGGACATGACATTCAGTAAAACAGTAAATACTACAACCAAAATATAAGAAATAAAAAAAGAGAAAGAGGCCTGGAATATCTTCAGTGATTTTGAAACTCTGCATAGGAAGTTGAGGGGCTTGAAGCAGACAAGTTTGTTTGTTTTCGGTATAATTTAGGTACAGGTAAATTTACTGCTTTGGAGGTGCAGTCTATGAGTTCTGACAGATGCATAGTCATGTAATCACCACAACAGTCAAGATAGAGAACAGTTCCTTCACCCTCAAAATTTCCTTCTGTACCGTTGTAGTCAAACCCTACCTTCACCCCCAGGCACTGGCAACCAGTGAGCTGTTTTCTTCCCTTACAGTTTTAGCTTTCCCAGAGTATCTTATAAATGAAAGCATACAGTGTGTGTAGGCTTTGAGTCTGGCTCCTTTCACTTAGTACAATATGTTTGAGAGTCATCCATGTTGTTGCACGCACTCCTTTTTGTTACTGAGTCTACCATATGGATGGACTACATTTACCAGTTGAAGGATAGTTTGGTTGTTTCCAATTTGGGGTAATTATGAATAAAGCTGCTATAAACATTCACATACAGGTTTTGTGTGCATATAAGCTTTCATGTCTCTTGAATAAATATATAGCAGTAGCATAGCTTGGTTGTAAGATAAGTATAGTTTTAACTTTATAAGGATGGGCCAACCACTTGCCATTTCCTCTAGTAATGTATGAGAATTCTAATTGTTCCACAACCTTGTCAGCACATGGCATTGTCAATATTGTTTATTTTACCATATTAATAGGTGTATAATTATATCTAATTGTGTTTTATTTTGCTTTTTCCCAATGACTAATGATGTTGAAGGTATTTTAATGTATTTGCTCTTTTTCTTATACTTCTTTTAATTGAAGCTTATGACTGAAGAAAAAGACGAGAACAGTTGATAATATCAAATAAAAGCATTTAATTTCCCAGGTCATGGCTTAAAATAAAAGAATAATAGTTCAATGACAAGGGTTACAGTAAATCTCTGGGACAGCCTTAATACATTTGGCAAAGATTGCTCATATGATTGAGCTTTAAAATTATGCTTGAAGTGTCAAGCAAAAAGATCCCGGAAACAATATCAAGAGCAACAGATATGGTTTTAAAAAATAAAAAGTGATAATTTGAAGTAAATGTAGTTAAGATGATTGGAAACATTCTTTCCATCCATCAATATACCAATGGGCAAAATATGAGTAATTAGAACAATAAATTTGAAAATTTAATAGAAGCAAGTAAATATTTGCCTTTCTTGAAGTTGTTGGAAAGGGGCATATGAAGTATTTTCAGAGCAATGGAAGGATAAGGCTCATTTGATAGAAACAATTTCAATAAACAGGGAGAGAGAATAGCACTGAAAGCTAATGTATGCATAAGTATGAGGGGAGAAGCATTGTAGAGAGCACTGCAATCAGGATGAAAGATAAAGAAAAGTTCTAATGTTGTGTGGGCGTAGTACCCGGAGTGGAGTTATGTAGTGGATTTAAATAATGTTTTCTCCTGTGTATGCCACAACTGGCCCAGAGGCAAGATACGTTCACTCACTAACCTGTTGGAAACTGTATTCTGGCCCAAGCAGGGATTGGAGTATCTGCCTTCTGCAACGTTATTGTTTAAATGAAGAAATAAAAAATAATATACTAAGGTAGAACTAAGCAATAAAAATTGGAATTAAAAATAAATTTAAATAAAAGTAAAAATATTATATAAGACATTATATATATTATGTATGCTATAAATAAAAATAAGGATGAAGTAGAAGACATCAATACAATATACCCCTTCGTTTTATTCATCAAATACTTACTGAGTAAGTGCTGACCAAGCACTGAGAAAGATTGAGGGGACATAGCCATAAACTGAACACGGTGCCCTCTTCTCATGGAGCTCATTTGTTAGGCAGGTAATTTTAATGAGGAATGGCAAATGTTAGCAAAGGCAAAGTAGTTTGAAAATGTAAGGAGCTCTCCAGTCAGTTCAAATTGAACATAAGCATTTGTAAAATATAGAAGTAGGTTTAATAGGAAAGTGCAACTTGAGCACTTATTAGGGTCCAGAAAGCAAGGACCAGGACAAATTGAGACTTATGAAACATTCCAGGACAGTGGCAAAGGACTTTTAGTCATGTTCAGAGCATGCAAATGGATACTGAAAGATTAGTTATGCTATTTGCACAAGTTAGTAGAATGTTGAGTTGGCAGAATTAGTTCAACTAATTGTGCTGATCTCCATCACAGAAAATAAATGGACTGGAAAGAGTGTAAGAGGTTATTGAAGGCCAAGGTAGGAGAGAAGTTGTGGAAAGTTTGCTTGAAATGATTCCATGCCTCTAGAAAAACATGCCAATGACATCATAGTGTCAAACTCTGCCTAATCTGTGGGAAACTGTGAAGAAGGGAAAGAGTATTAGATTAAGAATGTTCTCATCTACTCAATTTTTCCTTGATTTGTTTATTCATCTTTAAGGAGAAATTTTAGCACATCTATATATCAGATACTGTGCTAGTCAGTGTGACACAAAGTTGAAGAAACAGAGGACCTGAGCCTGACCTCACAAAAGCTCCCTCTCTGGTTGGAAGTAAGAAGGACATGTGAGCAATTACAGTAGAGTGGAAGTTCAACAAGAGAACTTCAGACAATAATTTAGAGAATTAATGTGATGGGTTCTATTGACAAGAAGGAGGGAAGACATAAAAAAGAAAATGGTGCTTTATTGGAGTCTGATTTTTGTTGTTAATTCAAGAACAAATTGCCTACTGAGCGCAAACATGTACAGGAACTTGCAGAGGCAGCTAACCAGTTTTTAAGTATTTTAGGAATAAAGTGGAAAAACATAAGTCAGATGAAGTACAATAGTAGATTTGTAGCTGATTGTATAACAAAATACAAATAGTTTCAATTGACAAATCAGTGCCAACCAATCATTAGTTGTCTGTTATAAGACTCTGGACTTGACACTAATCCATTAAGTATTTTTCTCAATGTAATTTTTCTCAAAGTAATTTTCTCAGTGACTTGGATGAACACATAAAACATAAATTTAGAAATGACAACAAAGCTGGGACGGGTGGTTAAAACATTGCATACAGAATTAAAACAAAGAAATGATTTCTATGGACAGAGATAATGTCAAGTCTAATAAGATAAATTTAGTTATCAGTAATAATTGTGAATTCATGTTAAAGTGAATTAAATATGGAATTTTAGAGACCTTCAGTGACATCAGAGTACAGACCTGTTATGATGTAATGTGATAATACATACCCTAAAATAGACAATGGACACTGAATGCTTATGTAGCGTAAACCCAAGTGCAAGGTCCTTTCAGGAGGGGTAACTGGCTATTGTTACCACAGCTGTTACCACAGCTCGGATTAGACTCAGTTCACAGCATATCCAATTCTGGGAGCCATGGGTGTAATTCTACATACCATAATGTGGATTATTTTGGCAGGGACTTGAAGATCAGAGATAATCTAAATTATCAGGGAAGGCAAAGATAGGAACTTAAAACCCAAGCAGCAGAAGCAGACACAGACCAGTGGGTCTGGCCCCTGGACAATCAGTAGGCACCATGAGAGATGTCCTAGAAGGTGAGCCAGGTGTAGTCTCTGCAAGTTGGAGCTACTACAGCATTAGGAGAACGTGCAGACCCCCAGTTAGACTCAAGTGGACCCCTCCTCCAGATGAATGATCCTACAAGGGAATTAGAATAACGTGCAAAATGGCACCCTCTGAAATGACTCAAATAAAGAGAGCAAGGCAAGACCCTGTTCCCAGAAGTAATGGAACAGAAGGAGGAGAAAAATAGAATGCACATCCTGACATAAAGAGAAGGCAAAGGCCCTGGTCCTGTGGAATCAGAGTAGAGCCAATAGCAAGGCAGAGAAACACATTTCTAGAGTTTCCGAAATTCTCTTGCCTAGAACAGGTTTGATCCCTAATTCATGCCCAGGGCCGAGTCTACAGATAACAGTGGCATTTTCCCATGTGGGAAAATAAGAATTACAGAGCTGACCAGATTACATAAATAATTCAATGTTTTGCCAACTCCCCTCCACAGCTGATTCATTTCTAGTGAAACACATTGATTGAACACTACCCTGGAGTGGATCACTGAGCTAGATTCCGAGAATGTGAAAACAGGTGAAGCCAGTGCTTTGACGTAAAGAATTCACATTTGTACAGGTAGTGGAGAATCACTGCAGTTTTTAAAGCTAGCAGGTAGTGGGTTAGGTTTGAGAATGTTAGCTAACAGCAAATGGAAGGGTTTACTAACCTACTCAAGTGGTTGAGAAATGATGTTACAAGAAGTGTGGGCCAGTTTGAAACATTTGTTAAATGATATTACATATATATAATATTCCCATATGAATCTTAGTGAGGAAAATAGCTTATGGAGTATTGCAGAGACTATATCAAGACAATTAAATCAATTTCTAATTGCATAATATATATTTTATTTGCAAAACATACCAATAATACAGTCATGTAGTTTAGTTAGGTTTTATGTGAATTTGAGTTATTTAAATATAAAATAGAATGCATATAAAATATTTATAGATCTCACGTTTTCAGGTTTTTTTGGAGGTTACATTCTTTTTCTTTTGGATTAGTCAGAACTTTTCATGTGTTATGGATATTAGCTATGAGATAGTTGTGTCTGTTAAAAATCTTTTCTCTTTATCTGTCACTTCTCTTTGATGATGGTGGCTTTCACTGCAAATGAGTTTTAATTCTTAGGTGGTCAAACATCAGGGTGTTTCTCTTTCTCTTCTGGTTTTTGTTTTGTTTTCTTTGCTTTGAAAGAGTTTTCCAAAATTTTAAAGCTCTACATAGATATTCCTTTTATTTTATTGTAATGCAATCATCTTGGGGGCATTTTTAGGTTTAATATTTTTGTACACATGGAATTTATATTTTTATGGATATCTAATTATCTTAGCACCATGTATTAAATAGATGTTTTTCTTCTCCGATGATTTGAAATATTACCTTTATCACATACCAGTTCCAAATATACACGATTCTGTGTCCAGATATTCTATTCTGTTCTACAACTGACAAAATCTTAACATTTCTACATAAATAAACGCAGTGGATCACAGAATTATCTCCACTTCAAAGAAGCAGGAAAGGGAGCTCAGAGAGGTAAGAGATCTGCATGAAGTCCTGTGACGACACTGGTGGCCCACCTGGTTTGGGGACCCACTTCTTTTACTTCTAATTCAACATTTTTCCCATTCTGCTGCCAACTGTGAGTTGAGAGCAACAGGAGAATAGGTCACTTTTACCCTCTTTTACCTTGATTCTTTTTCAGTAACAGAGGAGTATTCAGACTGTAGTAGGTTCCCATGCCAGAACGGGGGCACGTGTATAAATGGAAGAACCAGCTTTGTCTGTGCTTGCCGACATCCTTTTACTGGTGACAACTGTACTGTCAAGACAGTGGAAGAAAATGCTTTAGCTCCAGGTAAGAAAGTGCATGCATCCTTGGATTTGCTCAATGTCATAAACCAAAACAGTTTTTGAAAATTTTTATGAGTGAATATTTAAGCCTGCTGAATCTGGACTCACTGGAGGGTTAGTTCCCTGTACTTCTGAAACTTACTGAGTAATATACATGTTCCATGTACAAATGGAAATATCTTTTTGTCATGTAAATTCGTATTGATGTACACTTGTTGAAATGTTCACTATTGGTATAATAGAAGCAGTTATTTTCGTGTGTGTGCATCTTAAAAGAAAATACAGATGAATATATCCAACTGGTATAAACTCTTTCCCCTCAAAGACGTTGTTAAGGAAATATGCCTTTGAGTCACATCAGATACGGCCATTTAAATGAAGCTTTACAAAGCGCTCAGCAGCGTGTCTTCCATAAACTTTAAACTCACAGTGCCATTTTGACTGTGTGAGGACCGTTAGAACATGCGCAGATGTACTGAGTAGAACAAGATGCCTTTTTGTCCATGCACCTTCATAAGTATTGGTTGCTACAAATTTACTTCAAGAGTGTAGCATTTCTGATTTCTATACAAGAAAATATGTGCAGCATTTAAAATCTCTTCTCTTTAATGACAGCAAAAAATATATCAGGATTTTCGTAATAATATGCTCCATAGTGAACAATACATTTTTTAGTCTTTTTTTAAATGTCAGCCTTTGTAAGTTATATTTGGCATTAATTACGTAGAAAATTGCTTTTGTCTCCTTCTCTAGAGTGCATTTGACTTCATTTGGTTTCCGTTTTAGCCTCTAGAAACTGTTTGACAAGGTGCTGGAAAAATTGTTTTACACCACATCAGCTTCGATTCCTGCAAGGGGCTTTAAAACTTCTAACATACCATAATAATCATAGAGTGCTTTGAATTCCTTTATATCTGGAGGGATCAAAGCAACATGCAAATTAATCTGTGAGGCATTTCTATGAGGGAGGTATCAAGAGTAATCATTCTATCCTGATCTAAAATGGAGAAACTGAGGCTCAGAGAGGCTAAGTGACTTCGGGTGATTCAGCCAAGAGAAGAGGCAGGCATCCAGACACAGTGCCCTTGTTAAATCTGAGGAATGACTTTTCTCCTTCTGCTAACCATTTTTGTAACTGAGATAAAATGATAAAAATATGAAGAAAAAACAAGATAAAAACATGAAAATTAACTCTTGCCATTTTTTTCCTCAAACAGATTTTTCCAAAGGATCTTACAGATATGCACCGATGGTGGCATTTTTTGCGTCTCATACATATGGAATGACTACACCTGGTCCTATCCTATTTAATAATTTGGATCTCAATTATGGAGCTTCATATACTCCAAGAACTGGAAAGTTCAGGGTTCCCTATCTCGGGGTGTATGTTTTTAAGTACACCATTGAGTCATTTAGTGCCCATACTTCTGGCTTTTTAGTGGTTGATGGAAAAGACAAGCTTGCATTTGAATCTGAAAATATTAACAGTGAAATACACTGTGATAGGGTTTTGACTGGGGATGCCTTATTAGAGTTAAATTATGGGCAGGAAGTGTGGTTGCGCCTTGTGAAAGGAACAATTCCAGCCAAATATCCGCCTGCTACCACATTTAGTGGTTACTTGTTATACCGAACATAAATTAGCACGAAGGGCAGACTGTCACCTTCACTGAGAAGCGGCCAGTGTTTCTATTTATCTTTGCATGCATATCTGCCCTGTTTTTGCCTTTTCTACGCAAAGTGAAAATCAACTTCCTTTCGAATCTCAGTAAGGCTGTAAGTTTGCTTATTTCATAAAATTCTTTGAATATCTCTTGTGTAACCTATATGTGAAGGAGTTCTTGCTCCTAAAGAGATTTAGCGGCACAGAAAACAAAGTGCATTTGTTAGCATGCCTATTTTTGTTTTCTCATGTTAAGTCATTTCAATGTAGAGTAACATTGTAACATGGCAATCTCTCAGTACTGTCAGTCACAGTAGGCTTCCCAATAAAGCACAACTTTTGTTATTTCCTGCATATATAAATATATAACATCTATTTCCTAAATTCACAAATTCAAATAAATTACTCAAAACCCGAGAAGTGTCTTTTTAAAGTTTGATTTTTACTCTTTACTGTTGAGTTGATCAATTTTATATATTTAAATTTTCATTTGTAATCAAAATTAAGAAAGTTGAATTTGAAACGTGAAACATGCTTGACTGTTGTTCTCTTCCTGTAATTAGAGGATAAAGTAATAATCGGCACATATTTGACTGTTTATGCCCAATTAGAAGGATATATAAGTGGATCTTCTGATGTCTCCATCAGACAATATCTCCAGGGGAAAATACAAAACCTTTCTCTAGTGACTCTTCTACAGCAGCACATGCAGACCTGCCGCATTCTTATAGAGGCTACACGATATTCTGGAGTAATACTATGACTTACGGGATGCTCACAATGCCCTGGTTCTCTCCTAAGAAACTTACATGTAATGTCTCATTGATTCCTCACAAAAACTCTTATAAGGTGGGTCGTCTTATCATCATTTTAGTAATTGAAGAAAGTGAGACACAGAAAGATGAAGGGATGGACCAATCTCCACAACTAGTAAGCGCTGAGGCAGGGTTTAAAATCAGACTGTGTCTTCTCCAGTACCCACATCCATCGTTTCTCTATACTGCCTCCCACAGAGGTACCACAATTATTTAATAACTGCTTATCGGAGCTCATCTAGATTGTCTCCAGTGTTTTATTATAACGATACTGTTGTAGTGAACACCCCTAAACATACTTTCCTTACATATTTGACAAGGTATTTCTAAGAATATATTCCTATAAGTAATAGTAAAAATAATCATGAAAATTTTTATGGTATGGCAAGCACTTTCATGAATTAATTTATTTAATGCTCACTAAAACCTATGAATTATGTATTAAAACTATGAGATACATATTACATATTATCATCCTCTTTTCCCTGATGAGAAACAGCAGCACAAAGAGGGTAACTAATTTTCCCAATATTACAGCAAATTATGGAGAATTTCTGGAACTAAAAAAAAAGCACATCTTTCTATTTCAATAAGTACTATCAAATTGCCCTGGAAAAGATTTGTACCAATCCATAGTCCCATTTTGCTCATGTCAAAGAGTGCTCTTTATCTCCCACACACCCTCATCAAAACTCACAATTTTTTAAATATTGCCAATCTTGAAGATGAAAATAGTATTTCCTTATAGCAGAAACTTGAAAATTTTTCAGATTTGCCAAAACTTGAAAGCATATGTCTGCACAAAGACTGGTGACGAATATTCATAGGAGATTTATTTGTAATAGCCAAAGCCTAGGTACCACCCGCAGGTCCAGCAACAGATGAAAGGTTATGCAAACTCCGGTATTTCTGTATAGTAGAGACTGCCAAGCCATAAAAAGGAATAAACACACTGCAACACATATGGAGCTTGTAATAATTGCATACGAGAAGATGTCAATGGCAGCCTGATGAAGCTTGGCCAACCCTGCAGGGAAGTGTGAAGTGAGTATTTTTTTTATTGAGATGTAATTGACATGTAACATCTCAGTTTTTGGTGTACTACATGATGATTTGATATACGTACGTATTGTGAAATGATTACACAAGTTTATTTAACACCCATCACCTCACATAGTTACAATTTTTTTCCTTGTGATGAGAACTTTTAAGATCTACTCTCTTGATCAACTTTCAGATACACGATACAGTGTTGTTAACTTTAGTATTGCCCAACAGAATGTCTCATATTGAGCTAAAATAGCTGAGCGTTCACAGCCCAGCCTCAGCAATAGCTTCAGGCTTTCCAGGAAGAGTGTCCACTAGATGCTGACACGTGGAGACTGGATGACAGACAATTGCTAGTCTGTGTTATGTGTAAATGTGTCATTTTCAGAAACATTTGGAAAGTTTTGATAGTTTCTTTAGTCCTTGCCTAAAATTGCATCACAATCTAAAATGTTTTTCATTTTATTTCTTCAAGCACTCATAGATTAAGTGGAATTTTTCTCTTACAGATTTACTATTCAACATAGATTCCACGATTTCAACACACTGCTTTTTCTCTAACGTTAGCAGAACAGAAGGAAGTAAATCCTTTGACAGTATTTGTCATTGCCATGCACAATTTAGTTAAATGATTTTGTAATTAGATAATTGAGAACATTTAGCATTAAATGACGCTTTGGTGTTTGGAATTTTAATTATTAATGTTATTCTTTTTTTTATACATATTTGTAGAAATACACACGTGACAAATTACCACCAAGAGCCAAAAGACATTAGAGGAACTTGTAAGTTGCTGTGATCCTGTTTGGCTATTTTTTAAAAATCCACCCAATATAATGTAAGACAATTAATTTAGCGATGTATTTCTAATTGTCATGATCAAACTTACTCATGGGTAAAAAATACAGCACTGAGATTGTCTTGATCTCTCCTACGGAGACAGCAAACTTTTATGGATATTATCTTGTAGATCGAATTCTAGAGGCCTTCTCTCTCACCAGACCTTCCTGCCGCAAGCTCCTGAAGTACACCAAGGCCCTAATGACTGAGGAGAATCTCATGCCCATTCATTCACCAATTATTTAATAAATGCCTACTTTGTGATGGGCAGGGTAAATCATATATAAAAATAATATAAAGATAACTATCAAGTAAGTCAGTACAGAAAGATGCTGCATTTGAAACACATTATCTATAGTTGTGCTGGCATTGAATACGACCAAAATCACGAGTAGCTGTCAGAATGGGAAATGCATCTTTATTAACCACCCGGTCTTTTTTCTGCACCTCTAACCAAGCTTCCATTACCTCCTTTTAAAAGACTCCAGGAATCGAGGAAGTTCACATTTCAGAGCCAAGTGTGTCTAAATTGATCTTTTTTTCTTTTTTCTGCTTTTATCTCCCCAAATCCCCCGGTACACAGTTGTATATCTTAGTTGCCGGTCCTTCTAGTTGTGGGATGTGGGACGCCGCCTCAACGTGGCCTGAAGAGCGGTGCCATGTGCGCGCCCAGGATCCGAACCCTGGGCCGCCGCAGCGGAGTGTGCAAACTTAACCACTTGGCCACAGAGCCGGCCCCTAAATTGCTCTTTCTTACTCTCTTTCACCAGTCAAAATCCTCATTTTGGAAGAATGAGCTAATATCATTTGGGCATTAAGAAATGATTAAAATAAGCCATACTGCTTTTCAGTTGACTAGCCTATTTAATCCTCTTAGAGTGGATTTTGTTGTTGTTCATCTGTTTCAAAATATAAATTTACTGAATCAAATGAATTTCTAATTTGTAGAAGTTCAGTTAAAATACATAGAAATATATTATTTATATATTATATATTTACATTATATCATATTTATATTAAAATATAATTACATAATGCATAAATGATATAGTTATATATACATTCAGTTATATACATATATAACAAAGTTTTATTTTTCTAATATATCTAATATAAATACATATTTATCTAATATATATTAATTATGTATTTTTTATATACATAAAACAAGGTTTTGATCACACACTTTTCAAGCAAGTCTGAAGAAAATCGTTCACAATTTGGTACTTTTATTTAAAAATTGCTAGGGTTTATTAGTGTCAACATTTTCATGTTAGGAACTAGTTGAGTAATATTCAACAGCAATTTTTAATGTAGCAAAATTTTCCTTTTATTCAAAACTGTCAGCCTGTCCTCTGTCCTTATGAGGCAGGTGTGGGACACGTTCAAGCAGAAATGATAGGCCTGCCTGATACCGAACCTGAAGTGAGTTCGCTCACCCATTGCACAGCAAGTCAATCTCTGACACTGAGTGTGGTGGAAGAAAGTAGGAACTTTATTTTTGCACAGCGCTGAGCAAGGAGAGAGGGCAACTAAAGATGAAATCCCAAACTCCCCGAAAAAGCTAAAAGGAAGGGTTTTTATTTGGGGTTTTAGGTAGGGGAGGGGGAGCATATGGCCTTGCTGGTCAGAGCTTTCCCACCAGCCTGTCTTTGGCCTTGAGACACTTGCAGAGAGGAGGAAGACTGTGACCTTGCTGGTCAGCAGCTTTCCCACCAGCCTGTATCTCTTTGCCGGGAGGAGATGATCCAGGTGCTTGTCCTTGGCAGTGTCTGTCTCCATGGAGGATAGTGGATTCTGGAGTCAGGAAGCCAGAGAGTAAGCAGGGAATGAGTGTTTTGGTTTTAACCCCATATATGCTGGGTTTCATGTGGGGAAACTGATACCAGGGTCGGTATCATGCCCTACCTGGATTGTGCATTTAGTCGGGTCAATCTATCCTGCCGAAGGCAGAGATGGTTACTTCCCCCATGGTTTCAAACCTGGGTGTCATCAACAAGCGGAGGAGGGTTATAAAGCACTTTCCCTTGAGAGCTTTCTCCACAGTGCAGTGAGACCCTTCAATGAGCTGTACTGTGTTTGTGTTTAGAGAAAACAACAAAGTAGTGTTCCTTTCTCCGGCCTGACGTCCTTATTAAACAATCCCAAACTCTGGAACAAGTCCAAATTTTGAAGTTTTTACTACTTTTATTCATGGATTGCTTCATGAATTGTCAAAGCCTAGGCTTTAGTCAAAACATTTTCCAGATACCGTGTTGAATGTAGTGATATTCAGAACATTTTAAAATGTTATTTCCATAGTTTTAAAAAATATCAGTCTATAGCAGACCTTGGTTGTAATGTGATTTACTATTATTAAGATTCAAATAAAAACTTACATCAAGCCCACTGAAGATTACAGTGAAGATGCCACATCACACAACCTAGAAGTCAGTGTTTTTCTCAGTGTATTTGAATCCAAATCCAAAAATTTGGATTCAAATACTTATTTGAATTTCTTATTTTTTAGATCCAAATAAATACTATATCAAGTCCACTCAAGTTAAGAGTGAAAATACTACATGACACAACCCAAGGGGTGGCTGTTCTTGTAAATACCCCTCTACTTTGCTTACTTTAGCCACTAATGAAGAAATTGACTCAGCAGATTCTTCTTACCAGGAAACACACAATTACAGATAGTTTCTAAATTTTTTTTTTTTTTGTAATTTACTTCCCCTCATTTATCTTTGCTGTCCCCATCATCACCCACCAAAGAATTTAATTGTGCGTAATCTGGATAAAGAGAACCACATGACTATTTCTTCATCTACATGAAATCTGTGGATTAAAGATGACAGTAATTTGCCAGAAAACATTATGTAGGAACAATTCATTTATTTGTGCAACATGTCCATTTCCAAAAATGATTTGAGGTGGCTAGATGGATAATATATGATATGAAAAATATTAAACTTTGACACAGACAGTTGCTACTTACACAGCAAATGTATGTCAAGAACATGTGCTTTTCTGTCTTAATTTCTTAGATACATTCACATGCACTAATTTTCATGATGTGTCATAGAGTAAATATTCTGTTAATAGAGAATATCCTAGAGAGATGCCTCCCACAATCTTAAACCCTCTTTAAATTCCCCACTGTACCTTGTTCCATATCACACCATTGTAGAATTGCTATTTAATGAACATGTTTAGATCTCTTTAATCCTGCTGAGAAGGCCGCTAAATCATGTGGAAATTATTCTGTAGATAAAATTTAAAAGACCCTCCAGAGATTGCAGGTCTTTTTAATGTGACTTTCATTGCCCTTTCTAAATCTTGTCATTAAATCTTTTGAGTCATGATTCTATTTCATAAGCTCTAATTCTATTTTCTTTAAATGGTTGGCACACTGACAGGTCACCAATGGGTTTTAGTCTATCACAGAGCTCTATCTTAACAGCAAACTATGAACTCCCTCTGCAATGGATGGAAGCAATAAACAAAGACTGTCGCTGTATTTCTGTATCATTTTGGCTTCCCTCTTCCCATATAGCATACTTAAAGTAAAATATGTCTGAGAAAACAACAACGACATCATTATCAGCGACACACACCTATATACCCTAAAGGCATTCTCAGGTATCACAAAAGAACCTATCCTTTTAAATTTAAGAAATACATTGTAGATATTACCAGAACAATATTGGTATCTGAAAACTGATTCTGTAGTCTATTCTAAAAATGGGCAGACCAAGATGCCTACAGAGCATCTCAGAATTCCATGAGGCCAGGTGTCAACTGCCCACCAACAAAGTTCTTGGCACTGCAGCTATCGGAAGATCATTGAGATCAGTAAATGCACAGAACATGCTGGGAATGTGGAAAGAATTAAATGCCTTAAATTCATTAATTAAATTTTAGAAATTTAGAAATCTTCCTGTGGCAGAAAATGTACAGCAGAGAAAGAGGAAGAAGAACAAGAAGAAAGTGCAAAGCACAAAAAAGGAAGAGGAAGCAGAGTGGGAAGAGGAGGACGCCAAAGAGAGGAGGAGGGCAGTAAGCAGCAGCAGCAGGAGAAAACAAAACTAGAGCCAAACTGGTCAGTTTGAGAGACAGAGTATGGCCTGACACAGGATGGAAGAGTGAAAACTATCTGAGATTGAAGATACCGGTATGCTTTCATCAACTTCCCTCCAGCCTAGATGACATAAACAACTCGAAGAGAAAACCTCAGATAGGACAATCATTACTGTCTCTACTCACTCCACCGGCATTTTGAAAATCTGTCAATTTGTCTTGAAAAAATTTGAAGACACCCGTTGTCCTTTGGACTTTGTGGAATGCTCTTCTCTGAGTTATGTAACACTAGCTTCACACACTAGGAAGGAGAGAGACAAGGATTACTTGTCCCACAAACAATTTTGTGTCCCCCCAAAATTTTTTGTGGTTATGAGTTCTCATTTTTTTCCCTCATGTTTCTTGAAATTTGGTAATTTGTCTAACAAGAAAAACTTACCATCCCACAAATTTTCTTTTAGTGGAATCCCAAGATTATTTCCTGGTGTAACGTGATTGTCAGGTCCTTTGAGGTCCTTTGAGGCACCTCTGGACATTAAAACAAAAGGCATGAATGGGTAAAGTAGCCACATTTTTAGTAAGTGGAGCTTAAGCTCCAGTAGTCGAATTGCTAAGTTTCCACACTGGCATTGCTGCTGAATAAATGTAGGAAGTATTTAAACTTTTTATATGTTTTATGAGCTCTAAAAGTAAGGAAAATACAATAAAACTTTTTAAAATTTCTTAGAGCAGTGGCTTTAAACTGAATCTGCATTGCATTCGGATTGCCCTTAATGTAAAGCATGTTCTGTATAAATATTGACCAGAAAATAATTTATAGTAATATGTATTTTTCTCTCCTGCAAACAGCTTTTAAAAGATAAGAGAAAATAAATTTCCACCTAAAGTCAAATTTCATTGATTTCAGCCTCATCTCTTTGGGAAAAGGAGAGAATACTGATTAACAAACATATAATAGAATTAAGTGACTGTGGAGGTGGAGTTTGGGAGAGGAGGCTCTATACAAAATCTCAGAGCAGACATCAGAGGCGCATTCTTCTGATTTTCCATCATCCAAGATTAAAATGACAATTTTTCAGAATCAATGCAAAGAAATTCTGGAAGGTACACTATTTTGTTTTCCAATTCTTTCGTTAGAAAAGACAAAGAAATAAGGGCAATTCTATCTTTTTTGTTGTTGCCCACTTTAAATCTTACTTTGACCTCTAGATTCACCCTGCCTGTGTTTGTCGGCAACTCCCCGCGTTTCCTCCGCAGCCTCTCAAACTGCTGTCATTTACCCAGCAACCAAGACGTGCCAGGTGCAGACAAATGGCGTTCGCAGAACCTGAGGACTGGCCAAGACCTAATTGCCTCTCCCCAGGTCCCATTGGCCGGAACTCTTATTCAGCCTTCCCTCCAGCCACTCCCTTTCTCTGAAAGCCAGCCTCAGGGCAGGACACCACTTTCTCATTACCAACAGCTTGATTCTCTGCAGGAGCCTCTGAGTGTCAGCGCGAGAAGGTCTGGCGTCGCAAGCGGGAGGAAAGCTTCGGTCTTTTAACTTTCAGGGTCCTGCTTCTCCTTTTGTGTCTCCCCGCCCCCTCCTCCCCTTCTTCCTTCTCCTCCTCCTCCTCTGTTTCCCTCTTCTTTTTGTTTTCTAACTGCCAGTGTTTTCTCTGTCTCTGAATTCCTCTTTTTCCACTTTTACTTTGTCTCTCTTTTGCTCCCTCCTTTATCCTTTTCTCCTTCCCACTCTCCATTTCTTACACACATTTCCATAAACCACTTTAAAAATGTACAGATTATAAAATCCTGACGTTCCTTTTTCCTCTTTTGTGTTTTCTCCATATTTTCTGAAGTCCAATAATAATTCAAAACACTCCCTAGGAAGTACTATATTTTCAATGAAATTTATTTTCATTGTATATAGTCCTGCAGGAGGCCTAAGTTGTGTTTTCTTTATGAAAGTATTACTGCTAATGTGCTGTTCAATAGGATTCTAGAGCTATCTAAATAAATTAAACTGCCCTCAGAATAGTATATTTCAAAGAAATAATTTAACACCATTATTTACAAATTGCATCCAGTTTAAGCATAGATGACATTTTACTTATTTAGGTGAAATATTTGTGCAAAGAAACATGGCGTGACCAAAAAAAAAATACTGTATCTATGAAAAACAATAGCCACCTTTATAATCAAGTAATATGAAAATAATACACAACTAAATAAAATTATTTATAATATAGGATGCAGAAATCCTTGCAGTAAATTAGCCACTATAAAAATGTTCCAGTTGAAAAAATTTCTTTGTAAGTACAGAGCCCATATTACTGAAAATCAGTACATTTCAACTGATGAAGATTAAGCATGATGAATGCCCGATTGTCTCAGATGAAATCACATGTGCTGACAGAACATCTGGCACAGCCTCTCTTCTTGTTATTTTATTGCGAATTTACAACCTATTGCAATTAAAATAACATGATTAAAATTATAGACAGTTTGAATAAAGGGTAATTTATAGACCTCTGAGTAATCAAACCTATTTTGCAAATGACTGAAATGTTAAAAAAGAAAAGATTTCTGAAATCCTGTATATATTGCTTTTCATTACAAAGAAACACTGGTATTTTGTGTCTAGTATCTACATTCAGGCATAGCCACTACAAACCAAAAAACAAGAATTCTAGAATCAGAAGCCCTCAATACCCACTCATTTGTCGTATTTGTTAGAGCTATTTCGTAGAGACTTCAAATTGGTTTTTCTTGTTATTTGCAGTATCCACAAGGTCTAGCCCCACAGCCAACATGTAGTAAACATTTATTTAGTGTTTGTTTACTGAATGCTTGACTAGAAAAATAAACGTATGAGTGAAGTGTTCATAAGCACATATGTTTTAGGTGTGCACAGATATATCATGTTGCCTAAGAAAGTAACTAAAATTACTTCAAATAGAAAGATGCCATAAATAACTGCATCATTTATACATGCAGGCATGTGAAATTGTAAGAGTAACATTTAATGTTTATAAAAACAATCTCTGTCATGTAACTGGAGTTCCCTGTAATCTTCTGTCTGTTCCGTGTAACAATTAAATCTACGGCACTTGATTAGCTCCAAACATAAGGCTGTAAGAAATCATTTGTAAAATACGGTTTGCCTATTTACATGTTGCTAGAAGTTCTAATTCCATTATTTATTTATCTTAAGTCAAATTTCCAGACCAGAATTAATCACAGATCAAGGTGCCACCATCATCAGGTGTTTGTTTGTTAACAAGGCCTGAAATCAGTCACCAGTTGGTCTCACACAAAGGTCACACCTATTTTACGTGACAGGCAGGCAGTCTGTTAGGGTGGGGGATCTTACGGGCATGGATTACAGAGTTCAAACTCCAGCCATGAGCAATTTGACTTTTCTGTACCTCGTTTTCTGTAAATGGACATGAAAATAGTTCCTACTTAGTAGTAGGCTTCCTATATAGATTAAATGCAACAATGCATGTAAAGCATTAAACCCAGTGATCAGCCCTTAGCAATACTCAATACATGATCAGCTAGCACGTTGTGCTGGCAAGACTGTGAATGGTAAAGGAGGGGCGTAGAAAAGGGGAGGAGATGATGAGCAGGCTCTCACGAACTGCTCATTGTCGGATTCAGGTTTAACAAAGAAAAAGAGAAGCGACAAAATGAACAGAATTAGCAGAGTAAGAAAGTTTATGAAAACAAGTAGGACAAAAGATATCATGTCTCCAGAATAAACTTGCACAGTCATCTGACAGACTGAAAAACTGAAAGAAAAATAGTGGATAAAAAGATAGCCTTGCATACTTCTGAACTGAAATGTTTCCTTAGCCTGAGGTAATATATCAGTGTTTGGGGGAAAGACATAGCGAATGAGGGTGTATGAAGAGGAAAAGGCAACAGGGAGTTATTTGTCGAACTTCAAATGCTATATTAATTCTTCACCTTTCTTTATATCGTAGTGACACAAACTTGGTAGGGGTATAAAAAAGGGCTAACTACAAAATGACATAAAAACAATCATTGCCAAGATGAAACAAGAGATCTCACATAATTAAATGTTTTTAATTGAAATATAATTGACATATAACATTATATTAGTTTCAGGTGTATAAATAAATTTTTTAATTTACTGGCTTTTTGAAATCAGTTTTACCATAATATTCATAAATTCTTTAGGTATTATATTAACTATAAATGTCAACATAAAAGATCACATAGGACATATAGAAGCTACAGCTTTTGAACTTCTCAAGCTGTTCTACTGCATCAAAATTGCATGAAAATTAAGGAAATCATTTTATATTGCTAAAAATTGTTTGGTTCAGTAGCAGTAAGATGCTTCACTAAAATTTCTTGATCAATATTTGAAGTAAGAATTTTCAAATGCTGGGTTAAAAACATTCTTCCCTCACTCTAGCACACCAGAAAAGACACTACAGAAAAAGCAGAGCAGGAACAATTAACTAAAAAGTTTTATTTAAGAGGTGCAATGCTTAGTTGTTTCAAGCAAGATTGCTTAGCTCAAAACGTGGCTCTGCCACTTACTTGCTGTGTGACTTTAGGTTAGTTATTAATCTCTCTGAGTTTCAATTCCATCTTCTGTAAAACGAGTAGTAATAATTATATCCATCTCATAGTGTTACTTCCCAAGGCAGGGTTGTCTGTCCACCACAAGACATGCCAATAGTCACAAGGCAAAGTGGTAGGAGAAAAAGGGCTTTTTATTACAGCTTGCTAGCAAGGGGGAAGATGGGCGACCAATGTCTGAAAGAACCATTTGACAGAACAAAAACTACAGGCCAGCTATATAGCCGGCTGGTCTCCAGGTGGAGGAAGCATCTGGTCTCCGGGTTGGGGCATCCATCTGATCTCCCAGTGGGGGCAGACATCTGGTCCCACTTCCGGATAGTCCTTTGTTTTACTGGATATGCATCAGAGATGAGAGCAACGTCCTATACCCTGATCTTTCAGTTGTCATTGATGATGGCCATCAGTGTGGACTGTCTACCTGGGGGTCATCACATTCCTAAAGAACTCAAAAGAACAAAGTTATCAACTTATAGCCACTGGGAGGTGCCGTAAAATCTACAGAGCTCTTCTGGGTTAGTTAGTCAGAGGTCATTCAAGGTTGCAATAAGGTTTCTTTTCTACAATATGGCTTCCCTTATGTCAACCTTGTGTGGAGCCAGTATCAATAGAGTTGGTGAAAGGATTAAATTAATTGGACATACAGCATTTTGAATACTAGTTGGCACATAATCAGTACACTTGAAGTATTTGCCATTGGTGTTTCTGGAATTCTTCACTTAAAGATGATGGCAAAAAAACATTTGAAACAATCTTAAAGTTAAAAATATGATACAAGGGTTGGCCTGATGGCACAGTGGTTAAGTTTGCATGTTCTGCTTCAGCAACCCGGGGCTCGCCAGTTCAGAGCTCGGGTGCAGACCTACACACCGCTTCTCAAGCCATGCTGTGGCAGCATCCCACATATAAAAAGTAGAGGAAGATGGGCATGAATGTTAGCTCAGTTTCAGTCTTCCTTAGCAAAAAGAGGAGGATTGGTGGCAGATGTTAGTTCATGGCTAATCTTCCTCAAAAAAAAAAAATGATACAAATGTTTTGGGTATCAGGACAGTGTTGCTCATAGCTGTACACTGCCATTTATTATCTAACAATATGCTTGTTCCTAATCTCAAAGAGATTTCACTTGAAACAAAGATTTTGAGATTCTCAAAAAGTCTCACTGGAAACAAATATAAGGACAAAGTTACAGGAAATATTTTATTAAGAATCTCTTGAGTAAACTAATGCAGAACAGAAACATTCAGATACTAAAATGAATTTCCCAGTTCGGATTTCCATCTCTCTGCCACTCTCCTGGGGCTTTTTCATACATGATCAAGTACCTAGTCTATGGTACAGGTAAATCACAGATTTCAAACTTAATCCACATGGATTCCTGCCTGCTTGATTTAGTTATGTGTCACTCAAATACAAGGTCAAAAATGGTCTGATTAGCTATTTTACAGAGTGCTTAAACCATTTGTGATGTTGTGATTTAAGAAATATATATTTCTCCTCAGTTCCTGGCATAGAGCTTCTAAAACCCTTGTAATTTCTTTAGTGATAGGGATGAGAAGAATCCTTTGTTATTCATAAGTCCCTTTCAACTATACCCGAGTATGAGTTAATTAGATGACTGGTGGCCAGAACCCCTACTTAGCTTTGGGATGGGGCTGGTTGCCAGAGAAACCAACCACGTGATTACAGGGCTGAAACTTGTATCCATGGACCTCCAGGGAAGGGAACAGGGCTGGGAATTGAGTTAATCACCAATGGCCCATGATTTAATCAATCAGGCCTAGATGATGAAACCTCCGTAAAACCTTAAAGGAAGGGCTTGGCAGAGCTTCTGGGTTGATGAATGCATCTGCATGCCAGGAGGGTGGTCCACCCCAAACTTCATGGAAACAGAAGCTCCTGTGCTTGGGAATCTTCCAGATCTCACCCTATGCGCCTCTTCATCTGGCTGTTCTTGTGTGTCCTTTACCATATCCTTTATAATAAACTGGGAATAGTAAGTAGAATTTTTTCCTGAATTCTGTGAGCCATTATCACAAGTTGTCAAAACTGAGGAGGGGGTTGTGGAAACCCTCAGTTTGTAGCCAAGTCGGACTACCGAAGTCTGGGTAATCGGGGGACCTGCTACTTGTGATTGGTGTCTAAAGTGTGTGGTGGGGGGAGTTTTATGGGACTAAGCCCATAACCTGTGGGTCTGCACTAACTCTGGGTTGTTAGTGTCAGAATTGAATTAAATTGTAGGAAACCCAATTGGTGTCCACAGAGAACTGTAGGATTGTTTAGTGTGGAAAACACACACATTTGTTGTCAGAAGTGTTCTGTATAGGTAAAAACAGATAATAGTGGTAGACCACCATACAGAGATATTCGGAATAAAGTATTGGTGAAAGAATAAGCATATTAAAACAATAGAACACCCATTGACAATGAACGCAATTAGGTAGAGTAAGATGGGAGGTTAAGACTGACTCAGTTGTGTTGTCTGATTATGGATTTGGCAAAGAGAGAGAAAGCAACAAGGTGAGAACTGACAACATACTAACAAAAGATACCATGTCTCTGGTCATATACATATAGAAATACATATACACGTATGCACCTGAAAAATTGAAGTGCAGAAAAACAAAACATTGGGAGAAAATGGTTTTGCACTCTGGATTTCCCATCTACTTCTGAAATGCAGATGTGTCATTAACCCTCTAGTAAAACAGTCTGTGCTTGAGGAAAATGCTAGATATTTAAAAAGAGAACATAGGCAAAGGAAGATGTAATAGGAAATTGTTTTCTGAAATTAAGAATTTTACTTATCTTTGTGCTATTGTATAAAGCACGTAAATATTCTGTTCCACTTAGAGTTGAAAATAATAACACTGACATAACTATAACATGAATGTTTATGGATTAAAACTATTTTTATTATATAAAATCTCTGACAGAAATCACAATGGTGATTTTTTTATTGTTTTCTTATATGATATTTGTTCATTTGACTGTAACAAAATATTGGGGAAAAAATTCAACAACATCCGATATGAAAAAAGGACTAAGTGCCTTGTTAGATGTCACAGTATGAATCGCAGTCCACAAGGGCAAGTGTCAAATCCGTTTCCCTTCCTCCTAGTACTGGTCCCCCAGCTATGAAACCTAATTCCTGAATTCACGACTCTACACAGGCTGCACAGCACCCTGGGAAATGTGATGCAGTCCCTTCTCTCAACCCTCACCCCAATCTTCTTCCCTTCTATGCCTGCTGCTCTCTCGGAGAGCTCCTCCCTCAAGCAGAGGCCTTTCTAAACCTTTGGGAATAAAAATGATGTCTTCACTTAATTTGGTCGTTTGATTTGTCATAAATTAGGAGACAATACAAAGAGGAGATATACAATCAGAGGAGGTCAACATTTTAAAAATTATTCCAAAAGTCCATTTGCATATTATGGTACACTATCTTAGCTCTTAGGCCACACAATGGACTGCGTAGATAATTGGGGGGAACGAGAAGGACATATCAGTGCATAGTCGCTTGTATATTGAGGAAAACATAACTGCTTCATACAAAAAAAAAATCACTTAAAAGACGTTCTTATGTTGATTTTTTAATTATTAAATTAATTTTATAATTAAAAATCCTTAAAATATTGAAAAGCTGAAGGACAATAGATGGTAATTATCCCATTGTATTTCATAGTCTTTAACCTTCCAGAAACCCTGGATGCCATCAGATATTAAAAGGGCACTCAGCTTTTCATTTATCCACATATATACCTCCCTATTCTCTGGGAGGAAACAAATCAGTTATTACATGCTGAACTTAGATAATGTGCAAATGATCCAGTGACATTAACAGCAGAAACGGAAAGAGCAGCGTACTTCATGGAGGGTGGTCTGGTGATTATCCTGCCTCTGCATACTTTACTGGATGGCAGGGGGCAGTAATTACATGATGAGAAGCCCACGCTATTTTAAGGCATATATTTTGTTGTTTCCAACACTTAGTTAAAATACTTTTCCCTGTTATTTTCACAAGTGACTTTAGTTCTGTCGTGCAGAGCCATACGAAAATAATTTCTGTGGTCTTGCTGCTGCTTGTCAATGTCTCTTTTAGAGTGTCGCGCCCAGAAGGGAACGCTGTGCTCCAAAGACCAATTCAAACATCACATGGGAGGATGCTCAGAAGCTGTGCCGAACCGGAACTGTCAGGGGTGTCAGGCTCCTGACAAGGAGATTGTCAACTTCCAGCCCTCAACGCTTCCAGTTTCCCTGAAAGTGTCACTCAAGGATCGTTTGAGACAGGACCATAGACATCTGTCTCCACCACTGTAGCAGCTGAGAACTAAAGTGACTCTAGAGCTGTTTCGTATTATTTAAGACATTCTGTAAATGAAAATGCAAAGCTGAACTTAATCAATGGTAAAACTTCGCAACTTTAATCAAACTCTATTAATTATGTACTTATATACATAATTAATATAAAATGCATTGTTATGGACTGAATTGTGTCCCCTCCCCCCACCACACACAACTTCATATGTTGAAATCCTGACCACTAGTACCACTAGTACCTCAGAATGTAGCTGTATTTGGAGATAAGGTATTTAAGAAGCGATTAAATTAAAATGAGATCTTCAGGGTGGGCCTTAATCCACTGACTGGTGTCCTTATAATAAGAGGGGCATGCTCACAGAGGAAAGAGTCTATGAGGACACCACAAAAAGGTGGCCACCTATGAGCCAAAGGGCGAGGCCTCCGCAGAAAGCACACCTGCCATCTGGAGCTTAGACTTCTTGCCTCCAGAGAAAATAAATTTCTGTTGGTTAAGCCACTCAGTCTATGGGATCTTATGACAGCCCTAGCAAACTAATGTAAGTATATTATGTTATTATTATATATAATCATATTTATTATTAATTGTATACAATATGTACAATGAGATATAAATAAATATATATTTTATATTATATATTAATTTATATATAATTTTATGTATTAACATAAAGTGATAGATTATATCTGTCTATATCATCTATAGCTTATCTTTATCTATAAATGCTCCAACAGGATGAATTCCTTGGGAAGAGACAATATTAAGGTCAATATAACTTATGTCAGCAAGCAAATTTTTATAAGTATTTGTCTATACTGGAAAACACTCTGAATTTAAAAAAGCAATAGAATGCAGAGATCATTCCACATAGATAGCTTGTGGGGGGTGTATAATTCTACTTTCCCAGCCAAGAGTGGTTTAAAAAGTGCTGACAACACTCTTACACAACTGCTTTCAACCTAACAACCTTAATGAGAAATTTCTCTCGTGTTTTGATTTTCCCACAGCATGACAGGCTGTCTTTTTCCGAGTAGTGTACCAGTCATTTGCTCATGTGTGCTGATAACAGCATGCTGCCAACTTTCACATTGTTGGACCTGTCTATTGTATTTGACATCTTTGATCACGGGTCCTCACATTCTTAAATAGTGTATGTTATTGCCTTAAACAAGGCTTATTCTTTGCTCGTGCAGTATATATAGTACCTATTGTTAAGATTGCCAAGCATTTTCCCATTCATTTTAAATATATCATTAAGACGCATGGAATTTAATTCTTGACTAAAAGTGGCTCCAGAATTGTTAAATCTAAGTTCTATTTTCCTTCTAAGACCATCAGTCTGAAGCACAATTTCGGCTGACATTGTTATGTTGATGATATATGAGTTTATTTTTCATCTCTCAAAAAGCAATTTAAAAATTGATTAAGTACCTGAGTGTCATTTGTAAAGTAAAACTGTGAGCATCCATCCATCACCTGAACTGCGCTTTATAATTCTCACTTTCACATGGATTGTATTTCTTCCACAGCTATAAGGGCATTTTCATTTATATATTTAGTGACAGCAGGAAACTTTGCTGGCTCCTACTGTAGTTCAGGTTGACAATATTTTGATACTGTACATCTTTTAAATGCTTACAAAAGTGACATCTTAGAATAACATCATATTAAGGCGTCTTATATACAATAACAATTTAAAATTCAAAATTAGTCTACCAGGTAGACATTTTTATCCTGTTTTATATAAGAAGTTACTGAGAGACTCAGAAAGGTTAGATTATCCACTGATCTGAGCTAGATGTCAGGGGGAGGATATGAACCTAGTCTGATGCCAAAGTCTGCTCTCTCACCTACAATGCTACACTAACACATAACTCCCATGGAAATAATTAGGAAGGAGTTCTAATTGGGTTCTGCGCCTGGAGAGTCATTATTTTAAGGTTGATATTATTCAATAAACCAGGTGTTTCAAAACAGATATTTGAATTCATACAGCTGGTTGATCATGTGATTCAAATCAAGCATTAAAAATGGTTATGTAAGCCCTCTCATAACAGAAAAAATAGATATTTTGTTTGTTAATAAAATTAATGTACAAAAATAACATTAAGAAAGTGAAAAGCATGGTGCTGACCCGGTGGCCGAGTGGTTAAGTTTGCACACTCTGCTGTGGCGACCCAGGGTTTCAGTGGTTCGGATCCTGAGCACGGACATGGCACCACTCGTCAGGCCACGCTGAGGTGGCGTCCCACATGCCACAACTAGAAGGACCCACAACTAAAATGTACACCTATGTACTGGGGGGACTTGGGGAGAAAAACCAGAAGAAATAAAAAAAGAAGATTGGCAACAGTTGTTAGCTCAGGTGCCAATCTTAAAAAAAAAAAAAAGAAAGTGAAAAGCAACCTACAGAACGGAAGAGATATTCTCAATACATATATCCAACAAAGGATTTATATTTAGAACGTAAGAAGAACTCTTAGGAATCAATAAGGAAAATATAGCTTAAAAGAAGAATTGGCATAAGTCTTCTACAGAAACTTGATGAAAGAGAATACTCAAATGGACAATGAGCATTCTAAAAGGTGCACAACGTCAGGAAATGCAAAATAGAAGCACAATGGAATAAGTGTACACACCACCAAGTTGCTAAAAATAAAATGATTGAAAATAACAAGAACGTATTGGTAAGAATGTCAAGGAATGAAATTAAGATTTTTCCTGAGAATAAAATCGTGAAACAAGAATTAGAACATGGTATTTGTCAAAGCTCACCTTTCAGACAAGGTGTGGTGGTGCTGAACACGTTCATATATGGAAAATTTCCTCGATAGATATTCACATGTGAGGGTTCCAAACAGCATTAGGGCTGACCCATCATTTTCAAGATATGCCAATATTATCTCTTCATCACTCCCTCTGACAGCTTTGAGTGACTGTGGAATAATCAACTTGAATTTGAATGTTTTTTTCTTATATTTTGTGGGTTTTCACCTAATAGGACTGACGTGACACTTGGAAAAGTTTGCAGTGATGACTGACAACAGCAATTTTTCCATACCAGTGCTCGCTATGGTATAATTTAATCATTTAAGACAGTGTTTTTAACATCTTTTCTCTCTTTGCCTAGGCAACCCTACGAGTGGAGTGTAAACAAACGAAATGGAAAGGAGTGTGCTGATCTGGTTCTAAAACAGCTTGGGGAGCATGAAAACCCTGTTCGCCTTCCCTGCTCGCTCAACAGGCAGGGTCTCGGGCACACGATGCTTAATTCTCTCTCTCCAGGTGACTGAAAGGAAGGAATGTTTAATTTCCTGAATGGCCGATGTGCTGAAACACTGATCTACTCCACTGTTTTCAGACATTGTTTCTTTAAAAAAAAAAAAATTTCCGGAACCGTCAGGAAAATCATCCACTAATCCCAATTGAGAAACACTAATGGAAGAGAGTAAACTTTTAATCTAATAAAACATTTTAAATTATGAATTAGCACTGTATATTAGAAGTTCCCTCTGTATAACTGTTAAAAATAATTTTTAGGGTTATCATTGAAATAAAACTGTCACCAACTAACTGCTCTGAGTAACTCAAAGGGAGTTTGGGAAACCACTTAACTGTTTCTCAAAAGTCGTGTTTCAGTTATGTTGAGAGATCAATCAGCAACCACCCTGAACCAGTCCAAGCCCCGCCACAAGAGTGACACCTGCACAGATGGGCCAAGAAGAGCCCAAGTTACCTTTGCTTCATTTTAATGTTAAGATCTCCACCCCAGGAGAAGCTTAAGCCTTACCAGCCCAACATGCAATCTATGTGAAGGCATGTTTTCAAACTGTGCCTGCGCATGCTTACGCCCATCTCTACATCTGATGACAAAACTTCCCTTTTTAATATTCATCCCCATCCAAAATAAAAGATCTGTTTTCCTTTGTTCGGGAGCCACAGCATTGGAAGCAATTCCCTGTGGTCTCTTTTTTTGCTGCAAATAAATTTTACTTTGTGTGACAACTACTTCTGAGGAAGGCTTTGATGTCAACTCACCAAAAAGTGAACCCGCTTTGGTTCACTAACAAAACCACACAATTTATGATTTTCTTTTATTTATTTATTTTTATTCTTATTTTATTTTTGCTGAGAAAGATTCACCCTAGCTCACATTGGTGCTGATCTTTCTCTATTTTGAATTTTTGATCATCAGTCTCTGTGGTTCATAGATCTCTAGTTTGCCTATACAAAACCAGTTTCAGACAACTGTAAAAGCATCATCCTGCTTCTAATGTGAGATTTCTGCAGCAAGGAGGCTGGCGTCTGGCTTCAGCTCTGTCTGTGATTAGTTATGTGCCTGAATAGGTCACTTCAACTCTGCATCTTTTTCCCTCATCAAAAATGACAGTTACAGGGTCCCGGCCTGTGGTGTAGTGGTTAAGTTCAGTGCACTCTGCTTTGGCAGCCCAGGTTTGTGGGTTCAGATCCTGGGTGCAGACCTACACCATTCATTAATCCATGCTGTGGCGGCGTCCCACACACAAAATAGAGGAAGATTGTTAGCTCAGGGACAGTCCTCCTCACCCAAAAAATTTTAAAAACAAGAGTTACATTAAGTTATCTCTGAGGACTTGTGGTAGGCCAAATGATATCCTTCTCTCCAAAACATAACCCCTGGCACCTATGAAAGTTACCTTTTGTATGTAATATAGCAGATGTTTATACCTAATATGGCAGATGTGATTAAGGTAAGGATCCAGAGATGGGGAGATTATCCTGGATTATCTAGTGGGCCCTGAGTTCAACCACCATGTCTTTATAAGAAGGAGACAGAGGGATATTTGACACAGAAGAGAAAAGGGCAATGTGATCACAAAATGATGCAGCCACAAGCCAAGGAATGTCAGGGTCACAAAACGCTGGAAGAGGCAAGGAACAGATCCTTCTCTAGAGCCTCTGGAAGGAGCACAGCCCTGCCGACACCTTGATTTTGGCCCTGATTTCAGCCTTCTGAACTCCAGAACTGTAAGAGAATACATTTCTGTTGTTTAAAGCCACCAAGTTTTCGATATTTGTTATAGCAGCCATAAGAAGCCAATATAGGACTCTTCCAGCTTTAAAATTCTCTGGGTAACAAAAACAAATTGAAGATGTGAAAGTCCACAAGTATTCAGAATAACCTGCTTTTACTAACTAAAATTACAAAGCACAACTGGGTATTAAAAGCTCTGGGCTTCTTGACATTTGTGACTGATTGGTGGAGAGATGGGCTCTGACTTTTTTACTTTACATGAATGATTTTTACTTGAAAACTCAAATCAGTCAGTAGTTAATAGCACTGTCCTAATGTCTAACTTGCGAAATTTACACTACAGTCTCCTATGATAAGGGTGCTTCCTTGACCTCTGTCATTTCCTACCGCACAGCTCAACCTGTGCCCTGCTCAAAATTTCCCATTTACTGAGGGACCAGTTGGTTGTTTGAATTTTCAATTCATTCAATAAATATTTCTTCGGAACTGCCTGTTGTCTTTAATTCTTCACCTCCCTCTCATTCATCAATCTGCTCAGCTCTGGCTGTTGCCTCCACCATTCTGGTAAAACTATTTTTCTAAAAGTCACTAATATTCTCTATACAGCCAAGTACAAGGGACACATTTCTGTTCTCTTCTTAACTAGCCGCCCCCCCACCCCCCGCCAGCAACATTGGACATAATTGGTCCCTTTTCTCCATCATGAAACAATTTCCTCTTTTGACTTCCACATCACCATGTTCTCCTGACAGTCTTCTTATTACACTGTCTACAGTTTCTCAGTCTCTTTGTCTGCTCCTCTTTTACTTCTGACCTCTAATTTTTAGAATTATTTAGATCTCAAATGGCCGTCCTCTTCTATTCTATCTTTACACACTCAGCCTAGATGATTTTATCCATTCCCATGGCTTTAAATGCCTTCTGACTTCTGATGGCTCCCTGACTTACACAGCTGAACTTCAGATTCACAAACCCAATTGCAAGATTCATAGCTCCTCCTGAGTACTTAATGGCATCTGAAATTTAAATTGTGCAGAAAGGACTATACTTTTCTACTTGCACACTCCATTTCCCATCTTTTCTTTCACCAGCATTCTCTGTCTTAGTAAATGTTGCCACCATCCACCAAATTGTTCCAACCATAAATCTGAGGATTATCTTTAATACTTCTTTTTCCTTCAGCCACCATGTTGAATCCGTCATCTAATTTTGTACATTATGACTCAAATATATTTTCTATTTAATCATGCATCTCCATTTCCATGGCTACCATTGTCTCTAGCCTGAACTACCTTCTATTTCTAATGTTGCCTGTGTCCAACCCATTCTCCACATGGCAGCCAGCATCATCTTTAGAGAAATTTGCATGTCTGCTTAAACATTCTAATTTCTTCTAAATATTTTTTTTTGTAAGATTTCATTTTTTTTCGTTTTTCTCCCCAAAGCTCCCTGGCACATAGTTGTATATTCTTCGTTGTGGGTCCTTATAGTTGTGGCATGTGGGAGGCTGCCTCAGTGTGGTTTGATGAGCAGTGCCATGTCTGCGCCCAGGATTCAAACCAACGAAACACTGGGCCGCCTGCTGCAGAGCGCACGAACTTAACCACTCGGCCACGGGGCCAGGCCCCTAAATATTTTTTTTATAAATAAAACCCCTGCCTACACAACTAGAAAGACCCACAACTGAAATATACAACTATGTACTGGGGGGATTTGGGGAGAAAAAGCAAAACAACAACAAAATCCTTTAAAAATAAATAAATAAATAAATAAATAAATAAATAAATAAAACCCCTGCCTAATCTGGCCCTTTACTGTTTCTTGAAACTCATCTTAAAGTCTCCATCAGACACACTATGAACACTCAGGACTTTTTTCAATTTCTCTAAAATGTCAAGTTTTTCCCTGCTTCAGGGTCTTTAATTGACATTTCTTTCTGCATGCAACATTCCTCCAATTCTACCCCCAGCTATTCCTATGTATGAATTTTTATTCTGGTTTCAACTTACATTTCATCTTTTTAGAGAAATAGAGAAATCAGCCCTGCTTACCCAATGGGAAAAGAAGTCTCCCTGCTTATTCTCTATCAGGGCACCCTTGTTTGTTTCCCTCACAGCACTTTTCAGAACTTGTTCCGTTATTTTATCTGTGTGCTTGTTACTACCTGTTTCCCTTACTAGATTATAAATCCTATGAGGGAGCAGATATCAATAGTCTTTGCTAACGTTTTGGTTTTATTATGTTTTGCTTTTCATTTTTATCAAAGTTTTACATGTACAGAAATTTTAAAAAGACAAACAAATGCATGAGCTTGGTAACAGTGAAAAGCCATCCCCTGACCCCTTCTTTCACATTTCTCCTTTTTCGTAGGCAATGATGTTCATCACTTTTAGGTGATTACTCTGGTCCATGGTTCTCAAGAACATGTTTGTATTCCCACTTCTTGATATTTCAGTTTTAGGAATCGTTCCATCAGTTGCTACTGTGGAAGCTGAGCATCTAACCTTCTTCCACAAGGTCCCACAGACACATAACCAGCCAAAGCTCCCAGTACAACTATGTCACTTGTTTGACTAGATTAATATTTCACATTTACGTGATGATGATTATGCAAATACTAGTCACAGATGAGTTTTCTCTGGAGTTAATAATCATCTTTTTATTTGTTTGCTTACTTTTCTATACTCATCACTAATTTAATCCAAAACCCTTTGCCAATTGTCTAAATCATCTCCTAAGTAATCAAGATTCCCAAGTCATTCTATCAATTTCATTTTTGACTCCAATCTAGTTTTGTTCCCTCTTGGCCTGATGCACAGCTGTCATCCAGGGACTCTTTTCACTCTCATAGTGGAGATTCCTTTCTTGTCTTTCCAAACTGAATCTATTCCACGTATTCCTCTTTCTTGTTTTCGTCCTTTGTTTTAATGGGTCACCTTCTCCAGCATTCTTAGAAAAAATACAAGGCACATAATTCTTTGCTGCCTACATGGCTAAAATATCCTTATTCTATCCTCATCCTTGATTGAGTGTGTATTGATTATAAATTCTCGATTTAAAATAGTTATCCTTCAGCAATGTTAGCAGATTATCCAAAACCTTGTTAGCTTCCAATGTGACTACGGAGAAACTCAAAGTTAACATATTTTGTTAGAGCCTCTCTTACTTTTGTTTTCCTATCTGGAAGTTTAAGTTTCTCTTGTCTATAGTGTTTTGAATTTTCACTATGTGTCTAGATGATAATTTATTTGTGTCTATTAGCTTGAGCACTCAATGACAAGAGGCAGGGAGGAAAGTAGCAGCAGGTATATTTGTGAGATGACAAAATTGAGGTAATTTCTGGTGGAGTTTATTTTTGTAATAAGGTGAGGTCTTCTACTGAGGACCACAGAATTTTTGAAAAGTTGTCCAAGTCTATTGTGGAGAACGGGAAAGAGTTTTTATTAGGTATGTTTATTCTTATTCCTAAGTAAGGAAATGGGACTGTTTGGGTCTCAGATTTAGCTGAGGTCCAAAAGTTCGAGAACTTGTTGCTGGTTTGAGAACTAAAAAATAGCTTGCAAGTATTTTCACATTTCACAATGATGTGCTAGACATCTCTACAGCATTGGTAAGTAGATGATTAAAAATCAGTTTTGCACACTTAGTCAGTACCTCTGCATGCCATCCCTGCTTTGAGTTCTAAAGATTTGAAGCTGAATGAACAGGAAAGAAAGAGTTTCTTTGAGGAAGGATGGTGAAGTTCGGTAGCATTTTCTTCTCCCTTCCTCTTTTCTCCCAAAGGAACTGAGGATCAGCTTATGGCCTTTTACCAGGAGCCTATTGAGTGCGGGGCGTCAAGAGGACTGCTCAGAGACCTTGACTTGTACCGCCCAGAGTTTTGGGGAGGTACTGAGACAGTGCCATTTACACCTGGAAAAGTTTATAAGTGAGATATTATGGATGGCTAACTTCTCTGACATCAGAGTAAGTAGAAGTGGCTATTGTGGAAAAACAAAAACAAAAACAACAACTCCATCTGCAGGCAGGCAGGATTTTGCGGGGGCTTAGGATAATGTTTTCCCTGAGGCAGAGTCATCTTGAACGGACCTTCCCAAGAGGATGGCCAGCCAAGGCAAGGGACCATAGAAGTAAAAGGATCGAGGTGGAAGGGGATGCGATAAGAGCTCAGCCAGATATATATCACCTGTGTAAATAAAATGTGCATTATGCAAGTCCCCACAGAAGTGTTCCAATAGTGAAAACTATCTCTGAACACACGCCAAGTTTAAAAAGTTTCAAAACCGGGGGCCAGCCCAGGGGCATAGTGGTTAAGTTCCCACACTCCACTTTGGCAGCCTGGAGTCCACAGGTTTGGATCCCAGGCACAGACCTACACACTGCTCATCAAACCATGCTGTGGCAGTGTCCAACATACAAAATAGAGGAAGATTGGCACAGATGTTAGGTCAGCAACAATCTTCCTAAGCAGAATGAGGAAGATTGGCAACAGATGTTAGCTCAGCAACAATCGTCCTCACCAAAAAAAGAAAAAAGAAATTCAAAACTGGATTGTGACAGTACTGGTAAATAGCTTCCTGTTTCTTATGGATTATAATCGAGCACTATAGTTGTTTATGTCACTGCTCAGTAGTTCCAGATATGGGCGTTGGGAACTCTTTCTGCTTGGATCTTTTGTCTTATCAACCTGACCCCCATTTTTCATTTTTTTCTTCTTTTTGTGTGTCTGTACATTCTGGCACCACAAGATGCTGTAGGTTTCCCTTGTATTTTTCCTGCCACAGCCCTGCAATCACAGCTTCTCCAAGAAGTTCTGGCTCATTTTATTGAAGAATGCATTGTGAAAACAAGATCTGGACGCTAGATGTGCTTGTTGATAATAGGTTAGTCACGGCTTCTAAACCCTCTCAGTGTTTGGAGCTAGGAAAGAAATGTATGTGCACTAAACCCTTACACACACACACTTATGTGTATTTCTATATATATATATCTATTTGGAGACTTTTTTTTAAATTAGTTCCTATGATACCAATCTAATCTAGTACCAAAGGGTTCATTCTAGCATCCTCCTTTTTGCTTATTTGTGCCTCTTTCTCTGACAGTGGAAAAAAACCTACTTAAAAACCTTTAAAGGGCTTTCTCTTCTGCTCAGAATAATACTCTTTGCATGGATTCCAAGCCCTGTACGATCAGTCCTGCTCACTCTACTCTTACCGTTGTACACGCTACTCTGAGATCATTGGTCTCATTTCCCTATCTTGAAAGTTCCTGTTCCATTGAAAATCTAGTTATTTGCCCTAGAGGTGACTTCAGCGTGTTCTTTGCTTTGCTTGCTCGAATAAGATGTCATCTCCTTTAAGAGGACGGCCTTCGCTGACCATGACCAAAAGTGGCACTCTCCATGTATCTCTATCATAGCATCCTGGTGACTTCATTTATTGCACTCAGGAAATTACCTGTTTATTCTGTCTCCTCAATCGGAATGTTAAGTCTCAGAAGAGAAAGAATCTCTCACTCTTTTCTTTACACCTACGTCACCAGAGCAGAGAATAGCTCCTGGCATATAATAGAGACAATAAATATTTAGAGAATGACTCGTAGAATGACTGACAGTCAGCAAGCAGAGTCTGTCCTATCAAGGTTGGACACTATAGGGGATGGGCCCACAGCCAAGTGGTTGCATTCCCATGCTCTGCTTCAGCGGCCCAGGGTTCACCAGTTCAGATGCTGGGCAGGGACCTGCACACTGCTCGTCAAGCCATGCTGAGTGGCATCCCATATAGAAGAACTATAATGACTTACAGCTAAGATATACAACTATGTACTGGGGCTTTGGGGAAAAAAAAAGAGGAAGATTGGCAACAGATATTAGTTCAGGCCCAATCCTCCTCATGAAAAAAACATTACTTAAAAAAAAAAAAAAAGATCGGTCACTATGAATTTGCTATAGTACCGACACATGCAATTGTGAGAATTCAGTAACTCCTTATGGGAAAAGAAAGGTGGAGTTATCTAGGGTTGTCATTTTGCCAAATGGATGCAACAAAAAGATAATAAGATAAGGCTATTAGAATACTGGCAAGGAAGAAGCAGGGCAGCAGAAGAGGAGGCTGTGCAACATGGAGGATGATGTGGCTATAAGCTTTCCAGAATTGTTCGTCAAAGCAGTGTGCTGCTGGTGGTAGCGAGGGGCAAGAGAGTAGGAAAGCAGAAGGACTTAGACCTCTCCAAAATTACATATTCTATATTGAATAATTAGATTTATTGCTAAACCATAGCACAGGTGGGCAGCAAGTAATGTCATTTGTAAATTCCTGGCCTCTACTAAGTTTTGGAAAGAGTAGCAGTCTCTGATGCTTACAGAAGGTAGATGTCTTGCGACTCCACAGGATTAAACATTGGTCAGCTTCTGAATTCCTAATAAGTATGTAGTTGTGTTGGTAGGACACCTTAATACATTAGTATGCAAGCAGCTACAATGAACTTAATTTTTGTCTTCCTCCAGCCCTTATGGAGATGCATCCTGCTAGAATGAATTCCTCCTGGTGGCTGTAATTAGATCAGTGAATGCAGTCCTTGCCTTTCCTTCTGTAATCAACTACGTTTTGCTTTGTCATTTCCCAGGAATGAGTTTTGAAATCATATGTGCTTAGATGAAGACATAGCTGGCAGATGATTTGTGAGGTTAATAGTGAAAAAACAGAGGGACCAAGAACGTGGTCCCTGACCCATCCTGATGGGAATAAAGTTAAAAAAATTTTTAAAAGACTCAAACTGTACAGAATGCTCAGAACCTAACAAAAAGAATTGAATGAGACATAGATTGTTTTTCTTCTGAATTTCATGATCTCTTTCAGGCCACTAAAGAACAATTTACTTCACTAGAAATAATTTACCAAATGTATTCTGGAGGAATCCCTGAGTCCATGTATCACTGAAAATGAGCAATTTGTTCCTTTCTTGTAGTAACAGGCCCAACAAATTATACAGATATTGGGGAACAAGAAATGTCATTAAATATATTGAACTGGTTGAAGTAGTGGTTTTCAAACTGTGTTCCAAGGTCAGAGGCCACTTGCAGGAGGGGCAGACCAGCTCCACTTTTACTTGTTTTATATATTGATCTTCTACATGAGATTAAATTTAAAAACAGGATTCTGCCCTAAAATAAATTAGAAAACCATTGGTCTTCTAAGCATAGAAAAAATGGAATGTCTTTAAAAGACACCACACAGCTATGTTCAAATATACTATATAACATACCAATAAATATAATATTTTATCTTTCTGTAGCTATCATTTAAAAAATGCTCTTACATGTCTAATTTAGTAATTTTAAAATAAAAAGGGAGTAAAAAAAGAAAAAAAAAGAGAGGGAGGGAAGGAGACAGATAGGTTGGGCTGGATTTCAGTTTCAACTTTATTCATCTTTAAGGTGAATTATCCCTTGACAATTCCCCTTAAAGTCTATGACTACATGAAAGTAGATTTTAAATAGACATATGACTATTTCTTTTTATTCATAAAACTAATAAAACATTGTTTTAAAAAAGGAAAATTTCTCCAGAAGAAGGAAGTGATCTGATATTAAAATTGACTAGAACATGCTAAGCACTCTGCAAATATTTGTTAATAAATAAATAATGAATAAATTTCACGAAAAAGTATAAAACTATAATTTCATCTATTCATTCAAATATAAGATGATTACTAAAATTTTGTGAAAATATATATTTCCATTCATTCTCAGGAAAATGTTTACCTTTTTCTTGGTTCTCAGGAAAATGACCTATTTAGTTCCTGCTTTTCTTTTTTTTCATTAAGGTAAAATTCACTAACATGAAATTAACCATTTTAAAGTGAACAATTCAGTAGGATATAGTACATTCACAATATTGTGTAACTACTATCTGTAACCAATTCCAAAACATTTTCATCATCCCAGAAGAAAACCCAGTACCCATTAAGCAGTCAGTCCCCGTTTTTCTCTCTCCTCAGCCCCTGGCAACCACTGATTTGCCTTCTGACTCCGTGGATTTATCTATTCTGGATCTTTCATATAAATGGAATCACGCACTACGTGACTTCTTGCAAGTGACTTATTTCACTTAGCATTAATGGTTTTGAGGTTCATCCATGTTGTAACATGTATCAGTATTTTGCTCCTTTTTATTACTAAAAATATTCCATTTGGTGTATATACCACATTGTGTTTATCCATTCGTCTGTTGATGGCCATTTGAACTGCTTCCACCTTTGGCTATTGTAAATAGTGCTGCTCTGAACATTCATGTAGAAGTATTTTCTTGTGTACCCATTTCCAATTTTCCAGGATATATAACTAAAATGGAATTGCTGGGTCATACGGTAATTCTATTTTTAAGTTTTTGAGAAACTGCCAAACTGTTTGTCACAGTGGCTGTACCATTTTACATTCCCCCCAGCAAAGTATGGGGGTTCCAAATTCTCCATATCCTCACCAACACCTGTTATTTTCCATTTGGCTGTCTTTTAATTAAACTTTTCTGCGATTAAATATAATTATTGGTTTTACGGGGGAATAAGTTACTCAAAACAGGATTTCCTTTTTCATAGAGTTGCTTTTCTATTTTTCCAAAATTGAATTCCTTACTCCTCTTCATTCAATGTATATAAAAGAATACTTTCTGGCTTTATTAAGACCCAAATGCAGAACACCATGTCATTATACTGTGGGGACCGGCTTTCTCTAAACGGATCACAAGGATTCATTAGGAGCCCAGGTAACGTTCCTAGTGGTTTTTATTACCTCTCACTCCACTGCCATAATGCCGTATATTTTCTTTTCTACTAAATACTTTTGGTGTAGAGTATCTAGGTCAGTTATAGTGAACATTGGGAGAGAACAAGGAACAGAAACATAAAGACATGAATTAGAAAATATGTTGAAAAGTCACAGTTTAAACAGGTATATCCATACTATATGGAAACAAAATTGTTTCATGGTGCAAGAAAATGTAAGTCTGAGAACAATAGAAACATGGATATTTTGGCCCATTTTTTGACATTTTACCATTATTTTATGTGATTTCACTTGTAATTTTGCTTTTTATTCATATAATTTTATTTTTCTGCTCCTTGGCTACTTTATCATCTAGAATCGGTTGTTTAGGTGACTCTCATGTGGCCACATATCAGCTTAATACATTTCTGCTCAAGCAGTGATCAGTCACACGCCACCTGCCAAGCGTTGCAACCAATCGGCAAGTAGACAGTTTTGACAGGCTGTTCCCAGGAGATCCCTCTGCTGTTCTGTAACAGGCGGGTGCCCAGCGGGATCACAGTCTAGGAATGTAAACCCAAAAGCAAGAATGAAAAATGAGGGAAATAGAGGGGAAAGTGACAAAGCACAGGATAAAATCTTTAAAAATTAGCCGTGCTGAAAGATTATAAAAGTACGAACATAGGAGAGAAACACATGATAAAGAGTTTGGTCTCAGAATTAGAAACAGAAATTAAAAAGACTGCACAGCGTGATGAACAATGTAAATTAAATATACGACAAACAGAATTTCAGAAAATGACAAAGGGGAAAACGCATAGCATTTGGCATTTTTTGCCAAGTAAGTTGGAAGGATAGAGGGTATAAAGCCCAATGTAGCAGAAATAGGCAAGGAGATGCAAGTTGCACACAAACAAAGCAATAATTCCTAGAGGCTCTAGGTCATTGACAGAACACAAGCCTTCCCTGTATGAAGCTTGGAGTTCCACTCCCGTCATGATCCATTTATGCGCACTTGTAGGAACTCAGTCAATATTTGCTGGCGCTGTAAGAAAGAAAGGCATGCTACACAGGACAGTTAGATATATAAAGCATAAAGAAAAAAAGCATTTGTTGTTTTTTTCTTCTAACCTGTGGAAACATGTTAATTAGCATTTATTGATATTTCCTAAATGTGTCCTTCCTCTGAGACAGAATAATGCGCCTTTGCTGTAAGATGTACTTACCAGGAAATAACAGCAGGTAACCATACAAATATAACCAGAGGAAAGACTGTTTCTTTGAAGACTCCTGTTAAGAGCTTTTGGCTGGACTTCAGAAGCATGATGTGGACACCCAAAGGTCTGCTTCCATTTGACTCTGAGTGGTGTGGCAGGTGGGAGGGCCACAGACACACTCTGCTTCCTCCTGTCATGCTGAACAGCCTGGCGGACCCATAAGCAAAGAAACCAGGGCTGCTGCCTTGAATCCTGTTCAAGAGGAAGACAAAGGCGCCTTTGTGCTTGCTGCTGCCCAAGGGAGAGTCTTGTGAGCACAGGCTCTGTTACCGAAAACCTGCCCAGAAGGAAAGCATATTTGAGACCAGACTCTGGGAATTGGAGACTCAAGCTTTTGTGAAGCTAGAACCTGCAGGGGACAGCCTTGATTTGATTGGTAAATATCTGCCCTCTCTAAACTGTGTGGTAATATCTTCTTTCGATGAAGACACTGGAGCTGACTTTGTGGTAGAAAACTATTCTAGTGTTACACTTGTTCATCTAAATTTTAAAGTCATGAAGTCCAGGGACAGAGAAAAGAATGAGTAGTTCTTTGAAGAGAGCATGGAAACATATTGGAGAGTTGTACTAAAGTGGGGGTGGTGGTTAATGCATAAGAATCAAAAGAAGTTTGCATAAGGAGTGCCAAATAGCTATTAAAATACCTCTTTGGAAAAAGAATGTTATAAAAATTTAAAAGAGTGTCTCCTCTAATTCTAGAAATTTCACCACTAAGTCTTTAGAATTTAAATATAACCTTATGTTTACATACTACATGGATTTATTCTTTATGAGCCAGTTTAAATAAAACCTGTCCAGAATGATGTCACAACAAATTTATCTAGCAGTTATAGAGATGTAGTGTGGGTAGCTATTCACGCAAAGTAAGTGTGATTAATAGATACTTTCAAAATAAGGAATTCCTGACATCTATAAATTTAAGAGAGGGCAGATCTAAGCACAGACAGATCTGATTTGGACATCATTCCGTAAAGGATGCTGCTTGCCTGATCAGCCCACAATAAACCAGTTTTGTGATTAGAAATATGAGTTTGGCTCATGAGTTTAGATACCTCTCTTAAGGTCAGCAAAATACTGTTGATAATCATTGATGAAACAGTATGGAATGGACAGGTTATAGTTTACTAAAGAGAATAAGTGTTTTATAACAAATACAAATATTATGCAGGTATAATTACAATGAAGTTCTTGCTAATCACCAACATCTTACTTAGCCACTGAAGACACCGACTGACCAGAAGTTCTACAAGGATCCTTTTGTTCTTTTCTCTTCTGTTTCTTCATTTCATGGTAATTTATATTCTACATAGGATTTTGCTGAAACATGTCAGACTGATCATTTCCTTTTTTATCCAAATTGATGAGAAAGTTTCAAAACGTCTCAGCAATTGAGAAAATATAGACCCTTAGCCAAACCAACCTGGGTTTTAATCTTATTCTGTGGCCTTGGACAAGTGACATAACCCCTCTAACCCTTGGGGTCCTCAGAGCAAAATGGGACTATCTCCCATTCAGAGGCAGGTGAGGATTTGAGACACCGTGTTCAGGGCCTGGTACAGAGCAGGTACTTGATAAACGGCAGATTTTTTTTGTTTTTTTCTCCCTCCAGTTGTTGTAGGTTCAGTCTCAAATCTGCAATGATTCTCTTTCTCAAGCAGATTTTACTAATCCAATTTTCATTGCTCTCTTCCTTTAACAAATTGTTCACAAACATCCATGTAAGAAAAAGAATTCTGGCAGTATGGGTCTGTCGGGTGTGTACACACAATTGACAAGTCCCGTGTTTACATTTCTCCTACAAAATGCCTTCTACTGTAGCTGCTGTGGGGGTTTCAACAGTGCTCCTAACCCATGTGGGAAAAGAAAGTTTTCCAGGCTGAGTGTGGCTTGAACATACTACTAATAAAAATATCCTCTACTAACACATGCAGTGTGCCTTCGCAATCTCAGAGGCAGCTGAGTTCAAAAAGCTGTGCCTTTGCTAAATTTTGAATTATCAACATTTCACTGTTTAACTGTTTTAAAACTACTATGTATGTTTTCACAAATATAACCTATATATCACCCGGAGTTTTATCACCTCTTGAAATCTATTAAGATAAACTTGAACCTCATTCTATGCCCATGTATAATTTGCTCAGATTTATGAAATATTTCTATAAGCATATTTGCTAAGATTTAACAAAATTCCCAAGGGTTTATATTCACATGATCAATTCTGGATCTGGGTTTCTATTTTCACACATGGTATGTCCACCCATCCATAAATCTCAAGCTTATACCTTAATCTCCACCAAAACTGCATCACTCATGCAGAACATATGCATGAAGTAAACTTATTTAAAGACTTTGGTGGGAGTAGTAGAGTTGAGGAAATTTATCTTGAAGCAACACCAACAACTTCCAATCCGACATTGACAACCATGTTCTTTAAAATCCTTTTGGCTACCATGCCGCTTGGTGTTTCTCATTGGCACTTTATTCAATGGGGTGCCCATACCTAAACTACCTCACTCAGTCCTTCCCATTTCTACCCCATTTTCTCTGCAATTTTTCTCTAATTCAGTCCCTCAAATTGTTTGCTTTCAAAAGGAGACTTTTCACGTCATACATCATAGTATTATCTAAAGCCCTTAGTCAGCAAAAGTCATTAAATTCCCTTAGGAAGTATTGATTTACCCTTTTTTGCTGAAAGGCAGAGGTGAACTGGTTTGGTCTTGTAGTGGGCTCTATGATATGCCACCAAGATCCCCCTTCAGGACAGAAGGACTTCTTCCCTAGCTGATGGTAATATTGTGTCTGTGAGCCCTGGAATTGGCTCAGGTGAATAGAGTCTCTTTGACTAGGGCCATGCTCCTATTCTAGGGGCAGCCCAGAGCTAATGAGTGGTCTATGTGGAGATATAAAGGCCTTGACCACTCACTTAAACCCAGGAAACTTTGACAGGACATCTCAGCCTCAGTGCTCCCTATGGGGCCAGCAGACTAAGCTGAAGTCTTTGTTTTGGTGGTGTTGTAGCTCAGCCTCTCCCTCTGCTCATTCCTGCTTTCCACCTTTCTTTTCCACAGTTGTTATTCCAGAGGCCACTCTCTAGTAAACTTTCCAATGGGATTTTCATCTCAGAGTCTGCTTCCCAGCCAACCCAACCTGCAATAGTGCCTTATTAGTTATGAATATATAATATATAAGATAAAGATATTTGAGAGGGATGGAGAAAATACAAATGTGGAGAGACCTAAAAAAAAGAATTTGGGGTAAGAGAAGAAGTGAGAAGGGGACTAACCAAGAGTTTCAACTCTAAAAATGAAAATTTTGGTTGTAACATCTTGGTAGTATCAGTCTGGTAACAGGAAAGCAAGTAGCAATTGATGGAAATAAAATAGTAAGAAAGGAAACGATCCAAACAGAAAAGTTTCATTACACTACAGTCAAAATGGCACAGTGGGATTTAAACTCGTTGTACGCCCAGTAGTTTTGAAGTATACAATGTTGCACTTTCATGAGACACGATTTTTGGTTCATTGATTATAAGCCCAAAGCTTCTTACTTCTCACCTAAATATAGAAGCAAAGGATAAATGCCTGATTATGAAAACTAGGAATATTTTAAACAACCTATTTGAAAAATAATTCCCCAAAGACATTGGCTGTGAAAACCATTGAAAGATATTTCTTTGGTTTTGGTCACGGTAGGTTCACATCTGGCATTTGGTCAATCACTCATTAAATATTAATTAGCATTATTTATGCAATTTCAATGCTCTTTTACCCTTTTAATGGGGGGGGATATGAAGGAGAGGGATTTTTCAAAGGACAGTTATGTTCTTTCTCACTGATCTGCAGGTTGCTTATCCAATTTAAATAAATGTCTTTTTCTCATTTCCCTTTACCTTAAGCCTGAAATAGAAAAGTGAATTAAGTGCAAAGAAAAGATTTTTACTTCTCAGCAGGCAGTTTCCTTTCAAACAAAGAAACATTGTTAGGTTAATTGCTATTAATATAAAGAATAAATCACTACACTATTTAGCGTTTCCTGAATCTGTTTTGTTTTTTTAAATACATAATTTTCAAACAACATATTCCAAATTCGAGGAGTTTTATACACAAATCTTAAATGTGCCAAGAGTTTGAAAATTATTCAATGACAATGCAGGAATTTGGAAATATTATTAATTTTTGGAATAGTAACAGGACTCAATAAAGTCATGTAATTCTTTTTTTAATACACATTTGAGCCTCTGTTACATGCCAAGCCTTGTGTACAGTGGATTTCAGAAGCAAACAGAACCTCCTGCCTATTCAGCAGGACTTCGCCTTCTTGTGAGGGGACCAATGAAAAGTTAGTGATTACAGTGTAGTGAGAAAAGTACTGTAAGAGACCTACGCACAGAGAGTAGAGGGTAGGAAAGACCTAATTCATCCTGAGGATTGGGGCACGATCAAGGAACACACGCTTGTGAAGCCCAGGAGAAGGAGGTAGCGACTCGCAGGTGTGAAGTGAATCGAGGGATGAAGACCAGACAAGAAGAAGGAAGCACAAGTTCAAAGCTGGGAGTTGTAAGGGATCCTAACACATTCTGAGAATGGCAAGTATGTCTATACCATTGGACAAAGAGATGTGTGTGGAGGGGGGCTGGCCCAGTGGCGCAGCGGTGGAGTTCACACTTTCTGCTTCTGCCGCCTGGGGTTCACCCAGTCAGATCCCGGGTGTGGACATGGCACGGCTCAGCAAGCCATGCTGTGGTAGGCGTCCCACGTATAAAGTAGAGGAAGATGAGCACGGACGTTAGCTTAGGGCCAGTCTTCCTCAGCAGAAAAGAGGAAGATTGGCAGCAGATGTTAGCTCAGGGCTAATCTTCCTCAAAAAAAAAGATGTGTGTGTGTGTGTGTGCACACATGTGAGTGCGCGCGTGCATGGCAACAGATGAGGCTGAATATGTAAAAATTTAATGAAGAGTCTTGTGTCTTCAAGAACTTTAACTTTATCCTGAAGTCCGTGTGGACCCAGTGAAAGATATCACAAGAATCCAAACCAAGAAAGATGGAAGCAACTAGGGCTCTAGAAGATTGATGGAGGTTAATCTGTTCCACACTTATGGTCCTGGGGCAGGGTGAGCGTTTGTACTGCTAATTCTTTCCACAGCACAGACCACCAGACCTCCTTAGACAACCCACACCAGAGGTCTCACATGAGAATCACCTGAATATCTGCTTTAATTGGCCCAAGGAGGTCCCTGGGTATGACTACTTTTAAAATGTTCTTTAGGAGACTGTAATGGGCATGTAAGGTTGGAGGTGCTGTTTCCCTAAGTCATAAAAAGTAATGAATAAAAATAGAATATTGTGACGTTTACAAAGAATGGCTGAAAATTGAATTATAATGTTCACGTATTTGAGATGCACATATCACCCCCCCACCCCGAGCCTAATGCTTAGTGGGTGTTAAATAGGGATTATAATAAATGAATGCATTCTAAAGAAGATTTATGAGCTAAAGTAGAACAATTAGATAAAGTCAGGGCTGAGGGCTATCATTCCCCCAGGACACTCTGCACACTGTTCTTCAAACATCCTCTGTCCTTTTACGCATATGTGCCTTTGCTATCTAGAAAAATGTCTCCCAAACTATGGACATGGAAACCTCCCACCACGCTTCAAGGCTGCTCTGCTGAGTTCTTCCCAAGACCACCTGCATGTCCAGAAGGGGACTGCTCCCTTCGCTAGGCCCCTCCAGCACTGTTCTACTCCTCTGACAGTGTCTGCTCTCCTTGCTGGAGTGTGTACTCCACGAAGAGCAACTCCCCTCTAATCCCCCCGCAGCACCCAACAGTCAATGTTTATTGAAAAGTTTTGGGTATAGAAAGAGGGGAAAAAAATTGCAGGTTATATATTCAAAGCTGCATAATGGCAAAGGTAGGTGAGCAGAGAGCAGAGGGCATGAAAGTCATTCTGAGAAGTACTTCGCTTAACTGAGAATAAACAGAAAAACAAAAAGAGCACTGATTGTTCCTCAGAATTGACAGGGAGGGAGACCATCGCACATTTCTACCTGCGGTGGACTTGCACTGCTGCTGGGTTGAGCAGGAAAGGACAGAAATGGCCTCACGATCTTAGTTTCCATTTACATCAATGCTGGCTGGAGTACTGAGTGAACAGGGCCTGAGGGAAATTCTCAAAGCCATTTGTGATCTAAACAAATACACAGTGGAACTCAAAGTGATTCAACTACTAGTATCTACTATTTTGTGCCTTATACAAAAGAAGCTTTCTTTTTCTCTTTTTTTTTTTTTTTTTTGAGGAAGATTAGCCCTGAGCTAACTACTGCCAGTCCTCCTCTTTTTTGCTGAGGAAGCCTGGCCCTGAACTAACATCGTGCCCATCTTCCTCTACTTTATATGTGGGACGCCTACCACAGCATGGCGTGCCAAGCGGTGCCATGTCTGCACCCAGGATCCGAACCGCCGAACCCCAGGCTGCTGAGAAGCGGAACATGCAAACTTAACCACTGGGCCACCGGGACGGCGCCTCTCTCTCTCTCTTTTTTTTTTTTTTCAACTTGAGACTTTTGGGAGCACAGACAGGCAAAGGAAAATCCAAAAATCTTCTTGTACCACTTTGGACAGGAAAAACAAAAAACAAACAAAACCAAAACCACTATGTGTGGTATACTCTTATATTTATGTGCCTGGAAGCGTATGTTCTGACTCAGTCTCCAATCACACCTGTGGCAACAGGGCACATATGTCACATCCACCCCTATTGGTGTCAATAATTTGGATGAGCTTGTGTTAGGCATTCTTGTTTTGATTTTCTTTGTAATTTATTTCTGGAACTACAAATATCGCATTAAATCCATTCTTCACTCTTACTTAACATATGTTGTGATTTCATCAGGAAAGAAGTAGAATATTCTATCCTCTTTAGGATATCAGCATCTCTACCATTTGAAGATTATTTCTTTGGGGAGTAATACAAAATCTGTACCCTAGGCTGTTAGTAATGTGCTGGAGATTAATAAGCCTCTGGGTTATTACAACATTTCCTAAAAATGGAAGACATATGGATCAGATGTTTGGAATTCACACTTATAAACATAATATGTAGGATAGAGTTCAACCTCAATCTTCAGAGTTCATTTTCTACAACGTCACTGCAAAAGACCTTCTTAGTAAGGATTAAGTAAGACTGAATAAAGCCCAGTGTCTTATTTTGTTCTTCTTCCCTGCTGATCTGGTTTTAAAATGAAGTTCAGATGTCAAAGCCACTGTTGAGATAAAATAAGGAGTTTGACTTGATTCTGCCGTCAGTGCACCGTGCAGCCGTGGAGGAGGCCTTGAACCTTCCTGAACTCCACATTCACTGTGTCAAAAAGGACTTTATAACGAGGTTAATAAGATCATGTCCGTAGGGTATTTTAAGCTCTTTTATTTTCAGAATGATAAGCAAATGTGAGGTTTTATTCTCATTATCATTATCATTGACTTCAAAGGGAATTTGGCTTTCATAGCTCAGTGGGGTGAAAAAAGGATAAGAACCTGGCTGCTGGTGTTCAAATAAACATCAGGGTTAACAATTCAAGGAGAAGGTGAAGAAACAGAGGGAGAAACACCTTGTTTCATTGATACATCAGTGATGAGAGCCAGCTTGAGCAAGACGGAATCCTGAATAAACCATCAGGGCAAAAATTTCATATTCTTTCTCCCTCTGTTTCTCTTTCTCTCTGTCTCTGTCTGTCTGTCTCTCTCTCTCACACACAGGCTCGTTCTTTTAAATTCACTTCTCTGTTATTGAATTTAATATATTACTCATCTTCCGATGTTAAATTCAAAAGATAAGTAAAATCGCTCTAAATGTATTCTTGACTGCACTTCTTAATACATATATTAATGGAATTTCCCTACATGTTTAATGTTGCATATATTAATGAAAAATATAGCAGACCACTTCCGTAAGATGAGCCCCAAACACAGCTATTTGGTCTGAAGAAGTAACATCTGTAATCCGCCCATTTGAAATGGATGGTCATATTGAGAGGAAAATCTTAAACTTTTATAGTCCTTGGTTCTCCTACCACAGTGAAATCATAAGTGACACATTTTTAACGTAGTTTAACATTCACTTTCTTTCGCTCAACTGAGAGCAAAAAGGAAAATCTGCATCCTATATCTAGTCCTGCTCATTGAAGTGTAAATCACAGTAAACAACACATGTAGAAATAAATGGACAAACAGCAGAAAAAATAAAAATGTATTACCGCTCTACAGCCATTTGTCTTCTGATAGCATGAGTAAAGCTTCAGTCAGATACAATTAAATGGACTGAAGCTTTAACAGTGACTTTTGAACTGCTTGGATTAACAAAATCAATCCTCATAAATTAAGCTATCAGTGATCTATGATACAATTAAGTTCCATAATCAAAAAATGCTCCAGTGCATGCCGTGTCACTTGTGCTATTTCTAACACTGAATTTTAACTACTGCTGGCTACCTCTTCCTGCAGGGTTGTGTAAAACTCCATCTGGCACGTGAGACACTAACATTATGATACACGGTTTCTCCTCCATTCTTCAATTTAGGCTGACATCTGGTGGTCTAGGGAAACGACAAGTAATGCTTCTGAATGTAAACCAATTCACAAATGTGGCTTTTTTCAGTTTTCCCTTTGTCTTGCTGAAGTGCTTGAAATTGCGACCAAACCAGTTAATTACATGGAAATTCACATAGAATAACAATTTAAATGGCAGAACAATCAGGGTGAAGAAAGTGACCTTCATGTGATGAATTATATACATGTAAGTATATCGAGCTCTGTAGTGACTAAAAAGCATCAATACAAAGCACCATATATTGGCCAATTAGACCCACTCAGACAGGGTCCTATTTAATGGCACCACACTGGCGATCATAATGGGAATGTGGTACATGTACGACTTCCTTCTTTCTCTCTCCTTGTCAGGATAGTTGGAGGGAGGGAAGTGAAGGGAGTGAGGGGGAGGGGTGGAGGGAGCTACAGTGTATAGTCAGAAACTGATGTTTAAACAGCCATAAGGTGGTGTTCAAAAGCATTTACCTTTTATTTTTTCTTTGGGAGGAAGGGGGCATTTCTAGCCGTTAGTGGCAGTCCAGATGGCAAACACATTGGGCGAGAAGCAGGAGCAATTCAACTCTCCCTATGCCTAGGATTAAAAAAATAAATAAATAACTCAATTAATTTACTGCGGTATATTCCACTAATTACCAAATCATGGAGGAACAGAATGATGCACTGTCAGCCCTATGACTTTCATACCATTTGTACAATTTACCAGCACAGAAAAAGAAAAAAGAAAAAATCTCTCCTGATTTTTCTCACATTCAGCACTTAGCTATAACATTCGTAGTATTTTGACCATGAAGAAGCTTAATAAACAGGCGTTTTTGTGTTCAGATTTAGACTACTGTTTTGCTGTGTGTGTTCTTTCGCAGTGAATGTAAATTGTACAGGAAATAAATGTGATGCTTGATTGACTTTATTTATAAAAGATTCTAGAATGAAAGAATTATGGCCTAACCTCCCTGTTATGAAAAACAACTACAAAATAAAACATAAAAAAAAAAAAAGACTAACTGTGTCCAAGAAAGTCCATTGTGAATGTTTGGTTTGGTCTCTGTTTCCACTTAACCTTGTGACTCTATAAAGGTTATTGGAAGAAGTGCCAATTATGTTGGGGTTTTTGAAATATGGCCAGGTCCTCTAGGAGGTAGCCTTAACCTGCCAATACCTAATTTCATAAAGGTCACTGAGAAGTTCAGAGGAAATTGCTTTTAGTTACTATAAAACTTCCCTGAGTTGAAATGAGTAAGAGAAAGTAAAATGTTTCCATCTGCTCTTACCAGTCCTTTCTCCCGTTTTAAGAGTGAAGTTTAGTTCTAATCAGTAACCATAACATCTCTCAAGAAAAGATTTTATTTTCTTTGAATAAACTTATAACTATTATATAAACTTTTAAAGAAGGAGAAGAATGGGGGTCGGTTGCATAGTGGTCAAGTTTGGCATGTTCTGCTTCAGCATCCCGGGGTTCGAGAGTTTGGATTCCAGGAGCGGACCTACCCCCCTCATCAAGCCATGCTGTGGTGGTGACCCACAGACAAAATAGAGGAAGATTGGCACAGATGTTAGTTCAGCAATAATCTTCCACAAGCAAAAAGAGGAGGATTGGCAACAGATATTAGCTCAGGGTGATCTTCCTCACTAAAAAACAAGAGAATACATGTTCTGTAAGAAAAATATCTACAATAAACCATAAATTAGAAAGACAATGCCATTCTAGTAGATTTCATGTAACTATTACATTTATGAAGGGTTAGAGCAGAGAAAAAACTTATACTGTGATTTTAGGAGTACTCAAAGAGTCTTTCTATCTCACACAAATATCTTACATTGATTGCTACTGAATGAGGTCTCGAAATTAGACATTAGTTCTTTCAGCTTTGGACTTTTTCGCCTCCCTAAATGTAAATATTTCTCCAACGAATCACTTCTAGAATTATGTCTCATTTTTATCAACCTAATTTTCTTTAGGAAAAAAATATTTCATATGTGTGACTTCCATTTCTCTAGTTACTCTGGTCCAGGTATAAAAATGGTGCCATGTTTAGAATAAGAAAAACTATTTATTTGGGAACTTAGTATAGTATCTTGATCTTCTTCAAAGACTTTTCCACATATTGGGGAGAGTCCCAAAGAAGTCTCTCATGTATGTTCTCGTGTAAGCCCTCTATTCTGAGTCCACCACTGCCGAGTAACCCACATGAAGCTTCCTCATCAGCTCCACCAGCACCACCTCTACTGCCACCTCTACTGTCACCTCTATCACCACCGCTTCCTACTCTGCTGACGTGGCTGGTGCCAACAGAGACCACAAATGCCAGCACCACCCCTCCCAACAGGAACACTTTTGCTCTTGCCTACTGAAGATGGTGTGGTTTTGGCATTGGAGCACAATGGCAAAAATCTTCAATTTCAGACTTAGATTTCCTTTCATCTTTCCTTCTTTCCTCCCTCCCTCCCTCTCTCTCTTTCTTTTTTATCAAGAAAAGTGTTGCTCAACTAATATGTATAGATGCTCAGCTATGGAATAGCTTATGGAATGGAAATATAGTTACTGTGTAATTTTGAAATTTGGTCCTAAGCTTTAAAAATACAGAGCACTCTCAGAAGGAAGCGGGATTCTATAAAATGTTGAGGACAAAAGACAGAAATGGATCTTTCCCTTCCTAATGGAGTAGAGCTAGGTCATTTTTAGATAAACAGGTTCTTTAACCGGTAATTCTATTCTAGAATTTATTTCTTAGAACTACACAGACCCATTTTTTAAACCTACAAGCAGATGATAGCATAATAAAACACATGCTAGGTGAAATTTAAAGATCAAATAATATACTGTTATGTTTATATATATGAATTATATTAGTGTCCCTTTTATTTTTCTCAAATTGTAAGAAGCACGATTTAGATGTTGCCGGTTGGAATGTCGGAAGGGGAAGGAGAGTCGGAATCACTGAGTCTAGTATGTGCTTTGTTTTTTCACATTTCCCCTCAAACTCTCAAGAGATGTTTGAAGAGGGAAGGACAAATGTAAGTTTTTTCAGTAGAACTGTTATTGAAATGGCTTAATTGCTTCTCTACTATAAGATATGGAAAAAGTGATCATATTATGGGTGTGCCTGTTTACTGTAAATAAAAATAGTAATAAAGAAGAGAACTGGTGGGGCTGGCCCCATGGCCGAGTGGTTAAGTTTGACTGCCCCGCTTCAGCAGCCTGGGGTTTCACTGGTTCGGATCCTGGGCACAGACTTGGCACTGCTCATTAGGCCATGTTGGGGCAGTGTCCCGCATGCCACAACTAGAAGGACCTACAACTAAAGTATGCAACTATGTACTGGGGAGATTTTGGGAGAAAAAAAAAAGAGAACTGGTAATGTGGAATATGTTTGTTAAAAGTACATTTATTGTGGATAACACATCTTAAGTATGGTTCTATGTAAAAATACAGGGAATATGTTTAAACATTAAAAACCATTTACATTTATACACTTATTAATACTTGAATGTTATATTTTAAAATGACAGTCACTGTTTCATTCTTTAATGAAACTTGACCCTGTAACAAACAAAGCTCGGTCTGATATTAGTTCATGGGTATTAGGGGTCCATTCCAGAAACTTAGAGCAGTTTCTGTAACTTTAGCAGTGAGACCTACTATATGCTTCCAGGTTTGGCATACAGGGAGCCTGGTCTGGGGCCAGGGCCACCATGCCAGTCTGTCTGGATGGCGTACACACAAAGTGGCTCATCTTCACAAGCAGGTTCCATTTCCAGATGTTAGCTTGAACAGACAGCGAGATTAGATGCCTCTCCTGTCAGGCAGCCAAGAATTCCTGGGATGTCCAATATTTTTGTTCAGGAAAGCAATAGCTGGATAAAGGCAGCTGTCATGGCCGCTGAAATTTCCTTGGTACAGAAGGAGCGAGTGCTCTTCTTTGTTAAGAGGCTGGGTTTTGGTTGTTATCATTATTTTATTTTTTTGCCTGCATAGTCACAGCAAGGATTAAAATGGTTGTCATTTGTTCATCTCCTTTGAGAGCCAGTGCTTTTCCTGCCCAGCTGTCTGAGTTCCAGAAGCCATTAAGCATGAGGTTCTAGAAGCCAAGTAGCAGTTTCCTTGATTCATTCCTGAAAACTTTTTCTTCTATCCTCTTTCATTCCTAGATATCCACGTGGCCTCGTGATGGGAGCCAGAACCCAGAAAATGAGTCAGTCCAAGGCAGATTGACGTTTCCCAAAGGTAGCCATTGAACAGCAGTGATTAAACCGGCCTTAAACTAAGTGGCACAGTTTGAAAAACAGCTTTTTCCTTCTCACTTATGTAACCTAGAATTTCCATCATTAGAATCATTATTTGATTAAAGGTATTATCTCTGAAAAAAAAGTTATGCACCAATCACTATGCTGGGCACTGGAGATAAAAGATGACTAAGCAATTGTCCAGCCCTTACTACATGATGAGATCATGCTTCAGTAGAAATACATAAAGTACTAAGAAATGGAAAAGGATGAATCTGCCTAAGCCAGAGAAGGCAGTCAGTGAAACTAGACTCGAGGAATGAGTGCATGTAGCAGGTGGAGAGAAAAGCACAATGTTTCAGAAAAAAAAGAATGAAAAAGCACAACCTGTGAAAGTAATGGGAGACGGGACAAGAGTGGAAGGCAAAGCCAGAACATAGAGGGAGGTGTGTGACTGCATAAATAATTTAAATTATACCGTATAGTTTTGAGAAACTGCTGGTAGAGTTTAAGTAAGTGAATAGTGTGATCAGATTTCTAGCAACATGGGAGATAAATTTGAATGCTGAGGGCTGGGAAGGCAGTTAGGACATTGAAACAAAGAGCTGGTTGTGATAGAGAAATGCCAAGAGAAGGGGAGAAGAACCACAATTAGAGGTACTTAGAGATAGGGATCTCCTTTTGAAAAACATCCCTAAACGTAGTATGAGGGATATATGCACTGGATCAGTTACTTACCAAATAGTAGACATTGAAGAAATATAGCACCTGGACAGGTAAGCTCAAGGGCTAAGATGGGAATCCAGGACTAGCTCCAGAAAGAGGAGGGACACCTGACTATCGCCTTCAGGAAGAGAGCCATAGGAGGGCATCAAATTCACAGCGGTGTGCAGAGAACCGAAGCCTGAAGAGCATCTGCTTCCCAGTGGCTCCATTGCATTGCTGTGCTAAGACTTTCTCAGATAATGGCAGCTAACATTTCTATTATTTAATTTCTAATTGTTCACTCTATTAGCTCATGATTCACCTTGTTGCGGCCATTTTACAACAATCTGAGAAAACGATAATAATTTTTATCAAGGCCATTTTTCCCCCAGAATTGAGTGTGTAGCATGGTGCTGGGGGTTTATTAAAACTGTATCAATATTCTCAAAAAATTTTTCCAGGAGAATTTAACAGATGAATAATGTAAGTATTATTTTCTATCAAAATTACACAGATAAATTATTGATGAGATCACAAAATGTACATAAAAACATAGGACTTGAAATGAATTTACCGTGAGAGGTCAATTCTCAAGGTAACATGTTTATTCGTCTCTACTGCAAGGAACACTTCAGTGAAACGTTTCAAATAATTTCCGTTAAGATAGTTTCGAAAGAATGTTACTTTAGGTTTCTCGCTGAAGATGAAAATATTTAAATATATTCATGGCTACTCAAATCAAATGTGTGAAACTGGTAAATAATGTGCTATTTTGTCTCATTCCAGTATCTCTAATGGGACTCAAGAAATAATCCCTCACCATCTTTCTCATCACCAAATGTACTCATGATGGCCTTGGTAGGCAGAGAGAAAAGATGACCGTGGGATTAAGGCGGAAATGGTTGGGGCATTGTGGTGAAAGCTTTCTCTCTTTAATGCAGTGAGGTTATCTCAGCCCACAACATCCCGCTCTTTGAAGTTTTGTTAGTTTAAAATAAGAATCTACTTTTCTTAATATAATACTTGATTTCCATTTCAGCAATGCTATCACACTGTAACATCGTGGCAGTACTGACAGTATTTGCACATAATGAGATGGAACGCTTGTTTTCATTCCTAAAACTGTGCTTCCAGTTCAAGACCTCATTAATTCTTGTCTTACTTGCTACAATAACCTCCCGACTGGTCTCTTCGCCTTTAATCTCTCCTGACTTGAGCCCATCATTCTGCTTGATTAATCTCCCGTTAGTACCATTCTGCTCTTGCCACCACGTCTCTCAAAAGCTTCAATAACTCTCAACTCTCCATTTCAACAAAAAAAAAATTTAATTCTTTAGATCAATTATTTGTAGTATTTTGAGTTCCTGCACCAAGAAATCTGTTATGGACCCTCTCCTAATAAAACTGCAATTATATTTACATTCATAACAAAGTTCTATAAAATGTCCAGCTAATTCACAGATACTCTGAAATACCTAGAATACGGACCCCTGTCTTCCATTTCCTCAATAAACATTAGTGGGTTTTTACTGTTCTAAGTGCTGAGGATAAGGTAGTAAACAAAACACATAAAAATTCCCATCTTTATTTGGCTTATTTTAATGTGGAGAGGTAGATAATAAAGAAAATAAGTAAAATATATAGTTTGTGAGACAGTGATGGGTGCTAAGAAGAAAAGAGAAATCAGAGAAGTGGCATATGAAGTGCTGAAGGGTAGTTGAGAAATTAAATAGGTGAACCAGGGAAACCCTCATTCAGAAAATGGTTTTTGAGCAAACACCTGAAGGTGAGTGAGCTAGCCAAATGATAATAGTATATGACAGTAGGAATAGTATTCAGGCATTGGTATTAGCAAGTGCAAAGGCCCTGAGGTAAGCACGTTTGGCAACTTTGAAGAACAAAAAGAAGACCATCAGAGGTTAGCAGAGAGAGTGAGGAGGCAAGTAGCTACAAATGAAGTCAGAGTAACATGCAACCAGATGTGTAGGGCCTTGTAAGTTATAGGAAGTACTGTGGTGTTTATTCTGAGTGAGATACCAGTCTTCAAGGTATATTCAAATCTCTCAACAGTCTGGTTCTAACCAATTTTTTGTCTTAACTGTGACTACTCTCCAAACCATATAACATAATTTTATTTAATCCTCAGAACATAAAATTTAACCACTTGCATATATATACATACATACACACACATATACATATATATGCATATATACATATATTTTTAAAGTGAATATATAGATATGTGTACAAAAATATTTTTCCTGACATTCATAATTAGTAATTAGCTCATGCAAACTAAAATTCCAAAATTGACGTAGTACCAAAGTGATACTTTGTCTTTATGGCTTATAAATCACACACAAGCTTAAGAAAAAAATATTTGTCACACTGTTACAAAGGCAGAAAATAATCATATCAGATAACTCATGTTATAGTAACTACTGAAAAAAAGATGTTTCTTATTCAAAACTTTATTTTTAGCAATTAATCCAACCAAATAGTTAGAAGGTCATTAAATAAAGATTCCAGACTTCTTCAGGTATTTATTGATCATCTACTATGTTCCAGGTATCTCCCTAAGAACTAGAGATGCAACGAAATGTCAATCAGATTTTGCTGCAGGATAAACTACTCAAGAACTTAGTGACCTAAAAGAACACGTCTTTATTTTATTTATTTATTTACTTTTTGAGGAAGATTAGCGCTGAGCTAACATCTGCTGCCAATCCTCCACTTTTTGCCGAGCAAGACTGGCCCTGAGCTAACATCAGTGCCTTTGTTCCTCTACTTTATATGTGGGATGCCTGCTTTATATGTGGGATGGCCTGACAAGCAGTGCGGAGGTCCGCACCTGGGATCCCCGGGCCACCGAAGCGGATCGTGCAACCTTAACCACTGTGCCACTGGGCCGGCCCCAGCCTTTATTTTTTTCTCATGATGCAGTGGATCCACTAGAAAGTTTTGGTCTGAATCAGCTTAGGTGATCTCCGTAGTCAGGTCATTCTCAGCTGGTGCTGTTTGGGACAACGTCGTGAAGATGTCTGGGCCCGGCAGTGTGCTTGGCTTTGGGGGCTGCAGCTGAGATGGCTCACCTCATCTCTATGTGGTCACTCATCCTCCAGGAGGCCAGCCTGGCCTTCCTTACACAGGGCAGTCAGTGATCCCAACAGCAGCAAAGAGGGCAGATCCCACAGCACAAGTGTTTTTCAAGCCTCTGCTTACATCGTCTCTGCTTTGGATTGACCAAAGCAAGTCATATGATCAAGCTCAGAGCCAGTTGGGAGGGGTCTACATAAGAGTGTGCATATAGGAAAGCAGGGACAAACTGGGAACATCACTGCAATAGTCTACCATAAATGGTGTGCACTGTTGAAAGTGACAATTATAGCAGACTCTCTCACTTAGAGTAGTATCAACAAGACCTTTAATATTGCAACATAGACAAGTGGCATTTTGAAAAAAAAGCCAAAAGGCAAATTAAACCTTATAAAACATCTTTTTTTTTTTTTTAAGAAAGTTATTCTTCAGAGAAATATGCTACTAGGAAAAGCTTCCATTTGTTGACTCCCAGGTGTTTGACATACATTTTCTAATTTGATATTTACAGAAAACCTGCCAGGTGGCTATCATTTCTCCTTTCATATGGAATATAGCTTGAGGGTCACAAGGGTTAAGTTACTTGTTGAAGCTATCCCAAGCTGTGGCATTTTATGGCAGCCCTAGCAAGCTAATACACACTTGAAACGAAAAATTTTGTCAAAGTTTATCCATCCTCCGCTTGTGATTTACAGCGACCCAATCTTCACTTGCCATACCATGGTCCAGTCTTCTGCCTCTCATAATCTCCGCTAAAGGAGACTTCTAGAGAACCCAGTGTTCCACCAGTGAGGAATACAAGACCAGTGAGGTTGAATGGTTTTCCTGAGATTCTCCAGCCGGCCAGATTTCTGTGTGCATTACCCTGGCCTGTGAATAGCCCGAGCTCGCAAGCCTAGAGGACACCCTTTGGCGGAGGGCATCCACAGCTCCTAATGCTTTATAAATACGTTCTTTACAAGCAATTTATGAGGAACGAAACGAGTTTAAATGCACTTATAATCCTTTTATATTTTTAATATTCTCAGTATGAGGTAACTCAAAGGTGGGATTCCATTCTCTTTGTGAATCCAGCGATAATCCCCCCCCCCCCATTGCGTTTTCTAGCAATGGTTTTCGTTTGAAATAATTTAAATCTGGTATTTTAAACTTCTCTTACAATTGGATATATTTTTATAGCCAGCATTCAAATTTGTTCAAAATGAATTGAAAATTATTTGTCATAATTACAGTATTTTTCTTGTTTTATATTTTTATCTGAAAATAACAGATTGTTTATGAATTATTTTCAGCCCTAAAATGAAATGTGGCTCTTTTTGAGCTACATTTCACACACAACTTATTATGAATAAACCAAAGTTTTTATTGACATTATATGTAAGCAGAAATCGTTATTTGTTTTGGAACCAAAAGTTTAAAAAAAAAATCATTCCTTCTATTTTAATATACTGCTATTGAGTAACAAAGCATCTAAATACAACCTGCATTGCTCCATTTACACTTAGAATTATAGGTTTTACCTGTATTGCTAATTGTTAGCACATTAATAATAGCTTCTATGTGAAAGAAAATAATCACTTTTTCTCAGCCCTCTGAGAGGATTTGGAATGTCTTTGGGCTGAACCACACTGCGTAGTATTAACTTATATCTGATTATCTGTTTATAAATGTATTGGTTCTCATTACTAGCCTTTAGAATAGTCCCTGATCAGTGTGTAAACTGACATCCAGATCACTCTTCAGGGTCACTTAAAACAAAAATTAATTTTTACACTCAGCTCTTATCTTACTGAAAATGTAGTCCTCACTGTTTAAAATATACTTTATTTTCATTGCTGTCTTTCTGAGGATATCATTGAAAGTCAAAGGATTTCTAATCTGTCTCATCTTTATGTTTAATACTGACATTACTTTAAAATACACTCACTTATACGGAAGATTAATTTCATTAGCCAGTGGAGATGTGTTACTGCTATACTTGTTACAGATTAATATCTTTTTAGAGCAACAATTTATATTCATTTAACTTAACTATTATGAGTTCCTAGGTTGCACATTGATCTTGAGAGAAGAATATTTTATCCAGCTTTTATCTTTGGAATATATTTACTCTTTTCCATTTAGAGAAAGCTTTGAGTGTGGCCAAATCCCTCTGATACAGAGAGGAAATCATAAATTCATGGTTTGCCAACTAGAAAAGAATGAAGTGTTTGCTAGGGAAGGGAGCATTGTGAGCTATCCATGTGAGAAAGAAGAAAATGAGTGGATTGGCTCAAGTTAAGCAGCCAGAAGCAGAAAGTGAAGACATTTATGAGTTTTAGGCTTTCGTAACATCTTTTTTGTCTCTGGTAAGAGCAGCCAAATTCATTTCAGGGAATTGGCACAACTGTATTGTTTTACGAGTTTTATGGTCTTTGTAAGACTTTAAATCAAGCCAAACATGGGTCCTTAACTCAAATAGGTGTGTCAGACTCTCTTTGTTGAATATCTCCAGCCATGAAACGTTGAGAGGAAAGACTCAAGAACACACAGGAAAAAGTCATCTGTAATCTAGATGCTGTGAGCACAAGTAAACAGCAGCAGTGGTGCCATATACTAAACGTTTGTGTGCTCCCAAAATTCATATATTGAATCTAATCCACCGTGTGACAATATGAGGAAGTGGGACCTTTGGGATGGGATTAGGTCATGAAGATGGAGACTTTATAAATGGGATTAGCATCCTTATAAAAGAGACCTCAGAGAATCCCTTGTCCCTTCTGCCATGTGAAGATACAGGGAGACGACGGCCACATATGAACCTGGAAGTGGGCCCTCACGAGACTGAATCTACCAGCACCCTGATTTTGGATTTCCCAGCCTCCAGAACTATGAGAAATGTTTGTTGTTTAAGCTGCCTGGTCTATGGTATTTTTGTTTTAGTAGCCTGAACAGACTAAGACGGATGGGTTAATTATAATTTTATAATTTGTTACATAAGTGGTTAGAGTATTATGGATGAGAGTGTACTACATATGAGTTTCATTTTATTTCTTCTCAAAGGACTGTAGATTTTCTTGAATTGCCAGCACACAGAGCCTCGAATTAAGAGCTGAAAGTTTGGGGGCACCTCTGTCACTGTGCCTCTAGTGTTAGTCTTATGGTCCTGAACCCATCCTTTCATCCACAGCTCTCTTCATTTGAGTAGAGAAATGCTCAGCTGTTAGGGGACAGAGTGGTGGATGTGTGGACAAAGACAGAGCTAGACTAGAGGGAGCATGGGATCAAGCTGCTGTCTGAAAACTGTCAAGGAAATATGGCACGGAACAATGCAGGAGAAAATGGGGTGTTTCAGGAACAATTGGTGCTGCTGATCAAAATCTACAGAAGTTCAACTCTGACGTTCCCCAATACCTTGGGTCTTTATCTACTAAGAAGAAGGATATTATAAAAATAGATCTGCCTGAATACACAAGGCCATGGTTTTTTCTATATCATATGGCTGCTTGGTAAAATTAATTTAACCTTTAAAAATTAAAAATTACCTCTGAAGGGGCCGGCCCCGTGGCCGAGTGGTGAAGTTCGCGCGCTCCGCTGCAGGCGGCCCAGTGTTTCGTCGGTTCGAATCCTGGGTGAGGACATGGCACTGCTCATCAAGCCATGCTGAGGCAGCGTCCCACATGCCACAACTAGAAGGACCCACAACTAAGAATATACAACTATGTACCGGGGGGCTTTGGGGAGAAAAAGGGGAAAAAAAAGAAAATCTTTAAAAAATAAAATAAAATAAAATAAAAATTACCTCTGACTATAGAAGCATATCTTACTTGAACATTATAATTTGCTTTTTTAGAAATATGAAAGTCACTAACAATGAGTATTATGATAACTGACTACTCTGTAACACTGAACATCATAATAAGCCAAAATAACCTAGACAATGAAAAAAAATGGGACTAAAACTCAGAATCCTTAATCTTAATAAAGCATGGAACCACCAATAATATTCTGGATGTGAGTGCTCAGCTGTGGTTCCCCAGAGCACTTGTTGGATATTTGAAATGAGATTAAAAGCGGTCACATTGTCTTCACATTGCAAACCGGTAAAGGCCTTGTACTGCTGACCATTAGCAAAATTTTCACCTGCAGTAAAGTTCATGTGCTTCTGCTTTCTGCAAGTATAATACTACAGAGCATGCCTTCCCATACAAATCGCTCCTAAAGTAACAATTGTCCCAAGAGGAAGCCCTACTCTATTCTAGAAACTTCAGCCATATACATATTAAGTGGAAGACTTACAACTGCGTTTTTGTTTTTCTCTCCCACATTGTAGCCATTACTTCCCTTTACCTCAATGTTATTTAGAGTTTGCTACAGTGTAAGGCTCACTGCAAATGGTACACATCACCTGCAAGTGCAATCTGATCATGCCTCCGTTATTACATGCACCCTCTGCTGTTAACAGATTTTACACATTGTTTCAAATTTGACTTTCAGCCTTTCCAACATCTTCACAGAGTATATGAATACCAATAGCTCTATCTGGAATTTTCTTTTTTATGCTTTCGCCATCTAATACTTAGCTGTCGTCCCTGAGTTCCTGTTCCCTTTACATGTTATACAGCTCGACCGTATTTGTTATATTAATCACAACACAGATGCCCTTAGCATGGTCCTTTTCCTCACCCAACTCTGTCATATCCCTTGCCTTATTTCCTCATCTCAAGACACTTCTACATCTTGCAGCACTACCCTTCTATCTGGCAAATGGTCCTTTATGATTTTCTTTTTGTGCTGAGGAAGATTCACCCTGAGCTAACATCCATTGTCAATCCTCCTCTTTTTTTTTTTTTTTTTTTTGCTTGAGGAAGATTAGCCCTGAGCTAACACCTGTGCCAATCTTCCTCTATATTTTTGTATATGGGACACCTCCACAGCGTGGCATGAGTGGAGTAGGTCCACACTCAGGATCTGAACCCATGAACCCACACTGCCAAAGCAGAGCATGTGGAACTTTAACCACTCTTGCACGGGGCCAGGCCCTATGACTTTTTACTTATCAAGAATGGCATGCTTCTTGGTTCTGGAGATTTTGTTTATTAATCTTTGTTTATTGTTTATTACATGTGTATTTTCCACAGATATCAAAATCATTTTGTATCTCTTCAACATTACATTTTGGCAGATGTTTTTTTGAGGAAATGGAAACATGAAACCTGATGGATTGGTTGTCTGTTAAACATGCTGGGCCCGTAAGAAATAAACCCACTGATGAATTTCAGCATTACTATGTGCTACAATCTGATTCATTGACTATTATGTGGCTATATAGTAAACTCAATATTTCTGTAAAATAGACTCCATTACTCTCAGAAAATTTCATCCAATGGTCAAAATTTACCTACAGCTATAACTAACAAAGATGAATATCCAACACCATTAAGAAAATATGCATGTGAAGTGAAAATGAAAAGAAAATTTAATTAAAACGTGAGAAATGGATTGTCAAATAATTTCCATTGATTATCCAGACTGCTAAATGCCAGATAGTAAGTTGCTGTGGCAATTTTTTTCTCTTAAAAGAGGGTAGAGAGAATGGTTTGAGATGAATGAAGTTCCCTGCTCTTCAGCCCTATCATTCCAGCCACAGTAATGGAGGAGAGCCCATTACTCTATGAAGGGCAATGTGAATAATTTAGACCTGGGTTTCACTTCTCTGCCATTTGATACCTTTGACAAATAAAAATGGCATGTAATAGGATATATTGGAGTATATGAGGAAGCCATTTTGTGTAAACCTAATTCAGCCTGACCTTGTCTTTCCAAAAGGGCCTGACTGAGGCCGTTGAGCATACATTGTATATCTGCTTTAGAGATTCCCTATGGCAAGAGCAAAGGCCCTTGAGATAAAGGTGAAACTTCTCTCCCCGTCCCAACGTTGGCATCTCCTTAAGGATTAAGCATCTTTCTTTAGGCTGGGAACCAATTGCAGGGCTCATCTGTGACCGCCCAGCCCCAGGCAACACACCTGCCACCCCGCGGCGTTCACTGAGACAGCAGACCTATCTGCCGTTTCCATCAATCGCTGTGCTGACAGAGCAGCCTCGTGACTACTGTAAAAGGGACATTTCAATCATATGTGAAACATACTCTTTGAGGGTATATAACCACCCTGTATACCCCCACTTCTTTGGAGTGCTCTTTTCCTCTGTGCAAAGACTTTCCCGGGTTATAATCCTCAGATTTAAGCTCAGAATAAACTCACCCAAATTTTCATTTATAGATTGGTTATGGATTATTTTCGTCAACACCTTTAACTTTAATCACATCATTTAAATTTCCCATCTCTACTTCTTCATATTCAAAATGAAAAAATTGAGGGCCAAGCCCATGGCTGAGTGGTTAAATTCTCAGACTCTGCTTCAGCAGCCCAGGGTTCACTGGTTTGGATCCTGGGCGTGGACCTAGCACCGCTCATCAGGCCATGCTGAGGCGGCGTCCCACATAGAAGAACTTGAATGACCTCCAACTAGATATACGACTATGTACTGAGGGCTTTGGGGAGAAGAAAAAAGACAAAAAACAACTGCAGTTCTTTAAAAAAATAAATAAAATGAAAATCTTGGAGTATTTGATATTCTAGTTATAAAATTCTGTGATGACATGACTTTGCTACATTTTTCCTTTTCTATTTCTTCTCCCTTACTCCTAATACTCTAAAAATCCCCAGTTTCTTTCCAACTCATGAATTAGTTTTGTGACTATTCTTCAAATTTATAAAGTTATATAATTTTAAGTTAAAAATAATGTGTCACTGCGTGTGCCCCTCATATTTAGGGGACACCCACCTTGAGCAGGTGTGCCATCTAACAGTTCTAGGTACCCTTGCTGCAAGCTCCTTTGCTGCAGACACCTTTGCCCCAAACATTTTCACTGCAAATATATTTGCCACACAAATAATTGGCCGTAAGGCAATTTTTCTGTAAAAGATAAAACCACAAAAATAAAAGAAGGACATTAATTTAAAAGAACATAATGAAATATGGAAAAATGAATAACAAAATTAAGACTTGCAAAATACAAAATATTTAAATACCTTTAAAATGTATGTGCATAGATTCACGGTAATATTGCACAAAGAACTTACTTTATTTTATTTCATTTTATTTTTGTGGATTGTACCTAACTAAGTTCTTGTCTTCCTTCTATGGGAAGTGTGAGTTCAACTCACGACCTCAAAGGAGAGGCCTTTGGCCCTCTTTTTCTTCTCCAATGTAGTGTATTTGAAAATTAGAAACCAACTCTTGGGGCAAATCATTGTCATTTGTCAGCTCCATAAAGCCATCAATAAAATATCAATAACCGGAAGAAATGCTAACTATTTTAAGATCACCATTACCACCACTTCTACTTCTACTGTACAGACCATTATGAGGGCTAGCTAAGATTTATATCATATAAAAATGGAACTCGGGCTGGCCTGGTGGCATAGTGGTTAAGTTAATGTGCTCTGCTTCGGTGGCCCAGGATTTGCCCAGGATGGGGGCGCAGATCTATGCACTGATCATCAAGCCACGCTGTGGTAACATCTCACACATGAAATAGAGGAAGACTGGCACAGATGTTAGCTCAGTGACAATCTTCCTCAAGAACAAAGAAGAAGATTGGCAACAGATGTTGGCTCAGGGCCAACTTTCCTCACCCCACCCCTCCCCCCCTACCCTGGCAAAAAAAGGAACTAACTGTGAGAACTTCCTCAATGGAGAAATTAAACTGGACTGACAAAAACAACAATAACACACTGTCAGCCAGTTATTTTTTTGTCTTTTATGGAAAAAAAATTGTCAACTAGTTTTTTTTTTTATCTCTTAAAGCAAAATTGCTTTATGGCCAATTAGTTGTACAGCATAATGTTTGTAATGAAAATTCCTGTGGCAAAGATGTTTACGGCAAAAACACTGGACATGCCAGCTGTTACTGCAAAGTTCACGAAAAATTAATAATAGGGAATGATCACCTGACGAATTTATTTTATATATTTAGAAAGTGAAGGTCAGATTGATTAAATAACTGATCAAAGTTCTTAACTAATTGGTAGAAGCATAAGGAATAGATTCCCTGACTATATATATTTCTTACATTTTTTGCTATCCATTTTCTCTCCTTTCTGAATTCCCTTCAATCCATCAATACTGTTCGGTTTGGAGCTTTATTTTGTGTTTTAAAGTTTCCATGCATGGTTGTGTACCCTAGTTGTTACTTTAATTCTCTGCGTGAGCCGCCTGGTTCCACAACCAGGAAACAAACCCAGGCTGCAGCAGGAAGAGCACCAATCGCAAGCACTAGACCACCAGGGATGGCTCAGGTTTGGGTTTTTTAAGAAAATTTTTATACTCTACCCTCAGATTAATGACTCATGGTCAACTTGCTATGAACTGTTACCCTAAGCCATTTTTCTGCCAGATGTTTGGGCTATTTTTAAGTATTTTCCCTCCCTGATGTACAGCTCGACACTTGTCTTTATTGAACTGCATTGTCTGATTATTTCTTCAGTCAACTTTGCTTTCTTCCAGTCTCTTTGACCTTATTTAATCTTTCTGGGCCTAAGTTTCCTCATTTGCAATATAAGGGACGTTGGATAAATTAACCCCTGACGCACTTTTTGAGTCCCAAACACCATTTTCAAAGTTGGGACTAAATCAATCTTCATCTCCTCAATGCCACTTTGAGATTTAAGGAAGATGTTCTGTATTTTATCACGCAGACACTTGATGAGAAGATGCACCGACACCAGGCCCCAAGTCAACTCTTCCAGGACACCATTTGTTCAGTTCTTCTGAGTTGACACTAATGTATTGATCATCCCTATTACCCATTTATTTTCTCTGCAAGTGTTTTCAGTTTGGGGATCATTTATTGATGTTTTACAAAATTTCTGGGGTAGATTAATTTTATTTTGTGTATCTTTATTTTTTGAAATTTTGCTTTTTCAAATTGTTGAGGGTATACAAATTCATTATTATTTTTGTGTGTGTAAGGAAGACTGCCCCTGAGCTAACATCTGTTGGCAATCTTCCTCTTTTTGCTTGAGTAAAATTGTTGCTGAGCTTATATCTATACCAATCTTCCTCTATTTTGTATGTGGGATGCCACCACAACATGGCTTGATGAGTGGTGTGTAGGTCCACGCCCAGGATGCAAACCCACGAACCCTGGGCTGCCAAAGCTGAGCGTGCAAACTGTAACCACTACACCACCGGGCTGGCCCCTACAAATTCATTTTATATATTACTTTCTAAATCTTCAAAAAGATGGAAATGTTAGATTGGTTCAATTCAGTTAAGAATATCAATATTCTGTTAATTCTAGGAATACCAAATTTATTTAGTATTTAAGATTGAGAGAAAAATGGACTATAATTATTGTCAGAGGTTTACAAAACTCAAATTAATCTCATAAAGTAATTTAGCTTTATTTTGTCTCCTAGAACCTTAATGGAATTAACCAAACTAGATGTTTATCATTATTTTTCAGCAAATTAATATAAAAATTTGAAGAGCAAAATGTAACTTGTTATTTTCCAATAACTTTATTTAGCCTTGCTATAAACCACAATACCAAACTTGCCTGCAGTCCTTTTAAGACAGTTACTTAATTAATTCAAATCTGTTTTGGTCCTTCTGTAAAAATGTCTTTGAATATAATGTGCTGTTCTGCTTCCAGGATTTTGTTTCTATTGTCTCTAGAAAGAGACTATGATCTTAACTTTGCCAGCAGAGGGCACAGACACATATCCTTCTTTGTGTTTTCTAATCCACCAGAAGGAAATTAAAAGAAAAGCCACATTTGAGGTTCTATAACATACAACATTGTTTGAACCGAGTCTGATCGAAAAAGAAAACAATATCACCACCATTTTAAGATTTTCTCTTAAAAGTCTAATGCCTGAATGAACACCAAAAGATGCTCAGATACTGTGTCACTGAACCAGAGCATCGCTTTAATATTTTTGCTCTGCAAAATTCGGCTGGAAATTTTACCACTCATTTTGCTCTAATTACATTGTAGACTGGCGTTTCTGTTTTTGGTATTTCACTCTGGATGCAGAATTAGTAAATAAGCGGTCAAATAATATTTATTTACATGTTTATTTGTGTGTAGAATTAGCAAAAATTTGAACAACTCGCAATCTGTGTTTCAGCCTAAAGTTAATATAAACACACACGCAGAATATTGAATTTAATTGGACTGTCATTTAACTGTTTCTGAGAGAACATTTTTCAAGAAAATAAACTGGAGTAGAGCAATAAAAATTAGTCTGTTGACCATTTTGGTTAATGGCTTATGAACAGACGTGAACATTTTAATCTTCTGGCCACTTCCAATGAACTAATAGAATGGTAGTATTTTTTTACACTGTCAGCTAAATGAACACAGAGGAGCATCTGTAATTTCCACATTATGCATATGCATCATGTAATTATATAATTGCAGATATGTTGTGTCTGTGAACATCAAAAGGTTACGCTTTTAAAAAGGAAAAGTAATGTTGAAAAGCAGAAGTCATAGGCTCATATGTTGATATCTATCTCCAGCAACATAAATTTTCAGTATTGTGTATAAGTCACTGTATGGCCTGACTTGCACCAAAACCAACCCAAAGAACTCACAAATGAAAGTTCAAACGCTACATCAGCTTTTAAAAACTCTAATGACTTAGATCAAGATGACCGATAATCTCTACAGCTTATTGCAAATTTTAGCATTCGTGGAACAAGAGCCATTGTGAATTTTATCATTGATCTGTATGAAGCAGGACACTTTGGGCTTAAAAAAAAAATAAGTTATTTGAAACAAATACAAAAAATAGTAATAATAGTCTAAGTAAAGAGTTCAGTTCAAGGCTTAGATTCTGCGGTTGTTAAAATATTCTAGCAAAAGATAATTAAAGGTGATTACAGTAGGAGGAAAGACAAGATTCCAGACAAAAGAAGGAAAAGCACTCTGGGAATATGAGACTATTTCCATTGACAAGGAGTGCTTTTTCCAAATAAAGTCTCTTCCAATTGGTAGCCCCAATAAACCCCAACAACTCCTTCCATAAGGAGTTTTTTTTTTTCCAAATAAAGTGTTTTCCAATAAAGCCCAATCCCAATTGTAACCTCAATCATAAGACCATAGGATCACTATTAATGATACCAAACATTTTGTCAGGTCCAAAAATCTTAAGTAATTAAACTTTTTGACAGTTTTTAAATTTACATATTTACACATAGCTTTTGTTAACATCCATGTATATAATTATAAGCAACCATTATTTACTGATTTGTAAAAAGACCTAGTGCTCTGCAGCCCGTAATATTATAATGCTTTGTCTGTCTCTCTCTCTCTCTTTGATAAAATAGAGACTCTACGCAATCTTAAAACGTTAAATCTGTCTGACATCCAGGAACTGGAACGCTGTTTAGAAAAGAGAGAGAGATTGTAAGAATGCAGAATAATCAGGAAGGTTGAGTACCTCACAAAGAAACAGACTGCACACACTTTGAGCACATATGTCACACACTGTTTTCCACTTAGCTGACAAACCTCAGGCTCAGAACAATGCTTCTCTGGTACCGCAGCTTGCCTTTTCTCTCAATGTCCTCCACTCCTTCTTCCTCCTTTCTCCATTTGCTAAACTGAATTATAGCATCACGGTTTGCTGAACTTACAGCTAATACCTTAGGTATATTTCATTTTACTTAAAAACCTGCCCAGGATCATTGAAAATTAATAGGATAATCCTATGGCATGCGCTGAGCAGCAAGGTCTAAAGGAGAGGATTTAGGATCAGGATTTGGCATCCTAATTACGGAACTCGACAAACCAAGCACCCTTCTTCAATCATCTCCTAAAACAAAAGAACAAAACAACAACAAAACCTGCTTCATATTTCTATGGCCTAGGTTAAATTGGACATATTTCATTATTATTGTTTAAAATTTATCCTACTCTGGCTTATCCAGCCATTTTCATTTGTCCAGTAACTGACTTCTCCTTTAATAATAAGGAAGTAGAAAGAAACTTGTGGTTCCTTAAGGTATAATCTTACTGGGGTTTTCCATTATCTGATTCATCCTGAAATAAAGAAAGAGAACTAGAAGACAGGCATTGATTCTGTAACAATTACATGAATGCATTTATCATTTTAACCATAAAATTTATCTTTTTCATTATTTTTTGTTCATGTTTTCTTTTTGACCACTCAGGTTGTGTGAACCAACACCCTGAAGTGGATAAATCAAGTCAATTAATACTTTCACCAGACAGAGCTGAAAAAAGAATACTTTCTTCAGTTACCTGGTAGCTTTCCTGTTGTTCATACTATTTAGAGGTATTTCTCATCTTTGAAGGAAGAGGGTAGCACGGACAAACATTTTTTCTGTCCTGTCTCGAATCTGCCTTGGTGCAAACTAAGCCTGTTATACTGAAGCGCTTATTCAGTAGGCTTTGTGGGATGGTTTTCACCGATGATTAAACGGTGAACTATATATGTTATAATTACAACGTGATAAAAATCTTTGCAAGAGATGACATGAATAAATGAGATCGGTTTATTACTTTCACTCGTGAACAATCGTCAGATGAGAGAAATGTGGGTGAGAATGGGTTTGTGATAAATGTGTGAACAAATACCGAATTTCAGCCCTTAGGGTCCTCCATTTAGCGACTTCCGGGGTACATTTCATACACGTGGGAGAGGAAGTGCTGAACCATTGGAAAGATTTTTTTTTAAACTATTTATTGTAGATAAAGAAACGGAGCTGCCTGAAGGCAGAGAAGGGTACGGGGGAGGTCCCCAGCTACAGATGAGGTTTGTGACGGCCACCAGAAGCCGCAGGTTCAGGGAGGTCTGCTTTTTACTACTAGATGGAGCGTCTATCCTGAGGTTGACAGAGGGCATCGTTAGTAGTGGTGATGGGAGGTGTGAGGATGGAATCTAATTAGGTGGTTGCCAGCAAGTCGGAAACAAAAGGAAGATCATATCTATTCAGCAGTTAAAATGTGCTAATACCAAATTAGATGCTTAGTCAACGTAATCACCTCTGCATGTGGTAAGTGCCTGTGCCTCAGAGAAGCAGTTAATTACCTGTCCTCAATTTACCAGCCTCCTCTTGAAACCCAACTTTAGCCATATATTTAATGCTATATTTGAGGAAGATGTGGGATTTTCCCCCTTTATGAAACAGATTCAATCTATTTCTTCCCCAGGGAGTGACATTTCATCACTCCTGTGTTATAAGGCTTATGACTGGGATTATGATTATTATTCTCATTTACCTTGGAGGCTGTGTGCTTTCAAAGCCTGTACAGCAAATCTCATACCCACGCAGAAAGGCCCGCTGCTCGCCAGTTCTCCAGCCCCTTTATCAAGTGGATCCTGAAGAAACTTTTCTTTTTAATGTTTCCTAGTGCGTGGTCTTAAATTATTTGTATTCTATACAGAGTAGACGCAGGCCATAGGCAAATGCATTTCAATTTTTAGTTATATATCTGAGACAATCTTATAAATTTGCTATTTAAAAATAACACTTTGTGCAGACAAAGAGAACTGATCGGTGGTTACCAGGGGAAAGGGGGGGTGAGGGGAGGGCACAAAGGGTGAAGTGGTGTACCTACAACATGACTAACAATAATGTACAACTGAAATCTCACAAAGTTGTAAACTATCATAATCTTAATAAAAAAATTTAAAAAATAACACTTTGGTCAAGATCGTTGGTTATGTTTATATACTCCTGATTTTTTTTAATTTTAAAAACCGATAACAATTATTTTAAAAGGATAAATAATATGGTATGACATCTAAGAACTTATGTATACTTTCTTTTAAGGAAATCCAAAAGCTTTATAGTCAATTTAAAAAAATCAATATTCTAAGGTCTCTATTTACTGAATCCCTATGGAAAGAACATTGTGTCAAATAAAGCATGAAGGAAAATGTATTATAGAATTTTGTCAGTAATAAGTTTTTCTTGGATACAACTTGATATCTTTTTAGTTTTTCTAAAATTTGACAATTCACTTAATATTTATTTTAGCTCCTAATATGTGCAAGGTACTGTGCTAGATCATTTGGGAATATTAGCATCTCAGTATTAAGCTCTTCCTCTTTGCCAAACATTGTGCTAAGTGCTTTACGTATATCTCCTTTTTCCTCAGGTAATTCCACAAGTATTACCATTATTTGTATTTATCGAGGGAAAATTGAGACACAGAGAGGTTAACCAATTTGCCCAAAGTCACACAGCTTATAAAAGATTTATCCAGTACTTGGACACAAGTAGTCTAAGTCCTTGTTTTCTTCTTTTTAGTTTTAAAAATGAATTTACTCTCTTTCCTTCTCTGTTCAGATTCAGTGGAAAAGATTTTTCCTATTTCTGCTGTTTTAAAAAAGATTTAGAATTGTAATAAACCAAAACAAAATAAACACAAGACCTGAAAGATATTCCCTGCTGGTGTAATTTAATTGTTATGCTTTCTTTGGTAAGTGATTTAAAAAGTCATTTACTTGCTCTGAAAACCAAAGAAAACAAACACAATACACACACATTCCATGTTATTTGGGCAAAGTCACATAGAGCAAAAGTCCACATTAGCCAGTATCAGGTCCGGCTACATTAATTTGTCGTGCCCAGTGCAAAATGAAAACATGGAGTTCCTTGTTCAAACATTGTTAAGAATTGTGAGACAGAGACAGCTGAGTATTAAACCAAAGGAGCCTGCACAGGTCGCATGCCCGTGGAGCCGGGCCTGGCAGGAAACCAGCGCTGATCCCTGAAGAGCTTTTGTTGCATTATTTACATTCGCATTTCCTTCCAATGGCAAAGTGACCCGTGAATGAGACACAGAGACAGTGAGGAGGGCCTGTTAAGATTTTGCCACTTCATTTTCTTTGTTTCTTTTATGTTTTTGTTTTTAGTTTTTTGCTTCAAAAATTTAACTGAAAATAGAGATTTCAAAGGCAGTGAGATGACTATAGACACTAAATCTTATTTCTTGTGCTAACCCTTCCTGCCCCAATGGGATTAAAGGTTGTTTTCTAATAACACCTGGAATATTGCACATTTAGGATGGTCAGAATTTTTCAAAACTTCAAGGACTCTGACTTTATAAGCAGAGCAAATGTGTGCCAATTTTTCTATTATATGGCAGTTTATGGGTAGCATAAACAACTCCCCCATTTAAAATAGGTCAGATGCTATTTGTGGAATTGTGCATTGCAAGGAAGACTAAATTAAATGACTTCTAAGATCCTCATTGTCTGAGATGAGAACTGAGAATAGCACTCCTGTGACCAAAAGATGTTGAGCACGTGGTGCCATATGATTCTAGAGTTTGTGTGGGCAGATAGACTACATCCCAATCTCCTCCAAATTAGGGAGAGAAGATGAAGATGAAAATATTGTGTTCATTGCTGACAGAATCAAATCGGTAAATGTGCTTTGACCCGCTGTTTGTACTCCCCTGCCCCATTTAAACCAATGCTCCCAATCAGTCTCATAGCAGTTGAACAAATGCTTCTTTCCCCAAGAAAGCACCTCTAGGGGAGGAAGTGAGAAATGATCTTGTGCTTCCTGAAAAGGAGATGATCTGAAAAAGAGAAATGAGAAAGGGTTGAGCAGGCACTCATTGCTCCTGGGAAAGAAAGGAGGTAGGGTTGGGAGAAGAGAAGAGATGACAGTCTAATTATTCCAAGAGGGCAGAGTTCCCATTTGTTAGTTCACAGGAAAGCTGCAAAAACCCACAAGAGCATGCACTCCTCTCTCACCTCCACTGTACTAAGGTGTGAATAATAAATTTTTCATTGGAATTAGGATAATCCATGGACATTCATGGACATAAACCCCTAGCTGTGTGGTGCCAACAAGAAGTACTGTGCTGCCTCCACGCATGGGTTAGACGTAGGTGGTTCCATGATGCGAGGAGCAAGGGTGCAAGCTTTGGAGTCAGATGAACCTGAATTTGAATTCTGGCTCTGCCATTGATCAGTTGCATGGTATTTTGCATTTTATCTTACATGTCCTCAGTAGATCTCAGTGTGTTTATCTTTTTGACAATAGGATAACATTTTACCGTGCAAGTCAAATGTAACATGTTTTTCAATACCTCTCCCTTCCTCACTCTCAGTCTAAGTTAACTAGTTTGCAAAATTCCGCTCAAATTCTGCCTATTGAGATTATTCTTCAAATTTATCACAAATATGTTTTCAACATAAATGGTGGAATTTCCAATGTTGTAAATTATCAAGAAAATTAAAGCAGGAAACATACTACATCACTTGAACTATCCATGACTTGCTCACTTTTCAGTTGGAAGATGACAAGGTTTTCAAATACAAATAGATTATAAACTTTATCTGAAAAGGGCCAAATGGTTAAAATTTTAGGCTTTGTTAGTCATGTGATCACTGTCACAAGTATTTAACTTTGCCATTTTAGTTCAAAAACAATAATACATAAGTGAATGGACATGGCTGTGTTCCAATAAACTTTATTTCTAAATACGTAGTTGGCTAACCCATGGTCTATCCATTAAGTGTGTTGAAAATAAGATAAAACGTTGGTTGTGTTAGCTTGTTTTTGTATGAAGGAAAATATTCTTGAACACAGAATATACGACACAGCAATAGAGAAAAACTATTAAGCAGCTGTAAATACTGCGCTGAGGGTTGAGTATGTTCCAAAGAGTGTCTAGATTCATTTTTTTGCATGTGTATGTCCAGTTGTTTCAGCACCATTTGTAAAAGACTATCTTTTCTCCATTGTCTTGCCTTTGCTCCTTTGTCAAAGATCAATTAACTAAATTTCTGTGAGTGTTTCTCGGTTCTCTATTCTATTCCATTGATCTATTTGTCTATTCTTTCATCAGTACCACAGTAGATTTATAGTAAGTCTTGAATACTGTGGTTTTATAGGAAGTCTTGAAGTTTGGTAGTCAGTTCTCCAAATTTGTCCTTCTCCTTCAATATTGTGTGGCCATTTGAGGTCTTTTGCCTTCTATACAAACTTTATAATTAGTTTATCAATATCCACAAAATCGCTTGCTGGGATTTTGATTGGGATTGTATTGAGTCTATAGATCAAGTTGGGAAGAACGGATATCTCAACAATATTGAGTCTTCCTATCCATGAATATGGAACATCTATCCATTTATTGAGTTCTTCTTTGATTTGTTTCATCAGAGCTTTGTATTTTTCCTCATATAGATCTTGTACGTATTTTGTTAGATTTGTACAAAGTATTTCATTTTTTTGGTGCTAATGTAAATGACACTGTGTTTTTAATCTCAAATTCCATGTGTTCATTGCTGGTGTGTAGTAAAGTGATTGACTTTTAACCATGTATACTGCAACCTTGCTAAAATCACTTATTAGTTCCAGGAGTTTTTTGTCAATTCTCTTGAATTTTCTATGTCATCTGTGAAGAAAGATGATTTGATTTCTTCTTTCCCAATCTGTATACCTTTTATTTCCTTTTCTTGTCTTATTGCACTTTCTTGGACTTCCAATACAATGTTAAAAAGCAGTGGTGATAGGGGATATCCTTGACTTTTTCCTGATCTTAGTGAGAAAGCTTCGAGTTTCTCACTATTAAGTATGATGTGAGCTGCAGGTTTTGCCTAGATATTCTTTATCAAGTTGAAGAAGCCCTCCTCTATTTCTAGTTTACTGAGAACCTTTATCATAAATGGATGTTGGATTTTGTCAAAAGTGCTTTCTGCATCTATTGATGTGATCATATGATTATTCTTTAGCCTGTTAATGTGATGGGTTACATTTATTGATTCTCAAATGTTAAGTCAGCCTTGCACACCTGGAATAAAACCCTCTTGGTTTGGGTCTATAATTCTTTACATACATTGTTGGATTCAATTAGCTGATATTTTGTTGAGGATCTATGGTCCTGAAAGATATTGGTCTATGTTTTCCATTTCTTTCAATGTCTTTGTCTGTTTTTGAGGTAGAAAGTATCCCTTGTTTCTATCTTCTGAAAGAGATTGTAGAGAATTGGTATAATTTCTTCCTTAAATATTTGGGAGAATTCACTAGTGAACACCATCTGGTCCTGGGCCTTTCTGTCTTGGAAGGGTATTAATTATTGATTCAATTTCTTTAATAAATATTGGCCTATTCTAATTGTCTCTTTTTGTCTGAGTTTTAACAGATTGTGTCCCTCAAGGAATTAGTCCATTTCATCTGGGTTACCAAACATGTGGGCGTAGAGTTGTTGATAGTATTCCTTTATTATCCTTTTAATGTCCATGGGAGCTGTAGTGATGTTCTCTCTTTCATTTCTGATATTAGTAATATGCGTCCTCTTTATTTTTGCTTAGCACTGCTAGAGGCTTATCGATTTTATTGATCTTTTCATAAAACCAGCTTTTGGTTTCGTTGGTTTTCTTTAATGATTTCCTGTTTTCAATTTCAATGATTTCTGCTCTAATTTTTATTATTTATTTTGTTTTGCTTACTTGGATTTAATTTACTCTTCCTTTTCTAGTTTCCTAAGGTGTAAATTTAGATTATTGATTTTAGATCTTCTTTTTTAGTATGTGCATTGACTGCTGTAAATTTCCTTGTAAGCACTGCTTTTGCTGCATCCCACAAATTTTGACAATTTGTGTTTTCATTTTCATTTAATTCAAAATAATTTTTAACTTCTCTTGAAAGTTCTTTGACTCATGTGTTATTTAGAAGCATGATGTTTAGTCTCCAAATATTTTTGACTATTTCAGCTATCTTTATACAATTGATTTCTATTTTAATTCTATTGTGGTCTGAGAGCAGACACTGTGTGATTTATAGTCTTTTAAATTTGTTAAGGTGTGTTTTATGTCCCAGAATGAAGTCTGTCTTGGTGAATGTTCCATGTGAGCTTGAGAAGAATGTGTATTCTGTTCTTTTTAAATGAAGTAGTCTGTAGATACAATTATATCCAGTTGAATGATGGTGTTGTTGAGTTTGATGATGTCCTCATTGATTTTCTGCCTGCCGGATCAGTCCATTTCTTATAGAGAGGTGTTGAAGTCTCCAATTATAGTAGTGGATTCATCTATTTCTCCTCGCAATTCTGTATTTTTGCCTCACATATTTTAATGCTCTGTTGCTAAATGCATCCACATTGAGGACTGTTACGTCTTCTTGGAGCATTAACCCATTTATCCTTATGTGATGCCCCTCTGTATCCCTGATAATTTTTCTTGATCTGAAGTCTGCTCAGTCTGAAATTAATATAGCTATGCCAGCTTTCTGTTGATTCGTGTCGTCCAGGCAGTCTTTCTCCATCTCTTTACTTTTAATCTATATGTGTCCTTATATTTAAAGTGGATTTCTTGTAAACAACATATAGTTGGATCTGTTTTTTTAATCAACTCTGACAATGTCTTGTAACTGGTGTATTTAGACCATTGACATTTAAATTAATTATTGATATAGTTTAATTAGTATCTACCATATTTGTTACTCTTTTCTAGTCATTGCCCTTGTTCTTTGTTGCAGTTTTTGTCTTCCACTTTTTCTCTACCTATTATGGTTTTAACTGAGCAGTTTATATGATTTCACTTTCTCTCCTTTCCTAGCATATCAATGACACTTATTCCCGTAACTTTTCAGTGGTTGCCCTAGAGTTTGCAATATACATTTACAACTAATCCAAGTTCACTTTCAAATAATGCTATACTGCTTCACAGGAGGTACATGTGCCTCATAATAACAAATAACCCTAATTCTTCATTCCTGTCCTTTATATCATTGTTGCTATTCATTGTACTTATTCATAAGTATACATAAGACATATTATACATGAGATATGTATACACATAAATAATCAAATACATTGTTGCTATTATTATTTTGAACAAACTGTTATCTGTTAGATCAATTATGAAGAGGAAAAATAGAAGTTTTAATTTTACCTTAATTTATTTTATCTCCAATGCTCTTCCTTTCTTTGTGTAGATCTGTTTCCAACTTATATCATTTTCCTTCTCTTTGATGAACTTCTTTTAATATTTTTTGCCCTGTAGTTCTACTAGCAAGAAATTCTGTCAATTTTTGTTTGTCTGAGAAAGTCTTTATTTCACTTTTGAAGGATAATTTTGCAGGATATAGAATTTTAAATATTTAAACACTTCAAATATTTCACTCCATTCTCTTCCTCCTTGCATGGTTTCTTAGAAGTCAGATGTTCTTTTATCATTGCTCCTCCATAGGTAAGTTTGTGTGTGTGTGTGTGTACGCGTGCGCACACCTTCCTTCAAGACTTTATCTTTGATTTCCAACAGTTTGAATGTGATATACCTAGGTGAAATTTATTTGAAATTTATTCTTCTTGGCATTTTCTGGGCTTTGTGCATCTGTGGTTTGGTGTCTGACATTAATTTGGGGAAGCTATCAATGATTATTTCTTCAAATATTTCTTCTGTTTCTGTCTCTCATTTTCTCCTTCTGGTAGTCCCATTTTACATGTTTTACACCTTTTGTAGTTACCTCCAGTTCTTGAATATTCTGTCCCACTTTTTCAGTCTTTGCTTTTCAGTTTTAGAAGTTTCTATTGATATATCCTTAAGCTCTGAGATTCTTTCTGCAGATGTGTCCAATAGACTAATAAGTCCATCAAAGACACTCTTAATTTCTCTTACCATGCTGTTATCTTTTGGCTCTTAGAATTTCCATTGCTCTGCTTACATTACCTATCTATTCTTCCATATTTTTCACTTTTTTTCTATGAGAACCCTTAGCATATTTATCAGAGATTTTTAAAATTACTGGTCTGACAATCCTACATTTCTACCATATCTGACTTTGGTTCTGATGCTCGTGTAGTTTCCTTAAATTGTTTTTTTTCCCCTGTTGTATGCCTTGTAATTTTTTCTTGATAGCCAGACATGCTATACTGGGTCTAAGGAACCGTAGTAATAGGCCTTTAACGATGTGGTGGTGAGGTGAGGGAGAGAAGAAGCATTCTATAGCCCTACGATTAGTTTGAAGTCTTTTAGTGAGCCTGTGCCCTTGGTCTGTGAACTTCACCAGTGCTGCTTGGTTTTTTCACCCCCTTAGGCAGGACAGGAAGGCTGGAAGAGCTGGAGTTGGGTATTTTCCTTCTCCCACATGGAAGATTAGCAAGGGCTAGAGTTGGGTATTTCCCTTGCTCTGGATCAGTTGGTTTCTGATAAAATCCCAATAGGTTAGGCTCTGATAAAATACTTTATTCAGGGCAGGGCTTGCTAAGGAGAACACAATGCTCTGGTATATTTCAAAATAATTTCTTTTCCCTTCCCCCTGCCAGAAGCATGCGGGGATTTTTCTCTGATCTTCACTGAGAGAACCCAGAAGAACTCCTGGAACCAAAACTCACACAACTGTGAGGACCCTTCTATGGTTAGGGCCCCTGGAGTTTTTAACTCACTGATTTGTCCATTGTGAGCCTCCAGCAATTCGTCAATTACACTTTAGGTTTTCCTACCTATGCATTCCTTCCAGCAAAGGTTTTCACTCAGAGATTTCAGCTCCAGAAAGTGGTGATTCTCTGTAGCGAGACTATCTGTCTCTACTTTTGGGGGCAGCAGTTTGCTCTGTGACCTCACCTCTCTGCCAGATCTAAGAAGAGATGTTGATTTTCCAGCTTGTTCAGCTTTTTCGTGTTGTTAGGACAGAGTGACAGCCTCTAAGCACCTTACATGTGAAAACGGAAATCAGAAATCTAAAATTAGTTTGAACCCACACAGCAGTTTAGTATGACAAAAACTCAAAATAAAAGATGTCTGAAAGTAAACTTTAAAACTAGATGGCTCAATGCCACCCCAATCCCAAAGTCTTGAGATTTCATCTTCAGTCAAATGTCACCTGCATTTTCTAATTTGCTTTGTATCAGGTTTGTTGTGTCAATCAATAAATATACTATATGCCAACATGAAACTCTAAACTGTTATCTCCCTAATGATCTCTTTACTGTTTTCTTTAACCAAATAATTAATCAAACATACAATTCTAATTGACTCTAGAGTATATTGGTTAAAATAATTTTCAATAATTTTTTATTGAGACTAGATGACTATAATTTCTAACGTGTCTTTTCCCAACAATTTAACGAACTTTTTTACCTCCTGCTCAGATTCCAGTTAAATGTGCTAAACAGCAAGGAACAGTTTATACATATATCAAAAATTTTTTTAAAACCCTAGAAGCACAAAATTAATAAGGATTTATAAAGACACATTACTGAATTATACACTACAATAAACAATAATTTACGTGATAGAATTTATATTCAACTTAAAAAAATAAATCTTATGATTACATAAAATACAATTTTAATAATTGAGGTGAGCAGTACACAGAGAGGATGCGTTACACTGTGTTCCCCTTTCCCTTAACCTCCATTTAGTAAACCAGAAAAAAAGTGCTTGCAGGAGGCGGAAAAGGTAAGAATGTGTTCTCTAGTTTTATTAAAAGGAAAACAAGGCCGTTTCCTGCCTTCATTCATATATTGTTATGCACATGAATACATATGGCCAATAAAGCAGCAGTTTTCCATTTTCTATATTTATTTATTATTAGATACTTGGTTTTCATTGAAAGACACTTTGTGTTAAGAGGGTTGGGTCAAGTAGGCTTAGGTATTTTCAGTAATAGTTTTCAACACCACATAGTTCTTGGAAGGGAAGGGATGCACATACTGATAGGACAAGCAAAAAGTACATAAAGAAGAGGCTGCGTGTCATCACCATCGTGAAAAACCTCTTTGAATGGCAGTGATGAGTCTAAAAATATGAGCCAAGCAGAGTTCCTGTTCTCTAGTACTAGCAGTAAATAACAGAGGTTGTGCTTTAGAAAAATTCTTGATGGGTGATCTGGAATTCTTAATACAAATTCAAGTATGTCTGATAGCTCTTAACGGTTCATGTGAAATAACAAGAAAGCCATAATTCCATTATCTGGGAAATCCTGTTTAAATTAAGTAGAACATTGTGCTTTGCTTTACCCTTTACTCAATCATTTTCTGAAGGGTGGGGGAAGGGGTAGGAAGGCAAAAGGGATAAAAGTACATTGGTCTATTTGTCCACACCTCATTGGTCTTGCAGAATGCTCATGATAACGCATTTATATCTTTGTCCTTGGCGTCATATGTGTCCACAGAAGCTCCAAGTTTTCCTGGTAATCTTAATTAGGGACTCTTCAAAAATAATCTCCATCTTAACATCTATCCAACTGAAGCCTCTGCTTATAAGTATGCAAACAAAAATTTTACCTAAGAAAATATTTCTGTGTATGAAAGGAAAAATAGTTTGTAAAGGGAAAGCTGAAAACCCATTATCTCTTGACAGAAGGAAGTTTTATACAAGGTGTATTCAGGCAGAAATTATGCCATATTTGGGATGATTTAGAAAATTACTGCATGGAATGGTTTCAGGATGAATTGAATAATGGAAGTAGACAAAGAAAAATAGACCAAAAATAGGGTTTGTTTTTGGAAAAGGCAAAGAGGAAACATAAATTTTGCAAACAAATGTATATTAAAAAATTAAGTTTTCAACATATTCAAATTTATAATTTTGAGTAAGAAAAGTGAGTATATTTATTGCTAATAGAAGGATAAAAAGATAGATGAGATAAATAAACAGATATACAGAGAGGTACATAGATAGGCAGACAGGTAGCACAGTCAGTCATAGCCAAATGTCCTGCAATGAAAAAAGGAGAACAATTTAGTATTGGGGTCTAAACAACATAACATTTCTTATTGATGACCTCCACATACATCTATACCAGGTTTCCAAGAAGGAAAGTAATTATTAGTTTGTAATACTTACAAGGTGACAATATTAATGGTATGACCACCTTATTGGAATTAAAGTCTCTGCTTCTCTCTTTGATTTAAAACAATGGACAAATTACTAAGACTTTTTCCATATGGTTTCTCTATTATGAAAGTTGATAATGTTGACTTTCTTGCAGAGACTGTGAAAATTAATGAGGTAATAATCCTGATTCTAAGGTTGAGATAGATGTCAGAAAAATGCCACAATACTAAGTATAATGAGAAGCAAAATGCTAGTCCTATAAAGGAAGCCAAATTGCCTTTGCTCAACCAAATGCAAGACCACTGACCTAGCATCTAAAAATTTCCCCCAATCTCCTACAGTAGCAGAAGTGTCATTGTTTAAGAGAAATTCCCTGTATAATTTATTTCATTATCTTAAAAGATAAAGTAAATTAGAACCAAAACATATGCAAAACTCTTCAATGGTTAATAAGCACAAATCTTCAATTAAGCATTCCCTATCAAAAAAAGACATTATTAGATTATTACTTGGAATTTCCTGTGTGCCTGATTGCTCTAACACTGTTTACTACACTACTGTCAGTGGTTATTGACAAGTAAATGACCACAATGTCATCATTTTCTTTTGAATAAGTAAATAATGATAAAACAGCTCACACTTCCCTGCCTGGCACATAGCAAATACTCTCAAAGTGATGGCTGTTATACTATAAGGCACTGTTCTAAGTAATCCATTAAATTCTAAGAAAGATTTACATATATTCTCTTTCTGAATCTTCCAATATCCCCATGTGGGAAGTGTTTTGTTATTACCATTTTATATATGAGTAAACTACGACATAGAGAGGTCAAGTAACTTGACCAGTGTATTAGTCAGGGTTGTCCAGAGAAAGAGAACCACTAAGAGAGATAAATATATGGAGATTTCTTCTGAGGAATTGGTTCACATGATTATTGAAGCTAAGTCCCACGATCTGCTGTCTGCAGGCTGGAGACCCAGGAAAATTGGTGACGTAATTCAGTCTACGTCTGAAGGCCTGAGAATCAGAGGACCAACCGTGTAAATCCCAGGCGGAGGGCAGGAGAAGAGGAGATGAGGTGTTCCAGCTCACGCAGTGAGGCAGAAAAACAAGGTGCAAATTCCTCCTTCCTCCTCGTTTTGTTCTACTGAGACCGTCAACAGGGCGGATGATGCCCACTTCCACTGGGGAGGACAATCTACTTTACTGAGTGCGCTGATTCAAATGCTAATCTCATTCGGAAACACCCTCACAGACACATCAGAAACAATGCTTAATCTGGATATCCCATGGCCCGTCAAGTTGACACGTAAAATGAATCACCACAACCAAAGTCCCTCAAGTAACTGGCAGAGCTAAGATTTGAACGCAGGTCCCCCTTCTACAGAGTCTGGGCTCTTAACCATCATGTTCAATTGCCTTTGCCATATACAACATATAGTTTGATGCAGCATCTTAATGTAATCTGTTAAATTCTAAGATTTAGCAAATGTTGAATATGCAAACTTAGAAACACATTTATAATTCATGAACTATGTAATATTTTCAGAAATAGGTTCAGTTTGATGTTCATTAAATATTATTAAAATGTTGTTAAATATTTTGTTAAATATACGCAAGCTGAATAATTCAAAAGATCTTTATATCTGTAAGGGAATTACAATTTACTGAATGTTTAAGACATTTGAATAACATTTTTTTGGAAAAATAATCTCCATAATTGGATTAAAATACTAGCAGCAAAATCATTTTTTATAAACCTTTTTTGGATAGATTTCTTTCTATGTAGGGAACATTTGAAACATATGACTATAGGGCTTGGGGTCCATCCCCCAAGCTGCCCTCTTGGAGGTGATCCCTTCTTCTGGACACTAGGGCTCAGGGCAACAGCTCAAAAACCTAATCTGAGACTAAACTAATCATTTTACGATTTATAAATATTGCCTCAAAGGTTATGAATTGTAAATCTATCCAATAGAACAAGTAGATAGCAATTACGAAGCCATTATAGGAATAGGCAAAAATATTTGCCTTAAAATTGCAAATATTGTTTTATTATTCTGAGAAAATGATTTTGAGCTCCCTCTATTACTGACAACTGTATGCCATTTTGGTCAATTTTCACAAACTATAATATCTCAATTTTTATCTGGTGGTTTTGTTATATCTTCCCATTTGCCTGTCTATTTTTTCTTTTATTTTTAACAATGGTGAAATAAGAAAGTGCACCCCAACAATTTTTCTTTAACCCAGTTATATGACTGAATAGGGAAAAAAAATACCCTTAAGTGTTGAAGTAACTCATTTTCCCTTGCCTAGCAATTTCCTTGTGGTAGGATACCTCTAGCTCAAAAACCATCCCAAAAATGTGTATTTAGTACCTACTCTGAACCAGGAACTGGAGCTGTCAAGCCAATGCCTTATGATTCGTTTCTAGCAAGTTTTGGATTGGCATAGATATTATAAGTTTTGCAGCTTCTTCAGAGAGCTTAATGAAGATCATTTGGAAGAGGTGGACCTATATGCAATGAAGATATGAAGGAACAAAGAATTCTTAAAGTGGATTGTAAGTGGGGAATGTAGGCAGACAACACGTCTGCAGATGGGGAAAATGGAAAAGAAATGAATGGCACCGTACATAATAGTTATACATCTAAAGTAGTAAGGTCATGCCTATTATAATACAGCTATTAAGCAGCTACCATTTGCCCTTTTTCCAGTAGATGCTATGAGATCAAAAGTGCATACAATTTTGTTTGTGAAATGGTTTCCTTGGATACATACAATCCTGACAACTGATTTGAATTTAAATTCATGAACACAGTGTTACTATATTTCTTTAATAAATTCACCTTTCTAATCTCTATCCACTTATTAGGTTCTTTGTAATCCAGCGGTTATGGAAAATTTAACCCAAATTTCTGTGTGGTAACCTAATTACAGGAAACAGGATGGCCTTATAGTCAGACGACACGGTCTCAAACTTGACTTCCCCATTTTCTAGCTCCAGGACCTCAAGTAAGTAAAATAATCCTCATTTCAAAAAATATAGCTAAAATAGCTGCTATCTCTGGTTTCTATTAGAATTAATAAGAATGCACATGTAGCAAGCCCAAAAAGTATCAGAGAAAAAAGCATCCAGTACAAAACACAGTTTTCAAGAATCTTACCAGCTTGGTAAATACCAGTAAATAAAGCCTACTTATATATTTCAACATAGAGTTCAGGGTGTACTGATGGAGGTTTCATATATTTTGAAATAAATATTTTCTTGGAGCAGAGGCCTAAGAATAAATGATGGGAGGAAAATCCAGAGGAAGGTGCAGGGCAGTCAGAAAGCAGTCAGCTTTCTAGTCTGGGATCAGCCAGAGATGGTTAACAGTCTCTTTCACATTATGTTGTTGCTGGAGAAATACTTAGCATAAAAATTGTCTGGATTAAGGCAGATATAGGGTTTTCCTTCGGTTGCTCTTGGGCAGAGCTGTTTGAGTGGACTGGAAGGCCCCAAATTCTAAGGAGATTAAGCCAGTGGAAACAGGCCTGATAGGGCACTGGTTATCTCTTTGTATCCAGTAGGACAAGCCTTATTCACAGTAATGCAATTTCTGATGGCATTCATTTTTTCCAGTTTTATTTAAATTGATTTAAGTAACGAAGCGATAATCATGGGCATGAGCGGAGAGATCTTCGTAGCAAGGAAGAAAAATATAAAACTTAGCCACAGCTGATGTTCGACTTGGGGATTTAGGGAAAAATCTGTGACACGTTACTTCTGAGGATGATTTCCATGCCAAGGCAGCCAGCATCCGTGTGATTGCATCTGAATGCAAACACCTGTACCATTTGGAAGGCAGGGTCTTTAACACCAGCTTCTCCTGGTATAGAAGCTATAGAAATCAAGAGAACTCATATTTTCCTCCCCTTTCCAATTAAGTCTTCCTTAGAAGGAAAAGGAGGGGGCCTTGTTTCCTCCTTACCACATGTTATTGTTTCTGCCCACAGGCCTGACTGCCTCCTTACTCCTTTATAAACAAAGGGGAACTTTATTGACCAATTCATTTTCAGAGAGACTTAAAGGGCATTGAGCAATCAATTCTCACAGTGTCCAATTCGGTTCTCTCACTCACTCTTTTGCCTGAGAAGAACCTGAAAGCAATATTCACATAAAACATATTCACTCAGAAAAGAGACAGTATTGCTTTTTTGACTGATATTTACCAAGTTAGCAGGATTCTTGAATACTGTGTCCCCTACTGGATGCTTTTTATTACTTTCCTTCTTCCTCATTTCCCTTTTTAGTTTCAAAATTTTAAATTTCATAATGGTTAAGGTTTATTTACTTCTATATGTGTTGTCAAGTTTTCTGGAGAAAAGCTAATTCAAGATCTCACAAAGAAATTAAAATGTTTACAGAAGTAGTTACAGATGCAAGGGAATAAGTTGCTCAAATATTCTTGTTTCTTTTAACCGATGTCTTCCTTTCAATGAATGACATTTTTGAGAGTCAAGGTCTTTCATTGTAAGCACCTGAGAGTAAGTCTATGTTGTCAAATTTCCTTTCTCTTTGATGTGAAATGCATTATGTGAGGAAAACAATGGCTTTTCTTTTCCACTACCTTTCTGGTTTAGAACATAAATCCCTCACCTTAAGGCATCTATATGATGAAAGACAATCACTTATTAAAAACTCACTTCACATTCTAATTCCTATATATTTCAACAAAAATACATCATATTCTTGAATTTTCTCACTTTATTACTTAATATGAAATCTTAATCAAAGAAATATTTGTACATCGAAGTTGTGTCATTAGCTAACTTTAAAATGCAATTTTATTTTGGAAGCTATTGATGATTAAAACAGTGAGTGGCCTCATCTGCTTAACTACCTATATCTCATTTTTCTATACTTTATTCTTTTTTCTATATTTTTATTTTACCAAAGTTTGTTTTCCTAAAGAGCCCTAAAGAGCCAACAAATTTAATATTACAATTCTTATCTGTAAAGAGAGAAACTGTTATAACATATGTGAAGAGTGACTGCTATATTCCTGAAAGCAGCAGTTCCATATCACTGACTTCCTTCTAGTTACAATTCACCTCTTTCAAAAAATGATGACTTACCATCTTCTAGAAATAGAAAAAGAGAAATGCCGAAAGACAGTGCTAGAGTAAATCATTTTTATTGACTTCATTTCTAATAACAAATAAATTGCATTCAAAACGGGTTTTCTTTGAACATGGCATAGCATTAGAAAGTCTGACAATATTGGAATAAATTCGTCTTGAATACGATTAGAAAGAAATGTAAATGAAAAGAAATTGTTCCAGGTTGGCACACCCAGGCTGAGGTCAGATGTCACGAAGGAGATAAAGTCAGCATCAGGAGAGGAAGGACTCGCATTGGGATCTATGGCTCCGGCTTTATTGAAAAGATGTATGCACTTTTGGAAAATTATTTAGCCCCTATGAGCCTCTAGTTTCCCCATCTGTAAACCTCTATCAGAGTTGTTTTGGGATAAATACTTACACGTAAAAAAAGTAAAAATAAAAAGTCTTGAAAATTATAACACCTATAGAAATAAAAATGGCTATTTATATCATGATAATGTTCTCTTTTTACCTTTGTATTTTTTATCAGTAAAATTGAAATTTTAGTACTGAATGAAGTTAGCAGGTGCAATTTCCTTAGAACAATTGACTAGTTCATATCATCATGTTGTTTTATCTGCTGTCTTTCTGGAATTTTCCCTTATAAAATTTAATTCCGTTACTGTCTCTAATCCTGCTACTCTATTATCATAGTCTTCATTAATGTATAATTGCCCTTACTCCTTCTCCATATTTCTTTTTGCTGGAGACTAATGTAAAATTGCAGTTCATTAATTATGCCATTATAAAAACCCTTGTTAATTTGATTACTTCAAGCATTTATCTGTGAAACTCCCTTTCTTGATTTTCTCCCCTGCTCTAGTTATGTTTATTTCTTATTGCAGTCATCTTTTTTATCTTATAATTTTTTATGCAACTGAAATCAATTTATTTTTAAAAGACTTGGGTGCCTCTGTACCTGAGGAGATCATAAAAATCTTATATGCTGCAGATGTTTAGATCAGGAATAATTATGTTTAATAGCACCCATACAATTCCAAAGGGGATTTAAGGACTAAGGGAAGTAAAAAGGAAGATTTCAGGCCATGACCCATACCTAAAATTCAGATTGAAACTGAAATAACATGTTGACAAAACAGCAGAGAGGAAAATCATCAAGAATGGGAAAAAAACTAATCAATAAGCTGCCTTTTCAGTGTCATGAAGACCTTACAGCTAGAATAGTGACCAAATATTTTCCTTTCAACCAAGTTCTGTTGTTCTTGTTGTTTTTACATTGTCTATAGGATTTGGCACTACTTTATACATGTACCTAAAATGAGGAGAAAGCCCCCTCTAGAAAATTGAAGGAATGATCAGATAGGTCAATGTTAGAGTCTTTACAAAACACATTAGCTTATCTTACAGACGTTAACTGCTCTATTTTGCAAAAAAACAACAAAATGTTTTATGAAGACTTTTGATTGATTATTTGTTTGTTTTAGGAATATAAAAGATTATTGAGTTTTGTCCTTCATGACCAATGACTTAGTGACTTTCTAGGAGTATTTCACCATACTTAGCCACATACCTTGACCTTTGGGGATTCCCAGTAGATGGAAGACCATGGCATACATTGACATCTCTTCTTCCTGACACTTCTGTGAGTTTCTTGGCAAACTCCCAAACCTTCTGCCCTTTCTACCAACCCCTTGCCAATGACCCTACCATAGTTATATCTAGGTTTGGGGACAAATTTGAAGGTTTCAAGATAAATACTTGCTCACTTCCCACCTCTACTTATTTTTCCCTTGCTTTATTTTATGAATAACGTAGTCTTTGTTTTTTCTGTAAAATGAGTTGGTTTAAATGAATTATGGCAGATGTTCTGTTTTTTTAAAGATTGGCCCTGAGCTATCTGTTGCCAGTCCTCCTTTTCTTCTTCTTCTTCTCCCCAAAGCCCTGAGTACATAGTTGTGTATTTTAGTTGTAGGTCGTTCTAGTTCTGCTATGTGGGACGCCGCCTCAGCATAGCTTGATGAGTGGTGCTGGCTTCATGCCTAGGATCCGAAGTGGCGAAACCCCGGGCCACTGAAGCAGAGTGCATAAACTCAACCACTCAGCCACAGGGCTGGCCCTGGCAGCTAGTTCTTTATTATAAGCCTGAAGTAAATCTTCTCATTGTTTGAATAGCCATCTTCTGATTTGTTTACGTTTACATCTTCATATAGGAAGTATCTCCCTAGATCTAGAAAATCCTTCTAAAGGGCTATCATCCATAGTAACCTTTTATATTACTGGTATAAAAAGTTTTTCCAACAAAACTGGGCTTTCATTAGGCTCTCTCCTGACCAGGCTTTAGTGGATGAAATTGCAGTTCGTGACATTTAAGTTTTGAATCATCTTCCAAAGGGTATGGTAATAGGGAAGAGAAAGTGTTGTTATTATTATTATTGTAAATAGTAACCAACATTTACATTAACATAGTATAGTTTTGAATGTTCAGGCACGTGAATTACCTCATTAAATGAGACAAATGAGGAAATTCACGGTTAGTAATTTCAACTCATGAATGAGATAGTTTAATTTTTCTTTCTCATTACCAGGCTTGAGGAGCATGTTTATTAGGTTCATGTTCATTATGTGTGAGGATTCCAAATGCAGTTGGAATGGAGTAGTGAAGTGAAGAAGAATGACGTACTGTCAAGCTGTGTGATTAGAAAACAGAAAATGATTTTGGCAACAACATAAATCCTAAGAGACTACAGGACAGTGATAGACACACTGAAGTAAGAAGCCAGAAAAGCAACTAAACTTTATAAAGCAAATAAAAAGCATTCGAAGATTAGAATAATAAATTAAGGTATTAATACCCCTTTAGAGCTTGCTTGATATGAAAGCATGTCTTGAAAACATTTACATAGATAGATACAAAGATTTGATTTAAGCTACTTATAGAAAGATATGTGATGGAAGAAATCACTCTTTGCCGACCAACATCAGCTAAAATTAATTTGATATTTTCTGTAATATAAGCCTACAGTTATATATCTTCCCACTAATTCTCTAATTTGAAATATTTGCTATCTCACCATACAATTAAAATTTATTTTTATTAATCCAATACCAATGACCGAGAGATACATTTTTATGTAACTGGAAAATATGACATCCGTCTTGAATCCTTCTGCACCACCCCCAGCCCTCCATCCCCCAACCCAATTATCGAAGAATATAATATGGAGATCTTGGAATTCTTTAGATAAATTCTCAGAAAATGCAAAAAGTCTGCTGAATTTGGGAGTAGAAACCAAAGAGAACTGAGTATGTAAGAAAATGGGGGATGTATTGTAAGTGTTTGATTTGGTTTGGTTTGGTTTGGGGGGAGGGAGCTCTGAGTCAGGCAGAGAAGAAAGGGAAGGAACATTGAAGAAAAGAGAAGGGAAAAAAATAGAAGAATGAGCCAGGAAGAGAGAAAGAAGGAGAATTAGGACAACAGCAAAAGAGTAGGCAAGAAAGCCAAACAGAATGGTGGGAGGCTAAAGCGTGAGTTTTGGAAATATCTAAAGGAATTTTAAGACATATTTCATATTCAATTTAGATTGCGTTGTAGCAATGTACATTTCCAAGCTCCAAACCTTTAGTGATTTGTTATATATGCAAAGGCTTCCCCTGCATGCATCTTTGCATGCATCCATGTATGTCCGTGTGTGCATGTGTGCGTGTGTATAAAGTAAGAGAAAGAGATAGTTAGAAATTGATATGTGTATTTTAAATGAGGAATTTAGAATATTGGTAAAAGATAAGAAGAGCATCAAAAGAAACACTGAAAAAAATAGCAAAGTTAAAGATTATATACTTTAATGCTTTTCTGGTGCTGGCCTCCTGTGGAAAAAGCCAGCATTAGGTTTTCGGTTTTTATTCCAGATACCGTCATAGCACAACCCTCCCCATTAAACACTAGGTAAGATTGGCTGATAAGTCAGTTTTGAAATGTTCAGAATGCTCAGTAAACTCACTAGGATTTCTCTGCATTCCCAAAGATCAGGGGTTGTGGCTGTGTATGTGTGAGTGTGTGTCTGTTTTAGGTTGAGGTAGGTGGGGCTGGATAAGTTCTCATGACTACCTTTGGCACCAGACTCCACTTCCAATGATTTAGTTCAGTGTTGCTGTGGATCAAGAGGTGGAATCTAGCTCTTTTCTTCCATATCCTTAAATACTGGGTAGGCTTTAAATTGTAATTAGAAATACATTTTGAGTGAAAGACCTGAAAAAGTCAAATAGTTCATTGTCAATGACGGGATCTCTTTCACTTTGACAGCTTAGGGTAGAGGGAGAATAAAGAGAAGGGAACTTACCAAGATGAAAACTATTTTGTTTATCTATAATTCCAACCCCATTGATAGCCAAATATTTTTTTTATTCTTTCCTGCATGACTTGTCACTAGATTTCTATCAAGAAAAATTATTAAACACATATTATGGCATTTTTGTTCTATGCATGGATCTGGGAATAAATACCTTTGATTTATCTTAATTCTAGATTTACAAACAAATAAAAACCTATGGGTTTTCTCTTGACTATTATTTAGTTCTAATTGTATTCTGTATTGAGCGGAGTTTCATTGTAGAGAGTAGACTCCTTGCTAGCTAGTGTGAATATAAGGGGATTTATTCCTGGCTCTTAAATGGCTTACAGAATTTGGGAGAATGCTAAACAAACGGACTCAAGGCAGAAATTTCTGGAATGAGTCCTAAAGTCATACAGCCTCCAGAAAAGAGTCCTAAAGCTGTACAGTAGAACTGGACCATTCAGCAGTCTACTGACCTGGAAATGATGGGAACCGGTGGAATCAGGAAATTGACTAGTAAATTAGGAAACTGTTGCTACAGTTTCCAGCTCCAAAACATCACTATTACTATAACGTGCATGACTAAAATGGATGCTTCCTCTTCGGTTCCTCTTCACAGGTGTCCTTCTTCCAATTCCAGGTCATGAGGATACATCTATTGGTGGAAAATAAATCATTAGGAAAACCTCAGGGAGTCCAGTAAGTGTGGCCTTTACTTTCCAGCTTCTACACACTTAAAAGTGGATGGAATGCATGTCTGAGTGAACCAACTCATGGTACCAGCCACATATTCTTGATTGTGGCCTCAGGGAGTCAGTACAGTAATATATTCTATTAATTAAAATATTTAGAATAACCTGTACTTATGAATAAAACATGAGAGTAAAATTTGAAAATTCCTACTGATATTAGGAAAGAATAGCATGCAAACTTGAATAACATAGATTTAGAGTTCTCATTTAGTGTTGTGCATCCTCTGCAAGGACATTGGAAATGTGTGGGAACCTTGTTGGTTATCACGATGACTTAAATGCCAATAGCCTTCCTCTTCAGAAATATTGGCGCAGGTAGTCTCCAAGTAATTTCAATAACCTACATTATCATCAGAAAAATTTGCTGATTTAAATATTGTCTATTTTGATTATGGAAGGGCACATACCCAGATGAACGTTAATATAGAAATAGGTTATAGAAAAGGAGCATGAATAAAAGAGATTCATATTTTATGAACAAAAGAATCATTTCAGTTTACTAAATAGTGATCCTCAAAGTATGTTAGCCTAACCAACAACATTGGCATCACCTGGGAACTTATTAGAAATGAAAGTCTCTGGCCCCAGTCCTAGTGAGTCAGAAACTCTGGAGTTGGAGCCCAGCAATGTGTATATTAACAAGCCCTCCAGGCAGTTTTGATGTACTTTAAATTTTGACAACTGCTGGAACCAAAGCATCAAGGAGTGAATGCTGTAAAAGTTTGGTGTATTTAGGAATTTGAGTTTTCAACTGCAATGAGTGTGTTCAAAGGAAAGAAACATTTTATGCGAAATTGGCCTGCCTTGGGAAAATCTTTAGTCCCTCTAATAACAATTCCTCCTAGGCATGACGTCCAAGAAGATATGGAGGAGAATAAATTTAAAACATGACCCAGGGATTTATACCAGAGAAAACTCAAAATGTGGTGCATTAATTTTCTACGTCTGCTGTAAAAAATAACCACAAGCTTAAGGCCACAACTTAATTATCTCACAGTTCCTTTGTTTTCTTTTCTTTTCTTTTCTTTTTTGCTGAGGAAGATTTGCCCTGAGCTAACATCTGTGCCAAACTTCCTCTATTTTGCATGTAGGTTGTCACCACAGCATGACCTATGAGTGATGTAGGTCGGCGCCTGAGATCTGAACCCACAACCCTGGGCCACAGAAGCAGAGCATGTGGAACTTAACAACTGCACCAAAGAATGGGCCCCACAAAGTTATTTTTACCCTTGCCTGCACAATGTTATCTCTCCACATGATCATTGTGAAGTCGAAATATTCTGAAAGCCAATGGGCCTTTGGATGACTGTGAAAAATCGGCTGCCAGAGCTTGGCTGATGATGGTGTATGTCCGAGCCCAAGATACGAACATGAGAACCTGAGTCACCAAAGTAGAGCGTGCCAAACTTAACCATTGGCCACAGGGCTGGCCCTCACAGTTTCTGTAGATCAGAAATCTGACATAGGTCTCACTAGGTTAAAATCAATGTGTCAGCAGGGCAGCATTCCTTACTGGGGGCTTTAGAGAGGAATCTACTTCCAAGCTCATTCATGTTGTTGGCCAAATTCAATTGCTCAAGGTTTTAGGACTGACATCTCCATTTTCTTGCCAACTAACAGCAGTAGGCCACCCTTGGCTCCTAGAGGCCTCTCTCTAGTCCATGCACACAGCCACCGATGTCAAATCTTTCTTACACTTGCAATCTCTGACTTCCCCTATTGCTGTTCCTCTTCTACCTTCCTCTTCCACTGTGTCAGAGAAAACTTTCTGCTTTTTATTTTTTAATTTAATTTAATTTAATTTCTTTCTTTTTTTTTTTTTTTTTTGAGGAAGATTAGCCCTGCACTAACTACTGGCAGTCCTCCTCTTTTTGCTGGGGAAGACTGGCCCTGAGCTAACATCCATGTCCATCTTCCTCTACTTTATATGTGGGATGCCTGCCTGCCACAGCATGGCGTACCAAGTGGTGCCACGTCCGCACCCGGGATCCAAACCAGCGAACCCCAGGCTGCCAAGAAGTGAAACGCGCGAACTTAACCGCTGAGCCACCAGGCCGGCCCAACTTTCTGCTTTTAAGGGATCCTGTGATTAGATCGGGCCACATGGATAATCGAGGTTAGTCACCTTATGCAGAGTCCCTTTTACCATGTAACACAGAGTAATTAGAGGTTCCAGGGATTAGGGCCTGGACATCTTTGGAGAGCCATGATTCAGCCCATCACCCAGAGAAATTCGTTCATTCATGCCTTCAGCAGCAGAATTAGCTGTGCCAGGCTCTGGAGTGTAAAGAAATGAAAGCCATAGTTGCCTATTTCAAAGATTCTACAGTCTAGGCTTTGTAGAAGCAGATGAGGGCATCAGAGAAGTTACCGTATCTTACTGATGAGACAATTCATCCACAATAGTAATTCCCAGATATTCTGGAAATTTATGTTAATAGTGATATTAAATAATAACAGAATCTCAGGCAGCAGAAATTCAATGGCACATATTTTTTATTTAGAAAATCTATGCACTTGTGAGGGTCCCAGATAGCGCACTTGGTGACGGCTAAGTCTCCAGAACTGGTGAGGAGTAGGTGATAGTGACTCCCAGTTATTAAACCTAAATAGAGTTCCAGTCCCTCAAGAGGGACTAAGGCATGAGAGAAACTGTGAGAACCTAGAAATAGAGACCACGGTGGAAACATAGTGGCAGAACTCAACCACATGGAAGTAAAAAGGAAGACTACACCAGGATTTGGGGGAACCAGGCCCATGCACGGGGATTTCCCTTCGTGGTTCCAGGTGTCAGGTTTGACTGGTACCAAGGAGACTTGGGGAAACAATTCAGGAGAACACTGGGCCACCGGAACCCCTGTGTGTTCAGAAAGAACATCAGCTCATATGCAAACACTCGCCCCAGGATTCTTGAGCTGATCCTGCAGACTGTGTTTGGAGGCCACGAACTCTCAAAACTTGAGAGTCCTTGATTACTCTCTCTGAGGGTTTAGTGATTCTCTGTCCAGCTGGAAGCTTTTCTCCATGTTTCAGATAAAAGGTGTGAAGATGGGTAGAACCAAATGCCGTGTGGTAGTGGAGGCTGAGAATTTAAGGTGTGGAACATAGAAGATGTTATCGGAAACAGTCATGTCACGTGGGACAATAGCAATTTGTTGAATTCAGCTTTTTAAGATGCTTGCAGGCTTGACTATATTATATTAATTTCTTTTCATTCCTCCCTTCCTCCCTTTTTTCCTTCCTGCCTAAAGCATTTTATTATGGATCGTGTAAAGATTTTTTTACAACAGTCCATTAGAGAGAAAATTATGAGAAGATTTGGGCTATTTAATGTTTTTAACTTTTAGTGAATAGAATAGAGCGTGATATTAGGATGTGCCAAGCCCAGATACCTTACTCTTTGCCCTCCTCAGCACATTTTTCTTCCTAAATAGAGAACATACATTCCTTCCTCATATATGGGGCATTTTGCATGAAAACAAAGAGAAATTAAGTGCTTTTCAGAAGATTATTTTTTCAGTGAGGAAATAGCAGCTAGAATGTCACTGGTTAATTCCTAGCCTCCCTATCTTCCTCTCATTAAAGTACAAACACAGAGGAAAGAGAGAAAAGATTTATGATATTTATATGAGCAAATTTTTACTACTGATATAAAGTGAGAGGAAGGAGGGAGCCAAAGCAGGCCTCTGGGAGCGCCTCTGATTCAGGAAACATTTAGCACTCTGGAAGCTTCTGAGAAGTAAAAATAACAGAGATGAGTTGATAGGGGTGACCAGAAAGTTCTGAGTGTGGGAAAGAATTGCCTTCGAGGTTTTTAAAAGTCACCTTTATCAGAATTTTGAGACTTTTTCCCTAATGTATGAGCTTGACTTTTTAAAGAGCTGTTGGCATGAATATATGTTGATTATTGCTTCTATTTCAATTTTTTATTAGAAATCCCACCAGAGAAACAATGTGGAGCTTGTAATAAGCCAGCCTGACTCAGGTGACCAAAAGTCAGCCCTCAGGGCCCGGTCCGATGGGGCAGCGGTTAAGTGCACATCTTCCATTTTGGCAGCCTGGGGTTCGCCGGCTCAGATCCCGGGTGTGGACATGGCACCACTTGGTACGCCATGCTGTGGTAGGCATCCCATGTATACAGTAGACGAAGATGGGCATGGATGTTAGCTCAGGGCCAGTCTTCCTCAGCAAAAAGAGGAGGATTGGTGGCAGATGTTACCCAAGGCTAATCTTCCTCAAAAAAAAAAAAAAAAGTCAGCCCTCAGGAGGGCATGATCCAACTTGGGAGCTGATGCTCAAGTCTCTGTGGCCTTTGGGGATTGGATCTCACCTCCAATCATATTCATTGTTGCCATGCATTACACAAGGCTAGTAATATCTGGCTATACTGATGCTATTTCAATTGTATATGTTCACATTACAGTTTTATTGCCAATTGGATTCTGAATCTTTGATGTTATTGGGGAGGCACAAGACCATGGATAATGGGGACCCAGGTTTATGCCTAGATTTTTGGCTCACTCCAGGTGTGACCTTGCATAAGTTAGTTACCTTTCCTTTGATTCAGCAAGAATTGCAATTTATGTTGGCTTGTGACAAAGCTAACTGCAGGTGGTTTCCACATGAGATGTAGGATCCACATAATTTGCTGTATTTTCCTGTCAATCTTGTGGGGATTAACTTTTACTTCATACGACCACAGAGAAAAGGAACTTCTAAAAATTGTTGTAAAGCACTTGTGTTAAAAAGTGTATATTCCTATGGAAATGTTAACTAATGATAATAACTATTGGAATAGAGCTTAATTGAGGGACTAAAAATAGCTCACTGCAGGCAAAATCCAGCATGTAGTTTTAATTGTGCTAATATTACACAGAAGAAATAAGCAAAGATTTTAAGATAGTATGTTTTATTCAGCAGCCTCATTGACCTGATTCTCTTGAGTTTTCTCGTTTGAGATTGCCTCTGCTAATTGCCTTCACATTTTCCAACAAGTGTATTCCTGAGCCAAGAGTGCCCAGTGTTCAAACCACGTAAGCCTGGGGCAGGTGGGCCACAGCTGCACAAGACATAAAATCACAGCTGGAATGCTGCTCTTCTTTGTCTAATTCTAAATATTTTATCTTCAAACATAGTGCCCAAGTATGGAAATATGACCGTACTAATTCTCTAGGAAAACTGTCTGACATTTCCTAATTTTTCTACACTTTTAAATGAAAACCTGAGAAGTTATAGTACAGTTTTGCTACTACTAGTGATTATTCTTCCTTCTATGACATAAAAGTTATGAGAAGTCTACCTTTCTTTTATATTTATTTAATCCATTTGGTTGATCTCCTGTCATATAAAGTCCACCATTTTATAAACCAGAATGTAGTCGTTGTTGGCAAAGCAAAGCTCTAGGTTACCACATACTGTCTCCAGTGCAGCAAAACCATATCTGAATACAATTTATTATGAACCCGAAAAAAACAAAAAAGGTGGATGGAAATGATGAGACAAGCACATTTCATAAAACAATATATAACTTTGCTATTTTTTTATGTATAAGAAAATGACACATAGAAACGTTAAATTAGTTGCCGTTTAATAATAATAACTTGATTTATAACAATGTTTGCCAAATACACTTTGATGTGGGGTTGGTGAGCAGAGGAATTGAAAGAAAGATTTCTTGGGCTCCCAAGGTCTGGCAGTAGTGCTCTTTTATTTAGAGAATAGTATGGAATAGCATGGGGACAGGACCCATGCAGTCAGAGCTGCTGCGTGGGGACAGGACCCACAGGCAGGAGGAGCTGCTGCTGCTGCAACCATGCATTGAGGGTAGGGCTAAATTTAAGGCATAGGTATGTGAGTTATCTCTTTACAAGACAAAGGAAAGAATATGTAAAAAGAGTTGTTAAAATGGTATCAGTGCCGGTAGGCTCTGGTTACTGGGTGGTCCTATAACTTTTAGGTAAGAATCAAACCAGATTAAGTAAATGGCAGAAGCCACCACCTTAAATATTATCTTCAGCTAAAGACAAAGGAGGATGTTGAGGGGGCAGGGGAGGGGCTCAGTTACATGAGGTTGCCAGACAGTAAACAACTTAAGTCCTTGCCTTCCCCATTAAGAGTTTCCAGAGATAAGGCCATCCTACCTTCCTCCTGGTGCAGAGAGGGAGACATCCCCCACAGATGGAGACTTCCTTCACAAATGCAAATGTCTCTCATCAAAGGGCAAGGAAATTCCACTCCTCAGAGCCCCCTTCTCATCTGCAGTTTTTGAAAGTAATCAGCCTAAAATCCTCATCAACTTGATCAGAGATATATCCAGGTTTCTATTTTCTAGGGAATGAAAGCAAGGAATTCAGAGAGACAAGTTAATTTCATTTAGCTTTCAGACAAAGAAAAGTATTTAATTTATGGAAAAGTTCTTTCTTTTGGCATTTGTCTGTTTCCTTCTTTATTCTCACTTGATCTCTTTTCTTCCATGGGCTGTTCATTCACTGTCCTATTTTTCTACTTCTTTAACAAGAAAAGTCTCTTGGAAAGAACAGTTAATATCTTCAAGTGGATATTAAAGGTCTTACCTTCCTATTAGATAATAAAGGCATTCTAGTTTCAAAATTCTGTAAATAAATGCTGTTATGTTTATTTCCATTCAATTTGAAGGCTGGAATAAAAAGGTCTAAGACCTTGTTAAAGACCGTTGCTGCCAGTAATCCATAAAGTAGATAGATAATCCATTTAGAAATATTGTTTAAAAAATTAAAAAGCAAGTTTAGTTATTTCAAAATATTAACGAGTGCCCTTTACATGGTGTAGCTGATACAAGTTTGTGCATCTCCTATTTACCAAATCTCACTGCATCTTCTATCAGACATGTAACATATATAGCTAACATCACCTGCTCTGGGAAAGACGAGAGGTACCAATTGTTTGCAAATAGAATCATTCTTCGTTGTAAAAGGCAAAGAGCCATCACTCAATCTCTCTCTCTTTTTCTCTCCCTTTCTCTTAAATGATATGTGTCTTTTGCTTAACCAATTTCCTTGGAATGTATCATTATTATGGGCTGGAATGTTTGTGCTTCCCAAAATTTATATTTTGAAGCTCTAACCCTCAATGTGGTGGTATTTGGAGACGGGGCCTTTGGGAGGTAATTAGGGTTAGATGAGTTTGTGAAGGGGGGTCCCCCATGATGGGATTAGTATCCTTACCAGAAGAGAGACTATAGAGCTCGCTTGCTCCCATCTCTCTCTTGCTGGCATGTGAGGACGCAGGGAGAAGGCAGCAGTCTGCAAGACAGGAAGAGAGTTCTCACCAGAACCCAACCATGCTGGCACCCTGATGTCGGACTTCCAGTCTCCAGAACTGTGAGCAATAAATGTTTGTTGTTTACAAGCCACCTGATCTATGGTATTTTGTTATAGCAGCCTGAAAGGACTAAGGCACAGCCTGAGCTAACACGATCATAGTACTCATTTTGTCACGGTGTATATTGATTCCAAATAGATGCGGTAAGGACATATTCAGTCCAAACAGCTTTCATAACCATACCTCCCCTGCTCAGGGCATATTTACAACTATAATTCAGTGACTCGGTGCTTTCATTCTTCTGTGCATTTGCTTAGCACTAACTCTACCATGAGACAATGGTGCCTTGCAAACATTGCAAATGTTTTAACACTGTAACACTCAACAAGATGCAGACTCTTGCACATGTATTTTGAAAGGTAGAGCAGGGGAAAATTTCTAAAGAGTTTGGTGGTAAGAAATTCTGGAACTGGAAATTTGCTTCTTATTTCTAGACAATAAAAGATACCATGTAAAACTACATTTTTTAAAACTGTGCCTGTTTTCCTTTCACAAGTATTATAAAACTGCTCATTACTTTGCAAATTGACTGTAGTATTCATTACTAAGTGAAATAATAAATGGAAACAATGAAAAGAACAAGTTGCCTAATAAGGATAATTTATTTGCATCTAGAGAATTTATTATAGTTCTGTGCATTGCTATTCTTGAGTTGAGCAGCATTTACCTCCCCATAGCAGAGACAAGCTTACAATTTTTTAATCAGAGGAAACTAGCAATTTTACTGTTTGAACTAGATTATAATTTATAGTCTTGTTTTTTCCACAAAGCCCTGCATCGTAGGCTGTGATATCTGACACTGGCATGATTGTGTAGTGGGGCAAAAAATAAAAATTTTCTCATATATCTGCAACTCTATCTGCAGTTTTTAGAACACTGTAATGAATCTCATGTTATTATCCATGAGAAATTTAACAAGGCTAATTGACTACACAGAACAAATTAGTGTGAACCTCATTTATTTCATATAGTCATGAAAAATTGAACATGTCTTTTTAAATTATCTAACATAGAAAGGAGCGAAAGTATTACTAGGGAATTTTTAACATGACGTATGGCCCACTGATATTTTAATTAATACTAAGTCTTTATATCATATATATGCATATTATGTATACATATATGTTAAAATAGAATGTTGGCTAATAGCAAGCACAATGAAAAATAAATACCAGTTTATTAATTATAATTCAATATAAATAATTTAATTCTAAAAGCAAAATATATTTGGTTTATTGAATTTTATGTTTCAATAAAAGTATTTTCATAGAAAACCTTTTATCAAGCCTGTGTTTGAATACAAAAATTTCTCAGTAATCTGATCATGGGAAATAAAATAATTTGTTTTGTTAATAGTCATTATTGTCTTTAATAGTGCCATCATCTAATAAATATAGAAATCAAGTAACCATTGTTGTTTTGGCCTTAATTAATAGGAAAATTATAGTAAAATCTCACTAATTCATACTAGTGAAAGAGGAAGAGCTGTAAGTCAATGGAATTCTGAATCACAAGAAATATTTTACAAAATTACGGTTTTGTTATGTTCACATAGATATCAAAAGTAGGTTAACAAAGTGATATCAAATAAATGTCCTGAGATACACTAACTTAGTAGATAAAAGAGAATGATTTATACAGTTTCCCATTTATCAGTGGTTATTAATTATTAATATTATCTTTAGATTTTATTCTCTCAAACAGTTTAGATGTGCTCCTTGCAAAGGCTATTAACAAGGCCTAATTTTTTTTTAAGCTAGCTCTATTACCAGGGGTTAGAAATAAATTCCAAGGGAAGAAAAACAGACTCTTTCAATTCCACCCTCAAAACCAGCTCCTTCTGACAACGTAAATGAGAACATATTCTTCCCACTTCCCCAGGAATAAGAAAAGTTTTCTGGTAACTGGAATCAGGAGCCTACGAGATATATATCTTCTGCAGGTAAAAGCTATAATTCAGATAATGTGTACAATTTCTAGTCAAGTTCTAGGAAAGTTATTGTGGCTAATCTAAATATTGCCTAAAATATATAAATGACATCTAACTGAACACTTACCAGGTACATGTGTTTTTCTATCTTTCCTTAGAATTTTGAAATTGACACAAGGGGCTTATGTAAGACTCAACACTGCCTACTACATACTTCCTCCCTAAGATGTGGGGGAGAGATGTACTCATCCGTTTATTATTTTGATAAAGATTTTGTGCCAGGCACTGAGTTAGGTTCTGAGTATATGATTGAAAGCAGACACCATCTTCATCCTCATGGTACATAGAGTTAAATGGAAGAGCTGGATACGAAACAATTTACAATACAAATAAATAATTACAATTGTTATACTGTATGAAGGAAAAAATTAAAAATGAGAAAAATGTTAGGGAAATGATTGGCAGAGTACGTGGGATGAGTTCCAGGAATACATTGCAATCATCTTGTCCCTTCACCCAACCCTTCAGGCACACTTCATGCCACCATTAACCGCCGCCTCTTTTCTCTCTGTCCACATTTCTTCATCATTCCGAAACTTTACCCAAGTTTTCATTCTAACCCTCAACCTCTCTCTTGCCTGACTCCTGCCTTGGCGTCCTAACTGGCCTTCCATTTTCCTCTTCTTCTTCTCCCACCATCAGCTCTTCACGTACTAGCCGGGCCAACTCACTTCCTTGATTAAAATCCCTGAGGGACTTTCTGTTAAATTTAGAGTAAAATCCTAACTCCTGGCCACAGGACTGCCTCTCATGCGCTTGAAGGGTTCTTTGTTTTATTTTGTTTACCGGAGGATGGGCTTATACACCATAAAATAAAAGCAGCCCAAAGGTGGTGGTTACAAGATCCCTGCGCTTATCCAAAACCACAGTGAGAACAACAGGTCCTGTACTCAGCTGGTACCTCCCCCTGTTCTCCCTTTGGTTTACCAGTCATCTCAGGAGACATTGGCCAAAGATGGAAGGTAATTTATAGGTCAATGACAGAGTTTACTTGGTTTTCCAATTAAATTGCTACTATACACTGATTTTCTTTAGGCTCCAAATTAACTTTAACTTCTGAACATGTAGGCAGTTATTTGTTGTCCTGGTGGCAGATATCTGTTCAGTACAGGCGTCTATTTGTCTATTTACGTCTCTCTCTCTCGTTCTGGCTGTCTCTGTAGTTAATATGTCTATCCATATGGATAATATCTGTAATTAAGGGAACAACATAGTGCTTAATTTGGACATTCTAGTATTCCTATTAAAGTGTATTTTAAAAACTAGATATAAGAGAGTTAATAAAGATAAAAAATGAGAAATGAGTGTAGTACTGTACATGCCAACAAATTTCTGTATGCCCTTAGCATGTTTGCATAACCTCTCCAGCTTCAATTAGTTTTTTCATAAGGAAAGGAATCTCTAAATTTCTATGACTCCAGGAAGTGGTTTTGAAATTTAGGAAATATAATTCCTTTTAAAAAAAGAGTATTTTCGTGGATGCTGACCGTATATTTAAATTATTTTATTTTAATGTTAATTGAATGATGTAAACAAAAATAGGGATTAAAATTCGTTTTTCATATAGATCTTATACATCTTAAAAGTGAAGATAATTAAGAAATTAAATATAGATAAAACTATAACTCCTATAAAATTAAATGCAAGAACATAAATTTAATATGCTAAGTAAATTTATTTTGTTATATTTGTACTGTTGGGTTTAATAATGAAAATATATTTGCTTGTTTTATGCCCCACTTTTTGTTGTTTTGATTTTTGTGATTTTGATCATGATGCACTGTGATATGTGAACCTGGTTTCCATTCCTTTTTTTTCAGTTGAAGTTATTTAACCATATATGGTCAAAATGACTGAAGCAAACATAATTAAAATAAATTGCATTACAGTTTGTCTGAAAGAATGTGTTAGAATTGAAATGGTTCACCTGGAACCCAGAAAGAGGACTCTGCCAGGATTTGGCCATGTTTTACTATCCAGCTGTGTTCAGGACAGAGAAATCTTAAATTCAAAGGATAGTATTAAGCTAGTCATTAGAGAGTATACTTGTGCTAGAGCACAAATAATTTCGTAGCCTTTACCTGTAGCTTAAATGAAACAAAACTTAATACTATCTCTCTTTTTTCTGATTATATTCACAAAATAGGGTTTTGATTACCAACTTACAATTTCTACTACCTTTATAGTGGGAAGGAAATGCTCTGGACAGCATGCACAAATATTTTAGCTACTGAAAAACTATATTCCACACTAGAATGTGATCTGTGAGGGCAGGAAATTTGGGATTTTTCCAGCTTTATTTAGATACAATTGACATATAACATGTAAATTTAAGGTACACAATGTGATGATTTGATACATGTTTATATTGCAGAATGATTATCACAACAAGGTTAGTTAACACCTACGTCACCTCACATAATTATCTTTTTTTGTGTAATGATAACATTTAAGATCTACTCTCTTAGCGACTTTCAAATATATAATGCAATGCCGTTAACTATAGTCACCATGCTGTACATTAGATATTCCGAATTTATTCATCTTACAATTAGAAGTTTACACCCTTTGATCGGTATCTCTCCATTTCCCCCTTCCACTAGACTCTGGCAGCCATCATTCTACTCTCTATTTCTATGAGTTTGGATGTTTTAGACCCCACATGTAAGTGATATCATACAGTACTTCTCTTTCTCATCTGACTTATTTCACTTAGTATAATGTCCTTAAGGTCCATCTGTGTTGTCATAAAAGGCAGGATTTCCTTCATTTTTAACATGGGGGTGCAGATATCTCCTTGAGACAGTGATTTCATTTCCTTTGAACACATATCCAGAAGAGGGAATGATGAATCATATCATAATTCTATTTTTTATTGTTTTGAGGAAGGTCCATACTGTTTTCCACATAGTCAGCCTGGTGCTGGGGGGCCCAGCGCTGAGGACTATGGTGAGGTTGGGTTTCCACTTCACTCTCCTTCTCTGTCTGATCCTAGAGGAGGGGTGATGGGGGTAATGTGAATCTATCTTTCCTACCCTCATCAATGTGTCTTTTATTTTTGTGCTTCACCCAGGCGTTGTAATCCCTCACCTGGAATCATAGCTCCTATGAAGGTATTTCATGCACATAATGTTCAAACTGATGTTTTCTCCATTTTTTTTTATGTCAAGACTCAGTGTGGTGTTGGCTAATGCCTTTTCCTTTTATCAATTATTTTTCCTTTTTACTTTCTTTCCTCCATAAGGCAACAACTACATCATATAACCCTGCCAGCCTTTCCCTACCATCACGTCAGCTCCTCCCCTGGGAGAGGTAGTGATTTAATTTGATAGGAGTCTGGAATGAGAAACTGGGCACATTGTCTACCCTCTTCCACTACCCTCTTTCTTTCCCATGGAAGCACCCATTGACTTCACTTCTGCCTGTCTCATTAGTCATAAAAGGTTGATCCTTTCTATGTTAGTCAATAATCTAAATTTAACTTCTCAAGAAAATAAACAGGAACTTTGTCATTAGGTGTCTCTCCATATGATGAAAGTGTGTTTATATTAATTTTTAGATTATCCATGAAAAAACAAACAAAAGTACCAAAAAACCACTTGAGGTTGGTGTATAGCTCCTAGGGTTCTATAAACCTGAGTGTGAGCAATGCAAAACTCAAAAGTAAGTAATACTAGTAAATAGTTTATTACAAAAATAAGCAGTTTTCTTTTTACAAACTTTTTGGTTTTATGTTAAATTTAATAAATTTGACACTTTTATACACAATTAAATACAGATGTGTCTTGATTAAAAGGGCAATTTTATTAATTTTAAAACAATATCTTCACGTATGTTTTGTTAAATATATATATAGTTATATATATATACATATATATATATAACTAGTCAAACTATTGACAATAAGTGAAGCTAGACTTTGGAAAAGAAGCTAGAAGTGGATACTCATGATACTTGTTTATTTTGCTATTTAGAAGCAGAGAAACTTACTTTAAAAAATTTTCTGTTGTCTCTTTCATGTATGTTCATTCAGCCAGAATATTTATCTCATGTACACACAAAATTTAATTGTCTACATATTACATATTGTAATTTGACTTGTTAACTTTTCTTTCACTCAGACTAAGGTCCTGTAAAACCATGTGGACTCTTAAATTGTTATTTGATACGCCATTTGAGGACCATGAAACCACTGTCTCGGGTCCTAATCAACCTGCCATTGCTTCATGGAAGGAGGGAGACTCTTGCCATACTGTATACTCCTTGGGAGAAAAAATAGTCAATCTTCCTCTCAGTTTTCCATAAATATTATTTTTGCTTAGTTTGGTTCATCTTATATTGGCCTTTAAAAAATAGCAAAAGTTAAAAAAGTACAAAAGAGCGTTCTTATTCTGGAAAAAAATTGCTATTATAAGCTTGTCTTTTTGAAAAAGACTATCAAATGAACAATATTTTCAAAGAACACAGTGAAAGAAAAATGAAAGTTTATTTTAAACCAGAAAAAAAAGAACCAACACTTTATATGAACCAGCTGGTCAAGCAATAGCTGGAACAATAGCAGGAAAATGAAGGCAATAACTTTGTTCTATTTTACCTTCTCTTTGTATTATTCTGAGTCAGTGTTTGAGTTGACTCCCTGAAACATTGAGCTCACAGCCCCCATCTGAGACACGGGACCCTCAGAGTGCTTCACAAATCCATAGTGTGGTGCTCTGTTTGACCTTGACAATCATGGTGAGAATTGAACACATCTATTCCAGCTTCCTGTTTCACAAAAGAGGACAAATTATTTGTTGTGACTTGAACCGTGAAGGGGAGACTCACTTACTTGAAAATGTCTCTTTCAGGAGTAGGCAAATGAAATTCCAAGATTCTGTGAAGTAGAGAGTGGAATTCATTAGTGGATTTCTGAAGATTTGGTGGTTACTGTTTTGTTTTTGTTGTTGTTTAAGAGACATTTGTTAAGACAGAGATGTCTTTTCGGAAATAAAAACCCTTAATTTTCTATCATCCTGTGTGTGTACGTTATTGTGATGCTGAATCCTATGAACAAATCTTTAAATTCCTACCAAAATGGTACACAGGTTAAATATCTGAAGGGGAGTACCTGGAAAAAGGTTATGGGATTCTGTTCTGTAAGTTGGGAATCTAAGAGAATCATCAGAGGCAAACATTTCTTGTTCTCCACCTTCTGGGATCCTTGTACAATTGCATTTTTTGTGGCCCTAATAGTTGGGCAAACTGTATGACTAGTTCTGGCCAAAGAATGTGAATGGAAATGATGCATGCCACTGTCATGTCACAGCATAAAAGGCCCTCTGTGCACACTTTCCTTTTGACTGGGTAATATAACATCTCAGAAGGTGGCTACTCTGACTCTGCTCTGGATCTGCCAGACAATCCTCAAAGGACACACCTTAAAAGAAAAATAAGCCTTGTGTTTTCAGCCACTGTGATATTGAGTTTATTATGCAACATAACATAGTCCAACCTGATTAACTTATCTAACCACTTCAGTAACTTCACAATTTTAAGACCTGACTCTTCTATAATGTGTGAATGTTTAGTCAAACTATATGTACTTTATTTCATACAGAAATTGAGAATGATGAGATCACTTTATATTTGTATATTCTTTAACAACTTTAAAAATATTTTTACATATTTTATCTCATTTATTTTATAAAAGAATCCTCCTAGAAAACATGAGAAAGTATTATTATTGCCACTGTTTATGAATTAAATAACTGAGGTTAAGAATGGTTAAATAGTCTGCTACTCAGTGGTAGAGCCAAGACTTAAAAATTTGGATATATTATAATTTGTTATTCCTCTCCCTCCACCACTCTCCTTTTACAAAATCATCATAAGCATTGTGAATACCCGAAAGGTCTAAGTCATGTGTAGTCAGAAAGTTAATAGACCAGATCCTTTAATAAGAAGTTATATTAACTAAGAGAGAAATGTCCTCAATTAGAATGAAACCCATGACACTGAGGACCTTAATTACAGAGCCAAGATCTCTACATGTGGTGAAGATACATAGTCATTGATTTTGTGCAAGAGAGACCTGGCAACAAATTATGCATGTTATGAATAACTTACATATTAAAAAATTATAGAAAAAGCATTAAAAATATTGGGTACAGAGCTTCCAAAAAGTAAAGTGATATATTTTCTTGAAATTAAGAGTATGGAAATCAGTCTATTGCAGTAAAATTGAGGAAGCTAGTTTTAATAGTTTTTATTGGGGGTCATCTGAACAACTAATATTCACATAAACTCGCATTTCTGAGAATCCTAAGAAGTTCTTGAAAACTAGTAAATAATTGCTGATTAGAAGGAGGTAGGAGGAAGGGAGCCGTAAGAGGAATAAGAAAAGCACAATGTGGAGCTAACCTGGTGGCATAGTGGTTAAGTTCGCATGCTCTGCTTCAGTGGCCTGAGTTTTGTAGGGGAGGAAGACATTTCCTCTACCCTCTCTGGGTTCTTCTGGCCAGAGAATGAATTAAATTCACATGAGACAGAATAACAGGAGAAAATTAAACAAAGCTTTATAACATGTATACATGGGAGAGGCTCAGGCAAACTGAGCAACTCGCCAAAATAGCTGAAGCCACCACCTTAAAGATCATCTTCAGCTAAAGACAAAGGAGGATGTTGGTGATGGGGGGAGTCAGTTACAGGAGGTTATCAGACAAGTACAGTAAACAAGATGCAGATTTAAGTCCTTGCCTTTGGCATTGATTACGAGTTTCTAGAGATAAGTTCATCCCCCCCTTCTTCCTGGTACAGAGAGGGAGACACCTTTACAGATGGAGATTTCCTTTACAATGTAAATGTCTCTTAACAAAGGGTAAGTAAATTCTACTCCTCAGAGTTGCTTTCCTGTCTGCAGTTTATTAAAAGTAACCTGCCCCAAATAATCCTCATGCCAAAGAGACATGTCTTGGGGTGGCCAATTCCAGTCCCCCACAGGTTCAAAGGTTCGGATCCTGGGCACGGGCCTATACCCCACTCATCAAGTCATGCTGTGGGAGCATCTCACACACAAAATAGAGGAAGATTAGCATAGATGTTAGCTCTGTGACAATCTTTCTCAAGCAAAAAAAGGAAGATTGGCAACAGATATTAGCTCAGGGTCATCTTCCTCACCAAAAAAAAAAACGCATAATGTATTTATTATCAAGAAGGAAAAAAGAGGCAAGACCAGAAATTTAATGAATCTTGGGCATTCCTTAGCATTTATCATGCTATCAATATTGTATAAATGTACCTAAATAGATGCCTAAGACTTGGTGTTCATAGGAAATGCTTCTAGGATTTGAAGAAAAATCTTCTATCTTTTGTCTTAAGACAGAATCTGCTAAATATTTGCAGAAATACAGTGGCACTTCTGCAGGCAAACCTCCTCCTATCTTCACATCCAGCCAGGTGTGAATCACAAAGCCTGCATGTATGATTTCCATCACAATGGAAATAAGGAATAAATGAGGTTATTAAATGTAAACTCTCTTAAATGAACCAATAAAACATTCTGTTCTTCAAGGACAATCTTAATTTTTGTTAGTAGCCTAGCTTGTTTTCAAAAATGGCACTTCTATAGAATATCTGAATTTGAATAGCAATTTAAGATGCAAGATAAACTGTTATCTCATTCACCATATTTTTGAAGCAGATACGAATTAGGCACATAGACCATTTAAATATTTGTGTTTCCTCATGGAATTTAGAAAATAGCCTTGCACAAAAAAGTTACTCAGCCATCTTCAATTTAACTGTTCTGTGCTGTATGTATATACGTATAGAGAGTAAGAAGCTTTTCCATCAGAAAGGATGAAGAGACATTTCAGTAATACTAGACATCTATACTCTAGGAACAGAAGGAAAGCCCTGTGCTTGCACCTGTTTCTTAGGGATCAGAAAAGGAATAGCTGACACTTTCAGGTTTCAGGGGGTAAAGAAGAGGATTTGCCTAACCTCAGTAGACACAAGCTGTGAGAATATGTAACTCTGATATTAGCCATATGTTCCATTTCCTAGCTATTAAGTTCTCCTTCAGTACAGCTGATTATTTAGATTTTTATAAAGTCAGGTAATTTACACCTGTGAGGTCAAACATCCCTTGAGGCTGATGGGCCTGAAATCCTCAGGATGTTAGAGATCCTGTAATGTGTGGGCAGGGTGGGGAGGGAACAATTCCGTAATCCGGTGCAGTTGCATTTTTTAATAATGCTTTTTGTTTATGTAAATGTTCCATTAAGGGGAATGAGTTCTGCAGTACAAGTATCAATAAGGGCCAGAGGCTCATAGAGTATGATCATAAAAGACAAAATTTCTAAAAGCTTTGCTCTGGAGAAAGCTTCAGCCAGCCTGCGTAGAATTTTATCTATCCTGTGAAAACAATTGGTGGACACTAGTGAGAATAGAGTGAATCTGAGTGTTAGCCTAGAGGCCACACAGGTCTGTCTAAAGAATTGAGCTTAAGTACATCAATGTCCCAATAGGGATTGACTTCACATGGTGTCAATAGCTGAGGAGGAGATGGGGAGGAGGCGGTGGCCTGGGACCCACAGAGAGTGCGAATAAGAACACTGAGTAAAGAGAAAGTGTCTTTACAAGTTAAAAAAAAAAAAAATCTGCTTGATTCTAGTATTGCCAATACCCTTATTCATTTTAATGTAATATTTCTAAGATATTTATTTTCACTATTTGCCAATGCGTTGGGGAATGTCGAAATAATTTAAAAATCTGAAAAAATATTTCAGAAGTTGTTTGGTTTCACAGATACTCAGAGATTGAATTTTAAATTGCAACCAGTTTCTCAAACTTCTAATTTATCTTTCTACACAGGAGGTGATAACACCTTAAGTACAGTAATGAAATAAATGAATTCTTAGCTTTTCTTCTTCTCAGAAATAGACGTGAGTTTTGTTTTCCTTTCTTGACAGAGTTATGGGAAACAGTAAAATACCGTCAGCATCCAGAACTTCACCACAGCCATCACTGGCAAAACTACCATAACTTTCTCTTAATAAAAATCAATCGTTCAATTTTCCATGTCAATGAACAAGAACGCTCATCCATAAAATGAAATTGATGTATAATCTATCCATCTAGATGAGATGGCATCTCAGTCATAAGGGAAGAAAGGAGCTCTGGATAAAGAGTACAAAGATCTGGGTTTTGGTTCTTCTCTGCCACTTACACTATGCCTGGGCCCTTGTGGAAATGAAGGATCAAGCCTCCTTGTCCATAATGTTAGAACAAAGGTCTTTTCTGGTTCTCTGAACTATGAATGCTATGAAGCTATTCTCGAGCTACCTAATGTACCCTTAGTCGGCAGAGTTAAGGTCATCGAGGTTCTAAAGGCTTTTACTTGATTCCTTTGGCAGAATATCACTTGGACTGAGGAGAAAACAACTGTATCAGTTGGAATCTTCCAAACCATCCGTTAACATTCCCATAACTCATGCACTGTATGCTGTAAGTCTAGATCAATATTTAAATGTATGGGAGCTGCTGTTAAGAAATGTACTTACTGTAAGTTTATTAATTCATTGATTTAACCAAATATTCAACAAATATTTATTGAATAATAATTATTTGTGAGGCATTATTTTACATAGACTGTAGATAGAAAAATTCCCTGCACTCACAGAGCCTATGTTATATTAAATGCTAGTGTCTTTCATAGCAAGGATCTTTACACCAGGTATGAGGGGTCTCCTCTGGGCAGAGACCCCATTCCAAATATTACTGCCAAAGAGAAGAGAGCCATGGCCTTGACAAATTACCGTGGAAGGCATAGCTACTGAGATTCACCAACAACCAAAATTGGCCTGTCAGTTCTGAAAACATGTGTTCCCTATATGTCAGTGTTAATTATGTTTATTAGGAATAATTGTACCAGGTAAAAGTAATTGGAATATCATTAGCTGAAGGATAATTATGTTTCAGTCTAAAAGAAAATTATTGATTTTTCTAGGAATTTTTCCTTTAGTTATGAGTACACAAACCCACAAATATACAATATCTGTATCAGCTAGTTCTTGGCGAAAATCCTGTGTCTTTTCCGTTTCTGTGTTTTTCCTACTTTTCCAGCCCGCAATATTTTGGCATTCTCTCATCCTTTTCTGACACTCTGGTGCCTCAAATATCCAGTGCCAGAGAAAAAGTTCTGATGAATGCATTCACAATAAGATGTCAGGGGATTGGTTAAAATACATCTAAAGGTGAATGCGAATTTTAAGAGGCAAATCGAGAAGGCAATGCTTAACATAATGAATATCTCATTAATAGCTCAGTCTCGGTCATCCAAGGAGTAGCTGTTCTGTGGAGGAAGAATATATAAAGGAGTCCTAATTTGCTTATGAATAATGACATCCCTGATTCTTCCATAATTGTTTCTTTAATTCACTCTGCAAACTTTTATTGAACATGTTTTATGCAACAGGTATCTGCTCTGCTGGAATCATCCATCATACACACCCACACACACACACACACATACACACACAATTCCTATTCTCATGGACCTCATAGTGAGAGCAGCAATTGTCTTGGTCTGCCAGTACCTTCTTTCCATCATTCACCTAGATGAGATTACCTGAGTATAAGCCAGTCACAGTTGTTTGCATTCTGGTCAGCCATTATCATTGGTCTAATCAGGTATAAAGGAGACAACGGATCAATGATTTCCTTTTTGAGGATTTTTAGAAGGTACTTGAAACTAAATCACTTCACACTAGTGCCTATAGAAGACAAGCAACCTCTGGCTGGTGTGACCTCCATAACTGTCCTGAATCCGGTCTGTACTGAGGATTACTTGATCAGATCTTCTTTTTATTCTTGGAAAAATACTGGTATCTCATCAATAATTTACTTTCAACTGAAGAACTTGAATTTTAACAAATGGTGTGCATGGAACTAAGATGCTAAGCAAATCATTAGAAATTTTACAATGTATGCCACAGCAGAGACATGACAATGAGTTATGGGCCCTTCTACAGGAAAGTAAAGTAGTCTGGAGGGGCAGTGAGAGTCAACCTTAAGAAAATGACATTAGATGTGTGTTGTATTCCAGGTAGATGAAGGACTGGTTCTAAAAATTGCCCATCCTTCATTTCTTTATTCATGTAGAATTTGAACCTAGCTCTATTAATACTGTTTCAGCACCATCTTCTTAAAACAAATCATGGAAACTTTAGGTCTCTGATACCCAGGTACCTAGCAACTTAATATCTTCTAGAGTTTTGATGGTTCGTGGGGTGAGGGGAAGTGAAGCATATTATATGATACCACTTAAGTTCACCCTACTGCAGATGCAATTCTTCCTCCTGGGAAGTAATTCAGAAACTGAAATCAGAAAAAGAGGAACACAAAGGTCTCTTTGTCCACTTTTACCAGTTGGTTCCATTTTAGAGTTGACTCATAGACTTCTTGTAATCTAATAGAGATGAGCTCAGAAGCCACATTGCCTAATAAGGAAGTACTAAGTAGGCAGCCTTCTTGTTTTTTGGCGGGAGGATGAGAACTGTTCTATGCAAAGTGTTGGGAGTAACGTTGGTAATGTACACCTTCTCTGCTATCTTCCTCTTGCAATAATCCCAACCAGTTCAAAGAAGCAAGGAAATAAAACTGTAATTTGGACCTAGAAGTTTGGAGAATGCCAGACAGTTGTAATCTTCTGGAACACTTTCCTTCTGGATAAAAATCTTATGAGAAAGGAATGAAATCATTTTGGATCCTAGCCTCTTTATTATATTATCACATCTTTAAAAAACATATTCAGATCAAAAAAATGTCAAGAACAATGGAAATGAATTTATGACTAGAGTCATAAAAATACTTTTTCTTTTGTTGATGCTTAGAGACATTGATCAGTTTGCATTATAACTAGTTTATTTATAATAAGTGAGAACTAATATCTTTCTATCACTAACTGTTGTCAGGAAACATTAAGTGCATTCAATTCTAATAACAACTCTATGTGCCAACTATTATTACTACTACCCTCAATTTAGAAATGAAGAAATGAGAGCATGCCAAAGGTCAAAGGTCACAGAGCTAATAAATTCTGGAAGTAGGAAAAAAACTTGTATCAGGTGCCAAAGTCTATGCTCTTTTCACAGAACCAACCTACCTTCTAGGAGTCGAGTATAATTTTTAACATCATAATACATGTTTATTTATTCCTATATTATATATTGACATTTGCAAATTAAAAAAAATTGACTTTCTACCAACTTGTATTGCTATTAGGGTGATACAGATTATGGTGAGACACTCCCAACATTTGTAAGTAAGATTGCCTTCAAGAGAGTTCAGTTCATCAAATCTGAATAAAACTGCTATGATTAACCATCTGCACTAGAAAAAGATACTGCCCATAAATTATGAGTTAATGTTAATAACTGTCGATGAAAATAATCCATAACTAATCTATAAATGAAAATTTGGGTGAGTTTATTCTGAGCTGAAATCTGAGGACCATGGCCCGGGGCCTTTCTTCCAGAAGGAAGAAAGTGCACCAAGAAGTGGGGTGCACAGAGTGGTTATATACCCCCATAGAGGATGTTTCACATAGGATTGAGACGTCCCTTTCACAATAGTTGCGAGACTGCTCTGTTTGCACCGCGATTGATGGAAATAGCAGGTAGGTCTTCTGTCTCAGTGAACACTGCAGGATGGCAGTCTGTTGTCTCCAGCTGAGTGGTCACAGGTGAGCTGGGTGGTCAAAGGTGAGTGCAGCAATCAGTTCCTAGCCTAAGGAAAGATGCTTATCCCTAAGGAAATGCCAATGTGGGGGGGAAGTTTCACCTTTATCTCAAGGGCCTTTGTTCTGGCCATAGGAAATGTCTAAGCAGATATACAATGTGTGCTCAATAGCCACAGTCAGGCCCTTTTGGAAAAAACAATGTCAAGCCAAATTAGGTTTATACCAAATGGCTTCCTCATATACTCCAATATATACTATTGCATGCCATTTTTATTTGTCAGAACATAGGAATTCTGAGAGTTACTTCTGAGACAATACTGTTTGTGCATGTAATCTACCACATAAAGATGGAACTCATTAAACCTATTTGGAGAAAGATTGTGGAAACAGAATGTGGGTGCTGAGCCATGGAATCAGGAGAAAAGAAAAGTCTCAGGAGCAAACATTGGCAGAGAGCATCCACTGACTGTTCCAGGTAAAATGAAGTTTTGCTAAGTAAAGTGTGAAGGTTTCCTTGGCAAGTGTATCCTTCCAGTGCATGAAACAACTCAGGCTACCTTAGCTAAAAGTGACTTGAGATAAACTGCCTTCTCTTGTTCCGAGGCCAAGCTCAGTACTGTGGTTGGCCAAGTTAAGTTTTCTGGTCAGCTTAATGGTTGTAAAGTAATGCACTGATATTCTGGTTTACATATCAACCTTTGTATGCTGGTTAATATGGGCCAAGTTTTACAAATGAGAGAAAGGGAGAAGTTTTTTTCCTGTCACGTAGATCAAATCCTGAATATGGTGATTCAACCAACTTCAATGTCGGTTGCGGGGAACTTCCTCAACAATCAGCTACTTCTCTCCACATCGCCCTCCTTTCATCTTATTTTTCACATTTTTAAAGATTTCTACAATTTGTACATGTCTTGGTAACTATATTATGGGTACAAAGAAATCATTTAGTAGACGTTGTCTGCCACCATATTTTGGGCACTTCACTCTGGCCTAAGTCACGCATTCATTTGTTTTAAGAGATTTTCTCTTACCGTCTTCTAATCCCAGCCACCTGAGGGATTTATCAAAGAGGAAAAAGAGAATTCTGCAATTTTTGTTTATATAAATATACTTATATGTATTTTTAACTAGGATGCATGTACACAGCCATGCATCTAAACTAAAACAGGATTCAATGAATTTGTGATTTTCAAACTCATTTTAGAATTCTGTTGATATGATTGATTATGCCCTTTAACATGGTATGGTAAAGAAAATAAGTTTGGTAATCACTATCTCTGAACAGAAGCTCTCAGCCTTGGGGAGAAGCAGGGCTGCCTTTACTGCTTGTGTTTCTCCACACTGACATTTAGTCTTCTTTTCTACACCAACAGCCTCTGTAGAGGAAGCTCATCAAAGGCTGTGCAAACAAACCTAAGGGCCTGAGACTGAGAGCAGAGGCCTCCTTTGAGTGCCCCTAGTGTGTTGTATCTTTACTCTTCCTTTATGTAGTTGCCTCCTCCTGCCGGCTTCCACCCCTCACTTTCTCCATCGCTCCCCAACTCATATGAACCACAGATGGAAAAGGCTTAGCTCACTCATGTTCCGCAGTCATTCGCTCACGTGTGCTGCATTCCAAGGGACCTTAGGTCTACCTGGCTAACAATGTGCTTAGTTTAAAAACGACTGTGACTGGTGGTAGCCTACTGCTTCCTCTCCCATTCTCCATAACCTATTCTCTATTTGTTGCTCACTGCTCAGTCAGGCAATTCAACATAAATGTCAGTGTGTTCCTATAGGTGCAGAATATGTTATGCTATTCCACAGTAAATTAGCCCCACTATCCATTGGTAGCTATTTACTTTTACTGGTGACAAATAGAAATGGCAAGCAATAGGATATATTGGAGTATATGAGGAAGCCATTTAGTGTAAACCTAATTCAGCCTGACTTTGTTTTTTCCAAAAGGGCCTGACTGTGGCCATTGAGCATGCATTGTATATCTGCTTTAAACGTTTCCTACAACAAAAACAAATGGCCTTAAGATAAAGGTGCAACTTCCCCCCACATTGGCATTTCCTTAAGGATAGGAATCTTTCCTTAGGCTAGGAACTGATTGCTGTGCTCACCTGTGACCACCCAGCTCCAGACAACAGACCTGCCACCCTGCTGTGTTCACTGAGACAGCAGACCTACCTGCTGTGTCCATCAATCGCTGTGCCGACAGAGCAGTCTCACGACTATTGTAAAAGGGACATTTCAATCATGTGAAACGTCCTGTTTGGGGGTATATAACCACTCTGTGCACCCCACTTCTTCGGTGTCCTTTCTTCCTTTAGGAAGAAAGGCCCCAGGCCATGGTCCTCACACTTTAACTCAGAATAAACTCACCCCAAATTTTCATTTATGGATTGGTTATGGATTATTTTCGTCAACACTGAAGAGAAAAGTAATATATACACATGCAAAAATGTACTCTTCTGGAAACTCTTAGGGAAATAAAATAAAAAGGGAAGAGATATGTGAGTAATTCTAGAAATGGCACTTGATAAAGAAACAGAAGTGTCAGCTCTACAAAGCAAAATACTCAGTAGGGAGGAAGGTGGCTTATTTGGGAATGCTTAAAGCCATGGAATCCTTGATTAGCTTGGTGGTTTGCTAATCAGTAAAGAAAATGAGGAGCAATGCACTTGAGGTTGACTAAAACAGATTGCTTGAGAGAATCTGAAAGTCAAGAAGTTTCCTGCTAGGTAACACCTCAGAGTGTCCCCTATACTTTCTTTGCCTGTCTTAATTGAATTGTGATCAGTAATTCTATGTTGAAAAACAAATGTCATTTGTCAATTTACAAGTATTGGTCAAGGCAAAGGCATATATAAAATACTTATCAAAGGAAAAGTAGTTTTTGTATTTTCCTATTTGGCATCAACCTACAATCACTAGAATATATTAAAGAACACTTGTTTCTCAAAACATTTCTATCTTTTTTAAAATTGTAGGTATGGTATTTGATTTGTCATCTTTTTGGAATTTTTTTCACATTTACGTCACAGTGTCTGACATCTCTTTGATGTTGTCTCTGGTAAGAAAACAAGAGACAAAAGAAGAATAAAGAAGTAATGGATTATATCTATAATCTGGATATATTTTAATTCTCAGGTGGCTCTGTACCAACAACAACAACAACAACAATAAAAAACAAAAAAACCCACCCTGGATTTATAACATACTTTAAAAATATTTAGATTTATTGTTTCATTTTAATCTCATAAAAATGGAAACTTTCATTATTTCACTGTGCAAATGAAAAAACTAGGCAGGGAAATAAAGTGGCTTGGTCATTGCTATGGGGCTACTCAGTGGATGAGTAGACACAGCCCCATGGAAACGTCAAATTCCTCGCTATATGCTAAGTCCTTTTTGTCTCCTCTTCTCTTCTTTGGATACAGAAAATCTGCAATTCTGGTGGCTGATCATAAAAGAGAAGAAGAAAAGTTAATATATGATGTTTTCTCAGTAAATAGAACTGTGTGCTCACATCGCTAAAATTGAAGCTTTTCATAAAGAATGAAAGGTCTAAGTCTCTTAATTCTATCCGGAGGTTCAGATTAATTACCCTTTTCAGTCAAGGTCACTGACAGTGTAAAGAATTTCCAGGCCCCCTAGAGCCAAGTGTTATCTTTCTCGTACAGCAACCATGGATGCTTAAGTAAATCAATACATGGCAATTAGCAGGTAATAGGCATGATTTTTAAGTAGAAATAAGATATGATGATCTTGCTGTAGACACATCTGGCTAGCCATGAGTGAACAACTGCTGCTATCCTGTTATTGTAATAAAAGATCCATTTCAGTATAGAGAGCAAAAGGTTATCAAAAAATGGAAAAAAACAGATATGAAATTTTCAAATTTTGCTGTTTTTAAAAAATTATTCGGTAGGATTTTATATATTCTTGGGATGGCATGACTCTAGAGAAGAGTGATTCTGTAATACTGTATTCTTTATTTTTTATAATAGACTTGATTTTTTAAGCAGTTTTAAGTTTATAGAAAAATTGAGCAGAAAGTACACAGAGTTCCTACATACTCTGACCCCATACACACACATACACACACACACACAGTTTCTCCACTGTTAACATCATGCGTTTATGTAGAACATTTGTTACAATTATTGAAGCAATATTGATACACTATGATTAACTGAAGTCCATAGTTTACATTAGGGCTCACTCTCTGTGTTGGACAATTCTATGGGTTTTGACAAATGCATAATGTCATGTATCTGCTATTACAGTGTCATACAGAATACTTTCGCTGCCCTAAAAATCCCCTGTGCTGTATGCTGTGCCTTTAGATAAGATTCTACAGTATTGTATTTTTATTTACGAAATGCTAATGTGATTGCATTTTGACCAAAAAATTCGATTTTATAGGTATTTCAAGATTGATTTAGGAGCTAGAATGGCGTGATTTTTCCTTTTAGAACTTCTTTGATTTATTTTTTTTGTTATACATCATTTCTATAAATTTTTTGTGGCTACTACTGTAACAAAGTAAGAATTTAAGACCTTGTCCTTAACTCAAAGAACTTGCAATTTAAGTCAAATTAAAAAATGAATGGAGGAAAATTTAAATAATATAAGGAATAAGATGGCAGGCTAGAAAGCAGTAGGATTAAGGGCTGAATGAGTGACACGTATAAAATTGGGGAGCGTTCAATGGAGCGATCATACACAAGAGCATGAGGTCAAGAGACAGGCTTAGTGGATTAGGAGGGCTTTGAAGAGGAGAGGGATGTGGACACTCTAATAGAAAGGAGGGCATTCAAGGCAGGTGAAAGAGCTTGCTCAAAGGTCCTATGAAGGGAAATTTGTATGCCATGCCTCTGGGCTGGTCTCAGAGCACAGGCAGTTTGTGGGGCTCTATTTGGTCCCACTTGCCAAATGCCTTTGCCCACATTCCTCATTGAGAACTTGCCGGTTTCCTAGTGGCATCACAGGGCAGCAAGACCCATCCCCTCTGCTCCAAGACTTGCAGTCTTTGCCTTCTCAGCTCTGCTTACTCAGCCCTGGAAAATCTCTTCCTAGTTTAGACAAAACTTTTCACTTCACAGTACTATGCTCAGGATACTGGCTTAAGCTTTCTGGGGAAAAAAAGCTAAAAGGGGCACTAAATGTCTTTTTTTTTTCCTAACCTGTTTCAAATGCCTTCTAAGCCAAAGAAGTATAGGGATCTCTGTGTTTGGGGTGGGTGAAGGCAAAAGGAAGAAAGGGGAAATATAGGGAGAAAATAAAAATAAACTTACTTAATATTACAAAAATCCCATCTTATCACAAAAATGACTGCATTCAAATATCTTAAACTTGTTTCAAAATTAGGTACAGAACCAGAAATGTCTGATGTTACTAAGATGCATCTGGTTCCCATCTCATAGAGATGTTGAGAGCAATTTCTAATGACAAGGGATAAAAGAATGAGGAATAAATGAATCATATTAATAGTCTCCAATCGTGAGGAAGCGTAAGAGGCTATAGGAACAGTTTAACAAGGATGTCCGAGGACTGGCAAGTTGGCTTCAGAGGGACTCAGCTTGCCAGACTTTCTGTTTAAGGCGACAGATTGGATCTCCCAGGGAAGTCCTGGGCAGTTAGTGCAAGAAGCGAGTCTTTAAATTAGGAAATTAAATTACGTTAGGATAAAAATAAGTATCCTAGGTCCATGTGAGCAATTTGTAACAGGTAGAACTTTAAGAATTTGGTAAAAGAATACAAGAAGATAGTAAAAAGTCTGTGTTGTGATCCAAGGCACAAGCTCTATCCCTTAATAAAAATATTCTCTCCTGTATGTAATTGAGTGAAGGTAAGAAAGCCCCACAAGTTGGCATTCATCGTGCCAGGGCAGAGAACTCAGGTGTGTTGGGGGTGAAGTTGTGGTAGAAGAGAAGAGATTAGGGAGTGGTGAATTAAAGGAAAATTATTTCTTTACTCACAGCACTTATGACACCAAATGTATGGGTTTTCCACATCAAACAATTCTCCAATTCTATGTGGACACTTCCTGGGTGTCCAACAATTTCATTCATTCTGACAATACCTACCTAGAGTTAGTGCAGGTTCCACATGCTAAGGGCTTGGTCCCTCAAATGCCTGCCGCTTCAGACAACAGGTCCCCAGGCTACCCACACTTCTGTCCAACTTGGCTAGAAATTGAGTGTTCCCAACACCTCTTCCTCAGGTTTAATGATTTACTCACAAAATGACTCAAAAACTCAGGTAAATATTTACTTATGTTTACTGGTTTGTTATAAAGGATAAGATAAAGGATACAGATGAACAGCCAGATGAAGAGGTAAATACGTAGGGTGAGGTCCAGGGTGAGCCAAGCGCAGGAGCTTCTGTCCCCATGGAGTTGGAATGAGGAACACTCCCAACATATGGATATGTTTACCAACCTGGAAGCTGTTTGAATCGTGTTATTTAGGAATTTTTGTAGAGATTTCATCATGTAGATGTGATGAGTTATAATACTCAATCTCCAGCTCCTCTCCCCTCCCCAAAGGATGGGGGAGTGAGGGAGCTGAAAGTTCCAAACTTCTAATCATGGCTTGGTCTTTCTCGTGACCAGTCCCCATCCTAAAGTCATCTAGGAGCCCACCAAGAGTCACCTTGTTAGAACAAAAGACACTCCTATTACCCAGGAAATTCCAAAAGATGTAGGAGCTTTGTGTCAGGAATCAGGGACAGAGACCAAATATATGTTTCTTAATGGGTGACACTGCTATGCTTCACTGTGTTTGTCTGAATCAGAAAGGAAATGCTCATTGTTTTTTAATAGCTTCACTTGCACTCAGAAATGTAGCGTTCAGTATCTTTGTCTGATTAAAGCACGCCCAACTAGGATAATCTCCCTTTTGATTAACTCAAAATCAACTAATTTGGGACCTTAATTACATCTGCAAAATTCTTTCCGTTTTGCCATCTTCTTGTCACGGCATTTTAGATGCCAGCCTGGACCAAGGAAAAATCAATTGTCCAAAGTTTCTCCTTGATTCCAACTTATAGAAAATATTATTCTTGTATATTCTTATAGACAATTACGTATCTTATATTGTAGACAATATTATTCTTATTTCTAATCTTTTATCTAAATTGAGATATTACAAGCATGAAACATTTGCAAATTTCAATCATGCGACCAGGTATCTTAGTGTCATTGAAATATCAGAGAATAAGTATAAAAACACGTTAATCCAATTGCTTATATCTATAAATACAGTTTGTTCTCCATTGTCCAAGTAATCTTTTTCAGAAATATAAGCATTCAGGATTAAATGGAAACATTTACAAATACTTGAAACTAAAGATTAATTGAGCTTTATTGACATCATCACAGAAACACAAACAAAATCAGGTCAACCAAACAATTTTACTCATATCACATCACAACCCCTTTTTTCAGATCAGAAGAGAACATGATGAATGTAGTATCATTCAGGTCATAGACACTCGGCTATTTTTCTGCAAATACTGCTTGAATGAACATTTTGATGTGTGAAAATGCAAGGTTAGCTCTTTTTTTCATTTTATTTTTATTTTTTTGAAGTGTTTATATATTAGGTAGAATATATTTCCTGAAAATACTTTTAAACCATTCTTCACGTGTGGTACTTTATTTTTCTGTGGAATGGAGGAGGTGATTTATATTAGTTTTAATACTCTTGCTCTAAATTTTTATATGCTTAACCTGCAAAGAATGAACTTTCAGCAAATAAAAGTATGTCAGTGGGGAAACTCACAGTGATTGTTCTCTGCTGGAAGGATTAAATAAACGTAGAATTCCAAGCAGGCTTGGGCAGTGAACTGTAAAAGAATAAGAGAATGTGAGGGCAAAATAATCTATCTTCCATCACCAACTGATCATGTTGCCTGTGCCATACTCTGGCAGTAGCAATGAGGTAAGCTTTCCTTTTCTCTGCCTCTCCAGCAGCTGAGTTGGAGCCCTCTGAACCGACACCCGCCGACGAATCAGGACACTGCTCACTGTTAGTAACAGGATAGGGCCTGTAACCTAAGAGCTTGGCTATCCCCTGTTAGCTCTTTCAACATGAAGCTTCCTTATAACTTGTAATACCTGCCTCACTGGTTTGTTACTGAGAATCTAATGGGAGAATAGTCACAGAACTGTTTTGTAAACAATAATCTATGTAAATGTTAGTTGTATAATGTTGTCTCAGGAACTACACAGACACACACACACACACACACACATATATGTATACATATACAGTCATACACTGCATAATGATGTTTCATTCAACGACAGACTGCATGTAGGGTGGTGGTCCCATAAGATTAGTAACACATAGCCTAGTTGTGTAGTAGGCTATACCATCTAGATTTGTGTAAGTACACTTTATGATGTTCACACAATGATGAAATTGCCTAATAACATATTTCAGACAAGAGAGGAGAAACAACACACAAAGGATACGCACCTTTGGATTTATGTTAGTTAAAACCACAAGCTGATGGTTGAGATTTGTATAAGAATTTAATTGACAGGTAAGTGTTATTATCTTCATCAGTAGATGAGGAAATTGAAGTTTAGGAGTTTTAATAATTTGTCCAAGTTGAAGATGAGAACCAAGATTCAAACCCAGGTAGGCTTGAGCTAAAATTTGTGGTATTTACATTTACTTATTTATTCAAAATATTTCTAGAGGATCCTCTAAGACACAGAATTTCTGAGCAATATTGCCCTAGTTGCTGCTATTTTAGAGTTTACAGTTGAGTGGGAGAAACAGAAATTAATGTAGTAATCAAATGAAGAAATGTAACTGACTTATCATTCAAGCCTCAGCAAAATATCTCCCTGGAGAACCCTCCCCATCCCCACCAGCAGTGTGGCCCCCTCCCCAATAGTCTCTCACGCATCACCCTGTTAGAATTTCCTCATAGCACTTATTTGTTTTCTGACTTGCATTTTTGTTTATTTATTGCACATATCCCACTAGACTAGAAGCTTCTGAGAGCAGGGATCTTATCTGACTAATTGACTGTTGTTCCCCAGTGCCTGGAATCATGACTGCCTGTCTTATAATTTAATTATTCATTAAATGTTTGTTGAAAGAAGGAAGGAAGAAAGAAGGGCTCCTGAGGGGAAGCACAGAGTGCTATGAGGATAGAATATACTTTACCTGATAGGAGGAATCAGAGAGATTTGAGGAAGTCATATTGAATTGCAAATCTGAAGGATGAATGAAGTTCTAAAGTAGTACAGTGTGTGCATGCATGCATGTGTGTGTGTGTGTGTGTGCTGGGGTAGGGGCAGCTGGGAATTTCAGGTAGAGGGGAGTGTGCAGAGGCCTGTGATAGGACAGAGCCTGTCAAATATGAAGAAAGGGAAAAAGGCCGAGGGTAATCTAAGTGCAACATGTGGCAGGAGAAGTAGGTTGGGCCAGAGCCTTGCAGGAATTTTGACTTTATCTGAAGAGCAATGAGGAGCCATTGAAGTATTTTAACCAGGAAGGAAGTATAATGATGCTTGCATTTTCAGCAAGATCAAGGTGAGGTAGAGCATAGATATTGTTTATGTTCAAAAGCTTCAGGGTTTTCAGAGCTGATTAGGGTAGATCCCACAACAAAAGCCAGGTACCTTCAATTCAGTCCTCTCTGCATGCAAACCATCAAATTGCTTATTTGAAATAATTATTGTGTTTTGAACTAGAAAAGGTTACATCCACATGAATACATATCATGAACTAATTTCTGAAAATTTTTGTGGTATTAAATTCCTACATAGATCTCAAGTTGCAGATTATGTTTTCAACCAAACTACCCCTAAAGATAAAAAGATATACACCCTGATGAGGTTTTTTCATTTTCATTTTAGAATCAAGAGTAAAATCCCCCAAAATATACTTATTTTCATTTTAATACATCTATCTGAACATTCCCAAGAATTTCAAAGAATGAAGAAGGAAAACTGGAAATGGGTGAATATAGGAATAAGAACAACCAGTACCTAAAATGTGAAAGTAGAATTGGATCTCATTATATAATATAAAAAGGATTAAAAAACTCACAGCACAAAGGAGGTCTGTGTCTCTTCCTTTGATGTGCCTGTGTAGTGAAACTGCAATTAGTGGTAATAGGAGTTGCATGTGTAGCTCAAAGGGGCTTGATGCAAGATTGCAGCAGGGTACAAAATGGTACAAGCAAAATCCCGTCCTCATTACCAACATATAATTTTATTGTCTCCTTTAGATAGCATAATTTTTCCGTTATCAGAATTCCTCCAACCCATTACATCACAAATGCAATTATAAATGCATTATAAATTCATCCAAGCTGATAAAAAATCAAACGTAGCAAATTGATTTGAAGTAAAGAAGGGGGTTAAAAAGTAAACGATGGTCAAGTTGTATACGGAATGTTACCTACTCTTCTATTCTCAAGGTTCCAAAGAACAGATGCTTACTCTTAAAGCCAAATACTTTGTTCTGATGCAGAAGCATCTTTTTTTTAGGTTCTGGTTTTAATATGCTAGATTTCTCTCAGGCAGTAGGTAATCCCTTAAATTTTGTAAACTGGCATTCATTCATCTGTTCCTATAACAGTTTATGCAGCATTTTCCTAGAATTAACCTGCTTTTAACAGTCTTGCTCAGCTCTGTGTAGAACTTCCACACAAGCTAACATGCATTCCACACATTCAAAGATGTGCAACCGTTTAAATAGGTGAGCATATCATATGCGTGTAATAGATGTATAAATATGTTACTAAACCAGATGGTCCTCCACACTAAGAATGTGTTTATATATATATACATATAATATCACCGTACACAAATAAAGCTTTTTAGTTATAAGCAAATTTGTTAAGTATATCATAGTGTTTAGCCAATTCTCTTTCTTAAAAAGTATTTGATCATTTAAATCTTTTAGGTTAAATTTCCTCCATTGAGTCAGGCAGTTTCTATTATCTTCTGCATTTTAATGCCTATTTTTCTGACAGAATAAAGTAATAAACTTGTTTTCACCTTCTACAAGATTTTTGTATTCATTATATAATACACAATAAACTTTAATTCATGTCAATAATTTTGCTGGTAATATCATGGTAGAAATGGGCATTAATTTGAACATTGCATTTCCTTTTTTCCCCCTCTAGTTTATTAAGAAATTACTTGCTTAAATATATGAAGTAGTGTTACAGATTTACTCACACTACAATTTAAATGTAATAGTCGCTTTGTCTACTATCAGTCTGAACTGAAAAGCTCTGATTTTCTGGGTAGTAGAGGGGAAAATTGTCCAACTGGTTTTAAATTTAATTTGAGCAAAAATTTAACAGTCTTTTTATGTAATGCTTACTCTCTTCAGATAAAAATTCTCAGCTTTTCAGTCACTCCACCAGCCTCCTCCCTCCTTTCTAAGAGAACACTGACTTAAAGGAAAAGTGGTGTTTGGCCTGCCACTGCTTTCTGGGATCTGCTCTGCTCTGTCTGTCTGCCTGACAGCTTTGTAACCTGCTGTTGAACAATTTACCCAGTGATCATGATGACTGGCTCCCATCCTCTTCTCAGTCTTTTTCCCCAAAGAGGAGCAAGCTAAAATCTTTACCTTTTTGGCAAGTAGGGGTCTTGAAAGAGGCGATTCTGAAGGTAGAAGCTGCCTGAGAACTGAGAGGTGAGATAGATAGAAACTCTGCCAACTTTTCACTACCAAATCTGCAAGTCAGCAACAAAACACACACAACTACATATAGCTGTCGTGGATCCAAGAAGCATCTCTGGCTACAATATGATCTCTAAAAAGCCAAGCACCCTGGAGTTCTGGACTCACGCTGTCACTACTTCACTACCTTTGATTTCTTCTAGCTTTCTACAATCTGAGTTCTGCTTTCGCTACTTCTACTATATCATAATTGCTGGTCTGGTTAATCTAAGTACTCTGTACTTTTATGGCACTATTTTACAGTTATTCTTAGCTAGGACAAAATTTTATATCAAGAGGAAATGAAAATTTCAAGGAATTTTATAATTTGTAGATTCAAGTTCCAACTTGTTCTGCAATGTACAAGTTGGGTAATTATGAGCAAGTGCTTAGTCTCTCTGAGGCTCAATTCACAAATGTTAGCTAGAGTTAAGATGTCTAGTTACAAGATTTTGAGGATAGGGCTGTTGTACAGATAACGCCTACAATAGTACTTGAAATTTCAGTGGTAGCTAATAATAGAAGTAATAATCTAACTTTAACACTTAGGACACAGAAAAATCAGATTATTTTGAGTTTATGCTTTGTCATCAACTATCAGAATGCAAGAGGATGCCAGTTTTGATTTTCTAAGTGAAGTGCTTATTGCATGTAAATTCTAATGACTCAAAAGAATATCTCCTATGAATTAAGCAGATCACTTGCTGAAAAAGGTACCTTATCATCTAACATCCTATAGATAGGCCATGCTGGCTCTTGAAGCACTAGAACTGAAGAACCTTCTTATTAAGCCAAAAGTTATGCAAAGAGATCCCCTGGGTGCTAAACATATTCCTCGCTGTAACCCCATTGTAACCACAGGCCTAATGTCTTCTCATGATCAAAGTCAATTACTCTTTGTGGAATTGATGGGTAGGACAGAACCAGCTCGTGTTAGACAGCTCTAGCCACATGGTCACTTAAAGACTCATAGTCAGGCACTGTATCTTTACCAGGACCCAGAAACACACCAGGAACTGCTTTTCAAAAGGTCAACCATTCTCCTCTGAAAATGGTTCTAGAATTGTAGGGGACTACACTGATTATCTTATTAGGCTTGCCATAAACCTGTCACCTCATCTTTTCTCATGCTAGATATCTACAAAATGATAAGGTCTACTGGATCATGTGTCCTAAGCAGCAAAGTTCCCTGCATTCCAGCATGGATTTGCTGCTGAACTCTTGTCCTGTTCTGTGTCCTAATCACAGTCGGTGGCTTTTCAGGTCATCCAGTATAGGGGCCAGAGAGTAACACCCCCAGGAGTGGGTTATGCTGCCTCCAAAACCGAAAGAGCCTCGCCAGGTGTTGTGCTTCCTTCTTGGCAGTGGCAGACGCCAGGTGCAATAATTTGTTCTTTCCTTTGAAGAGGTTGGCCCAGCATTCCTGAGATGACAGGACCTTTAAAAATCTGAGGGACATAGCAGACCCTTGAACCTCTGTTGGGTTTATCTCTCACCCTCTAGAGTACATCTGTCTTACTAAAGCCTCTAACATACTTGTCATTTCTGGTTTATTTGTTTCTACTAGCGTGATGTCATCAGTATGGTCTGCCAACAGGATTTTCTTCAGGATGTGCAGCCAATCCAGATTTCTTTGACAGGAGTAAGCGTTAACATAGCTCTGGGGCAAGACTGTAAATGTATACTATTGTCACTTCCAAGTGAATGATAATTGTTTCTGTTCTTTTCTGAAAAGGATGAAAAAGGACACATTTTCCAGATCAAAGGCTTCATACCTTGTACCTGAGGCTGTAGTTATCGGGGCTAGCAGAGATAGCGTGTCTAGTACAGCAACTACAATGAGGGCTACTCCTTGACTGAGTTTGGGGTAATTGGCTATCGTCATCCAGGAAGCATCTTCCTTTAGTAGGGGCCAGACTTGGGATTTAAATGGAGATAGGTTGAGACCACTAGCTCTGCCTTTTTCAGGGGTACAACTTTTTGCCATTCCTCACTCGATGTGATATTGGTTTTGATTTTATTAGGAGAGCTGTTTCAGAGGCCCTGATTGACTTTCCACACTATGGCAGGACTCAGGCAAAGGAAGCAATATACAGGCTGTGCTGATAGCCAAATACGTCCATTTCAAGTGTACACTTGGGGAATGGGGACACTACTGGGTGAGTTCATGAACTGAGTGGACCTTTGTAGGCTGGTCCTTGGCCAAGACTCCATTTAATACTTGGCCCTATATGCCCCTTCTCCAACAGAGCATTCATCGTGACACTTTAGTTCCCCAGTTCAATATCAACAAGAATTTTGTGTCCAAGGACCTAGAAATGTTCAGGTATTTCCTTTTCCTTGATGAGTTACTCTGAGATGGAGATTAGCATGTAAGAAGTTTACTAGGGAGTGTTAGACTCAACATCTGTGGGAGGGCAGATAACGAAGCAAGATTGAGCAGAGGGAGGAGTTGGGCTGCAGGGCTGACCCTTCGTGGAGCTCTGAAGGGAGCCCTTTCAAGTTGTCCCACATTATGGTGAGGATACAGGCCTTTATACGCCCCCTTCAACTACTCACTGGATGGAGGTTCCCCTTGGGAAAGGGATGTCACCTTGGACAAGGCAGCTTTCTAGATGAAGGAAATTTCCTGAGAAGGCTGAGAACTGAGAATTGTCAGCCCACAAGACTCCCAGCGACTGAGGAAAATTCTTATCTCCAGAGATGGATCTGTTTGGCACGTTACGATATCCCCTGAACCTTCCATCACCCAACTGTGGGGAAATGTTGGTGTTAGAAATATACCAGGCACTCAAAGCCATTAATAGAGAATAAATAGAAAGCCACCTTCAAAACATTGTCTCTGAACAGTTTGCTACCTTTGAGCTTTTGTTCTTCTAATAAGTATGTTTTGTTTTTTACTTTTTAAAATTGTGGTCAAATATGCATAACATAAAACTTACCCTTTTAACCATTTTTAAGTGTTCAATTCAGTGGCATTTAGTGCATTCACAATATTGTGTGACCATTGCCAGTATCCATTTCTAGAACTTTTCTGTCATCCCAAACAGAAACTCCATATCCATTAAATCATAACTCCCCAGTTCCCTCTCCCCTTCAACCCCTGGTAACCTCTATCCTACTTTCTACCTCTATGCATTTGCCTATTTTGGGTACCTCATACAAGTGGAGTCATACAGTATGTGTCTCTGGCTTATTTCACTTAGCACAACAGTTTCAAGGTTTATCCATGTTGTAGCATTTGTCAGAATTTCATTCTTTTTTAAGGCTGAATTTTATATATATCACATTTTGTTCATCCATTCATCCGTTGACAGACATTTGGGTTGTTTCCACCTTTTGTCTATTGTGAATAATGCTGTTATGAGCATTAGTATACAAATATCTGTTTGAGTTCCTAAGTCTTTTGGTTATAGAGCCAGAAGTAGAATTGCTGAACTAATAGCTATTTTTTAAATTATAGCAGTACATAATATTTGTTTTATTCAAAATGTTCCCTATTGAGAGAGTATAATTCTTATTGTATACAAAATTATATTCGTTTAATAAATTTGCTTTTATTTATTGAATATGTGCCACTCTGCTAAGCACTTTATCCATTATTTCTTAGATAATTACTGGCAGATAGTGAATACAAATTAAATGTTAGTGGTTGATATTTACTATTATTATCTCATTAAATCCTTTCAGTAACCTCTGAAGAAAGAGTGTAAATATTTTTATGCTAAACTTATTAAATGGAAAAATTGGGGCTTGGATAGGTTAATAACTTGCCTAAGGTCACACAGCTCTACAGTAGCAGAGCCAGGCTTGACAAATAGAACTGTTTGCCTCAAAGACTGTGCTCTGAATTATTACTCTTTCTTATATTTAGAGAACTATTAGACCTTTAGCCTTATATTTAGGGACCTCATATTTACATTTAAAAATATACTTAATTACTTTAAAGTGTGAAATTTCCTAAGGGAAATTTTATATTTTTCTTTGTTTTTATTGTAGCATATTCGTATATCTGATAAAAATACCGTTTGAGTAAGTTATTTTGGTATAAGCATTTTGACAGTCCTAACAGCAGCTTTTTCCCTACTTGTTCTCTAATTCCATGACAGAACATGGAATGTAACCTAACCAAAAATATGTGTAATTTTTCATTTTCGTGTATGTGGGAAGTAGAAGCAAATGAATTTTCTACCCTAGATTTTTCACTTAATAGACGTTATAACATTTTGGAGTTTTTAGGCTATTTCCCAGAAATATTATTTTATTTAGAACAAGTAGAAAGTTATTTGAAAATACTTTATTATCTTCCTTTTAGGAAATGGAAAACACATTTATTAGTAGTTAATTGTCTACACATTGGAAATTTTATTTTAAATCAAAATAAATAGAAAAATAATTTAACTTTGCTTCTAGCACAATTATTTAAAACTCATTTGCCTGTAATTATTTTGGGAGAAAAAATATAGCACATAGTTAATAAAATGAATAAGTTTTTTCCCTCTAGTCTGCTAATAGTCTGATTCACGGGCAAGTGACCATGCACAAAAACAAGACAATCTTTTTAAAAACTGTCTCTCTACACTATGAAAGTTAAAAACTATATTGAGAAAAGTGTCCAAATATTTAAATGGTAGTTACATTTCTAGTATTTTTACATTTTGTAAGAGACGTTCTATAAAGTGGTATAGATAACCATCTGAAAAAAATGTCAAGTTAAACCCAGGTGAAAAGTTTCTGGGTCAAATTGCTTTCATATTATGCTGACTTTGGGATGAGTCTTTGGTCAGGATGCTACTTTTTCCTATCAGTTTGTTCCTTAATGAAATTTTTTTGCTACACTATGTTTTCCCCTTTTTTTTTTTAAAGCCATTATAGCACTCCCTGACTGTGATCTGGCTGTATGAAAACTGGAATAAAGATAGTTAAGATATAGCTGAGATTCTCTAAGAATTCATCAGAATCTTCAAACTATAAGTAATATAGAGAGTGATAATTTAATGGTGTTATTAAGTATATACAATCCAAATTGAAACACTTAGCTTCTAATCACAGCTTCACTTGAAATTGATAAGCAAACTTGGTTTACATGTCAATACTTCTCATTCCAGGTTGGTGATCTGGAACAGTTATTTTCTAAAATAAATGTTTTCAAGCTTTGTCTCTTCAGATGTTTGGTCAAAAGGTTTGGGAAATTCCTCACAATTATCTCCTCCTAGAGAGTGACAACCTGCATCAGCGTATAGATTCCTCTGAGCTCTCCTGCCATAGATAAATTTGACGTGTACACTCACAATTTTTGAAACCCTGATTTAGAAATTATATTACATATGTTGAAAGCTCTTAATCTCTATGGAGTTCAGCCTGGCAAATGACAGTAAAACAGAAAGCAAAAACAAGTCATTGCATTTCATATTGGTATATACAAATATTTGCTTGAATATATTGTTCCCTGCACTAAACTTTAGTTTGAGGAGTATGAAGTCCCTGGCAAGATTTCATCCAGTTGGTAGTGTTTCTAAATTAACTCCTTTGATTGTTATATGTCAAGCGTATTAAACAGATGAAGGTCCTGGTGATGAAAAATTGGTTACAGTTCATTGAGTTCAGGACTAAATATATTGTGTAATTCAGAAACAATGTGATTTTTACACTGGAATGAAATCTTAAGAAATGTTATATATTATATAAATGGAAATGTCAACTTTTTTATGTTTTTAGCAGAAAATAGGTAAAATTTAAACCAGTAATATTTTATAAAATTAGATAACTGATTTAGTGCTTAATATTTATTTTTAAAATGAACTTGGTTTATTTATATATTACACTATCTTGTGAAAGAAGCTTTATAAGAAAAGAAGGGATTATATGAAATAATGTCATGGTCAAATGAAGGAAAGATTAGGTCATAAAGTCGTTCAGGCAATGTGTTATAACCTCCTACAGAAGAGAGAACATTCACCAAACTTAGTTAGATTTTTTCTATATGATTTTCATATAGAAAATATATCAGAAGAAGCTCATTTTAATTAAAAAAATAAGAATTCTTTGCATTAGATATGATAATTATCTAAGATCTGATATAATTTTTTTAAGTATCATTGACTGAATAGCAAGAAAATACACCACTTTCTCTTTTATCTTAATGCCCAAATACTAAACTTCATTGTAAGGTGCCCTGTATCTCAGTTTTGTGAGAACAAAAACAGGTCATCTGGCTACCTAAAACCATTTTGAGAATCCGTTTAATGTCTATGCCAGTGATGGAGTGCTACATATGCTTGAGTTCTATTGTGCAACTAATGTTAGAATGAAAATCAAAACTCAGTTTTATGTGGATATTAGGTATCTTTTAAACAGTTAGAAATTCCTTCCAGGTGCTATCACTGAGGTTCAGTGAACTAAAGATTCCTTTGACCAACATGCTCACACAACATATACTCCCTCCACTAAACTCTAAATGGCCTTAGTTGATCAAGAAGGTTGTTGGGGCCTTTATGGAGGTCTAATAACAACTTGCATGGAATCTGAACAAATTGATAAGAAACAGGAAGGCAGATGGAGAAAAAAGTATCAGCTTTATGACTGTATTTATTACTTTACTACTAAGTTGGAGATTGTACTCAGCATAAGAGCTAAATGAGCTCCCTGACTATGCCTCCAAATCGAAATAGACCTAAGCACCTAATTCTGGGTAAGACTTATGGGTTGGAAGCACCAAGGAGAATTTGTGCTATCTGTGGGCATCAGGCTGCCAAAGGTAAAAAGAGGTAAGCTGATTTGAGCAGAGCATGCTTAATTTGGTTTCTCAGATTGACCAATCAGGTGAATTGCACTCTTTCCTTTGGGGCAGTATGACTTCAGTTTCTTCAACGTGGAAAGACACATGGAGAGCATGGATAAAGCGTTCTCCCCCAACAAGGTTATTCGAATGATATTCAGGGAGGCAACTGTGATGTCATTGATGATACATTAACTCTTGAACCAAGAGACCTTGGTGAGAGTTTGGTTCTACCATTCAGATGCTGTTTTACCTTCAAGATGTCAAAACTACCCAAGCTCCAGGTTTCCGATTTGTAAATTAATAACAATGCCTAACTTTAAAAGTTTAAGGGTAAAAACAAATAATGCACGTGAAAATGTATGAAACTGTGGAAATATAGAATATCACTATATTATTAAACACTTTAGGTCAATTAAGAGTTATTGAGCACTGTGCTAAGTATTAGAAATATAAAGATAAATAAGATGTAGTCTCTGACCTTGAGTCTTATGTAAGAAATAAAAATATAAAGAGAGGGAAAGGGCAATAATGAGAAATGGCCTGAGTGCTTATGGGTACACTGAAGTCTCATTCATTAAAAGCTCATGGGAATATTTAAGTTACTTACAAATTTTAGTATAAATCACATAAATCCATGGAATAAACAACTGCTAAGTTTTATGCCAATGGCTTTCTTTCTATACTCACTTTCCTCCTCTAACTGACATTTATATGAACCTATGAAATTCTATGAAACCAAACATTGTACTATAGAGATCATGTCATGTGATAGTAACATTAGATTTATCAACTTCAGGCTGTATATTGTGAAAAACTAGGGGGCATGTCACAAAACCAGCAAGCTTTTAGAATAGGATTGACGTCTTAGATGAAAGCCAAAGCTGAAGGGTCGTTTCCAGTATAACAAGAACTTGGAAAAGGCAAAATCTGTGCAGTTATCCAGGATCAAAACCAAATGGGGACGAAAAATCAGGAGAACATACAGGAACGACAGACTTACACAGAAGAGGGTTAGTTCCTTGAACTGAGATAGCCTAATCCATCCCACTTCCTCTAAGAGAGCTGTCCTATGCAGGCAGGTGAAAGTACTGGCTGAAAGTACTACTCAGCCTAATTTTTTCAAAATTCTCTCATTCTTAAAAATTGTGATGAAATATATGTAATGGAACATTTACCATTTTAACCATTTTAAAGTCTACAATTCCGTGACATTAAGTACGTTGACAATGTTCTACAACCGTTATCACTATCCATTTTCAGTACTTTTTCTTCGTATCAAACAAAAACTCCGTACTCATTAAACAACTCCCCATTCTTTTCCTAGTTCCTAGTTACTTTTATTCTACTTCCTGTGTCTATGAATTTGCGTATTGTAAATACTTGATATAGTGGAATTGTACACTATTTCTCATTTGTGTTTGGTTTACTTCACATAGCATGCTTTTGATGTTCATTCTTTTGTAGCATGTATCAGAATTTCATTCCTTTTTAAAGGCTGAATAACACTCCATTGCATGTATATACCACCTTTTTTTTTTTTTTTTTTTTAACACATTCATCTCTTGATAAACATTTGGGTTGTTTCTGCCTTTTGGCTCTTATGATTGATGCCGCTCTGAACATTGGTTCATATTGTGGTTGATGCTTCTGTGAACGTTAGAACATATACTCAGAAGTGGAATTGCTGGATTATGTGACAACTCTATGTTCAGTTTTGGGGGGCACTGCCATACTGTTCTCCGCAATGGATGCACCATTTTTCATTCCCTCTAGGAATACATGAGGATTTCAACTTCTCCACATCTCCGCCAACACTTCTTACTTTCTGGGGATTTTTGTTTGTTTGTTTGTTTGATTATGGCCATCATAATGGGTATGAAGCGTATCTCATGGTTTTGATTGTAGTTCCCTAATGACTAATAATGCTGAGCATCTTTCATGTGCTTCTTAGCCACATGTATATGTTCTTTGGAGAAATGTCTACTCACATCCTTTGCCTATTTTTGAATTGGATTGTTTTTTTGTTGTTGAGTTGTAGGAGTTCTTTACATACTCTGGATATTAATCCTTTATCTGATTAATGAGAATGGTCTCTTGTTCTGTGTGATGTCTTCTCACTTTCTTGATAGGGTCCTTTGATGCACAAATGTTTTAGTTTTGGTGAAGTCCAAGGTATCCATTTTTTATTTTGTTGCCTGTGATTTTGGTCTCATATCCAGGAAATCGTTACCAGCCTACTTTTTAAAGCAAGACAACAATAAATAAAAGCTGAGGCAATGCCCAATTTGCTTTTGCAATATTATTTATAAATTTTTTCTTTCATTTTATTAAGTAAAATAAGAGAAACGAGATGGAGAAAAATTACTGTAACAGCTAAATATATATTTCTTATTGCATACAGAATTGTTATTAAAACTATTTAAAGTGCTACAAAGAATATGCCTAATATTGTCACTGTGCTATCCCAAATAAAAAAGGTAAACTCTTTCTGCCCATTGCAAAGTTGAAAAAAATGTTTTCATGGCATTCATGAAATGCTACAATGCCTAGTTTGTTTGTAGTGACACATGAAAGGAACTGATTTTATTACTGATGGGGAAAATTGGCAAATATCTTGTCTTTCTTCTCAGATCTCAGTGTAATTTACAGGTTAATTGTGCATCACAAACACAAAGTATTCAGATTGGTGAGTTGCTTTCTCTATATTGCTATTGATCTAAATCCACATGAAGAAAAAGGCATTAATTTGAGGGCAAAGAGGTGTCAGAAATGATTTATAGATTTCATGGAGTGCCAGGAAATGGACATCACTATCCAGTAGCTTTTATGAATACTAAGGATGAAATTCTGAAGGAACTAGGCTACAAAATAATCGCTTCACAGAAGCAAATATTGACATAAAACCAATATGTCTTGTTCTTAAATGAATTGTAGAGATGAATCATGGAGATTATTCAATATCACTGCTATGAGCAAGATGTCTAATCAAAGCTATCTTCCAAGGATATTAAAGCTTTTTCTGTGCCATAAAAGGACTCTAAATTCCTAAAGCAAGAAGGTGAAATAAGCCAGACTCACCGTCATAAACAGAATGCAAAAGTCACCCATCTGTTATAGATGAATGACCTCTGTATTTACATACCCAAAAGTACCTGCTTAGAAAGCCATCTGGATAGCGTTAACACTGTCCTTCTTTGCCAGAATTTGTATTAAGGGGGCTAGAAGCCACCAACAATAAAGCATATCAGTCCAAGTAGAATATGTGGAGAGAGGATATAGAGTCATATGTTCTTACCAATAAAATTGGAGCGCATGACAAGAATTAACGTTTCAACATGAAAGAAAATTTTGGCTTTTGCTGTCAGTTATTGTAAGAAAGGTAAATATCTGATGCAACAATAGACACAGGCAATGATATTGAAAGGTGGGATTTGGATGGCAAAGGAAGCAGGTGCACCTTTTATATGTGTTTAAAAAAGCATCAATTTCAGCTTACATCCATAGTTTGATAGCACAAAAGAAAACTTTTTGTGGTGTATTCCTTTTGATCTGAGAATGTGTGTGAATCTCAGTAACAAAAATTAGATTAAAACCAAATATATAAGAATCTTTATTTCTTTCTGCAACCTTATCGAAAGGTGCTTCTTAGATGAAAAGCAAACTATTTCCTTCGACACTTTAGTTCCCCACAAATAGGATCCCAAGGGTCAACCTGTTCCAGGCTATTCTGCCTTCTTCAGATACATCCAAAAATTCACTAAAGCATAAGTAGGTTTTTCCAGAAAGCACCAGCTACCAGGCATATTTCTCCTACTTGGTTTTTAATTGAGAGATTATTTTTCCAGGCACCTTGGCATGGTCGTGGGTTTTATTTTATTCAAAATGGCATCTAGTCCCAGTCATAATCTGAATCACAGCAGGGCAGAGCAGGAAATGGATGATATGTGAGGATGGTGAGTGTTCATAACTGCTGTGTTAAGAAGCAGAATCAAGAAATACTTTTTCCAGTACTCAAAAAAAATGACACTTTTCCTAACTGAAAGTGATTTTGTATTTTGAAGTTGTTTCCTCTATGTAAATATGATTTTCTGGTGGCTCATTAAATTTCCATTTCTGTAGTACTTCTAAAATCCAGGTAGTTTTCAGAGTCCTAGTTTTACATTCTCAAAAAATAAAAATTTTTTAAAAAGGAGACAATAGATATAAAGGAAACAAAATGATAGCTTAAATAAAACTAGTAATATTTAAGGACAGAAATGAAAATTCCCCATGAGGTATCCTTAATATGATACAAAAATATAAAAATCACTGTCATATACAACACTAAAAAGAGTTCAGTGCACATAAGTACAACACTGAACATATTGTTCCGGTTTTCTGATCTGTGTTATCTCTGGGCCTGAAAAAGTGAACCCATGTCAACTTTACATGTGATTCAAGCAATATTCTGATTATCTGGGGGGAGGAGGGGAGTGAGGTAAACCAAGGGGATTATCAAATGGTTGGAACAAATTACTTCAATGTTGCCATTATCAGAAGGAGCAGGACAAGGGTTAATCTACTGCACTGATGACTAATATTCGGCTGTGCAGGCATCAGATAACTCTGCACAGGAATGTTAAAGGTCTTCCTGACTCAAAGGCATGTTTGTTCTAAAAGGTTTTGCATTTACTTTGTTGAGGGTGGAGGGTTTGGTTGTTAACCAGGTTGAGGTCACAGAGTAAGATTAGGTATTTGGGAGAAATGCACATCTTGTTTTCATTAAGGAGAAGGTACAAAAAACAAGCTTTAAAAAGGCGTGAAGACCTGCAAACAGACAGCTAGCTTGACTCCAACACTTGCTACCTACATGTTTTTCCTTATCCATTCATTTTGAAAACAAAACAAAATCTTTGGACTACTTTTGGAAGTCTAATCATGCTTTACTCAATTAGTCTTTTTGTCTTTACCATCTCACTAGAGGGGTGCTTGGGCCAGAGTGTGAGTTAAGTCTTTCTTTCCCGAGTCTTTGGAAGTCACCCAAATTGGCTTGTCAACTGCCAGTTCATGGCCCTTTATCTAATGATGTGGTGGTCATGGCTGATTCTCAAATCACACATGAAATTATGATAAACTGGAAAATCATTTAGTGTCTTGGGAAAGAGATTAAATTTACAAAGGCATTCATCATTGCCTTGACATTGACCGACATTTTAGTGTTTAGCATGATACATTGTCAGTTAAAAACAAAAACTCACTATGCTGGTGCTCTTTTTGTAAAGTTCTTTGGTGCATATTATACTCTATGAAATAGTTTTGAGGATAGTTATTTTCCTATTAATGGTCTTGATCCTCTGGAGATCTGCACTGGAAATCCATTTCGTAAAAGAAATGTCCATGTCCATGTCTATCAGACAGAGCACTCTCCAAAATTAACACTACTAAAAAGAAAAAAATATTTCTTTTAAAAGGCCAGTTAGTATTCTGGGGTATAGAAAATGTTATATTCCTCACTCAATGTTGAATATTTTATTCCTTTTGGCCTTCCAAAAGATAGTCCCTTGGAAATTTTAGTTTTGGTATTTAAGAGTCATGTACAAAAGAAATTACCTCTATATTTTATATATGGATGCCATTTTTTGGAATACATGTTTTAATATAGAAAAAATCATTGGAAAACACAATATGTGTTTTTTGTATATATATATATATATATATATATATAATAAGATGTGTCTTCTATCAAGTATTCACTTTTTCATTAATTCAACAAGTTTTTTTAATGGCTACCAAATTCCAGACACTATTTCATGTTAGAGTTTATACTAATGGAAAAATAAAAGGCAAAAAAAAAAACCCCTGAAGTCCCTTCCCTCATGATGACATAATAAGAAAGATAAGTAAAATACATGTTTAGATTGTGATAAATGGTAAGAAAAAGAGGCAAGAGGGTAAAGAAAATGCATGTGTGTGAGGGAGCATCTTGGGGGCTGGTGGTGATTCAGACAGGATGTGTAGGAAGTCCTTACTGAAAAGGTGACACACCAGTGAAGACCTGGAGGAGGTAAGAGTACAAGGCATCTGATATCCAGAGTAGGAAACTTCCAGACAGAGAACCACTCCAAGGACAAATGCCCTGAGGCAGGACTGCACCTGGCATCAGCATGGCCTAGCAGAGTGAGCTGGGAGGACAGGAGGAGAGTCAGGGTGGATGAGCTCAGCAAAGGGACCGGATATGCCAGACCTTGTTCATCATTAGGGAGCCACTGCAGGGTTTTAATCAGAGGAGTGGTATTATTTGACCCACATTTTAACACGATTGCTCTGTATTCTTTGTTGTGAGTAAACTGCCCAAAACAGAGCAGGGAAACAAGTTAGGAGATTTCTGCAATAATTAATAATATTTTTTAGAAGATAAGACTTACACACATAAAATTAACAGAAAATAATGCAAACAAGGATATAATCATGCTATGTGATCATCCTTTTAATCATCTTTTAACAGATTGCCCAGCACTACCAAAGTCATTTCACACTTTGTTTCTTTCCCTAAGCCTGAAACTTGGATCATACTTCACTATATAACAAACAGGGACAAAAATCGCCTCCAACTTCATGAAAAATGTTCATTCAATTATTCTTTCAATAAAAATTTATTGAGCATCAAATATGTGCCAGGTGTAAAGATGGTCACCAGAGATATAAAGATGAATAACAAATAGCCTTTACTCAAAATTCTTACAGTCTCATGAGGAAAACAGAAATATAAAGAGATGTATGTAATACAATTTAAGCACAATGCCAGAGATATGTCCAGAGTATTATTGAAGCACAGAGTAAGTACGTACAGAATAAGGATACATATTTTAGCCTAAGAATCAGGACAAGTTTCTGAGTGTTATTCTGAGTAGATTTCACTCTCTTCAAACTCTAGTCCGCGGGATAGGACTGGACTTCCCTAGTCCCTTAGACATAGGGAAGCTATACACCTAAGACATAGTTTTCAGAGACTTGAGAGGATTGAGTTTTCTCTTAGATACCCGAGTCATTTTTAAGTGTTTTAAACATCTAAACAATTTTGAAAGGCTTACCCATCGTATATTCAATTTCCTTTTTTTCCTTTTGCCTTCATTTCATTACTATCACCTGTAAAAACGAAAAGTGCACCAAAGTCTGTATATGTTCATCCGTCAGTTCATCTTTAAAAGTCATCCAAATTTGTCTTTTTTGTTGTTATCGTTCAAATGAGGTGAGTCTTTTTTTTAATTTTTCAATTTTATTGAGGTCACATTGGTTTAGAACATTGTGTAAATTTCAGGTGTACATCATTGTATTTCAACTTCTGTATAGACCGCATATTCACTACAAAAGTCTAGTTGCCATCCGTCACCATACACACGTGTCCCCTTATCCCTTTCATCCTCCCTAAGCTCCCTTGCCCTCTGATAACCACCAATCTATTCTCTGTATCTATGTGTTTGTTTATCTTCCACATATGAGTGAAATCATATGGTATTTGTCTTTCTCTGTCTGACTTATTTCACTTAGCATAATTCCCTCATGGGCCATCCATGTAGTTGCAAATGGCATGATCTCATCTTTTTTTATAGCTGAGTAGTATTTCATTGTGTGTGTGTGTGTGTGTGTGTATACCACATCTTCTTTATCCATGCATCTGTTGATGAGCACTTAAGTGCTTCCAAGTCTTGGCTATTGTGAATAATGCTGGGATGAACATAGGGGTGCATACATCTTTTCGAATTAGTGTTTTCATGTTCTTTGGATAAATACCTAGAAGTGGAATAGTTGGATCACATGGTAGTTCTATTTTTAGTTTTTTGAGAAATCCCCATACTGTTTTCCATAGTGGCTACACCAGTTTGCATTCCCACCAGCAGTGTATTGGAGTGATGGGACAAATTCTGTAGAAATTTTATAAGCCTACAATTAAAAATCAATGGAAAAACAAGATAATAGGATTTCTAGGCTGAAACAGCTAGCTGTCCCTCATTTACTTGTCCTGATTTCTCATAGAAGTTATTCAAGAAAGACACAGTAAGAAACATGGCTGTAAAAGCAATGGGAACTAGGTATGCTAATCAAGTTGTACCTGAAACACAATAGCAGAAAGTTAGTCAGAGGAAAGCTCTAGCCATTAGATACTAAACCACTGTCTCAGGAACATATGGACATCAACATCAGATATCCATTTAACATGTATTTATTGAACACTCACTATGTTCTGAAAACAAGCCAAACTCTAGAACTTGATGGAGAGAAAGCACAATTCTTGCTCTCAAAGAGCTTACTGTCTAATGGGGAGGATATAAAAAAGGTAACCAGGAAGTGTCAAGAGTATATTTAAGGGCAGTACATGAGATGCATTGGGAGTACTCAGAAGGGACATCTAATCAAGCTTAGAAGACTCAGAGGGGTGCATCTGAATATGATATGTGACAACGTAAAACAAAATTAAGAACTAGCTAGAAGGTGGTGATTGGAGATGGTGGCGGTGGTGTGTGTATGTTTAGCGATGTGTTGTATAGTGTAGTAGAGTCGGATGAGAGGATTGGAAAAGATGGTGAAAAAGTTCTAAGGCTGAGTGAGTAGCATGTGCAGAGGCTTGGAATTAGGAAGGACTATAAGTAGTTGGTGGAATTATCATTTGGTAGAATAAGGGTGGAGAGTAGAGATTACTAGCAGAGTGATGAACAATAAAGCTACACTAATAATCAGAGGCCAACTGCAAAGATCTACTATACCATCCTGAGAAAGTTTAATCAGGGAATGATGTGATTATATTTGCACTTTAGAAACTCAGCTACAGAGTGGAGGATGGATTGGAGTGGGGACAGGCCAGTGTGAAAGAGACTAGTTAGGAGGGTGAAGTAGAAATTTATGCTGGCAGTGATAGTGGCCTGAACTAAGGTAGTTGGTAGAGGAATTGAAAGCAATAAATATATTAAAGAGATATTAAATAGAAATTACAACATTCAGAGAAGATATACTAAAAAGAAAATAATTAGCTCTTGGTAATCAGCTGACATAGATAAGATATCAGGAAGAAGGATTCATTAGAATGATATGAGAGATTTTGACTGGGACAAAGGAGTAGACTACATCAACCTTTCAGATCAGGAGGAGTGTATCTGAAGAATGGAGAGAATGGCAAATTTAGTTTCAGATACGTTCAGTGTGAAATGCCTGAGGGACAAGTAGAGACCTTCTCTAGTAAGCTACATATCTGGGTCTGGGAAGAAGAAATGGTGTGGGGTAGAAATTAAATCTATGGAAATGGTTGAAATCATCTAGGGTGAGCAGGAAAAGTGATATGAGACAAAGGCTGATGGTAACGCCTTGAAAAACATAAGGATGAAGCAGAATAGGAGCCTATTTTGAGACTGAGTCAGACTAGCTAGAGAGGTGGGCACAAGCTCAATTGTGGCATAACAGAAAGGGTTCCAGAATTGCTAGTATAAAATCCTTAACTGATTACAAATGAGCTAATATTTATAAAGCACATAGAATAATGCCTGACCCATGGTAGATTGTCTCTAAATGACATCATATGATGCTGAGAAATCAAGTAAACGTAACTAAAATGTCCCTCAACATCACCAATCTGGCAATACAAATGCAGACATCTTAGCAATGATACCGCATTTTCTCCTTTTGTCTGTATCTGGATGTGCTTTTCAGGAATCCAGGTTCTGGGACATCCCTTTCAAGGACTGCTCCATGTCCTCCAGCTCCTGTAACTGTATGGCATATGCCTTGTTGGTCACTCCTAATTTGGCTCCCTCTTATCAATGTCTTCTACTTAGGAAGGTACCTCACTATCACCTCTACTAAGTGAGACAACTGTGTTAATCCAATACTCTCCTTTCCAGTGGTCACAGATGTCTTATTCCTTGCCTTAGTCCTTGTCTTAGTCCTTGAAATTGTAAAGTGTTATTTGAACTCATTGAGAAAGGTGGCAGAACTTAGCTGGAAGGAAGAAGGTGGTGTCAGGTTTATGATGATATTAAGTGAATGAAAGCAAGTGACTAGAGGCTGGCAAACACTTGTGAAGAGGGGTACAGGATTGAAAAGATGGAGAGCAGAAGTATCAGTGGCACAGAGGTTTGGACATAAGAGAGAAAGTGAATCATCTGGAAGCCATACTGTGAATGAAGAAGAGGATAAGATCACTTCTACTCCCAACATCGAAGTATGTAGAGCATGCAAGAATGATTGTCAATGGAAAGAGTACCCTCAGAAATGAACCAGGTTTTACTCAAGATAAGAGTGAAATATACTATAAAGAGACAGCATACAGAGAATTTGCTTACTATGGAAAAGCCAGAGGGAACCAAAAAAAGAAAAAGAATGTATGGAGAAGAGAGCAGTGAGAGGATGGACTAAGGAAAGGAAGAATAGGGCTGTGTGGGGTTGACATTAAGAAGAAGGTGGGCAGAGCTGGAGGACCTGACCCAGGAAGAGAGGGTGCCAGCTTCTTAGGAAATGGACACTAGTGGCATAGCTTGATTCTCCTCTCAAGGGAGACAATGACAAAGTAAGCAGTCACAATCCCTTTCTTCCTCAAACTATGAGTTATTTTCTGGGATTGGCGGAGATGTTTTGCCCCCTCTTAGGACCTCTCTCAGGTTGTCAGGCTGGATTTGTTTCACTTGTCTATCCGCAGGGGCAATTGGTCAAGGTAGTACCAAGAGGCTCGCAAATGGATCACCTCAGTGTCATACATGTTACTTTCAGAGAGTAGGCCATCTCCTCCTTTGGGCCAGCATCATTTATCTTGCCAAGATGGCAACCATCTCAAATATAGTTAGGTACCTTTACACTTTCTGTCTTAGAATGTGCTCCCTGTTTACTCAGGCACTCCCAACAGAGAATGGGAGCAGATTTTAACCTATTTTGTTCAATTTTATTTCCATTATCCTAGAGAAGGGTTTCTCAGTAACAAGATTATTCACATTTTGACCTGGATAATTCTTTGTTATGGTAGTGGGCTGTCTTGTGCAATGTATGATTTTGAGCAGCATCTCTGATCTCTACCAGGGATGCTAGTAGCATGCCTTGACTGTGACAACCAAAATTGTCTCCAGATATTGTGAAGTATCCACTGGGGAACAACACTGTTTCAGTTGAGAACCTAGAGAAATTGTCCTACAGTTAACTGAGGATTAGAGTCTTGGTTTCTCCACAGTCCTACTAGATTTTCATGCAAATGTCACGCTGGTCACTTGACCTGGTGAATCAGGATTCTTAGCGGTGCATGCAAATTAGATGTTCTCTTTCACAGCCTCCGATGCCCTGTACCACCTGGATCATAAGAAGGAAGCCGATGTTAAGACATTGCTGCAATGAAAAGATGTGTGGTTGACTCTGTTCAAACACTGCATCTGAAATCACAAGGCCTTTTAGACCTAGGTACATTTAGGCTTTCCTTTAACCAGTATATCAGGTACGATACAAGAAGCCTGTCTTCCACTGAATCATTTACTAAGGTCTACATTCATTTTCACATTCCAGTAACCATAGATTTTTTAAAAAATTGAGATTCCTTAAATTAAAATATTGGATATTTTAATATTTAAATGCATGGGGATTTCTGAAGACTTTTCTCATTCTGCCCTCTGACTTCTAACAATTTTAATGCTCCACTGTCATTTACTTGCCCAGATGTTAGTAACTTTGGAATAAGACAATCAACTTTACTCCCTGCGACATTCTTTTCAAAAGAATTAACATACTTTCTATTACCTGGATGGAACATGTCCTGATAAAACTTTTCAAAATTTTTGAAAAAGTCAATTATTGACCCCAAAACATTTAGGATAACTTGCCTTTGGAAGGAAGGGAGAAAAATAGAGTACGTTGAAAATGACCAAAAATGACTCATCAAGCCAAGAAATGACTAAACCATGAATAATATCCTCCTGGTTATACTAAGTAAGCCTTGGGAAGCCTCTGGACATTGCAGTCCAGTCTTGTTTTCCGGGTCGTAGTAGTGATTGATTCAATTTATGTACTAAGAAGTAATTCATCATGAGGGATAAAATAAGAACTCTTTGACTTGGGAAGAGATTCTGCAATATTTCTCTGAAATATTTTGATGATATTCTTTTTGATAATATTGATTTGCAGGATCCAAGAGAGTAGAAAATTTTAAATCAAGATCCTTGGAGACTTTTTTACCAAGAATAAAAATACTACAAACCAATTAAATTATGTCAGCACTTTATAGACCATAATAAACTAATCATCATTTTTAAGAGGTCTAAAAAAATCAGTTACAGTTCTTTGAAAAATTAGCTAGAGTATCTTCCTAACTAATTAATTAATTAGACTATCTTCCTAAGAAAAAAGATAAGTAGATAATAATTTATAATTCACCACACCAAGGGTAAATAGTTTTTGTAAGGCTTCTTTAAACATTAAATATGTAACAAAAAATTATTTTTAGTTTGCACTTAAAATTTAACACCCATGTAACAATTTAAACTTTTTTTAATTAAAAAAATTGAAGATGGAAATGCAAACCTGGATATTATATATGATACATTAAGGTCATGCATTTTTCTCAGTGCATCATTTCCTTGTAATCTGAAGAAGATACTTGTGCATACCAAAAATTATGAAAACCATGTTTAAAAATGCAAAGAATGTGGGGCTGGCTCCGTGGCCAAGTGGTTAAGTTCGCGAGCTCTGCTGCAGAGGCCCAGGGTTCAGATCCTGGGCGCGGACATGCCACCTCTCGTCAGGCCACGTTGAGGCGGCGTCCCACATCCCACAACTAGAAGGACCAGCAACTAAGATATACAACTGTGTACGGGGCGGGGGGGCAGTTGGGGATATAAAGCAGAAAAAGAAAGATTGGCAACAGTTGTTAGCCCAGGTGCCAATCTTTAAAAAAAAAATGCAAAGAATATCATTTAAAACTATAGTTTAAAGAAATCCCAAAGTCAACACAAACAAATACACACATCGGGTGATTTTTTTCTCTTGCATTTTAGCTTCCAACTTCACTAATTGTTTTAAGTAACTTTTATAGAAAACTATCCCTTTGCATTACTTACAATTTCTGTGTAGAGTCTTCTTTGATTTAGATTTTCTTATAACTGATAATGATACTCTCTTTAGAGGTGTTGAGAATTAATTCAAGAAAATTCTTAACTCTGGAGAATGAATGGATTATTCAAAAAACATTAATGCTTCAACAATACGGAGGTGATGGGGAAGCAAGCCAGAAAGTTAAGCATACAAGAGGGCTGACAAACATGCTTCCTTTGCCCCCTGCTTCTGACTCTGTGCCAACCATTCCTGGAATAATGGCAGAGAAAGGTAGACCTCCAAAGTCACAAAGCCCCACTTGCCTGGCAACAGTGACTCTTTCAAGACCCACTCCTACCCCCTGATGAGTTGCTCCACCTCTTGTCAACCTGCTGATCTTACTGGATTCCTGACAACTCAGTACTGGACTCCATTATCATGATCTAGGGAGGAAAATGCTTTGCATCTCAAATGCTTGGAAATCTAAACCTTTATCACGTGGCAAAACTGTTCTCACTGAAATAAATTGTTTCCTAAAAGTTATCTTTTTACCACTGGGTAAATTGTCTTGAGCAAATTATGAACTGCACATTAATTTGTGTTTGTTTATGTGATTTGGGAAAAGTGATGTTCAGATGATTCAACTCTTTTCAAATGTATCTCAAATTTCACATATCTACATTACTTACAGGTAAAAACAATAGATCATTTCATTATCAATATCTTTTCCTTTACATACACATCTTCATCATAAATCAAATTTATTCTAAAAAAATGTAGGGGAGGAAGAAATTTTCCTCTACCTTTCTAAGTTCTTCTGGCTGGTCTAAGAATTAAATGGACATGAGACAGAATAACAGGAGACCGTCAAACAAAGTTTAATAACATATATGCATGGGAGAAACCCAGGAAATCTGAGCAACTTGCCAAGACAGAAGCCACTACCTTAAAGACAAAGGAAAATGTTGGGGGTCATGGTTTGGCACTTCAAAGAGGAGGGAGGCAATTCTTATGGAGAAGGAAAAGCAAATGCTTGGTAAACAAATGTTTGCCATGCTTTGCAAAGACAATGGGACATGGAGAGTACTTTGACCAAACGGGCCTTGCTAGATTCCTCCCTGTCTACCACACCTAGTTCACATTATACTTTATTTATCTATGATGATGGCTCCTTCCTAGAACAGGCCTTCTATCTTAAATACTTTTAGGTAGTCAAGCGGAAAGTCAAAGTTTCTTCTTGAGTCTTTTGTTCTAAAAAAATAATCAGCTCAAAATAGGCAAGCCAAAAAGATACATTCTGGGGTGGCAAATTCTGCTCCCCTACAAAATAAATTCCTGAATTAAAAAAAAAATACATGAGATTTAATTCTTTCCACAAATAGGAAATATAGTGCCGTGATTTAGAGAATAAACTTTGGAATTGCATCAACCTGTATTCAGTTCCATTTACTAGCTGTGGGCCTTGAGCAAGTTATTTAAATTGTTTCTCAGCTACAAAATGGAAATAACATCATATGTGCTTCATAAGTTTATGTTCTGATTAAATAAAACAATGCATATAAATTACAAGCCATAGTGCTTTTCAAACAATAAGCACTCAGTAAGTATTAGCTATTTTTATAATTGCATAAGAATTAGTTATATGTCTATATATGGAATAGAAATAAAACCTGAGCAATGGATACGTGGAAAATATATATATGTTTTTTTCTTCCCAAAGCCCTGGTACATAGTTGTATATCCTAGTTGTAGATCCTTCTAGTTCTTCTGTGTGGCATATAACCTCAGCATGGCTTGATGAGCGGTGTGTAAATCTGCTCTGGGATCCGAACAGGTGAGACCCAGGCCGCCAAAGCAGAGCACATGAACTTAACCACTATGCCACTGTGCCGGGGCCCAAAAATATTTTTTATAAATGTATCTACTTTGCTTTTTATTCATCTCGGTTTCTAAACTGGGGAATTTTTGATGGTGAAACAAAGGCTGTCTCGGTTTGGAGGAGGGAGAGTGAGTTAGCCTCAGATTGAAGGCTCAGGAATTATTCACCCTCCTGGTTGTGGAATGGTCTCTGAGTTAACCTAGACCTGACTGTGTTTAAAGTCTGAAATGAGATACATTTTTCTCAGTTTTCCTGAATGTAATCTTTGCCTAAAGTATTGAGCAAATGAAAATGATGAGGATAAAATTATTTTATCTAAAAGCAAATACTTCAGAGTTATATGTTCTGTATGAATAATTTATGCTCAGTTAAGAAATTTAATATACAAATAAAACAATAATCATATTGATTTAATATAATCTATAGTAGAAAGTAAAATTAATTTCACTTGGAAGAGATATGAGGAAGATATAATTAATGTAATGACCTTCCGATTATGAACCTCAAATGAACCATAAATCAATATGCCATGTAGAAAAATGGAAAGGTCTGATATGAGCAATGTTATTTTCTTCCCCCCAAAAAACTAATTAAACTGAAATAAAAAACATATGCCTAATATAAAAATTCATAATATTTAATATGGTATATTCTGTATTTTAATATCTCCGCATATGGGTTTTCACAAATATGATTTCATACATGTTTACTAAGTATCTTGATTCATTTAATTATGCTTATTCAATAATTCTAAAAGCTATATTCATAGACTGAAATTTAAAAGAGCAAAAGATTAAATATCATTGTAATAGTTGTTGATAAAAGATGATAAAATGTACAAATAGGTCTTGTCTTTCAAATTCTTTCAGGGGTGTTATCCTTGAAAATTCCCAATATTGATTGCTAACCTTGATGTCCCAAAATGTTTACAAAGGGAGGGCCCTGGGAATGTTTGGGTTTAGGAGTAAGGGCTGACTAGATCCTCCTCAGACTGGAATCCCTAGGAGAGGAGCAGGCCCAATGCCTAGATTCCATTATGGAATCTGAAGTGGGGAAGGTGACATTCCTCTTTCTGGTGGCATGATTCTGGTGACTAGAAGGCAATACTGGGAGTTGTACCTTGAATCTGCACATTGGTGCCTAAGTTGTGGCAAGAGACTCTTCAGTACTAAAGTTTGACAAAGAACAGGAGCCAAACATGGAGGATCATGGGAACTGGAAAGCTCAGAGCAGTTGACTGGAGAGGATTAGTGAGGTGGCCTGGTTTACCTCCAGAGACAGTGAAGAGATGCCAGGGTGGCTTTCTGTCCATTCATGACAAAGGCTGTAAGCATGTCAGATCACTAAGAAACCAGAATGGAAAAGAGATGAAACACCATTTCTTGATGAGAAAAAACCTGAACATTTTATGAAGTATCATTTATTCAACTTCTCAGACTATGCATTTTTTTTTCAGTCATTCATTTGTTGTTACTCATTCACTCAGCAAATGCATCAAGCTCTCACAAGGTCCATGTAAGAGATCTCCTCCTGACTAGCTCAAATGCCTTATACCCACTGGAAGCATCAGTCCATTCAATCTCCGGGGTAGCAGATAAACTCTTTTTACTAGGTTTTCCCAAAGTTTTTACAATTCCTATAGTGCCAGCAAAGGAATTATTTTTGCTCGAAACTTCCAGTGTTTTCTTAAGGGACTTTGACTTCCTAGTAGGATTTGTGAACGGTATTGCTGCAGATGCTCTGATTTCCAGTACTCATCTAAACAGAGAGTTCAAGAGTAGCTCTAGTGAATAGATATGATTCTTCACAAATCTAGGTTACACTTTTATCCAGAGGTGCTAACTCGGAGTACTCATTAGAAAGTTTAGGTTAGGCATAATGTGGGGCCAATAGAGGACCAAGAAGAGTGGGATTAATGTCCAGGCTGGTCTGGGACTTTCCCATCATGAAACACATCCATGCACAATAGTGGGGGAGATATTATATGTTCTAAGGACTGTTAGGTTATAAGACCTCTGGAAAATAACGAGCTGCAAATTCTCCTGCTCTTTTGACAAGGATCCCTAATTTATATTGTGCTCAGCTCAGGTGAATGATGTAATTATAGTGTTGGGTTTTTTAGGGTAGCTCCTATTGCCTTACAATTTAGTTCTTTTTCAGTATTTGTGTTTATACATCATTTAGGAAAAAGTAAGAGAGAATAAAAAGGAAGTTAAAAATAATGAAGTGGGGGACACCGTGATGCTTTACAGAACCATATAAAACCAGATGTATTGATGATGATTAAGAAGGAAAGAGAGAGAGTCAAGGAGAACAAGAAAACAAAGAAAGACAGTGTGATAGTGAAGGAGCCTGGCAGTGCGAGATGGGGTGAGAAGAGAGATGGGCAAACTGATTTAGGTCTGAAAAGCACCTTTATCTGCTTTGAATTCTCTAATTTTTCCATTCAATGTGCACAGTCTTATAGTTTTTCAAAATTTGTTGAGTTTGGAAAAAATTCCGGATAAGAATAGCCGGATACAGTATTCAAGGTCACTTCTTCCAGGCTCTATTCTGACTGCCGAAATGAGCTGGAATGCTGATAACAGAAGCAGAGCAGTTTCCAGGATTGACTGAGGCTCTACAATTACCATTTTTTCTAACAAAGCCCTCATTTCCTGATGTTCGCACTACTGAAAAAGAGGTTATCTTTAAGTTTATCCTTTTCTAATTTAAAGGAAGACTGTGCCATTGAGCGGAAAAGCAGGTTTCCTTTGTGTTTTTTAAATGTATATTTAGATTGCTTTCCTACTTAGTATTTATGCTATGCATACGTCTTTCATAGATGAAAATACTAAAGAATCAAAAGAGCTTCATAATATGCTTACCATTAACATTCATTAAACTAGAAAAAAAAATCTGGAAACAGTATTTTTGGTCTAGGGTTAATAAAGTCTTCGCAATAAACACTTGGTTGCTAGGAGTCATATTACTTATATAATTAGCCTAATGAAATTTCTGGCCTTTGCATTTTTGTACCACTTTACTACAGCATAATTCCAATGATAAATACTATCAGCTGACAATGCTGAGAGTCAGGCTCAGTTTCATCTCGAAAGTTTTCCTCTTCTCCTCTCCTTAACTTACCTAATTTAACCTTACTTGAGCCCCATCCAAGTTCAGCAGGAGGCTACTTCTTCTGAATTTGAATCTTGCTTCTGTAGGTTTCTTAACCTCTTTGAACCTCAGTTTCTCATTTATGAAACAGAGACAAAAATATCTCTTACATCTGGCTGTTGTCAAGATTTAATGGAATAACATACGCTAGCTTTTTTTCTCAATCAAATACCTGTTTTAAATAAACCATATACTCCAACTATTGTTTCTCAACTTTTAGCTCTAGTAACTTCCATGAAGCCTCTGTCTGGGAAAAGGAGGCAAGAAAATTTCTAGGAAAAAAAAGCTTCTTTTCCTTTAGAGTGCTTGTGCTAGGTTATAAATCCTGTAAGGCAAATTTTAAGTGTCACAAAATGGGAAAAAAAACCCTTAAATATAATATTTAGAAAGAAAGAAATGCAGAAATAGATATTTATGGAAGCTATCAATATTACCATCTTTATAAATAGCTATAATTGTCTTCTGCTGAAGGCAAAAAGTAAGTCAAATGCAAATGATTGGCTCCTTCTCCACACACCCCCCACACGCATACACACACATCTTGAGCTGCCTTCGGAGAGAGACCTCCCCCTCTGCTTTTACACATGCCTTCCTCTAGGAACCAGACCAGATGTTGCTGATTGTTAAACAGGTCTTATTTAAGTTCAACCGGAACTATTAGCATTAAAGCCAAAAGAGTTTTGGAATCTTGATATTAAAGGAAGTTTCTGCTTTTTTAAAATGTGCACATATTTGGAACAGACTGGAAAAGGACAAACAAGCATCATATATGTATTGCAAAAAGAACAATAATAGAAACCACTAAAAATTCCACTTGTATTCTCAGTGATACAATTTATTCTGTCATGATTCAGCGCTCCTCATTTATTGTAATAACCACAATTTCAATCTGTTTTCATCATGAACATCTCTTTTTTAAGTCTTTATATTTTAAACTATATTTTAATATTTTAGCTTTAATTGTGATGGAGTTTCAACTCAATATTATGATGATTTATTAATTACAAATTCTTTCTGAAGGCAGCTACTTATTTCTCTGCAATTTATAGCCTTTTAAACCTACTCAGATCAGCTTTGAAATATATAATTATGCAGCTTAAAAGTCATTTGTAATAATCATATTTCTAAGATCATCTTGTATTTTAAATATAACTGTAGTAACATTCAAACTACATCACTAATATTATTTGGAGTGAATTTCAAAAAACTACATTACTCATTCACTTTTTTACTTTAATATTGTCATCATACAGATCACACAAAGGATTTTTTTCCCTGGAGGGCAGTCTTTAAATTCAACAGCTAGTAGTATTAAAAGGCTATTGGGAATTGTTGGGGGAGGGCTGGATACGTAGAGAGAATGTAGAACTGAACAGAAGCTCAGGCACAGGGAAAAATACCTCCTGTGTATAACAAATAGACAGTGTATCATCTCATTTGTACCTCAAGACAACCCACAAAGACCTCTATAGAATAGACAATGAATGTCTTTAACTGTAATGCTATGGAATTCACTGTGGCTGTTTTAATATTTGTGGCAATTTCAGTTGGAGTAAATATAGATAGATAGATAGATAGATAGATAGATAGATAGATAGATAGATAGATAAAGCCTTAGGAGCTTTTCTATATGTATTGTATTAGTGTGGGGTGAAACAGCTGTCATTTAAGACAGCGAGCTTAAGCAACATATAGTGATATGTGAAAAAGGAATTATTTTTCTTCTATTGGCTTTAAATAGAGTCAAAAGACTTTATCTATGATAAGCAGATTTTTAAACATAGAGTTATGAAATTGAAGGCATATGTAGGAAGTATTTTCTTTTAGATCCCTTTTCACTGTTTCAAACTGGCTTTTATTTCCTACTCATTTCTATGATATTTACATTCAGGTAGCTGAGTCAGCAAAGGGGTTATTAAAACAGACTTGTAATGGAAATGATTTGCTCAGGGACCCCTGGCAGTAAAACATTCAGCACAGTGGTGCAATGCTAAATGGTTTGCATGTTGGTGGGACGAAGATACTACAGTTCTGTATTTCCCCTTGCTACTTCCTACTTCCATTACCGCAGATGGAAATAAACTGACTGAAGCTTACAACTGAGATAGAGAATTATTACTTTTCACATAAACCCTTTAAGCTTCTACGGAACAATATTTTCTAGCCTTTATAAAAACCCAGTAATAATCTCTTCCCTCCTTCTGACATATAAATTGTATTGAATTTTTAATTTCACTAATGATGTCAGAGTACACAGTGGGCATGTTCTGTGATATTGTAAACATCTTAGATTAAAAGAAAATGTTTTTGTTCTAACATCAAGAATAAATACGTCAGGGCCAGCCCGGTGGTGCAGCAGTTAAGTTTGCACATTCTGTTTCAGCGGCCCGGGGTTTGCCAGTTCGGATCCCTGGTGCAGACCTATGCATAGCTTGTCAAGCCATGCTGTGGCAGGCATCCCACATACAAAATAGAGGAAGATCACAGATGTTAGCTCAGGGACAATCTTCCTCAAAAAAAATAATAAAAGAATAAATATGTCAATTAAATAGAAAGTAGTCAATGATCCAGAAAAGGGAAAACAAATGGAAACACAAAATAAATTCTTAGAGCATTGTTCTTCCCCTAGAGGCTAAGTTCCAGATACATCGGCCTAGTTTCTGTTCCTCCTACTTAGTAATATAGTAGACTTGTTCCTGTCATAGGGTCTTTGAACCAGCTGCAGCTCCTTGTCATTCAGACCTCAATTTAAATATACATTCAAAGAGAGTCCTCTGCTGATACACACAAACCAAAGAAGTCACTCAATTACACACTGCATATCACTTTGATTTCTTGTCCTTACAGCATTGATCATTTCATGAAATTATCTTATGCATTTGTTTGCTCATTTGTTATCTTTCTGCTTTCCCATTCTACTCCATTCTTCTACCAACTAGAATGTAAAATCCAGGAAAGCAAGAACCCCGCCTTCCTTGTCTGCTGTTTTATCTCCAGTCTGGTATTAGAATAGTGATCAACAAATCATAAGTGTTCAATGAATATCTGTTGAGTACTTGGAAACATATTACTTCTTAGTAGATGTTATGTTTAGAAAATAAAGCTAGCTATATTCTGGCAAATTCCAAAAAATGTAATTCATGTTTTTCATTACTTGTTTCTATGAGATAGGGTAATTTGGAGTTATTTTTGTATGTATTCGGTTGCACAGTAGGTTGGGGGAATTTATATATTCACTGATTTAGCAATTTGGCTTCAATGCATATCAATAACAATAGATACCATACACTGAATACTTGTTCAGGTCCTGTGCTGAACATTCCCATGCCCTCTCATTCAATCTCCTCAAATGCCCAATGATAGTAAATACTATTACTACTGTCATTTCATATATGTGGTCACTGAGGACTATCAAGGTTAAAAATCTCCCCAAAGTTGCTCTGCTGATAAAATGTGGAGCAAGGATTTCAGTGAATGGAAGTGGTATACATTCTTATAAAATATTTCTAACAAGCTACTTGCATAATGCATTCAGCAAAGTGTTATTTCAGTGAATGGAAGTGATAACCACATATAATGTTTGTAGTGAAGAGTGTAAGAATGTCTAAGGACTTTCAAGGATGCTAGGAACTAGTGGCATGTATAATGCCGGTTCTGTGGAACGTGCAAAGCCAGCGATCTTAATCACTACATTTTATGACCTCTTACTGGATCAACTGTTATGTCTATGTATATTTTCCTCATTTACACAGTAGGGCCATAATTTTCTTTTCCATAATATATGCCTTCTGTTCAAGCAACAGTCAGTTGTATGATGTTTTCTCCCAGTTTTTAGTTTTGTTATTGTTTTGTTGAAGTAGAGATGTGCACTATCTAATCACACGTTTTCTCTTTTAACCAAGGCTGGGGTAGTCTGTGAGTATAGAGAACGTGAAGGGAAAGAATTCAAATGGTGACCTACTTCTGTGATGGCATTAGCACACTGCCTAACCAGCACACATTCCCTGTAAAACTCTGTCCCATGTATTATACTGTCCTATGGGAAATTGGAGATGGGGTTTCAGATGCTGGAAATAATGTACTCATCCAATGGTTGCTTAATTCTTGAAAATGGACTTACATGCTATACTCAGTCAAGGAATTAATAAGACTAGAGTCCATCTTATGTTTGGTTTTCTTTCAAAATGCATTCATTTTGATTAGGACATTTGAAGAAATAGCCTGGTATCCACCATGCGAGTAAGGCCTCCACTGAAGGCAATCATTGTGATTATGACAAAGAAGAGAAAGAAATGCAAATGGGAAGGATGGTAACAAGGAGAAGAAAAGAAAAAGAAATAGCAAAAGGCAGAGAAGAAGAAAGAGAGAAAGCTTAGGGGCATAGAAAACAAAGGGGAAATATTTTATTTACCTTTAAAAACATTTGCCAAATATTTTTTTAAAAAATCATGGAATCCTTTTCTCCGAAAAGTACTATATACAGGTACTTGTATACTTCTATATATTCTGCAAAAATTAAATACTTGCAGTTACTTGAATTAAATACCTATAAACACCTCAAAATTTTTAACAGTTAAGGGAAAAAAACCTTTTAGTGAGAGCAATCTCCCAAAAATGTAAATGTACTAATAGGACTTGATGGGTTTTATAGAGTAATGAGTGGCAGAATATTTAAGGGTGTAAATTCATGGAAATTGTTGAGGCATAACTTACTATTTCCCTGGAGATGTAAAGCCACTGTCATTTTTAATTTATTTTTGTTAATGAACACATATTTAATATGGTAGCACATTCTATATGCCTCAGCCCTTATGCTTCTCTTTAAAAAATTGTTTTTCAAGAAGCAGTTAATAGTCTAGGCACTAGGCATACCTTTCCTAGAAGAACATTGAACGTTAACACAAAGAACACAGATAGGCCTTCATTAGAAGAAAAATACCAAATTGAACAGATAACATAAGAATCACAGCTTATGCCCCAAATTGGAAGAGCAGGTGAGTCATGTTATTGCAAATAATACAGCATTAATCTGGACATTATAATTATAAGGAAAAAGTGACTTTTTATAGGTAATCTAATACTGTAGCTGTATGATCTGATTTTTATCAAGGTGTGGTATTTCTAAAAGAACCAAGTTAATGCATAGTTCTTAAAAGTTTAGATTTGAACCACTTTTAAGCAGATCCTCATTGTTTACAGTCGATGCTCACATGTGTTTATATATAAAAGATATACAGCTTTAGAGATTATATAATTTACATAAAAAGTTCAACACCTGTATCTCTTTTGATGAATCTTTAAGAAAAGAAGTTTCCAGAATGTGTACTTGCTTTAAGCACCCAGTAACATGTTGACCTATATTTTGAGGCTGTCATTTTTTGCAGGATATAGATAAAAATAGAATTGCCTCAAAAATTTATGCCATATAAAAATATTGAGTGAACTATTCACATTAACATAACCATTAGAGTTCAGAAAGAATCGTGATTCAGTTTAAAGTTGCTGGTGGTTCTTTCAGTCTGTTTCTAATTGTTGTGTCCCCTAACTATTAGCTGCAAGGTTTGCACCCAGCATTAACTTAAACGACTTTTACAACATAGAGAACTTCTGCAAAACAGTACATTAGCTTCTTTATTCAGGCATTTTATTTGGACATAGGATTTCAAAACCAAAAAATTGTTTTGGTATCAATAACTAAATACAAAATTAACTAAACTAGAAGTTGACTAGAAAATTATGTGACTTTTATTCATCTCTTGAGTGTTAAGAAAAAAGAGAAATTACAGAACTGTAATTATTCATTTTTATGGTTCTCGGGAATATGTGTCCACACTGTTATTTTCTGTGAACAGAGATTCTCAAATATATGGGCAGTATAAATATTTTCTATTACGTCCATATAAATCTGGGAAGACATTTAAGACTTCTGAGTTAACAGTCTCATCTTATTTTAATAGATCTAAAAAAATAAAATGTGTAGGGGGCTGGCCCCGTGGCCTAGTGGTTAGGTTTGGCATACTCCACTTTGGTGGCCTGGATTCAGTTCCTGGGCACAGACCTACAGCACTCATCGGCGGCCATGCTGTGGCAGTGACCCACATGCAAAATAGAGGAAGACTGGCAAAGACATTAGCTCAGGGCCAATCTTTCTCAGAAAAATAAATAAATAAATAATAAATTGTTTAGATTAAAGATAGTTTTATGAATTTAATGCTTATTAAAATAATATTCCCAAACACAAGATTATTTGAATACCCAAAAATTAACAAATATTTATTAAACTCAAAGAATGAAATGATTGTTTTGCTGCCACTTATCTAACAAAGCTTAAGTGGTCAAGCAAGATATATTTTTTAGAACTCAGGCCAATATAATATCTGACAGGAATCCTTCGTTGACAACCCACCCGTTAAGTCTGGATTATTTATGCCTATGTTATATAATACAAAATATCCCATTTTGCATCTCTTTTAGCCCTTATCACACATTTTATAGTAACTGTCTATTTACTTATTCATCTTTCCTATTAGATTCTCAACTCTTCAGAGTATATCTTATTTCTCTCTCTCCATGGTTTAGCACTCTGCCTAGCATATTGCCAATGTTCATTGAATATATGATTTTGTACTGTTATTCAGTGATTTATTACTCATTTAACAAATATTTAATGAAGGTCATAATGCACAAGGCACTCTTCTAGGCATGGTTGGGGGGGCAGAAATATCCCTGTCCTCATTATCTTTTATTTTACTGGGGAAAACAGACAATAAACAAGAATAAATGCCTACAATATACACTGTTTTAGACAGAGACAAAGGTTAAGGAAAAGCAAAACAGGTAAGGGGGCTTGGAAGTGGATGCGAGCAGCTGTGTGGGGTGAACTCCTACTTTAGGTATGACAGCCAGAGCAGGCTTCGCTGAAGTGACGTTTGAGCAAAGTCTGCAAGAAAGTAAGGAAGGACTCCTGCATGTGTCGGGGAAGAGAAGTCACAGAGGGCAATGTACCAACAAGTAGTGGTCGTGGTGCAGAGAGGAGTCAGGAAATGCAGGGCCTGTTGACCGTTCCAACAACATTGACTCTCAGTGAGATGGATGCTGTTGCTGGAATTTGAGCAAAATAGTGACATGATCTGACTTAGACTTTAACCTGATAACCCTGCCTATATTGTTGATAATATACTGTGAGGGGCAAAGGTAAATGTAGAGATCAGTTAGAAGGCTATTGAAAGAACCTAGGTGAAAGAGGATGGAGCTTAAACTAGGTCATAGCACAGTATAAGTTTTAAGAAGTGGTTGAATACTGTACGTAATGTGAAGATAAAGCCAATGGGGTTTGCTGACACATTAGATGTGCATTATAAAAGAAAAAGAGAGACTAAGAATGACCCAAAGTTTTTCAACACAAACAACTGGAAGAATAGAGTTGACTGATTGAGATGGGGAAGACTACATACAGAACAGATTTTGAGAGGAATTCAAAAGGCTTTGTTTATGTTAAGCTTGAGATGCTTCTATATACAAGCAGAGACATCAAGTGGGCAGGTGGACATGAGTTAGGAGCTCAGGGCTGGAGATATAAACTCGGATGTCATCTGCATTCATCATACTAAAACTCTGCGCCTGCATGAGCTCACCAAAAAAATGGTTATAAATAGAAAACAGAAGTTTAAGTCTTGAGTCTTGGAACACTCCAATGTACAGGTCATGGAAGTGAGTTGAATCTAGTAAAGGAGACTGAGAATGAATAGGGAGAAAGTTAGAAATAAAAACAGAGTACTGTGGTGTCTCAGAGCCAAATAGAAGAAACGTTTCAAACAGAAGGAAATGACTAAAATTATCACGTTAATTTATAATTTAGTCACATTTTACTCTTTTCTTTCCTCACCATGTACATCTTACCCTCAGTACTCCTTGGGTTCATTCTATAAAATATATCCATGTAAGTGTGTGCTTCATCAGAGAACCAGAACTAATATGAATGATATGGACTAAGGGATTTATTACAGGGATTAGACTTTATGCAATTGTGGGAGCTGGGAAGAAGTCTATGGAAGCCTGTTGCTACTGCATCTAATGGTGGGTTTAAAGTCACTGAGATCAACAGAACTGGCAGTTGGGAAGAAAATCTTTGTGGACTGAGGGTAAGCTGGGACAAACTGGAATTGTCAGGATAAAGTGAACTTCCAAAAGACAATCTCTACCTACATCAGCTGGAAGACTAAATAAACTGGAACCCTAAAAGACAATCTCTACCTATATCTGTCTTTTGCCATCTCCAATCTCAACATTACAAGCGATATTCAGATAGTGGTAGGCAGAAGGATGCTCCACAATGGAGCTTCCCACGCACTTGTGCAAGCATACTTTGAGAGGATAAAGTAGGAATTCTGGCAGGAGCTGAGGGAGCTGCTGGTGCAGCTGCTGCCTCAAACCAACAAGGTGAGCCAGCAGATCAACAAAAAGGAGCATGAACTGAAACAGCACCTGGTTCCTTACACTAACCTTCAGCGTATAATAAAGCTGCCGCTTCATTTTTTCCTCCCAGATCACATGAAGACTTCTTTTCTGACGATCCTAATGCAGAATCATACAGCAAAGAGAATTCTGGGAAATACAGTTCCAGTTTAGCTAGATCAATACAGTACAAAGTCACTCCAATCCAGAATCCACTAAAGTAAAATGAGGACTAAGAGTTAACTGCTGTAATCATTTGTTGTAGTATGTCTATTATTGGATTGTGATTTCCTCGAAGGCAAAAAGTAACTGCTTATATATCGTTTTTATTGCACTTTACATTGTATTCTAATTATTTGTTTCCATGACTGTCTCAATGGCAAGAATTTTTTCCCCATCTTGGCATCAATATTTGGCTTGTTTAACATCTTCAATACAAATTTGTTGAATGACTAAGATCTCTTCAAATTCTACTTTTCTATGTTTCTAGGTAAAGATGTTTTGCAGATATTAACAACACAAGATCGGTGAGAAATTAACACAGTTAATGTAGTTCTCGAAATAATTTTTAAGCATCGTGTTAGTGAATATGCTCCTGCAGTATGCTTCGACTGACTCTTACCCTGTCACTTTTGTCTTAGTTTTCTAGGAAAAGAATAATGAATATATCATTTGTGTTTTACTTTTGTTACTATGTAGCGTGCCTACATAAATGATTACGCTTTATTTATCTAGGAATTCTCTCCAACCAGGACTACTTGTGAAGTTATTTCATCATGAATTTTGTTGTTTTTCTCACATCTTTTGTTTTTATCATTTCAGATTTTTGTTCAGTATTTACTTCCTATGATTTAATCTTGTACCAGAAATATCTAATGAGCTAAAATCTCATGTTATTTTTCAGAAATGTAGCATTCTATTGGCTGGAACTTTTTTTTAAACAGGGCCACTATATATGGAAAAAGAAGAAGAAAACTAATTAATAACTATTTATTAATGAGTCAAAAGGTAAACCTGATAATACGAAGTACCATATCTCATGCCCAGCATCAGTTAAAGCTCTTGGGGACAGTTGAGTTTATTCTGAGGTCTTTTATATCTTCCTCAGTCTTGACCTGTGCTATGGTCTGAATGTTTGTGTCCTCCCCTAATATTCATATGCTGAAATCCTAAAGACCAATGCAATGGTATTAGGAGGTGGGGATTTGGGGAGGTGCTTAGGTCATGAGGGCCCACCCTCATGACTGGGATCAGTGTTCTTGTAAAAAGAGAGCCCACAGAGATCCTCTGTCCCTTCTACCACGTAAGGATACAGTGAGAAGGCACCAGCCACGAACCAGGAAGAGGGCTCTCACCAGAACACAACCATGCTGGCACGCTGATCTCAGGCTTCCCAGCCTCCAGAACCATGAGAGATAAATTTCCGTCATTTATAAGCCACCCAGTCTATGATATTTTGTTATAGCAGCCCAAACAGACTAAGACAGACCCAGTCTATGATATTTTGTTATAGCAGCCCAAACAGACTAAGACAACCTTCTATGCCATTGCATCAAAGCTCACCACACTGCTTCCTATGACTGAATATTACTCGGTAATGCCTGCAACCTTCATTTTTAAAGTCAATTCAGAAGAAAGATATCTTATGAAAGAAGCTCAAAGACAAAAGACTACCAATATTTTGGAGGAAAATAAAGGGTCTTGAAGGAATAATGAACAATAAGTCTTTTCCACCACATAATAATTTTCGGGAAATGATAAAGAGAGTAAATATTCAGTCATACGTATCATCCCTTGTCTCGGCTGGGCACCCATTATTTTGCTTCCACTAGGCACTGGGGATACAGTGAGGAGTAAATCGGTCATGGGCCCACCATTGGTTTATAGTCTAGTGGGAGAGTTTTCTCTGGTTGGTGGAAGAAGATAAAGTTAAAGAGTTTGAAGCATGAGAAGGATTCAAAGCTGCTGGCTTGAAGAAGGAGGGAGCCATGTGTCAAGAAAACAGAGACCTCTGTCCTACAATTTCAAGGACTGAAATCTGCCAACAACCAGAGAGAGGTTGGAAGCTGATTTGTGTCCTAGAGCCTCCAGATGAGAACTAAGCCTGGCTAACACCTTGATTTCAGGCTTGTGATGTTGAGCAGAAAGCTAGCCATATCTTGCAAGAATTCTCACCTACAGAACTGTGATCTAATAAATGGGTGTTTATTTTAAGCCTCCATGTTTGTGGTAATGTTTTATGCAGCAGTAAAAACTAATAGTTTATCTCTGCTCCCCATGGCACGCTGAAGTGGATAGATTTGGAACTTGTGGATCTACTTCCAAGATGACTCACTTGCACCGCTGGCAAATTGGTGCTGGTTGCACGTGCTGTCAGTCTCTTAGATAGTGTTGAGGGTTGGGGGCATCAGTCCTTCTACATCCGTTCCCTACAGCAGGTGGTTAGGTTCCAAGAGCCATCGTCCCAAGAGAACAGGAGAAAGTGAATGGCAACTTTATGATCTGGGAAATTATATAACATCATTTTCACCATATTCTGTTGGTGGATATAGTCACAAAAGTCTGCTCAGGTTCAAGTGGAAGGGGCATAATCCTTACCACTCAATCAGAATGGTTTCAACGTCTCGTTATAAGAAGTACAGATGGGATGGGATATTTTGTGACAGTGATATTTGAAACATACAGTTACATGTGATTTAATGACTCATTCCTGTCTCAATACTAATTTTGTTTGTTAAAATGTTAACATTTGAAGGAAAAGTTGGAAGTAATGACAGTGAAAAGGAAAGCATTATTACACTCCAGTGGTAGGTTAGGGATGTGAATGGGTTTGGATATAGAATACACATGCAGATAGTAAGTCCCATAATGACAAACGTCAAGAACATTTGTTAACTTTAACATTAACTAAAATTTCTAAAAAATATCCAAGATGTTGAATATGGGTAGTAAAAATATAAATTAATATCTATTTTAATGTAAATGTGTTATTTTAACCCTAGTCAATATGTCATTAACTCAAATTATGTCACTATTGATTTCTTGAACACTTATTCAATATATAGTAATTAACATATAGCATTAACAATAGTTACATTTCCTATACCATGTATTTTGGTTTGTATGGTATGTAAATGCTAAGAAACCATAGAAACTATTATTTGCTCAGATATAAAATGTAGGCAACTTTTTTGTCACAGAGTTAAGTATTTCATTCAGGTTTATTTTTTCCAGAAAGAGAATAAAATGCAATATTGTTTTTATTTACAGAATATAATGGTAAGTAAATATAAAGCAAGAACATCAGTCCTCAGCAGATCTAGACTGCATAAAAATATACAAATTATTCCTCTTCTCTTCTACATTTGGATGATTAAAAATAATTGAATCTCATCACTGAGTGAACTAGACGTAAGGAAACACACTTCAATTTATGACAGCATATGCCTTCATTACCGAAGTTAAAATTTTGGTCAATGTATAGATTTGGCAAAATAAAAATGACTGCCATTTTGCATAACTTCATAAGTGTAGAATTTCACAATATAAGAGAAGCTTTACACAAATGACAAAAACTAGAAAGTGCATTTTTAACATTTTAATTACAATTTACATGTCTGTATCTCCTGCTGTGATGTTTTGTTAAAAAGATCTCATTTGTGAAACTGCCAGCATAGAAACTGACAGATGGTAAGACCAGTTTCCAACCTGCTTAAGTACTGGTTTAACATGGTTTAGATTATTTTATTAGCATTGTCTATTTTTACTATATATCTAAGTAGTACACGAGTACCATTACAGTTTTGTTATAGTTCTTCTATTCTTGTAATGAGATCTATTTATACGATTTATATATAGATTTATTGTTATAGTTTGAGATTTTATCAATATACTATTTTTAGAGATGATTTCACTGAAGATTTCTCTAAAAAATGTGTCAAGTTCTATTTATTTTAACGAAATGCCTACAAACACATAGACGCCTGGGGACAATCATAATAAAACAACTCAAAAGCCCAATAAAAAATCACTTTGATAGATGTAACCCACAGACATCAACAAATGAACCAATTAATTGAGTTAAATATGTTTTACATATTGCAATCAGAAAAAACAAATACTTAAATATGAAAATTATCTCATGAGAAGGTCAGAAATCCTGAGGTAATTAATTTTCCAAAAGACTTCATCAATCACATTTGGAAATAGAAACAAAGATAAGGAAATATACAAAAGGAAAGGTTTCTAGCAGTAAATCTGTTTATAAAGACTCCTTTGGTTTTATGTTGATAAACATTATTTTTAACACAGTTTACTCTCCTTAAAAAATAGATGGGCATAAATTCAGAGAACATCAGTGTCAGTTCTCGCCTCCTTCCATCACCTCAACTTTTCTCAGTTCAATTTTATCTAAATTGGATAGTCCACCTGGAAATCCAAGGATTACCTCAGTTGCTGTGTAACTGATGCCTCTTCACAGCCTCTGCCTTCCATCCTCTCAGGCCATTAAATGGGCTTAGAATTAGATTGCTTTGTCAACCTGGGACATGGAAGCCTAGGGACAAGGACAGTGGCATACATTCACCTTAATAGTCTAGCTACCATGTCTGCCCCATGGGACACATCCTTGGTGTCTGTGTGGTTCCCAGATCAAAGACAGCTCATGCAGTGTGTATTTTGACCCAATCATCTGCGCTTAGCTTCTGTCAAGGATTCCTCTCTGATATGCTGGGCAGTTGACCTGCCTGGCCTTTTAGTTTCCTCCACAGAGCAAGAGCATGAATAGATCCTGCTATTCTGCCACCAGTCAGAATGTCTGCTGCAAAAAGACAATTTACCAAGTATAGCACCCACTGCCAGATTTCTGAAAAATAATTCTATCTAAATTCTAGTCTACCGTGCCCTGTCTTCCTGGCGGTTTGCCCCAATTAATGCCATATTAAGACTCATTTTTTCCTGTGCTCTCTGGACCCTGCCTGAACTGCAGCTGAGTCAATCCTCCTGTCTCCGATCCCACACTTTCTCATCAGCCCTTGCTCTTGAACCAAGTGCAAATTTCAGCCTCCATCTCCATTAAAGGCTCCTGTTGCTCTAGGGTACCATAATGCCACTTGCATTTCACAAAAAAATAATTCATCTTTTAGTAATATGAAAAATATACAGAATGTTAACATCAAATTTAATTTTTTTTTTTTTTTTTTGCATTTCTTTTATACTACTAGGCTAAAGCAAAGGGAAGAAGTGGCCTTCATCAAACTTTCTCCATAAATGACTGCATAATCATGACAGGGTATGAAGTAAATCAAAGAATAATAAAATAGCTAGGAGAGAAAAAAAGAAATGCAACTTTTAAATCTATTTTCTGATACCTCATCTACAAGCATTGTTTGCAAATGCTTTAAAGTTAATTCACTTTCTAAAACATCTTATGAATTTTATTATAGTAATTGGGTTGGAAAGAAAAATTACCTCCCTTACCTTCCCTAGGCACTAATTTTACTTTTTAGGTACCACTACTGAAGAATTTCTAATTTGGTTCATCACTTCGGTGGGAATTCAGTGCACATAAGGGGCACATATGTAATTGGCAACCTAATTTTTCTGCTTTCATCAAATGGTGCAATGCCAAATCTTCATTGAACTTGCCAGTTAAATACACTTGGGAACCAAACAGCAGCAAGCATAAGAGATGAAAATGAACACATTGGAAAGAGTCATTAACTTTCTGTTTTCCTATCACAACAAAAATTGTATCATTGAAAGAGTAGCAAAGTGGGAAATTCTACTTGAAACATTAAACAACCTTAAAAGAGAATAATTCATTCACTTAACTTCCAAAATGTTTATTATAATTTATAAATGGGATTTCTAGTACAGATTTTTTTCAACAAGAAATACAAAATAGTTAAAATGAATCAACTTTTCAGAAGTGTGTTTTAGGTTATATATTTTCATATGTCTTTCTGGTCTAGTGCATATGAATTTTAGATTTTATCTGGCAAAAAAAAATTTTAGAAAATTAAGCAAGAAATGTTGGCTTTATTTAATACCTTAACGAATAAAGGCAATTGACAGATTGTCATGGTTCTAATTATGAATGCAATTGAAAGTGTGAAAATTATAATCAGTTGTGGTTACCAAAAATGCCCTTGAAATATCTGGTCTAATGTGTAATTCTGAAGTATGCAATACAGAGTCATTATTAAATTACCATTATTTTAAAATTAAAAAAAATTTTTATTGAGGTAACATCAGTTTATAACATCATATAAGTTTCAGATGTAGATCATTATATTTTGATTTCTGAGTAGACTACATGACAATCACCACCCAAAGACTAATTACCATCTGTCACTATGCACACGTAATGTACACATGTGCCCACGCGATACACAACAATAAATTATCATTATTGATGACAATTAATTAAATAGAAAGTTGGACAAAAACTTGCCCAATATGATCGAGCATTGTCCTTAAAGGGGGTCAAATTTTTAAAAAATGTCTATTTACAGGTCTTAAATAAACCCCATCTTTATTCGCTAAGTACAAATGTTCAGATCAGGAATCTCTCTTCCATAAAACTTCCTTTTGCAGCGATGCAAGATTCCTTTAGCAAGGACTGTGGAAAAAAGTTTCCTAAATTTTTCATCTAGAAGTCCAAGTAGTTAGCACTTTTAAAATCCCTGCCTAACCCTAAAAACCAAACATTTTGTAAACCGTTCTTGCATTGGAAAAAGGAGGAGGGAGGCAGAAGGAAAATGCCAAAGGGTTGTGGATCCGCTTTTTTCATAATTATCAAAAGCTCTAAAGAAACCAGTGAGACTTTCAACTAAGCCAGGAGTTGTGAAGGGGAGGTGGTATGGACAGTAAGAGCAAGGCAGACTTGGGTTGACTTCTAGCTGCATCACTTAATCTGTATGTGATCTAAGGTGAACTACCTACCTCCCCAAACCCAGCTTTCCTGATCTATAAAACTGAAGAAATGATAATAGCTTTTTCACAGTACATGCACACATTAAATCCCAACATACTTTGTTACACATCCCTTTTCCAGTGCTTAATTAAAGAAGCTAAAATGATATATTTGTCCACTGGTCCCAGCTTCACTCCCCTTTCTTGATTATATGCTTAAGCCACTTTTAGTGGACTTTAATGGACTCTAAACTTTGTATGAGACACGAAAGAATCAGGCAAAAGGAAAATCAATGTGAAAAAGGGAAAAGAGATGGAGAATATATAATGGGCTTTCATATGACAAAAATCTGAGGACACAAGACTGGTCATGACCTCCTAACAAGGGGAGAAGAAATAACAACTGAGTTGTCAACCTTGCTACCACTTCCCTAGCCTTCTAAATGTTAACTTCCTTTTACCACATTTATGAAAAAAAATTGTCCCCCAAAGCAGGGTTGTCTTCATACGAAAATACACATCAACCACTGATACTCATTCAAAAAGTACACCTTGCTTTTACACCCAATATATTAACATCTCAGAAGTCAGATTATGACCAGTTAGATTATTTAGAACACACACACACACACACACACTCCACACAGTTAAATGCATTCCATCTGCTGTATTGACTGCTAAAGATATAAATATATAGGAGTGGAGATAAAAGGGGGATGGATGAGAAGGAGTCCAGGACCCAGGGCAAACCTGAAAGGAAATGAGGCAGGGCAATGAGAGAGAGGATCAAAGGAAAATAAATTAGGTAAGCACCAGCACCATGCATCAGAAATCTTCTCCATCTCTAAACTGGCAAATATTCTCCAGGGGGCCATCAGTCAAATGATGTCAAAATCGTTGCTGGTTCTGTTTGTAAATCTGTGTTGTCAAGGACCTTGTGTGTAGGAACACAAGTTCCACTCCAGGTCATCGTCCCAATGCTTCTATTATCCTACAGAAGGACTGATGCCATAAATGGTTCCTGGGAGGTGTGAGCTGCTTCTGGAAAGAAGCCAGGTTTCCTTCTTTGCTGCCGTTGAGGGAAGAGACATGTCAGGATATGAATACGTTGGGTGAGAAGGAAAAGGGGAGAAAGAACCTCACAATTCCCTCCGTGAGAGGTGGAAGAGGTTTGCAGAGAAAAAGATACAGAGAAAAATCTGTGGTTTGGAGAGAAAAGATACAGTGCATTTTTCAGCAACCCCGCGGTCCCTTCGCAGCGCTTCAGACCCCCGCTCTTGCCCTGTCTTGACCTGCCAATGCACTTGGCCTCGACGTACGCACAAGGAAGGACTGAGAAGAAAGCCAAGTCAGCACGGTCGGGCACGGCTCCCCTGAAACGAAAACTCAGCAGCGGGCCAGCGCTGGTTGTGCGCGCGTTCCCGTGCGAGGCTGCGTGCGTGGTGCCCGGCGGACGCAGTGGGCCCGGCGCCGCCCTCGCCGGCCCGCCCCCCCCCCCCCCCCCGCCTATAAAGGCCGTGCCCGCCGCCGCCCTGCTCCCAGTCGGGAGCGCGGCCTGCGGGGAGGTGGCAGCGGCGCTCCCCGCACAGTCTCACTCCGCGCACTCACACACTTGGAAGCGCCTCCCCGCGTCCCTCCCCTGCCCTCCTCTTGCTCTGCTCTTCTCTCTCTCACCACAAATAGTCGGCGACCGACTGCCAATCCGCCTCCCTCCCTCTCTCTCTCCACAACATGACTGACTGGGAAGCGGTGGCTCCGGCAGAGCAGCTCTGCTGGCGCAGGCAGGAGGAGGAGGAGGATTATTAAATAACGCAGCTCGACTCTGCAACTGGGAGTGGAGAGAAGGAGCCCAACAGCGAGAAGGGGAGGGAGGGCAGAGGAGGGGGACCCGGAGAGACACCCTCGTGCCCCGAAGACATAAATCCCCGAGTGCCCGGGAGGAGCCTTAACAAGCGGCGCGGAACCCTCCAGGTAGTAACGCCCCCGGTGCCCCCGCGCCCAGAGGGTCGCGCGTCGCCGCCGCGCTGGGCCGGCCCGAGGCGGCTGCGGGGATGCCGCCCGGCAGGTGACGCGTCGTGCCGGGCCGCCGTGGAGCAGCCCCAGCCCAGGCCCGGGGCGCCGACCGCGGGCCCCGCGTGCGCGGTGCGGGGACCTGCCTGGCGGGCGGCGCGGGGCGGGAGGGCGGCGGGCGGGCTGGCTCGCCGCCGGCCCGCGACCCCGGCGCGCTGCGTGGCCTTTTCCTCTGCGCGCCTGAGCGCTCGGCTCCCCGCGGCTGCGGCTCCAGCGCGATGCGGCGCGCGGCCGGCCGAGGACGCAGGAGTTGGCGCAGGCTCGGGGCCGCTCCCCTCCCTGGCCGCTCCGTCCCGCAGGTCTGCCGGCTGGCCGCGCGGGCGCCCGGGCTGCAGCGCTGGGGCGGGGGCGGGGGCGGCGGCGGGAGAGGGCGGGGAGCCGGGCTCCCGGGGGAACCGCAGTGCCCCAGCCCGGACCGCCGCTTGCCTCCGCTGCCTGTCCACGGGCGCTGGCTTCCTGGATTGGAGGCGAGACCCTCCCCAGCGAACAGCAGCGACTTAGTGTGAACAAATTGCTTTGTGGTAGCGCGTCAAGGGCTCCAGGGAGGGGGTGTGTGTGCGCGCGTGTGTGTGTGTGTATTCGGAATCCTGACTAATCAATGCGTTGGTTCACCTGGAAAGAAAATCAGTCCGGAGCTGAAACCCCAGGTGGCCCCTTGGGCCCTCCCATATTTTGGCTGGTGTCCCAGGGACTCGTACACGCGGTGCAGTGACGGGGTAGGGGAGCGCGAAGGGGTGACGGAGGGATTTGTGAATGGTGCTTCTCAGCGCGTGGAGGCTGAGCCTTGCTGATGTAGAGGAGGAGGTATCCAGAGTGAGAAGAAAGGCTATTTATGGCAAAGAGTTGTGAAATTTCTCGGGGTTTCCTTCAGTGTATCCTGAGCTGCTCGCTCGCTCTTTCCCTCTCTCCTTCTTTCTCTTTTTCTTCCTCTCTCCATTCTCTCCCCTCATCTTTCTCAGAATTAGAAGCAATTCTGCTTCCCCTCCCCCTCCATGTGGGACCTGGAATATGAAATGAAGTCAGAAAATCACGGGTCTTTTTAAGGCAGTAAAAAAAATGCTTCTTAGAAGTCACTGATCTCTTGCCCTTTAATGTTTTTATGTACCTACTCTCCACTCCTCTTACCTCTTCAGGCCTTCAGCAGGACCCCCAAGACAGAAAGCCCCTACTTGGTTTCAACAGCTTTCATTTCTAATATCTTTACCGTTGAATACCTTCCCACTGAAATGTAACATATCCTCCATCCGTCTCCCCAAGAAAGGCTATTGAAAATAACGTACACACATTTTACCGTAAAGCTGGTTTTATTAAAAGCCTTAGGGAGGAAAGAGAAGCAGACGTCTAGGTGGGTCTATATCGATTACTACTGATTAAAAACTAGCTATTAAGAAAAGACCTAAAATACTCTTAATCTAGGCTGCAACACAGTTGGTTTGTTTTGGTTTCTCTTTTTATTTGCTTTGTGAATAGGTAGAGATTCCAGACGTAACTTCAAGCTTAGACATAACTTGGGACAGTGTCCACCAGCTGTGCTTTAGCGAATTTGTTCTTAAAAGCAGCAACCTGTGCTTTTATAGAACTGATGACTGCGTGTGACTGAGATAGTAGGACACTGCCCTTATTATTTCAAATTGGGATGTCTCTAAGCACCTGCCAAGCACAATGTTTTTAAAACATGAAATTCGATGTTGCTGCCGCCCCTTCAATAATTTCACAGAGAAAGAGAAGTAAACTGGTCAACCTATTGTCAGAGTGATTTGTCTTCATTTGATATTGATTAAGGAGCTCCTTATTTTGATCAAAACGTAGCAACTGTCGGTTTTTTTCCCCAGTGTGAAAGTAGCTTTCCTTAACAGTCCTGTTCATTTTGAAGACAAAGCAGAGTTAAGGATTTATTTTAATTCACTTAGATTCATATTGGTTTAAAATACATTTTCAACACTGAAGCATGTGCAGTTTTATATATTACCTTAGAACTTAGACTGAGAGCCCCACTCTGAGGGTTCTTACCTCAACTTTTCGGAATTATTGGAATGTAGAAATAATGGGGAATTTTAAAATGTGCTTGATGAAATGTATTCTTGCCATCCTTGAAAAGTCATATTTATGAATATTTTGTTCTTTGACACTGTCAAAGAATCAGCAACTTTTTATTTTAATGATTATTCTACTATAGAATGTTAATTTACATCAAACTCATAATGTAGAAAATGAAAAATTTATATATTTTATAGTTATTCAACTCTTAATTGCATTTTATAACTCCACACAGTACTCATAATAAAGAGCCTGTCATGTGCCAGGTGCTATCCAGGTGTTGTGGAGGAACAGAAGGCTCCCTTGCTCCCTGCCCTTCAGGAGCCTGCTCTCCAGTTGGGAAGAATCTGATGCTCCTGCTTGGACAGAGTTAACAACCCATGACGATAAGAGATTGCATGTCTAATGAGGACTGCAGGAGTTCAGAGCATGATAATAGCATTTCATACTGGGTTTTGTCTGAAAAGGCTTCAGGGGTAGGTGAGACTCGCTTGGTCTTGATCTTAAAAGATAAATAGGATTAGCGGCTTGTGGATGAGCTATAAGGTGTAAGATGCAAGTCTCCTAGAATTATAGAAAAGATCAAGAGATATAAAGGAAGATAAGTTTATTTTGAAATAGACTTAGATATTGCTTGGTTGAATTTGTTGTGCACAGTTCAGAGTGAGTCTGGTTTTGATGTACAACATTCTGTACACTCTGTTCTTAGAATTAATTGTCAATATTTCTGTACCTAAGAAGACAAATCTTTGACTTTATATTGTCTTTTAGTGAACAAAATTCTCGACATATATTTGTAGAGAATACTTACTCTAAATATTTAAATATGCCACATCACACTAAAGTGTTGAATTTGGTATTAATAACAGGTGGCACATACAACCGCTTTATAGCAAGGTGTTTGAGGTCCCTCCTTAACTAACCCTCCTTAGATTTGCTCTAAAGGAAAAAGTATGTGGTATGTAAAGGAACAACTGTATTACTAGTGACCGTCCATTGAGTGCTTAATATTTTATTCTTCATATAAAATGTATAACCCATTGAATAACATTTTCTATAGTATTTTTATATTAAAGGGATTAGAATGCATCCACATGATAGTTATTTTCCACCAATGGAGAGCTATGATGCAGGGCTTATGGGGAACAATTTTAGAATTGTAGCAACAATTTTAAAGATATTTTAACAATTTTCTGGTAAATAGATTGTATTACTAATAGGAACATGTCCTTTCTCTAAGCATTCTGAACTTATTTTTTCTTTGTATATATATTTGTTTTTTATACAAACACAAAACTGTTTAAAATGCATTTCTCCATTTTAAGAACACAAGGGGAAATAACTTGATTGACTTTGAGTCTGTCTATCCAAGATGGGACCCCAGAAGTCTATAGTGGTGACAGTAAAGAAATAGTACAAATATTAGATATGACTTTCAAGAAATAACAGAATAGAATTACTTTCAGATTAGTTGAATTAAAAAATTCTCATATATATATTTTGTTGACAGTGAATAGATAAGAGTTATTATCAAAGTGAAAAGCCTATTAAATCATCAATTTCATATTAATGCAAGAATGGGATGGTTTCCAACGTAGTCAGAGTACAAACCAGCCTATCTGTTAATTGGTCTCCTTTGAGTTTGGTTTTGGGCTGTCACAGGTGTATCACTTTGATAGTGTAATCTCTCCTGCTGTATGACTGACAGCTTCTGCATGATTTCCCTATTGGATAGTGACAAAATCTGCTTTATATTGAGGACACATGCTCCTATCAGCAACATTATCCTCACTATGCAAGAGTGTCAGTTAACAATAAAACATGAAATCTGGGGCGGGAGAAGCAGTTAGAAAAGATGAGGAGATTGATGAAAACACTATAATAAAAGAAACATACTTCAATATGTAGCTTAAACTAAATATAATATAAAAATGTAAAGCTGTGCAATCTAAACTGCAGTTGATAGAGAACGAAGATATTATCAGTTCTTATTTTAAAATGAGCATATTACATTTTAAGCTGTTTTCATGTGGGTTAAATAAAATGACAAAAAACAAAAAAAGTGATGGTCAAAAATGTTTACTGGCATCTGTAGTAATGATGGTACAATTTTTTTTTTTTAAGATTGACATCTGAGCTAACATCTGTTGCCAGTCTTTTTTTTCCCCTTCTTCTTGTCCCCAAAGCCCCCCAGTACATAGTTGTATATTCTAGCTGTAGGTCCTTCTGGCTCTGCTATGTGGGATGCCACCTCAGCATGGCTTGATGAGCGGTCCCAGGTCGGCGCCCAGGATCTAAACCAGCGAAACCCTGGACCCGTGAAGCAGAGCTTGCGAACTTAACCACTCGGCCATGGGGCTGGCTCTGATAGTACAATGTTTTAAAAAGATTTCTGCTTAGATCATTGACAGATGAAATTAATTGTTTGGCCAGATTCCTGGTCCTATACCTAGATTAACGTAAAATATAGCTTTTAATTTTGTATTATTTACACTGCTTTAATAATTTTTAAATTTGAGTTAGTTATTAAAATTTTTGAATACCGTAACTATATTCTGATGCTAGGCAAAATCTAAAGGTCATTTATAAGGAAACACCTTATTATGTAATGGCAAATTCTTAAGCTAGAACAGTAGTCCTCAAAATGTGATTCCCTGAGCAGCAGCCCCAGTGAGTTTGTTAAAATGTCAGTCCCCCCGCGGACTGATTGAATCAGAAACCCTGGGGTGGTGTCCTCTGTGATTCCTATGCCGTCTAAAGTTTGAGAACCACTGACCTAGAGTGTTTTATAGTGAAAGTTGAAGGCTGTGTCTTCCACCTGTTTTGTGTCTAAGTACTTTCCTCAACTGATAGAGAGAACTAAGGTTTAACTATTTAGACCTGGAAAATAGTATACTCTCCATCAGAAGACTTTCATCCTAACTGTGTTTTTCTAACAAAAACATAAATGAGTTTCTAATTCCTGTGCACATCTTTGCTGTTGATTGAGGAAGCAATACGTAAGTGTAGAATTTAACTGGACAGTAACAACCCCAGGTTGGACCTCATTGGTAGTCATTTATAAAGCAAAAATATCCACAATGTACAAAGGGTGACCATTTCTTTAGTTTTGTTGACTCTTAACGTGGTATTTTTGGTCTTGGCATGTAGTAATCATCTTTATATAACATTACACTTATTTTAACTACACAACAATAGCATCACATGTGTGAAATGTTCTTGAAGTCTTACTCCTGAAATAAATTTTAGACCATATCTCCACATCTTCAAGATTAAAGATAATGTGTTTACATCCTGTATCTCTTCTAGTATTGCTCTTTCTCTCCTCACCCTCCCTTCCTGCCTTGCTCCACCCCACCTCTATTTCAGATATGCGCTCAATCATCCCTTCCCTAAGGAAACCTTTCTCGCCTCCTTTGTTACATCAATTATCTTATTATATGTTGTTTTAGTTCCATGTTCCTCTACCTTGTGGGACTAATTGCAGTTTTAATTTTATGTGTATTTGTGTGATTGGTTCACTTTTTTATCATTGGGGATTAACAGTACCCAACACGTAGTAGATATCCATTAAATGTTGATTAAATAACTCTGTACCCTCATTCTAAGGATATTTTATGTTTTACCAAAGAAAGACACTTTGAAAAAGATTTAAATTAAAGGGAGCCCTAGAACATATGTAAACATAGGTTTTGCTTTCCTGTTTATTTGGCAAATGATGAAATATTTTTTATTAACAACAGCTGCAATGGCTATAATGTGCTGAACACTTCTTATGCGATAAGCACTTTATATATGTTATGCAATGTAATTCTTCTAACATTACAAAGTTGTTTTTGTGCATATTTTAGAGATGAGGAAACCGAGGCTCTGTTCTATGTCTGCCAAGCTAATTAAGCCAAACTTTTTTTTTTTTTATTACAATGATGCAAAAATTTTGAAACCAGTAGACAGAGAAATTGCGAAGGGTATTGTATCTTCTCTTTATTCCTGATTTAACTCAGAGTCTAGCAATATTTGTGCATTACCTGCCCTGTTACCGCCATCTTCAGTGATGCTGTTGTTGCTTCTTGGGTGATTGGAACAAGGGATGGAAGACTTGCAAGGCAGATGCTCCCATCGTCTTCTTGCTGTTTTCAGTACTGGTATTGTGTCCCTTCAATGCCATGCAATCACAATGCTCTGACCCATCTGATGAGGGTCTCCCAGCTCATTAGTGGAAATTTAAGATGTAACCAAGTAGGATTTTAAGAATGAGTGCCTTTTGAACATTTTGAGAATGTTCAAATGGCAGATAGTCACTGTGTTTGGAGCTGTGCAGCTTGTCTTTTGGAAGGGTTGACAAAGAGCTTTGAGTACCTTGCTCAAGCAAAGTTGACCTTATGTACATTCTATTAATCCACCTTGTCTCCCATGAGAAGGAAATATGATTAGATGGTAGTATCGGTTTAGTTTCTTTTGGCTTTTAATCTTCAATTAATTTATTTAAATCTGGGTTTAATCAGTGTTCAAATGTTTGCAGCAAAGGAAATATTGAAAGGCTGAATTTTTAGAAGTCCAGGGACAGTCTGAGAGTTAAATTTTCTTATTCTGAAGCCCTGTACTAGACTAACTGTACAAAGTTATATATTTTATAATGTGTTTAAGTTAGTCAATAGCATGAATAAAAGCAGATGCATTATATCAAGGAAAAAAATAACTGGTTGTTCAATTGAGTATTTCCCTTATGGCCTATTTTGTAGCTTTTGTCAGAATCTGTTTCTGTCTCTGGAATCATTTAATCGTTAACTGGAGCCTCAGCCATGCCGCTGATTCAGGACCAAGCCTTCTAAGTAGTGGGAAGATTGCTTTCTAGTCCTACACTTTGGGACTTAACGTCAGGCCACCCTTGATGTCCAGTTCTAATATTATAACATATATGTATGTTTTCTTATAACTTAAACTGATTTCTCACCTGATGTTTTCCCCTGTATCTTGATAAATTACCGTGTCATCATTTCTCCTAGTGTTCGAGCAAAGCCTTTCTTTTGACAGAGCCTTCTTTATTTCTTTAAGGACTGGGACCCTGCCTCTGAAACCAACTCATTTCCTGAGCCCTTTTGTCTCCCAGCAGACTCTCTCTAAAATAACCACTTTCCAAGATCTCTAAACATTGCCAGCTCTTAGAGGTATGCTTTATTTCCAGTACTCACTCTTGGACCTTTGTCATGCCAACGGCTTGTGGCATATTGCCATACCCCTCGATACTCAGGTTGGTTGGATTTCTTGGAAGTATTTTCAGCTGGGTCTCTATAATGCATTCCAGACTACAGTGCAGGTATGGTATGAGGTTCTAACCATCACCAGACTGCTTCATTTTACTGCATGTTATCTTCCCTTACCTGGCTGTGTCCCACTATAGAGCTACCTTGTTCATCATCACTGACAACAGATATTTTGTAAATACTTATTATGTATGCCAGTCTGCTTCAAAAAGAATGTATCTCCTATGGTTGCTGAACAGCTTAATCCACAATAAATGTAATACACCTTCTTCCATGTCCAGTTTGATGCCCAAATATGATATGTGTATACACATATGTGCAGAATGTGGATATGAATTCTTTAGGGTTTGCCTGTTCCTCTTTTTCTAAGTCATTGTTAATTTCAGGATGATCTGGCTCTTTTCCATTCTCCTTTATAACCTTATCTGAGTATGATATGTTTGGAATATGGAACAGCTGAAGAAATATACTCCAGACGGTTGGTGCCTTCTCTAATTTTCCCCATTCATTAATGAGACCTAGCGGTATTCCTGTGTTCAAGAAGTGTTTGTTAAGCAGGAGTACTATCCTAATTCCACTCTTCTGGTAGTCTTAGTGTTGTACCTTCCTTATCAGTGAAATTCAGACTTGCATGTCATATTTCTTATGTATCTATTCACTGCAATTAGCTTTTTCCTGAAAATAGTTAAATACCGTGATTTTGTAATGAGTTATTGTTGTGAGTGTGGCTTGTTTGTTTTTTGTTTGTTTTTAGCAATGGGAGCAAACAATATATCACAAACCTATATCAGGTTAACAAATAAAACCAAACAAGTATACAGGAATAAAGCCATAGAAGAAATAAACAAATGTAGGCTTTAACATTCTAGGCAATTCTTCCTTTACAAACTATTTTTATGTTTGTTTGGTTTTTGTTTATTTATAGATATAAAAATTAGCAGAGCATTAAGTCTGAATGTTAAATGTGTTTAGTGAGTGCTACTTTCTCATATACAGTGTTCTTCAGGACATTCAGGAATAGCTTTAAGGGGAAGAGCATACAAATATCCTAGAAACATCAGATGAGAAAGTTAGGAAGTGGAAGAAAATGCCTCTAAACCAAACTCAAATTCAGTGTTAGAAATGTGGATTAAGAGTAGCTTATTTCAGGTAAATTTTCAAAATATCTTATTGATAACAAAACCAGTGGGTCTGTACCTCAGGATTTCTGAATTTTCAAAGGAGTGTTACCTATTGGGCAGATCTCTCAAGGATAGGTATTTGATATTGTTTTCAATCTTTAATATTCTTTTCATGTGCACACAGACCCAAGAACACTAAAAGTGTTCATTAATAAATGGATTGCTTACAAGTTAGAATGCAACTCCTATAGGAGTAATTTTAAAACCAAAGTATGGATTACTAAATTGGGCCATCAAAAAATAATTAAAAATTTTACATAACAAGCATATAAACTTATAGCAACATTGTGAGTAAAATTAGCATTGAGGGTTATTTCCTACATTGTACCTCAAGGTGTATATATGGTGTTTTTGGGGAAATACTTTCTTTATCAACACCAGTCCAGCTTCTGAAAGGATGAAGGGCCCTGCTCTGGGAGGGTCCCAGTTGATTAGAGGGAGAGTGTAATATGAAGCATCCCTGGTGGGATTGTGAGGGTCCCGGGTCCAACCACTGCTGGAACACTAAGGGATAAGACCCTACAGTGCTAGGGGCTGGCCCCGTGGCTGAGTGGTTAAGTTCGCGCGCTCCGCTGCAGGCGGCCCAGTGTTTCGTTAGTTCGAATCCTGGGCGCGGACATGGCACTGCTCATCAGACCACGCTGCCAGCGTCCCATATGCCACAACTAGAAGGACCCACAACGAAGAATACACAACTATGTACCGGGGGGCTTTGGGGAGAAAAAGGAAAAAATAAAAAATCTTTAAAAAAAAAAAAAAAGACCCTACAGTGCTAACTGTCTAGTGAAGAGAAGGAAGGAATTGCCTCTCAGGATGTTTCTGAGGAGTGTCAGATTCATTGGATGATGATAGAGAAAACACACAGCCCCAGAGGTCTAATGCAGGAAATGAACAGATGAGGTATTTTAGAAGCCAAGAGTTTTAATTTGAATATAGGACAGATTGGTAAATTTGAAATGCTGGAGATCCTCCAACCCCCTTCCAATCTGATAGGCCTCAGTCTCCCCAATCACCTGACACGAGGGAGCTATCCAGGGTACTAGACTCCTGCTGAAATCCTCTCTTGCAAGATTGTGCAAAATATTTTGTTGTTTTTGTTAATCCTAGAGCCTGCCATTGCAGATACTACATCATTCATTTGGAGTGACTAATTTTCCATCATTTGGTTTTTTCCAGTGGGTCCCTCAAGGCTCAATTCAAATTCAGGGAAGCCTACCCCACTCCCATGCAAGAAGCCTATTTTGAGTTCCAGTAACAGCCTGTGTATATCACTGTCAAATCTCCATTTAAATTATCATAATCTGCTACTTGCTTGTGCTTCATGCCCATAGATTGTGAGCTTTATGTGGGCAGGAATTTTATATTTTATTCTCTTTTTCAATCGACTCGTCTAAATCAGTCTTGTGAAGAGCCTCAGTAAATTAATAAATGAATGAATACTGCTTAAGAGTGACTTAAATTTTGTCCATCCTATGTAAACTACTCTTATGTGAACTGCTAGCCACTGTCCTGATCACATCTAGGTTCACTTTGAATATTGCCCTCCATGGCTTTTTCATGGACTGAAAATTTGTTCTTAACTTGGAACTGAGTAACCTTTAAAATGGCTAAAAGTCTTGAAACAAACGAAAGGACTGGAAGGACTCTAGGAGCTATGGCATACATACTATGGGCATTAGGGGGTCAGCAAGATTTAAGGAAGCAAGAAGCAGCAGCACAGGCTGATGTGGAGAGGGGGACAAAGGAGAGTATGGTTTGTCGTTTCCTCAAACCAGAATTCAGAACTTGCATTCCACATTCACTTTCTAAGGCCTTTGGAATATGGGATGTCCTCTCAATTCCCATAGCCCATGTCCACATTTTAAAATATCTGCAAATCTGAGGTCATGGGAAGCTGGAAGAATTCTTTCATTCAGTGAACTAATGTTACTAGGCCCTGTGTATATTGTTGGTTAATGAAACATACATGGTTTCTGTCCTCCTGAAGCTTATAATTTAGTTTTCAGTTACAGTACCCATATTATCCAGTGTCCTTGGTGAGAATGGAAGTTGGTAGGCTTTCTCTGTCTTTTTGTAGCCACTATAATGGCCTCCTGGACTTCCATAAAGAGTAAGTGTGTTTGTTTCTAGTACTCCACTCCCCCACATATCATTGCTCTGAATGTCCAGGGTGGCAATAAGTGATGACATCATCATAGAAAAGCTCTTTTATTTACGTGTATGACATCCTGTGACTGGTGTAGTGTTGACTTATTGCTATCTTTTACATGATGTTGGTAAGTTGTGTGCCTGTCTATATCTTTCCTTATAGGAATATTTCAAGAATAGTTTAGGTAGCACAGTTTTTCCTTTGGTTAGAATTCCCTGTATTTCAAGTGCATGAATCATAGGAAGTGGTTGTGTGGCTTTTTCATGGGGGATATTTTCACTTTATGGTTCTACTTTTCATGTTTTTAAAGTATATATACCATTTATCCTGTGTGTCATGTGTTTCTCTTTTCATTTTTTTCTTTCACCTGTTGCGGGCAGGAATGTTTCAATTATGAAGTATAAAAAGAAAAACTATATTTCTTAGTGGTTTTTCCCTCTTGGGAACCTAGTTATATAACTCAGAGAAATAGTATGGATTCAAACTTAGATAGATGTAAAAGAAATGATTTTAAAAGTGTTAGAAAATGAATAAAGCAAAAGTTTTCTGTACGCATCCTAAATAAACTCATCCCTTAGAAAACTAATAATTTCTGGGCCAGATATTTAGATTTATGCCAAATAATATGATCATCATTAATTTTATGGATTAAAAACCACTAGAGCCGTTTTCTAATACTGCTAAAGATGAAACAGTGTTATAAAAACTATGTTCATAAAGGCTGAACATAGTTGTAAATTTGCAACTTTACAGTTGTAAATTTGCCTTACAACTGTTTCAAGAGTGATTATGATGTGTATTCACAGATTAGCTGTTTTATAATGAAACCATTAGGAAAAAGGGATGAATTTTAGCAATCATGTGAATCATTTGTGTTGTGTAAGCGTAGCCCTAGGAATACTCAGCACTCAGTCAAACTTAGTACTCCTTAGGGACCAAAAGTGATGATTGCATCTGATGTAGAGCGTGGTCATGAAAAGATGGGGCCTGAAGTGATTATATTCTTTTCTTCTACAACAGAAGAAGGTAATACAGTTTCCGCCCTATCAAAGTCAGTTTAAGTGCCTGTACATATATTACCAAATTAAAAATTTTTGACTGGAATATTGTTTGACATTAAGTCAAAACTTGGATCTATTTTGTTATGTATGCATATGTACAAACATACACATGTATATAGTAATAAAATTTCTTATAATGGAATCTGTCTTATATAGATTTCTTCCAAAAATGCAGATGTCTTAGTCTGTTTTTTTTTTTTTTTTGGTGGAGGAGGGGTGAATCAGTCAGTGCTCTCCAGAAAAACAGAACCAGTAGTGTATGTATCTATATCATCTATCTATAAGAAGATTTATTTTAAGAAATTAGTTCATGTGATTGTGATAGTCGGCAAATCTGAAGTCTGTAGGGCAGGCCAATCGGCTGGAAACTCAAGCAGAATGTCTATGTTATAGTTTGAAGTGAAATTCCTCTTCAAGAAATTTCTGTTTTTGTTCTTAAAGCCTTTACCTGATTAGATGAGACCCACCCATATTGTTGAGAGTGACCTGCTTTACTTAAAGTTAAATGATAGTATAAATTAATCACATCTACAGAATGCTTTCACAACAACATCTAGCCTAGTGTTTGGCCAAACAACTGAGCAGCATAGCTAAGCCAAAATGTCACATACAATTTAACCATCCTAGAGGGTGAGGGGTAATATGGTAACAAGCCCTTTCTAGTTTACATGATAAGTTGGTGTATACAAGTTTTTCCTTTGGCCAGGACAGTTTAGCATTGGCCATTTATTGGCATTTGTAGACGTAGGTCATCATTCATTTGTTCTGTGTTCATTTTCTAATCATTTATTAAGCGTGTACTATGTACAAGAGACAATGCTAGGCAAAAGAATAATTTAAAGAAAGTGAATGACACAGGCTATATCTTCTAAGTGTGTTAATTCTAGTGGAAGAGCCACAAGTATATTAGATGCCTGTATGATAAGTAAATTTTGAAGAGTAGAAATGTGCCTTTTTCAATCATGTCAATTAAATATCATTTTCCCCCTGAGCAACCAAAAATAATTCATGTCAAGGGTTAATATGCCAAGTTATTATACTTCTTAGTTTAAGGATAACTCATATGTAAAACTAGATTATGAAAGTTTACTTGCCCACTGCAGGTCGACTTCATTTAGACAATGTTGGCCATGCATACATTCATTTTAGCACATTAAAGGATTTGTATTTCTATTCAGCCTGTGCAAAGGTGATTCAGTATATACTCAAACAGGTCTGACAAGTAGAGTGTCCTGTTTTATTGATAATCTTGCTCTTTATATAGCATAGAGCAATAAACATTTTCTTTACTGCCTCTAAATGGGTGGTTTCCCAAGGCACTTTCTCATTCCAAAACTGTATTTTGTTTGTTCTGTTATTCAGTGAATATGAACTTGTCTGCCAGGTTTTTGAGGCTCTTTCTAAGCTCACCACACCTTGCTAATCCAAACATAGATCTTCCACTTTGTTAAGGTCACGTAACTTAGAGCACCCTCACACACGTGGCACATGCATTTAATCCTTTCTGTTTATGCAAATCTCAGCTGTCATTACAGGCCTAACTCCATGAAACCTTCCATGACGACTTTAACCTGCCTGGGGAGTTTCCTTTGCTGCACTCTGAGTTGTGAGCAATACCTAGATGGCACCAGACAATTAAGTACAGTCTGTTCTGCTACAGTGCATTTTCTGTAATGTGAATTAGCTCCTACACGATGGGCAAATAGGGGAATTATGTTAGTATGGAAGTTGGTTCATGTCTGATTTTTCCCCAGCATGTTAATATTTAGCTTTACCAAGTAATTATGGCTGAATGCAAAGTATATAGTAATACTGGCAAGTGCAAAATACAAATAGAGATACCCTTTTCACTAATCTACTTTCATCTTTTTTCAACAAAGGAAAAAGTTTAACTATTTCCTGTATTTTTTAATTAGGAATTTTACATGTTCTTTTAGGCATATAGGATTTTTATAAAAATCATTATGGTTTTGTTTAGAACTTTGTGTTGGAAGTTGCATGTATTTTGAGTGTTTCTTCCAAGCCCTGTTTTTTGGGGGTATAGTCTTTGTTATATTTATTGTCCAACTTTTCAGAATGAAAGAACATGTATATTGCAATAGCAAGAATTGAACAAACTTATTTCAAATCACTCAATCCTTCTTGAGCATCCACTATGTGCCAGACACTGGTGCTAATGTTGGATATATGAAAAATGAGCAAGGCTTACTTTTGAGTACACAGAAGACTAAGCAGAAATCCTGTATGATGATGGTTCTATTGCTTACTTAGCTCAGTAGAGCTAAACTTTAGAATATCTGAACATCAAAAGTCACCATAAATTAAGTGAACAGACAAGTCACAGACAAGAAGAAAATATTTGCAATAAATATAACTGGTTATGTACCTAAAATATATAAGGAAAGCCAACAAACCAACAATAATCTGACCAATTACCCAGTAGAAAAAAATGTACAAAAGACATGAACTAGCAGCTTAAAAAGTGGAAACTCACTGGAAAGTAAACATGAGATATACTTAATCTTATTGATAATTAGGGAAATGCACATTAAAACAGTGGAATGTCATTTCAAAGCACTCATAATGATGAAAATTATGAGTTTCATCCATGACTAAGTTTTTGTGGGCATGCGGAGTATTGTTAGTGTGCATTTCTTGTGAGAGTGTAAATCATTATAAACACTTTGGAGACCCTTTGATAAAATCTAGTACAGTTGAAGATAGGAAGAGTCAGTGATCAAGCATTTCCACTCGTAGGTTTTGCATTAAAGAAATTCTTGCACTTGTGCATCAGAATGCATTTTTAAAAAAAGTTCAACACAGCATGGTTTTAGATAGTGAATAACTGGCAACAATCTCAATGAGTTATTCACAGAAATACATTTATAAGAGTTTAAAAACATTCATATTAGTCTTAAACATACAAATCAGAGTTACATATTGCATATGGATGCATATGTGTAAAAATGCATGTCATGTACCAAATTTGGGGTAGTGATTTATTCTGGGGATGGAGAAAGGAAAAAAAAAAGATTGGAATGGAGCCATAATAGCTGCTAAATTTAATATGGCATTAACAAATATTGTTCATTTTACAGGAGAGTAAACTGATGCTCAGAGAGGTTGTGAATTGCCCACAGTCACTCAGCCTTGCTGACATCCTTAATACATGTGAAAGAATTGTAATGTTTGTTCATATTGCATCCCCCCAGACTCTGTTATTTGTGTACCTATTGCTTATAAGGCTTCTTCAGCACTCAAGCTAGAGGGTATCTTTTTTAAAAATGAAAGATAGAGACTACTTGCTAGCTTGTTCCATCTCTTGCTTTTTTCCCCAATACTTAACAGTTGTTTCTTGAAATTCAGTTTAGTGTAAGTCACACCTTTCCTGAATTTGCTCCTCTACTTTGCCTTGTCAAATTATAGTGAGATGACGTTCATATTCTTGACAGGACAACTTTATTGTAGAAGGCAGCCTTTACTATTCACTGGATTAATTGTAATTTCAAACCTTGTGGATGGCATCTTTGCTGTTTCCCATTTCATATAACAGGTAGGTGACTAGATTATTTTAAGTGAAACATCATTAAATCAAATACATATGAATTGCCATATATCTCTTGTAAGAGTCATCTCACCACCAACTATTAATAATTGCTTCACTGCCACTACCTGGGATACAAGTTAGTTGAACTTTTGTGAATGTGGACTCTGATTTAGTCAGTGCACATAGTGAAGCAGCTGAGGAAAAGCTTGTTAAAGTAGTAAGGGAAAAGAAGTGATAAAGTAGTGGAATATATTTGCAGTATATCTAGTCATAATTTCAGGTATGACACACCAACTGGATTCTTAGGTGAACTTGGAGGTTTAGAGTGCTTAGAGAATTTGGTATGATCCTGTAGGATTTTTGCGCTTTCTATATGCCACAGTTACATGGAATCAATTTCAGATATTCAAATGATTGTGATTGCTAAGTAATATGCCTGTGGAAAAATTTCATTTAAAATATTCTATTCTAGGGCTTAGTTTCCCCTTTGTGAATTCAAATGTCCCATTTATTCATTTTGATCTTTGTTATATCCTTTTTTTGTATCATCCAATAATTAAACTATTATCTAGCATTCTAGAAATGAACCAAAGGGATGAGCTCATCTGAATTAATTTTTGCTTAAGTAATATGTCTACAAAGTTTTAGGACCATTATTATGTTTATTTTAGTAAATAAAATCTATTTTCTGGCTGCATATAATTTTGGTAAGAAAAGTCTGATGGCCAATAAACTTCTAGATGCCAAGTAATATGGTAAAAATGTAAAAAAATTAATTCTATTTGCTTTTAGATGGCATTTGAAATTCTAATTTTATTCTTTTGTTACCTTCTACCTTTAAAATAGTCTGATCTTGTAGGTCCCAATTAGATTTCAAATCAAAATCTGAGTAGAGCGCCTTTCCAATTTAACAAACAAGATGCATTGTTTTTTATGCATAGGATAACCCCAACTAAGTGAATGTAGAATGTTGCATAATCAAAATAACACTTAAACAATTAAAGAGTTACATTATAAAATAAAAGTAGGAAGGCTAAAAGAAACAGTAACTATAGTTCTGCCTGCCTTTTGCGTTATATGTTATTACCTTTAAAATAAAATTTCATTGCTATACCAATGTTCTCTTCAGTTTTATGCTCTCCACTCGTACTTGGATTCACATTGTCCATAGGCTTCGGCTGACTCTCTGTATTTAGCATTTAAATATGTATTGAACTAAAAGTGATTGTGCTTTTTAAATTCACAATCTGTGGATATATGAACTGACTACAAATGTCTAAACTGTTAGAGGAATATGATCTTTATTCAATCATTGTTTTAAAGATCATGCTATAAATGTTTCATTATTGTTTTGACTGTATTAATACATTTTCTATCTCAGAATGTCTCATCAAAATTATTATTTTTCCTTTATAATGTCTTCATCCTTTGGAAATCTTTAACTCAGGAGCCAAAATTTAGCATCCTTGGGTAATGTGTGCAAAAAACAAAAATAAAATAAAGTTCTATGGATTATAAAAATTAAAATAAGGCCAGAGTTTTCATATTATGATGATCCAGGCACTCATAGGCATTTTCTGAGGATTCATCTTTTTCCTATGACATTGAAAAATGATGACAGAGGTGATAGATTTCCTGAAATAATCTGTGAACCACTATCATAGCTTTGTAGTTGGCATTTGCTAAGAGTTAACTGCTATTAGGCATCTAGGAAGTAACATTCTTACCTCCTTAAGACTTAAACAGAAAATAAACTTTAAATGGGAAAAATGTTTCAAAGTAAAATGTTCAACTGAAATAGTGAACAAGAATAAGTGAGATAAGTACTGGTCTTCTTTGGATATATGATTCTGTAAGCTCCTTACTTTTTACATTCTTGTATTTCTAGTCTTTTGAAAAGTAGGACCAAATTTCTATAGCACAGATGTAGAGTTTTAATCTAAAGTGCAAGAATAGAAGATCAGAGGAATATTTTAATATGTAAAGTGTCTTTAAATTTTTATACAGTGTAAAATACTTTCCTCATATTATGCTTTCTCTCATGTTTAAATTTAACAAATGTAAAGGGAAGGATCTTTACATCGTTTTTTGTTTTCCTTTTAAAATCATCTGTCCTACAGTGCTCTCTGATTTGGCCTGGAAGAACAGTTACCGTCCTTCTCATTCCTGGCAAGTTTGGTCCAGCCGCTTGTACTTGGTTTGAACACTAGATCACAAGAAAAGTGTGAGTTAAATAATAAAAGAGAGAGGTGAGGTTGGAAGATTTAGTTTAGTATTGATAATTTTTTAAACTTTTAACTGTTATTGAAATTGGCTAAGATAAACCAGTGTAACTTTATATTAGCCAATTTTGATGTGACCAGGTGATGTTCATAAAATATCTTGATAGTTGATGATTATTTATCAAGAGGATAATACATCTATTAGAACTGCATGCTTTTGAAAATAATTCATAGTGGGGCTGGCCCGGTGGCGCAGTGGTTAAGTTCGCCCGTTCTGCTTCTTGGTGTCCCGGGGTTCACCAGTTTGGATCCTGGGTGCGGACATGGCACTGCTTGGCAAGCCATGCTGTGGTAGGCGTCCCACGTACAAAGTAGAGGAAGATGGGCATGGATGTTAGCTCAGCAAAAAGAGGAGGATTGGCAGTAGTTAGCTCAGGGCTAATCTTCCTAAAAAAAAAAAAAAGAAAATAATTCATAGAAGATGATCAGATTTCCTTAACTTGAGGTTGTGGCACTGCTTTGCTCATGCTTTTATGTATTTGACGTTGGTCAAATCAGCGTCAATACTGCTATTAATCTCTGAAAGCACACACAAATCACTTCCCTTTTAAGACACTGTAATATCCTTATAAAAGTATTTAATGTATAAGGTTAAATATTAATTTTTGTCATCTCAATAATTTATGAAGTTAACCATAGTGTTTTTTTTTTCTTGATTGTCTGCAGGCTGCCTCTTGTATTTTGGTCCTTTTGTTTATTTATGTAGTTGTTTTATTTATTTGTTCAGTGATTTATTCATTTGCTATTTTATTTATTCATTTTCAAAACTTTGTTTTGAACTTAACAGTTATTAAGTACCTTCTGTGTACAAGGCATAGTGCCGCGTGCTCAACTTTCATGATCTTGTTTTATTCTCAGAACAACCTTATGAGATGGGTTGTTTTTATCTCCACTTTTGTTTGTAAAAATGGAGGCACAGAAAAATTAATATGTCAATGACTGCATAGCTGGTATGCAGTGGAGTAAGTTGTTATTTTGTTTTATCTTATACAACTGCTTAATTCTATCAAATAAAGTGTTCCATTATAAAAGAGACTTTATAAACCAGAAGTTATTTCTGGTTTATTAAAATATGCATATTGTATCTATAGATGTAAAAGTAATATTGGCAATATTCAGGCACCTAAGAGGCTATTATAAATTATTCTGAAAAATGATTTTACTAAATACGTGCCTCAAAACCACTAGTATTTGAAGCAAGAGGCTTAAAGTCCTAGAAAATCTTCATGACAAAATTATTTCAGGTTTGAGAATGAGATGAGTACATCAATAAACACAAACATTTAAAATAATTTTCACGTTTGTATTGAAAAATAAATGCTGTTCATTGGCTAATGTGACTTCATTGAAAGAAAAATAGTACGTCATAAGATTGTGAACTTATACTATGTAGCTTAGAATGTGATTAATTTTGAGCAAAATCATTTATTAAAATGTTATTTTAAGGGTGGATTTTAGTAATTTAACTTTTTAAGTTACAGGCACCTTTTGGGAGTTGAGGAAATTAACGGTCTTTCTTTCTTCCTCCCGATAAGCATGTGTGCATAAACAAAAAAATACTGTTTGTAAGTTCCACTAGTTTGTAGATCTCCTAGAATGTCCCTGAATTTACTTTGAAAAATCCACTCCAGTCTCTTGAAAATATTTAATCAGAAAAAAAAAAAAGAATTGTGTACAGATCTTTTGCATTGTTAATTTACCTGGGTTGACAACATAGTAAAAAAAAAATGCACAAAGGAATGCATATTGTCTAGAAAATGTAGATTTTATATTGCAAGTTTGATGCAGATGTGCTCCTGGTTGTGGAGTAAAGGGCTTTTTAATCAGACAGACGGATCAGAGAGGTGGGGATCTATCCACCTGCAGTAACACCACAACCACAGCCTTCCTCAGGAGCAGTATCGGTTTATACACTGCTTTCCCAAACTCTATCTCATCTGGGCCTCACTGGACAATTATTTTGATTGTGGTTTTACAATGGACACATCTTAGAATTGGAAATTAAATGTATTTCCTAGGATCTCACTGTTGATGAGTGCTTCAGGCTGTAGCTGAAGTATTTTTCCCTCTGTCACATTCTCTCATGCTGTCAGGCTGATCCTCTAACACCTATTCGTCTGTACCTCTGCTTTCCTCCCCTGAGGCATGGGAGTGGGAATACTGTCTTTTGATTTCTTGAGTCACTTTTTCAGATGCTTTGTTTTGTGAGTAGGTCAAATCCTTAAGAAAAAATATAAGTAATGAAATATATTTTAGATTGTGAAAGGTATTTTAATTTTGTAAGAACTTTATCTGTGTTTCTTATGGCATCTATTTCAGAATTCCAGTGATACTTATAGTTGCAGGTAATAGCGAATACTGATATCACTTTTAGGATTCACCAGCCTCTGTTCTAAGAATTTTACACATAGTAACTTATTTAGTCCTCACGATATCCTGATGGAGTAGGTGATATATTCCTCATTTGTAAAATTAGGATGCTGAGGGTTAGAGATGTTAAGTAAATAGTCCAAGTTCACACAGAAAGTAGTAAAACAGGGGCCAGTCCATGAGCTAGGGCTGAGTCCATGCTCTTACCCATTTCACTATACAGACACGGAGCCTGACTAGTTTCCTTCATGAACGTTTGCATATTTTGTTGTTGTTGTAAGGCCAAGCCATTTGGTGGCCCTTTCAAAAATAGTGGGAGTCTAATACTGGTGAAATTGTCCACTTCAGTTTCATTGTTAATTAAAGAATACACTTCACCTTCATATTGGAGGTAGTGCTGTTAACACAGCATCAACTGGGAAATGACTTAGAGCAGTTGGACTAGTAGATGTCTGATGTACCTTTTAGTTAAGCTCAACATTCAGAGATTCTTAAAAAATGTGTTCATCTTTGGGAGAGGTAAGTAACTAATTGAAATTAGAAATAGACTCATGAATAACTTTCTCCTCTATATGACAATTTTAGAAACACTGTTTTTAATGAACTAAACTGTGAAACTTTTTTAGATAATTTTTAAAAATCAGAAATAGGCTGCTTCTTAGCTGAAAATTTTTTTATTATAAATCTGTTGATCTTGAAATTATTTAGAACTTTGCTTAAAATATTTAGTGATGGAGGAAAAAGAGAAACATTCAATAAAGGGGAAAAATCAAACATATATTTTTCATATTCAAGTTGTCTGTACTATACTTAAAGTCACCTTATGTTTTTCAGTGTAAAATAGAGACTTTATAGATAAGACAATACCAGAAGAAAGTCTGAAATCACCAATGTTTATGCTGATTTTCTGAACTGTATTCAATTTTCCAGAGGAATAAAATTCAATATTAGTCTAGGTTTTAAATTTGTTTTTCTTTTCTTTTGAATAGAGACCCTATAGTAATGTCAGTTGCAGATGTGGGAAAAATGTGGGGTTTTACACATTTCTGATAAATTCTTGCCTTGTCATTAGTGGGGACGCATGTCATCAATCCTCCCTCTTGCCACTTTAAATGAAATAGATGCCTGTTTTGTGACCAGTTGTGTATGTGTAGAAGTTCACCTTTTCTTTTTTTTCTTTAAGATCATTACTAGATCGTGAAGCCTTCTGAACATAAAAATGTTTATTTGTACTTGTACATCATGCATCTTCATCACCCCATCAACGTATCGAATGTAGTAAGCAGTATGTTGTTAAAATCAGTACTGACCACCGTGATCTTTTCATGTGTAGGACACTGTAATTACTGAAAAGAAAGACCAATATCTTAATGAGTAACCCGTCTTTACTCAATCTAAATATCTTTGTGGGAAATGCATTTGATGTTGTTTAGTATTTGTATGTAAATGGCTTTAATAACTTGTCTATTTAAGGATCTAAATAGTTGTTAGATCAGTGAACAAATATATCTGATATTTCTTATCATTTTGATATTATTTTATTGTTTTGTGGTTGGAGTTTATTTAAAATATCATAATTAAAATCTTAGTAAATGGATTTTTATTTATTTTTTCTCCCTCACAAAAGTACAGCATTTGATTCAATAAAAGCTTCCAGAACCACGCTCTGGCTTGACAAAGACTTGCTCGGTTGATTAGCATGAATGAGAATATGAAAGATTTAAAGCAAAACTGTCAAAGCAATTAGAACTAAAGTCCTCCCATCACTGAATAATGAAAATCCGTGCCTGGAACACTTTCAAATGTACCTAAGAAAATTGTACTTACGCAAAATGAAATGGTAGTGAATAAAAGAAATGGAATAATAAAAGCCAACAGAGGTAAAATTGTCCAGGTAGCATTTTAATATATCTCACTACTGAATTTTAGATTTATCAAAAAAACATGATGATACAAGGTTTCTGCAAAAAGCTGTATTTATAAGGGTCAGTTTAAGAATTTTTATTTAGATACAGTATGTTGAATATGTAATTGTTTGAAAGTGTTTAGTTTTAAAGTGATGCTATAGGATTTATAAAATCTACCATTGGGATTTTTTTCTTTGCAATTAAATTTTAAACCAATCATTTAAAATGGAATACAGATATTGAAGCTGCAAAAGAGATTAATAGGCATTTAATATTTAATATACACTTTTCTCTTAATGCTTTTAAATGTTGAAAATCTAGAATACATTGATAGAGTTTCAGAATATTCTGTGTGACTAAGGAGATTCATGGTGCAAAGAATATAATTGGAGAGAAAAATCAGATGATCATTTTATATTTTTATTAAAACAATTGATTCTAGGAGATAATTCCGTAAGTTAATTTTTCCCATTTTGTTTAGTTATTCAGTATTAAACAGTTATTTATCCCATTTTTACAGTGTATAAGGCATTGTGAAAGATACCAAGATGAATTAGACATGGATTGGCTTGATGGGCTTGTGTTGTAAGGAAGTAGTTAGGACAAATACACTGTATACTCCGGGACATTAAATAGGTAGAATGTAAATGCCATAAAAACACATATTAAAAACTGTGTGATTTTAAAGAAGAGATTATCTCCAGCTATATGTCTTATTTGAATTTGAAGTATGTGTGTGCATATTGATTTAAAATGCTTTTGCCTACAAGTAAGTAATCAAAGTATCTTAAACAACACAGAGAATTTATTGACTCATGTAACTAAGAGAGTTCACACAGAGAACAGGGAACAGATACAGTTCATTCAGAGCTTCTGCTCTATTTCTTTCTGATGTTAATCAGCTCTGCTCTTTTCCTTAACTGGTAGGTGGGTGGCAGGAGTAAATTTGGGGACTCACAACTTTGTGTAATGTCTCTAGAAGAAGAAACATTGCCCCAGTATTTCAAGGAAATACTCTGAGATCTACCTTGATTGGAGTGCCTAAGATAACATGTTCAGTCTTACCCTATGGGCAAGATGAAGGAATGTGCATATTGGCTTAAGTGAACCAAGGCTCATCCTTGGAGTTGGAAATGGGGCTTGTAATTTTCCCTGAGTATTCAAATGCATGGAGGAGAGTTTTGGGATACTACAGTGAGAATGCATGTACTGTTGGAGATGGGAAAAGGAGATGGATCCTGAGTAGTCAGTCTCCAGTGTCCTCTGGAGTGTGATTTAGACGTTCGGCTATCAGGAAGGACATTCAGGCAGAGTGGACCAGTGTGAAAACATGAAGGAAAGAAAATATCATGTATGTGTAGAGAACACTGACGATTTCACTTTGGCTGTGTAGGGTGTGCCTGAAGGGAAGTTGTAGAAAATAACAGGAAAAGGGTAAATGGGGATCAGATGGTGGAATACCTTGAAAGCTGGGCAGTGAAATTTGAGATTTATTCTGTAGATGATGGGAAGTACTCAACGTTTTGAGCAGTAGCTCCAGAAGATGAGAGGTGCTATTGGGATTTAAGTTTGTCTGTTCCAGGTTAAAAAAAAAAAAAGGTGTTGAAAGTGAATCATGGTTTCTGGCTTTAGTACTAGGCTGAATGGTGATGTCATATCCTGATGAGGGGAAGAAGATATGAGGCAGTTTGTGACTGTCTAGCTTAGGTGTCCAGGAAGATGGCTGTTCTTTGCTAGAAAAAGAAAACACAGTAGGGAAAAATTTAAGGGGGGAATTGATGAGGAATCATTATTTGGCTCCACCATGGATCTGTTGAATATTAGGGCCCATAGCATTCAATATTTCAAAGTCTTTTCTTTTACAGGTAAATAATTTAATGTTCACAGTATTAAGTAGTGATTTACTCAGTTCACATTGCTTTACATTTTGGAGCTAGTTTTCACATCCAGTTCTTTTGACTCTAAGTTCAGTACATTGTCCATTTTAACGTAGCCAACTCCATGTTTGATTGACAGATTGATATGTTTTACCAGAAATAAATAATGCTTAACATTTATTGAGGATCGTTTTATTTCAGGCATTGTGCCCAGCCATTTTTACTCTAATTCATAATATTTAGTTAATAAGTGTGGTAATTAAAATCATGGTACCTAATGTTACTAAATACTCATGACATGACCTTTCACTGTGTCAGGCAATTTGCTTATGTTATGTACTGTGCTTTTGATACATTCTGTAGTAGGTATTATTGTTATTCTCATTTTACAGATTGGAAAATTTACACTTGAAGAGAATATGTAACATGGCCAAGATCACACAACCTTAAGGGGCAGAGCAAGATTTGAATCTATAAAATTATTGCACTTAAACCAGTGCACTTTGCTGCCTTCAAAGTAAATACTTAAAATGGTGTTGTAGCCTGGTTGAGTGGGTAAACTGAAGACAGTTGCACTTGGAAATTGGAAATGTGAGACTAAAAATTCATCTAGAGGTCAGGCCTAACAGGGCTAATGATATAGATGTCACAGTAATGTACATTAAGATGGGAATTGAAGCTATGAGTGTGGGTTGTGTTTACAACGGAAAGATTAGAATCAGAAGTGAAAGGGGCTAGAGTCAGAATCTGGGGTCAAAGAGTTAAGATTGAGCAACTGAGAAATTAGGAGGACCATAGGAAAGTTCAGTGACAAAGAATGCAATGGAGTTGAAATTTTCAAAAGAAAGAAGATGGCCAAATTCTCTAGTGCTACAAGGGAAGCCTATTAGGGTTGGTGACTAGGAGATCTTTTGAGACCTCTTGGGACACCAGTTTTTATCAAGTGGCGGTTCCAGAAGGCACTGGAAATAGACTTAATGCCTAGGTGCAATGGGTATTTATAGTTGCAGAGAGATTCCGTTGGAGAGGGAAATCTTGAGGAAGCACAAGGGAGATAAAACAGGTAATGCAGCTTAACAGTGGAGGCTGTGGAAGAGATAGAATGGAAAGTACTAGTGGAAAAAATAGCTTTTCAGAGGAAGACGAGAGAGAAAAGAGACTGATGAAGATTTAGGAAAAAGACATTCTGAAGTAGAGTAAAGTTAAATAGGGTACAGTCTCATTGATGATTTCAGTGCCCTCAGTCAAATATGTGAGTTAACTGTCAGTGTGCTCTGGTGTAATGTTTTTGCTAAATACTACATATACCACAATTAATAAATTCCTCAGAAACAAAAGACTTTTTTTTTTTTAAGATTTTATTTTTTTCCTTTTTCTCCCCAAAGACCCCCGGTACATAGTTGTATATTCTTCCTTGTGGGTTCTTCTAGTTGTGGCATGTGGGACACTGCCTCAGCGTGGTTTGACGAGCAGTGCCATGTCCGCGCCCGGGATTCGAACCAATGAAACACTGGGCCGCCTGAATCGGAGTGAGTGAATTTAACCACTTTGCCATGGGGCCAGCCCCCAAAAGACACTTAAAATTCAAATACGGCTGCCAAAACGCTAAGCTACAAAAAATATAAATCATGCAAAATAAAACTGCCTGCCCCTGCAGATGCTTGATAAAAATGTGCAACTCGAGATGTTGTATATATAGAGACAAAAGTGAATTTACCCTGAGACTTGTGAAGTCTTCAGGCTTCCTCTTGTATGTTTGCTCATCCTGTGTTCTTTTCCTTTTCGAGAATGACCTTGGTTGAGTTATTACAAGTATACAGGGTCTGCCTTCTCTTTTCACCCTTCCTCCATGCAGAATAAGAGCAGATTGCATAGTCAGTTTATAATAATAGTTACCATTTATTTAGCACTTAGTCCCATGCATTGTTCTAATGGCTTAGACAGAATGTGTCCTTTGTTACTCCCACCAACTCTGACTTGGATATTAGGTTTATCCAAATATTGCAAATGAGAAAACTGAAATATAGAATTTACATACTCATTGATGGATTAGCTGTTTGCATTTTGTTATAATTCATTTTTTAAAAATCACTATAATAAACACTTTACAACTTTTAACTATTTGAAATTAAAGTGCTTCTTTTTGTAAAATAGTGTTTTTCAAGCAAGTAGAGAAATGTTGCACTGGGTAGAAAGGATATCAGTATCAGGTCTACTTTCCTGGTTCAGGAGGTAAAAAACAAACGAAAAACTGATGAGTCTTGTAAGGTGGAGTGTAGTGAAGTGGGAAAGGGTGAGTTGGTGAAAGTCGTGGGTGTAGAAGGTATCAGCCATGTTTTCTCAGGCTGACCCTCTTTTCGACTTGGCTAGCCCATTTTGATTGTTACCCTCTCACTGGAATGTCTCTTGACAAACTGTCTTACCATTTCCTTCCTGAGTGCAATGCAGAAGGTCTTCCTTTCATTAACTTGCTTCCGCTTTTTCTGTTCCCAAACTGAAAGATTGACATTTTACATATTTTTTTTTTTGAGGACGATTAGCCCTGAGCTAACTGCTGCCAGTCCTCCTCTTTTTGCTGAGGAAGCCCGGCCCTGAGCTAACATCCGTGCTCATCTTCCTCTACTTTGTATGTGGGATGCCTACCACAGCATGGCGTGCCGAGAGGTGCCATGTCCGCACCCAGGATCCGAACCAGCGAACCACGGGCCGCTGAAGCGAAATGTGTGCACTTAACCACTGCGCCACCGGGCCGGCCCCCGTATTTACATATTTTATATGCTCTGGTATAATAAGTTCTCATGTTCCATTAATATTTAACAATGGTAATAGCATATATATATGTATATACAACATACATATATATATATGTTCCTCCTCTGTTACTTCTGCATCTGATAATGTCATTTTGGACAAACAAGTATTTATAATTCTTTTTTTTTTTTTTTTTTTTAAAGATTTTATTTTTTCCTTTTTCTCCCCAAAGCCCCCCGGTACATAGTTGTGTATTCTTCGTTGTGGGTTCCTCTAGTTGTGGCACGTGGGACGCTGCCTCAGCGTGGTCCGACGAGCAGCGCCATGTCCGCGCCCAGGACTCGAACCGACGAAACACTGGGCCGCCTGCAGTGGAGCGCGCGAACCCAACCACTCGGCCACGGGGCCAGCCCCTGGACAAACAAGTATTTAATTAAAATTAGTTCTCAGTGCTTATATTTATCCTTCCATATGTAAAAGTTAACATCAATGGATTGTGTATTTTAGTTGGAAAAGAACTTCTGAAACTTATCCTTTATATAAATGAGAGTGTCAATACCCTAAACAGTATTCTAGTAGTCTGAAAAAAAAGTTAAGACATCAAAACCCTAACAGTGTTAGGAAAGTGACTTGAGCAGTGACAAGAAGAGAGTCCAATGAGTCATAAATAAGCTAAATTAATTCAGAAGCAGCAGGGTGCTGCAAAGATGTAGTTGCTACCTTTTGATCTGTGACAAAAAACCAATTCCTTTTGTTCTTCCGTGGTATATAAGGATAACCTCATGAGATTTTTGTCCACTGAATTTACAATATTCAGTATTTGAATATAAAAGTAAGAAGAACCATGTTCTTCAAAAATGGTGGATTAGAGTGTGTCAGGAACAGTGGCTTAGGTAAGTGAGTTAATATTTCAGGTCACTGGAGAACCACTTACTTGAATAATCTAAAACAGTTTAAATCTTCACCCAGGGAGTGAGAAACCGAGGAAGTTATTCAGATATGTCACAATTCAAGGTCATTTTTATTCATGTGTTTGGGTTCATTATATTTTTTATATATTTCCAAAGAAGAGAAGCATATGATTATCACTTTTCAAGTTTTTTACCATTTAGTTTAAGATCCCATTCACTCACATTCAAATAAAATCATCTTTAAGATTATTTGTGCTTTTTCCTACATCAATATTGAAAAATTTTCTGGCATTTTTAGTTTATGATGCAATATTTAGTTCCTGCATTGTTAAAAGCAGGTAAATGTCATAAAGTAGTTTTTAATATAGTAAATAGAGATAATAAAATATTTCTTAGTAATTCTGTTTGTCAGTGGCGTGAGTAGCTGATGTAGAAAGAGAACAGCATTCTTAATTGACTTAGTATTTATACAGCGGAGCTCCCTAGGCCTTGGCTTTGAGTTACTTTGTGCATGTGCTGTCATTACTCTTTTTATACTGATAAAAATATAGGGGAAATTATATTTTTACTTTTGATCAAGGAATTTGGTCCTTTTATCAATGCACAGAGAAATAAAGAGGACTTCAATTTTTAGTTTATAAACCTACACTTTTTCTACATATTGTTAATTCATGTTGATTAAATATTTGCTTTCTGCCTAAAAATTTTCTAGGTACTTTACATATATTATCTGACTTAATTTGCAACAATGACAAGAAGTATTTTCTATTATTATTCTTATTGAAAAATGAGAGATTTGAAATGGAGGAAGGTTAAGTGCCTTTCCTGAGCTCGCCTAGATGGCAGGGAGGGAGGCCAAGATATTTACAAATTCTCTAGCTTGCCCCCCAAAGAAGGTTACAACTATGAAGTTAATGGACATTTAAGAACCTCATCATACTACCTGACTTTCTGGATTTGTCATAAAGTGGGAGTGAAAATAGAGGGAAAAAGTCTGTTCACTAGTAATGCTTCCTTTTTTTGGTCTTGACATACTGAAAAGGAGAGCATTTCTTTTGTGAAATTTTCTGGCCATTTCTGCTAAACATCTGCTTTGGCAAAGGGGTGAATTTGGATGCACTTTACTTCATTTTCAGAGCTGGATATCTGCTGCTGTCATGGTTCGTATTTGTCAGGGGCTGACAAGCACCTTTAAGATGTCACACATGTTCTGGTCAACAGCAGGCTATCTGGCACTTGTGACTGCTTCCTGAGTTACTATCTTCTGTTAACCTAATGGCTCTCAAACTTCATGGCTTAATACCGTTTTAGAAGCTATATTAAAGTATTCCATAGCACAAATTAAACAAGGACTTTTATTTTTTCTAATCATGAAGGAAAATAATAGCTACAATTTCTTAAATTCTTAAGGTTTTACAGTTTTTTCTTCAAATTTTAGCTCTTACTGTTGCTTGTCTATGGCAGAATCTATTCATGTGGTTCCATTTATATTTGGCACAATTTATATTCAGTTATTTAAGATATGAAAATGATCACAAGAAAGATCAAGGAATGGTGGTAATTTTTTCTTCAGCGGTTGTTGGCTAAGAAGAATCTATACTGTGTTGGTGGGCTCTTGAGGGTCTTCTTTTGGATGATCAGGATAATGAATAGTGTTGCCGAAGTAGCAGAGATGGTAGATTGAGTTACATAACAAAACACAACAGTTAACTGGATATTTTTAGAAGTGGACCCAGTAAAATAATCTAAAATAATAGTCCAGAAATAAAGAGAAGAGGAAAATTAGAATTCTTACAGAAATGGATAGAGAAGATAGAAATTTTGAAGCAGCTACTGTATTGAATACAACTTTGTCTAAAGTTTTTTGGCTATTTTACTCTTTGTTGTATAGAAAAATCAAATTCCCTTACCAACCTATCTCCTTATCCTATTCCCTCCAGTTACCCTTTGCTGCCTCTTGACAATTGGTAAAATTTCCATGTTTTTGGATTTTATTTTTTGAGTCTTTTAGACTGGATTGTGTTTTGTGAATATGATGGAGCGCAGAGATAGACCATAAGGCAGAATGATGAGGAGCAAAATAGTATTTGATGTGGTTTTTGCCAAAACCACGAAGACATATAGGTGTTTCACAACTTGAACATGTTGAAAATCACCAATTACATCTCACCCCGCCCCCCGTGGATTCTAATCCTCAGTTCCAAGGTTGAATCCATTATCTACTTGACACTGTTTATGAGAATCTAGAATGCTGACCTTAGTGTAATGCTTATGCCTGTGCCTTAGAGTTAAGAGAATCTTCTCTGATACCAACTGTGCCAAATGTTTCACCAAACACAGTAGCCAGTGATATACCTACACTTGGAAGTCAGTAAAGGATTTTTTGTTTAAAATGTGCCTTAAAACTATTCTAAACCCTGTAAGAATAGAAATGAACAAAAAAACACTTCTGTTCTTAAGAAGGATTTTTGTCTAATTGTTGATTTGGTTATGGTTATGCCCAAAATTGTCTGGTTTGAAGAATGTGGTGTGAATTGGAATTCCTGCAACTACCCTAGTATTATCCTATTATGGACCCATTCCTTTGAGGATGGCTTAGTATTAAACTGTCTTGGAAGGGAGAAGAAGCTCCTGATAACTCTGTTATCAGAATACAACAGTAAATTAGAAGTCTCTGACTTCCTGGATCATATTATCCACTGGAGAAGACAGAGATGTAAACAGATTGTAATTGGGTGTTTCTATTATAATGGTATACAAATGTGATAAATGCTAAAATAGAGGGAAGCGCAGGACATATCTGAGAGCTGTTTTAACCTTAAGGGGCTGGTTGCCATGGGGGGGAAATCTGCATGGTGAGTGTTAACTGGGTTGAAAATTTTGTAGGAAAGTATCAGGCAAGGTGAGTTCTAGAAGTAGAAGTATAATTGAAGTAGTAAACAAGGAATGAGTAAACCAAAGGATCTTTAGTTCAGTATAAGAATCTCTAGGGAAAGCTACGTTAAAACTGGAGAAGTTAATTTGCAGAATTTAAGAATGGAAATTCAAGATATGAATTTATGAGTACAACTCATATTACGAATAATAGGAAAATTAAAATAGCTAAATGTAGGAAAAAATAAGTATGATCCTAGATTATAGAATGGTAGACCATATATTTAGAACCTTGATACAGCAGTTTTTGGAAATAGGACCCTCAAGGAGGCATTTTGTTTAGATCATGAAAGGTTTATAGCACTTTTTTTAAATCAAAGTGAGAATAATTTTCAGATTTTTAACACCCTAGCTAATATCAGTACAAGTGAAATGTGTTTATGTTTAAGGAATGTAATTCAATTAAGCCTTCCTTCTGTGTTTTCTAAAATAATTTTACAATAATAACCAATTGCACTAAAAACAAGACTAAGGCAAAAGCACCTAATTGCATTAGTTTGGTCAAATTACAAAAATTTTTCTTGCAAATATTAAAAGAATTCTAAATATCAGCTTTTAAAATTTATTTAAAGGATCATTGTATATCAACTTGATTTAAATAGTATATAATTAACCTATAGAGATAGTTTAATTAATTTATCAGTGGTTAAGCAATTCAGGATGATAATATTCTGGGACTGAGGCCATATAATTTTTTACGTCTATTCTTTTGGGGGGGGTTATATTTTTAATTCCTGTGAGATAATTTCTTGTTGGAAAAATCAATTTAGTGAAATTCTTAGACTTTAATCAAACATAACCTTATGTTATATTGTCTTCTTATGTATATATTTTTTATAATGGATAGTCACATAAGTGACTTCTTGCATGAAACCAGATAAAATAAAATTCATCATTATAATTCTGGAGTTTCCATATTTCTATGTTGAAAATACTTACAAACTCAAAAGAGTTCCAAAGCTGCTAAATATTAAAGCATTAATGAAGTTAATCATTTAAAAGTATCTGTTTTATTTTAAGTATATAGTTACTTTCTAAATATGTTTTTCAATCCCAACCATTAAAAATATGTTAGTTTTGAGGATATTATTACAGAGGTAAGAATACACAATGAATTTAAGAAATTTACAAGAATACAGTTACTAAGGTTATAAATTGTCATTTTATCAATGGCTGTCCACGAAATAATGGGTAGTCTTTTATGCAGAAAGATGAGAAGGACAGTTTGGGACAAATTTAAGTGAGTATGAAAAAACTAAGTTACTCTCAGAAAGAAAAAGCATATCACTTGAAAAATTGTGGAGTTGCTAGAAACCATCGTGCTGCTGAAATGCATTTTAAAGGTCTCCCTACACTGCAGCAAGACTTTTAATGTGGAGCATGAGAACAGCTTCTTCCATTCTCAGTATATACTGTTCATTCTTCCTTCCTCATTACTTAGCCTTTGTCATGTTTCTTTGCTTGGTTTCTGTGGGTATGAATCACTGGGTTATTGTATGTACTTATCCAGTGTTCCTCTCATGTTTTATTCTTAGTTATGAGCATTAAATTCGTTTATTTAATTTTCCAGGCTGAGTTTTCTGTGTCAACCCACTTATCCTGGACCCCTTCCCCTTTCCTCTTCTTCCTTACTCTCTCTCTTCTCTCTGTCCTTATGCTGTTTTTCTCTCTCCTAGACGGATGACCGGCCCCCATTCTGGTTCAGATCATCCAATATTCCCTTTGGCTCTCATTCATTTCCAGATTCCTCTAAAAGTTTCCAGATTTCCTCACAGTCCCAGCATCTTTGCTCCCACCTAATCGCCTGCCCATTTCACTCTACTGAAATGTGTCTATTTCTAGTCAAATGTGGCCAGACCTTCTCCTCTGGGAGACAGTGTATCTAAAAACAATTTACCTTATGCTAGTGGTTCTGTCTCAGAAATTAGATTTCTATAGAAATTCTGCTTGGGCATCTAAACAGATTCAATACCTTCTGTTATATCCCGGATAAGATTTATGATGTTGTTGTTTCTCTCCTACAAACTAACTTAGTGACGTGTAGCCGTGGATATGTGAAAATAACCTTGAAATATCTCTATTCTTCAGCCCCATAAATACCTGCCTTAATAATAGCTAACTTTCTTTTACCATATGTCTGACACTAAACTCAACAGTTTAAAAATATTTTCAAAATAGATTAAGAAATTCGCCAGTTTCCTTTGAGTGTTTACTCAAACTAAAATCTCAAAAATAGTTTTTAAAAAGTTCCTACTAAGACCAAACCTAAATGCTCATTGTGCCAATCTGCACTCATGAAAAGAGAATATTCATAATGCAAAGTAGCCATTTACTACTGTTAAACACTCCCTTAGCTTTCTCTTGCCTCTTATATATTCTTTTCTTAAGAGTCTTTTTAATCATACTCTTACTGATTTGGGTTGCTTTTGGTAATCTACCAGTGTAACTTCCAAATAGTAAAGATGTTCTGAGTTAAAAACACTTCAGAAGTTTTTCTTCACTTAGAAGCAAATTCCACTGTGTAAGTCCCTTGAAGTCATTGTAATTATTACAGTCTGTGGGGATTAGTATATTGTAAGAAGATTACTAGGCTGCTTTCCTTAGCAACACAATGAGAGAGGGTGCACCATGAGAATGCAGAGCAGTTTGAGTTGTACAATTAGAAGAGTTCTGGATAAACATGTTATGTGTCAGCACCTTCTTTAAAACAGCATCAAACCAACTAATTTTTATTGTGTACTACTCCATGTATACTATATACTGTAAGGGATGTAGAGTACAGAAAAAATATAAGATGTGATTTCCACTCTCAAGAATTCTCTAATCATTTTGAGGAAGGGATGTGTTCGTGTGGGTATAAGCAGTTTATAGTATTCTCTTGCTAACAGCATTATTTTAATAATAAAGACAGAGAAACTGAGAATCAGAGAAGTCAGATAGTTGTCAAAGGTAGTACAGGTGGAAACTGACAGAGTTGGAATTCCAGTTTGTCTGGGTGAAAAGGTCATGTTCTTTCCTCATGTTCAATCAACTGGATAAAAAAAGAGATGATCACATGTGAAATAACATTAAGTCTTTATGTGATGATGACTTCAATTGTTGAGTATAGTCTATAGTTGCTCTGGGAGAACTCGGAGAGCTTTAAAGTAACCTAAAAAGACTTAATGGAGGAGATGAGAATTGAGTTGTATTTTGAAGTGGGGTAGAATAAAGATAGACATAGAGAAAGCTGAAATATAAGAGAAGCAATTGATGCAAAAGGATGCAAATAGAAATAGGTTAGTTGTGTATTTCAAATGTGGAAGTTAACAAATAGATTTTGTTGGTTTTTAGTAGAAAGTCTCCTTTAGTAATAGCTTAGAAATAAGATTGAATAGGGCATAATTGTAGCTACATTGATTGACCATGAACTAGTTATGGGTACAGTTAAGTATTTTTAAGTATATTAACTCATTTAATCTGCAGAACAACCATATCAGAGGGGTACATAATGAACTTCATTTTACGGATGAGGAAATGGTTGTGCAGAGAGATTAAACAGCTTTTCCCAAGTTCATACAGCTAGTAAATGGAGAACTGAATTCAAAACCAGGCTTTCTAATTTTAGATTCTGTGCTGTTAATGATTATACTATCCATTGCTCTGGGAAAATAAGATATTACATTCAACACTGAAAGTTATGCACGCCAGGTACACTTGGAACAGGAAAATGGAATAAAGACCTAGGATTGAAATGATTTGTGTGCCTGTTGGGCTGGAATTAGGTAGTAAGCAGTGTGCAATAGGATTGGAGAGTAAGATTGTAAAATCTGAAATAATTTGTGATTAGATATAAATATTTAAAATGAGGTACATATTAACATTTTTATGGAGTTTTGAACTCTAATGATTGGAACAGTGCTGGTGTCAGTTACAGATAGGCAGGTTGGTTGTGAGACCTTGTTTGGAAGGGAAAATGGTTAGTTCAGTTTTCCTATTCTGAGTTGAACAGGCTGTGAAAGATCAAGAGATTGATACTCAGAAGGCATATTTTAGAATACAAAATGGACAATCCACTGAGGAATAGAGAAATTAAAATATTAAGTTAGGAGTTGTGCTGTCCAGTACATTTAACAAATATTTAAAAGTGTAAATAGTTGCTAAAGTGCTACTCAAAGTGGATTCCACGGACCATTACTGGTTCACAAATTGTCACAGGTCAGAATTAAGAGTAATTCATGTTTTTTCTTGATTTTACATGTATATTGATCTACAATTAGGGTTAAAAAACCCCACAAAACCTCATCCTTTGTGACAAATAGTTTGAAAAACACATCTCGGCATGGTTACATCCCTTCACTGTAATAATCAGTCAATATCAAGGTCACTCAGACAAATTGAGGTAACTTCCCTTAGTATCAAGCTCAGTCGTATTCACTTTCTTCACTTTTGTCCCATCCAGTGCACCCTCCTCATAAGTAGGAGCCTGAGTCACAAATCTTGTCCTGGAGTACAGCGTCCTAGGAGTCTCAGACAAGTATTGAGGCAGAGCATTGCTTTTCTGTACTGTGTGCTTAAAGTGAAGAATCCAAGAGGGAGAATCCTGTAATGGAACCAAAGTCAATCCAGACAAACTATCTTGCTGTATCATCAGGCCAAAAAAGCTAGGCACAAAGTTAAAGGTTGAAAGTGAAGAATAGGAAAGAAAACAATCATTTTCTCTTGGCTTGAGAAAATTTCCAGTCATCTTTATAGGTCACTTATAGGTTGCTGTGGTCAGTTATGGATTCTTTAGGAGCATTGATTATACCTGGGCAGTTAGGATCTGGGAGACATCAGACCTGATGAACTCAATATCAACACGTTGATGGCTTGCTTTATTTTTCTTAAATTATACCTGCACCATTGCTGTGCTTCCTGAGAATTCTCAGGCTATTATATAGGATTTTCTGAGGAGGATGGTCTGAGCCCCCCAGGCACTGGAGTAGGGCAGGGCATGCATTATTTAAAGCAGTGGCAGTGCAGGGTTTCCTCCAATAAAAGTGGATTGACATTCTTTGTCTAAACCTTTGTCTACTGGGGTGGAATGGTGTGGAGAGAAGTTCTTACCTCTGAGGAACTTGGAAGCTTTGGGGCCCTCAGAGGTCTGAGATAACACATTTCTTCTCGGTCAGCCTCTGTCCAGTGGCCATTGCTCACGGTCTCAAATGCAGATGCCCACTACAGGGGCCCAGTGGCACTGTGGCCTATGGAAGAGCACAGGTCCTGGGTAGAGGTACTGTTCCAGCCAGCTGTGGACACAGGAAGGCCAGGCCAAGGCACCAGATTTTTCCTTCTTTTTATCCAACTCAGAAACAACACACTTATGTGATTAAACTATTTCCTTTAGTCAAAGCAGCTGATAGCTTTGTTAAAAATCTAAGGTTTCTGTGTAATGCTGAGTAGAGGGGCAAGAAAAGGTAGATATAGAGAATACCTTCTAATAATAAGTGGTCTGAGAGGCCTAGAAAGTCATAAGACATTCTAGAGATTGCAGGACATAGTACTGGAAAAGAGAGAGCTGCACACAAATGGAGAACACCAGAGATCTGCAGAGGATCTCCCTTAGATATTCAGCTGAGTACTAAGTAGAATATGTATGTAAGGAAACCAGCTGATGCTGGTAAAAGAAATACCCAAATGAGAAGCGGGTAACGGTGCCTGATAATCAGACAGGGCTAGAAATGCTTTCTGTTCTCGCTAGCCACACGGCTACTAGAATGACTACAATTACAGAGGCTAATCATATCAAGTGTTGATGAGAATGTGGAGCAACTGGAACCCTCATATACCGCTGGTGGGAATGTAAAATGGAGCAACCATTTTGCACCACAGTTTATCAAATTCTTAAAAAGTCAACCATATTTCTACCTATGACCTTGCTATTCCCAACTTAAGTTTTTACCAAGAGAAATGAAAGCATATATCCATACAAAGACTTGTTCATAACAGTTTTAATTTTAAGAGGAAGAAACTGGGAAAACCTGAATATTTATCAACAGGTGAATGGATAAAAAAAGTTGTCATGTATCCATACAATGGAATATTACTAAGTGATATAAGGAAATGAACCATCAATACATGCTACAACATGGGCTGAGAGAGTAGGGAAGCTGCAGAAGAGAAGTTTGAAGCAGCAGAGGTTGGTTCATGAGGTTTAAGGAAAGAAACCATCTCCATAACATAAAAGTGCAGGGTGAAGCAGCAAGTGCTGATGTAGAAGCTGCAGCAAGTTCTCCAGATCTAGCTAAGATAATTCATAAAGGTGGCTACACTAAACAACAGATTTTCACTGAAGAGGAAACAGCCTTATACTGGAAGAAGATGCCATCTAGGACTTTCATAGCTAGAAAGGAGAAGTCAATGCCTGGCTTCAAAGCTTCAAAGGACAGGCTGACTGTCCTGTTAGGGGCTAATGCAGCTGGTGATTTTAAGTTGAACCCAATGCTTATTTACCATTCTGAAAATCCTAAGGCCCTTATGAATTATGTTAAATCTGCTCTACCTGTGCTCTGAAAATGGATAACAAAGCCTTGATGACAGCACATCTGTTTACAACATGGTTCACTGAGTATTTTGAGCCCGCTGTTAAGACCTACTCCTCAGAAAAAAAGATTCCTTTCATAATATTACTGCTCATTGACAGTACCTCCAGTCACCCAAGAGCTCTGATGGAGATGTACAATGAGAATAATGATGTTTTCATGCCTGCTAACACAACATCCATTCTGTAGCCCATGGTTCAAGAAGTAATTTCTACTTTCAGGTCTTAGTATTTAAGAAATGCATTCATAAGGCTATAACTGCCATAGATGGTCATTCATCTGATGGATCTGGGCAAAGTAAATTGAAAACCTGGAAAGAATTCACCATTCCTAGTTGTCATTAAGAACATTTGTGATTCATGGGAAGAGGTCAAAATATCAACATTAACAGGAATTTGTAAGAAGTTGATTCCAACCCTCATGGTTGACTTTGAGGGGTTCAAGATGTCAACACTGCACATGTGGTGGAATTAGCAAGAGAACTAGAATTAGAAGTGGTGCCTGAAGATGCAACTGAATTGCTGCAATCTCATGATAAAACTTTAATGGATGAGGAGTCACTTCTTATGGATGAGCAAAGAAAGTGGTTTCTTCAGATGGAATCTACTCCTGGTGAAGATACTGTAAAGGTTGTTGAAATTACATCAAAGGACTTAGAATATTACATAAACTTAGTAGAGCAGTGGCAGGGTGTGAGAGGACTGACTCTAATTTTGAGAGAAGTTCTACTTTGGGTAAAATGCTATCAAACAGCATCTCATGCTACAGAGAAATTGTTCATGAAGGGAAGAGTTCAATCGGTGCAGCAAACTTGGTGGTTATCTTATTTTAAGAAATTGCCACAGCCATCCCAGCTTTCAGCAACCACCACCTTGTCAGTCAGTAGCCATCAACATCGAGGCAAAACCCTCCACCAGCAAAAAGATTATGATTTGCTGAAGGCTCAGATGATGATTAGCACTTTTTAGCAATAAAATATTTTTAAATTAAGGTATGTACATTGTTTTTTTAGACGTAATGCTATTTCACACTCTATAGACTACAGTATAGTGTAAACATAACTTCTACATGCATTGGGAAACCAAAAAATTTGTGACTCACTTTATTTTGATATTCATTTTATTGTGGTGGTGTGGAACCAAATCTGCCATGTCTGCAAGGCATGCCTGTAGGTATTCAGAAGAGTGTGAAAAATAGAGAATATAAATAACTTTCAGCTAAGGAAAGCTATACAAAGGAGGTGTGGGATATGTGTTAGAATCAAAAAGTAAACATTTCAATAGGTAGATGAAAGATGAATGGGGATAGGTTCAGTATAAATAGAGTCATCAAAGTGGAAATAATCACGGAATTTTTATGGGTTAAAGAGACTGTGATCTTAACTGGAGTGATCCCAACTGGTATTGGAGAGGGGTGGACAAGAGTGATGAGATGGGTTGGATCTTTTGAATGACAGGCTAAGGAGTTTTGGTGGTATCTTTAGAGTAAGGATGCTGGGAATTTTCAGAATGGATGAGCCCTCTGAGCAAGGGAGCTTGTTTCCAGAAGAGCAGAGGGCACTAAACTGAGTCTTCAGAAGCACTTGGGTTAGATGAATTCAGGAAAAAGAGTTATAAATGTAAAAAAAAGTAGTGAATGTAGAGGTGCCTGCAGTCACTATAGTATCAAAGCAGCCAACTGGTAAAAGAGCTTCCAAAACAAGCCTCCAGTTTTTGAAACTGGAAGAGAAGTCTTAGAGAAGAGAAGAATGATAAGACCATGCTTTATCAATGGGAAGATATTACTTTATTAAGTAAACACAATGAATGGGTCTCCACTAGGAACTTTGTTGAACCAACCCTGTTATCACTACATCTTCTATCCGAGTACACAGAGAAAAGGATCTTCTGTTCAGCTTGGTGATTTCCCATGAGGGGAATTTCTGGAGGGCAAATTTTGCCTGATATTTTCATTGCATCAAAAATGGGCTTACTTTTGGACCTACTGTGAGTATCTGAAAACTCTGAGGGCTCCTAGAACCATTTCCAAGTGCTAACACTGTGATAAATCCAAAAATATTTTGACATCTTTAAACTTCAGAATGAAGAATTTCTTGGAGACCTTAAAATTAGGAGGGACCTTTTAGGGAGACCCACATTTTCCCTTTTGGGTTTCAGTGGAAACTAGGCGATTCTGAAGAACATCATAAATCAAATGTAGTTTAAGCCACCGTGTTATTCTCTGGGTACAAATCAGTTAGGTCGCTGTAAGTCACATTCCTTTACTTCATGATAGAACAGCCTGCTGTTGATAAATGAGTTAGCATTACATTATAAGCAAAGCATGAGGAGAGGGGTTGTAAAATAGTATTGGTACATGAAGCAACGATACAGAGCTGAAGTGACAGACTTTACCAGCAGCACATAAAAAGTGCCCTCTGGTAAAATTTACCGTGATATTTTCAGATATTTCCTGTATCCAGGACACGTGGATAATGACAACCCTGTGAACATCATCCCTGAATATGAAAGGCATGATAGATATACGATCAGCTATCAAAGAGCAGTTTATTTTAAAGTAAGCCATATTTTCCTGTAGTTGCAGGGCAAGAGAAGAGAAAACAGTTTATAAAGGGAATGAAGATGTTGATCTCTGACAGCAGGTCTTTTCAGTCTAAGCAAAAACACCAGCTGTAGCCACAGCGGCAAAAAACCTTACCAATTTCCCTTTTTATTTGCAAGGTTCCTTGGACATTTAAAGTGCTTTTACCATAGGATGAATGGAGTAGGCTTTTGGTTTCATCTCTAGATCCCTCATCAGGGAGGGTAGCCGCTGTCTGAGGAGTCAGTAATCATTGTTTCGAATGTGGAGAAGAGAGTTGACGGCGTACACTTAGAGGCTGCTCTTCTATGAATGCTTTGTAGGTCTTACCAAAGTGGTCACGGAGACCCATCCACTCTCTTATTCCTCTCGTATCTCTTCCCACAAACCTCCTCGAAATACTACCCTCCGAAAAAATCCCTGTGACACTGGGGCTAAATCCATCATTGCATTTGTAAGCCCAGAATCAAGGGAGCTGTTACTGCTTTTCTTTACAAGACCAGCTCTTTTCGGACATTTTTCATTATAAACTGTGCTGAAACCATAAGGTTTCTCATAACAGGTCATAAAATATGCTATATTTCAAGGACGACGTATAGTTCTAGTTATTCTGGCCCTGCTTTATTTACATGGTCAGGGCAGGCCTGGCAAGTAGCACTGATTGCCTAAATAGAAATGTAGAGCTATTAAATTTTTTGGAATACGTCATTTTAGTTTGAAAGTAAAAATTGCTGTAGTGTGTTTGAATCTAAAATGCAGCAATTAGGTATAACCAAGTGAAGTTAGAACATAAACAGGAAAGTATTCCTAGGGTTTTTGCAAAATTGGCATTTCAGGGTTTTTTGGGCTTTAAAATAAAGCTTATTGGATTTATACTAGAAATACAGTAACTGGTAGGAAAATTAGACAGCTTTAGTAAATGAAAACAATTTGCCTCTGATGGAAAAATTTTTTTTTCTAATTCTGCTACCCCTTCCTGTTTTTAGGGCACTGTTCTAATGAGGCACTTTATGTTGGCGTTTTTGTAAGATCAAATATTTGATGTTAATTTTTGTCTGAAGTAGTGAAGGCTTTGCTAGAAAACTCTGAGTTCAAAATGTGGCATTTATTATCCTATTAGGTGTCCTCACTGAGGAAAATTGAATATAAATAAGTGTTAATGAGTGTTGGGTGTCCTGTAAAGAGTAATTCATTCTCACTCAAATAATGAGAAAAGCCAGGGACGGGTATGATAAACTATACCAGATGAACAGGCTGGACTTATGAAATGACAATAGTGTGGGCACAATAATACGTCCTTGAAAGACAATTGAAATTCTTCCAAGACATATGAAATGATCATTTTGTTCCTAAGGAGAGAAGTTTGGAGTGACTAAATTATGTACGTAGGTTTTAAGTGCTTTTATTTTTCAGTGAACTTCTTTATGTTATGTTCCCCAAATGTGAAGTTTTTCTTTTTATATAAATAAACAATAATCTTTGGAACTGGCTAAATAAGCATTGAATGCTCAGGGTTGTTTTTTCTCAGCATTTATCCTGGTAGAGAAACTTCTACACTCAAGAGCACGCATGTGCACTCATGCACACACACACACACACACATCCTCAGGGAAATTGTTTTTTAATTTCTGTAGATCATCAGACTTCTAGTGATGCTGGTGTAAGCAGTTATTCCTGTTAGTTTTACGCAGCTGTTGTCTTGTGTTATAAAGAAAATAGTGCTCTGGGACACTGCAGGAACGATCAGAGCAAGTAATCAGTTTTCTTTCCTTGAAGAAAATATTTGAGTGAAAGCCTTTGGCATGATATATTCAAAGAGGAAAAAATAAAGTTAAAACAAAAGAAAATGGATATAGCACAGAGATAAGCTAAGAGTAACTTCTGGAGTAAGGAGGTAATTTGGCAGAAATGGAAAGTTATCTAACTGCATGTCCCCAACACGTACAAGATATTTTCTGAAGTTTAGAAGTATTTTAACGTTTCCTCTGAGCAGTTCTAATCATGGATGTCCAGTAACTTCCTGAGAATTGTTCTTACATAGTCTAATTGCTGTTTTTATTAGAAATTATTTCCTGATGTTTAACCCAATTTTCCTTAATCCAATTAAACTCCATTATTTCTGGCTGGTATAATTACAAACATACTAACCAGCCTTTCACAGTTTTGTTTTTCCACAGATCTGAAACCTTCATTGTTTTGTACCTTTGGTGTTTTTATAAGGCGTACCTAAAATAAATATGCAATAATCCTATCCTGTCAAGTTAGAAAAGTTGAAGCCCTTCTAGTGTATGATGGAAATGAAAAGAGAAAGAAAATTATTTAAATTAGGCTGAATTTTCTTATGGCTACTAAGCATTTTTTCTGTGAATGTATTTGATTAAAAAACAGGAAAATTGTTGGAGATCTATTAGTATTCCTATACTCTGTTTTTGCTTTTGTTATATGTTAGAGGAGAAAAGTAAAGTGTTTTTAGGCGTTTTACAAGCCTTTTAATTGTGTATATATATTTTTACAGTTGGAACAAGCTTTTTTAATTATAGAAGACAGTTCTCAAAATTGTCAAAATTAAGAGTAAAAAGATAATTGTTTATCTCCTTTCTAAAACTCTTCCCTCTGTGTCCTCATTATGTCAGCCACCTTCCTAAAAACGCTTTTTTGAATCACTGAGTTAGCATGGTCTTTCCTTCCAGTCACCTCCCCTTTCACCATCTGACATGCCAGCATCACTCCCACTAAGGGCTGAGAGACTGTGAAAGGGAATATATAGGTACTCAGTAAGTATTTCATGTGTTTGATAACAAATACCACTTACAAATGAACATCATCGTATAAATGAAATGTGGCAAAGACTGTAGGTTGAGAGCTGGGTTATATGGGTTTGAATAGTTACGCTACCACTGAACAAGCTTACTACCTTTGTACTAGTGATTTAACTTCTCTGTGCTACAATTTACTTATCTATATGCAGAGTATAACAACAATATCTACCTCATGTGTTGTTGTGAGAATCAAATGAGTTAATACATACAAAACACTTAGAAAATTTCTTGGCACAAAGTAAGTGCTTAATAATTAGCTAGTGATGGTGGTAATAGTAGTTCATACAAAATGTAATTTGTTTTTTCATCAAGGGAAAAGATATGGAAAATGTGATATATACAACTGAACCAAGTTTTGATACATGCTACAACATGGATGAAACTTAAAGGCGTTATTCTAAGGAAATAAGCCAGACACAAAAGGCATCAATATGTCTTTACCTATCTTCTTCCGTCTTTACTTCCTACTCCCCATCTCAAGAGAGAACAATGGAAGGAAAAGAGTAAGGAGAATATTTAAGAGAGAAGCAAGAGAAAAAGCAAAATCGTGAGACACAGGAAGGGGGCAGGGGAGGGGTTAATTAGCCTTTTCCACGGCTCCAATGAACTCTTCAGTCTTATTTTCTTTGATTGAAACTTGAAAGGACAACTTTTTTTTTAAAGTTAATTTTTATTGAGTTTATGATAGTATGCAATCTTGTGAAATTTCAGTTGTACATTATTGTTTGTCAGTCGTGTTGTAGGTGCACCCCTTCACCCTTTGTGCCCACCCCCCCTTTTCCCTGATAGCCACTAATCTGTTCTCTTTGTCCCCATGTTTAAATTCCTCATATGAGTGAAGTCATAGAGAGATTGTCCTCCTCTCTCTGGCTTATTTCACTTAACATAAATCCCTCAAGGGCCATCCATGTTGTTGTGAATGGGATGATTTTATTCTTTTTTATGGCTGAGTAGTATTCCACTGTATATGTATACCATATCTTCTTTATCCAATCATCAGTTCATGGGCACTTAGGTTGTTTCCATGTCTTGGCTATTGTAAATAACGCTGCAATGAACATAGGGATGCATGGGACTTTTGGAATTGCTGACTTCAAGCTCTTTGGATAGATAGCCAGTAGTGGGATGGCTGGGTCATATGGAAAGGACAACTTTTTGATTAAAAAATTAAGTTTACCCATAATTTCAATCCTCACCAATATATGAATTGGCAGTCTCTGTGATAGATTCCAGATTTATGGACAAAAGAAAGATTCTGGTAAAGCAGACAGCTGGTCAGTCAGCTGACAGCCCTTATCTGTCTTTCTCTACTCCTCTCAGTCTGCTGGGAGTGAAAGAAAGGAACATTTCATGAAAGAAGTCATTTGGGTGAACATCTAAGGGCTGGATTGAGGAAGAATGGGGGTTTGAGTCATAGGATTTGGCATAAAATAAGGAGTCATGTGACAATGACTGATTATTTGTATATAGAGTCTGTGGGCATAGTATATCTTTGACAAATCTGTTAATTTGCCTAGAGGAAAAGAAGACAGATGTGTTGATGCTCAGATATTTTGGAGATAGAAGGCCTTTTTATATTAATGTTAGAAAAAATCTTAAAGATATCTTTAATTATGTACTACAAATAAATTGTTTTTTCTCATATGTTTTCTTTAAATGTGGGGTGGAATTGAATTGCCTTTGTCTAATTATTATAAAATTTCACTTATACTTTTGAAAATAAGGATTATGGTTTTAAAACACTAAGAATATATTTGTCTTTGATTTGATTCACTTTACTTGCCCTAAAAGAAATAGAAATCAGATTATCTATGATTATGATGAATGTAATTTTCTAGGAAGCAAAATTGGTTCAATCAGAGCAATTATTGTTTTTCATTGTTGTTAGCCCAGAAGTTGAACCAGTCTTTCTGCTATTCTTTACTGATATTGCTCAGATATTATAGTCAATTTGCCTTACCCAGAGGTGAAGGAAGTGTTTCAGGATAAATTGTTATATTCCCAGAGAATTATAGGTGGATAATGATGAGAGTCTTTGTTGAAAATCACAATGTCTGAGGCTAACTTTTCAGGAAAAGAATTGACTATTAACTTTCTCTTATTTAGGCAATTGCCAATGATCGAGTATCATTGGAAAATTTTTAGTAAAACTTGTTTGCCTCTATTTTAGAAAGGAATATTTGAGGAAACAATATGAGCTCTGAGGAAAGATTGACTTAAGAAAATTGCTTTAAGGCTAACTTTTAGAGCAGATTTAGGTTAACGATAAAAGTGAGAGGTTAGATGCAGAGGTTTTCCATATACCCTCTGCCCCCAGGGATGCGCAGCCTCCCCCATTATCAACATAACTCAGCAGAATGGGACATTTTTTACCAAGTATGAGCCTACATTGATACATCATAATCACCTGAAGTCCATAGGTTACCTGAGAGTTCACTCTTTCTGTTCACTGCTTTTAGACAAATGTATAATGCCATGTATCCTTCAGTATAATGTCATGCGGAGTATTTTCATCACCCTAAGAATCCTCTGTGCTCTGCCTATTCATCTGCCCCACCCCTGCCCCTGGCAACCGCTGATCTGTTGTCTCCCTAGTTTTGCCTTTTCCAGAATGTCATATAGTTGGAATCATACAGTATGTAGCCTTCTCAGATTGGCTTCTTTCACTTAGTAATAGAAAGACTGACTTTTGAAAAAGTGAGTCCAAACACATTGATGAAACATATATCTAATACTCTCTATGCTGAAAGAAAATTTTACATTCATCACTGACATATGAATGGAAGAACATGTTGTAAGAAATGGGTTAATAAGAGAAGATCTTAACTGTCATGTTACTCATTGTCATTACTCATGTTTGCTTTAGTAAAAATTATAGTTGCTTTTAAATAAACTTTTGCTGAAATCAAGGAAATCCGTTTATAATGAAACAGAAAAATAATTAATTTTTTTGGTATTCCTTTCCCTTTTATCCAAGTTTTATATCCTCAGTTTTCTCAATTGGTATAATACCATAAGGAAAACATAAAATATGATTTTTCTATATATTATTCTGAAATAGGAAACTTCTGAAAAGTTATTGGTGGATCTTGAGGAAATGTTTAAATTATGACATCTAAGATGATTCTGAATCAAGTATTCAGTATTCTCTATAAGAAAAATTACAAAGTAGACAGTTTGTCTTAATTTCCCTAGTTAAATTTCCTCCCCACCTGTATGCTTCCTGTGTTCCTATGACCTCCAGACACCACCCCCCCAGGCATGTAATAGTGCAGTGAATATCAAATAATGAACTTTTAATATAATACCCCTGAAAAGGTACTCACCCAGCTATACAAGTATTCTGACTTGAGCTTTTTCCACTAGATTTTTAGCCCTCAAAGGCAGTCTTTGCCAAGTTTTAAATGTTTTCATAAGGACAACACTAGAAATTATTGTAAATTAAATTATCTTTTATTGTCACAATGGGGCAGTGTCAAGGACAATTTCATTTTACTGCAAATAATATATTTGAAGGATATTTTTACAAACATTTAAATGAAATTTCCTTTGCAGGGTAATTGTTTATTAATTTAAGGAACTTCATTTAGATTTTATCTATATGATACCAAGTTGCCAGATAAAAGTGGGCCAATCAATAAATAATACTGTAAAATTGTAGGTGTGTGTTGTTTGTGTCTCCCCCTAGGAAAAGAAAATAGTATTTTGAGGAGCATCATAAAACACATCTGAATGGAAATATCTCCCTGGTGGCTGCTGTGTGCCTGAAATATGCATCACTGGTCTAGAAATGGCATAAAGTGGAGGAGATCCTGTTAAATTGTGAATATATTTCTTGAAACCAGTAAGACATTTAGCCATGGCTATAAGGTTACACTTTTGTGCATATTTGATTATTACGTTAGTTGATTGTCACATTAGAAAGTAGACAACAGAACACTGAAGGAATAAGACATGGGACATGAGGCTTTCATTCGAAGCAAAACACAGTACTGGCCAATCCTACAGCGTATTGATCTATGTCAGGAACCCCTGTTGGGAGTTGACAAAAAGATTTAGCATCAAGGACCAAATTTCCAACTGATACCAAAATGATCTGTGGGGATAGCTCAAGATCTGACTTTGATTTCTTAAAATTTTTTAGGGAGTAAGTCATCTTTATACCCAGATATCTATTTTTTTTTTCCAAGATAATGTTGAAGCATGAGAAGTCAAGGAACTGGCAATAGAACCTTCTGACAAATTATCTTCTGAAGAGACAGCGCAGTAGACTGAAGACAAAGAGTATTTTATTGAAGTTTTATATTAATTGAATAAAAGTGGAAGTTTTCTATGCTTTTAACACTGGTCTCTATTTAACTGCTGGAAAAGTCAAAGCTGTAAAATTGTTTTGAATCTGAGCAGGTAAAATTTTTGCTCGGCCTCCGCAGGTTTTGACACACATGATGTAGTTTCTGGACTCCTGGGATGAGGAGTGTAAACAGTGAAAAGGAATCACGATATGGCGACCTGTCTTCTTAGTGCAGTTGGGCGGGGCACGGTGAGGGCAGAGGGAGGGGAGGAGGCAGGGGTGAGCAGCGGAAGTGCAGCTTTAGATGCCTCAGAGAATGATGTGCTTTTCACTCCAGACTGAGATGATACTTTAGTTCCTCTGCAGCTCTGGGTTTTCTGCGTAGTTTGGGACAAAAGAAAGCAGCAGTTCCTGTCTCTGTGCCACAAAGTCCTTATTCCGTAGGGTTTGACAGGAATTTGAGGTTACTTGGCCTAGGGAGTGGGAATGAGGATAGTCAGCCTCAGTCTTTAACTGACCTGAGGACAGCACTGGGATGAATGTCACTGTTAGATCTCCAGAAGTGTTCATCAAGGTGTCTGGTACAAGGTTGACCCTCAGCAGTATTGAGTAAAGGGCTGACCTGAAGGGAGTATAAAATGACACCTTCACATCCTCACAATTTGTTCAGATTCGGAGTCTCCAACCTTTTTTGAGAAAAAACTGATTTTTATATCACTGAGGCGTCCATTCAACAGTTGTTTTCTGAGCACCTATGTATTTTCTTAATTGAGATATAACTGACATATAATGTATGTCAATAATATAATTGTGCAGGTTTAAAATGTACAATGTGTTGGTTTGAACATTCATATATTGCAATGTTATTACCACCATAACATTAGCTAACACCTCTATCACATCACATGTTTATTTCTTTTTTGTGGTGAGAACAATTAACATTTAGTCTCTTAGCAACTTTGGAGTTTTTAATACAGTGTTGTTGACAATATTCACCATTCTGGTCGTTAATTCTCCAGAACTTATTTATCTACTCTTTGCAAATTTGTACCCTTAAACAACATCTCCCCAATTCTCCCACCCCTCAGCTCATGGTAACCACCATTCTATTCTTGGTTTTTATGAGTGCAGCTTTTTTAGATTCCACATGTAAGTGATAGCAGATAGTATTGGTCTTTCTCTCTCTGACTTATCTCTTAGCCTGATGCCCTCATGGTCCATCTATCTTGCTGCAAATGGCAGGATTTCCTTCTTTTTCATGGCTGATAATATTCCATTGTATATATATATACACCCCATCTTCTTTATCCATTCATCCGTTGATGGAAACTTAGATTGTTTGCATATCTTGGCTGTTGTGAATAATGCAGCAGTGAACATGGGTGTACAGATATTTTCTTGAGCTACTGATTTCAATTCCTTCCGATATATACTCAGGAGTGGGATTGCTGGATCATATGGTAGATCAATTTTTAATATTTTTGAGGAACCTTCATACTGTTTTCCATAGTGGCTGTACTATTTTACATTCCCACCAACAGTGTATAAAGGTTCCCTTTTCTCAACATCCTCACCAGCATTTATCTGTCTTTTTGATAATAGCCTTCCTAACAAGTGTGAGACAATGTGTCATTGTAATTTTGATTTGCATTTCCCCGATGATTAGTGATGTTGAGAATCTTTTCATATACCTATTGGCCGTTTGTATGTCTTCTTTAGAAAAATGTCTGTTCAGCTCCTTTGCCCCTTTTTTAATTGGATTATTTGCTTTTTTGCTGTTGAGTTGTATGAGCTATTTATATATTTTGGGTATTTCTCTTATCAGATATATGGTTTGTGAATATTTTCTCCCATTTTGTAGGTTGCCTTTTCAATTTATTGATTGTTTCCTGTGCTTGACAGAAGCTCTTTAGTTTAATGTGGTCCCACTTGTTTATTTTAGTTTTTGTTGCCTGTGCTTTTGGTGTCTTATCCAAGAAATCATTGCCAAGGACAGTGTCAGGGATCTTTTTCCTTATGTTTTCTTGTAGGAGTTTTATGGTTTCTGGTCTTACATTTAAATCTTTGATCCATTTCTAGTTAATTTTTGTGAGTGGTGTAAGATAGGGGTCTAGTTTCATTCTTTTGCATGATATCCAGTTTTCCCAAAACCGTTTATTGAAGAGACTATTGTTTACCCATTGTGTGTTTTTAGCATCTTTGTCAAAAATTAGTTGACTGTATATGCATGGGTTTATTTCTGGTCTCTCTGTTCTGTTCCATTGACCTATGTGCCTGTTTTTTATGTCAGTACCATATGGTTTTGATCACTATAGCTTTGTAATATAGCTTGAAGTCAGGTAGTGTGATGCATCCAACTTTGTTCTTCTTTCTCAGGATTGCTTTGGCTCTTTGGGATCTTTTGTGGTTCCAAACAAATTTTAGAATAGTTTTTTGTCTTTCTCGAAAAATGCCACTGGGATTTTGGTTGAAATTGCACTGAATCTGTAGATCTCTTTGGGTAGTATGGACATTTTCACAATATTAATTCTTTCAATCCAAGAACACAGGATATCTTTCCATTTATTTGTGTCGTATTTAATCTCTTTCATTAATTTCTTATAGTTTTTATTGTATAAGTCTTTCACCTCTGGGTTAGGTTCATTCTTAAGTATTTTATCGATTTAGATGCTGTTATAAATGGGATTGCTTTCTTAATTTCTCTTTCAGATAGTTTGTTGTTGGTGTATAGAAATGCAACTGATTCTGTATGTTGATTTTGTATCCTGCAATTTTACTGAATTCATTTATTAGTTCTAACAGTTTTTTAGAAGAGTCTTTAAGGTTTTCTATATATAAGATTGTGTCATCTGCAGATATAATTTTGCTTCTTCCTTTCTGATCTGGATGCCTTTTATTTCTCTTTTTTTTGTATAATTGCCCTTCATAGGACTTTTAGTACTATGATGAATAGAAATGGTGAGATGTCATCCCAGTCTTGTTCCCTATCTTTGAGGAAAGGATCTTAACTTTTCACTATTTTGATGTTATCTATGGCCTTGTTGTATATAGCCTCTAGTATGCTGAGGAACATTCCTTCTATATCCAGTTTGTTAAACATTTTTATCATGAAGGTTGTATTTTATCAAAGACTTTTTCTGCATCTGTGGAGATGACCGTATGATTTTTATCTTTCATTCTATTAATGTGGTGTCATATTTATGGATTTGTGTATGTTGAACCATCTTTGCATTCCTGGGGTAAATCTCACTTGATCATGGTGAGTGATTCTCCTAGGTGTTAATGACTTATTTATTTTTTTTCTGGCAACTTGCTATCATATAGATAAAATCTGTGATAGCTACTGAAGATAAAGCAGTGAAGATGGTTGTGTGTCTCCTCTAGATGAGTGCTGGAAAGGCAGACATGAAAAACACAATTATGCAAATCATTTTTAAATAGTGATTTTGATACACACCTTGAAAAAGAATTCGTATCTACGATGTAGGTACATGTTGAACAGAGGAGTAAGTTTGCCTTGTGATTAGGGAAAGCATCTCAGAGGACAGGACATTTGAGACCTAAAGGAAGTGGGGGTGCTGGTTATAAAGTACTAAGGAGGATGTGCTGACATTAAACAGAATCCACTGCAGTTTATACTCCCTTCCATTCTGAGGTACTCAGTAAAGCTCAAGAGGGAAGATGTTAAATAATGTCCCTCAGTCATCAAGCAAAGTTTTAGTTTGGTTCAATGGACTATTCATGCATATAATATAGAAATCTCCCTATTGGGAAATGCCTAAAATAAAATGATTTTTGACAATTGAATGCATAATTAAATTTAAAATATTTATCTGTGCTTTATACAGTTTCAAGGAAGTGAGGCATTACTATTGATGGAGGAAATTCTGTTTTCACAAAAGATTACTGCGTTTCTCCTTGTGGAGAGAAGCCTAATCCGGATGACATGGTGCTTTTTCCATAGTAGGTACTAAGTGTGTTTGCTGAATTGAATTGCAGCTCATATTGTGCCATATTTGGTTCTTCAGAATTAGGCATTCTCATATTGAGTTGCAGAATTATCCATTTTCAAGGTATATATGTGTTCAACAGCTCTCAACTGTTTTACATATCAAAGAATAGAACAGACCAACAAATCTTGGATCTTGGTCATCAAGAAATAATCTGTTTAGGACACTCTCTTTAGGCATATATTATTGTCTCTGTTTTAGAGATGAGGGAGCTAAAAGTTTCAGAGACTTGCTCAAGGTCCTACACACATTTCTTATTTTTATATGGCATTTCTGTCATGAATTAAAAATGCTTTCTATCTTCCTCAAGGGATATGTGTCTGGTAGTTATATTCCTGTGGGGTAAGGTTAAATCAGTTCTACGTGTCTTGTGGGAAGTCAGTGGCACTGCTGTATGTGAAGCCTAAGATATTTGACCCTGGATTACTTTGTACTCTGCCCTTAGTATCAAAAGCAAACATTGTGACTCATTTTAGTGTAGATCTGTATCTTTCTGAAGCCTTAGAGAGAAAAAGTGTCACAGATCATAAAATATGAAATAGAAACCATGAGTGAGTAAACTGCTTCCTGGTCTTGAGAACAGTTGAAGTATTTATCACTTAACACTATAAAAATCACAAATATACATATAACTATTGTTAGGAAATCCATGCTTTGAACCTTCTTGGAAGCCTTAATAGAAATCTGGTTTCTTTAGGGGTATCTCCTCTATCCTAAGAATCTCTAATTTGTCTTCACATTAGGATATAGGCAAAACTGTGAAGTTTGCTTTTTTCCTTTTCTATGTTTGCTCTTCTCATCTTCTGTGCTTTTTATCCTCAAACTGCAACGTTTTGCTAACATGGGATTCCCCCATTTTCCCTCTCACTATATAGTACACCAGCAGCTTCTTTTGTGTAGCACCCTAGATAAAGTCTATATGGTGAGCACCTACTTTTTCTTTGTATCATTTTTGCATCCTTTTTCCTTCTCCTCTTTGCTCTGATAATCTGGTAAATCAATATTCCTTACTGTTTTAATGACTGCTAATAGATTAATGCATCTTAATGACTGTTAATAGCTTAATCTGTTATACCTCCTGGGTAAAATATTTGCATTTTAAGAGGGCTTTTTAGAATGATAACCTCATTTAAAAAGATGACTCAGTGTGAGAATCTAAAACCTGTTGACAAATCACTATGGAGAAGTACCATATTAGACTTTTTTCACGTTTTAACATCTCCAAGAACAAGGATACAGTCTTAAAATTGGTGGGATAAAAACCATTATATCATAGCTTAATTGGAAGCATTCTTTTTTCATTCTTAATGATACATAAAATAATAATGTATCTTAAAATCAATAATGTCTTAGATTTGACGAAATACAGTAGTTATATTTTGTCCACCCTTCAAACCGTGCCTTGTGGTAGGTGGCAACGACCTCCCTTATCACACTTCACTCACACACACACAAACTAGTCCTACACAAACTAAACACACATAAATAAACAGATATCACAGCACCATTGAACCATTGGCATCCGCTAATTGGCTGCTGTGGAAGCTTCAATTAAAATCTGAGGGGTTTTTTTTGGGGGGGGCTTATTAAAGAGGCTCCCCAAATTTGGTTTAAGAACATTTATGAGAAATCTAAACTAGAAATGATCTTTTATTTGTAACATCTATTTCTTATTTTTTTAAAAAATGTTTTTTATAATACTTTGATTCCTTTTATTCTGTTCTCACTTTGCTTTGAGGGAGAAGTGATAAATATGAGTAAATACCACAGATGAATATAGTGTCTTGAAGAACTGGCTATCATTTTAGAGATGAAAAGGCTTTGTATCTGTAATTACTGATCATGTGATACACAATTTCAAATAAAAGAGTTAGTGTCATTCTTTCTTTTTGGAAGACATTAGAAACAATTGCAGAATAAAAAGCAAGCTCATCAACAACAAAAAAATCAGTCAGAAAATTGGCTAAAATTCAGCTCTTTGTGCTCTTGAGACTGAGAGCTGTAGCTGAAAGAAAGCTCTCCAATTTTCTACTATGCAAATCCATTGCCTCCTTTTCGATTGGTTTACTCTCTTTAAGCAGTTAAGTAGTAGCGTTTCTTGGCAAGAAGAACATTTATTTTAGTAATTCTTTGCAAATTCTGTTTATATATTCTTCCCACCTCCCGCTCCGCTCCGTTGCTCATCCTGTACCACCACCTTCAAACACCTGCTTGGGTTATGAGATATGGACACTAATGTATGTTCCTCTAGGATATCTTTTAATTTTACTTCCTTTTAAGTTCAAGATTGGGATAGTGAAGTTAAGGACTTTCTAAAACATATTGTACCAGTCATATTTTCACTATTGACAATGAGTGTATTTTTTTTCAATATTTTTTGTGAATGAACAGGGTTTTAATTTAACTTCTATCATCATAGTCTTGTATTTAGAAATTTTCCAAAGGTTTGAAAGCAGGGTTGGGTTTTGCAGGGCCACTGTTATGTATATACTTATTAGGTTGTAGAATAAATGGTGAAATTTGAAAATATCAAGACCTGTTATTTTCAAGGGATTCTTAGTATGAATGGCACTTAGTAAAATTATAAATTTTAGTAACTGCAGAATGCTAATATTAATCCATTAGCTTCTTCTTAATATCTCAGCCTGGATTAGTGTTTTTTAGATTAACAGTCTTCAAAGAGAAGTGATCTGAGTAAGATAGAGGACAGGAGACTGTTCCTAGAGCGTAGAAAAACCTGATGGAGCTGCTGCAGTCTGGATAGCTAATGACAAGAGAAGTGTGCTGCAAGCAAATAAAGAGGATTCAAGAGCCTGTGGATTTAGAAAATAAATTTCACCTTCTTTACATTTTTACCTGGGGTTAGCCCAGGGGCTTTGGGAATGAATGGCTGGCCTTTAGCTGATAGCAGTGTTGCAACAATTAGCATCATTTTTACATACATATCTGTACGTTTTGAACTCTGCATTTTCGTGTGAAACTAACTCCTTTAGGTGCCATGCTGTCACATTAAGGAAGAGGTGTGAATTTAAAGGTGCCCACGAAAGCCTATTGGACCAAGGATCTGTGAAATGTGGTTTTGTCAAGAAAGGCACCTGTGAGTGTATTAACAGTACAATGCAATGTGGTCTATAATGAATCTCCATCCCTAGAGAGCTCTAAAAATAGAATAGATTGCCAGGTCTTTGGATGGTTTAAGCATTAAATTGCCTAAAGGAAAGGATCTCTTCAGATGACCTCTCAATGCCCCTCCCAGCTATGTAATTCCAAGTCTGGGATAGTTGGTTTATGAAGTTCGCTGAGCATATAAATGTGTGCACGTATTTTAGTGTGTGTGTACATAGATAGGTGTGTCTTTAAGTATGTTTTCATAAACATACATACCATAGTAATATTGTTTGTCTAATATTTTTGTATTCCTTTTTTCTTACTGTTACTCTGTATAGAATTTATTCTCTCTCTCCCCCTCTCTCCCTTTCTCCATATATTAGCTTTATATGCAAAAATATATGTACACTTACTTTTGCAGCTGGATGGCCAACATATGTAGTTCTTGAAGGTTTAGTTTCTTTATAGAATTTTTTTCCTTATATTTTTCTAACAGAGAGGTATGTGTGTCTGTTTAACTTTAAATATTGGTGACGGGGGTAAAAAGCGTATTTTCAATATAGTTTGAGTTTTATTGTTTACTAGGAGAAGGAAAAGTAGAGCATATAGTTTAGTTTGGTGACACATGATATTTAGAAGGAGGATGTAGGATAGAATCAACATCTACTTTTATTTTGTTATTGTTTGTGGAACAATAAGAGGTTTTCTGGAATAGTCTTTCTGATAGAGGCATAAGACTGCAAAGGATTAAACATTTATGCATTGTGATTTGGCTTTAACCCATAATAACTACAGTTGGTCAAGAAGCTGAAGCACAAAAATTCCATGTGACTTAGCAACCACATCTAGAACAAGAGTAAAACCACCCAGCTCTGGGTCAGATACTAAATACAGAAGAGACTCCTCCTGGAAAGTAAATATGAGCATTCCCAGCCTTATTTGCATTCATGACCAAAAGCAGTCTGCTCCATCGTGACTCCTGTGACAGTCATCGTGGGGAAAGTTTAAAGCCTCTACGTCCTTGTGTTAAGAACCACCTCAGTAGTTGTTTCTTGATAATGAGATTATCTACAAGGAGCTGGTCATGGCTAGAAGACAGATTTCAGCAGAATGCAGAGAACTACTTATAAATTTTTGCTACTTTTACTTACACTAGAGGAAGAAGCATTTCATTTTTCTGCTTTCAAATATTCCTCCTCACATTTTAACACCCCAGGAGCTATTCATAGATTTGTGCATGTCTCTGTGTGTGTGTGTGCGTGCGTGCACATGTGTGTGTGTGAGCTTGATAGCAAACATAAATCCAGAAATTCTGAAGGACGTGCAGTTCTTGGCCGCTTGCTCCCAGACAATGGTGAGAGTACTTCACTTATCTCAAACCCTGTTTTGGCTTGCGTTGCTGCTTTTGCCAAACTACCATCTGGTTACTCTGTCATCTCTCGTCAACTCTCTAATGTGATTAGGAAAGAACACTTCTTTGGGCAAGATGCTAGGTGCAGCTGTTCATGGGAACCTAGGATTTCTTCCTGGTACTTGGAACAAAATGATTATTATCAGCAGCAACTTGAAAATAGAAAATCTGAAACTGTGCTTGTATGACATATAAAAATATTCCTGGAAATAAAAACTTTATGTTTATATAGCTAATACAGATTGAAAAAGAGCACCAAAGTTTATACTCTCTTCTTAAAAAACAAGTTAAAACAATCTAATGAGAATCCAGTGTCATGTCTAAAAATATTTAATTTCTCGTTTCTCTTTGGACAAGCTTGATTGAGGAATTATTCATATTCATAACTTATTAAATTGTTGTAGGGTTTATAGAAAAAGTGGAAGACATGGCTGATCAAGCCCTTTCAATGCAAGGCTCCTAGAAAACTAATGCCAGATGCTGCTTGGAGTAGATTAGATGTTTCCTTCTTCTCCCGTGTCTCTGCTTATTTCATAACTGCATCATTACAATCTGTGTGTGGATGGGGTATAAAATCTGCTTGAAGCCTCCACCAGAATGAGATAGGTGGTCAGAAAGAGGTTATTTGCCCTCAGTGCCTAATGCCAAGCTGGCCTGGACTGCCTGGCTCTTTGTCGGCCCCTATCATTTAATCCATAAACAAAAGAGTAGTCAAGTCCAAGTTCCAAGAAGACGTGGGGAGACTGGACAGAGAGGCAGTCCTTCTGCCACACTAGCTTTGTACGTAGAGGATGTGGTAGAGAGGATGAGAGGGCTCCCCGGGAGTGGAAAGTAACCTATAGTGACTACACCCACTTGTGAAGAGGGTTCCAGCAACACCCGGTCAATCAGACATCTGTCTGGGGAAGGAACTGGTAAGGAGTTAGGGAGAAGGACTGATAATGTGTTTCCTTCAGTAGTCTCCTCTAGTGAGGAGTAGAAACTCCATCATTCTTGTAAAGTAGAAACATGAGGAAAGAAAGATTGATCACAATCGTCCTTTCTCCTTTAAGAAATTTACAGTTTCTTTAGTGAATCCAGACAAACAAAAATGAAATACTAATAAATAATATTTCTCAGTATGGAATAGAGAGCTAACTTGTGACTTAGAATGTAAGGGTTGTCTACTATGCATTAAAGACATTGTATTGTTAGGTTTTATATAAGGCATTGTTCCTTTACCCTGTATTTACCAAAACCAACAGAAAAAAAGACTCCACACTAGTTATAGAGGTAGAAAAATAACAGAATGGAGAGAATATGAAATAAAAATAAAAAGCACATCCCTTTAATTTAGTCGATAAACATTTATTTTGTTTCTATTTTGAGAAGCAGTATTATGATACTGAGGTTGAGAATGTCAGCTCTGGAGCCATGAAGTCCTGGGTTTTAACTCCACAATTGCCACACAGTAGTTGCATGACCTTGGAAGAGGTATCTAGCATCACTAGGATGATTTTCTCATACAACAAATGGGGATAATAATAGTACTTACCTATTAAGATTGTTGTGAAGAAAAATATAACATACCAGTTAATAATGAAGATGAGTTATATTGCCAGTATTGGATGAAACATAATAGGTAAAAATAAAATCGCTCTTTTCAGAGGGAGGTGGTTTGCTAGAGAAGGAAGTTAGTAAAAAATTTTTCTGAAGTGTTGTATTTCTACAAGATTGTGTTTGAATAGAAAACAGTAGGAACAATTTAATGAAATATACTGCCAATATTTTCCCTTTTGTCATAAAAGTATGTGTAGACATAGAATATCTATAAAATAAAAACAATTTCTGTCCCCAGAGAAGAACTTGCACACAACAAATAAGTAAATCTTAAAATAAAGTTTTTTAGAATGCCTGTTATCACCTCAGCATATAAATGGCAACCCATTGAGAATCTCAGGAGCAATTCCTAGGTATTAAGGGCAGTGACATACTGTTATTTTCTAATGTCCATGATTAGTTTATGTGTGAAAAGGTAAAATCTCATATTCTTAACTCTGGATGTGTAGGAACCATGGATGCATAATTCTGAACAATAGGACTGATTCTAAGAGTCGTATAAGAGGCCTTGCCTCCTATAGCCGCCGTGAAGGCAGGACCTTCTGTCTGGTTCGCAGACAAAGCTCAAGTGTGTAACATGTTTCTAGCACATAGTTGGTGTTCAGTAAATCTGTGGAGCTGCTAAGTGAGTGAAAAATCTGTGGTCATACTTCATATATAGTACTGCCTAGAGGTCCGTTTCCTACTACAGTGGTGAGGACAGTGAAGTTGGCATTGAAGAGCTAAGTATGAAAATAAGAGAGTTAGTGGATCTTGGAGACGGGTTTCTGCTCATGAGGTTGTTTTGTAGATTAAGTATGATAATAGAGACAAAATCATTTGGGGACTGTAAAGTTGTGATACATATTCTTGAAAGTTATTACTTCATTTGATCACCTAATTACGTAGTTTTACTGACTACAGAGTTCTTTAATCTCATTTGTAACTGTACTCCCTTGAATGCAATTTGAGAAAGCCACTTAACATTATTTTTTTATTTTTCTCAATAACACTAATATTCCAGTTAGTTTTATGTGTCATTAAAAAGCTTAGAACACTATTACCTGCAGGAAGACACTTGTGTGTTTTTAACATGTACCTCACTGGATGAAAATGATAAACAAGAGGAAAAAAATAGATGAGGGAATGTTCATTGATGTATTCAATAAATTCTGTGTAAGCCTAGTGCCTAGAGCAAGGAAGCGAAATTAAAAAATATGCACTAGAAATTTGAAGTCAGGGACCTTATTTACATTCTCTATATAACATATTAAGTGGTCATGATGGACATTTTAAATATTTATACATTTAAATATTTATACTCTATCAACTGTAGATTTAGCAAACATTCAGTCAGTTATTCAGCTGAAATTTATTAAATTCTTTTGGAATATGTTGGTATATTAATTCGGGCTGTCTTTGTAGGTCCAGTGGATCAGTAGTCACAACAGGATGCCTTAGGTAGACAAGAGCTCCTTGCTTTTATTCTAGGACATGATATTATGGTTAAAAGATTATAGTTTGGAACAAATTGCCTAGGTCGGAATTCTAGTTCACTTGCTTATCAGTAACAGTTTTTGTGCAACTTATTTAATCCAAGCCTCAGTTTTCCCATCTATAAAGTGGGCATACTATTGTCTATGCCATACTACTGTTATGAAAATTAAATAAAATTATGATTGAAGGGCAGATGGTAGTGTCCTTCTTCTAAACCATGCTCAGTCACTGGCAGCTCTTGTTATTTTAGCTTTATTATTGAACTTCATTACTGGTAGTTATCTACATAAGTACATCAGTTTTGTACATTACATCTTATTTGTCATACTTTGAATAATGAGAGGTTTGGACTTTGTGGTGGTTTGAGTTTCCCCCAGCTTTAAAATCTATGATTCTTTAAAGTCTGAATTCTGCTGAATAACTTTGTATTGTGTATCTACAAAGTTGGTCATACAAATACTGAATTTATTGAACTGTAGAATATTTGATCTCCTCTTTGTGGTCTTAATTGATGCTGTTACTTTATGATCTGTTAATCCCTGAGGATAGCTGGAAGCCCAAAGTTTAATAGACTATTTAAATAAAAGCACTCTTTGTCAAAAACTTAATAAAAAGACATGGAAACTCTGATTTTTACTAGCTAAACCAAGAACAGGTCAGAAAAATACTTAAAGAGCATAAGAGAAGGTAATTCTTATAGTCTTACTATAGTACCAGTAACTTTTTTACTCTTCTGAAGAAAAACTAGATGTAGTTTTTTGGAAGCGTACGAAATTCTGTGAGTTTCACGAACATAGGAAATGTTTCTACATAAAATATAGGAAAGGTTGAAATGAAGAACTTTGCTTGCATTGTCTATGTAACTGTCTTAAAATAATCAATAAACTATCCCAAATCAAGGAGGTTTTAGCTAGCTTTTAGGTATACATTTTTAAATTAACTTACAGGCCTGTCTGTCACACTTTAATAAAAAGAAAGCTTTAAAAAATTAAATAATTTTAGAGGCTGGCCCTGTGGCTTAGTAATTAAGTTTGGTGCATTCCGCTTCAGTGGCCCAGGTTTGTGGGTTTGGATCCAGGGCACAGACCTACGCCACTTGTCAGCTGTGCCGTGGCAGTGAGCCACATGCAAAATAGAGGAAGATTGGCATGGATGTTAGCTCAGGCTGAATCTTCCTCAGGCAAAAGGAGGAAGATTGGTGACAGATGTTAGCTCAGGGTGAATCTTCCTCCACAAGAACAACAACAACAAAGAATTAAGTAATCTTAGCCCACTGTCTTATACGTTGAGATGTTCAAGCAATAGTATATAAAGAATTTGAGTATTTGAAGTAATTAACTTTTTCAGAGGTGGCAGTGAAATATGAGTTACTATAATATATAGATTTGGTGCTATGTCATAATAGAAATAGAAAAAGATTTTTAAAAAGCTTTTTATACCATGGTGAAATATTTTTTGACTCTCGCTGTTGCAAATTGAGACCTTATTTTGGGTCTAACTCAAAATTTCAGTGAACTTCATCTTGGTGAATTTCAACTCTAGAAGGATTCAGCTTCAATTCACCATCTACAGTCAGCACTAAAAGAGATGCTTATTGACCTTTAAATTTCAAAAGAACTATTTCAAATCAATCATGAGCGAGACATTTTGGTGGTAATGTACAAACCCATCAGTCCAAAAAGAGCTCCTTCTTGGAAAAAAGTGATAAAGAGATCAATAAATTTTTCTCAGAAATATCTATCCACCAGGCTTTGCATGAAGGGATGGTTTCGCTAGCCTAAATGCTTTGAAACCTTTTAGATTAGTCTAATCTTCCCATTTATTTTGGTTAGTTTGGTTTACAACTTTAAACCCATTTTTTTCAACAGATTTATCTTCCACTTATGAAAAAAGAAATTGCCAATCTCTTTACTAATCTCTTTATTTAGCTTTAAGTTTTTCAAGAATGTTTGATACGCAGAGATTCAGAGAATATCCTCATCTTTTGTAAGGAACCCATTGTTGTATCTTCTGAAATCAGCAATCTTCAGGTTTACAATAATTGATTTTGAAATAGGTTTGTAATTTTCATCTTTTCTTTTTTCTTTTTCTGAGATTTATAGACTTAAAATAGTTAAAAAGAACATTGTAGCACAGAGAATTTAATCACAATATCATGAGCCAAATCCATAGGTATGTTAACATTTTATTAATCTCAGAACAGGAGAATTGTCTACAGGCTGTATTAGACTTCTGCCCATTTCCCTTTTCTCCAAATAACGCCTAAAGGCTGTGGTAATGTTTGCTGAAAATCCTGTCTAATCATTTAATTACCCATTTTGTTTTCCCAAAAAGTATTGTCTAATCTTGGTCTAATAAAATTCACTCTATAATTGCTACCGTGGTAATAATTTTGTTGAAATGAAACAATTTTTCTAACTGTTATAAAACAAATTATTTTATAATTAAAAATTTATGCAAACACAACTACACCTAACTAACATTTCTAGCTGTCTCCTTTTCCTCTTTTCTCAAGGAAAGTAAAATTGATTGAAGAGGAAAAATGTATGGAGGGAGACTTTGGGTAATCAGTGCTTAATTCATCCAGTATACTTTCTTTTAAACACTGAAATAATTTCAGATATACTAATTGACAATATAATAGGCAAAGCTTTGATTTCCAAGAATCCTGGAATTCTTGGAAGCCAAATTCCACTAGTATTTATTCTTTGTCCAGCATGAAGATTGAGTTGGTGTAATTCACAACGTTTTATCTAGTTTGGAATATCCTCTGGCTCCTGTATGAATGAAAAGCCCCTTCGTATTTTTCCGTACCTTTGATGCTTTGCTTTTACAATGTGTTAGAATAAATTGTTCATTTGTTGTTTTTAAAAGTGATGGTTTTGGAGCTTTGCACTTTGGTAATTTGTGTGTGTTTAGTCACAGAATAGGCCACTCATATAATGTTGCTGCGGTTTCCTCTCTATCGTTGACGGGGATACAATCCTTTTGAGTTTTATTTTAAAGACATTAAGAGCAATAGCAAGGCAGAATTTCTTCAGAACCATAGGGTCATCAAGTACTAGCACTTGTAAAATTTGTGAACTCAGGTTGCAATTGATTTTTCTGTTTTTTCATATTGCTTGTAGTAATAATTATAATTACTGTCTGTTGAAAACCTTGATGTGCCTGACTCCTTACATTATATTATTTCTAATGCTTGCAAACCTTGATATTTGTTTCTCACAGAAAAACAATCCTAGATTCACTAAAATAATTTGCCGGATAATGGATAGCGTGTAAGTGGAAGAATTAGAGTTCAAATTCATGGAATCTGACTCCAACACAGTATTTTCCCCATTATACTGTTAGCTCTGCCCCTGCACCCCAGCCTTGACACACACGGACACACATACGCTTCCTCTCTGACTGCTGGTAGTCTGATTCCTCGCACCCAGTCCCCTCACAGCTGAAGCCATGATGGCATGTTGTGTATCTCCTTCCCGCAGTCCATGTGCCAGGACCATCCCACACCTAAAATACCTTCTCAGAGTAAACAGATCTTCCCTACCCCAGATATAATTCCTTTGCACACTGACCCCTAAATTCTACTGAGGGGCATATAATTGATAATGGCTTATTGTATTATTTTTCCTGGATATCATATCACTATTTTCAAAGGAACGTTTAATACTTTAACCCAGAATAGTAACTGGGTATACAAATATCTTGAACTTATTTGAGATCTTTTCAAATTTCAGGATTCTTTTAGCAACTAGGAAATTATATGAAAACTGGAGAAGCCCAATTTGCTTATGAACAAGGGCCATTCTAGAGCCTGCAACACTTATTGCTTCAAAGTTATGGTAACAGATATAATTACAGTTTATCATTAGCTTAGATATTGATCAGTGTATTAATAAAAAGTAACTTGGCTTGGGAAAGCTTTTTTTTTAAACATGGTGTTACATTACAAAGAGACCTCACAAAGTGGACCACTAACCTACTTTAATATCCTTAAATACAGTCAACGTTTATTGTTTGAGGATCATTATTTCACTATTTATGTAGCTTCTACTATGTGCCATGTATGATGGTGCTTTCTATAAATGTAGAGATGGATAGGAATACTTTCTGTCCTTAAGAATTTCACAGTCTGTGGGGAAAATGGGCAGCAATTTTTATTTACCATTTGTGGTGAAACATACTTACTTCTCAAAGGAGTGCTCCTAGAATGTTTCAAAATAAGAGTCCATAACTCTCCCCATACCCTGTCTGGGAATGTGAGAAGGAGATTTGACAAAAATCCCTCAATTTGTTTCAGTATGTCAATTCATACATATGCTAATAGAGTTTCAGGAACAACTTTGGCTATGTCATCCCCTCACCATTCTTAAGGTAAATATACAAATTAAACTCTAGTTTCAGGACCAGTTTACTAATTAAATAATCCAATATCTACTTGATGTAATAAGTCAAAGCATATTTGTTTGTATTCATGTTAAACTTTTCTGGTTTCTATATAGATTGTAGGCACCTGCTCCAAAGAAGCGTGCTATAGAGACAAGAAGTAAATTAGCAGAAGTTATTATATAATTAGCACAATATTATGTAATTGAATAAATTGAGTGATATAGACCAGAGTTGTTCAATAGAAGTATAATGCAAACCACATGTGTGATTTTAAGTTTTCTAGTAGCCATACTTTAAAACGTAAAAAGAAGACTGGCCCCATGGCCTAGTGGTTAAGTTCAGTGCACTCCACTTTAGTGACCTGGGTTTAGTTCCCTGGCACAGACCTACTCCATTCATTGGCAGCCATGCTGTGGTGGTGACCCACGTACAACATAGAGGAAGATTGGCACAGATGTTAGCTCAGGGTGAATCTTCCTTAGCAAAAATAAAAAAGAAAAAAAAAAGGTGGGATTGACTTTAATAACAAATTTATTTAACCTAATATATCTAAAATTTTATCTTTCAACATATAATGAATATAAAATTAATAATGAGAATGTACATTTTTTAATGAAATCTTTGAAATCCATGTGTATTTTTACTTACAGCACATCTCAGTTTGAACTAACCATGTTTAAAATGAGGATACCTGAATGTGGCTAGTGGTAGCTATCTTGGATATTGCTGGATAAGATTAGCATTACTGATGTTCAGAGAAAATTTACACCAAGAAGAGTGTAGAGATGGATAGAACATGTGAAACTTGTTCTAAGTCTTGAAAGTTTAGCAGAATTTATGTAGGTGGAAGGGAAGAATGTATAACAATGAGGAATGCCAGATTTTAAAACATAATTTACTGAAATGATCATAGTAGTTCCAGCTGTTGAGCAGATTACCGGTTTATAATATACTTCATGTTACTATTAAGGAAGGTTGGTATACAATTTAAGGGATGCGTAATAGTCAATTTGTTATTCTTACTATATATTCTGAGGACACTGGACAAAACATTTCCAAAAGGATATTCATTTGAATAGTAATCTTTCAAGATATGATGTGGAAATAGAATTTTTTGGTTTAAACAGGTGTCAAAAACTAAATAACCCTGCTTGGTGATTTACCATGAACCCTGGCATACCAAATTTTCTTGAATGTCTTATAAGAAACCTTTTTAATTTTGTTTATTAATCCAGTCTTTCCAAACTTGCTGGACTAAGGGGTCTTATGTTCACAGCATCACTATTGGCATCCATGGATCCATTTTCCTGTGTCCCATATGCTTGGGAGCGCTGCTCTAATGGGTTTCTATTTCAAAAGTCTGCATAGGATGTACATGAAGAGTGTTTTATCACTACTTCCAGAATTTCAGAATACTTTAATTATATCTTTCTAATTACATAGTCAATCTGTCACATTTAGTTAGATGATGACATTTATTCATTTATTCACTGAAATTGCTACCTATCTTCTCATCTATGGAAATGCATTTTTTGTGAACCACAGCTGCTTATGTGATTTCTAATGACTCATGTAAATTGATAAATGATAGGCACAATACTTTGTTTGTACCTCATTAAATATTCTGCAGTTAAAAGGCCTAGGAATATTTGCAATCTGTGTTTGATTATCTGCTGATTTTTAACTGATTTTCAAAAAAATTATGTGGGACTCTAAATTTTTCATCATTAGTTTTTTTTTTTTTAAGTGTATAATTACTTAACACCGTCAAGGTACTTGCCTGCAATTTATCTCCAGAAACAACTGTGATTTCTATAGATATTCTTTTGTGGACACAGAGGATGAAATGATTTGCCATGATTTTACTTTTAAATATTTAATCATTTATGACAAAGTAGTTGATTTTTCTTTCTTTTGTATTGTTTTTGTTAGGCTCTGTATTAACAATAAATGAAAATATTTGTCTGAGATCAGTTTCAGGTCATCTTGTTTTTGTCCTTCAGAAGATGCCCAGAGGCCTCCCTGTGCCTAAGAAATGTGGCCATTACTGTGGACAGTCTTCTATTTGTTTTTGCCTCCCTTCACTATATAAGGAAGCCGTAAAGGATGATCCACGCAGATGGCTGCGTGGTAGAGAAGGCAATAGACGCTAAGTGTTGTGTTCACGGGAACTCAAGTGAGGGGCACCCAGAACCAAACCTACCACAAAGGAGTAGATTTGCTCTTGGAGTACCGTCCTTTGAGGTACTGGCATAGATGGACTTCTGGGCAAATGAAACCAAGGTTCAGCACTGATCAGCAGAGCGGGGCAGAATCCAACAGCAGCCAGCTCTCAGGTTAGGGAGGAGAGGCAGCAGCCTGACCACACCAGACTCTTCTGTGTGGAGGGAAGTCTGGCCATGTTCCTCTCTGAACTGCATATGCCCTAGTTACTTGAGGGGTCTCCAATGCAAAAAACACCACAACCTTTAGTTAAGAGCCTTGCTCAAAGTATAATACTGGATTTCCCGTGAATCTAATGAGTGGAACCCTAAGACACTTTTAGTTTTATTTAAGAATGGTAGAATGTACAATGACTTATGTTGTCAGTGTGTGTATTATTACACTTTCATCTTCCCTTTACTTTGTGCCACGTTGAATACTTAGTACTTCCTCTCCAAACTAAACTCTCTGAATGATTAAGCTCATTGTGTTTGTCCATATGTATATATATTTTAGTTTTTGGTATGGTCTTGTTTTAATCACATTAGGAATTAATCATTATCAATCCTCATTAAATGGCTACGCTATTTTATTTTATTTTCTCCCCTCTAAGGTTGATTGAGTCAAACCGTCTCATGCTGTGTGTTTTGTTTGCTTGGGTTTGTGCAGGCCTTGACTCAGTTCTAGTTCCTCCTAGTCAGTTTTGTGTGCTGTTGGAATTGCTGCAGCCTTTCTCTGTCAGTATATTGCCATTTTTCTATGCTCTAATTTTAACATAGTAAAAAATTAGACTTCCTGCTTACTACTTACTGACCAGGGGCATCCCTTCTCTGCCCTTTGTGCTGTGTTTGCACTGTTTCAGTAGCCCAAGAAACAGCTATGTGGGTGAAAGGCCTTTTGTTAAAAAGAAGGAAATTGAGCAGCCGTTTCCCCTTTCCTTCGTTGACCTGCCCTTGCAAGCATGTGGTCTATGTCTTAGTCTTTTCTGTTTACGTTGTTTTAAAAGAATCAATTATTGCCTCAAAGAACTTACCTCTGAAAACTCTACACAAAAATAGTGAAAAGTTCATGCTTTAAAATTGACTGTGCATATAGCATGTTGTTTCTTAAAAGTGAATTTTAATGTTTAAACTGTTGTCTTCATCTGCATTGCTTATAGCTAATTTCTGTATATAGTTTATATATTCTATCATTTCTAATAAAATTAAATAACACATATATGGCAAAACTCGAGAATTGTTTGATTTTCTTAGGCCGTAATTTTGGTAAGTGTAGAATATTTAAAACATTCCATTATTTATGTTAAGCTTTAGTTAATGGTCAGAAGATAAAGGATGTAAAATTAATAAAGTTGTTTTTGTGGAGCTCAGATGCCTACTATGAATTAAATTTAACAAAGGAGTGATATTCAGATCCCATTGACGCTGTGAAAATAAACCATTTGTTTCATATACACAGTGTTTAAATAAGCTTTTCAGAATCTTTCATGATCTTCATAAATAATAACAAATATATACATACATGTATTAACAATGGTGTAGTTTTCTTTTCCAAATTTTGTTTTTTAAGTTCAGTGGCTAAATAAATGATTATTTAAATAATATATTATGGAACTGACATATTTTACTTTAATTTTTAATTCTGTCATTGATTAGTTAAAATAATTCTGTTTTTCACAATCATTCTTTTGTTATGACTTAATTAGCGTTATGATAACTATATTGTCTTATGGAAGAGGTGTATTTTTTTAATTTAAATTGTCTAGTGTGTATTCTAACATATTCAACATTTTACATTTATCTTAAATGGTCTGCTAAGTGTTAAAAAAGTTCAGTTTCGTAGTTATTTTCTTTTGCATAACAATGGCTAGGGATTTAGTAGCTTTTCTTTACATCATTGGAATAAGAATAAACTTCTTGAAGAATTCTCTTAATCTGCTTCTGGAAAGAATAAGAGCATTTGAAATGGCCAATGCTACAAGATCAGCAGGTCTTCAATTCTGAACTTTCAGTCCTGCAAGCCTAGAAGTTTGTGGCTTTCTAAAATCCCTGCTCTATTTTGAACCATTTGTAGTTGTCATAGTCTCCTGTTGAAGCCTCTTGGTTCACTGAAGCCATGGTTCACTGAAGCACTATTCCAGCATCGCTGGTTTCACTGCAATTCAATGGAAAGAGAATGACTGCATAACTGGTATATTTATGTTTATAACTATGGCATCTCCATTGTATTCTGTTGGATACAAGAAGGTCACTAAGGTTACCAGCTCAGATTCAAGAAGAGGGCAGGTTGACTCTGCCTCCACATGGGCAGAGTGGTAAAACCACATGGAAGAAAAGATGGTAGAACGGGAATATTCTTAACAGCTGTCTTTGGAAAATGCAATCTGCTATAGTAGCTTACTCTGAGAATCTTGACTTTCATTCTATAGATGATTGAGAGTTGGTGAATAGTATTGATAGAGGATAATAATATAATCAGAAATATATTTTACAAAGTTGACTGATAAATTCTTGAGAGAAATAAAATAATCAAGGAAGTTCATTGTATTTTGTTTTTTGCTTTGTTTTTCCTCAAAGAATTCATGAGTCTTTTGAACATATTTATAGGCAGAATGGAAAGAATTAAATATCAAATAATCTTAGAGGTGGAAGGAAACAGAATACTTCTCTTTTATTTTGAGGAAGATTAGCCCTGAGCTAACTGCTGCCAATCCTCCTCTTTTTGCTGAGGACGACTGGCCCTGAGCTCACATCCATGCCCATCTTCCTCTGCTTTCTATGTGGGACGCCTGCCACAGCATGGCTTACCAAGTGGTGTCATGTCTGCACCTGGGATCTGAACTGGCGAACCCTGGGCCGCCAAAGCAGAATGTGTGCACTTAACTGCTGTGCCACTGGGCTGGCCCCAGAATACTTCTTTAATGAGCAGTAATTTGCCTCGTTTATCTTGGTGGAATGCCAAGGTTGAGTGGACACATCAACCAGATTTCAGCCCTTTGGTTATTTGAATACAGCTCTCATCAAATATCTGTTTTTATTAAGTAGAAAAATTTCAAGATTTATCATCAAATTGGGCAACTTCTTCTGGAGACTCTTTGATTTGTCTATAAAACTGTAATCAAAGCATTTTATATATAGTCCAGAGATTTTTAAATTACCATGATATTGTCATTTGGAATTTCTAAATTTCACTGCAAAGAGCCCAAGTTTTAAAGATTACTCAAAAAGCAACTGTATTTGGGTTGTTGAGATATGTCAATATACAAATTAGTTGTGTTTATTTAAATATTTGATTGAGACTGTTGGATTTGAGTGTCTAATACTTACATCATTTTCATTTGAAAATATTTTTCTTACTACTGAATATTAAAGAGTTGATAATTCCATCTTAAGGCACTTTACAGTTTCTATTTTATTTACATCATTGCTTTCTTGATGTTATATCACTCAAAGAGAGTAGAGAACTTCTCATATAGTTAAATGCATTTGGAGGATTCACTTTTTAAAGTTTTATAGGAACACAAAGTGGAAAATAGTTTCAACCCTGAATAAACTATATTAAGTATTTAATCATATTAGAAAGTTGTTTACCAAAAATATTCGCATGTCTGACTTAACTGCAAATTAATGATATTGGAGAGTTTTGAATTCTCAACTCCCAAAGGGTGTGAATATATAGTATGTCTGACAGTGACAAGTGCTAAGGAGAAAATTAAGGCAGGATGAGGGGCATTGGGAGTGCAGTAGTGGTTGCATTTTCATATAAGATGTCAGGGAAGGTTTTTCTGAAAAGGTAACATTTGAGCAGACATCTTTAGAGGGCAAATTTGTGGGAAGAATATTTAAGGCAAAGAATATCAAGTACAAAATCCTCTTGGCAGGGGAGTGCTTGGCCTGTTGGAGATGAGGAAACAGGAGAGTGAGTTGTAGCAGATTGGCATCATGGGATGAGGCCCAATATGTGTATGGGGGAAATTAGGTTATGAAGGCCTCTGTGAGGACTTTGGCTTTTAAGTCTGTGTGATATAGGAAAGGATATGAGTGTCTTTAAAGAGGAATGAGAAGATCTGACTGTGTATTTAACAGGTGCTCTGGGGTTTCAGTGTTGGAAGTACCCTGATAGGGTAATCAGGAGAGTGTAGATGGTGGCTTTGATGAGATGGTAGCCGTGGCGGTAGAGTCATATTGAGTTGCTAAAGGATTGATGAGAGATGTGAGAGAACAGGACCTCGGGGATGACTGGTTTGTAGGCTGGACTCCAAAGATAGTATTGCCGTTTACTGGGATGGAGAGGTTTGTGAGATGAGCAGGTATTTGGGGGAAAACTAGGTATTTGGGACGTGTTAAGGTTGAGATGTCTCTTAGACATTCAAGTAGAAATACTGAGTAGGCGGTGGAATATATGAATCTGGATTTCAGAGGCCACGTCAGGCTGGAAATATAGACCTGGGGTACACAGTATATAACTGGATTTAAAATGTGGAACTGGGTGAGATCATCTGGGGAAGGGGTATATGTAAGAAAAAGGAGAGGGCCAAGCACTGAATGCTGAGTAGTGGTCTCATGTGGCGATTGTGGAAGTTACGAGGAAGAACTAGCAGGGACACCAGGAAGGGACGCCAAGGAGGGAGCAGCGAAGCCAAGAGTATTTTGTACCAGAAGCCAAGTAAAGAAAGAGGTTAGTCAGGAAGGGATTAGTCAGCTTGACAAATGCTGCTGATAGGTCTTAAATAAGATGAGAATGGAATTTAACAGTGGTCTTACCAACATAGAGATCATTCATTACTTTTTTTTTTTTTTGGAGGAAGATTAGCCCTCAGCTAACTACTGCCAGTCCTCCTCTTTTTGCTGAAGAAGCCTGGCTCTGAGCTAACATCCGTGCCCATCTTCCTCTAGTTTATACGTGGGACGCCTACCACAGCATGGCTGCCAAGCAGTGCCATGTCCGCACCCGGGATCCGAACCAGCGAACCCCGGGCCGCCGAGAAGCGGAACGTGCGAACTTAACCGCTGCGCCACTGGGCCGGCCCCGAGATCATTCATTACTTTGACAAAAGCTGCTTAATTGAAATGGTGATAATGAAGAAAACCTGACTGGAGTATGTATAAGAGAAAGTAGGAGAAGCAGAATTGGAGACAGCAAGTGTGAGCAACTTTTTTGAGTGGTATTGCTATGAAAGAGAGAAGAAAAATGGGGCAATAGCTAGAGGGAGGGAGGGATAAAGGGGTGTTTGTTTTACAGACTGAACACATTATGCGTGTAGGGAATAATCTGATGGAATAATCCAGAGGAGAAGATAAAATGTACCCTGCAGTTGAGAAAAAACACAATTATTTCTGGAGCGAGGCCATTGAGTAGCTGTGAGGGCATGGAATGTAGTGCAGATGTGGAATAAGTGGCGTTGGATAGACACATGAAGTGTTTATCCTTAGTAAGGGGAAGGAAGGCAGACTGCAGGGGCACAGGGGCAAGTGAGATGGAGATGTGGTACTGGAATTCTGGGGAATTTCTTTTCAAAATGCTGCAGTTTATAGTGATAGGACAAATCTGAGAGTGAGGATATAGGAGGAGGTATTGGAGGTTCAAGGGGAGAGGAAAAGGTCTGAACAGATCATGTAAGTGGGTTGGCGAGGGATGGACTAATGGGATTGCTGGAGAGCACCCAGGGACACACTGGAGATTAAAGCCTGTGAGTCTAAAGTGCGGTCAGTCAGCACAGTGAGCAATAAATTTTGCTTCACAAAAATGAGTGAATTGTGGATTTCTTTTAACAGCTTTTAGCCTTGTAGTGGCTAGGTCATTACAAGACAATGGAAAACAGATGTATTTCCTAAAGAAGAGCATTCCACTGGGAGATCCAGCCAAGTCAGTGGATTTGCTAAGTAGCAAAGGCACTATCAGACTTCTTAACTAATTCGGCCTTGGGTGAAGTAAACTCTGATATTTGAATTACTGTGTAGATTTTTGAGATAATGGACTTTAGAGATCATCTTTAGAACATTTTCCTAATTTTATAGATGAAGAAACTGAGGCACAGAGAGGTTGAAGGAATCCCCTGTCTTCTACCTAGATCTTACGTTACGTTTTACAGAGCATATTTTATATGGTAGTAAGTATGCTCTCTCAGGAATGTTACATTTTATTCTAATCTTATTCCTTCTAATAGAGCATTCCTGTTTGGTTTCTCAATTTGTGTTTGATTGCATAGTTATGTAAATTCTTTTTGACAGATTTATTATAAAGGGGAGAAAGACGAGTAAGAATTCCAGTTTAAGAAGCTCATTAATTTTAAAGAAATATGGCATGAATTAATGTTTTGAGTGCTATATTTTTCTTTTTACATTATTTCTTCTGGATGAATAGAATTCTATCAAAAGAAATAGGTTATTTAAAAATGATTAGATAGGACTTATATAAAAATTCTCTGAAGCATGTGCACTGTTCCCAAGAAATAGGTTGAATGTAATACTCAGCTAGTGAAGCATTATCATTAACAATACAAGATTACATTGTAGCTCATCTTTACAAAACTAGCTATAAAAAATGGGTTTTTCTTTAAAGCATTTTCAAGATTTCTTTCACTTGAGTGAGCATATAGTAAATAAAAGTCCTTTCACCAATGTCTATATTTCTTAAGCATATTGACTGGGAGAAGGATGTTCTTGACCTACTTGTTTACAAGAAATATAACCAGTTACACTACCTATAGCATAGTAGCAAGTTCAACGATGGATGAGTAAACCATCACTGTACAGATTTCAACATAAGCTGACTTTCCTGAAGTTCGGGAAAAACACAGTGATCCCAGTCTAAAAATATGCAGCAATACTTGTGCATGCCCACTTTTTAAAAATCAATGTTCTATCTAATTGGATAGCAAATACTCATTTTGGAGGTATGTTGGTAGTAAAACACATCAGATTTTCCTAACTACTATATTTAAAGATATGTTCTAGGTTAGTGTATGTGGTTAGGGAGGCCCAAAACTCTCCACCCCCCTGTGCTCTATTTGGCAGAGAAAATAGACAGGACACTGGCAGTCAAGTGGGCATCTAAGTATCTACTTTAATAATGGGGCACACACTTCCCAGTAACTTCCCAAATATAGAACTCTGGCAAAGGTGCAATGGAAAACGTGGCTTTTTTTAAATGAAACAAATCAAAAAGACGTACAGTCCCGTTTGAGTTGTGTCATTCACAAGTATGGAGGCTAAGATGAAAGTCCATAAGTCCTGCCTCAGATTTAATCTTGAAGTCTCCCCTGTGGGAGCTCTCTCCTAGTGCTTTACTACATGGGAACATGAAGCAGGTGAGCAGTCAGGGGCAGAGATGGGAGTCTACCCCAGATCAAGGTGCAGCAGGTTCAGAAGACAAAGGTTCTGAGATGCGTGTGAGTGTGTGTGTGTGTTCTATATGTGTATGGATAATACTGAGTGAATTAAAGCTACCCATTTGTGAAAAATTCTGATGGATAAAATTTGTTACTCTTTATCCCTGAAGAAATGTGGACAAGGTGGTAGAAAGAAGCAGGGGTTTTCCGTACTTTTTGCTACTCAAATATGAACTGGTCCTTGGATCAGCAGCACCAACATCACCTGGAGGCTTGTTAGAAGTGCAGAATTTCAGGCTCGATCCCTGACTTGCTGAATCAGAATGTGCTTTTTAACAAAGTCCCTTTCCACCACCAGGTGATTTGGTTGTGTATTATATTTGAGAAGCACTTCTCTAGAGACCGGATGCGTTGCTATAAATTACTTCTTCTATGGACAAGGCATAATATTGGGAAAGAGTAGAAGGGTTTCTACTTACTGCTGGGGTTCATACTCTTCTATTATCAAGTGTTTAGTGTTTTGAAATAGCCCAAGAGATTCCAGGGAAGGAAGTGTTTTGAGATCTTTCAACCACAGAACTGCAGCAACCATCTTATTTTTAAGATGTGCACGTTACAGTTCCAGATGATACTAAGATATCATTTGTAAAAGAGATTTCTGCTGCTAAATTTTAAAAAAGTTTTAAAAATAAAAGAAGAGAGAAAATAGTAAACTTATTGCCAGGAGATCTGGCTTTAATTATCTAGGTATGTGCAACTAGCTACATAATAAGGGCAAGTGATAACCTCACAGGGTGTTGATTTCCTCAGGAGTAGTTTTCTATGCATGGGTTGGAAGTGGATTTGGAATTCCAGACAGAAGCATAGAATATGCAAATGAAAGCAAAGCTGGTCAGAAGACCTGACACTTTTGAATAAATGAAAATTGAGTAGTACTTCTGGACTGTAGGGTGCCTGTCAATGCGTTTGTATGGTATTAGTGATGGATGGGGTTATATTGATGAGATTATGTGGTTTGTGATCAAGACTTTTTATGCCCTCTGAAAGGGTTTGGAACTTAGTCTAAGACCGGGAGAATTATTGAAGAGTTGAGGAAAAGGAGTGAAGTTGGCATTTTAGAAGACTAATAGTAGCTTTAGTGTCGAGAATGGGAATCAACAAAACCACAGAGAGACGAGCTAGAATCTGTTGGAATAATGTAGGTGAGAAGGATGCTAACATGAATTAGAGATATAGAAATAGGGATGGGGAAAACTGAACTATATAGGACGAAAAAGCTGCAGGATGCACTGACTGATTGTTGGGAATTTATCAGGAGGGGGGAAATGTCATAGCTAACTCCTGTGTTTTGGACTTAAAAACATGATAGGACATATAATGAAGGGGAGTAGGTTTGGAAGGAGTTGATTATGTTTTTATCAAGTTACTTTTTTAGATTAAACATCCAAACTTAGATGTCTAGTAAACAGGCATACCTTAAATATTTAACTATCTTGAGATAATACATACTTTCTATATTACTAATTTTCACCATTCCAATTATTAGATATACGTGAGATGGCTTCAAATCTATGTCTTCAGTCTAGATCACTCACCTGAACTCCAGTCCAAAATATATTTGTGAGTTTAAATTCATTTTCAATAAAAATTATGGCTTGCTATTCATTGGAAATAGAAGTGGGGATTTTTCAGATCCCACTGCTCTTATGGGGCACACAAAATGTTATCAAATTTTAGATACTGAGAAACATAATTATTTTGGGGCAAGGATTGTGATGAAACTTGTTTTAGTGTCACTTTCATGTCTAAAACAAGACCTTGCTATACCCCATGCTCAAATAGTTATTCAATTGAACATTGGAAATCTGAGTCTTCAGATTGCTTCTATACATTAGTAATGAGGAAATGAATCTATGGGAAATCAGCATAAGAATGGTAAATAAATAAGGAAAATGTTATTAATATTTCTATGATGCTATTATTTCTTTGGAGATTGCTAATACTAGGTAATTCAAAATGTTAGATTTTATCACATTGGCATTTATGTTAAAAAAATGTAAAACTGAACTTCTCTGATTCTTGTTCTCTCAGGATCTTCTTTTCCTTTTTTTTTACTTTGTCATCTATGTCATTTTTCCCCTGCACATGTATTTCTGTTTACATTTTTTCTTGATTTACTTTTGATTTTGGAAGTAAATATAGAAAAGTGTTAAGGAAATTTAATGTGCTGTGTCTTTGTCAGTGACTTTAGCTATTGTTCTTAGAAAGATTTTAATAAAAAGGATTTCTGACAACATAACAAAACAGAAATCAGGTTTGATAGACTTCAGCATATAAGATGTGTGTATCCGGTCTGAAAAAACCCTCAAGCATCCAACACAGCTGGCACCTTTTCTGTGCTTTGTATCCATCTCCACTAGCCAATCTTGTGTATTTGCGACAGCAACGACGTTGATGAATCACTTTAATTTACCAGGCACCCGACAGTTTGCCAAGACTATCTGTAAGAACCAGCTAGAGCTGGTCCTGATCATTACAGATATGTGTGTTGTTTCAAAAAAACGTAACCGATAGGAAGCAATTTAGATGTATCTTCATACCACAAATATATAAAAATATGAGTTTTAGTATCCTTGTGATATTTTTGTTTATTTATTATATTTTATTTTTTATTTTTCTCCTTTTTTATGGAAAAATAAGTATCTGTATAAATATATGCTAATTTAGTTATTTGGTAAAATTAATTGCGATATAATTTTGCTTTTTTAGGTTTTGAGGATAATTTTTAATTAAATTTGTATAATCAGGAATTTATTTTTAGAAAACAATATTATCTTTATACTGTTTTATATGCTTTAGTATAAGAAATCGTTAATTTGACAATAGCAAGTTGTGGTATCAATTTTTCACTTAAATAGTTTAGGCCTTAGGTGAGGAACAGAAAATAGAATACATGAACTTTCAAAATATTATATAATGTTAGTGAAGATATGCCTAATGGTGATGTGAGAAAGGATAATGTTGGGAACACTGTGGAGGGAGAAGTTAATTACATATAATACGCAGAAGTCATGTTCTCTTGATGCTTAGAGTATAGGGAAGTTATATCTTTCCAAAATGCATTCAGAGCTAAGAGTATGTTTAGATGGACTAGATATCTTGTCCGGGATTATGTGGTACTTCTATATAATTTTAAAAATTCACCTTATTTATGTAGCACCTATCATATACCTAGACCTGTACCAGGCATTTTCACATGTAAGCAGTGCATCAGACAGCATATTATACCACGTGGAGAAGTCCAGGGTCCTCCAGATGCCTTCTGTTTTCACTCTTTGATCCCTGAAATTCTACTACTCAAACCTCAAAACTTAAAACTTTATTGCTATTCAAATATGTATATATATATATATATAGTATGTGTATGTAAATATGTATACACCCACACACACAAACTCTATATCATCTATGTATTTTTAATTAAATTCCTGGAAGGAGTTATTCCTTAAGTCTTCATAAATATCTGCCTTGTGGTGTGAATGATTATAACCTCTGCTGTAAGTAGAGTTTGACAGAAGAAGTAGGAACGATGTTAGAGACTTTGACTATTTGAACTGAACTGGTAGAGGACAAAAATTAAGAGCCAAATAATAAAGAGTTGTTTATTTGTTTTGCCTACATTACATATCCATTTAGGATTGCTCCTGGTTGTTTTTACTGTGGTTAATTGAATAAAACATGCTTTATATAGTAGATAAATCAAATCCATACTAAAGACCCTAAGTTATTCTTTGGTTTTTCTGTGTAATATTCTAAGAATCACTTATATGTTTTCACTTTATAACAGTAATGCAAGCAATAGCAAACATCAAAGTGTGAATTTTTCAGGCTGGTGTAACAAAGCAAGTGGGTGCATGGGAATGATTTCTAGAGTGGGGATGTCCGTGAGAAATAATCCTCAGTTAGCAGAGAACATTGTGAATGGCTTCACAGAACACTCTAAATCACAGAAGTCCAGTTCTTGCCACTATTTTTGTGTGCTTTCACATTTTCTGCCATAGCTCTTGGTGCCGTGGTGGAAACTTGTTATATCTTTGTGGAAAGAAAGGTGACATGTCTGATTTACCTACTTAGGAAAGGACGTTGAGTGCGTTCAGTAGGTTTCTGGAACTTAAAAGATATTTAGAAAGCACGTTGTAAGCATTGTCTGTGAAATCTCAATCTTGACTTTTGCTGTCAAGTTGAGGAAAATTTCCTCTCTAGTTGTGTGAACAATCTCTCCAAAGATTCTCTTTCAGTTCAAGAAAGCTTGAACATTCATCCTTTTATTATTTAGGTGTGTGGTCTTGGGCCTGGTGTAGATGCAGGTGCAAAAAAGTACATAAAATTTTTATTTAAAATAATATTGTTTTAGTTTATTTAGTAGGTGAATTGGTCCACCATGTTGTCAGCCTAACTCTGATTTCTCTTTACTGGGCACTTTCTCACCAAATGGGCCAATGCCAAGCTTGGATAATAGAGGTCAGGCTAAAAGGGCAGGGCCACAGGGAGAATATAAGCCATGTCCATGATAGATAAGGTCACTGTACAAAATATTGTGCAAACAGGAACACTTTGAACGTGAAGGGGGGCATTGTTAATAATAGTACTGGAACAACATGTGTGAACTAGGAGTGTCTCAGGCAGCCTGGGACATATGGTTACCCTAATGATAGAGCTAAATGGCTAGGGCTTTGTTTTATTGAGAGCCTGTAGTCAGGTGAATGAATAGGCAACCATGGTTTAAAGGCACAGGGTTAGGCAGACATGTCCCATTTTTGGACAGGGACATGTTTAAGTGGGATCTTCCTAAGACTTTCTTTTCCTAAGAGGGTGTCTTTGTTCTGATTAGCGTATTAAAAGAGAGACCTGCATAAAAGATTTGGCATTTAAAATATTCTCCTCCATTCCAATCTTTTGTGCTCCCGTAATTAATTTTCCTTACTTCTCTCTCACCTCATAATTTATGCCACCACATTTAAACATTCCTCATAGTTGGTGGTAGGAGTTATGTGCATAGTTCAGAGGATGAATTGTTTTAATAGCATTGCTTCTGTTCTTAAAGGCAGGTTTGGGCTTGGCTAGATTTAGGAGTTGCTTTGAAAGTTTGGCTTAGTATATTGTTTCCAGATGAAAATAGGGCAATTGGAACAATGCAACATACCATACAACTCACACATGCTATTTTTTAGTGGTATTTAAATTTCAAAGTGCTTTTATTGTCCCTTTGTCACTACAGCATTTTAAAAATATTTAGTTTGTTTTCCTTGTTTTTATATCTTTCATATTTGTATAAATATCTATCACACTTACCATTTCATATTGGGACTCAAGAAATCATGCTGTTTTTTTAATTGCAATTTTTTTTTTTTTGGTGAGGAAGATTGGCCCTGAGCTAACATCTTTTGCCAATCTTCCTGTTTTTGCTTGAGGAAGATTGTCCATGAGCTAACATCTGTGCCAGTCTTCCTCTATTTTGTATGTGGGACATTGGCACAGCATGGCTTGATGAGAGGTGTGTAGGTCTGCTCCTGGGGTCCGAACCTGCAAACTCTGGGCCCCTGAAGTGGAGCACATGAACTTAATCACCATGCGACTAGGCTGGCCCCTTTAATTGAAATTTTTATTGAATTAATTGTAGATTTCATATGTAGTTGTCACATGCAGAGATTCTGTGAACTCTTTGCCCCCAATGCTAGCCTCTTGCAAAATTATAATACAAGGGCCAGCCCAGTGGTGCAGTGGTTAAGTGCACACATTCCGCTTCAGTGACCTGGGGTTCACCGGTTTGGATCCCGGGTGCTGATGTGGCACCGCTTGGCAAGCCATGCTGTGGTAGGCATCCCACATATAAAGTAGAAGAAGATGGGCATGGATGTTAGCTCAGGGCCAGTCTTCCTCAGCAAAAAGAGGAGGATTGGTAGCAGTTAGCTCAGGGCTAATCTTCCTCAAAAGAAAAAATAAAAAGTATAATACAATATTACATCCAGGATATGTTCATTGATACAATCCACCAGTCTTACTCCTATTTCACCATTTTTGGATGTACTCTTTTGTGTGCATGTGATTTGTGTTAGGTTCTTCTCACAAGTGTAGGTTGGTCAAGATACTGGACAGTTTCATCACCACAAGGATTCCTTCTGTTGACCTTATATACTCATACCCACCTCCCTTCTGCCCCACCTACCCCATCTCTAACCCCAGGCAAACACTAGTATGTTCTCCATTTCTGGAATTTTGTTGTTTCAAAAAGTTATATTAATGGAGTAATACAGTATGTAATATTTTTGAATTGACTTTCCCTATGTGTTTTAAGCAATTAATATATATATATTTTCACTGTATATTTTCGATCATAAGACTGTAAGAATGTGATAAAAGACCATGTTTATTTTACTATTAGAGATTCAGGATAAAATAGTATTTCTCTATATTTTAGAATAGAATATAACTAACTCTTCATTATTTGCATTGATGTAGGGACCTGAGAACTAATTAAAGTGGTTAATATTACAGACTACAAACAAGATCTGACTGTGGGTCACAAAAGTACTGATTACATTGATTTTTACTGTGGGAGATTCATGTGGACATTGATGATCGAAGTGTAATGTGCACCAGATATTCTCAGGAGTGTCACAAGTAGAGAGAAAAAGGTGGAATTATTGCCAGAATAGCTAGTAATTTAGATTTTCTTGAGCTTGTTTTGTGACCTTGAAGGACTGATACAGTGGGGAGTATGTTAAACGTGAACATTATTAATCCAGTGATTGTAGAGACATGATTTTGAGTCTAGAAGAAACCACACAACTAAAAAAACTCTATGTTGCAAGAATATGATACAGGTAAAAGAAGCTTACTCAGTTGTAGGCCCCAGATTGTAAAATGTCTTTTATGTGGTTTCTCAGCTTATTTGCTCTCTGAGAAAGGAAATAAACAAAATTAATATTCCTTGGCTATTATCAAAAAGATAAGAAATAAGTGTCGATGAGGATGTGGAGAAAGGTAACTCTTGTGCACTGTTGGAGGAAATGTAAATTGTTATAGCCACTATGGAAAACAGTGAGGAGATTCCTTAAGAAAGCTAGATGACATGATCCAGCAATCTCACTTCTGAGTATCTGTCTGAAGGAAATGAAATAACTTTCTTGAAGAGATATCTGCACCCCCATGTTCAGAGTTCATTGCAGCATTATTCACAATATCCAAGATGTGGAAACAACCTAAGTGTCCATCAACGACTAGAGGGATAAAGAAGATGTGAGGTGTGTGTGTATATAAGATGGAATATTATTTAGCTGTAAAAAATGAAGGAAATTCTGCCGTTTGTGATAACATGGATGTACCTTGAGGGCATTATGATAAATGAAATAAATCATTATGATAAATGAAATAAATCAGACAGAGAAAGACAAATACTGGATGATATCACTTATATGTGAAATCTAAAAAAAGCCAAACTCATAGGAATGGAGAGTAGAATGGTGGTTGCCAGGGGCTGGGGGATGTGGAAAATGGGGAGATGTTGGTCAAAGGGTGCAAACTTCTAGTTATAAGATAAATAAGTTCTGGGGATCTAATGGTGATTATAGGTAACAATACTGTATTATATACTTGAAAGTTGCTAAGAGAGTATATCTTAAATGTTCTCACTAAGAAAAAAGATTGTTAATTATGTGAAGTGATTGAGGTATTAACTAACCTTATTATGATAATTATTTCACAATATGTATGTGTATTGAATCATCATGTTATATACCTTAAACTTACACAATGTTATATGTCAATTATGTCTCAATAAAGCTAGAAAAAAAGAGGGGAAGAAACCCCCAAATGTAGAAAACCCCAAAATTAATATACTTGACAATTAGATCTTTATGGCTTCATGGAGGTAGGTATCTTGTTCATCTTTATATCCTCAGTGCTTAGTTAAGTAAAACATATTCAGTAAATATGTGTGAAATAACTGTAGTTTATTACACTGGAAAGTTGCTTTATGTAAATATTTATTATCCTAGTAGTTTAAAAAATCTATCTTATTTATTAGTAAGAGATAGGTTGGAATTTCTGAGTAGCAGCATCATTCAAATCTTACTGATGTGGGATTTTATATTTAGCTGTGTACAGAACCCAAGTAATCAACTCCAGTTCATAGTTAGAGCTGTAGCATTCATCAGAAGACGGAGAGAAGTCAGACTCCCGAGGTTGACGTGTTACAGGGGATCTCCAGCGTTGTGGGTTTTTCACTTTTTTCATTGCCCTTTTTCTATTTTCATTGCTCTTATCACCTAAAAAATATTTGCAGTGATTTTAAAGATAGTGGTTGTAATGGGTGCTCAGGGTGCTGCATTGTTCAGTGAAAACCGTCCTAAGTTGAAAACCCCTGGCTCCGTGAGAGTGGTCTTTGTGGCAGCAATTCTTTTCTGTAGTTCCCTCATCATCTGTTTTTTAACATTTGATATTCTAGTTACTGTAACATTTTTCCTTTCAATTCCCTAAGTATTTTATTTTGTAAAGAAATAATTACAATATACAGCATGTGTAATGACTAATGAATAAAACACATAATGTGTTTTGTTTCACACTTGATTTAAGATACATTCTGTGGAAGAGGGGATTTTTGTCTTTTTCACATCTGTTAGTAATGTTCGGCCCATAATAACTATTCAATACAGATTTTTAAAAAATAAACGAGTGTAGTATTGCAATTTGTATGTTTAAAAATGATACAGAAGGCTATTGCCAGTTCCAGTATTCAAGGGGTTCCAGAAGTACAAAGGCAGGTAATGGGCTCATAATTGGCCCAGCCTTTATTAGTGTACTTCTAGATGACTCCGAATTTTCCAAGAACACCAGGGGCTTCTAATCTCTGATGTGTATACCCAGGAAGCCCTCACTGGTTCAATATGTAGGCCCACAAAACTCCCACGTTCATAACTTCCCAATCATAAGGCAAGCCCATGATACTCTGCCAAATTTGGTTCAACTCATCCTGCTTCTGCTCTTCTAATAATCACCTTTCCTGAGTCCAGAGTGGCCTCTGGTACCTCTCTTGAAGTTAAGAAGACAAACATAAAGAAAAAAAAGGACCCCAAACTGCAAATCCCCACTCTTGAGTAGGAAAAGTTTCTGTAGATTCATTACCTCATTTGATTCTCATATCAATCTAAAGAGATAGATAGATGTTATATTGTCTATTTGACAGTTGAGAAAATGGGGCTTATAGAGGCTATGAAACTAGGCCAGTGTCATACGTCCGGTAATGCTGGAACTGGTCTTTGGTCTTATTCCAGTAAAACTCGAAAGCTTTACTGCTGGGTTATTGCTGGATTAGGTGTCACATTGAAGTGATAAATTTCTTTTTCCTTCGCTCTTATCTTTGGTGTAGAACCTACTTGGTCTGTCTGGTCTGTCCCCACTTTTTGCTCTATCTCTTTTTTCTTCATTTCTGTCTTTTTTCAGCCCTGAAGATTGATGCTTCAAATGGACTACTGGCTTGATAGCAGCTTTGCCTCAGTGGTGGATTAAAGTTGGCCATATTATACTTTTTCCTTCTCTCATCAAGAGGTAGAATTGCTTTCTCAGGAGATAGTGGGTATGACCTGCTTTGACCAATACATGTGGTTCAAATAAAACTATCCCGATTATAAGCTTTAAGAAGCCAGGTGGCTGCAACTTTCACTCTCGTGGACCCCTGAGCCACCATGTAATGTAGTTCACTACCCTACCAGAGAGCCGGTGAGGAGAGAGGGAGAGAGATGCATGGTTAGCCAGCAGCTGTTCTGGCTATCCCAGCTAAAGCACCAAGCATGTCAGTGAAGCCATCTGGGATTATTTCCGCCCCCTATAAGCCTCCAGAAGACTGTTCCTGCATGAGTGGCCTAAGTGAGACCAATCAAAAACGTACCCAGCTGAGCCCAGCTCAGATGGCAGAATCACAAGCAAATAAATGTTTGTTTTTTAAGCCATTGAGTTTTAAGGTGTTTTGTTAAATACAAATAGGTATCTGAAATACTCACTGACTTCCAAATTTACTTTGTCTCTGAAGACTTAGTGTTGTTTTTCCATCATCATCATCTCTATACCCATCCCAACATACTGAGTCCTCAGCTAGGATGAGAGTCTAGTTCCTCTAGGAAAGGGAGTTCAGAGAAATTTAACGGATTTGGAGTGTTAAAACTGGACAAATGAAAATTCAGGTGGGATAAGAAAATTATTTTCGACTATCTGAAGGATGCTTTGGTAAGAGGAATATAGTTAATTTTGGGAATTCATTGGAAAGATAAAAAATGATCATAGGCCACCCATAAATAAATATATTTAACATCAATATGATGAAACTTTCCTACTGTTGAACTTAAATATGGACCTATCACATGGACTTTGGAAAATGGCTTGGGGGCTCAGTGAAGGTAGCACCTTCTCCACTGCTGGGGAGTCAGGGTGCTTTGGTTTACCACATTGTTGAGACATGTGGCAGTGTAGAGTCATGTGGCTTGGCCTCCTTTCAAGAAAGAGCTTGTTTTTCAGCTGTGAGGGCTGTATTTAACTCACAGAGTTAGGTGCAGAACCTTTAGAATCCTTTGTAACATTCAAGATAAGGCGGTGCTCTTCCAGGTCATCTCCTGGCTGATGACTGAGCATGATAGGATAGTAGGGACCTGATCATTTCTGCCAATGCAGGACTCTTCTGGCAGCTGTCTTTGCTCTGGAGCTCCTCATTAAATTGGTCAGGACCTTGTGCGATCTGCGTTGCATTCCCTATATTGTTCTCCTTGTCCGATTCTTCTTCCTTCCCTCTTTCCTGTCACAAGTGTAAAATCTACTTTGTGATCTGAAGTCTTCCCCTGTGTAATCCTGTTTCCTTCCTTTTGACCTTTCTTAGGTGTTACTGCCCAATAAACATCTTGTACTCAGAATTCTGGCTCAGCATCTGTTTCTGTTAGGACCTGAGCAAGATGCAGTTGACAGAACTAAACTGACAGATGAGTCAGAAGAATTTTAAGGTGTCTTCTAATGCTGCAATCCTACAGTGTCATGCTCCGCAGTCTAATTGCTCCTAGGCAGAATTGGATAATCGTTTTACAACAGTTCTAAGTAAGGCATGTGATCCCTTTTGGTGTAGAGAACACACCTGTCTAAATTACAAACTTTATACTCTGATAGATCTGTATTTTCTTCAAAATTGCAAAGGTACATTTGTATTGTGGTTCTTAAAATTTAATCCATTTGCTAATATTTGTAACTATCTGGAGTCATTTGAATCTGCTAAATGCAGCACAAAAAGATGAAAATACAGCAGTGTCTAGTAAAAAATGTCTATTTAAATTAAACTCCTTGCAACACACATGTTTTCTGGGCAGATAGCACAAACATTAAAGATGATTAAAGAAAAAGTAGAGAAACAGTCGATCCTGGTACAATTAGAATTTGGAAAATAATCTTCCATGTTACTCTCACATTAATATGTATCTTTTTAATATGAACAGTGCATCCAGATCTTGCATAATTAGCACATAATAATAATCAGTTTTGAAATAAGGACACTATTACATTATGTATCTCTTAGAATATATCTGGAATTCTAGAAGAAATTAAAATGTACTGAAATTAACTTATTAACCTTGAGTTGGAATGAAGTTCTTTAAAGTTTTTTTTTCTTTTGTGAGGAAGATTTACCCTGAGCTAACATCTGTTGCCAATCTTCCTCTTTTTTTGCTTGAGGAAGATTCACCCTGAGCTAACATCTGTGCCAGTCTTCCTCCATTTTGTATGTGGGTTCCCAACTCAGCATGGCTGATGAGTGGTATAGGTCTGTGTCTGGGATCCAAACTTGCGAACCTGGGCTGGTGAAGCAGAGTGTGCCCCTTAACCGCTATACCATGGGGCTGGCCCCAAAAGCTTTTTTTTAGTGTTGTGCTTATGTCATATAAATGGAAAACAAATGCTTACTTTGAAGGTTTGAAGTTAGAAAATTCAGAAAATATGGTTATTAGGCCAGCTTCTGATTCCCAGACCTCCTGTGTTTACATAGGTGGTAAAACTAGGGCAAAAGTAGTAGCCAAAATATAGCATTTCTCAGGGGCTGTGCATGCTCCAACCTGTCTCGTGTTTTTTTGAGGTAAATTTTGGGATCCCTCAGTATATCATGTGAGACTTGGTAATAAGACATAGCCCTCATGGTACATGGAGTCTTTTGTTTGCCTCCTATTTTTTAAAGCCACACTTATTGAGCCTCTATCATCTGCCAGATAGTAAGCTAAGTTTTAATGTAAATTATTTCATTAATTACCACAAAGTTGTATTACATAGGGACTACTAGTATTTCCATTTTACACACAAGAAATCTGAGGGTTGGAGAGATTAAATAACTTGAGCAGTGTCACTGTAGCTCATAAATGGCAGTGCCTGGGTTTTAACCCAGCTATGGCTGATTGCAAGGTCTGTGGTGTCATAACCACTGTGTTACCTAGACTTTCCTGTTCTCCTACTTGCTTTGCTGTGCTGTCAGTCGCTGAGAGCCAAAAGTGCCACTGATCAGCCTGGAAGAGACTGCTGCTACTGCTGCTCTGCTGTTGTTTACTACCTCTGCTGCCATCGAGATCCAGGCTGTAGATGCTCAAGGTGCAAGGAGCTGATGTGCAGGGGGCCAAGGAAGTCTTGTTGCTGCCAAACATGCTGTTATCACTAACTGCACTGCTGCTGTCATTAGCGCTGCTGCCAACACTGCCAGGCCTGCTGTTGCCAGTGCCAATGCTGCTGATGCCCTGGGCTCTAAGTGTCCCAGGGTGATTCTGTAGACAAGCAGCTACTTTTAGATTTAGCTTGCTCATTACCTGTAGATCCTTTGCCTTAGGACTCAGGCTTAAGTCCATGGAGCCTGGGATAGAGGACGATCAGAGGTGTTTTATCTTCCCTAGCATCTGGGATAACTGGCCTTGAACCAAACATGTGCGTCTCAGTCCTCTTCTCTTCTGCCTTAGAGGTTTCTTTTCCTCAGAGGCTCTTTCTTCCCTCATGCAATGCCTCACTAGCCCTGGAAACATGAATATAAACATTTGAACTTTAGAATGAACATAACTTAGTCTTAATATGGAAGTCCCACTACGTCAGATATTTTAGTTTGAAAAAAATAATAAAAAACACTTAGGTTTTATAATCATGAATGTATACTTATCTGTACAAGAATTGGATCATGTAATTATGGAAGAATTGCTGTGTGACTATAAACAACTTTGCTATCTGGCAAGGTTGGTTTCAGTGTGATTTGCATTATTTGTAAAAAAATATAATTACTGGAACTCAAAAAGTCAAATCTTTCTTTGAAGCCCTATCAATAATTCATACAACTCATATCAAAAGGCTTACAGGGACAAGGTGATTTTGTTGATGGGGCTGATTTCTTTTTTACTTTGCTTCCAGCCCTAACTCACAAGGAGGGCAGTGTTGTCTCAAAGCTGGAAAATAAGGAAATAGCATGAAAATTTAGAAACCTCTACTCATTAAGGAAATGCAAAATAAGGAATTTTTAACTGGAGGGAAGGAATGTCGCATTGCTGAATTCCTTATCATCTTAACTGAAAGGAAAAGCCTGTTTAAATTTTTTAATTGAGAAAGGCATATGGCGGAAAAAACTCTTAGTTCTTTGCAGAAGCTTTTCTTTTTCTTTTCTTTTGTTGCTTACAAGTACTCTAGCAAGAAGAAAAAAAAATAGTTCTATCAAGATCCTGGTCAAGATCCTCTTCATCTACAACTGTTTTTTTCCCTTTTAGCATAAAGCAATCAATTTTCTTGTTTGAATACAATGAAAGTTTTTATTTCCATCCCACCTGCAATAATTGAGGGTTTCATTTTATTTTTCATTAAGAAAATAGGGACTGGTAAATAATCCTTTAAACTCATGCATTTCAGACAGGGTGAGCTTCTTGATATGTCAAATGTATGGATTTGTAAAATGAATTTGCACCTGAGAGTCAATTTTTTTTCCAGTAAGTTGCATGAGGAATGTAATTTTATTTAACAAGTGTAAGTATGTGGATTTTGGAATGTATTTATATATTTATAGTTATCCTAATACATACATGTTAGGGTGTTGTTTTTGTACATGTGTATTTAGTGTGCATTTTTTTCTTGATTTTTCCTTAATTTTCAAGTTGGAGCGAATGTTAGTATATGATGCATAGAAAACAACCTAATAGTGTTATTGTGTTTAAACATCTTATGTGTTTTGTTATTTTCTGAGTTACATGCCAGAGTATATTCTAAAGAGCTCTATCTGTGGATAAAATAAAGATCAGAAAGCAGTGCAGAGAGAGATAAAATACAGTTGCCTTACATTTCTGATCCTCCTTATTTTTTAGTTTTTAGCAAGAGTTTCTGCTTCTTGCATGGAGATACTAATGTTCTCCTAATGTGGTTAAAATGGCAGAAGAAGAGCTTTTAAAAGTTTATAAGATGACATGACATTTATAAATGTGTTTATGTGTATTTAATATCCTCTCTCATCTGCACGTAATATTTTCATTTCTTTTCAACAATATGTAAAAGATGTTTGTGCTGTACTTGAAATCCTTTTCTGGAGAGTTTTTTTCTTTTTCTTGCGCTACAAACGTGTTTACGCAGATGAGGTTTGAAAGTAGTTGATGCAGAGTTCGTATTTCAGCAGACTCATGGATATACTTATCAACATAGTTCTAAAGGAAGTATTACTTTATTAAATAGATTAAAATTTTTATATTTACTGTATACAGTAGATATACATATATAGTATATATAAAGTAGAAAACTTTGGTTCATAAGTCCTTAGAAAATTAAAGCAAAACAATTATTTGGAAAGTAATCAGTTAAAACCATAAACAATTTAGGGAGTCTCTGGAAATGGAAATGCTACCAAACGCTATGATACAGTGGACTTTTTTTTTTATGTCCGAATTTATTAACCTGTGAAAGGAGAACTTTTAAATTGAAAATAATGACAGCACCTTAATTATGGTGATTTCATTGAAAGCCTACTGCTGCAATAATAAGATGCACTCTAGGTTTCCAGAGCCGTGGCAGCTGTCAAGCACGAACGTTTTTCCCGGAGAAGAGGTTTAGTGTAGTGTTTTTCAAGGACAAGTTGCTCAGCTATTGTCTCAGTGAGCACTGCTACTTAATATTCAACAGTTTTCTTAATCAAAATTGTGTGTCCTGCTCCCTAGAGTGTTTGTTAAAGTGATTGTATGTTTATCAGAGCCTTCAACAACAGAAGCAGAGTATTCCTGGACAAGGTGCTGGTAATGAGAACCTATATTATCCTAGGGTGCTGATAAGAAATGGAAAATGCTGTCAAAATACATTGTTTGTAAAAAAATAATTACTGTAGCTCGAAAAGTCAAACCTTTCTTTGAAGCCCTTGTACTTTATATAACTTCGATTGTTTATCTGGGATAATGGGGCGGCAGGGATATGGTGATAGCCTATAAACGCCAGGAAAGGCATGCCAGTGATCTAATAGTCTGGGGGTCTATTAATCATTGCTTCTGTTGGGTGGCTGATTAAGGTTCTTCACAACATGTTTCCTTTAGATTACAGAAAGTTCTTAATGAAGTAAAGCTTGGGGGGCATTAGAGAACTCATTCTGGCATGCTACAAAGGTATTGAAAGGTCATGTGGGGAAAACAAGCTTTGCCAAAAGTGAAATAATGCAAGTGCTAACATTTTCCATGAAATACTGTGCCTAAGATGCAGGTTTTGACTGCTTTTGTTTTTTTGTTTCATTTTGGTTTTTGTTAAAGATTGGCAGCTGAGCTAACAACTGTTGCCAATCTTTTTTTTTTTTCCCCTGCTTTTTCTCCCCAAACCCCCCCAGTACATAGTTGTGTATTTTAGTTGTGGGTCCTTCTAGTTGTGGCCTCTGGGATGCCGCCTCAGCGTGGCCTGATGAGCGGTGCCGTGTCCGCCCCCAGGGTCTGAACCAGCAAAACCCTGGGCCAGCGAAGTGAAGCACGCAAAGTCAACCACTCAGCCACGGGGCTGGCCCCACTGCTTTTGTTTTTAAACTCAAATTATTTTGTATCGTTAGGCGATGCCCTGGAGGCAGAGCCGTACTGTTGGATGTGACTTTTTCTGCCAAGGGTAGTACCTACCCCTTATACATACACGCGCACACTCTCTCTGAAATAATAAAGATACGTTGTTTGAAAAATATGGTGTCTGTAATACTAAAGAGAACATTTGTTTGGTATTTTGTTTGTTTTGTCTCTAATGGAGCTCTATGAGGAATGAAGTCTTCTGCAGACAGTTCATTTTAATTATTATATTGATGGATTCTCATCTGGAGTCAGAACATTCAAGAATAAAAACACATTTTTGGGAATTGTTTCACAAAATAAAAAGCACACTTTGGGCATTAATTAGGAAACAATGCACCTATGTTCCATAGGAGGTAATCTTTGTAAATAACAATCCTTTTGAAGGCTACAGCCAGGGATATTGATCACTTCAGTGATACTGAGACATATACTGTGCTTTATGGATTGATCTTTGAAATAGAAAGATGGGCACATTAATGTAAAAAATTGATTGCTGCTACATGTTTGAAACTTAACCCATATTATTTGCTGGTATTCAGAATAACTTTTATTTGGTATTGTTACGTGTAGTTAATTCCTAATGTTAGCTTTGAAATTGACCAATTTTATAGTTTTATTTATTATTGGTTGTAGCTTATAATTGTTCCAAAATGTGAATCACAATCAGATTGATTTGGTACTGGGTTTTGGCAGAATTGTGTATCAGTCTATTTAGGAGATGGAAACCGTGTTGGTTAAACAAGTGAGTTTAATATAAAAATTATTAAATTATGACAACAGAGTAACTACGAGATCTGACACCCTAGGGCTGAAGGAGTGTACCAAGGAAGGGCAAACTTGGAAAGGGTTCACCTCTCTCGAGAAAAGGTGTAATTCATCCCATTGGACAGCAGAGAAGTTCACGGGTTTGGCCATGCATCTGGAGATGGTCTGCAGTTGCTGGACAAACTGGCGACAGAGAGAGCAGGCGGGCCACTGTCAATTAAGCTGGTGATTGAGTGTCAGAGGGCTTGGGCCTCCACCAGCCACTTGGTGGGCAGAATGAGGGGCCTGCAGAGGGAGCCCAGGACCTGCAGTGAGAACATCAGGGTTCAGGCAGGGGGCACCCAGGCCTACAGAGGCAGTTCCCTTCCAAGCTGGCACAGGTTTCCCTCTAGAGAGGGCCTGGGAAAGATTATCGCCAGGCAGGGGCTGCAAGATGGGTGAGGAATCACTAGTTCTGGGCCCCACTGGGTGGCTAGGGCAGAGCTCCACTGACTGTCTTCACAGTCACACGCAAACCAGTGACCTCCCCCAACCCCTACAACAGAAGCCATGGGAGGGCCCCTTGGTCCTGCAGTGTCCCTCCAGCATTCTCTATTGAGGAAGCCCTCAACATTGCGATCATTGTAAAGGAGAAATGCTTAAAGGAATTCCATCTGTGGTCGTAAAGAATGTACTTATTAAAGGGAGCATTTGGAGCTGGGAGGCAATTAATTCGTAACTGGCACACATTGCTGGTTTAGATGCTAGTTGTACCTAATGTTACAGCAAAACCAGCAATTCTAATTGCCACAAGAAGGTCCTTTTGTTTACAGGTGTCCTGATTTTAGCCCCTTGCACTTGTCTGTCCTGATTAGTTGCTTTGTCCTTGCTTTCCGTAGCTGAGCTTAGGATTGTGCTTATTTTTCACTGTTCCTTTCATCCACACCACCCGTAGCTCTCTGCAGGGGAATAGGAGGCCTGTCTATATGAGGCACTGAATGTGTGCCCAAATGTTTAGATTAAGTGTTTGAGCAACCTCACTGAAAGGAGCTTGTGGAGTATCAATGAACTCTATTCTGATTAGACCCTTTCAGATCTCTTTTATAAGCAAGTGAGGAAACTGTTTACCCCTAGAGTCTGCAGTAGAAATAGCACACAGTTCATTTGGCAAAGCTGAAGAACAATATTGATTTTGAGGCTCTGAGGAACATGCAAGTGCATAGATCAATTTGCTGCTAGTCAGTCATTTTTTTTTCTCCACTATTAGTACAACCATTATTGTGGTCTAGGTGAGAAAAAATTATTATTAGTGACTGCTTCCTGGTGTTCTATAGATGCTATCATTTACATTCATATTCATTTACCATTATAATCATATATCGATGAGTTGTCAACTATTATATATATGTAAGAGACAGGTATACAGGTGTACAGGGGTCAGATATGGTGTTTAAAAAGATATACACTAGTTAATAATTCCTGGATAAAGCTGGTTTATTATAAACCACAGTTACAGCCATGCACTGTCATTCACAATATTTATGTCCATTGTTGGTTTAAGGTAGAAATTACCCCTGGCAAGCAAATTTTTTCTAGCGCCCAGGACATAGAACAGTTTTGTTATAAATGGTTTATTCTTTCTTAGGTTAAAGGGGAAAAGAAGCCTTTGATGGAAATACTATAATTGCTTTGGCAATTTGCTTTGGATTTACAATCTTTCCTCAGGGTGCTTTTTTCCCCCATTTAGGTAAAAGAAGGAGGGGGAAGGGGGTATTTTATTATACATGTTAAAAAATTCCAACATGAATAAATCCAGCAGATAAATTGCTTTCAATTACATTTTTAAGAGTGTTGCAGGAACATGAGCATTGAGAAACTAATACTTAAGTACAAATGGTTTATTTGTAGTGTGGAAAATAGGGAATGCTATAAAAACCATTATGATGTACATCTATAAAATGAGTAATGGGATGATTATAGAGGAAGAAATATGCTTTGGTATGAAATCATTTTCTAAAATCTTTTAACATTAAGGTAAAATCTACTAACCCTGAATTTAATGCATGATAATCTACCATGAATATAACAATGCATTACATGTGTTAGTGGTTGTAGGAGTAATATAAAATACTACCCCCCAACTTTAGTGAACTTAAAATCTATAGCTTTTTAAATGTATATATATTGTCTGTTTTTGCTACAGTACTAAGAAATGTACACAGTAATTGAGTCAAAAATACGTAACTCATTTAGAACAACCAAGCATATGAAAGAGTTAAACAGATGGACAAGAACATGGGGCTAATAAATGATATGGTAGGTTATCACTTAACAAACATTCACAAAATGCATCATTTCCATGGTTTTGTGAAAATTAAGCTTGAAAACGGTGTTTATGTTTTCCCTTGATCAGAAAGGGTAACAAGTAATTATAGATAGGATTTATTGAATGTATTCTATGTATACACCTGGTATGTTCAGAGTTAGTTGTCTTTACAGATCCTTATGCGAGCCCTCTAAGATACACTGTACTCGGGACCACTTAGTTTTAAGTGGAATTCAGACGCAACAGCAGACTTGTCCATGGGCACACAGCCGAAAGTAAAGAACAGAGATGCAAATCCCAGGCTGTACATCCCCCAAAGCCCAGGCATTTTCCACCACACAGTGCAGCTTCTAAAAGTTAAAAATAATTAAAGCATTTGGTGCTTTAGATGTTGAGGACTTGATGATTTTAACTTCCTTGTTGAATTTAAAGACTTAAAATTCAGCTGGGATTCCTGTTAGATCTGTAGTCACTCAACTTATACTTCTGTTTCCCCATTATACACGTAGAGAAAAACTAAAATGTGATATGAGTGAGCAAGGCAAATATAATTTTTAAAAATCATCTCTTTTCTACACCTGGGAACTTTGTTTTTGCTATTGAGGCTTTCACGGGTATTTCCATGTTTCCTTCTTGGCTCACATTATAAAAACTAAGTGTGTTGATTTCACCTTTGTGGTTTAATTATAGATTCTTATTTCTCTAACATAACCTCTTAAATATTATAGTAATAAAAATAATCACAATAGTGAATTATCAAATTTCCCTTTTGTTTTCTATCATCCCATTATAGTAATATGTATATTAAGTAATTTCAGGTTTATTTCTTACCTCTTCAATTAGAAAGTAAGCTACTTCTGGGGCCTGCCCGGTGGGGTAGCAGTTAAGTTCGTGTGCTCCACTTCGGCGGCCTGGGGTTCTCTGGTTCGGATCGGGCGTGGACTTATGCACTGCTTATCAAGCCATTCTGTGGCGGGTGTCCCACGTATAAAGTGGAGGAAGATGGGCATGGATGTTAGCTCAGGGCCAGTCTTCCTTAGCAAAAGGAGGAGGATTGGCAGCAGACGTTAGCTCATGGCTAATCTTCCTCAAAAAAAGTAAAGTAAGCTACTTAAAGATTGTATCAGCATTTTTGCATAATGAAGGAGGCTACACACAGAGGTTATATATATAATAAATATTATAGATTAAACATCTGATTATTCTAATTGAAGATGGAATTATGAAATAGTGTTTTGCTAATTGTAACACGGTGCTTGATAGACTCATGGAGTTTCTGAACTTCTTGGCAAGATTAGATCATTATGGTAATATGCATATTTTACAAGTTTAGAGTAACAAATATTGCATTCTCATTAGTAAAAGCGCCGAAAAAGGACCAGCAGTAGAAAAATTCATCAGATTTTTTACAATGAGGTGGTGTGATATCATTGGGCAGAGGTTAAATGCTTTGCCAGAAAGATCCAGAAACAAGTCTAAGGTTTAAAAATTGCTTGGAGGCATCATGACCAAGTTAATAGAGAATGAGCTGTAGCATCACATGACCTGGCTTTGAATTCATTAGCTCTATGAATTTACCCAAGTTGAGTAATCTCACTAAGCCATGTTTCTTCACCTACAAAATAAAAATAATAGCATTTCTCATCTAAGGCTTTTATGAGGGATTAATTAGAATAATGAATGAAAAGTATCTGGCACAAAGAAGATGCTCAATAAATGTAGCTATGTTTAATTTTAGATATCAAAGTCTATTCGATGGAGATTTTTTGATGTACTCAAGATTATTAATATTCTGAATATTGTGGGTAGAAAATCAAGGGATTTTAAATATCACAGAAGGCCCACTTGTTCCCTAGTTTGACTTTAAAACTGTGAGTAGCATTTTCTTAAACATAAATTCTGTTTTAGAGTAAACATGTGCAATGACTTTTAGTTCTTGAGAAAATTTAGCCTGATGTTTTTGGTTCTTTCAGGATGTAATTAGTCTCCTCATCTGAAGGAGTTGAGCTACTGGTGGCTGGCTCTTTCTCTAAGCTAATGGGTGAGTTAAGATCTTTAATCTACTTCCTTTTAGCTTCCTTCTCATAAATCACAGAGGTCAGGAAAAAGACATTCTTGGTGGGTTGCATTTATTGTATGCTCTTTTAACTACCCATTGTTAATTGAGAATTAACTGTAAAGTTTTTATTCATATGTGTTGTAAAAATAAGAGCAATTGTACATCAAGGGTACCATTTGTGCTACATTTCCAAGTGAGCGTATCCATCTATATGTGAAGAATATTTAGTTGAAATAGTTGTTAGTGGTACTGACTTTGGCCCTATTACTGATTTCCTTCAGGCCAAATTCACTCACTCTCTCCTTCACCTTCTGGTGTTTGTAAAATGGTCAGTTGCAATGATGATATTCAGCTTTGAAATGCTGGGCTTATCTGTCTAATTAAGATGTCCCAGAACACATTATAAAATATTTGTAACCACAAGGACTCTAGTAGCCTAGGAAAATTGGACAGAATAAGAGGCTTTCCTTTTTTCTCCTTAGGGAATAAATATAAACAGACAGTATAGAGAAGATAATTAATATTTTCTCAATATTCAATCGTCCTGAAATTGTTATCCCTCTCACAGGAGGGAGGATTATTATTTACTAGGATTACAAACCAATTGACAACCTGACATCTTGTGGTTGATATGGATCGGTAAGGGAATGGAAAAAGCCTTTATTAAACATCGGCAATTTTACAGTTACATTTTCTGTATAACCATTTTTGCACTTGAGGAAATAAATGCTCAGACAAGTCAAACTTTTTTTCAAGGTCAGACAGTTTAAAATTGGCATTGGAATTTCAATTCAGTTTAGTCTGATTTCAAATCCTGATCTCGCTGCTGTGTGCCTTTGTTTCTGTACTTCATTATAATGTTAAGTGCCTTTCTGGCTGAAATACACATGAATATGTTTGTGTCTTGTTCTCCATAAAAATTCATTCATTCCTGGAATATTTATTATGTCTCTGCTGGTGCTTAGTATTCTAATCACTGGAGGTACAGCAGTGAACAAGATGGACACAATCTCTGCTTTCATGAAGCTTGTTTTCTAGTTGGGAAAGACACCAATAACCAGTTGGAAAAACAAGCAGTAAAAATACCAGGTAGTGATAGGTGCTGTGCAGAAAATTAAAATGAGCTGATGTGATTGAGAGTGACTAAGCAGCCTCTTTGGCTAGTCAGGGAAGGTCTCCCTGTGGAGATGATATTTAAAACTGAGGTTTTATTGTCACATGACAACTGAAAGTGAGGGAGGGAGTTGGTAACCAGGGCAAAGGACCTAAGTGTTTCTTGTATTAAAAGCAGAGTGGTGGATGATGAAGTTAGAAGGCAGGCCTGGGTCAGATCACATAAAGAATATAGAATTTATGTGCAGCTAGAAGCCACTGTATGGGGTTAATCAGAGGATGGACGTAAAGGTAGCTCTTGTAGGTCTGTAGAGTGTATATTGTGGAAGCACAGATCCCAGAGAGGAGATGTATGCTGTTCCCAAGCTGAAGGTGTGAAGCCATGTGGCTTTGACTGCAGTGAGATGCTGGTGATGAAGGAAAAGCGGAATCCTGGTTCGTCCCTTGACTTTTGTTGAGTGTGCTCGTAGGTGGTGGTGCAGTTAATTGAGAAGGGAGAAATGACGTGATGGGGGGAGTGAGAAATTCAGGGCTTTGTTAGGGTCAAGTTAAGTTTAAATGCTAGTTTGAACCATGTGAAATTGCTTATATTAATTTTTTGACCATCAAAAGTGATAATTTCATATAGTTCAACATAAGACCTATTAGACATCCTTGTGGAGATATTAAGGAGACCATTGCACGTACAAGTCTGAAGTATCAGGAGGCAATCTGGGGTGAATACATAGATTTGACAGTCATCACCATGGGACCAGATGAGGTAAAAGAAGGAGCGTGTACATAGAGCAAAGGACAGAGTCCAGGATAATCCAAAGTGGAGTCAAGAAGAATTGTATGGGTTGGCAAGATGTGGTAGGTTACTAATGAGCTCCTTTCTTTGCCTCTTTGCTGTTATTTGACTCTCTTTCCTTGTGTGTATTTTAATTGGAATCTGAGTGTGAAATGTAACCTCTATCTCTGCCTAATAAACATTTTGCATCCTATTGGTTAAGTGAGCCTTGGGTTAGTCTGAAGTTTTTTTAATAAGGCCCATATGTGGTACAATAGAGTCTGAGAGATAAACAGATGGTGAAGGTGATAAATAGAACTTTCGTAGCCAAAATGCCTTTCTGTTGCTCAGTTTTTGCCAAGAGTATAGCTTTCCAACTTGTCAACATGCATGTACATACACACACATGCACAATCCGTCTGAAACATGGGTTAGGATTCAGTAAAACTGCTGATTTTTCCCTGCTAAACAGATAGTGTATTTTAGGGAATTTTTAAAAGTATTTATGCATTAATCAGGATTAGAAACTAAAAGAATATACTGAGTATGGGTAAATTGGAAAACGTTTTTATGAGCTGATAGTTTGGGTTTACATATAAATGTGTTAACTGAAAAATACCAGAGTTAGTTATCAAAATTAATATGTGCCTTAGCAAACATTGGGCAAGAAAGTGCTATCAAATTCTGATCTGTACAGAATTGAGGAAAGGTAAAGGGGAACTAGTCGTAGTTGTTGATAGATACTGGTTAGTGTCTGAATAATAATTTACAATAATCTCAGGAAAATATAGACAGAAAATCTAACTTTGAAAAAGTATTGAAGGAAAAACTTGCTATGAGAAATGGAGTGCTCTGAATATTAAAGTGACCAACACTTTTTACACCATCAAGTATAATTTTATGACTCTTTGTTGTAAAAATGGGATTTGGACCTGAAAAGTAACTAAAGAAAATAGATAATTTAAAATTGGCGTTACTGCTTCTCCAGATTTATGGTGAATTTTGAAAACATCTGTTCTTATACCAAGAGAGAATGGAAGTAACCATCTTAGCATAATGTAAATCTAGACTAGATAGACATGTAAAATTAGGAATATATAATAAATATACTACATATTTATAGGGACATATCTGAGATACTAAATGGGTGGTGCAGTTATTTTCGTATATAGTCATTTTCATATAGATATGAAATATATATATATTTCATATATATATGTGGAATCTTTTCCTCTTCTTTCATTTTGAAACCATCTGGTTTCTATTTATATTTTACTTGCTATAAAGGAAAGCATATTTGATCTGATTTTTAGAATGAAGCAGTTTTTTATCATGTATAAGAGGATTTCATTTACTATAAAATTTCCAATACTGCCAACATATCTTTTTGGGTCAAAAAAAAAAAACAGAAGAAAACAAATTTAAAAATTATTTTGGTTGTCTATTTTTGCCAAATAAAATACTGGCAGGAGTTGTATGTTATGTTTTATAATTTAGTTTGAATAAATTGGGCGAATATATTTAGTTGTTTCATTGAAGATTAGATTTATAGGGATCAGAGTTGTTCTATATGTAAGAGCTGAAATTGAAAAATATGGTAAATTGGTGGATGGGCTTTAAAACAGGTACATATAACACTGGGCGGAATGACTTTTATCTTGCATACTATTATTTTCCTAGGACTTGACATAATAGATCCTTAATAAATATGTATTGAATGAATGAATGTATTAAATTACAAGGATTAAAGATGAAAATCTAGGCATAAACAGTTCTTGAGGGTAACTTCACTTAGTGGTTTCTTCCTGTCAATTGACTATTCCTTGCTTCCTAATTGAGTTTGGCTTTGCTGGTCCTGCACTACAGATTCGACCTCAGAATCATGACACAGTTGGTCATTTACTGGTCAGTAAGCAGAGAGCTTAAAAACCTTGAGCACTTAACACTAATCTGCTCAGATCCTTACTTAACTGTTGGGTGTGTGTTGCCACTAAATCCCCAGTTCCTCTCAGGTCCCACGCCTCTGCTGAATCGTGTATTCTTTACCCGGGTCTGGCTGAGGGTAGATTCAAATTAATTCTTTCCTTACCACTGTCTGAGTTAACCTGTAGAATTTTAAAATTCCTAGTTACTTTTCCTGAACCCCTTACTGTGTAGCAAATGTCTAAGTTATGATTATAGGAAAATAAAAGCATCATTCTGTGGCAAAGACATGGTATACTTCTTTTTAATTCCTCATGATGATATAATCTTGTATTTCACAGCCCTAGTCTTATAACCATCAGGGAAATTGGAGAGATAGAGGAAAGCTTAGTGGGAAAGTTGATCTTTGTAACAGTTGAAACTTCTTATTTGTCATGGTCAATAAGGAAAGCACACCACTAATAGTTGTGGGTATGCCTTACTATTTTCTGTGTGCAAGATCATGTCATCTGCAAATAAAGGTAGATTTACTTCTTCCTTTCCAAACTGCATGCCTTTTTTTTCTTCTTTTTTTGGCATACTTGTCCTGTCTAGAATCTCCAGTATAATGTTAAATAGACATGGTGAGAGTCGACATCCCTATTTGTTCCTAATTTTAGAGGGAAAGCATTCATGCTTTCACTAGTAAATATGATGATAAACGTGGATTTTTCATGTGTCCTTTATCAGAATGAAAAAGTTTCTTTCTATATTTAGTTTGTTGAGAGTTTGTATCATGAAAGTATGCTGGAATTTGTCACATGCTTTTCTTGCATCTATTGGATAATCATATGGTTTTTGTTCTTAATTCTATTAATAAGGTGTATTATACTGATTGATTTTTGGATCTTAAATCTACCTTGCATCCTTGAAAACATTCCATTTTGTCATGGTGTATGCCTGTTTTATTGTGTTTGCCAGCATTTTGTTGATAATTTTGCATATAAATTCATACGAGAAATTGGTCTTTAGTTTTCCATGCCATTGTCTGGTTCTGGTGTCAGGGTAATATTGGCCTCATAGAATGAATTGGGGAGCATTCCCTCCTGTTTTCTGGAAGTTTGTGAAGAATTTGTATTAATTCTTCTATAAATGTCTGGTAGAATTCACCAGTGAAACTGTTGGGCATGGTCTTCTCTTTATAGGAAGGTTTTAAATGACTATTTAATTATTTTTATGTATTGTAGGTCTATTCAGATTTTCTATTTATTCTTGAGTCAGCTTTGATAGTTTGCATCTTTTAGGAATCTGTCCGTTTCATCTAAGTTATCAAATTTGAGAGCATATAGTTATTTATAGTATTCCTAACAATTCTTTTACCTTTTGTAAGGTTGCTAGTGATGTTGTCTCTTTAATTTTTGATTTTAATAATTTGTCTTCCCTCTTTTTTCTTGGTCAATAATACTGAAAGTTTGTCGTTTTTTCCTATTTCACTGATTTTCTGCATTGTTTTCCTTTTCTTTATTTCAGTAATTTGTATACTAATCTTTATTATTTCCTTCATTCTGTTTGCTTTAAGTTTCATTTGCCTTTCCTTTGCTTCTGTCTTCAGGTGGAAAGTGATGCTATTGATTTGAGATATTTCTTCTATTTTAATATGTATTTGCTGCTGTAAATATCCCTCAATGCATTGCTTAAGCTGCATAAGTTTTGTTTTCATTCATCTCAAAGTATTTTGTAATTTCCCATTTGATTTCTCTTTTTTTGGCCCACTGGTTATTTAGAAGTATATTATTTAGTTTCTATGTATTTGTGAATTTTCCAAGTGTCCTTTTGTTGTTAATTTCTAACTCCATTTCTTTGCGCTTTGAGAACATACTTTGTATGATTTCAGTTGTTCAATTATTCAATGACTCTCTTTATCTCTATTAATATGTTTTTTGTTAAAGAGTATATTTTGTCTGATATTAATATAACCGTTTTTGCTTTCCTGTGCTACTGTTTGTATGGTATATTTTTACTTTCATCTGTTTGTATCTTTGAATCTGAAGTGTATCTCAGATAGAGAGCGTATTTTGCATGTTATTGTCATTTTTCTCCAGCCTAACAATCTCTTTTTGATTGGATTGTTCAATACATTCATATATAATCTTATTGGTGGTATGGTTGGGTTTGTGTCTGCCATTTGACTTTAAGTTTTATACACACACACGTTAATATATATTAGTTATTTTCTTAGTTGTTCTAGGTTTTATAGTTTACGTCATAATTTTTTAGAATCTACCTCAGATTTATGCTAGTTCAATTCCAATGAGTTATAGAAATATTACTCCTGTGTAGCTCTATATTTGTGTCCCCTTTTGTGATATTATTTGTGTGTGTGGGTGTATATATGTGTGTGTATATATTTATCTATATATATAATATGGAGAGAGACAGAGACAGAGACAGAGAGTCAGAGAGTCAGAGAGCCAGCGACAGAAAGACACAGAGAGGGAGTCTGTGTTACAAACTAGAAAATATGTTGTTACAATTATTAATTTTAGATAATTGTATATCTTTTAAGAAAGCTGAGACAATAAAGGAGAGCAAATATATATTTACAGAGTTTTGTTATTTAGCCTTTCATTTACCACTTCTGGTTCTCTTCATTTCTTCCTGTAGATTCACTGTACCATCTGGCGTCATTTTCTTACTCCAGCACAGCTTTGCTCCCACTCACTTTCTTTGTGCTGTTATAAATATATTACATTTCTACAAGTTATATGCCTAACCATGTAATTATATACATTTTTAATACAGGTACTTTAAAATAAGTTAAGAGAAGAAAGGAGAAGATGCAATTATATTGTCTTCTATAATTTTCTAATAATTGCTTACTTTTACTGATGCGCTTTGTTTTTTTGGTGTGGGTTCACATTACTGTTGGGTATCACTTGCTTTCAGCCTTAACTTTGTTTACTATTTCTTGAAAAGTGGATATGTTAGCAATGAATTCCCTTGGTTTTCGTTGATCTGAGAATGTCTTTGTCTTCATTTGTAGAAGGTTATTTTGCTGAATATGAGATTCCTGACTGACATTTTTTCCCTTTTAGCACTTTGACTGTGTCATCCCACTGCCTTATGTTCTCCGTTGTTTTTGATGAAAAACCAGTTGTTATTCTTACTGGGGTTTCCTTGTACATGATAAATTATTTTCCCCTTGCTGCTTTCAAGATTTTCTTGTGCCCATTGTTGTTGTTGTTTGCTTGTTTATTTGTTTAGTGATTTTGCTCAGCTATTTTCATACAGTCCATTTCCCCCACAATGTATAGCCTCTGATGTTGGTCTTCAGAGACACAGCCTCAGGCATGTACACAGTCACCCTGACCTCTCTTTTCCCTCAACCTCTCAGGAGATGACAGTGGCTTTAGTCAGTCTCTTGACTATCTCTTACTTTGATTTCCCTGTTAGATTTCCAGCTGGTCTGTCTCTCTTGGTATCATCCCCAACTGTTAGCCTGTAGTAATTGCTGGCTGATTGCCCAATTGTTTTCAGCAACACCCCTGGACATAGATTGCGCTACACTCTGATCCAGTTAGATTTGGACCCCTTTGCAGAGGCACTCTTTAAGGCCAGACTTTGAGACTTACTCCAACCCTAGGAGTGCTCACTTTAGCTGCATCTTTCCCTGGTCCTCTCTGTTAAAACTTCTAGCTTGCCTTCTGTTATCCTTCTTGCTTTCACAGAGCTACCAGTCTCCTCTTAATTTCTCACCATAAAATCCTCATTCTTTTCAACAGTGTTCTTATACTTGCACTTCCCCTGCTGTGTCCTAAATAAAGTCAGTCCCCTTAAGGAGACCTATAGAGTGTTCTGTTTTTATGGCTTGCACCTCTTTCTGGGAAGAACTCTTGAACCAGTGTTTTAGAACTGGGGATGGGGCAGTGGCTCACTTCACCATTGCTATAATGAGTGGGGTACTTGGTGGGGGTGGTAGCTCTTGTTCATCTCTTCATCTTGAACCTCCATGCTAGGAACTTGCTTACACAAGGGTGATCATGGCCAAGTATCATCATCCAGTCATACCTGGGGTAGTCTTTCACCCTGTGAGTGGAGGCTGAGTGAAGGGAGCCCAGACCATTTGCTTGTTCTTGCTTGGAATACAGCTTTGGCAACACAGAGCTGGGCAGGATGAGGAATGCTGGTGACCTGATCCTCCTGAGGGGAAACCATAGCCCTAGATTAGGATCTGGGGGTAGAGAGAGCCCTGTGTTCTTGGTTGCACATGCCTGTAGTAGAGCTTCCATCAGGCTGAACTGGGTAGGGGGGATGGGTCATGGCTCAAATGCCATAGACTCTCATTGTTTTTGTTGAGATTTATTAGATTTTGTTGAATAAATGTTTCTCATGTTGCATATTCTTAGGACAATTTCCTGATATTTTAAGTGACTGCTTTACATAATTTTCACCTGTTATGGTTGTTTCACTGGGGAGAGGGTCCACGGAGCTCTTTAAACCCCCATTCTGGAAGTGTGCTCTCAAATTGATTTTATTTATGTCTTGCTGAGGAAGATTTGCCCTGAGCTAACGTCTGTTGCCAATCCTCCTTCTTTTTTTGTCCTGCTTGAGGGAGATTAGCCTTATGCTAAGATCAGTGCCAGTCTTCCTCTACTTTGTATATGAGTTGCTGCCACAGCATGGCTGACAAGTGGTGTAGGTCTGCACCCGGGATCCAAACCCAGGCTGCTGAAGCAGAGCACACTGAACTTAACCACTGTGCGTCAGGGCTGGCCCTTGAAAGTGATTTTTACCCTTTTCTGCAAGGTATTCTCTCTCCACATGATCATTGTAAAGTTGAAATATTCTGTTAGTTAATGAAATATTCTGTTTGAGTAGGTATGAAAAACCAAGGACTTTCACAGAGATTCAATATGCATTATTTATTATTTGGATTTACAAAAAACTTTCTTCTAGGGAGCTCAAGTGTTTATTGTTGCTTGGTAATGCTTAAACCAAAGATGTGTGGAAAGTGAAAATCTGATCTAAATTATTGAAATTTCTGATTAACCTAGCCTAAGTTTGCTCTTTTAGAAAAAAATTTGGACACTTCAATTAGAATAACGCTTTTTTTTTTAAAGGATCAATATCCATAGGATTCTAACATGAAAATATTTAACTAAATATTACTGATATCCTTATGAAGTTCTGAAATGTAGCTTATAGATGAAATGTGGAGATCTGCAGCCATAGTACACTTTAAGCAAAGCAAATATATAAAAATGGAATTTACAGTAGATACATCGACAAAAATTTTATTAAGTTTTGAAATAAAGAATTCCAAGAGTTTCTTCAAAGTAGATTCCTCCTGTAGTGTTCTTAACATTTATTTTTACTTACAAAAATTGTGTATGTTTATAAAAAAGTATAAATTGACACTTATATTTCTTTTTATGAACATATTTTTCCTACCTGTATTTATTCTGCCTCTGCCAGTAAGTGTCCTCTTTTTTGGTGAAATCATAGAACTTTTCAGAGCATATGTCAAGGAAAATTTACTGTAGTGCTTTTCATCAGCAAGTAAGAATACTTTAATAAACACTGTCTCCCAGTCCTTTTCAAAATACCACTAGAATTCCAATTTATTAATTTACAGGGAAAATTGTAACAATTACCTAGACAGAGCTGTTTGAATCTGTGTGATCATTATATATTTTTCTCGTTAGGGAGATTTACATGGGAAGCAAAATCACAATCAGAAGGTTGTTTGGTGGCCATGGAATCTGAACAATAGTTAATCTTTGATAATTGGAATGATTAATAGCATTAAGCCATTTTGTTCTGCCTATCTTTTTACATCTTCCCTCTCTCTGCTCTACTGTCGATAAATCTGAATCAATTTATAGGATTACAGGCTATAAAAAATTAGGGCATCTCAAACATAAGGATAGTAATTCTAAAAATTTGGTGTACAAATCAGCAATGGTAATAGCAAAATTTTGACATTTACAAAAATACTTTGCAACCTGGGTATTTGGGGCTTTCTAAAAATTTCAATCCTAGAATAAACTTTACAGAATGTACTGATTACAGAGTAGATGTTTGGCCTTTAAGTGCAATATGTTATACTGAAATTATAACTGTTGCCAATCACCCAAAGAAGAGGAAAAGAACACAGTTGAAGCAAGAGAAGGCTTTAGAAAAAAGATCACCAGTAGCCAGTGTACTAGTATGATAATGTCTAACAGTCACTTTCTGTTTCAGATACTGTTCACTTTACATGTGTCATGTCATCCAGTTGTCACAATAGGTAGGAACTTGTCATTCATTTTATAGAAGAGGAAACCGAAACTCTGGGTGTTTATGTAACTTATCTAGATTTGTACAGCTAGTTAATGATGGAACTGCAGCATTTACCCTGGCAGCTGAACTGCAGAGTTCTCACTTTTACTCTGCCACACTGCATTCAAAAGTAGACAAAGATTTTTCTTCATCTTTTAGAGTTTATTTCCTTAGGTTCCACAGATTTGAAAAGCATGTTCATTGACACTGTTCCAGATCCAGCTGGAGTTCTCTTTGTTCTTTTAACTTGGCTATTTAGAGTGCTGGAGGAGGCCATTCTTATAGTCAGAAATTTCTAGCAGGCTTTATGACCTGACCCATTCTATCTATTGCAAAAATACATAATGTACGAGATACTTAAGATAAGGAGGGATGTAAGACCCAGAGCCAGAGCATAGTGTGCCAGGCATTATTCTAGTGCCTTATGCATATTATCTCATTTAATCCATGGTGAAATTCTGTCGGGTGGGCCTTATTGCCTCCAGTTTTACAGATAAAGAAACTGTAAGTCAGAGAGGCTGACTACTGTGTTTTGGGCTACATAGTCTATAAATATGGGATCTGAATGGTGCCCATTTCTTACAAAGACATTGCTTTTTCCAATAGTCCCTGTCGTATCGTGAAATGTTTACTGAGCGCTTGGCATTGCAGGCTCTTTGAGTAAACTGTCACCAGAATGCTTTTCTGGAGGTAGTTATTATTAATCCTGTATTAAGGATGAGAAATTAAGAATCAAAAAGATTAGTCATAGGAAATAGGTTTACATAGTACACTTTGAGATTGCTGTGGCAGATTAATAAATGGTATAATCAAACAAAAAGTGGATCAGTAATAGTTTTCTTTATTCAGTGTCATAGAAAATTGTGGTGGTATTCCTAGTGGATATAAAACTTACTTGAAAAATAACGTGATTTTAGAAAATGAAGGAAGAGAGAGAGCATAAATTATCAGTGTTCTGTGTCATAAAATATCTGTCAATAACATAACATTGTTATTCTTTATCAAATATTAGTTATCAAAATGAGTGCTTATGATTCTAGGACAAGGACCCTGTCCAGTATTTTTTTAAAATTTTTAAAACATGACACATTATGGGTACTCAATAAATGTTTATTAAGGGAGCAAACAAATATATTTTTGTGTATTTAAAACTCAAATGAGCAAAGCAGGGTTTTATGTTGGTTATGGTGGTGGAAAAGAGAGATTCATTCCAAATTAGATAACATGCTGCTTCCATTAGTTTAAGTTCTCCAGAGAAACAGAACCAATAGGATAGATAGGTAGAAGGGTAGAAGATAGATAGATAGATAGATAGATAGATAGATAGATAGATAGACAGAGAGATATATCTAAAGAGATGACAGATGAAATGTGGAGGCCTGCATCCATACTATGCTCTAAGCAAGTCACATATATAAAAATTGACTTTAGCATAGATACATTTATGAAAATTTTATTAATTTTAAAATAAAGGATACCAAAAGAATTCCTTCAAGTAGATATATAAAAACTATATGTAAAGAGATTTATTATTAGGAATTGGCTCATACCATTTTGGAGGCTGAGAAATCCCAAGATTGGCAGTTGGCAAGCTGTAGACCCAGAAGAGCCAATGGTGTAAGTTCCAGACTGTGTCCAAGTCCAAAGGCAGGAGAAGACCCGATGTCTCAGCTCAAAGACAGTCAGGCAGAGAGAGAGAGCAAATCCTCCTTTACTCAGCCTTTTATTCTATTCAGGCCTTCAACAGATTTGATGAGGCCCACCGGATATCTGGGCACCCCATGGCCCAGGCAGGTTTGACACAGAATTAACCATCACACTGCTCAATTTTCTAACTGTTAACCCCAATCATTTGAAAGGAGGTGATCTTGAAGTTAAGGTTCCAGATTGATGGTACGATGATACAGGGTTTGTAACCAGCAAATATATTATAGTGTTTATAGAACAATGACTCCAACACTTCAGTCTGCATTTGATAGCTACTGACATGACATCACAGAGAAATAATTATTAATAAATGATTTATTCATTAAAAAGTTATCAAAGTGAAATACCTACAAGGAATTCAAAGAATTTTTGAAAAATGCATGATGATTTTAAAAAATAAAAACTTCCTTTTTTATAGTTGCTTTCCTCAGAAGTAGTCATAATGGTTTGATATATTTCTTTCTAGCCTTTCTATACAATAAAATTAGTTATATATACTATATTAGTTTGGGTCTCCCAAGAAGCAGACACCAAAATAGACCTAGGTGTGCAAGAGGTTTAATGGAAGAGACACCTGTGAGGGATAAAGATGAGGGAGCAGAGGTAGTCTTGGAGAGCCTTAGGACTACAATGAAGCTCTGGCATCTGTGTAAGGAGAGAGGGGAGGAGAATTGGTTAGAAAGAACCTCACATAACAGAACCATTTGAGAAAGTCTCAGCCAGACCTATGGGTAGTCCTCAAGCAAAATTTGCCCATAATAGGAATCCTATGTATGTATGGCAGGGATGACCTGATTCTAGGAGCCCCCTAGTGCTCATTCATTGGCTGGGAACAGACTGGGTAGGGCTTCATGAACACCATGATGAAGTATGATGAAGTATGGCCTCATGAACACTGTGATGGATCCATAGGTGCAGTAGCTGAAGCCTGTCAATCAGTTATGCTCTCCACAGCTGGTTCTCTTGAAGGAAGAGCTGTATGGAGTACCAATTGGCTGCTCCGCATATGCATACCATGGGATCATAGTATATGCTCATGTAGTATGTTTTTGGCGCTTGAAAATTTGTCATGAAATACTTCCGTAATCTTTCTAGATGCTGAATAGTATTTAGTTTTGTGTCTCCAGCACAATTTATCCAGCCAATTCAATATCTGAATTACTTAATTGAGAAATATTTTATATCAACTATGTAAACTGATACGGTATTGTAAAATTTGATATTTGATTCTTGAGGTACTTTTAAAATTGTAGTAGAATAGCTACATACTTTGTCATTAAACATTCTCGGACATACTATGCATCCAATGTGCTTCTGAAATTTATGAGATACAGTGAAAACCTGATATGCCTAGGCTAGTCTGTAATGCTTGGGCATAACTTTATTCCCTGAAACAGGTATCAGTAGTTATTTAAAGAAGAATCTACTATCATATTCTTACTGTGTGATTTTTATATAGGTTTAATTTAATAGGATAGAAATTACTGAGTTTTTTAGCTAGCTGGAGATTTTCATTTTATCTTTTGCATATCTTTAACATGTTTAAGATATTGTCTGAATAATTCTCTTCTTAATACACTTTCAGGAAAGAATAGAATCATCTTTTAGTATTATTGGAGCAATAGGAAACTTCTGGTGACTTTTGAGAGCTTCTAAAAAGATTTGTATATAAAAAGCCTTTGCTTAAAGAAATTTTTGTAATTTTAATATAATTTGAACTCTTTTAGTTACAGATATGGGATAAGATAAGTTCTTAGGAATTTCCAAACTACAAATGCATGATTTCATAGTTTCTCTATGAATTTCTTGCCTCTGGAAAAAGTTTAATTCAGCCATTTATTATATTAAAAACATTTTATTATATGGACCATAGCCTAAAATCAAAACTTTGAACTTGGATAGAATTGTATTTATTTTGTGATAAAATACTTTTGAAATTAAAAAAGTAAATTATGGTAAATAATCTTCAAATCTAAAGACATTTGGTACTAAATTTATTAAATGGTAAAAGAAGATTGAAATGTGTAGAATTATAACATTTTTTGTAATGCGGTATACCATGTTTATATTGATACCATGTATAAATTCATTAAAGCTGGCTATTTCAGTTATTCAGATGATTTTAGATGTTTTTTGGGGAAATAAAGTTGATGTTGATAGATGGAAAACAATAGAATGAATTATATAAATATATTTAGAAAACAGATTCATATTTTGATTAATAAATACCAGTTACCTTATTTTAAAATAGACAAGGCCAAAATCCTTTTTTTCCCCTAAATAAGTAAATAGCTCATTTTGTCTTCTTTTCTTGTAGTTTTACATTTTTAAAAGGAGATGGGCCATGGAACAACTGAAAATCATTTTCTCACAAAATTGTATGGTAGAATAAAACTACTTATAATGCTAAGCATGAGACCTTTTTCTCATTGGTTTTAGCATTTATCTGATGTAGTTTCAAGCTGTTGGAGATCCTGGGGTGATGTCAAGCTGAGCTCAGATGTTAAGGGCCTACTCTTGTCTCTTCAGAGTCCTCCCTTCACCTTGTTTTGAACTAATTTTATGGTTGTTTTAAGACAGAACATGCAGTTATCTTGAGTTATAGAAATTTTTGAAATCACTCTTGAGAGAGCACAGAAAACTTCTTTTAATGTTGACCCTGAAATTATGCAAGCATATAAAAAAAGGAATTGCTGTTCCTAGGAATCCACCTTGGTGGTAGGCACTTACATGTCCCTGAAATGAGCAAAACGAATTATTAATCTGTGGATAAGAAGATGTACATAGCTCATAATTGTTTGAACTTTGGAACTGTACCTCTAATACAAACATTAGAGATAATTTTAAATGATTTTCCATTTCATTCATTCATCTTTTGAACAAATTTTTTTTTTCCTGAGGAAGATTTACTCTGAGGTAACAGAGGTAACATCTATTGCCAATCTTCTTCTTTTTGCTTGAGGAAGATTTGCCCTGAGCTAACATCTGTGCCAGTCTTCCTTTATTTTGTATGTGGGTCACCACTGCAGCATGGACGCTGATGAGTATGGAGGTCCGTGCCTGGGAACCAAACATAGGCTGCCGAAACGGAGTGTGCCAAACTTAACCACTAGGCCACTGAGCTGACTGCTTTGTTTAATATTTTTTAATGCTCACTATATTCCAGGCATTATTCTTGGTGCTAGGGTACAGTAGAGAGCAAGACAGATGAAGTCACTGCCCATGTGGAGCTCACTCCTGTGTGGAGAGGCAACAATAGGCAAGGAAGCAAATAAATTAACAGGGAAGTTTGAGAGGTGGATGAGTATAATGAAGTGAGCATATGGGGCCTGCGGGGAGCTGTGCTTAAACAGTGTTGGGGTAGGACAACAGAACAATTCAGTAGAGAGAGTGATCTGGAAGTCTCTGAGGAGGTGAAATTTGAAATAAGACCTGAATAACAAGAAGGAGCCAGCCATGCACAAATGCAGGGGCAGAGGTTTCCTGAGGATGCAAGGGTACACAAAAGGCCCTAGGGTGCTAATACCTTGGTGTAGTCGATAAAGAGAAAAACAGACTAATGTGGCTGGAACAGAACAAGCAAGGAGGATTACCTGCTGTAAGATCCAAGAGGTAGGACTTTGTCAAATGTATATAATTTATTTGGATTTAAATCTAAATATAATGTAAGTGTTTCAAAGACTTTGAGGAGATAATAAAAATCTTTTATAAAAACAAGCAAAAGCTGTCTTCAGTATATAGAAGAGATTGTAGAGGGACATCATGGAAGCAGGGAGTCAGTTGTAGACGGAGTTGTCTTGGAAAGAGATGCTGGTTACGAAGGATTTGCCCATAGCTGCAAAGATTGTTTCATAGGAAAATGAACAAGATCTTCTAATACTATAAGTGAATTTTTCTTGTAAATTCACTAAATTGTATTGCTTTAAGGTAACATTTAATGGGTTATAACTGGTTCTGGTGCAGGTAGTTGATTTGGAAAAAAGGCCACTTAACATAAATACATCCCAAATGGAAACCCCAAATTCATGGTAAATACTTTGGTGGAAATAGAGAAGTTTAGGAATTTGTGTGAAAAAATGAAATAAAATATAAATTTATTTTAGGTGATACTTGCAATGATGACTCCAATACAGGGAATGAGTAAAGAATGATCAAGTGTTGACTTGGGGAAGTGATTTTTCAGACATAAAGGTGTAGTGGAAAGATGCAGCAGCTTTCAATTCACACTTGACTTTCAGATCTACAGTGTAGAGAGGACCTCTTGTAAAAAAATATTTGGCTACTTCATCAGTTTCTTCGAAGACATAATCTGTGATATTCCAAGTATACTTTTTTTTTGTTTCACAAATTCAGTAGCTATTCTTGTCAATTTTCTCTTCTTCTTGTCTATTATTTTTGTCAGTTTTCTTTTCTTCTATTAAGTCTATGTCTTAATTTGTTGATGGCTTTGTGTGTGTGTTTGAATATTTTTCTACCTCACTTTGATGAATTTAGAGAAATTCTGCAGTTTTTGCATGCTCTGCAATTCCCTTTTGGAACTTACTGCATTGTATTTGCATTACATGTTTTGGTTGTTTACAGTAAAAGTCTAACTCCTGAAGGCTTTGAGATGATTTCTGGGAAGTCGTTCTACTATTAACTGAGGCGAGAATCTTAATTGACTATTAATTTTATTAAAGTTTAGTTTATTACAGAATATTTTCCTGTTAGAATAATTTTTATCATCACATGCAACATCAACTAACAAGATTAGAACTAACAAGAACATCCTTAACATTGTGAAAGTTTCCTATTTTCTGCAGTGCTTTTTGTAGGATTTTTGGTATGTTCCTAAGCTTTCTTTTTCTCCGTCTGGTGTCAGTTAATAAATCTACTGCCCTGTTCGATATATATACATAGCTGTTTAGCACACTTGTTTTTTTCCTTTTGCTTCTGAGTTTGGGTGGTGTTCTCGATGGTTGAGTTTGCTGGAACATTTCTAAACAATTGAACATTTATGTCTATCTGAGCATTTAATATTCCTCTCCAGAATATTAAGCTTATCTTGATCTTTATTAACTGAAGGTTTTTAGTCTTTTTAATCCTCTACGTTGGTATATTAATTCTGAATTTATTCCTTCTCAAAAAGAAGTCCCCTTAATAAATTTCAAATTACATTTTCTCACTAAATATAACCCATTTGACTTTTCTGATATCCATGTTTATCTACCTTATTTAAATAAAGGATATAATTTTTCTTCCATCTCCAGAAACTAGAAGAATACTTTAAAAATGACATCTAGTAAAGAATATTTTTGTATTTCAGATAGCTTGTGTATTATAATTTTTAACTTGGTGAATAGAAATAGACCTTTCTAGGGTTTATGTTGAGGAGAAAAGGACATGAACTACTTATAATCTCTTACTTCAACATTTTTTAGTTTTTAATATAATTATATCAAGATTAGTACAATTGATATATAATAATTATACTAAAATAATTATACCTGCCTCTATTGCCAGGGCAAGATAATATAATTAATTTTATGTTTCAAACTTTATCTTTTGAATGGATTTCAAGAGGGATCTTTACAGAAAAATCTGGTTTGAAGAAAGGCTATTTTAACATTTTATAAAATATGTATATATATATGTGTATATGTATATATACACATATCACAGTTAGATGACAATCACGACTAATTAGGCATTAAAAACTAATCTGCTAAGTTTATGATGTAAATGTTTAAATTTCACTAGTTTAAAATTAGGGTTGGTTAGTAATTATTTTTTTCTTGACTATAATGATATAGAAACAAAAATGTGTTAATTATGATGTGATTACTTCAAATCAATTTAAAGACATTTTTGTCCGTAGTGCTATATTTTAAAGAATGCCAGTGAAAGAAGCTATCAGAAATTAAAATATTCTATGTTCTACTATGAGGTTATGTTCACGGTTAGTTCAAAATCAAACATATCTTTAAGAAGTGAGGAGAGGCTATTTCCTACTTAAATGCTGAATACAGCCATTTTACTCTATGAAATATTAATTGCACAATCTTAAGGCTAAGAATCTTTTACAGTACTTCCATAAGAGAAATAATTTGGTTATCATTGTATTTCATTTTCTTGATTGAATAGATAGATGGAATAAGATTCACTGCCATCTGACAATCACATTAAAACTTCTGAGGCTCTGATTAAAACTTCTTTTATAATCTTACAGTATTTTCAGCCTTTCAAATACACATCTAGCTCGGCTGTAGCCTTCAGAGATTTTGCAGCAGGGTGCTTAACTTCACTGGCTGCATTGAAGCTCTGGGTGTGAGGACCCTGAGATTTTCACATTCGGCTTTAAATTATTTCACTTAGGACTTTAGCTAAATTTTTAAAACTGCAATCACCTGATAAAACTCAGCTTTAATAAACATAATAATTATCATAACGAAACTCAAAAGAACCACAATCATTTATCTTAGAAATCCTGTATTTCAGGTTGTATGACTTAGTATAAAAGTATTGGAACAGATTTTCTTTAAAATTCTAAAATCAATCCTCCCAACCTCCTTCCCTCATTCCTCCCCTCCCTTTCTCCCTCTGTCCCTTCCTTCCTTCATCATTGTCATTAGAGAACTAAAATTGACTGTCGTGTGGCTTAGAAAACACATGAAATTATTTCCTCCACATTGCAAGTTACTGTTGATATCAAGTCTGTATAATATTTTCATCTATATATTCCAAAGACAGATTTTTAAATTGGTGGTCTTAATCTGATCAAACATTTTCTTTCAGAGATTTTATAGTAATGAATTTTTGATGATAATTCACAAAAACGAATTTAGGTAGTAATATAACAGAGCAACATCAATTATCATATTGCATTATCTCCTGAATATACATAACTTTCCCTCTCTGTTGAAAAAACACTCTGAAGTCAAGCTCTAAACATGACGAAAAGTCTCCTTATCCCACAATCTAGCCTAGTAGGAGTAGTGATTTCCTCTTCTGCTCTAAGTCAGAGAACAGGAGTAATACTCCCAGGGACTAGAAATACGTAGAAGGGAAGAAAGGAAGGAGGCATCAGTGCATTCTGGCATTCTTTCAGATTGTTGGGTCTTATTAACTGTGTTGTGATGGAAGTAGGGAAGATGGTCCATGGGTAAGACAGCCCTCCTTTCATATTTAAGAGTAATGGAAATTAAAAACATTTGTAGGTGGATACTACCCATATATGTTTTTCCAAAATTGAATCCGAGTCTTCAACATCATTTTGGGTCCAAACTCTTTGCTGCCCCTCCCTCCCACTCCATCTGACTTTGAATAAGTTGTCTTGGAGTAGAGACAGTTTTATCCAGACTTCAAGGAAGAACATTGGGAAGGACACATGAAGCTTCTCTTCAGTTTGGTAGATTTATGTCATCAGGTATGGAAGTCATGGGGGCAAAAAAATAGAAAACTACCGAAGATTTGTAGAGTAGTAGACTTGAAAAAAATAGTTCATTAAGGATATGTTGAGCAATCTTTTACACAGGAAATATATCTTTTTGTATCACTTTGTCATTGTTTTTGCTTGAGCAGATGTTATCACATCTGTGTTGCTGTTGAGGACATGGAAGAGTAAAGTACTGGGGGATGGCAGGGGGAAATAGGCAGAGCACAGAGGATTTTTAGGGCCATGAAAATACATTGTGTGATACTATGATGGATACGTTTCATTATACATGTGTCCAAACCCGTAGAATTTACAGACAGCATTGAGAGTTTGGGGGGAAAATGTGGTCTGCTGGGAGTGGTCTTTACGTCTTAAACCTAAGACTATATATTTAATAATTCTATTACATTATAGCCCACAATTTAGGATATCCCAACATTTTTATTGGTTGTTATTAATTAATGAGTCTCGGTGCCAAAACCATTCTTTGTGTGTGTCTCCTCAATCTTTGATGCTCTAGCAGAAAATGTCTTGAAAAGTGTTTTGGAACTCAAATCGCATAGAGAAAGTATCTTTCATGAATTCAGAACTGAGGAAGGGAGAAGGAGGAAGGAGTAACAGAGCTGTTTATTGAAAAAGGGAGGTGATAGGATATAGGTCAAGGAAGTGAAAATTTGATGTTTTTGACTGGTGGTTGGCCAATCACATGTTTAATAGCTTTAGTGACCCCAGTGTTTTTCCATAAGAGTAGGTTTATACCTAGGAGAGTCCAGGTTTTGGTGTAAAGTACACAGCACACGAGCTGCCAATTTTCCCTCCGTTGCTCATGTCACACATTCTATTATATTATGGCACTTTTTCCTGCTGAACTTGAATAGACCTCATAACTCTTCTCAAATACTTCACTCCAAGTAGGCCCACTAATTAATTTAAGTTGGGTTTGAGATAAAACCTATTTCCCATTTTGGGTGTAGTATAATCTAGTCATTACTGGAATGTATGAAACTTAGGTGAATATAGAAATAGATAGGTGCTTATGTTCTGCTGGATGATTGTATTCTGAAAATCTCTGGAGTGAAAATAGGTAGACTATATGCAAATAGTTTTTATCAGTGTGGTGTTGGAATTGGAGAAGGATATAGTGGAAAGAGTGTGGACCATAGGCAAATCCATCATGAAAGCTAAAGCTAAGGGTTTATAATAGTCATCATATACTGGAAGAGGAAGCCACATACCAATGATGCAGAGTGAAGAAGAGAAAGTTTCCTACGAACATACTGGAATTCCAAAGATGAGGTAAAGAAATGTAATAGAAATTGAATGAAAGATCTAGCCTGTGGCATTTCCATGATGAAGATAAATCTTGTGTTACACTCTTTTTCTGCTTCTTGCTGTTTCCCAATATTTTTATTTTCATTGTGTGGAAGTAGCTAGGACATATCAGGACACACCAACTAGGAGAAATGGTTCCTCATTCAACTGTCTAATATGCAGGCAGTCATACCTATCTACCTACTGCTGCTAATGATTAGTGTAATCCATAGGCTGTAATAGTATAAAATGTTTTAGGAACCCAACCTCTAGGTGTGACTTGCTCTTTGAAGTAACTGTGGCTTGTATTAATGTGTGCTGTGAATGAAAATTGTGTAGTGTTTTTAAGTGTGGGTGTGTGGCATATGAATGCCAGTCAAATATTAAGAGCTTATTGTGAAATTAATCTTTGACATTTTCTCTGCCAAGACAATCCAAGCAAAGAATCTAACATTCTCATGCTATGTAAAAATGATGTCAAGGGACTTTGTTCCAAGTAAATGTGTATCAAAGAGGAGAACACATATTCTTCAGGAGCCTATGTTGATAAAGTAGGAAGTAAAATGGGATTTGCTGAACAACATGAAGGAAAAAACAAATTCCAAAAAGTTGGTAAGAGGAGGATTACAAACTCTGCTGCCATCTTATTAAAGTGTTTTCCATATTAGGTTTCAAGAACCTGAGCACTGACGGAGTAAAGCCACTATTCCAAATCTGGTGGACAAACTGCGATGATGAGTATTTTGGCCTCCAGAAAGTATTTCCCTGGACAAGTCATGAGGTCTCATCACAGCCTACGCCCCCTGCCTCCCTCTGCCTTTCCCTTATTTCCTTCCTCTCTCCCTCCCAACCTCATTTTTTCTTTTAAATCCCAAGTACAAATTGAACCCAGCACTAAGCAATGCCACAGCTCTGGATAGAAGAGGAGGACTGTGCTGTTGTGACTGCTGGACCCCCAATAAATGGGCCTCTGTTTTAAGAGTTGAGGATAACCAAGTAGGTGGAAATCTAGAGACTATAAATCAGACCTAACCTAGGCCCTCACTTACATGTACATATAAATCTCCCAGCTATCTTCCTTTCTCCTTCAGTGAGAGTTACCAGCGTCTCCTTGCCAAGTTAGAAAATTAGAATGAGAAATCCAGGCGGTCCTGACACATGAGAATGTCTTTAACCCATTAATCTAAATATTTTATCACATTGGTTGAAGAACCGTTGGAAGACTTCCAATAAAGTAGAGAGAAAGCTCTAGAGTCATGTTTCAGCATAGATTATTATCTTAGCAGCTCCATTCCTGTTGCTTTGCAAATCACGTGGTCAGATTATACAGCCCAGTGTTTGTTCATATATAAAGTTATTTGAAATTAAATAGGCCAAAAACATTTGAAATCATACTATTTACATATATCTGTACTGTTTTCCAACTTGAAAAAAGTATTAAACACAATGGTCTCATTTTGTTTACTAAACAAATCCAGCTCTATTGTAGTATAGATGTTAAGAATTTCCTGCCTATTTTATATGTATTTTTGACCATTACTGTTTTGGGTTATATAACTTTCTTCCCCCACCTCCCCTGCCCAGGTAATGTTTCTTATTCATCTCTTAATAATAACATAGAGAGAAAATCATAATCATGCCTAGGAAAGCAATTCATAGGAATGAATCACTGACATTCTCAAGTCTATTTTTATTTGTGTTAGCTTTTTTCATTATAATGTTGGAAAGTCTGAAAACTATGAATAGTAACTAGCCCATTCAATATATACATATAGATAGACAAATGCACACCATTTACAATTACTTCATCATCCTGAACTTTTAAACTTGAACATAAGCAGAATTGTGTAACTGAGACAGCATTAGTTTATTCACTGAAAATAGTCCAACTTGAGTCACCATGGGGATACCCATGATTGACATGCCTATTTGGCGGCATTTCATTCTCACACATTTTGGTGGGATAAAAACACTCTATTTTCTAAAACGAATTTCAAACGGCACTAAGGATGACTGAGCAAAGCATTCTGTTATCAGTAGTGCTGTGCTCAGATACCAGTGTATGAAATCCACATTTATGTCTGCAATTTTGGAGAACTAAGAAACATATGGTATCTTGGTTTTATACTTCCTGAATCAGCTTAATTGCATCTGCATACCAATTAGACTTGACTAAATATGTTTGAGTGCTTTTTAGTTACTGATATTTTGTTGTAAAGCTTTTACTCCAGTTGCGCTAAAAACATTTCTGACAACTTGGTTTATAAAAGGGTTATCATTTTATATTAATATACAACATGTGTCATGTTATTTCTATTTATGCCTAATAAGAACACTTTTGTGTCTCTGTTTTCCTTAGTGGTTATTAACATCAAAATGATATAAAAAACCAATTCCTCTATGAACTAGGTTAATTATATATATGTATATATAAATAAAATTCATGTATACATGCCTTGGATATATATTTTTATTGTTGCTAATAGTTAATTTCTATAATGCAGTCTGGAATAAGGGTGAACTTTTAACTTGTTGGCATTATTATTTTTGAAGCATTTTAAGTGGTTAAGAAAATATAAGTACAAACATAGAACTGAAACTTGAGATTTATACACATTGAAATAATTGATGTTCTAGATGTCATCTTAACTTACCCAAATTACTGTATCAGTAGAGCTCTGTTACATGTTAGCATTCAACAAACCTGTATACCGTGTCCTCGTTAGGTTACTGTAGAGGCTGCACTCTTTAGGAGCTCTTGGAAATGACTAAAGGCGTTGCATAATTCATGGAGGAGACCTTATGGGTCACTGTATTTCACAAGAGTCAGATTAAGGTCCATTACTCTATTCAATCTAAGATTCTATTGATGCTGATAAGAGTTTTCTATTCAGAAAAAAGGGATAGGTGAGCGCTAAGTGATCAAAGTTACATCAAAGCATTTGGTATAAGGAAGTAAAATGACTGTCATACAGCATTACTGTAGGGTTGCTTTCTTCTGCTTTGAAAATAAATAGCTTTGCTTTACCTGGATATTTATTTCCCATATATTTCTTCCCTGGAAACTACTGTATATAACAGTGGGAGACCATTATCTAGTAATAACATGTTATTCTACTGACATTATCTTTTAAGTAAACTTAGTCTTTCCCTTTGAAACCCTAAGACTTAATGGTATTTTGTGATTTAAAAGTATCCCATCATTGATGTGACTTGAAAGTCAGATTCCGTAGCACTGTTTTGAATGATTATGTACATTGCATACTACTGAGTACTCTCTATTAAATAGAATTTATAATATTCAGGTTAAATTCATTTTATTTTTGACTTATAATTTTCTTATATTTTGCAATTTCATTGTTTGGAAAACGAAATGAAACAGGTAAAGCCTCATTTCAGTTAAATGGATAATTAAATTTTAAGAAAGGAAAAGAATGGTTTGGTTCATTAAAAATAATTTAAAGAATTCTTTGATAGTTTGTGTCACATATAGAAATCCCTTGATAGATGCCTTCTCTATAAAAAATTTATTTTTCAGTCATGAAGGTTAATGTAATATAGCTAAAGAGAAGTAATTAGCTTACAATTAAAAAGCTTATTGTATCTCAAGCAGGGTGAAATTTTGAAGCTTTAATTAATTTCAATTCAGCGAGCATTTATTATAGATATAGTTCTTCAATCTTGGACAGTGCTGTTTGGCCTCAGAGAAAAATTCATACTCATGATAACCTTCAAAGATATCTGCTCTCCAGGCCCAAATCTTTTATTTCGTTTTGATCTCACCCCTTTGCACTTTATGTTTAGCCGCTAGACGGGTACAGCACACAATACTCAAATTCTGTATGCACGTAGAGCATGTTTTGTTTGTTGACTGGCTTCTTTATCTAGTGGGCATCAAAGTGTGGTTGAGGACTAACAGCATCGGGAACATCTGGGAACTTGTTAGAAATCCTAAACCTGCTCTATCAGACTGAGAGTTTCAGTAACTGTGGAATTAGGAGTCAATAATCTGCCTGGTAACAAGCCCTCCAGGTGGTTGTCCTCAACACTCAAATTTGAGACTAATATTTCAAAATATTGGTGAATTAAAGAGTTAAATATAAAAATGAACTCACAAACATTTGAAGGAATAATAGGTAAATTTTCATCTTCTCTTAGAAAAGACAAAACTTTTCAGAATAGAACACTCAAAAATAATAAAAGATGTGAATGTTTCTGATTACATAAAAAACAAAACATTCAAAATGTTAAAAATATCAAAAGTGAAATAGGAAAATATTTAACATAAATGATAAAAAGCTATATCCTTAATATATAAAGTGAACTAACAAATGAATAAGGAATAAAAGCTCCTGAAGAAAAAAAGAAAAAGAACATTGAGAGACAGTTTCCTTCTTTGTATGGTTCTTTATTATGTTTTTTAAAAAAATCAATTCTTTTTTACTTTTAAAATCACAAAATTTTATTTCATAAAAAATATAAAAGAGATTTTACATCTAGGTTCTCAGTTTTCTTAGTTCATCAGCAAGTGAAAAGGGAATACATTTTTTATAAAGTGCACACTATTATAAGCAGCACCTAAATTTTCCAAGGCTCATGTTTGGAAAGGGGAACTTACTGGAACCAAGAGAAAATTTGCATTCCTGTTATAACAGAGTAAAAAGAATGCTCTCTTGTGAGTTAGAAATCATGTTTCTAGTTTTTGTTCTGCTATTAACTAGCAAATAATTACCTCATTTTAGCTTTCAAGTTCTTCCTTAGCTAAGATCAGTGGTGTCCAACCTTTAGCATGCATCAGTGCATCAAAATCATCTAGGGGTCTTGGTAATACCTAGATTGCTGTGTGAGACACCCACTGGTTTGAATTGAGCATTTCTGGAGGTGTGGCCCAACAATTTGCATTTGTATTTCTAATGATTTCCCAGGTGTTGCTGATGCTACTGGTCTGGGAATAACACTGAGAACCACTGGCTTCAGTGATCATCAGTTAGGTCCAGTGCTTTGTAGTTCTTGCATTCCATGGCCTAATGACAAGGAGAGAGAAAAAAGAGAAGAGCACCCTCAGTGTCCTGCCTGAAACAGAATAGATTTTTCAACAGATGTTTATTGAGTGAACTCCTCAATTCCTTAAAATCTCAAAAACATTATGAAAACTGTTTCGTCTCAAATCTTTATGTCAGTTGCTCCTTTGTTAATAATTTCCTTCTCCGGTCTACATCATTTTCTTTTCTTCTCAGAACCAGAATTGCATTTATAGTCAGTACCACAGTATCATTCACATTTGGTCTCCTTTTCCTTTTATATTAGTTTAATTAATTAGATATGAACTTTTTAAGGTCAGGGAGCAAATCTATATTTATTTTGCTTTTTCCTTTATGCCTATTACAGATCCCAAACTTTGTAGGGGATTTTAAGGAGGTATGCTGAATCATTTACCTGTACACGAATTTACATTCTTTGGAAATGTCTTATTTCTATGTCAGTATTCTTTACTCAATTGCTTGCTTTCTTGACTTGATTTCTCAAACTGCTACAGAGAGGTGCTTTTACTCTGTCTACATGGCCTCAAGTGAGTTAATCATTGCAGAATGGGAGAGAGACATCTTGAGGACAAATAAATGTACTGCATTTAGACACTTTTGCCTCTGGTGGCTGCAGCTGTGGTCATTTGCTAAATGGTACCCTAGTGGCCTGAAACAGTTGGTAGACTTCAGAACAGCTTCATTTACTACCAAGAAGAGATTTACACATAGGACTTTGGTCCAGCTCCACTGAAAATGAAGCAATACTGCCATCGGGCTGAAATCCAAAACATCACTTATGGTTCTTCAACTAATCAAAATTCCAAAAACTGGGCCAGCCAAAACCAGAGGCATTTAATGCTGTCAAGTTATTATTTAGGAATAAAATGGATTAGTTACTTTTATAATACTGTAGTATAAGATTGCTATTATACAGAAACGATCGAAACTGCCTACATGTTTTACCTTAAGCAATTTATGTTAACTCCTTTTACAAAATACCATCCAACTGTTGAAACTTTTATGAAGAGCAGATAGGACGGGAGATATTGCTTAGGAGGTGCAGCATTATATATGCACTTTATCTCAGTGATGCAAAAATTACTGAAAACATTAGGTACTACTCACTGCTTTGCATTATTTACTGTGTTACCTGAGGCTCCTGAGGGTTAAATACCACAGAATCATGCACAGCAAGGCTCCAGTTCCCAGTGCACATGTTTCAGTTAACATAGTGCCATGCAAAGTGAAGACTCCCTGCATTTACAAACAAACTAACGAGTACCGTTGATGCGTGGGATGCTGTTCATTTTTTTTGTATTTTCATGTATTCTCCCTGTTTCCCAAATTTTCTAACTTCAAGATGAGAAATGAACTTTAAACATCAAAAGGCTATGTTGCAGGAACACCTTGCTTTCAATATAAAAAAAAACTTATTACTTATGAGTGGATATTTAATCATAATTTAAGACTTTGGGTGTCTGTTTTTCATTTATCTATTCTATACGGACTTACTGTTAGGATGGTCATTTTGGGTAGCACTTCTTCCTCCTGTTAAAAAACAACAAACCAACCAAGCAACAGCAATATTTAAAAAAGAAAAAAAGCCCTAGATATTTTCTTTGGTCCCTCTGTTTCTGTCACCCCACCAATCAGCAATTCTTTTTGGTGCTCCCCCAAGATGGCCAAGTCTACTACCTTGTTTTTCTGTCCTGTGACTATCCAAGCTAGACCACCACATTCTCCTTTGGACTGTTGCGCTACTTTCCTAACTGGCCAGCTACTCCTACAATCCATCCTCTACAAAGAAGAAACTGATGGCTTTCTCTAGCAGTTGGGATAAAATCCAAGCATATTTCCATGGTCGACGAAGCCCTCCACCTTCCTGACCCGCCTCATCTCATGCACTAATTCCCTTTACTCACACTGTTCCTTGGCTGGATCAAATGTAGGCCTGCCCCAGGGAGTTTCTGTTCCATGTTGCCTCTGTCGGAAATGCTTTTCCCGCTGATCATCATTTACCTCAAATATCAGCACCTCCACACTTGCCCCTTCCCTTTTTATCTCATTACTGTAATTGCTTTTTACATGACATCTATCACTGTCAGAGATTATCATGTTCATTTGATTTCTTGTTTATATTCTGTCTCTTTCATTGGAACAGATACTCCACCAGAAAAGGGACCGAGTCTCTTTCTCTCTTTCGCATCCTCTGTGCCTAGAAGAGGGTATGGCTCCCAGTTTTGGATTATTTGAATGAGAGTGCACTGAGCACTTGCGTGTGCTAGATCAGTGGTATGCGGACTGGAAGACAATAACGCAGGTCTCAAGGACTCCCCCTGGCCCGTGTAGGCACGCATATCTTTAAGAGAATGAATTTCTCAGTCCTCAATTTCCAGGTGTGATTTTCCTTTCAATTTCCTTGCTTGGAAAGCTTTTGAGGTTTGTCAGTTCATCTTCCTTAACAGGTTTATTTGATGATTTGAACTCTTTCTTCTGAAGAAGAATCTTCATTGGCTGATTAGTTTGACAATGAAGGTTGCTTTTTCCAGTTAGATTATAATGACATAAATGTAGATATCTTTTCCTTGAATCAAATGAGCTACATATGCTTCTTGACAGTATTAATGATAATATATTTAAAACACATAAAGACTATATAACATGCCGGAAAAATACATCCTTTGCCATAATTTAAACTAATGGAAAAAGTTTTAATGGTTAACTTTTAAAATGTACGAGAGATTCTATAGACTTTCAGTTTAGTAAAATGAGTTTGAAATTATTGTATGAGATAATGTGAACAACATAATATTTCCAAGATATTGCAGCATAAAATACACTTGAAGAGGAGAAAACTAAAAGGAGAGTTTGTCTTTAGAACAAACAACAATATAGAATGTTCAGGTTATTGCCTCCATCTTTCCTCATTTCCAGGCCAGCAGGTCACTTCTTTTCCCTAAGGATGTGTGGAGGAATATTATCTCGCTCTGTCCGAATACACACCATCTGAACTTGTAGCTCACCTATAAGCAAAGAAGCCTTATTAAGAGAAAATTCTGGAAAGGGTGCTGCCTCAGTAGATTTTACCCTTCCAGGCATCAAGTTCTTGAGATGGATAGATTTCCATTTCAAATTTTTATAATAAAAAAGTCTGATACACTTCACATAATATTGTGATAATAAAAGTAGCTTGCATCATTTTGTGCATACTCTGTGTTGGGCACAGGTCTAAGCACTTAACACACATTAGCTTATTTAATTCTCATAGTAGTCAACTCTATTATGGTGGATGCTATTTATTTCTGTTTCACAGGTAGTAAAACTGAGGCTAAGAGGGAGGTTAAGTAGTTTATCCAAAGTTAGTTCTGTTTACAAAGTAAACAAAGTGAGTAGTTTATCCAAAGTTAGTTCTGGCAGAAGCCAGAATCCAAACCCAGAAAATGTGAATCCAGAAATTTAACCCATAGATTACACAGGACAAAACCACAATGAGGTGTTAAGATGGAAAGAATAAAGCTAAAAAAATATTTTGAGATAACCATGACCCTCATTCTGTAATTATTCCCTTATATTATTAAATATTTATACATAGTATATACTGTATACTATGAAATATACACCTGGTGTTCCAATACTATTATGTGGTTTCTCCACACACAAAGCAAGCAGGGCCCCTGTAGGTTCTTCTTCCGGTTTCTGGGAACCTTCTGTTTGTTGTATGATATTTTTTCTCCATTTTTTTTTAAGCTTGGATGCCTACTTCTTTCTTTGATGATTTTATTATGAAGCACAGAATGTTCTTAGATCTTACTTATGTCCTTGTTTCATATTCAGTCTTGGGCATGCACCTGTTTGCTTAGTTAAATCTGTACAATGACACAACGTGTCTCTCTCCCTTTGCCTGCTTCCCTCTCTCTCTTGCTGTTGAACACAACACTGCGCATTTTTGCTAGTAGGTGCATTTTTTTCCTGCAGAATTAATATTCCCTGTGACCTGTTGTGACTGGAGAGTCACTTAAAACTCCTTTTGATTACCTGGCAATGGATCTGTCATTGGAATACTGATTTGCCATTCCCAATTACACATCTGAGGGCAGCAATAACATTAAGAATATTATTATTTAATTTCATATAATATTATTTTCACGGTATCTATTTTGTGCATTCAGGCAGAGTAATATAATGTCAGACTTTGTCTTTAGCATCAGAAATACATGATTTATATCTCAGCTTTACCTCTCTGACCCCAAATATATTTATTTATCTGATAAGAATAATACAGTTATCTAACAAAGTTATAAGGAAGATTAAAATGAGGTAATGCATGTACTCATTAAATATGAGGTCACCTCTTTCAGTGAATGTGTGACTAAGTTAAAAAAAGTCTCAAAAGAGAAACAAGGAAAAGCTTATGTTAATATAGCTCCTTGAAAAATAAATTTTATTTTAAAGTTATACAAAAATGGGAACAATATTCACTTATATAGGTATATCAGGTGCTTACAGAGCGAGGTTCTTTTTGTTTGTTTGGAATAGAAACATGTCTCTGGCAGAGACAGACTCTCTGCTTTTATTTCATGGGATTAGTTAGTTCCATTATCAGGAACACTGAGCTCTGTAAATGTTAGTGCAACTACCTGTTTGTGTCTTTTAATGAAGTCCTTAACCAGTTTAGATTTAGATTTCTTCCTCAAAAAGGAGTCCACCTTCCAAAGGTAAAATTCTGTGCAATGGTTGTTCACTGAGGCAGACCACCTAAATGTTCTGAGATGCAGTCTCCACCTCGTGGCAGCTCAAGTCAGGTGCATGCCCTTTGCCGCCAGGCACAGCTGAAACAGCCCGTGTGGCATAGCATAGGTGCTTCCCTCCTGAGTTCTTGCTTACCAGTTATCCTGTCAAATTCACAGTATGTGACTGACTATAAACTCAATATCAATCAGTCATTTCATATAGTGGTCTTTGACACAGGACCTTCGTCTCACAAGAAGACAACTTAGTAAACTTATTGACAAAATTTGCTTGTTTTGTTTTAAAGGAAAGAAATGGGCTGAATTTATTATATTCCCCTTATTGGAATATATGTTATGTTATTCCTCTTAAAAATACATTTTTAAGTCAAAGAACAATATAGGTAATAAAATATACTTTAATATACTTAGTAAAATCTACTTTTAATTATATGGATCTAGAGTAAACCTATTAATTGTTTAATATTGGGCTTTTCTACTAATTTAAAATTTATCTCGACATAATCTAAACTAATTTCAATCTGGTAATATATTGGAGGACTTTATTATTAAAATATGTTAAATATCAGCCATGTCCCCCTTCCTAGATTCTAAAAACTGTACCCCTGTTCTAAGTCATGAATTGCAAATCACAATTTTAAATAATAAGAGAAAAGTAAGAAAATATGTATATGATTTGGTCAAGCTCATTGATTATGTAAGCAAATACAATATAAGGGAATGAAAGAAACTTGTCATCATATCTCTAATTTTATCGTGTAACAAATAGACTGTATTCCCAGATATACTTTTGCTCTCTCTTTTGCAAAATACACTACATCCATGTTTGTGGCAATAATCTATAGGACAGTATTTTTACCTTCTTATCTGTGGAACAGTACTGAGTCTAATTCGTTATTAACTTTGAACTGGAAAAACGATATTCAGAATGACATTATCAGAGATGTGTGTGTGTATCGTAAAGTTTGCAGATTGTATGCATTTATTTTAATAAATTAGAGGGACTCACCTAATTCATATATTTGGCTCTCTAATTTTATGAATGGGGAAACAGAGTTCAAGAGAAATTACATCCACAGATATATTATGAAACAATGTTATTGATGGATATGATCATTATATGTTGAGTTCAAAGACAACACTTTAAAAAAAGACAAATCCAAGATTCTGTTTTTAAAATGATTCTGACAGAATTTGTACTCCATGCCAACACATGACTGAATGGAAATTAGTATATTCTTTACTCTGCTTCTGTTAGCATGATAAAGGATACAACTACAACAGTACTTATAACAAAAGCAAGGCAGGAATGATTTGTGGATTTACTCATTTATTTTTTTTCCCTCTCACCAGACCAGTGCTGATTTTCCATTATGTTGATTTATATATAAATATAAATATATTTATCATTGAACTGGAGCATATATTGAAATGTTAGGTTCCATATTACTACCTATGCTGATTTGTATTGTCAGCTGTCTGTATTACTGATAATATACACACAGACACGTAACTATAAATGTTGAGTGTAACCCCTTTTAAATTTAAGCCCCTAATATGTATTCTAATTTATATTAAAATATTCTTTTCCTCTGGTTTTTGTATGATCTTATACTGATGTATGATAGTGTTTTCCTTTTCTTCATTATATTTGTGTCTGTGACTATGAGCTATTCTATGCAATATCGCAAATAAAATTTAAAAAATTAAGTGATGGGTATTTACAACATATAATAGGAGCAAGATATACTGCTTTCTTTTTACACCTTTGCCCTAATATATTTCCTAGAAAACAGTACATTTGTTCTACTGTTGTTTCAAAAATAATAAGAAACGATTGTAAAATAAATAGTTTTAATTGATACATATAAATCTGAATTCCCTTTAAAATATGTCCTATACGTATTTATAAATGACAAACTAAAAAATTCCTACTTTTACTATTCTATTTATTGTTTCAAACTTTCGAGTTAGGGGTTGGAGTCTTTCTTCAATTCAAAAGACAATTTATTTTTATAAGATATTAGTTGTGTAAAAAAACCAGAGATTTAAATGCAATTGGAGACTTTAATCTTTCATTTACATAAAGGACTTCGTGATATTTTTGATAATTACCTGCCCAGTGAATCTTAAATTGGTTTAGAAAGAAGAAAAACAATTGCCTTTATCGTTAAAAACGAAGATCTCCTGCACCCTCTGCTGATATGTAAATGCAACTGCAGGTTACTCATTATAAACATAGTTTTCAAGTAAAGAAAATAAAATGTAAGGCAAATCCAGTCATTTTAATATTGAGTAAACACATAAACCATTATGAATATCTAAAAGAAGCATGTATTTTGGATTGAGCAAATATAAACCAACCTGTTTGGTTACTTTACTAGCTTTGGAAAGAATAGTGTAATGGTGTCAAAATTATTAGTGAGAAAAAGCCATAATGCCACATGCTTCCAAATCCTCATATAACTCGGATTTATTAGCCATCTATATAAAGTGATCGGTGGTGGTTTAATGTTTGTATTGTGAAAATATTAGAACATTAAAAAGATTATGAAAAACCTGCAATGAATCATTTGTGTCTAACCTATCACTAACAACATTTAGATGAATTATCATTTGTTAAAGAAATAGAGTTTTTCTTAAGAGGGAGGAAATAATTTTCAATAGCAAAACTAAATAGAATTTGAGCTATTAGAAGAGTAAATGTCAGTTTATAAATAGATACAATTTAGACTGACAGTCACATCAAATATGAATTTTAGTGTTAAAAATGTAGGTTCATGAAAACTACATAGTCTTTATATTAAAGTAAGAATTCTTAGCATTTCCATAGGTTTTATTTATTTAAAAATTTGTGTTAAAATATTCAAAAATTGAAGAGATCATTAAAACATTCAGAATTAGTATTTGTATTTTATCATATTTGGTCAAATTATTTTTAGAAAAAATGTGTTCCCATGTGCTCGTTCTCTTTCTTCCAGAGGCGACAAATACTAATTTTTGTGTGCCCTCCAAATTACTTTTAACACATTTACATGTCTATATCCTTAAGCATTATATAGTTTTTTGATAGGTCATATATTTTTATACTGCCTTAATTTGAATTTTTAAAGTTTTAATTATAAAAGTAATTCCTGAATTCATTCCCATTGTTAAAGCTTCATATTACATATAACATCAATGTCCTCATTCCTGACAACCCCCACTACAAAGGCCCTCTTCAAGGATAACCCCTGTTCACACTTTGAAGTACATCCTTCCAGATTTTTTCCTATGAATTTACACACATGAATCTGTAGAATATTTATTATTTTTTAAATTTTTCATACATTTTTAATTTACATAAAGTATATATAGCATATCTTTAGCTACTTGATTTTATTAACTAAATGCTTTGGAAATTTTCTTCTATATCAGTTCTTATCTTTGACTTTCTATATTATGCTCTTTTATATTATGCTGTGGAATAGATATACCATATTTTATTTTTTAAGTTCTCCTACTAATGGACGTTTATATTATTTTTAATTTTAACTACTATAGACTAGCCTTGAATATCTCTATATGTGTTTCTTTATGCAGATGTGTGAGTACTCTTCTACGGTAAATGCTGAGGAGTGAAATTATTTAATTTGACATTTTGATACATAATTTTCTAAAATGACTTAACAGTTTGGGCTCCTTCCCAAGTGTCTATAAGTACCCCTTCGTTCATCCAAATTTGATATCATCTAGTTTTAAAATGTTATGGGTGAGAAACAGTATCATGTGTTTTTTCCTGATTGATAATGGAGTTGAATATCTGTTCATATGGTGATTAGTGATTCATTTTCTCTCCTATGAAATTCCTGCCCATACTCTTTGCTACATGTTTTCCTTTGTGTTTTCTGTTTCTTATTGGCTTATAGGAATTCTTTCTATATTCCCTGATTACTAATGGTTTTGAATATCTTCTCATATATTCATTGGTGATTTGTATTCCTTCTGGGAATTGCTTATTCATATTCTTTACTCGTTCATTTTTACTTTTGGATTGTCTTTAATTTATTTATGAGAATTCTCTCTATATTCCAGATATCAATCCTTTGCCTGTTTTATATGTTTCACATATTTTTTCCTATTGATTAGAGAAGTCTACAAATAGTCGACAGGCACGGAGATACAAAATACCAGCCACTGTCTCAAGTATCAGTTACTGCTCCAGATCCCATGGGATCAGTCTGAAGCTAGTCTCCATTTGGGACCACATCCTTGATTAGCTTTTCCCCAATGTTATCATGCCTTCTTTTCTCACCTTCTCCTGAGAGTAATTTTCTAATAAATTGTTGAACAAGAATCCTGTGCTCAGGCTCTGCTTCTGGGAAACCTCACCTAGGACATTGGGGGGAATTTTTTTTTCCAAAATAATTGTTTAAAACCAAACCAAACTCTTGAGTGTAAGATATGATCATAAAAAATAATAATAATGGTTCCTTTTTAACAAACATATACTTTCAAATGTATGCTATCCTCTTTAACGTTGTGTATTTTGTTATTTGTTATACTGACATTGGCATTGCTCAAGAAATTTATCAAATTCATCTTTTGGGAGTCATGTTCAGGGTCTGAGACATAGTCTTTGAATATTCATAATATTGTCAATTATTTGTTCCATGAAGTCTGAATTATTTTGTTGAAAGTGTAAAAAAAAAGACTAAATAATTGAACTCAATATATACTTAATAAAAAATTGGACTGAACTCTTATAGTCAGGAAGGAGATCAACATGTTCAATAATATTTTAGGTCAAAAGCAAGCCATGGTTGAATGAAGTTATTTGTAAGAGACAAGTTAAAACATGTTTGTAATGTTGGCTACATTACTATTTATTCAGTTATATATATATGTATGTGTGTGTATATATATATATATATATCTCAGTACTAATTCCAGGCACATTGACATATAGGTACTGCTTCCTCTAACAAGCTTTCTGTGCTGTTTAGGATTGACTCTGGAAATGACCGTGTTAGTGTACTGGTAAACAGAATTAGATTCCAGCTGAGAGAGGTTGGGGAAGTTATTAGCTGAATTAAAATATATTTGCTGTGAAACAGTCCAAGCATGGTTAATTGTTCTTGATGAATAATTAGTAGTTATTTAACATTTATCATGTGCTAGACCCTAAGTGCTTTTTTGCCTTTACTTATTTGATCCGCACAAAAACTCTTTGTCAGGTGCAACTACTAGCCTTTTGAGGAAACTAGGGCTCAGGGAGTATAAGTAACTTTTCAAGGCACTCTGAAGTCACACACCTCTTATGTGTAGTGCTGACTTCAGATCCACGAGAGTCTACTTTCCTAACAGTTGTGCATTCATTGTGTGTAAATCCCAGAACATTAACTATAATATTCTCTAAATATAAATGTAGTCTCATTATTTACCCAAGCTTGGTCATATGTAGGTATGGCTTTTAGACTTCTTTCTTCTTTTACTACTAACTTCTGTCTAATCTCTGGCCAAAATTCATTCTTTCTCTTTCTATTTCTCTTTCCCCTCTGTTGTCTCTTCTGGTCACTAAAGAAATAAGATCATGTCTGGCTGGGTCTCAAGATTATGTGTCTTTCTATGTATGTATCACAGCCCCTGTCCTTCCATTAGTTCAGACAAGGAACTCATCTGCTTCCCTAAATCCTGCTAGAATAATCTCTTTGAAATGTGTTCTCCTTCCCTGTTGTAGCAGTTCCTATTATCATGCTAATTTAGTACTGCTTACTCTCTTTCTCTTTTCACCTAAGAGACTGATTTATTCACATCTAATCAGGGGCAATCTGTCTTTGCTTACATGCTATCCAATCATTTTTAGTGGTCGCCCAAAGGTAGACATTTTTGATATAAGCAGTTATTTGTTTGGATTATTTTCTTGTTTATTTGTTGAAAATAACTTCATGCACTCAATGTGGCTAAGTTGTAGGCAAATTTAATAAGTTGTTAATTAAACATATCCAATCAATTATGTGATTTCTGACTCTTTCTACCTTTGGCTGACAATCTCATTCTCTTCACTGTGACCCATCACCTCTTGGTCCTGATCAGTCATTGTTTTGATGTATCTCATATTGTCCTCACTGACCATACTGGCTGAATTGGCTCTTGTCCATGTTTTGTGAGTGATTTATCTGTTAATGCCTCCATTAGTTCCCCATTCACTTAAGGGGAAAACAAGAAGACATTTTAGAAATGCATTTAAAGACATGTTACACCATAGTTAAAATAAAAGGGTGCTGAGATGTAAATTGCAGGACCTTTGTAATAGAGTCTGAATTGGAGTGCTTTTCAGCTGAGCCGTAACCACCTAACAGGTGTGAGCCTCCTTTAATCCTACATCTAAATGACATAATTAGATAAGTTTGATTGGGAAACTTCTTCAAACTATTATCTGTTTAAGTTTGGTAAAAATTGATCAATGCCATTTGATGTGTTTACAAACGACTTATTTGCTGCCATCGCTTTTTTTTTCCAAGTAATTTTATTGAGATCGTAATGGTTTATAACATTGTGTAATTTGGGGTGTACATTATTTATCAATTTCTGAATACACTTCATCGTGCTCACCACCAATAGTCCAATTTTTGTCCATCACCATACATATGTGCCCTTTTATCCCTTTTACCCACCCTCCCCATCCCTCTTCCCCTCTGGTAACCACTAGTCTGTTCTCTTTATCCATGTATTTGTTGTCTTCCACATATGAATAAAATCATGCAGTATTTGTCTTTCTTTATTTGGCTTATTTCACTTAACATCATGCCTTCAAGGTCCATCCATGTTGTAGCAAATGGGGCGATTTTGTCTTTTTTTATGGCTGAGTAGTATTCCATTGTATATATATATATATATACCACATCTTCTTTATCCATTCATCTGTAGAAGGGCACTTGGGTTGCTTCCATATCTTGGCTATTGTGAATAATGCTGCAGTGAACAAAGGGGTGTATAAATCTCTTTGGATCATTGATTTCAAGTTCTTTGAATAAATACCCAGTAGTGGGATAGCTGGGTCTTATGGTATTTCTACTTTTAATTTTTTGAGATCTTCTCCATGCTGTTTTCCATAGTGACTGCACCAGTTTGCATTCCCACCAGCAGTGTATGATGGTTCCCTTTTCTCTACATCCTCTCCCACATTTGTTGTTTTTTGTCTTGGTAATTGTAGCCATTCAGACTGCTGTAAGGTAATTTCTCACTGTAGTTTTCATTTGCATTTCCCTAATAATTAGTGATGTTGAACATCTTTTCATATGCCTGTTGGCCATCTGTATATCTTCTTTGGAAAAATGTCTGTTCATATCCTCTGCCCATTTTTTGGTTGGGTTTTTTTTTTTTTATTGTTGAGTATGAGTTCTTTACATATTTTGTAGATCAACCCCTTGTCAGATTAATGATTTGCAAATATTTTCTCCAAGTTGCTGGGTTGTCTTTTCGTTTTGTTCATGGTTTCCTTTGCTTTGCAGAAGATTTTTAGTCTGATGTAGTCCCATTTGTTTTTCTTTTGTTTCCCTTGCCCGAGTAGACATGGTATTTGAAAAGATGCTGCTAAGACCAATGTCATAGAGTGTACTGCCTGTATTTTCTTCTGGGAGTGTTATGGTTTCAGGTCTTACAGTCAAGTCTTTAATCCATTTTGAGTTAATTTTTGTGTATGATGCAAGATCATGGTCTACTTTCATTCTTTTGCATGTGGCTGTCCGGTTTTCCCAACACTATTTATTGGGGAGACTTTCCTTTCTCTATTGTATGTTCTTGGCTCCTTTGTTGAAGATCGTGTAGTTTTATTTCTAGGCTTTTAATTCTGTTCCATTGATCTGTGTGTCTGTTTTTGTGCCAGTACCATGCTGTTTTGTTTACTATGGCTTTGTAGTGTATTTTGAAGTCAGGGGTTGTGATGCCTCCAGCTTTGCTCTTTTTTCTCAGGATTGCTTGGGCTATTCGGGGTCTTTTGTTGTTCCATATAAATTTTAGGATTCTTTGTTTTATTTCTGTGAAGAATGTCGTTGAGATTCTGACTGGGATTACACTGAATCTGAAGATTGCTTTAGGTAGTATGGACATTTTAACTATGTTCATTCTTCCAACCCGTGAGCATGGAATATCTTTCCGTTTCTTTATGTCTTCTCTAATTTCTTTCAATAACGTCTTATACTTTTCAATGTACAGGTCTTTCACCTCTTTGGTTAAATTTATTCCTAGATATTTTATTCTTTTGGTTGCGATTGTAAATGGGATTGTATTCTTGATTTCTCTTTCTGCTAGTTCATTGTTAGTGTATAGAAATGCAATGATTTTTTAAAATTGATTTTGTATCCTGCAACTTGACTGTAGTTATTGATTATTTCTAATTGTTTTCTGATGGCTTCCTTAGGGTTTTCTATACATAGAATCATGTGCAAACAGCGAGAGTTTCACTTCTTCCTTTCCAATTTGGATTCCTTTTATTTCTTTTTCTTGCTTAATTGCTCTGGCCAAAACCTCTAGTACTATGTTGAGTAAGAGTGGTGAGAGTGGGCACTCTTGTCTTGTTCCTCTTCTCAGAGGGATGGCTTTCAGTTTTTCACTATTGAGTATGATGTTGGCTCTGGGTTTGTCATATATGACCTTTATTATGTAGGGGGACTTTCCTTCTATACCCATTTTACTGAGTTTTTATTATAGATGGATTTGGATCTTGTCAAATGCTTTCTTTGCTTCTATTGAGATGATCACGTGATTCTTATTCCTCATTTTGTTAATGTGATGTATCACATTGATTGGGATGGGGATATTGAACCATCCCTGTGTCCCTGGAATAAATTCCACTTGATCATGGTATACAATCCTTTTAATGTATTGCTGTATTCGGTTTGCCAATATTTTGTTGAGGATTTTTGCATTTATGTTCATCAGTGATATTGGCCTGTAATTTTCCTTCTTTGTGTTATCCTTGTCTGGGTTTGGTATCAGGGTAATGTTGACCTCATGGAATGAGTTAGGAAGCACTCCATCTTCTTCAGTTTTTTGGAATAGTTTGAGAAGGATAGATATTAAATCTTCTTTGAATGTTCCATAGAATTCTCCAGAGAAGCCATCTGGTCCTGGAGTTTTGTTTTTTGGAAGGTTTTTGATTACCGATTCAATCTCTTGTGATTGCTCTGTTCACATTCTCTATTTCTTCTTGATTCAGTTTTGGGAGTTTGTATGACTCTAGGTATTTATGTATTTTGTCTAGGTTATCCAATTTGTGGGCATATAGTTTTTCATAGTATTCTCTTATAATCTTTTGTATTTATTTAGTATCTGTTGTAATTTCTCCTCTTTCATTTCTAATTTTATTATTTGAGCCTTCTCTCTTGCTTTCTTGGTGAGTCTGGCTAAGGGTTTGTCAATTTTATCTTCTCAAAGAACTAGCTCTTAGTTTCATTAATCCTTTCTACTGTTTTTTTTTTAGTTTCTATTTCGTTTATTTCTGCTCTGATTTTTATTATTTCCCTTCTTCAGCTGACTTTGGACTTTGTTTGTTCTTCTTTTTCTAGCTCTGTTAGGTGCAGTTTAAAATTACTTATCACAGATTTTTCTTGCTTGTTGAGGTGGGCCTGTACTGCTATGAATTTCTCTCTTATGACTACTTTTGTGGCATCCTGTAAGAGTTGGTATGTTGTATTTTCATTCTTCTTTGTCTCCAGGTATTTTTAAATTTCTCATTTGATTTCTTCATTGATCCAATAGTTGTTCAGTAGCATGTTGTTTAGTCTTCACAGATTTCTGATTTCCTAGTTTTTTTCTTGTAGTTGATTTCTAGTTTCATAGCATTGTGGTCAGAAAAGAGAGTTGAGATGATTTCAATATTCTTAAGTTTATTGAGGCTTGCCTTGTTTCCCAACATATGGTCTGTCTTTGAGAATGATCCATATGCACTTGGGAAGAATGTGTATTCTGCTGTTTTTGGATGGAATGCTCTCTATATATCTATTAAGTACATCTGAGCAAATGTTTCATTTAAATCTACTATTTCCTTGTTGAATTTTGTCTGGATGGTCCATCCATTAATGTAAGTGGGGTGTTGAGATTCCCTACTATTATTGTGTTGCTGTTAATTTCTCCCTTTAGGTCTGTTAATAATTACTTTATGTACTTTGGTGCCCTTGTGTTAGGTGCATATATATTAAGAAGTGTTATGTCCTCTTGGTGGAATGTCCCTTTTGTCATTATATACTGCTCCTCTGTGTCTCTCGTTGTTTTTTTTTAACTTGAAGTCTGCTTTGTCTGATATAAGTATGGCAACACCTACTTTCTTTTCTTTGCCTTTAGCTTGGAGTATTGTCTTCCATCCCTTCACTCTAAGCCTATGTTTGTTTTTAGAGCTGAAATGTGTTTCCTGGAGGCAGCATGTTGCTGGTTCTTGTTTTTTAATCCATCCAGCTACTCTGAGTGTTTTGATTGGAGAATTCAATCCATTTTCATTCAGAGTGATTATTGATATATGAAGGCTTAATATTGCCATTTTTTCTCTTGCTTTATGGTTGTTCTATGTTACCATTGCTTCTCTTCCTTTATATTTCTGACTGCCTTTTCATTTTGGTGGTTTTCTGAGGAAGTTTTCTCAGTTTTCTCTCTTCTTGTGAATTGTGGCCCTGCTCTGATTTTTTCTTTAGTAGTTACCATGAGGATTGTATAAAAGATCTCATAGATGAAACAGTCCATTTTCTGATAGCCCCTTTGCTGCATTAACCGGAGCAGATTCCTTGCCTTTCCTCAAGTTATAATTAAGTCTTTCCATCCCTGTTCTCGTAGAGAGCTGCAGTTTTCTGATTTTATCTGTCTATTTATCTCCTTGCTCAAAGCTTTGTAGACCTTTGCCTTTTTGTTTCTAGTGTGAGGGCATCTTTAATTATTTCTTGTAGGGGAGTCCTAGTGGCAATGAACTCCCTCAGCTTTTGTTTTGTCTGGGAAAGCTTTTACGTCTCCATCATATCTGAAGGAAAGTTTCGTGTGATAGAGTATTCTTGCCTGAAAGTTTTTGTCTTTCAGTATTTTGAATATATCATTCCATTCTCTCCTAGCCTGTAGTGTTTCTGCTGTGAAATCCATGGAAAGCCTGATAGGATTTCCTTAGTAGGTTATTTTATTCTGCCCTGCTGCCCTTAATATTTTTTCTTTATCATTGGCTTTTGCCAGTTTTACTATTATATGCCTTTGGGAATGTCTTTTAGCATTGATGCAATTAGGCATTCTGTTAGCTTCATGTATTTGTAAATCCGGATCCTTCCCCAGGTTTGGAAAGTTCTCACCTATTATTTCTTTGAACAAGCTCTCAGCTCCTTTCTCCTTCTCTTCTGCCTCTGGAGTATCTATAATCCTTATGTTGCTTTTCCTAATTGAGTCTCATATTTCTCGAAGAATTTCTTCATTTTTTCAAATCTTAGTTCTGTCTCCTCCTCCACCTGTAGAATTTCTTTATTTTATCCTCTAAATCACTAATTCTTTCCTCCATAACATCAGCTCTATTTCTTAAGGAGTCTAGATTATAGTTTATTTCATTAGTTATGTTTTTCATATCCAGAGTTTCTGCTTGATTTTTTTATAGCATCAATCTCTTTGTTGAAGAGATTCATTTTATTCCTGAGCGCATTGAACTGTCTTTCTCTGTTCTCTTGTAAATTGTTGAGTTTCTTTATGATAGCTGTTTTGAATTCTCTGTCATTTAGGTTGTAAATTTCTGTGCCTTCAGGGTCAGTTTCTGGAGAATTGTCATTCTCCTTCTGGTCTGAATTATTACTGCAGTTTCCCATGGTGTTTGGCGAAGTAACTTTTTGGCAGGGCATTTGTGGTAGTATTAGTTCACAGATGCCACCTGTTACCACTAGGAGGAAGCAGGAGCAGAGTTTATGGCCCCACCCCATCTGCTGGATGCTGTGGGGGTACCATGGATGCTTGTGATGGACTGGGGAGCATTCAGGCACTGGTGTGGACTGTGCTTGGTGGGCAGGGTTTTTTCGCCGGACTGGGCTAGGACCAATCCTTGGGGCCACAGTGGGCTCCCCCTCCTCATTAGGAAAGTGATCATGAGTAGGCTAAGGGCTGCCATCACCTCTTCCTACAGTGTCCCTGGGGCATGTTCCTTCTTTCAGGGCTCAGCAGTACTATGAGCACTTGCACAGGCCTGGAGTGCACTTGCCCTGGTGTGTAGATCTGCTGCAGTCTCTTCTTGTGGTACTGCTGGGCCATTGTTCTTGGTGAGAAGGGCTTCCTCACCATGACTGAGCTAGGGCCACTCCTTGGGGCTACAGGGGCATGGTAGACTCCCGCCCCTGCTGGGAAAGCTATTACAAACGGGCTAAGGGCTGCCACTACCACCTCCTAAAGTCTTGCTGGTGCATGTTCTCACTTTCACGGTGCTTGCACCAGGTTGGAAAGTGTTCATGCACATGCTCAGGACTACTGGGGGAGAGCTGGGAGTGCTCACCTATCTCTACCACTTCCCAGAGGGCCAGTCTACCCACCCTTAGATATATAGCTATGTGTATCTCTCGGATGTCCTATTGTGTTGTATGGGCTTCCTCCATTGGTCAGTGTATGTGCATTTAGTAACAATGCACAAAGGGGAGAGACAAATGGAACAGCTCACTCTGTCACGTTGCTGACATCACTCTGCCTTCATTTTCTTAATGTTTAAAATTGTTACCTAGAAAATGTTTGGTTTCTGTGAGCCTTTCTTCTTCTTTTTATTTTGAGGGGCTGGGGTAGAGAGGAGGAAGATTGGCCCTGAGCTAACATCTGTTGCCAATCTTCCTCTTTTTGCTTGAGGAAGGTTGTTGCTGAGCTAACATCTGTGCCAATCCTCCTCTATTTTTATGTGGGATGCTGCCACAGTGTGGCTTGATGAGTGGTGCTAGGTCCATGCCTGGGATCCGAACTGGTGAACCCTGGACTGCTGAAGTGGAGCATGTGGATTTAACCACTATGCCAACGACTGACCCCTCTTTCTTCCATTTTAACCATGTATCAATAAATTTTCTTTTCAGTGTGGTCATTTAGGCTCTACTGGATTATTTTCTGAAATCTTTTCTGAGAAAGAATAGAGCTAGGACTGAATTTAATTTATGCAACATTCTCTACAAACATTTCAAAGTTTGAACATTGTTTCTAAATTCCAATAAAAACATACTTTGAGGAAGTTCATCATAAGGTGTTAGAATACTGACTTCAATTTATCTACCTCCCCCCTAATGTTTTTAGGTGATTTAGATTGGGGCGTATTTTGATAAATAGCTCATTTTCATAATCCCTGTATGTGTTCCACCACTTACTTGAATGCGTTTCATCAGAAAAGGAAGAAACTGAAAATCTACTCTGTTATCAGGCAGAATGTTGTTTCTTTTTGGTGTTGTACCTTCTCATCCTTAAAAAAAAATCACTATGAATAATTATTATGTCTGTTCTTGTTCATGCTGCTAGAAAGGGGCAGAGGTTGGATTTGAAACCAAAAATTTTCTGTGCTAATGGCATGTGTGTGTAAGAGGTATTTTTTGTTTATTTAGTTTTATTTTTGCCATAAAACACCACCAGTTTTGGGAGAGAGAAAAAGGATACCTAGGACTACCTCAGATGTGGGGACATCAGGTGACTCTTCACCATCTTTGGCTCATAGTGAAAAAATATGAGGGCTGTCCAAATTCTAGGAAGATATTTGAAAAATGTTGGAAAAGGAAAAGGTGAAGGAGTTTTCATTTAGTTTCTTTTACCTGCACAGACAGACATACCTGTTTGTGTCTATGGTAATCAGTTTCTAAGACCACAGCTCTGAAACCCCACAAGGGTGGGTGTTTTATGCCTTCAGATAATGCCTTTGGAATCATGGAGGAAAGTGTATTACTTCTTTAATGTATTTTACTTTTACTCTAATTTTAAATAGGTAACATATTGATCCATACAACCCCTTTAAACTAGAATTCATATCTTCTTCACCATGTCAGATAAGAAATTCGCCTCTAGTTTTATTCAGAATGGATCCACTATATGATGTTGCAGTCTGTTAAGGATAATGATAGTGTTTGCTGAGGTTGTAGAGATCACTGCATAAAGTACTTCCTGGGAGCGTTCTGTTAAATCCTGGTGCTAAAGAACAAAGGATACTGTTTCTTCAGTTGTGATCAAACGGAGTTTCATACCACTTCTAATAGGGTCAGTATCATCTGTGTAGCGGTATTGTTTACAAGTCAGTCTGATTTTTTGTTTACTTATACAGCTTTAAAGATATAATTAGAAGACAATCATCTTAGATAATGAATTTATTTTTCCAAAGAAAATAATATTTATGGTAGTAAAGGCCGTTGGACAATGGACAGATCTAGTTCAATCTGTATATTTTTAGGACCTGTTAAGATTAAAGTGGCTATCACTTCTGAACCAAGAAACATTAGGTGATGAATGAGGAAATATGTTTATTTTCTCTGATTTGGAAATTTATAAAAATATATGAAAAGATATATAGTTTGCTAAGGAATTAAAGGTAATTGTTAAAATTATAATAAATAAAATTAATGTGGTGTAATATTATATTTGTCTTTCATGAATTTTTGAAGTTGATGTGATGATATATTGTTTAATTCAACTTGTTCAGCATTACTGTTTTCAAATGTTAGCTATTTTTAGATTATTGAATGATTTTATAGTTTGAAAGACTTTCTTAACTTATGAATCTCTAAAAGTTGTAATTCAACATAAACTCAAAATTATAGCATTTGTTTATGGTAGTGAGACAGAAAATATGTTTCTTTATGTTTGAAATGCTGATGTGTTCAAGTTAAAACTTCATTTTCTGAAATGCATTTACTCTATATATACTAATTGTGTATTATTAGGCACTGATGTCTCAAAGGAAAGTAGACATGGTCTTTGCCATTAAGAAACCTAAGCTAAAATAGTGAAGTCAGATAAACAAACAGATGTTTCTTATGGTAATACTTGAGGATACATAAAGGAAGAGTATTACATTCACAGAGAGTGAGAATGGCATCAGAGATGGCATCCAGGAAGAGTTGATAGTATAGAAGTAGGAATATTGCCACATCAAAGTTATAGGAAGGGCATCTCAAGTAGGTGGACCCATGTCTGCAGATGCCCAGAAGGTAGAAATGAACACAATATGGCAAGTAGTAATCAGTGCAATTAGCAAGTGAAATGTGAGGAGGGGAGTATTGAATCTGGAGATGTAGAAAGCATCCAGACCTTGAAGAGTCTTTCTAAAGAATATGGATAATTCCAACCTATAGATACTTTATTTTTCTCTTGTTTAGCTGGAAAGCTCTCAGTAGGAAATAAAGAACTTCACTTAAAAGACTATCAGTAGACAAAGTGAAATCTAAAACATGTTTATCTCTAATAGATTTTATATCTGCTCCATGTCGTCCCATTCAATGTGTAAATATCTCTTAGTATCTATGATGTTTTTACTTAAATAAATTAGTACAAATATATTAGTAGCCTGAATATATTATTTTACCCAATGGAAGTCTGGTTGTTTTCATTAAGTATTTAGGAAGAGAAGAAATTGTTGTGACATTTTTTTCTGAAACTTTTTCGTTAGTTAAATCCTTAGAATACTTGCTAAAGAGATATGGAACTGAGTCACGCTTTCATTTTTAAATGCTGGTACAAATGCAAGAAATACTAAAAAAAGGTCAAGAAATATTTCAATATACGTAAATTCTGAAGATATTTCAGTAATAATGGTAAATATCTTGACATTAATGCATTGAAGGCCATAGGTTCACCACCAGCTGCAAATCATTATGGTTGATAATGTTCTAATTAGAGTAAAATTCTTCACCAGGCATTGAATGGAAAGAAATCTTGCATGTAAATGAAATACCACAACAGAGAATGATGTTAATTAAAGCATTATTAAGAGTGAAATCATGAAAAAAATGTATTATCTTTTGTATCCACTTTAGAAAATCTAAGCTGGGAGGAAAATGAGATAGTTCTAATTTGTGAAAGATTTCAAGAGCTAAAATGTCTTTGTTTATATTTTAAGCTTTCTTCTGCCAAAACCTTATAAGAGTACTTAAATATTTTGGAAATGGTTCACACATAGTTTGATTCGAATTCCAATTCTGTGAGTACAACTAAAAATCGGCCAGTAAAGATCATACAATGTAAATCTGTTAGATTTTATATCATTTGGAACAAAATATCAAATATTTATGAATGCATATTTGAAAAAGAAAATATTTTACATCTTTGTCACATACTTCTTCAGGGACATGAAGGTGTTTTGTATGATCAATCTCATAATATATCTCTAAAGATGATAAAATGGAGGCCTTGTCATTTTATGTAGTTATTTGTTATTGTTTAATTAGATAGTTTTGGTTGCAAAAAACCAAAAATATGAAATAGTCTCATTCAAGTTGACAAAGAGAGTGTGAATAGTATGGTTAAGGAATTAAGTGAAATTTAGAAGCAAATCAAAACAAAACAAAATTGGAACCAAATCATGGCACATTATGAAAACCAGTGAAAAAGAGCACTTACCAAAATAGCAGGATTAACCAGGAATCCCTGATGTGGAAGCATATCTAGGCCTTCAGTGGCACAAGCACTTGGCTCTTTACTCTAGTGAAAGCAGAATATGCCATGATGATTCTGAGATGACCTTGTGGTTAGATAAGGCTTAGTTTCTTCTTATTCCTGCCTTACCACTTGTTAGCTGAGTGACATGGACAAGTTACCTTTCTACTGTAAAACGTCCATAGTAATATTATTTACTTCTACAGTTATAAGCGTTAAAAGAGATGATCTGTGTAAAAGTGCATGGTACATCATAGCCTTTTCTCCTCTTCCTTCTTTTTTTTCCTTCATCATCAGTATCCTGACATTAACATGGTTCATAAATTTTCTATGCTTCTGCTTCTCTCACTATGTATTCTCACTTGTCTCCACATTACCAGTTGAATTAGCTTTCATTCAACTCATAGCTGTGGTTTCCTTATAACTTCATCTTGTTTATAACTCTACTCTAAATCCTTTGTGGTGTGGTTTGGTTTCCTCTGCCAGTGGCATGATTATCTCTAAACTTCCTGAATCAAATTCCAAGAGGAAGAATCTGTCCCAATTGGTTTTTCTTTGAATGGAAATTTTAGTGTCAGGTCATATCTTAGTCTAGTCTGTGACTCTGTGAAACGCAGGTCATTAACTTGAGTTCCATGGTACATCTGGGCTGGCCAACAGAGGCAGTGGTGGGGCGTTTTACCCAGAGGACAATGATCATGCTGTCACATGCCTACAATCACTAAATAAATAGACATAAAAGTTAAGATTAAACAATTTACCAAATTATAGAACCATTGTGAGTAGTAAGGCTGGGTCCTAAATAGTGATCTTGTGTCTCCCAATCCAACAGTCTTTTGAATAGACTTTAAATATTCTTGGTAATCTTGAAATTTTTGCATCGTTACAAAATTTCTATGCAAATTATTGGATAATTTTGCTACTTATAAATTCAGAGAAATCCTTGAGTATCAGAATTTTATTTATTGTTTTAATATAGACTAAATTCTATTCCATGTCTTGAAAACCAATATTTTTTCAAATGTCTTGTTTCTAATTGAATTCTATTGACTTGTTATATTTGTTTCAACTTTTCTTAGGTTGCTAAGTTGGCTATCACAGTGCAAGCCTTGGAGTCCCAATGGGGGACTCTGGATCAAGACGATCTACCCTGGTCTCCCGGTTGCCAATATTCAGAAGAAGTATCAGCAGAAGACATGATTCTCTTCCTTCTTCACCCTCCTCCAGTAATACAGTTGGTGTCCACAGTTCCTCTCCTTCCAGCACTAACTCAAGCTCAGGTAGTACAGGTAAACGCAGGAGCATCTTCCGTACTCCTTCCATTAGCTTCCATCATAAGAAGGGAAGTGAACCTAAGCAAGAACCTACAAACCAGAATGTTAGTATTTCAAATGGTGCTCAGTCTGGTCATAGCAGTATGCAAAAACTGGGTTTGGAAGAACATATTAAAACCAGGGGAAGACATTCTGTTGGTTTTAGTAGCTCACGAAATAAGAAGATAACAAGATCTTTGACAGAGGATTTTGAAAGGGAAAAAGAGCACTCAACTAATAAGAATGTCTTTATAAATTGCCTAAGTTCTGGCAAAAGTGAGGGGGATGATTCTGGATTCACAGAAGAACAAACTCGCCGTTCCGTTAAGCAGTCAACAAAGAAGCTGCTTACTAAATCTTTTTCATCTCACTATAAATTTTCTAAGCCCGTTCCACAGAGCCAATCCATTTCATTGGTACAGCAATCTGGATTCTCATTGGAAATTACACAGTACCAAGAGAGGGAACCTGTGTTAGTAAGAGCTTCTCCATCTTGTTCTGTGGATGTAACAGAACGGGCAGGAAGCTCTTTACAATCTCCGTTGCTTTCTGCTGATCTTACCACAGCTCAGACACCTTCAGAGTTCTTAGCCTTGACTGAAGATTCTGTGTCTGAAGTAGATGCATTTCCTAAAAGTGGAAGCATGGCATCCCACTGTGACAACTTTGGCCACAATGATTCTACCTCTCAGATTTCTCCCAATCCTGCTGCTGTTACAAAAACAACAATAGATTTTATGGGAACTCTTCCCTGTGCAATTTTGTCTCCTGGGAAATACAGGTTAGAAGGTCGATGTAGCACTGAATCTAATTCCTTACCAGAAACCTCTGCTGCTAATCAGAAGGAAGTGTTATTGCAAATCACTGAACTACCTGTTATGAATGGGAGTGAATCCGAGACTCATCTGTCAGCAAATATGCAAAGAGAACATATGGTGTTACAAAATGGTGAAACAATGCTGGCGACAAGCTCCCCAAAGAAACTTGGATTTTATGAGCAACACAAAGCATTAGCTGAACGTGTTAAAGCGATCCATCCTATTTCAGATTCAAGGATAATACCCTCTTCTGGTGATCATCATGTTTTTAGCAAAACATCATATGGCTATGATGCAAATCCTGCCAAAGGTATGATGATTTTCTTTGTATAATAAATGATATGAATTATGATTTTCGTTGTAATTTATTCAATTTTCATAGTCCATTTCATGAATGGAAACTACATTTTCTTTATTTTTCACTTTCTATTATTCTTAGCTATTTATAATTTGTTTTAAATCATTTCTCTATTTAATTTTAAACTTACTTCAATTGTATTATGCTGAAAATGTAATTCAGCAATAGTCCTCATTTTTCTTAGTTGTGTCATCCAGATTCTGACCCTCAGAAGAAAATAGAAGGAAACTAATTTTATTTGCAGTGTGGCTTTATCTAAAATAAGGACTATCTTTTTTAGAATTTATGATAGAGTATTGATATTTCTTAGTTAATGAAATGGATATATTCTAGCTAAAGTCATTATAAAAGAAATTTGTATAATTTAAATTGTATTTCCTATTTTAACAAAGCTTGCATTATTGAATAGGATGCGTGTTTTGGTACCAATAATCTCTGTCTCTGGATATGATAGAATTGCAAGCTTTAAAAATACTGTCTTTGAAGCCTGGAGACCCTGGTTCTAACCTTGCCTCTGTCACTAACTACCTGTGTGACCTTGGGTACCTTCTCTTTGGTTTAAAGAAAGGGAGAGGAGAGGTTGAATTACTCCGATCTGTTATTTAACAGAAAACTTTGTTATTTAATATAAAATTCAGCTCAGGAGAATTGTTGAATAAATACCACCTCGGGCTGTATTTGACATTATTTTTAATTCTTTTTCCTCTACTATGATTACTACCACTGCTGCTGCTGTTGCTATTGCTACTGTTACTAATTTTTCTTCCAACCCTGAATGATTATGTCCCATTTACTGTTCTGTGCCCTTTGGGTGCATTGATTTATGGAATCCTGAAGTGACTGAAATCATTGCTATTATTGTAACCCACTTTACAGGCAAGACAGTTGGAGCACAGATAGGTTAAGTAATGTGTCAGAAGTCACAAAGTTAGTAAGGAATTGTTTGGGATACAAATTCTATGAGGTAGACACTAGTAATTTCCCCATTTTACAAGGGAGAAAAAACTGAGACCTAATTATATGGCTGGTAAGTAACAGAGCATTACATTACTCAATTACACTGAGTAACCATCTCAATCCAAAGCTCAGACTCGTAATGACTAGGTTGTGCTATACACCAAGACCCTGGCTGTTTCCAAAACGTTAAGAATAATACTAAAATATTAAATAAAATTGATAATAAGTCAAATTATATGTTATAATGTCACGAATCATAAGATTATATGATTTATGTAACTAGTCCCTCCATGAATATAGAAATTTTAAAGTTTTAAATGCATGAATTAATTTTCTAATTATCTTAATATTTTTCACATTTGATACAATATCACTTTTGCCCATCTGCCTACTTTTTTCATTTTGATCTTGTGAGCCTTGTTTGTACTTTTGGCTTTAGCTATACCTGCTTAATTCTTTGACTCTAGTATAATGATAAGAATGATGATGGTCATCCTTTTGGTATGCTTAATGTGTGCCAAAAAAATGTGCTACTTTGAATCCTTTGTTTTATTTAATCCTGACCAAAATTTTATGTGGCAGTTATTGATAACTATGGTTTAGGATTAAGTTAAAAAACTTTAAGAAATCACATTGTTAGCAAATGGTGGAACTCAGATTGGAATGCAGGCAGTTTTTAAAAGAAATAATATAAAAAATGGAAAGAAATATAATTATACTAATTATATCTAATTCTTATTTAGAAATGATGACTTGCCTCAATGTCAAATTGAATACTGTATATATTTATCTCTATGGAAACCAGGGAATGACCAACAATTATCTTGCTGACTGTTAATCTGTTGACTGAGATCATAATTGCAAGCCATTTAACACATTAAACTAATTTCACTGAATTTGACAATGTGATGCCTATTCTTGGACATGAGCTGCTTGTTCATGTAATCTACAACTCATAAAATAGAAATAGGCAAATAAACTGGTCGTGTCAACAAGGTAAAGATGATAGCATACTATCCTTCGTTTTGTGACATTCATCTGATATTCATAAGGATTTTATAATTTGTAAGTTTAAAGTTTTAAAGCCAGTTAGGAAATTTATTTTGTGCAAGAAAGAGTTGCTAAATTGCATAATATTAAATTTATTCTATATTTATTATGAAACATGTTTAAGCTAGTATTTAATACACATCTGAATCTATTAAGTGTGCATTTCTATCAAAATTAATAATGGAATGTTTAGCTCTCTGGCAATTTAATTTCTATTCATTGGCTTAAAAACTTACTTAAAAAGAACTGCTATATGTTGGCCTAAAACGTAATAGCCAAAAGTCTTTAAACCGATAGATCAGCCTAAATAGAACAGTTCATTCATTCATTCAACAAATATTTGTTTTGGCACTGTTTCAGGCACTAAGGGTACAGCAATGAACAAAACAGCCATAAATTTCTACCTTCGTGAAGATTACTTTCTACTCTGGATACCCAATCAACATATAAGTAAATCAATGTCAGATGGTGATAACTACTGAGGATAAGTTTAAAGAAGAATAAAGGATTAGGAAGTAGGGTGTGATTGTAGTTTGTGTTTTTTTCAACTTTATTGAGGTATAATTGACAAATAAAATTGTAAGATATTTAAGGTGTACACGTGGTGATTTGCTATATGCACACATTGTGAAAGGTTTCCCCCAAATCGAGCTAATTAACACATTCACCACCTCACATTTACCCTTTTTTTTGAGAACATTTAATTTCTGCTCTCTTCGCAAATTTCGAGTATACAACATAGTGTTATCAGCTGTGTCACCTTGTAATACATTAGATCCTCAGACTTTACTTATCTTATAACTGAAAGTTCCTACCCTTTTATCAACCTCTCCCTATTTCCCTCAAGCCCCAGCCCCTGTCAACCACTCTTCTATTCTTTGATTTTATGAGTTTGACTTTTTTGTTTTTTAGTTTCCATGTATAAGTGATACCATGCATATTTGTCTTTCTCTCTCTCGCTTATTTCACTTAGCATGATACCCTCCAGGTTCATCTGTATGTGTTGTCACAAATGACAGAATTTTCTCCTTTTTTAAGGCTGAATAATATTCCACTGTGTATATATACCACATTTTCTTTATCCATTCATGCATCAATGCACACCTAGGTTATTTCCATACCTGCTGTGCATAATGCTGCTGTGAACATGGCAGTGCAGATATCTCTTTGAGATAATGATTTCATTTCTTTTTGATGTATTCCTAGAAATGAGATGGCTAGATCATATGGTTCTATTTTTAATTTATTGAAGAACCTTCATACTGTTTTCCATAGTGACTGCACCAGTTTACATTCCCACCATCAGTGCACAAGGGTTTCCTTCTCTCCACATCCTCTCCAACACTTGTTATCTTTTGATTTTCTACTGATAGCTGTTTTAAGAGGTGTAAAGTGGTATCTCATTGTGGTTTTGGTTTGCATTTTCCTGATGATTAGTGATGTTGAGAATCTTTTCATGTACCTGTTGGACATTTGTATGTCTTATTTGGAAAAATATTTAGGTCCCTTGCCCATTTTTAAATTGGGTTATTTTTGTTTTATTTTGCTATTGAGTTGTATGAATTCCTTGTATATTTTAAATACCAACTCCTTGTGAGACATGTGATTTGAAAATACTTTCTCCCATTCCATAGGTTGTGTTTTAATTTTGTGATTGTTTACTTTGCTGTATAGAAGCTTTTTAATTTGAAGTAGTCCCACTTGTTTATTTTTGCTTTTGTTTCCTCTGCTTTTGGTATCAAATTCAAAAAATCATTGCCAAGACCAATGTCAACGAGATTACCCCCTATGTTTTCTTCTAGAAGTTCTATAGTTTCAGGTCTTAAACATTCGTGTCTTTAATCCATTTCGAGTTGATTTTTATGTATGGGATCCAGTTTCATTCTTTTGCATGTGGCTTATCCAGTTTTCCCAACACTTTTATTGATGAAACTATCCTTTCCCCATTGTACATTCTTGGGTTGTCAAAAATTAAGTGCCCATATATGCATTGTTTCATTTCTGGTCTTTCTGATCTGTTCCATTGATCTATTTTTCTGTTTTCATGCCAAAACCATACTGTTTTCATTACTATACCTTTGTAATATAGCTTGAAATCAGGAAGTGTGATGCTTCCAGCTTTGTTCTTCTTTCTCAAGACTGCTTTGGCTATTTGGGTTCTTTTGTGGTTCCATACAAATTTTAGGATTATTTTTTCTATTTCTGTGAAAGATGTCGTCGTAATTTTGACGGGATTGGATTGAATCTGTAGATCACTTTGGGCGATATAGACATTTTAATGGTATTAATTCCTCCAATTCGTTAACATAGAATATCTTTCCATTTATTTGTGTTTTCTTCAATTTTTTTGATCAATGTCTTTTAGAGTTTTCAGTGTAGAGATCTTTCACCTCCTTGGTTAAATTTATTCCTAAGTATTTTATTCTTTTTGGTGCAATTGTAAATGGGGTTGTTTTCTTAATTTCCTTCTTGATAGTTTCTTGTTTTTAGTTTGCATTTTTGAGTATAGTGAACAGGATATTACTCAAGGTAACGTATTAGCAAAGATTTGCAGGTGGTTAGAGAGCAAGCCATACAGATATTTGAGAGAAGTATGTTAGTGCAAAGGCTATAGGGTAAAGATCCTGGGTCTGGAGCATGCCTGCACTGTGCCAGGAACAGCAAGAGGTCCAGTGTGCCATAAGCAGGGTGAAGGAGGGGGAAGTAGAAGATGAGGTTAGAGAGGTGAACAGGTGAGTGATAGGGAGGCCCCCAATGTGGGTGTGGAGAGTAGGGTCCTATCATGAGGGACCTGGTGGGCCATTGGAAAAGCATCAGCTTTATGACTAGAGGCGTGACTGTGATCTATCTCACTTATGTTTTAAGTATATCATTCTGGTTACGATGTGGAAAATAGATTGTGTGTTGGTGGTGGAGAAGCAGGTGGGAGTAGGCAGAAGCAGGAGACTATCAAGAAAGTATTGCAGTAAACGAGGCAAGCATTCATGGAGTTTGTGCCAGAATATTAGTGGGGGAGGTAGTGAGAAGTGATCAGATTCTATATGTGATTTGAAGGAACTAAGGATAGGATGTGCTTATCAGATTTATAAGAGGTATGAAGAAGCCAAAGATGACTCCAAGGTTTTGGACTTCAAAGTGATTACACGGTTAAGCAAACTAAACTTCCAATATTAATTCAAAAAGTTTTCAGTGATAGAGAATTTTTGAATGAAACTAAGAGTTTCCTCTTTGCTTTAAATGGAACATTTATAAAAACTACATTTAAGCTTTTATATTAATTTTTATTTATTTATTTTTTTAATAGTTCTCGCCAGTAGCCTCAGTCCATATCGTGAAGGAAGATTTATAGAGAGGCGACTGCGATCCTCATCAGAAGGAACTGCAGGGAGTAGCAGAATGGTTTTGAAACCAAAAGATGGAAATGTTGAAGAAGGTAATAGTCTAAGAAAGCAAAGAGCAAGTTCGTCATCTTCAAAAATGAACAGCATGGTAAGGATATACATATGCCTACATATAATAACATCATTCCTTATGTATCTGGCATGTTCATGCCTCTTGCAAAATGAAAACAGACTGAAGAATAGACACCTCATATTTGAAGGGAAAATTGGTCTCCATAGTCAACATCACAAATCAGAGAGGCTAAGTTTTCACTTGACTCTCATGGGTCACAACAGATAGGAGCATCCCATGATAACTACCCTTAATTCTTGTCTTTCTTTCTTCCATGGAAAGTTTGATATTCTCCATTCTAGAACAAGACCCTAGAACAATACACAAGCTAAGAAAAATGCTTGAGGATACCCTCTGACATCATCATTGCACACCATCTCTCCACCGTCTAGCCACTCAAAAATATGTCCTGTTCTAAACCATACTTACACCGGTACAACCTGAGACCCTTTAGTGGACCCTACTCTGCTTGTCCTTCCACAAATGCCCCTCCACACAGGGTGAGAAGCCTTTGGGGTCAAGGCAAAATGCCCATCCAAAGCTTTAACGCGTTCCAGGTAATTGAGATTCCTGATTCCTGGTCTAAACCATGGGAGCCTGCTTTTAGGATGAGGGTAGAGGTGGGGTGTATAGGGGTTAGGGTCTGAACTTGCACTTGTGGGCTGGAGTGTCTTAGAGGCATGTGTGTGATGCTCCCTTATAGTGTGAGGGATGGGAAGAGATGATGAAGGGATGATGAAGGGACTGCAACCCAAGGGGTCCCAGAGGCCTCAGGTCTCACAAATATTGGGGTGGGCTTGCCTTTTGGAGTTCATTTTACTCACTTTCTGCAAATGTGTCTTTTTTTCAGCAGTGTCTTTAATTTCTAGTATTTAACAGTATTTCTTTAAAATGATCTACCTACCTACCTATTTATCTATTCATGGATATATGTGAAAAATGTTCAAAACTGTCACTTATGATATTTCTATGTATTTTAGATAATTATGTTACAAGTGAAAATGTTAGCTTATTTTAGTTCTGACAGTTGTATTGTGAAGAAGCCTTAAGTTACTGAGCACTATTGAGTGACAGCAAAACCACTGTATTTGAAGTTAGACGTTCTGGCCATTAGGTCAAGCTTGACCAGATTTTAATCTTGGGCAAATCAGTAACTACAAAACAACAAATGGCGATGGCTTTCCTTTTCATTTTATCCTAAAAAGTGATTATGTGTATGTGTATTTATATTTGTGTATATAGAAAGATATCATATTTCATCTTTCTTTTTGTTCTTTTGTGCTTTGAAAATGTTCCTTTATTATTGTGGCAATTGGTATTTTTTGTCTAAGTACAAGAAGATGTTAAAAAAGATTTCCAATTGATGCAACATTAAAATTTATGACTAGTGAATTATTGTGAAACATTTCTCTTCACAAAATTTCCATTATTCCTTCATAGAGAGGTATTTATATTAATAATTGTGCACTATTTATTACACTTGCCCAAAGTTGGACCTGTACATATCCTTTATATCTTGTTTTTTCATGCTACGTTTAAATAATTCTCCTTGTAACATCGCAAAATTACTCTTTGTCTCAGATCCGCTTTCAAGATTTAAAATTTAAAATGTCAAAATGCGAAATGTGACTGTTCTTTTATTTGAGGCTTTGTATAAATTTTGAAGCGTCCCTGCAGTGATGTCGGTCTTCCACTAGATGGCAGCATTACATCGTTCTTGTGGAGGGCGAGAGGCTATCAAGGTTGTAACAGAAGCTTGGTTGAAATATCGTGCATGTTCACTAGATTTACAGGTACAACTTGTTGAAATAAATATTAACGTGCTTGAATTTCCACACAAAAGCTATCAAAAATTACTTTATGACTTTACTGTTTTCCTTTGGATTTTATAATGAATATCTCATACTTCAATTAATTTACAGTTTAATCGTTAATTTAAAATATATAAAATATGTTCTTTAACTCATAGCAATATAAGGAAGAGATGGTAGGATTCTTTTGGTAATTTTACATATCTGTGAAATAGTGACATATATTTAGAAAATTATACTTATATATTTAGGAAATTATAGCTTTCTGTGTGAAAAGTGACACGCATTTTCTATGTTCCTCTTCTAAATAATTCAAGCGAATATATGTGTTTAAGAATACATCTATGGTTCAGTTATTCTTTTCTTTTATAGCAATAATAATAGTAAGATGTATTTTTAATACTGGTTTGAACCAGGGGACTACTCTTAACGCTTCCCATATGTTACCACATCCAGTCCTCGTAATACTATGGACCAAGTGATATTGTCATTGATCACATTTTGGAAAAGGGGAAAATAGGGCACTGAGAAGATAAGCAACTTGCCCAAAAACACAGATAATAATTGGTGGAGATAAGATTTAGGTTTGGATCCTAGCTGTCTAAATTTAAACCTACATGCTTTGATGTAAATGTAATAGATTTAAAATTAATTTTTCATGCATTATCTTTGTATAACGAAGTTAACACATTTCAGGCAACCTATACTTGTTCTACGTCTAGACTACAACCCTCTGTAAGGGATGTGAAAAAGAAACAAAATGTAGCACTTATTCTGTACTTAAGATGTAATATTTCTTGATATGCTGATGAATGGTATCATTGTCTTTGCTGAGAGATATCTCATCCAAAAAGGAACTTTGTCACAAAAGAAGGTAATCGTACTTAGGAGGAAGTTCATGGAGATTCATTTCTACCAGTAGGTTATCGCTCTGTTTGTTAAGGTGCTGAGGGTTCCGGAATGACCAAAGATATGCCCTAATAGGTTAAATAGATCACAATTCCAGTGTTTTGTGTACTTTGGGGATATTTCAGTCTGAAAAGGAAAGGGCAGAATGTGTTTACTATTTGAACATCATGGTTCAGAAGAAATTGCACTTTACTTAAATTATTACGAGAAACCAAGCATATCTGTAACAATTTGATAAGCATTCACATTTATTGTATATTTTCAAACTACTTTAAATAAAGACTTGCCTTAATTTTTCTCTAATGAGTAACTTTCTTGATACTTTCCTTAGGATCATCCAAACATTTTTAAAAGCTTTTCTAGAAATAGACTTGTTCTTTCTAGGAACTTTCCCTCCAGATTATGGTATGTAAATGAATACATGTAAGGATTTGTCATGGTTTCTACGACAGCTTCCCACAGTGAAGTCTAACTCCAAATATTTAGAAGATCACACTACTCTGAAAAAAAAATACCAGTGTGAGGATATGTTCATATGTAACGAACGAACAATACAGAAGACCTGGCATCATGACAGGAAGGAAAATGCCTGAGTGAACGAGTAAGGATAAGCAAGGCTATGTAATAGCAAATAGCCTCTAAATCTTAGCGACTTTATCATAAGGGTTTAGTTCTCACTTAGGGAACATGTTCAGTGCGGAAGGTAGTGGAGTTCCATTCACTGTCTCCTCCTTCTCTGTCCATTGCAAACAAACACTGCCTTTCACCATGGCAGAAAGAGATCTCTGGGGGTCCTTGTCCAGTAATCAGTGCTCTGACCCGTGAGAGACTCACTTCACTTCCTCTCACAACTCATTGAGCAGATTTAATCACGTGGCTCAAACTAGCCACAAAAGGGGCCAGGAACTAGTCTCCTCCTTGTGTCTGGAAGATGTAGACTCAGATGTGTTTGGTGGGCACTAATGACTATCATATTCCAAAATAATTTATTGTATCTGATTCTTTTAACCAACACAGATTCCCTGCTTACCTCCTCCCTCCCTTCTGTCCACAACCATTTAATGGGCCCCAACTTTATGCTTCACACTGCACTGGTCATTGTGGTTATAAAACATGAAGATGTCTTTGAAATTGAAGGATTCATTCATAACCTATAAGTTTTGTGCTTTGGGATGTGCCCTCTTCCTGACTTGAGGTCTTGAGATGTGTATCTAAATTAACTTTACTTGGCACAGTGTCTGGGGATCCTACTACATTTGGAAGGGTTTGTTTTTATTACATTAAAAAGCTGGTCTGGGAAGTTGTGTTATCTTTTGATTACTCAGCAAATGCATCCGCAGAGTTGCCCTCAACTATTTGTGCTAAGTGATTCTGACAACATTCATTTGTGGCTGGTTTTACTCTGACACCACATAATTCTTCTCATTGGCGGTTTGGCATCCTGCTGCCTGTGTGTAGAAACTGTGAATGGCATAGTAGAAACTACGGTGTGGTAAAAAATAAGGTGTAGGACTTCTTTGTTAGTAGAACAGACCAATTTATATTTGAGAAAAACGTAGTTACTTGCAGATCATTAGCATCTCGTGTCATATTTTAATTCTTTGATATGTCAAAATTCAGAATTTAAATATTATTGACAATAGATGAATAATCTAAGGCTAATTAAGCCCTATGCTCAACAGCCAAGCACTTTACTATGCATTTACTTTTCTTCTGAGGCCTGCTGTTTTCTCTTTTATTTGCTTTTACTCATTCGTTCATTCATTCAGTTTCTTTCAGTAAACATTTATTGAGAACCTTCTCTGAAGATGCAAAGATAAGAGAGACAGCACTTGAGGATTTTAGAGTTCCAAAATGGGAGATATTAACATGATCTGGTCAGTCCAACAGATTTAACTATTTGACCATCTTAACATTCAGAATGGGTGGGGTATGCTTGATTTGGATTGTGACCATTGATATCAAAATACAAAAGGACTCAAAAAGGGCCCATGAACTCCTGTATCCCTAATTTATATGTACTTTATCTCATATGCTCAATTGACACTCTTAAATATGTATGTAACTTCCTCGTGTCTTTGGCTAATTTCTACCGCTGAGGCCCAGCTGCTAGTACTGAGCAAGGATTCTGAGAGTCAGTGGGACAGTAAGGAAGAAAATACAGAATGAACATTCAAAGAATCAGTTTCACAACACTTACCTCTACCTTCCACTGGGCAGGAGAGCTCTACTGGCCTCGTCTGGTATATGCACTTTCACACTTCCATTTTTGTGGCATGAAGCTTCTTTGAGTTCCAAATTAAGAACAAAAGAAAGATGATGATTAGAGGATGTGTCTCAAGAAATTTCTTCTCTTAATTTTAAAATCTTAAATGAGACTTTCGAATATATAAAAATGTTAATGGCTTTTTGAGGGTTAAAAGAATAATCTCAGCTTTTGGTGTAACTCCTCAGTGGAATTAAAGCAAATATCATTGCATGCTACAAGGACATTTAATGAGAAAAGGAAGCTGTTAATCTTTGTAAGGAAATGGTCACACAAATCATTCCCCTAATCCTAATAAATTTTAAGAAGGAAAATCACAAGTATCACTCGTTGAACGTGAAATTATATTTGATGATAACTAGTATATTAGTGTTAGATCAATAGCCTTAATCCAGAAGGCTCTTACTGACTTTTCTAATTACTAATGATGCTTTTCATATCAATATAGTTCTACATTGCATCACGTATATAGCACCCACCACTTAGTTATTTGAATGTCTCATTTTACCTATTAGACATCAGTCTAAAAATGGAAGAAATTTTGTATATATTAACGTTTCTTATATCACTTAGTATAGTGCCTGGTGCACAATAAACATGGGCGAATTAAAGGTAAAATTGCTGATGAGGTTCTGATATATGCTCATATAGGTATGAATTCAGGTCTTCTGTAAAATCATTGTGTGTGGTATACTTATACATATTTTTTGACATTTTAATTTATTATACAGATGTACAGATGTTTTATGATCATTGTTTGATAAAGCTGTGGTTTTTGATGCTAAGTCCTTGATGAAGAATGCCATACAAATTATTACATTGTTCCAGTGGCAACAATTCATTTTAGGATAATCAGCCTTATGGAATGGTTTCCACCATCATATCAGTACAATAGTTATGGACTGACCATATGAAGAAGACAAGAAATAGTCAATTATTTGTGACATTTATTGGAGAACTCATTAAAAAATATAAGTTCTTTATCAAATATGTCTAAGATGGTATTTTAAAACTCTCTACATATTTTATCTAGTCCAACCACTTCATTTGTTACAAACTTACAAATTCACAAATGCCTTTAGAAAAGCAGAATTGGATAAAATATTTCATTTGTTTTTTTCTTTCTAGCGTTTAGGATGAGTCACTTTCATTTAGAAGCTGTCACAATTTGTATGTTTGCTACGCAATGTTGTAACTATAGACATGAGCCATATAACGACTTTTTGGTCGATGACGGATGGCATATACCAAGGTGGTCCCATAAGATTAGTGCCATATAGCCTAGATTAGTGCCGTATAGCCTAGGTGTGTAGTAGGCTATACCATCTAGGTCTGTGTAAGTGCGCTGTATGATGTGCGTGCAATGAAGAAATCTCCTAACCGCATTTCTCAGAATGCATACCTGTTGTTAAGCCACACATGACTGTAGCTTATTCATAGAATTAACTCACTTCATATTAAATGACTTTAAGATCAGTTTGAGCGAATAGGTAACATTGCAGTATCCTAATTATCACCGTTTCTGTTCATATAGTTCACATGAAAATGTACATAGGACCTAATTTTCTCCTCTGTGGTTACATTGTTAAAAATCTAATATAAATTAAATTAGTCCATTTAGGCTGCTATAACAAAATAGCACAGACTGGGTAGCTTATGCAGGACAGAAATTTATTTCTCACAAGTTCTGGAAGCTGGGAAGTCCAAGATCTGAGTGCCTGTATGGTTCTTGCTTCATAACCAGCACTTTCTTGCTGTGTCTCCTGTGGTGAAAGGGGCCAGGGGTCTCGCCAGAGCTTCTTTCATGTAGGCACTAATCCCATTCATGATCTGTCCTCATGACCTAAGCACTTTCCAAAGGCCCCACCTTCTAATACCATCATCTTTTGGGATGAAAATTTCAACATACGAATTTGGGGGGAGGGGGGCACAAACGTTCAGATCATAGCAATAAGTAACCATATTGTAACAATAGCAATATTAATATATATTCAAAGCTTGATTAGAAGTGGTACGTATTTCTATTTACTGTTATTTGTCAAGGAAGTAATTACAGACAGTAGTAGAAGAAAATTAAAGATTTTTTTCTCTAACCTACATCTAAGATACTCCTTAGACAGTTTATATCCCTCTAAAATTAAGAAATTGGGAAATTAAGGTTGTTTACCTTTTACTCTTTGGATTAGATGCAAAAATGACAATTTTATTTTTAATTGGATCAGGTTACCTCAATTTTCTGTGAAATGAAAGCTATTTTATGCCTTTTTTAGGTAGCCCTGAGGGCTGGCACAGCTTTCATAGCATGAGAGAGAAAATTTATTGGTTCAGGATCCATGACAAATCTCTGACCATCTGAGCAGCTGTACAATCTGTAACAGAATTGACCTTGAGTAAAAGAACTACCTTTTCTGAGGAAATAGTCATTGGACTTTGAAGTTTTGACATTATTCCAGTTATACAATGAAGAAGAATTTATTCTTCTTTGAGTTATCCTATTATTTTGAAATTTAAATACAGCAGTTTCAATTAATTTTAGTAAATTAAATAAGCAAAACGGATTTTGACATCCAAGGTCAAGAAAGATATTATTGTAGTAGAATTACATCAATATTAAGCATTACAGTTTATAGAAAAGATATAAATATTTTAATATTGTTTTTCAAATAATTTAAAAATTGAGACAAATATATACAGTTATCTCACACACTATCATATTTGCAATGTCAAGATAAGATTTACAAAAGAATCACGCATGTACATTTCAGTTTTCCTATGTGATGATGTTTTTGTTTAAGTTAGTCATTCCTACATTAGAGTAGCTGTCACTCTTTTCTTTTTGGCTGAGAAAGATTTGCCCTGAGCTAATGTCTGTGCCAGTCTTTCCTCTATTTTGTATGTGGGTCGCTGCCACAGCATGGCCGATGAGTGGTGTAGGTTTAGGCCCGGGATCCGAACCTGTGAAGCTGGGCTGCTGAAGCAGAGTGCATCGAACTTAACCACTACAACACCCGTCCAGCCCTGGAGTAGCTGTCATTCTATCACTTTTATAATTTAATTCAATGATCATTTTAGTCTAGTGCTAAATGTTTGCTCTGAAATGCCTCCATTGTTTGTATCTTCCATTGTTCTTAGCTTGTTATACTAACCTGAAACAACCTAAGTACCGATCGTTTCAGTTCTTGCCCTTACACTCTTTATTGTATACATTTATAATTACCTTACAAAATTATGATTTAGTATTGAGCTAGTTGTCTTCAACACTACCCAATGATTAGTGTATCTGTCAGTGAGAAACACAAAGAAATTTTTTTGTCAAGAGAGACTCACATGAATAAGAGCTTTTATCCGGTGTCAAGAGGCACAGGTGAAGTGGGGAGAGAGCTGGAATAGCTTCCCAGCTCCCTGGGTCCTTTCTCTGCCTCTGAGGGGCCCTGGCCCAGATCACTGGATGAGTTTGGATTGTTGGACATATATAGTCACCTCATTTACACAGAAGGAGCCATCTCAAGAGAAAACATCTGCATTTTTTTTCTTTTTAACTCTTGTCACCATGCTGTACATTACATGCCAGAACTCATTTATCTTATAACTGGGAGTTATTACCTTTTAACCACATGAAACTTCTCCATTTTATACTCAGATATTTATAGACTATACATGGACATTTTCCAGGGAGCCGTATCCCATAAATCTCTAAATTCTAGCTTTATTTTTTACAGAAATTCTGGATAATTAGGCACATTCTGCTAAAAGTAGTCCATAGATAAACTCGCCTCCTAGTAAAAACCACGTACTTTGCAGTTTGTTTGCTAGGAGGTCTGTTAGTAGTGTTTACAAGGAGTTATAACAGGTCATCTGCCTTCTTACTTTCTAGGAAGCACACTCTATTTCCCCCAAAACAAGGAAAATGCATCACCAACCAGCTGCTTAACCCAGGCACCAAGTATAAACTTTAAACACTCTCTATCTTGTTCTTTCCACCCACTCCTAAAACATTTGATATTTACCCATCGGTTCTCTATTTCCTCTGATCTTAGACATAATATGTGTCCATGCATTCTTTCAAAGCAATCTTTTCTACTAGTCTTCTTGATTTCAACCCCTTGCCTCCTTTAGAACAGTGTTTCATCAGTGCATTTCTTCCATTTTTTTCTCCAGTTTCTTCTCCATCTCTTCATTGCTGTCAGTTTACAACACTGCCATGTTTTCCATCCTTGAGGAAAATAAACAACAAAAAACAACCTTTTCTCTATCTTGCATGCTCCTAAGTTCTCCGCCTTGTCCCTCTTTTTCTCTACAGGGCAAACAGTTCTGAAAGAAGAGGCTTGTCTTGCCAAATTCATCCCCTCCCTGCCCACAAACTCCTCAATTCCATGTATTTTAGCTCCTATAATAAACAGTTTCTCAACGTCGACACTATTGACATTTTGTTATGGATAATTCTTTCTTGGGGTGAGGGCTGTCTTGTGCATTATAGGATGTTTAATAGCATCTCTGACCCCCATCCATTAAATGCCAGTGGAACCCTCAAGTTGTAACAACTAAAAATGTCTCCGTGGGGCCGACCCCGTGGCATAGTTGTTACGTTCGGCACACTCCGCTATGGTGGCCTGGGGTTTGTGGGTTTGGATCCCGGGTGGAAACCTACACCACTCATCAGCCATGCTGTGGTGGTGTCCCACATACAAAATAGAGGAGGATTGTCACAGATGTTAGCTCAGGTGAGTCTTCCTGACCGAAAAAAAAAAAAGAAACTACTTCCACTACTTCCAGACATTGCACACTATGCCTTAGTAGGCATAAACCACTCTAGTTGCGAACTACTCTAAAGTCATCAGTTACTGCCAATTTTCATATTTTTTTTTTTGTTGTAACATTGTTGAGGACTCTGCATACTTACACTGCTCCTTTCTGAGGGCTAACTCTCCTCTGGGTCTTCTCCTTCTTTTCTCCTTCCAGACTCCTCTCCAGGTGTCTTCTTCATACCCCACACTTTAAACACAGCTCTTTTCTTGGCATTTTGTCCTTGACCCTTTTGCCTGTTTTTTTTCTTTTTTTAAATCTGTTCTATCTGAAAACTTAAGACGTAGTTGAAGTCGTATGTGGACTCTAAATGAAAAGGCTGGGAATCTCTAATGCATCAGAAGTCTGACAAAATCAATAGGCTTTGAAAAACACAATATATTGGATTTCTGGAAATAGAATGAGGGCTTGTGAAAGACCCATTTGCATAAAGAGAGAAGCTGAAACTCAGATGACTGAAACTTTGGAGTGGATTTGGAAAAATATGCAGTGAATTGACTTTTGCCCTAATAGTTAATGGCTTCTCTCCCTTTGTTTCCCCCCCGTCTATATCACTATCCCATTTCTGTTTTTTATACACATTTATTTCAGCCTCCTCTTAAGATACTCCAGTAATTCTCAATACCCCCACCCCCCTCTGTTTCTAAAGTCACATTGGAGAAGCAGCAATTATATCACTTAAGATAGGACTTCTCTACATTGCAATAATTGTCTGCCCTCCCGGCTGTCACCCACTATTATGCTTTTTGTTTGTTTGTTTGTTTTTCAAATTGACAGCAGCTTAAGTTGAGCAAAGGACAGATGGTGGCAAAAGTTGTGGGCATTGTGCAAGCAACATGTATTTGACCTTCCAGGAAAGTTGGCAGTTGCCCACTTCTGTCCAGCTCTGGGCCTCTGCACTGCTGTTTCTGCTTTGTCTCCTTCAGAGCTTCCTGTGGATTATGCTCAGCCTGGCTCTGGTCCAAGAGGAGCTGGCAGTGTACAGAGTGTGTGCGTGCCAGGGGGAGGGGGGAGTTTTAAGCATGACTTCAAAAGGGAAGAAAATCTATAAAATACCATCAGTTCCTAAAAATATAAAAAGGTAATAATTTCATAAAAATGTAGTGAATTAAGAAACTCTTAATCAGCTTTATCATATTTTTATACTTTTTCACACTTTTTTTCTCCCAAATGACTTTAGTGTCTTTTAATCTTTAGCATCTTGTAAGAATATGCATTTTTATTTTCTTTTTGTGAAACTTGTCTGGAATAAAAGCACATTGCTTAAAAATCAAAGGCAAGCTATTTCTCCTCACACACAAACATGATCAAAACAGACAAATTTACAAAACAGGAATTCTTTTTATGTCAGTTGAGCATGATTTTAATTTTTTAAACAAGCAAGTATGGTGTGATGCAAGGAGCAAGCAATTTGGAATAGGACTCTATATTCTAGTCTCATCTCTTTCACTTAATAGTACTGCCCACCTCGTAGAATTGTTGTAAGGATCAAATAATATATTTTATGGGAAAAGGCTTTATAAATTTTAAAGTGCTATATGGATGAAAATGACACTTATTTTTACTAGTAGCATGGATCAAAGCCAGAAACTGAAATGAAGTAGTATTGCCTTTTAATCACTTAGAAAGGAAAATATTTTAAAAGCCAAACTCACATTTAAAGTAGATCTTACCATGACAATAAGTTGAGTTGGGTCCTTTAAGCCACAACAAAAACAGCCCTTAAAAAGTTCAAGTTATTTGTGTATTAATGCTTTATAATGGTAATCACAAATTTCCATGATTTCTCATTTCGTTGTTTTTTGGAAACTCATACATTTTCAAAATCAATTTATGTCTCTTAGAAAAAAATTAATTGAGAAGTATACTTAAGATTTGCATATTTTACTATGTTTATGTTACACTTTAATTGGAAAGTTTACTCCATCTGCTTATTTGCTGATTATGAAATTAGGAAAACAGCATCTGACCTTAAGATAGGTGGCTTGGCTACTTACAAAGAAATTTAATTTACATTCTTTGTTTTTTTAGATAAAAAACAAGTTTATTGTGGACATTTATGTGGATATGTATATAACTCATTATACAGTAACTTGATAAATTACTAATTTAAAAGTATCTTCTGTGAAATCTTAAGATAATGTCGTCCAAAATAGTAATAGACAATGAATTCAAAGACAAAAAATAATGTTGAAGAAAATAGTGAATTCTAGATTACTTTATTCTTTTACTTTAAAGATAAATTTTGAACTGTAATATGTTTAGTAGTAGTACTAGTCTGTCCTGTGCTGATTTGACATCTCTCACTTTATAACACACTCGAATTTTTGTTCTTGTCTTTCTTTTTTCTTCATTCTATTGGGAGAATACATCCACCAGTAGGGAATTCAGCTTGAATATTTAAACTACATGGATTTGAATGGGATAACAGCTGTCGTATAATTCACATCTTCTGTTAGGTGCTGGTTGGGATGACAGTATATCTCAGCATGCTGTTGCCTGCAGTAGATTTATGTTCCAAAGAAATGTGGATCCATTAATACAAATAGTGATTTTAAATGAAAAGAACATCAGCCACCTAGCTATGGTTCATGAATCACAGTGATTCTTTCTCTTTTATTTTTTAATAATAATAAAAGTATATAGAAACTATCACTGGGCCAAGTGGGTGCCAGAGTACACAGATCCTAAAGATTTAACTTGACCCAGCAGTCCGCTGAAGTTGCTGTAGCTGAGAAAAAAGAACTGAAGCAGAGATGCTGGGCTTACATTTAGAATGAGAGAAAGGAACTGTTAATGCGTGCTCTTCTCCAATAGCATTCGTCTCTCCAGGAAGTCCTGCATAACAAAGCGGACTTGGGACACCATTAAGTTTTATGAAGTGATACTATGATTCCTTGAAGGGAACTTACTGTTACGCAGCTGGAAGCCTGTAAGGTCTGTTAACTAAAGAAGTTCAAAGATAGCCACTGTTGTTCAGTATATAGTTTGGTTTGTATTTTTTGATTCAGTGCAGTGGGGTTGAACATAAAAGATGCTAAAATCTTCAGCTTTTCATGGTTCTCTCCTTGTTGTTATAAGGAGACCATTAGGTAATTTTAAGGAAATCAGAACAATTGACCCATAACAAGTGATTTTTACAGAAATTGTTTTTTGCTGTTGTAAAACAACAATATGAAGTAAAGTGATTTCCCAATTTTCACACTAAGACTTTGCTAAAAATTCCTATATTCATTTAAAAGTAAGAATCCTTTTACCATAAAACAACAAATTGCCCTCGTTTAATAAGCAAGCCTGTTTTTACTAAAGCAATAGATAAAACCTTCATTAAAAAATACTTCTTTTTTACAAAAACAGGATTGCATAATAAAATCACAGTAAAATTGCTCAGGGTAAAGCAGCAGCCCAAATTGAAGAAAAATTCAAAAGATAATTCTGTTAATGGACTTAATGGCCAAGCAAAGTGAATTCTCAGTTGAAGCCACTGCTGGCTTTGTGCCCAGGACAAGTTTCTGGCACTGGTGTTCGAAGGGTTTCGGGATGGCATGGTGGACAGGAACGGGAGGTCTCTTTACTCATGGCAGCTGAGTTATACGATATTCAGGAAAACGAAAAGAAAGTCTTGCTTTGAAAACATCTTGGTTTCCTTTGAGGGTCATGGAATTCTTACCTTCTAAAAAGATAGATTCCTTACCCCAAAGATACCTAACTAGAACAGGTAAGAAATTACTACTTCTGGAGTCTGACTATTCCAGATCTAAGTAATGTATCACAGAGTGAGCAGCAGCCCACTAACGAGTTGAGCAGTAGAAGTGAGGGGATGCAATTAACTTTTAATTATTGGTGAGGTAGCACAGAGGTTTAAGTAAGATCAATCCAAATCATTTCTTTAGCAAAGAACATTGTGCACTATCTACCCTGAGCCAGAAACTGAACTAGGCGTTGTGTGTTCAAAGAAATGTAAAACTTTACTTTTCTTTTCTTTTCTAAGGTTATGTCATATCTTTGTGCAGATAATCTCTTTCTGCAAACTGCTGTGTCCACAAAAGAGAACTTGTAGGAGGTAGAACTCAGATAAGTAGAATGAGCTGTCTTCCTCTCTGCTTTTTCTTTTTTTCTCTATACTTTCTTTTCTACCTCTTCTTAGCTTCAACTCCCTTCTCATAAATAAAAATAAAACATGAGACAAAATAACAAAATTCGGTTGGGTATCAATAGTATCAGATTCAAGAGAGCAGATAACTAGGTATTGCTGCTTCTACTGCTCTCTCATGTGAATCTTTGACTTAGAAAAGAAAAGGTAACCACATTTACCTCAGGACTATACAGCACCAGTACCATTTTGGTTACAACACATCACTTTAATCTTACTAAATATATTTTATTTTTATTTATAATAATTTCATATTTCCAGGAAAGTTAGAAGAACTGTACAAAAAACTCCCATATATCCTCTACATAGAGTCATCAATCGTTAATCTTTACACCTTTGCTCTCTCTCTCTCTCTCTCTGATACAGACGTATGTATGTTATTTATATTATCTTCCTGAAGGATGTGAGGGTTAGTTGTACACATCATGGCCCTTTCCTCCTACATACTTCAGCATGTAGTTGAACAAAGATATTCTTATATTACAATGTAAGTATCAAAATCAGGAGATTTAACCTTGAAATAGTATCTTATTTAACATAAATCCATGTTCAGTTTTTCCTAATTGTTTCATTTTTTTTTTTTAATCCAGGCTCCAATCTAGAATCATGTGTTCAGTTTAGTTTTCATGTCTCTTTAATCTCTCTTAATCTGGAATAGTTCCTCACCACTGTTCCTTATCCCACATGGCATTAACACTCATGACGATTATTTTGTGGAATGTTCTTCAATTCATGTTTGTTTGGTATTTCACTATTAGATTCAGCTTGTGCAATTTTTGGAGGGAAAACTACGTGTGTAGTATTGTACTCTCAGTGGATCACCTCAGCAGGCACATGATGTCAGTTTGTCTTGTTTCTGGTGATGTTACCTTTGATCACTTGGTAAAGCTGGGTTTACTAGACTTCACCACTGTAAAGTTATAATTTTTCCCCTTGTTAATTAATAGGTAATCTCTGGAGAGATACTGTGAAGTGATATAAATTCCTGTTTCTTTTTATGCAGAAGTTTTAGTATCCATTGATAATTCCCCCCCAAATTATTTTTTCCTGTGATACTTGCACAGTAGTGGTTTTATAACTCCATCATCCCTGCTGTGTTTATTAGTTGGCATTCTACTTTAGGAAAGTCTTTTCCCTTTTCCTCTGTTCAAGTAAGTATGCGTGTATGCATATGTGTATGTATGTATGCATGATTTATCAGAACAGAATCATGGGTTCCTGTTTTATTCAGTGGGTTATAATTCATTATCATTACTATTTATTTTGATGCTTAAATTCTTCCAGATTTTATCTGTGGCATCCCCTCAAGGTGGCTCTTGAATCCCTTTAAAGATTCAACTAATAAATATCTGGTCTTACATAGACTAACTGCTATAGCTGACACTGGAAGGCTGAGTGAAGCCACATTCTTATCAGTACTGCGAGTTGTGTGTCTGGGCGAGCTTCCAGCTCTTGGTGATGGAAATATTTTAACACTTTTATACTCTAGATTGGTACTATGAATTTTGTGTTATCAACTCATCCCCCAGTAATTTCAAAGGGAACTAATTGGCCACGAATGGTTTACAGTTAAACCCTATATTATATATAAGAAAATGTAATATATCTGACATTTTATTTTAGATTGAGTTACTCTTTTGCAATAAAGAAAATTAATTTTAAGTTCATTTATGTACTCTTCCATTCATTTATTCAATTAACATTTATTAATTGATGTTTAAGTATTGGATTTTGTTAAGCCCTGGAGATTCAGTAAAAATATCAACAGGGTCTGGGCTACTAGGGGTCTTAGGTGTAGCAAGGGGAGACAGAGAAGTAAACAGATTAATGTATAATGGTGTTATATGTACTTTAAAGTCACTACTGGCAGGGTAGAGAAGTGTCACAAATGAGAGAGAGGTAAATTCTTGAGTATTCACAAAAGATTTCATAGAGTAGGTAGTATCTTAAAATAAGAGTAGTTGCTGTAAAAGTATAATTTTTAAAAGTTGAAAATATGACTTTTATACATGTGTCAAAGATTTATTCATATTAATTAACGGGGGACAATAAAAATTAAAGGCAGTTCAAAGAGTATTTGAGGAACAGGTTATTTATAGAAAATTTAATGAAGAAATATTAGAATAAGATTGTTAGTTTGATTATAAAACTGAGTAATGTCTTACAGGCCAATAAACTGTAATATTTGGGGTTACCTTTCCTTTAAAAAGTTTATATCTCTATTGGCACAAATCTACAAGTTAACATGTAACTTCACAGAATCTGAGTCCTTAATTAATAGCAAATAGCAAAATCAAAAGTGGGACAGTCTCCTCAAGAACTAAATAATATGAAATTGACAAGAGATGCAATCATTCTCTTGGCCTTATTCCTAATATTTGGATATTTTTTATTAATATTGTTCCCATTGATCCTAAATATTTTTCAAAGATTATTATAATATTAACATTATTATGTTATATTAAAAACATTATATTAATTATATAATTTTTATAATATATTGATTATTATTGATCTCAGGAAAAGAGGCTGATTATGGTTTTTATTATGGACTAATTATTTACATTTGTGCAGTACAAGATGTTAATTAATTGTTCCTCCTTGAGCATAGAGTATTGAGTAGCTACTATCTGGAAATGTCATTAAGAAATATAGGAATAGATCCTTTAAAAGCTCTATTATTTTCTCTTCACTCCTGAGGCTGGAAAACTAAACCTGCCTCTCCGTTTGATTTCACTTGTATACCTATACATTTGGTGAATTCCTTTCTTCTGAGATCTTCAAAATTTGCTAAGGTCCCTTATATTTGAGACTATAGTTCTTTCTGTGAGACTCAGACTATAATTTGTGAAACCCAATTTCTGGCTTACATGTATCCAGACTTCAAGGGGTTGCTCTCGTTTTTGGTGGGCATAAAATTTTAATTAATTTGAGCTCCCAACTAGAGAACAACAGAAAACCCCTAATAAATCAGATTCTCTTGTCTTTCACCTGATAGAGACTAGATCTCTATTATCAACACAATAGAGACGGTCGAATGATCAGACCATTAAATTAGATACCTCACAAATAGGGAGTTATTGGTCATGTAAAACCATGCTCACATATACACGCAGCCTTTCTTGACCATGTGGTTGAAGCTGGCTCAGGCCCACTGCTCACTAGTCCCCCAGTTGGCTGGGAAGGGGACGCAGCTGGAGCCGGGACTGACATAGGGTGCTTTCTCAACTATACAGTTGTAACTGGCTGAGTGATTGGACACCAGACACAGACTCAACATTCTTAAGGCTTGATTGTGAAAAGGAATACAGCCCTAACCAAGAATTAGACAAGAAACAGATAGAATGACAGACTTTGTCAGAAGCAGAAACAAACAAAACCAAAAAAAACAAACACATCCATGCAAAATCAGAAGAAGGAAAAAACAGAAAAACAGGAAGTCAGCAAAGGCAAAATGCTGTTGCCTCTTGTAAGTCATTTTGGGATCCAAGAAGGGACATGTTTGGCTTTAAACAGACTGTTAGGTGACTTCTCTGGCAATGCAATTTAATTGCCTCTGACCTGTGAGTCCACTGGGACATTTCAGTGGGTCCTCCAAAACTGTCAAGGTATAATTTTCAAAGGTTTAAAACATGACTTTATACAAATGTGGATTGGATAAGAATCAAAGGTTTACTGAACTCATTAATAAGAGAAACTGCACAATGGTAAATTGGCTTAACGAGCATTAGGAACTGAGGTATTTACAGAAATTTAATAAAAGAATGTTAGATTAATATTGCAAAATCAAATACAAAATCAATTAATATCCTATAGGACAATAATCCATAACCAGACAGAAGCATTTGTATCTCTATTGGATACAAATCTACAAGTTACCATGTCACTCCACTGAGTTGGAGTCCTAGTTAATAGTACATAAATAGCAAAATCAAACAATGGTATAATCTCCTACTTAAGTCAGTAATTCTTGGGAGAGCCCTTTAAACAATATTTCAGTACGCAGTCATCTGTTTAGCCTTGTTTCTAAGTCTTGGATAATGGTTCTTAACACAACCATTACCCCATGGTGAGCTCAAGAGAGTAGCAATTTAGACCAAGAGTAGTTGCATTAAGGCATGAAGCATTTCTCTAAGGCCAGAGTGTTGGAATAGAGGTGGGATCTGACAATAGATAGGGAGAGAGAGATAGGGAAGAGCTAGGTCAGAGAGAGTCATGCATTGTATATTAAGGATTTGTAGGAAGTCAGGAGCCATTGATGGTTTTAAGCAGGATAGTGGCATGAAAATATATGCCTTTTAGAATTATTATTCACCTAATTTTAAATGGATTAAATGAATTCAGTAGATGGCATAGGTTATAATGATAAATATCTTGTATGAAAAATGGCAGTTTTTTTATTATTGTGTGAGTGCAAAATAGCATATTGCTTTTCTGTTGGCATTTGAAGTAAACTTTTTATATTCCAATTTGGTTGAGTTGCTTTGCTGCTAAATTAGAACTCTTCTTTCAGCACTTCATCAAAGGTTCATTTTGTTTATTCAGTTACACGTTGTTTTACTTTTGGTGTTTCTAAAAATTTTGAACTTGTGTAGTTAAAAGTTTTCCCATTAGTAAATAATTACTGAATAGTTACTAATTTATCAGTTAAAACTCTCATGGAGAATAGGAATAAAGATATTCCTAGTTGAAGGAAAGCACCGAGTTATGCCTATTTTGCCTATTTTCTTCATTTTTTGAGATAACATTGGTGTATAACATTGTATAAATTTCAGTTGTAAATCATTATATTTCAGCTTCTGTATAGACTACATCATGTTTACCAGCAAAAGTCTAGTTGCCATCTGTCACCATACATTTGTCTCCCTTCACCCTTTTTGTCCTCCCCCCACTCCCCTTCCCCTCTGGTAACCACCAATCTGTTCTCTGTATCTGTGGGTTTGTTTTTTTATCTTCACATATGAATGAAATCATAAGGTATTTGTCATTCTCTGTCTGACTTATTTCACTTAACATAATAGCCTCAATGTACATCTGTGTTGTTGCAAATGGCAAGATGTCATCTTTTGTGATGGCTGAGTAGTATTCCATTGTGTGTGAGTGTGTGTGTGTGTATATATATATACACACACACACACACACACCACATCTTCTTTATCTGTTCATCCCTTGAAGGGCGTTTATGTTGTTTCCAAGTCTTGGGCATTGTGAATAATGCTGCAACGAAGATAGGGGGTGCAAATATCTTCTTGAATTAGTGTTTTCATGTTCTTTGGATAAATGCCCATAAGTGGAATAGCTGGATCATATGGTAGTTCTATTCTTAATTTTTTGAGGAAAATTGTCTATTCAGATCCTCTTCCCATTTTTTAATCCGAACCTTTGATTTTCTTTAAGTTCTTTATATATTTTGGATATTAACCTCATACTGGAAATATCATTTGCAAATGTCTTCTCCCAATGGGTAGGTTGTGTTTTTGTATTGTTGAGTTCCTTTCTTGCACAGAAGCTTTCATTTTGATGTAATCCCATTTGTTTATTGTTTTGTTTTACCTTTGGCTATTTTTCTTCACTCTGCAATTTGTTTACCTTTCTTACATTATAAAGTATGTAATCATACTCAGTTATAAAGTACCATAATTTATTAGCTGCTGAAGTCACACAGCCTAATTTATGAACAACCTATATATCTAGCCAAGCAATTTTCTTCATACTCACTAACTGAACAGTCAACCTGTAAAATGTCTATATAACTTTTCACACTGTGTAGTGTGAAAGGTGACACAAGATAATAGGAGGAGTTTATGGAAAGAGAAAATCTTGTTTGTAGGCAGTGATGGTTGTGAGTGTAGAGATTGATACTCTGATTGCATTGTAATTAGCTGTGTTTCTGTTTTTGCTTTTCTGTGTGCTCATTCTGGCATCAGCTGCTTTCTTCAAAATGCATCTTTTTACTAAATGTGGTGGACATGAAGGAACAAGGGGCCAGAGATGCAATCTATCAGAGCTGATTGCAAGATTCTCTTCTAATCAAAATGCTGTATCATGATTAAGAAAGAAAAATTAACTGTCACATAGGCTCCAGAACTGATAGAAAAGGAAGTGCCACACTCTCTAAACTATTTCTACGCCAGTTCAGGGAGTGAACTCAAAGACACCAGACTAATTAATTAATGATGGGTGGATTAGAAATGAGAAACACAAACAACCATGTCTGAAAAGAAGGAAGAAGTAGTAATTATATATAAGCTTGCAGGTCATTATTATTTTCAAATATTTATTATTAGGAGACAGTCAGATCTTTTTTTTCCTGATGCCTAAAAACATATATTTTTTTATGACTATTTTGCCTATAATTTTTACAATTAAACATTTTATAAAATTCCCTCTCCTTTTTTTAACCCTTATCAGAACAAGCATTTATTCCATAAATTAGTTCATATTCAGGGATAGGGAAATTTGAAAGTTAATATTTATTGAGAGTTTATTATGTATCATGGATTACGCAGTCACTTTTCATGTGGGAAGTATTATATCATGTTTACAGCTGTTTTTAAGAAAAATTCTCACTGAAGAGCTCTTTGCACTTCTGTTAAATGGCTATAATCATTAAAGTTCTATTTTTCTATTGAATTGAATCCTGCCCTCCTCTATCTTATATCTAGTTCTCTGATGCTACACAGAATTCTAGTCTTTCAGATATTTAAATCTCTTTTAAAAAATATTTATGGCATTTTTTAAAAATAAGGAGGCTTGGGGCGGCCTGGTGGTGTAGTGGTTAAGTTTGCATGCTCCTCTTCGGTGGCCTGGGCTTCGGAGGCTTAAAACCTGTATACTCTTTCAATATTCAGAACCCTTACTGTTTCTTTATTCCATTTATAGGCTTCTTTTAGGAAAAAAATCTTTTAAAATGTGTAATATCCATGGACAAATAGCATAAATCACATGTAATCTGCACACTGAGTAGAGAATAATAATTAAATGTTTGTCTGTCTGTACCTTGACCCTGGAATTTCTTTAAGTTGAAAAATTACTTATTTTGTATTCTTCTAAGAGATTTTGGTCCCAACCAAAGAAATTTCTACAGAATAATTATTTTGTCTACTCACTTGATTAATTTAACTGACAAGTATGTGTTATTAAGTTAAAGGACCAAAGAGACAATAGTAGAATTATTTATTTTAGTTGTATAGATTTGGTTAAAGATTTCTCCTTTGGATAACTGATATGTGAATGACACTTCAGATTCCAAACCTAGGATTCTACCTGTGTCATATTAGAAAATGTAACATGAATAAAAACACTTGTTATCAAACTGAACTAACAATTCGGTGCTTTCATCCATAGAATATTGTTGAATCTAATACAGTTTTCTCCTCCGTTCTTCTTAGAGTTAATTTGAAATGATTGGTTATAAGTAAGAATGGGAACAGCCTGTTTAAGACTTCAGAAAAACATTTTGTAAATTTCTGATTGCCCTTATTATGCAAGAAGATTTACATCATCCTGGCCCCTATCCTTGAGGACATGTGCCCAGATTGATGTCTTGGAGTAGAGGTATTGAGTAGGAGAGCTTACTTTTGATCATATTATCAGGCAAATAGTCATTTCTGATGATGATAATGTGTGTATGCATTTTGTTCAAGTAAATCCAATTGTAAAAATACACATTTATAAAACAAGTGAATTTCAAGGTTATTTTTTTGTATAAGACTTATCGTAAATATCCTCAATAACAAATCCTTATTTTGCATTCATCAGCAGCAGCAATAACTGTTATTTATTAAGGGCCATCTATAGGGTAGCTTCAAGTCTTGAATCAAAAGTGAACACGTAATAGATGGTTTACTTATATATTGTTATATTATGCAAGACATGTAATACTTGGCCCAGAAAGTGAGATGATGTAGAAAGAAAAGAGAGCTTGGAATCTGGATTTAGTAAAACACTTAATCTCTTGTATTCTCACATCCCTGAATTGAAAACCTATGATTTTAATGCCTATTTCATATGGTAATTGTGACAATTAAATGGAATTTAAATTAAAATTGGAATATTTTTCATGCAAACCGATAGCAGCCAAGTTAAGTTTCTGTTGTGTGTGTAGGTGGGAGACCTTTACAGTGAAGGCTGCTTTCAAGATCTCAAAGCACCATCGTTCATAGAGAGATTCAGCCATGACAGCCAGCAGCCTTGAGCAGTGATGGGCCTCCCAGAAGCCAAGCCAGCAGCCAGGGTTGTGAGCCATGTTTTTCCAGTGTAGTAATGAAACCACTGGCTTGGTTGTTCAGGATTTTAAACCAAAAGATAGGAAGTCTGAATACTAAGGATAAGGAGAGCCTGGAGACCCCTTTTACCAGAAAATGCAGCGGTCCTTCAGTTCCATCTGATGTTGAGATATCTTGTCTGGCCTTCACAAGAAACCCATCTCTATGACTAACTTTGCTTATGAGAGAATCATTGAGGCCCAAACATCTGTCCTCTGACTATTCCAGTGTTCCAGAGCCCCCTCACAGATTATGCCTGTGAGGGGTGGAGGATGAAGGAAGCAGGATTGGGCAGAAGGATAAGTTGCCCTGTGGTGCAGTGGGACAGGGCCTCAACTGACCCTGACCTCTTGAGCTGAGATGGTCCTTCATATTTGTCCCGAATTGAGACAAGGAGAATCATTCTCTATATTTTCACATTAATCAATGTATACAGGCTGCCATGAGAAGGAGTTGCGACCCACCTTGGGCAAAGCAGCAAGGGCTGAGAGGTGAGACCAAGTCCTTGAGGGGGACTCTGTTGAGACCTGTCAATTGCCAACACAGCAGCTGGGGAATGCGTGTTTCAGCCCCGGATGTGGGGGTCTGGGAGGTATACCACTTTAGCCATTAGAGTATCTAATTTCATCTTCACAAGAAGCCCATACATTAGATATTATTGTTATCCACATTTTACAAATAAGGAAATTGAGGTACATAGATATTGATTAATAGCTGATAAATATGCTAATATTTTTAATATGTTTTTTCAAGACCTTTGACATTCTTAAAAATTATTGAGGACCTGAAAGAGCTTTTGTTTCTGGGAGTTGTATCAATTACTATTTGCCATATTATTTATTGAAACACATATTTTAAAAATATTGTCATTTTCTAATAATAGTAATGAACCTATTATATGTTAAATAAACTAATTTTATGAAAAATAACTGTATTTTCCCCAAGTCAAAAAATTAGTGAGGACAGTGGCATGGTCTTACGTTTTTGCAAATCTCTTTACTGTCTGGCTTACTAGGGGACAGCTAGGTTCTCATATGTATTTCCACATTCAGTCTGTTGCAATAAGTTGCTTTGTAAAACGTTAGGCCTCACACACAGATATGTATTTGGAAAAGGGTAGTTCTTTAAAGTTTAGTTGGATGTGGGATCTGAAAGCATCTCAGTGAACTTCTCATACTCTGAAGTAAATGATGCTGCTGATATTCATTTTATGCTCTTGAGAATCCCGTCTCCTCTCCTTATTCTTAAAATATATCACATTCACTTCCCCAGTTTCTGGTACTTGGCTCATCTTGTTGTCCTCCCCTACCAGTATCTCATGCCATCCTCTTCTCTTACCTCTTCCTACTTATTACTAAATGTCTAATTTAAGTCCTTCTTCCCTTTTGAAACCCTCTTTGAATATTCCAGACTTTGCTGATTTAAACCTCTATTTTGATCTTCTATAACACTGGCAATTTATACTATATTATTCATTCATTCATTCATATCCTATGAGATTTGGTAATTATATTGCTCACATTTTTACAAATAAGGAAACTGAAGCACAGAAATAGTAACATTAAGTAACTTGTCCAAAGTCATAAAACTAGTAAATGTAGGGATAGGTCCAGAAAATCTGACTCTAGAGTCTATGATCTTAATCCCTACTTTAAAGGAACAGGCAATGAATGCTCTTGGTTAGAGCTTGAGTTTTTGATAGTTGAAGTCTTTTCTACCTGACACTATGAGCTTTAGAAAGCACTGATTATTCATTGATACTATACATCTAGATTAGCTGATTAACTCTTATTTAGAGTTCTTCAGGTATTTCAAATATTAAAACTCTAAGGTTTTCTCTGCATAGGATACCATTCTCATGGTAATCTACTGTAAGGAAATTCTCCATTAGGTTTTAACAACTAGCTGTGTCATCTTACTTTGTAATTACTATCTCATAGACTTTTGTAGAACTTAGTTTCTTTTCTTTAGTACACTTATCCAGTTTGTGGTTGTGCATTTATTAGTGTTATTATTTATTAATATCATTTTCTCACACTAGACTACAGACTTGATGAAAATTGTAATAATATCATTTCTTGATCACCATTGTAATCTTAGCAAGAACATAGTGCCTGGCAATTATTGGATACTCAGTAAGTATTTGACTGAATAACTTAGCCTTAATAGAACTCTGTTTTTGTTTTTTTTTTTTAAATCAGGAGATTAAATTAGATTATCTTGAAATATGTGTCTCTCTTCCTTTTTTAATGCTGTTAACTTTTAAATAGAGATACTGCTATGCTGTATTTTTAGAAAAGTTTTCGGCAGTAACTCTTGTTTATGATGCATTGTTTTCTTCATTGTTAACACGTTTATACAGGTTCTTATAATAATAAATGCAGCAAAAGTTGAATATTGAACTTTTGGAGACCTGATTGTGCTCACATTCTTCAGAAGGAACCCATTTGTCAGGAATGTAAACTAATCAATTTAAGAAGATTATAATCATGTTTTTTAAATGATTTTATGATTGATTTATTTTTTCCCATTGCTTTCTATCTACTTCTTTATACTTTTTTCTTTCTGCTTTTTTTAAAATCTGCAATTATATTAGTGTCTTGTTTTAAACAACAATTTTGTAGCTATTTTCATTCCATTGCACCTTACACAGGAAAAACAAGGAAAACACAAAAGTATGCCATCTTTTGTAAGGAAGTAAAAATAATTCATCCTGATTACCCTATGAGGGCTTGAGGCTTCCTTGTTTTAGCCGCAGCATAGCGCCCAAGCGCAGTATTCATATCAGTCAGGAATGTGTGTTTGGTTTAACTTAGTTGCCGACATTCTGGCTCTGTACTTTAATTTACACAAGAAATACTGAAAATATGTTATTTACATCAGGCATACTATCTATCTGCTCCAGTTAATTACTATTATTTTTGTTGTGAGCAGTGCTGATGAGAAAAGCTGTCTCCTGTTATGCGTGTGTTTTTTGCTGACCAGATGGTCCGCAGGAGGAATATATCTTAGTATTGTATTCACATTGTAACACAATCCAGGTCTAACCACATGAAACAATAAATTAGGACAGTGATTTCCAATTTGTGGATTGTGTGTTTCTGGTAAACAGCTTAGTTTCGCAAGGGGTCCTAAGTAAAAGCAGTGTCTGTTGAATAAGTAACATGATGTACACACATGTGCTTCTCTAGATTTAAAATGTTTCTTGTAATTTTTTATAATAAATTACCCATGTATTTACATAGTTTATGATACCATCCTTTGGGAAAGGAATTCTTTTCTTTCTATAGAACTCTAGTAAATCCTATTACCTACTTTCCCCTGTTACTCCTGCCAAAAAACTTGAATTCATCCTTGCCTGTTCCTTTTTTGAGAACTTCCATTCACAAATTCTTTTGTCCTAAGGCATTCAGAATATGACCAATTTTCACCATCTACATGTTTGGAAACACTGCCGTGTTCCCAGTTCACCTTCCTGGCTGGATTATTGCAATAGCTTCCCATTATGCTACCTACTTCTGTTCTGTTCTTGCTCACTTGTAGTCGGTTTGCTTCATAGTTGCTAGAGTGATCCTTTAATACCTAAATTAAATTGCGTTGTGTCTATTCTTAACATTTTCCACTGATTTCTCATTCCCCCAAAGAAAAAGCAAATGACTTACATTGGAAGAAATTTCCGTAAATGACCTTGTTCTTTGCTTTCACTCTACAATTATCTTTTTTTTTTTTTTCTGCTTTATCTTCCCAAACCCTCCCTGTACACAGTTGTATATCTTAGTCGCAGGTCCTTCTAGTTGTGGGATGTGGGACGCCACCTCAACGTAGCCTGATGAGCGGTGCCATGTCCACGCCCAGGATCCGAACCCTGGGCCGCCGCAGCGGAGCACGCGAACTTAACCACTCCGCCACAGGGCCGGCCCCCTACAATTATCTTATGTTAGTTTACTTTTGGCTCATTTCACTAGCCACTCCATCCTCCCTGATATTTCTCCAGCATGTCAAGCAATTTCTCATCTCAGTCTTCTTGTGCTTGTAGTTCCTGCTGCCTGGAACACCTTTCCTCCAGATTTATGCATGTCATCCTCCCGAATTTCCTTTGGATTTCTGCTCACATATCACCTACCATTGGGCTGTCCTTGGCCATTCTATATAGAACACTTTCCTTATCATCCTATGTCCTCTTTGCCCTTCATTATTGTTTTCTTCATATCACTTATCACCAATTTACATATTATATGTTTGTTTACTTGTTTATTCTTGACGTCACCAGATATTGGAATAAAAGATCCTTGAGGGCATGGACTGTTTTTTTTTTAATGAAATATCCCCAAGGCCTAGAACAGAGTCTTACACAAAGCAGGCATGAAGTATATATTAAATGAATGAAAGAAAGGAGAAATGAATAAGATGAAGATTTATTAATTTGTAGTAACTTTTTGTTATTTTATACTTTCTCCTCAATGACAATTAAAAAGTCTATCTGCTACTACTTTTTCCCTCCAATACTTCAAATGGTTTTATGCCACTGGAATAAGAACTTGCTAAAACAGACTTTTTCTAAATCACTGAATTATATATTAATTTCTCTCTTGCCCACACAAAAGGAGAATTACTGCAAGTGGTACGAGGACTTTGTTAATATTAAAATATATATCCTAATCATGATTGTCAGGTTCCAACTGTATTCGTTTGCTCTAAAACATTGATTTACTTTCATCCTCAAGCACGCAAAAAGCAAGAGGAATATGACCCCTTTGTTTTTTCATTGTAGAGTTCCTGTGTAAGGAAAGAGACTTTTGTCTAAAAAACAAGTCCTCAGAGAAGGCTGAACTATTACTTAAATTGTTTCTGTCAAATTGAATTTCATTTGTGAATTTTTGATAATTTAAAACATTTAGAAATCAGTTGTTTTGGCAGATGTAGTTTATGGATTCAGAGGAAATTATAATTACAGCAGTTATAAAGCAATAAAAAAAATTAAAGGCTGTTGAATCAGCCATTGTGCATATTACATAATTTGTAATTTTGAACTCTCAGTGATTCTATTGATTTAACATGCCAACTTTTCTTTACTTTACAACTTGGCAATTTCAAGCAATGTAATTGGTTTCCCCTTTTTTATTTCTAACCATTCCCATAAGATTCACGAAAGTCTTGGAAATACTAATATCATCCAGAGTACACTTTCCATTAATTTGAAATTTTATTGTTAATTGTAGTTATTCATCCATTTCAGAGAGTTATCGACAATGCAGTCCAGTGACATTTCTCAAAATGAACATTTGGAATTAGGTACCAAGCTGGAACATTGAGTATTTAACCAAATGATTGGATATGTATAGTAACAATAAGTTTTGAATAAATTTTCAATATGTTTAATACACATTTTAGCATATGACTTGACAAATGCTCAAGACTTGAATATTAGTAATGGGTTTTCATTCTAAATAGAGTTATGACATAATGTGGGAGAAATTGTGCATATTTCCAAATAGAGTATGATTTTGAGAACTATTACTATCATTAAAGGATTGACAATTTTATGCTTTTTTTGAAAATCACCACATTTAAAAACATCATTTGAAATATCTAGTTCCTCATATATAAGTTTTTAAACAACAGCATCTTTATCCCTGCTTTTTTTTGCTTGAGAAAGATTAGCCCTGAGCTAACATCTGTGCCAGTCTTCCTCCACTTTGTATGTGGGTTGCCGCCACAGCATGGCTGATGAATGCTATAGGTGTGCACCGTGAATCTGAACCTGCGAACCCAGGCCACCAAAGCAGAGCATGCCAAACAACCACTACACCATGGGGCCGGCCCTGACCCCTGCATTTTGATGTGAAATCAGTGAAAGTTTATTTGATAAAGTGCTCAGTTGTATGATTTTCTAAGAGTTTCATTAACTTCTTCCTGGATAAAAAATCTCTGTTTCTTTAACATTAACTTGACAAAGTTTTGAAAATATATAAATTAGATTATGAGACCTAATAGGTCACATGGCAAGTGAATTTCTGACTCTCTGGAGTTTATACATCAATGAGGCACATTTTGTACTATAATATTCTTTTGATAAAATTATTGAGAATAAAAACTTCATTTTTACGTGATCCCCAAGGACTCCAAGTGTTATACTTGTTATTATATTTGTTTCTACCAGTTCAAATGAGTCAAATAAAATAACCAATCTTCTGTAATAATTTTTTTTTACCAATTCATTTCTATTTATGTTGCATTTTATTTTATGGTCAATGGATAAAGAAGTTTTAACTTGTTGGCGTGACTATTAGGCTGTTTGGATGATGAATTCAGTTTCTTTTTTCCTAGGCTGAACTTGACTTATTGTTACACCAAGTAAAGTTAATAAATACTCTTTCATTTGGAATTTGACCTGAATCTGCTTGTAACGTGGAGATTAAATGAGACTGAGAAATAATAGGTGTGAAAGAAGCTTAAAGTATCTTGCAGTATGTTTTATTATGGAATGTATAACTTATATGCATAGATAAAGCAATGAAATACTTCTATATCAATTAATAGATATAATTTTAAAATGTAAGGATTTAGTAGAATAGTAATTAGCTGGCACTGGTCTATTCTCATGATCACCTCCCCTTGAAGTACTAAAAAGTCTGGTTCATCTTTAGTTTCCAAAGGAATTATTAGAGACCCACTAGCAAAATAATACAGCACATTATTTTCTTTTAAATACAGACATTGTTTAAGATCTGAATTTGAGATGAGAGATGAAAGGGGGAGGTAGACCAAGAGAATGTGTTTATTTTCCAATTTCTTTAGACCAAGAAGGCTAACCTCGAGCTGGGAATGGATGAGGGCAATTTAATTGATCCAGGAATCTAATACTTTTGTGGAAGTAGAGAGAATTAATACCACAGCATATATGAGGCCTCTACACTTGTTCTAGTCTTATCATCACTTGGCCAGTAATTTCACATCTCTCATCATCCTGCTCTCCATATCTCACTATAAGTCCTTCAAACATTGCTACTGCCACCCTACCTATCCTCCATTTTCAGAAGGCAACCTTGCCCACCTTTCTTTCCACAGAGAAAATGGAGTCTAGGGAGTTGAACTCACTCAGTTGGCCACACTACTTCCCACATATGTCTATATCTAGTTGCATTCAGCATCATTTCTTTCATTTCAGTCTTGAAGGAAAGTTCATTAGTCAAGAACCTTGTTTACAACTGAAGAAACATAGAACTGAATATCCTTCTGCCACCCTACTTCTCATTTCCCTTCATAGCCAATCACTCTGAAATCTTTCACTTTCTTACCACCTAGTAAGTTTTCAACAGACTCCAGCATTTCATGGAAACTGCTCTTGCTAAGGATGCCTGCAGTTTCGTCGTTATTGTCAGGGAACTTCATTATCCTTCTCTTCTTGGTCATTGTATATTGTTCATTATTCTCATGTTCTTAAAACACACTTTTGGCCTCCAGACCATTGTACTATTTCTTCTTTTCTTATTCTCTCATTTCTTTTCAGTTTCTTTGGCTAATGCCTTTTCCTGTAATATGGATGTTCCCCATATGTTTGTTCCAGGCAGTTATCTTGCTTTTCAATGCATTTTCCCCTGAATAATTTAATCCACCTAACTCTTAGTTGATGGCAAAATCTCTACCTCCAGGTCAACCTCTTTAACTGGATAACCCACAGGCTTGTCATCTTTAATATGTTTAACAGGGACCATTCTCATTATCTTGCAAACTTTCTTCCCCTGCATTCTTGGGGCACTTATCAGCTCACTTGTCAAAGTCATTGTCTATAGCCTTTTAAATATCAAGTTCCATTAGTATACCTTCTTAATTAGCACTTTAAACTGTCTTCTCTCCATTCTCACTATCATTACTTGAATTCAGGTCATGCAATAAGTAATTATTTCTTATTATTTACCACCTAGGTAACTGCAATAGCTTTCAAACTAGACTCTGTTCTTTAGTGTTGATCTGCTCTAATACATTCTTACAGCTTTGTCATAAGAATTTTTCTTCAACACAAAGTGTGTCATATTACTTTTCTGCAATTTAAAGGCAGTCAAAATAAAATGCAGATTGTTTATTAGACCCTTTAGGGCCTTATGATTGCCTTTATCTCCATCTTCACCTCTAATATTTTTCCCTTTTCAACATGTATGCAAATCATACCCAACCACATTATTTGAAGCCAAATTAATTTCATTTTGCCTTGTATTCATTTATCTTTCTACCTAAAATGTTGTTGACATACATACAATTTGTTCATTTCATATCATATTTCAAGATTTAACTCATGGGCCTTCTCCCAAGGTACTGTGTCCTGTACATGATCCTTTTATAGCTCTTCTGCTTACTTGCATTTATTTGTGTAATGTTCATCTTTTTTACCGCCTTCTTAGTACAGCGTAAATGTAGACACTATATTTTATTTATCTGTCTGCCCTCATGCAGACATAGTAACTTGTGCTTTATAGACACTCAATAAACATTTGAATGTATGTGTGTATGAACATTCTAATAGATATAATCAAATAAGAACAAAATGGGATAACTTCAAAAGAGAACTTACGTGTGTTAGATATGCTGATTTATTTTTGCAGAATTTGTATTCGATGCGATCACTTTCTCATTGTGTACATAAAGTATTGAATATTTGTAAATTTGATTTCCTCATAATATTCATTTGACTAACTCCAGTCAGATAATCCATGATTCCCACTTCTAACAGTCTGTTCATCTGCCAAAGATGCAGAGAGGAAAAAAAAGAAGAAAAAAATAAAATGATGTTCTCTCTGGTCGAGGTCTTTGGCACTATCAAATGGCTTATTGTCAGAACCAAATATGATTTTACCAATGATAGTTACGTACAAAAGACTGTGTTTATATGTAAGCTGACCTATAAGAAAAACAGTTAACAGAAATATATGTGTAGGAATGTAAAGGTAGAAACACAGAGGTTGAGTCATTGATTGCCGTGTTACTGACAAAATATTTGACTGGAAGAAACAAAAAGAGATCAAGGTGTCTCCTAAACTGTATGGTTGCTATAAGTATTTTTCAGTTTTAATATTTTGGAATTAAAAACTTAAGAAAAATCTATCAATTGTGGTGGTAAATGCTAAGCAAAGAATATATTTTCAAAAAAACCTTGGATGTTCGTGGTTTTCCTTTCCAATGTAATACTTTAAATACAAATTTTAGGTTCTTTTTTAGTTATTCTTGGGATGATGTGATGAGGATTTTTTCTATCTGTTTGAAAATATGTAGTATGAAACTCTTAAATAATTTCTAGTACAGAAGATACAATTTCTTCTACTTGGGAGAGTAACTTTCAATCATCTGATAAACAAAGGAATAAATAAATGAACAAAACCGTTTACTGAACTCATGCAAAAGGCACTGAGAGTCCAACCATGAACGATCACATGGCCCTTACTGCTAAATACACCAGCATCTTTCCTGTCTTGGATTAATTTAAAATAGTTTCAAATAGAATCTCTCCATATTTCTCTGGCCGTTTTCCAAACCGTATTTCAGTCAGAGTAATCATTATAAAATACAAATTTTATCATATCATCTCCCTGTTTAAACTGTTTCAGAGATTAAACACTGTTATTAGCATAAAGAGAGAAAAAATGATTTTTCCTCTGTAGGCTATGATGATCTGACTCCTACCTGACTCTGCAGCCTCGTTCCATACCACTCTCCCCCTTTCTTCCTATTGTCTAACCACAGTTTCCTTCCTTCGGTTCTTTGAGCATCCTGCTTTCTTCTGCCATAGGACCCTTGCGCGTGCTGCTCTTTCTGTATGAAATGCTCTTAAATGAGGTTAAAAAACAATTCAAATAACAAATGTTACTTAGACCAATGGTGATGGAATATTATATAAAGAATCCTTTGTGAAATGTATAGAAATGCTATGCCTTCACAAAGGAATTTTATTTATACATGTAAACAAACGCAATATGATGATAAAGTATATTTAAAACTGTATACATATGCCTAAAATTTAATCTGCATTTTATGCAGTTTAGTCAGTTGTATGCTTCTTATCACCATTTAGATGTCTCTTCTTTATCCACAATGGTGAAATTATGAAAATTTATATTCATTTTGTTTTGAGGCATTTTATATAATTGTGTGATATATCAATAATAGATTGTGTCAGCGAAAATTTAGATTACACTCAATTCCACTTAAGATCAAGATTTAATTTGAATACTAAACCTGAAAGCTCTTTAACTTTGAATGCTTGCCATTACCAAGCAAAATCATTTTTAATTTATCTAAATTTGACAAGATCTTTGAAATGCTTGATGAAATTTTATTTAAAAGTGTCAGTATGGTCATGATTTAGTGTTACTCAAAATTGTGTTTCTGTATGTCTGGGTTTGTGGCGTACCTCAGAAATAATGTGTTATGATACTTGTATGCATGTAAGTGCGAATTATATTAGAGAACATATTGTTCTCACATCTAGTTTTACCTGGTAATGGAAGTACAAAAAACTGTTGCAATTTTCATGTTTATTATTTATAACATTGCATCTTATTAATAAAACGTAATAATGTAAATGATCAGCAACTCTGAAAAACAGTCACATTCTTTCCCAGTAGCCTTTAATTCAGGCTATAGTAGACAATATACTTACTTTAAAAAGAATGAACACTAAAAATTCTGCCATGTAATGTAGACCAGATTTTATAGAATTGTTGTATGCCTTACAAAACTGAGTATTAAGCTTTTTCGTTCTCTAGTTATTTGAAAGAATATAGTTTTCATCCCAGAATACTATAGCTCTCATCTTTTTGAAAGATCTCTGTTTTAAGGTGAAAGAAAATTTATTTTTGTTTGTATGTTTATCACTTAATTTTTGATTCCCTTAGTTTTTATACCCATGATCAAATACATTATAGAAGCACTGAAAAGGATAATTGGAATAAGCAAAAGCATTAATAATAGTACACATTTGTCTAGATCATTTTTCTTATTTATCAGGCTGCAAACTTATGAGAAACTAATGTCATTTTGGGAGACTGAATATTATAAAATTTTTAAAATATTCAGGGATAAGTATGAACACCTTTTTTTGTCTTTTTATCTTCACAGGTAGGGTACAGTGAGCTTTTTAGTGTGCCTAACGGGAACATTAGGATTATTGCATTAGTTTCCTAGCTGGTCCCTTTGTTCAAGGTCTTGCTTCCCCACGAACTATTGTGCATATCACTGCCAGACTAGTCTTCCTAAAGCACTGCTCTCATCACAGCTCTCAACTACATTTGAACTATCTGGAATATGACTTTATATGCATTTCTTTCTCTCTCTTTTTTTTCTATTGATCTCTGAGTATAGAAAGTAGAAACCGTTTTTAATTTATTTGTATGGACAGTACTGTATCTAAAGTTTAGTAAATGTGAGGAAATGGCTTTTAAAGAATAAATTCCAGTTTGCATAAAATCATAATGGCTTCCCTCTAACATAAACTGAGGACAAGCTGTGAGGAAGTCCCTCTTATGTGCCTAAGAGTCAGAAAGCCAGTCCACATGAACTGGAGAGTAATGGAAGGTGAAATTTAAATTATGTACGCATATTGACTTTCTAGTATTAGATTATCAGTTATCTAGTAGGCATAAAATTATTCTTTTAAATCATATATGTAATTTCATTTATTTGTTTAACAGATAATATATGCAAAGAACTAAGGTAGATATTTGGCAAAGTCAATATAAAATATAGAAAATCTACTTTTTACATTTCTAGTCATATAGCCTTAGCAGTCAAAAAATGTTTTAAATAGTGAAATAGTTATGTAATTATACAAAAGCATATGTGAGTAATTGCTTAAGAAATAGAATTGAAAACTACAGCTTATGATTCTAGAGTCCATCTTCCCAGCTTGTCTCATGGTGCTGGTCTCTAATTTTACTGAAACTCCTTCCGTTTCTCAGCATGCCATCTTCTTATCACCCCATCACCTTGTATATACTTTTTCTTCCTCTATAATGCTTTCTCCTTTAAAATGTTTTACCCTTATCTGTCAGATCATCTCATTTTTTTCTTTTCTAACCATTTCTCTATGCTTTCTGAAAGAGACTTTCTTCTTGTCTCCTGTGACACATTGCATGAAGCTCTAATAGTATTTAACTCTATTAATTGTAACAGTGGTTATAGTTATAACAATAACTAATATTCATTTAGCTCTCACTATGTTCTGGTCCTGTGCTCACGGCTGTTCAAGCATCATCATGTTAACCATAAAAACCTTTATGAGGCACATCCTTCATTCACATGAAGTAAATGAGGCTTAGCCAGGTTAAGCAATTTGTTCAAGGTCCGGTAGATGTTAAGGATTGAAACCTCTAATCTGTCTCAATCTGAAGTTCATAATCACAAACACTAATCCATATTGTCTCCAAAGATACACAAACAACAAACAAGCAGTTCTGCTCTCCCTTTGTACTTTTAGCCCCTCAAAGACAGGGACTATGCCTTTTCAAGTTTTAAAACAAAATTACCTCATTCAGGGCCTGCTATATAGTAGATGATTAATCAATACTGAATTAATAACTAAGTAAATGTATCAAAGAATACATGCTAGAGGGATCACTACAGGGTGAACCTGCAGGGTGGGAGTACTAAAGGAAGTCTTACAGAGAAGATGAGAGTAAACTGAGCATTGAAATATGTGTGTAGACAAAAGAGAGGGAGATAAACCCAGCAGATTATCTGGGAAGGTAGTAAGAGAACCATGGCAAATTCTTGGAATCCTGGCAATGCTCAGGGAAAAATGGACAAGTTTTCCCATTACAATGAGGAACAAGGCAAGGATAATTTTGATCATGACTATTATTTAACATTGTTCTGAAGGTATGTGCCAATGTAATTTGATTAGATAAATAAGAATTTGAAAGTAAGAGGTAAAATTATAATTATTTGCCAATGATATAATTGTTTACATAGAAAAAACTGAAGAGAGTCATTTGAAAAACACAAAAACAAAAGAGAATTCAATTAATATAGCAATATAAAATATTAATGTACAGAAATAATTGCATTCTTATATTACAATAAAAACTATTTGGAAGATGTAATGGAAGTAAATATTCCATTTAAAACAGAATAAAAAATAGTAAAATACTTAAACTGTACATGAAATATACAAGATGATTTGAAAGAAAATTTTGGAAGATTTTGTGGTACATAAAGCAAATTATGAAGAAATGGAATAGTAGACCCTAGTCCTGGAGAAGAAGATTCAGTTTCATAAATATGTTGTTTCCCCAAGTTAATCTGTAAATTAATTGCATTTCAATAAATATCAACAGACTTTTAAAAGAATTATAATAGATGATTTATAAGACTTAGAAGGAAATGAACAAATAAGGTAAGCCAGGAAACTTTTGAAAAGAAGGAATAGTAAGAGGGTATTGCATATAAGGTATTTAGTTGTCATACATAAAGATGTTAGGGTATATCATCTGACAGATCTGTGGATGAAAATGAAGCCATCCAGTTTTCACATATGCTTTCTGCTTTTTTTGTCTTTTTTAATAGAGGGACCTGATTTACTTTATTTTTTAATAATAATTTCAAAATGCCCTTGTTTTAGTTTATGAGCAGTAATTCATATTTCTAAATATAGTTTCTCATTAAAAAATAGGGAGATAATAACAGGCAGCATAATTTAGTAAAAATATTGAACCACTTTCTTCATCTATAAAATGGGGTAACATTATATACCTTGAGGATTAAGCAAAACAGTGTTGGTAAGACACTTAGTAAAGTATGCAATTTTGAACATATGTATGTTTCTGTAATCATATTTAATTGCTGTGTAGCTTACCACTCCCGCAGAGCCATTTTGGATACTTAACTAACACCATCTGTGATTGCTTAACAGTTCCCAATAGCCTACAATATGCAGAGCTATTCTAGGAACTGAGGAAATATTAACTGTCATCAGACATCCTGGTAAGTGATACCAGTGGAGTGTGTGGTGAAAGTAAAGAGGAGGAACATAGAAGAGGATGCCTAGTTTAGCCATGGGGAGTCAGGAGATACTTCTCTGAGGAGTGGGCAGCTGAAGCTGTATTTTAAAACTGGAGTATAACTTAAAGAAAATAAGGGACTTGCACAAATCTGAAATTTTGAGTAGCACAGTATATAGTGGGAGTGAAGCAGGCACACAGAAATGTGGTGAGAATTGAGGATTAAAAATTATGGGACCACAAGCACTGTATCTTGTGCTAAAGTGATTGATTTCAAGTTCTGAAAGACTTTTAAAAAATAACTACATTGTCAGATTTGAACACTTATAAAGTCACTCAGAGAGACTGTCAATTTGGAAGTTGGCATAGACCTGTTTCTTTCTGCTCCTCCTTGTGAAGTACAGCTGTAAACTCTGGAAATAATGCAAGAAGCAACCAGAGGAAAATCCTGAAAGGTGGTAAGAAGGAAAATTGCTTTGAGATCCTAGATCTGGAGAAACAGCACAGAGGAACGGCATCCTACATCCTCTTACCCAACAGAAAGATGTGATCCAGACCTGAATTTTTCTTGACCTCAACCTGGCAACTCAAAGCAACCCAGGTAGGTGCGTGCCTGCTTTGAATCAAACAGGAGTCCCTTGGCAAACTCACGCCAAGCTCTATACCACGGCAGGTCAAGCACTTTCCTTCTCTGCTGCTTCTGAGACTTCACTCTCCAAGAGACAGATACAGGGTGGGCAGACGGCACTTACCAGTGGGATCCCCTCACAGGGCCCAGCTCTAGAAGCCTCTTTGTCCATGCAGAAGTGAGACTCCCTTCCCCAACCAGGAAATATCAGGGCAGCAGGTATTCCTGGCAAGAGAGACCCCATCCGAACAATGTTCCTATGGGCCTGACACGTCCTGCCCCCACCAAGACACATCGTGGATGCTTGGAAGAACCTGTAGCAGGGATCCTGCAACAACCAACACACACCCTGGAAAGTGCCTTCTGTCCCAAACAGGCAGGGAGATTCTGCCACAAGTGTTTGGCCCAGAAAGCCTCTTCATGCCTGCAGTTCTGAGATGCTGTGCCACCAAAAGACATCCAGCTACGGGGCCTGGGAAACATCTTTTGCCTTCTCAGCGCCACCAGAGAAGACCAGCAACAACAAACAAACCAGAAGACCAAACTGCAAATGCTCTGAAAATTAAGCTGTCATTTGAACTACAGCGCAAAAATTTATGGAAAGACCTGTGCACTGAACCTGGAGAGGGTGACTTCCTGCTCAAGTAAAGATTCATGTAGATCACAGAGTCCTTTAGTGTAGTAAACAAAATGCTCCAGAAACAATCCCAAATCACTCGTCATATCAAGACCCAGGAAAATCACAACTTCAAGGAGAAAATACAGTCAGCAGATGACAGTATAAATCAGATGCTGGAGTTATCTGATAATGATTTTAAAACAGCTATCATAAAAATGCTAGAATAGTGTATTGAACATTTTCTTGAAAAAAAGTAAAAATAAAATTTCACTAAAGAAATGGAAGTTATAAAAAAGGAATGGATATTATAGAAATGGGAAATATAATACCAGAAATTATAAAAAAAAACTTGTTGGATAAGTTCAGTAGTGCAGTGGAGATAGTAGAGGATAGAATTAGTCAACTAGAGAAGAGACCAACATAATCTACTTAATCTGAAAAACAGAAAATAGATTTAAAAAAAGAAAGAAAATTAACAGCCGTAGAGACCTGTAGGACAACAACAGAAGATCCAACGCTCCTGTCACTGGAGTCCAGAAGGAAAGGAGCAAAAGTAGAGCTGAAAGAGTGTTCAAAGAAATAATGTCAGGAAACTTAATGAATTTTGGAAAGATGCAAATCTACACATCCAAGAAGCTGAATGAACCCCAAGCAGGATAAATTGAAAGACATCCAAGGAAAAACACATGGTAATTAAACTCTTGAATGCAGCCAGGGAAGAATTATGCGTTATCTATAGGGAAACCATTATTAGAATGACAGCAAAGTTTTCTTCTGAAACCACTGAAGTCGGATGGAAGTATTGGCATTTATCAAGTGCCAATCGAAAAGAACAGTCAGCTGCAAATTCTGTATCTGGTGAAACTAAACTCTAGGAATGAAGGGGAAATAAAATATTCTTAGATGAAGGAAGACTAAGGTAATTTGTCATTAACTGACCTACACTTAAAGATTTGCTAGGTGAACTTCTTTGAATAGAAAGGAAAGGGTTAAAGAAAGAATCTTGGAGCATCAGAAAAGACGAAAGAACAATAGAAAGACCAGAGATGCAAGTATATACAATAGACTCTCTTTTTCCTCATGAGTTTTCAAAGTCACATTTAGTAATTGAAACAAATTTTTACACCATCTAATACTTAATACAATTATATTTAAAAGTGGGGAAGGTAAAGGGACCCACATAGAATCAAGGTTTCCACATTTCACTTGAAGCAGTAGAACATTAATACCAATAGACAGTCTTCAGTCATTTGTGCATTGTAGTACCCAGAGCAACCACTACAGGAATTATACCAAGAGATACACTCAAAAACAGTATAGATAAATAAGATGTAATCATAAAAAATGTTTAAGTGACCCACAGGGAAACAAGAAATGAGAAACAGAGACAGGAGAAACAAAGGAAATAGAAAACAAATAATAAAATGGCCGACTTAAATCCCAACATATCAATAATTACCCTAAATATAAATGGTCTGAATCCATGAATTAAATGACAGCAATTGACAGAGTGGATAACAGAACATGACCCAAATACATGCTGTCTACAAGCTCGCTCCAAACATAATGACATAGGTAGGTGGAAAGCAGGGATAAGAATGTGCAATGCAAACACTAATATAGAAAAGTCAGGAGTGGCTATATTAACATCTTGTAAACTAGACTCCAGACAAATAAAATTAGTTTTAAAAAAAACAAAAACATCGCATATTTATAAAAGAACTAATTTGCCAGGGAGACTTAATCCTAAATAGTAGAGCCTTGATATACATGAAACAAAACTGTTAGAGCTGAAAGGAGAAGTAGGAAAATACACAATTATATTTGGGAACTTCAGCACCGCTAGCTCAGCCGCAGATAGGACTATACTAGAGAAAATCGGCAAGGCTGTAGAAGATCTGAAAAGTACAATCAACCAACAGGTTCTGTTTAATATTTATAAAATAATCCACCCAACAACACCAGAATACACTTTTTTTTTTTTCTCAAATGCCCATGGAACATTCATGAAAATAACCCAATCCTGGATCATAAAACAAAGCTGAATGAATCTAAATATCAATATCCTGGTTGTAATATTATAATAGAATTTGAAAAATGTTACCATTGAGGGAAACTGTTTAATGTACATGGGATTAGTATTTTTTTTAGAGAAAAATATCTCATCCAAAATGGGGGTGATTTTGATTTTTTTGCTCTATATTCAAACTGTAATACAAAGCTACAGTAATCAAGACAGTGTGATATTGGCAAAAGAATAGACAAATAGATTAATGGAACAGAATAGAGAGCCCAGAAATAGGTGCACATAAAAATACTCTGCTAAGGGGCCACCCCGGTGGCACAGCAGTTAAACGTGAACGTTCTGCTTTGGCGGCCCGGGGTTCGTGGGATTGGATCCTGGGTGCAGACATAGCACCACGTGGCAAGCCATGCTGTGGTAGGCATCCCATATATAAAGTAGAGGAGGCTGGGCACGGATGTTAGCTCAGGGCCAGTCTTCCTCAGCAAAAAGAGGAGGATTGGCAGATGTTAGCTCAGGGCTAATCTTCCTCGAAAAAGAAGAAAATACTCTGCTGATCTTTGACAAAGAAGCAAAGGCAACACAGTGGAGAAAAGATAGTCTTTTCAACAAATGGTGTTGGAAGACTGTACATACACAGGCAAAAAAATGAATCTAGACACAGACCTTACACCCTCCACAAAAATTAACTCCAAATGGATCACACATGTAAATGTAAAACACAAATATAAAACACCTAGAATTTTTATATTTAAATAATGGGCAAAAACCAGAATAGACATTGCACTAAAGAAAATATACAGGTGGCAAGTGAGCATATGAATTGATGTTCCATATCATCAGGGAAATGCAAATTAAAACATCCATCAAATACCACTACGCATCTATTAGAATGGTGAAAATCCAGAACACTGACGACACTAAATCCTGATGAGAAATTGGAGCAACAGGATCTCTTATTCATTGTTGGTAGGAAGACAAAATGGTACAGCCACTTTGGAAGACAGTTTGGCAGTTTCTTACAGATGTAAACATATTCTTACCGTAAGATCCAGCAATCATGCTCCTAGGTATTTCACTGCCTGGATATCCCGAGGTTCATTTCATTTATCCATTCACCTACTGAAGGACATCGTGGTTGTTTCCAAGTTTTTGGCAATTATGAATAAAGCTGCTATAAACATTCATGCACAAGTTTTTGTGTGGACGTGTTTTCAATTCCTTTAGATAAATATTATTCAGTGCTAAAAGGAAATAGGCTATCAAGTCAAGAAAAGACATGGAGGAAACTTAAATGCATATTACTAAGTGGAAGAAGCCAATCTGAAAGCTACGTACTGTATGATTCCAACTATATGGCGTTTCTAGAAAAGGCAGAATTGTGAAGACATCACAAAGATCAGTGGTTGCTAAGGGTTGAAGGGAGAGAGAGATGAATAGATGGGCACAGAGTATCTTTAGAGTAGTAAAATTTCTGTATGATACTATAATAATGGATCCGTGTTATCATACATTTGTCCAAATCCGTAGTATGTACAACACCAACAGTGAACCCTAATGTAAACTATGGACTTGGGGTGATAATGATGTGTTTATGTAGGTTCTTCAGTTGCAATAAGTTTACCGCTTTCATGGGGGATGTCGATAATTAGGGAGACTATGCATGTACAGGGGATGGGGGTAAATGGGAAATTTCTGTACCTTCCTCTCAATTTTGCTGTGAACCTAAAACTGCTCTAAAAAATGAAGTCTAAAAGAATTTAATGCAATGGTAATAAAAATACCAATAGACTATTAAATAGTTAATGTTAGAAGTCTCAACTCTTCATTCATTTGCATATTTTAGGCTTTGATATTATTTTTATTGTATAAAAAAGTAATTCAATAAATGTGGAAATTATACACATATAATTTAAGATAAAAAGAATAAATGAGGACAGGAAATTAACAGTAATAAAAATTATTTTATGAGGAAATCAGGGCAGTGATTCTCAAATTATAGTTGTTAACTGAGAGAAATTTTCACCTTTATACCATTGTTGGAATTAATAACAGAAGATAATACTATAATACATGTTTTGGTTATAGCAGGAGATTAAATCAGAAATTTAATACATTGTTAAATGTGACTTAGATAGAGTTCCTCTTCAATTATTCACTGAAAGGGAATATTTTAAATATAGCCTAGTACATTCTATTGATTATAATGATTAAAAAAAATAAATTTTATTAGATGAATTTTCACAGAGCCAACACTTTCTTTAGTGATTTTCTTGCCTAATTGGTATTTGCGAATGGCATTAGATGTAGGTCAGCTTGTCTTATATATGTCTTCAAATTCATATCCAATTAAAAGTGTTAATGCCTTATATTTGACAGTTCTTGTGCTGGGCATTTTCACAGACTTTCCCATCCTTATAAATACTACAATTGAGCAGTGTCTGCTCCTAGAATTTTTCACGTAAAATTTAGGTAACTTCTGATTTTCTTTCTAGCAGAAAGATTCTGTGTCTATTAGAAATTTTGCCCTATTGCCAATATTGGCCTTTCTTACTTTCTACCTTCTTCTTTCCAGTTCATTTTGTTGTTGTTGTTGCTTAATCAAAAATGGTTTTCTCTCTAAATACAAAGCTTCTTTTTTTCTGTTTTTTCCTTCAGCATTCGATATTACTCTCCTTGGTTCCACCATTTCATTCTTTCTCATCAATCTCATTCACTCTGCTAAAAGAAGAATACTGAAGCTCAGTTAGTTTTATTTTTGCAAGATCACACACCCAGTTAAGGGACATGCATACTTAAGACTTCCGGTCAAGAACCAGTTCTCTATCTACTATATTAAACTGTCTATAAAAAAAGAAATACTCTTTAAAAAGAATGTGTATGCCTATAAGTTGTTTCTTTGGGACAATGGAACACATCATTCCCATTTATTAAATAGATGCACCTCTCAGAAGGAAGAGGCTAACAAACTGTAGAAAAAGAATAAAAGAGATCATCTGGGTAACAGTCTAATTTAAATGATTTGATTTAATCAGCACTGTTATCTTACAGCTGGCACAGATTTTTAACTTTGCGTCAGGTCTCCCTCTTTATATGCAATTCATAATAATTATTTTATTTAATTTTTATAATCCTATAGGTAAGGGCTATTAAAATCTAAGTGTAAGCATTATATAATGAAATATGAGTTATTTTCCCTATTTTTAGATGAGGAAAGCCAGGTTTCAGAGAGGATAAGTAATGTTAGATTTCTTACTCTCCGTTGAGTGGGAAAGCTGATTTAGCGAGGTGTGTGTTAAGACTCTAAAGCTTGCCTTCTTTCCACTACTCCATGGCAGAGTGGTAGAGAATATGCACAGATATAATATCCTTTTTACTCTGTAACTATATGTTTTGCAACATTACTGAGAGAAAAATCACCTTGGTTCTTGGCATCTGTTCAGATGCTGATTTAATGGCACTTGTGGTGGAATTTACTGTCTTCTTCACTTGCGGAACCAATTGGAAAGAAAAAGTTTCTAAGGACCTTATGGCTGCCCAAGGGCTACTGTGAATTATTATAAATATAAATTACCCCCCTGCTAGGATGCAGAGATTTCTTTCATGTTAGAAATAGTCAAATGTGAATTGGCTCATTTGGTAGGCATTGGTGACAAGTTCATTGTCTTAATTGGTCAACTACAAATCATTGTATTTTGAAGTTTCAACTGTATTACTTGATTCACTTGACATCGTATGTCTTTATCAAAAGTACGCAACTCATTTGAACACTCCTGTAATCATACTGAGAAGTTTCCCTGTTTCTTTTAATAAAATGAACAGCTTGCACAACTTAAAGTACACAGAAGACAGCGTGCATATCTACTCTGTATTTCGACTTTTTAATATTTGTATAGCTATATTATTTTATAACCTCTAGTATTTTATAATTTACAATATTTCTTCCATCTCACAACATATCTGTAGGGTTGAATTTTCCCTTTAAGAACTAACTATTTATTTATTCACTAATTATTAATATTAAGAACTAATGATCTTAATGTAATAGCATTGTTTGCAGTTATTTTAAGTTGAGAATAATGAAATAATTGTATTTATGAAATTTTCTTAAATGGACAACTGTAAAAAATTAAGCTCCATAGTTTACAGTGTAGTGATTAACACCTACTGTTTAGGAATCAGACTGCCTTGCCTTAAACATTTATTAGCTATGTGACTTCGGAATGTCAAGTTATAATATCTAAGCCTCATTTTGTTTATTTACAAAATGAGAATGATAACACCAACCCTATAGGTTTTAAGTGAAGACTGAATGAGGTAATCAATTTAAAACCCATAGGGAGACAATAAATTTTAGCTACTATCTTTGTTATTATTGGATTTGAATATTATTAGCTCATCTGTTTATTTAACACAGATACTGTATAAACCCATGCATTAAATATGTATTTTTAAAATTTCTTTGATTATTTCTGATAGTATTTAGAAGAAAAGTTAAATGATATCTAATCTGCCAGACAAGATAAAAGAGTCTATGTTATTTACACTGTAACTTTCAGAGATTTTTTATATTACAAGGTTTTGAAAATGCAGGGAGTTTAAGGCAGAAACAAAGTGAGCTTGTCTAAATAAGTTTATACAGAAGTAGACCTGCAGAAAAGATTCTGATCAATCAGTTTTATTTGAAAGATTCAAATAAGTTATAAAATTACTTATTTTTTTTGTGGAAGATTAGCCCTGAACTAACTGCTGCCAGTCCTCCTCTTTTTGCTGAGGAAGGCTGGCCCTGAGCCAACATCTGTGCCTATCTTCCTCATCTTTATATATGGGACGCCTACCACAGCATGGCTTTTGCCAACCGGTGCCATGTCCACACCCGGGCTCCGAACTGGCGAATCCCCGGCTGCCAAGAAGTGGAACGTATGAACTTAACCACTGCGCCACTGAGCTGGCCCCTAAAATTACTTCTTAAGAGTCTAGTAAAAATTGTGAGATCTACCCTTATTAAATCAATAATGAATGATTGGAGGATTCACTTTTTTTTCTTTTTATCATCCGAACTTTATTCATTTGCAAAATTTCAGTGCTATATTGAAAATAACTTGCAAAATATTACTTAACAGTCACCTCTGAGATGGCTTTTAAAACCTATTTTATGTGTTATTATAATTCTCCATATCAAGTATAGGCCACCCCTACTGAAGGAGCTTGGCTTCAGTATTCTGTACAGTTGGTCTTACCGTGGTCCACTTGATGGCAGTGTCGCACCAGGTAAAGTCAGTCTTGGGTGGTTTTGATACTTGGTTTCATGTGTAATAGTGTAAAGTAAGCCTTTCAATTAAAACAGAAATTATGAGAGACTTATTTTCAGCTAATACTTAAGTGGTCGTAATTCAGAAATGTTTTGTGGAGGAACCAAATGGCAACATAGTAAAACTGTTGCATGTCAGAGAGGAGGTACTCCTGAGAAAAGAGAAAATTGAGGTTTTCCAGGATTTAAAATTCATGGTTCTTAAAGATTTTTAGCTTTCATTGGTCTTAATGGCATTTTCACTTGTAGAAAAAGGTGACTAGGGACTGCATTAAAAAAAGAGTGGGCATTGGTTTGTTAAGAGGTCAAGTAACAAGCTTACAGTTTGAGGAATCCTGCCACGGAAAGAATTGCTCCCTAATGGCAGGATGTTTCTGCTTTTGTCTTACTGATATGATTTAGCAGATCACTCAAAACTATCAGGGCAGCTCCATCACTAGCAATAAGGAGTAAAAGGGCATTTCCTGCTTCTCAGCATTTAAAGCTGTATTGACAGTAAGTCCTGAATAACGATGCTCAAAATATTTTAATCAGAAAGTCAAAAAATTACCTTGTCCTTACCATTAAGGCGTATTATTCCGACAATTACATCAACCTTTTATAAAGTACTTCAAAAAAATATAGAGAGTCCTTGGTAATCATCTGATTTTAAAACCCATTCAATAGAACCTTAGTTAAGATGTCTTCGTTCTTAGCTGAAGCTTAATTCTAAGTAAGAAAAATAAGCTTCTTGTAAAACAATATTATTTTGGCAAAAGATATTTTGAAAATGAGTGTAAATAATACAGTATGTCAAATAGTCACCTCAATATGGTGATTCTTTTGTTTTTCTGAACATTTTGTTTGCATTTTACATTACCTCAACTTGGGTTTTAGTACTTTAGGTAAAAAATGAAAACAGGTATTGCACGTAGGAAAAGTGCTTCTGTCTAGTCGGGTCACCGTCAACCACCACTAACCAGCTGAGTGACTTTGGCCAGATTATTTAGCCACATTTTCCTCACCTCAAATTTGAAATTATTCATGTTATTTAATACATGGGAAATTCTTAACAGTACCTGGTACCAAAGAGTTTTCAATAAGTATTAGTTATTTTAGCTTTTCGAATAATAATCTGAACAGAATGTATCCACTACTGGAGAACTATTCGTGAACTTAGTGCTATTAAAAATATATCTTAAATTTTAGTAGAAAAAAATTAAATTGAAATTTTATGTTTGATCTTTATTGTCTAAATCATATTTACAATATATGAATTATATTATTAAAATAGAGGATATTTGATGTTTTATGCAGAAAATTAATTTGGAAGAGAAACAAATTTGAAGGTTTTATAAAGGCAAAAATAAATTTTTAGTGAAATGGCTACAATTTCAGTTAATAGATTGAAAACAGGTGATAGAGGCATTACCATTCTTGACTATTGGTTGGGAGGTAGGTTATGCATGCTTAATCGGAAATGGTAATCAACAAATATTTATTGATTACTTCATAAGGCTCTTAGTTGATTATACCACATGCAGGAATTATAAATCTTCACTTCATCCATAAGATACTAAAAAATAAATTGAAGATATGTTCTCTAAAATTCTTGAAAAGAGAGTTAAAGAAAATGTAATGACAGTAATTTAGTGTCACATGGCATCATGTGTTCGATTGCCAAATGAGCATCATAAAGCAAGATGTATTACGAATTCAGAGAGGAGATAAAACATGCCTGAATACTGCTGAAAAGGATTAATAGAAGAGCTTATATTTTAACCGAGCCTTGAATAGTGAAGAAGATTTGAATAGGAATAACAGAAAGAAGACACTATTGGGGAGAGGAGATGAGGTAAGCTGTCATTACTTCACATTACTCACACTGGGGAGTGATGCTAATACAGCAATTGTGAATAAAAATATAAAGTGTGAAAACAGTTTAAAAATTGTAAATCACTATAAAAATTAGTTATCACTGCATTCTATTGAAAAGCATCATTAAATTCTGTAGAAGATATCTTAATTATTTTTGCTAGAACTAGTAGTTTATATTTTGAGCACATAACCTCTAGAGAGCATGGGAATATGCAAGTTTGTAGGTAAGATAAGCTTCCAGCTATAGTTTTGTGGTAGATAAATTGTGCGGTTGATAATCTCCACTTAGATAATCATAAAGCATCTACACTTGCGTCTATCCCTACCTTGATCATGGTCAACATACTGCATATGAGGTACCGTAGGGGAGGAAGAGCTATTCCCCTACCCTCTGGGTCCTTCTGGTAGGTCTAAGAATTAAAGTGATATGAAACAGAACAACAGGAGAAAATCACACAAAGTTTAACAGCATATGTACATGGGAGAAACCCAGGAAATCTGAGTAACTCGTCAAAATTGTAGAAACCACTACCTTAAATACCATCTTCAGCTAAGGACAAAGGAGGATGTTGAGGGTAGTGGTTTGAGACTTCAAAGGGGAGGAAGGCAATTTACATGGAGATGGAAAAGCAAATGTTTGATAGACAAATGTTGACCATGCCTTGTAAAGATAATGAGTGATGGAGAGGACTTTGATTAAAAAGGCCCTTTTTGGGGCTGGCCCGGTGGTGTAGTGGTTGGGTTTGTGTGCTGCACTTCGCTGGCCCAGGGTTTGTGGCTTTGAATCCTGGGTGTGGACCTACACACTGCTCATTGAGCCATGCTGTGGCAGTGTCCACATGGAAAATTGGGGGAGATGGGCACAGATGTTAGCTCAGCAACAATATTCCTCAAGAAAAAAGAGGAAGACTGGCAACAAATATTAGCGCAGGGCCAATCTTCCTCACCAAAAAAAAAAAAAAAAGAAAGAAAGAAAAGGCCCTTGTTAGGTTCCTCCCTCTCTATCACACCTTAAATTTTTATGTCAAAGCCTATCTTAAATTCTTTTAAACAGTTAGGGAGAAGGTTAAAGTTTCTTTCAGCATCTTTTGTTCTTAAAAATAATCAAGCCAAAAAATGTTAAGGTGGCAAATTCTGATCCCCCACATTACCATCTAGGAAAGATTGTATTCCTACAGATGTAATTATGTGCATTTTTTCTGCAGTAAGTACTCAACATTCAAAGTTGATTGTTTGTTTACAGTACTCTACCTTCATCATAATATTTTCATTGACTGTGAGACCATAATCAAGAGAAACAAAGTAGATTGTCTTTGGTTAATTAATTTACATAACTCTACATATTGATAGATCCATCATTCATTTTGTACAAGTGAAGTCTTTAAAGAACCTACAGGTGACTTTATCTCAACATAGTTAGAATCTAAGTTTCTCAAAATGAATCAATGTAGTTTTGCTAGAACAGGAAAATCTATCCTTTTCATTTCCAAAGAAAGGCACTCTGCAGACACATACAATGCTTTCCATAGGAGTAGGGGAATATTTTATAACAATAATTAAAAAGTGTAAGGTATTAAAATTTTGGTTTTAAATTCTTTTGCCATTGTATGACGTATCACACAATTGTCTCAGCTTCTTCATATGCAAAGCAGAGATAACATAAATGTGTGTGTGAAAAATCTGTGTGTATACTTGTGAGGATTAAGTGAAGTGATAATTGTTGAGTTTTACTATTACTTCAGGTCCCAGCATACAGTAGGGGTGTGCAATACTCTGCACTTCTTAGCAACCGTTGTGTATGCTGTGGGTTCTGCTACTCTCCAGTATTTGCTTCTGCTCCATCTCTCCCCCCCTTTTTTTTTTTTGAGAAAGATTAGCCCTGAGCTGACATCTGCCACCAGTCCTCCCCTTTTTGCTGAGGAAAACTGGCGCTGAGCAAACATCTGTGCCCATCTTCCTCTATTTTATGTGGGACGCCTGCCACAGTATGGCTTGATAAGCGATGTGTAGTTCTGCACCTGGGATCTGAACCGGCAAACCCCAAGCTGCTGAAGCAGAACATATGAACTTAACTGCTACGCCACCAGGCTGGCCCCTCTCCCTCTCTTTCCATCTCCTTTACAATATCTGCCTGAAATAAATTTACAGGATTCTCTTCTATTTGTCCTCTTTGGCTGTTTCTCTGGGAACGTTGTATTACCTTCAAATGTGTAAAGGCCACCTATGCCTCAAGATAAATTTAGAATAAACTCTGATCAGTGGTATGATAGGTCCAGAGGATGCTGGGAGGCACTTCTTCATGGATCTCTCGTGCTTCTTGGGAGCAGAGGCATTGACCACCTCTGATTTCAGACTACTTTTTAAAGGATGTTTGTATAGTGAGCAGTCAGTCTTGAAGGATATATTTAGTGTCTCTCTCCTGAGCAAAAAGTACATTTGTTTACTCTGTAGTGTAAGAACGTCTCCCTCTGGGGCTAAGTTTATGCAGGTTTACTTCCCACTTGAACAGATTCAGCTTCTCTAAGCTCAGTATTCCTCTCTTGGGGTGCACCCCACTGCATGGGCAGGCATCATCTGGCCTTCTTTGTGTCACTGCATGAGAATTAGGGCTCAGAGAACCTATGCAGATGCTGACACTGGTTACTACAATTGCCATGAGTAATAAAGTCCTGTGTCTCTAACACAGGGATCTTGTGTCTTATGTCAACATTCATGAAACTAAGTCGTGGCCAGATAGTACCATCCCATAGAGTAAAGTCTCAGACCTTTTACAGTTTTCGACAGGGATTAAGGGAATAGAGGGAATTAATGGGGAGTGAAGGGAGTTTTGGTGAAAAACAACTCAGAATGTCAAAGTGGTACACAAGAGGTGGTTAACATAAACTCGTCCAGTTAAAATAATATCCACAGTTTTAGAAAACATAGTGTTTTTCAGATATCACTGAAAATGTGAAAATGATGCTAGTAAAATTGTTTAGAAGTATCAATCAGTACATAAATTGCTTGATTTAAGTTTGCACACTCTGCTTTGGTGGCCCAGGGTTTGCAGGTTCGAATCCCAGGTGTGGACCTACACACTGCTCATCAAACCATGCTGTGGTGGTGTCCCACATACAAAATAGAGGAAGATTGGGACAGATGTTAGCTCAGTGATGATCTTTCTGAAGTAAAAAGGAGAAGATCGGCAACAAATGTTAGCTCGGGGCCAATCTTCTTCAGCAAAAAAAAAAAAAAAAAGAAGAAGAAGAAAAAGAAAATGATCACATGCTGCTCTCTAGTTTTTAAATAAAATTCCTTCTTCAGAATATTCAAATGGGTCCCAGTTAGTTAGAAAAGAGTCCCAGCTACATGCTCCCTAACAGTTTCCTTCCTTTCTCACTGGTTTCCCCTGTTTTCCTGCTCTGAATCTGTAAGGAGGTCACCACAGCCACTGGCATCAGTTTGCTTGTCTTTGACTTGCTAGGGGCTTTTCATAAAGTAGAGAGGCATCATTCCATGGGCTGCAGTCTGACAGCAATGAAACAGGCTTTCTTCCTTTGCGATAAATACGATGTGACATCAGTTGTTTTCTACAGGGAGTGCCTTCTAAATTGTGTGCGTAGATTAATTTTGTCAATCTGTAGCTTTGTAGATTTGCCCTAAGAGAATTACAAATTGAGTAAATATACATTATCATTTAAAGTGTATGTGGATCTCAAATGTTTGATTTATTAAACAAATAATATTGCACTGAGTTTACAAGTATTAATTTATTAATCCATATAATAATTCTGCTATCCCTATGTTACATGTGAGACAACAGAGGCACCAAGACCAAAATAACTTGCTTCAGGTTGCACCACTAATATATGGCAAAGCTGGGACTCAACATGAGTGAAGAAATACAAGCTGAAATGGCCCCAGACCTTGTTTTCCAGTTTGGACAGACAAATTTTAGATTGCTTCTCCTCTCCTTGCCAATTTATAAACAAACATTTGTCTTAGTACTTTGTAGTCATTTGATTTTGTTTTCTCTCTAAATAAACAGTGAGCACCCTGAGAGCAGGAATATCTTTTGTGTGTTAAATTATGTTTTCTTTGTTTTTCATTTTTGTATTGCAAATCCTGAAGGAACACTAAGAGACTTTTTGGCACATAATAGGTGCTTCATAAATGCTTGTTGAATGAATATCACTGTGGTCCTTAAAGTACCCCACATCTTTAGGGGATTTCTCCTTGTTTTACATTTGCTGACTTTCAGTGCGCTCGTGTGTTTGAGAGTTTTCTTCCAAAAACACCTGCTCACCCAAAGGTAACTTGTTTTGCCTGCTGTCATTTGCAAACACGGACTTTCAAGTGAAGGAAAAAAAGCAAAATTTATTTAATAAAAGCATTTGCCTTCCAAAGAAACTAAAGAAAATTGTCAAATTAATCAAAAAAAAAAAACCCAGTGAGGTTATTTTATTATTATATATAACCTATAATTTTAAACTTACAATATTTTGTAATTTTATGTTTTATGTAATTGTCTTTAGTTGGTTTTCCCAGCCAGTCTTGTTAGTAGAGCTTTTCTGTATGTTCTAATACTGCTAGCTAGATTCTGGAAGAATTCTCTTTTAAAAACACGTTTATTCTACAAAGAGCTGGGATAATATTTAGCCCTGAGCTAACTACTGACAGTCCTCCTGTTTTTTGCTGAGGAAGCCTGACCCTGAGCTAGCATCCATGCCCATCTTCCTCTACTTTATATGTGGGATGCCTACCACAGGTGCCATGCCCGCACCCGGGATCCGAACCGGCGAACCCTGGGCTGCCGAGAAGCGGAACGTGTGAACTTAACCGCTGCGCCACAAGGCTGGCCCCAATATTTTTTAATGTAAAATAATTTCCATAGTCACATTGTATTTATACTGTTGTGGTATCCCTTGAAAAACTCTTTAGGGATACTCTTTGGTTTGTTTTTCAAAATTAGCATTCATTACTTGAAAGTTTGCTCCTTGTAAACTTTGTTTCCATGTTGGAAAGCAAGTGAAAGAACAAGGGCAGGAAAGGATCTTGCTTTATAGCAAATTGGATTGATAAAGTCTTTCTTTTTCTCATGTAACATGGTGGGAGGAAAGAGCCTTATACCCAAACTAAAAATAATCTCTGTGGGAAACCTACATTTTTACTTTTTAATAGACAGTAAAATTGATTCCTGGAGATGGAGGGGGGTGTAGAGAGTAGAAAAAGTGAGCCTTTTGGAATTATCTATCTCTTTCCTCCAAATTCAGTTAATCTTATTTCTCATTCTACTCACATTTTTCAACAAACTCCAATCCTCTTTATTACCAAGGATGAAGTTTACTGTCTTTAGTGAGAGAAGTTTGAAGATTGTATGAATTGCCAGATGAAATGAAAGGCTGAGAACCAATGAAATAGGTAGTATCTCATATTAGAAGATAGAAGAAAATTGCAGTTTAAAAATCTTGATGCTTGACTTATTAGTTGGTGAAAATATAAACTATGGAGTAAAATTTAAAGCCAAATTCTTACCAAAAGTCAGCTCAGACATTATACAGAACTTACATAGTAAAGAACATTAACATAGTTTTATATTTAAAATAATATTTTATATTTTAAAATATCCAGCTAATTCTACTTTAAATTGCATTTTTATTACAATCTACACAGCCCTGACTCTTGATGTGGGAATTATTAATATTTTGTACCTACCAAATTGGTTGCTATATAGAAAACAGTTGATATGAGGAGGTAAATAGTAAACAAAATAAAAAACAGTTAATGGCTAAAATTGAGAAGATCTCCAACTTGGAGTTGACACTGAGAAGAAGAAAACAAAAGAGAATCTTTCTTAAAGGTCAAAATGAAATTCTGAAAATATCGAACAAAAAGGTAAAAAGATAATAAAGGAAATGATTAAGGTATTTACAAAACACACATTTGAAAATATGCACACAAATCTTGTTCCGTGAGTTCTCTTTTCTTTCATTTTCGTTGGACATACAGCAAAGAATCACAGCAGTTTTAAAATATGTTAAAAAAGGGGAATTGGAAAGCACATTGGAGGAAGAAAGGGAAAACCGGGAAGGTAAAACAAGGTAATTGATTAAGGAAAGATTGGTGTTAAAGTGGCTGTGAAATTGGAACACAATTGTAAATAAATAAAATAAAAACTATCAGTTGACAGATAGCTTTTCCCTCTAGTCCCCAAAGTGTGTTGCTCCAGCTACATCTGAAGTTTCTTAGAACGGTGGGGCAGAGGAAAGGCTTCTCTGAGGACTCCTGCTCACCTGAGACAGCCCTAAATCTGAAGATCACAGGTGCTGCCTGCCTCTGAGCAAAGGAGTGTGTGTGTGTGTGTATCCTATAAGTCTCTTTGTGTGTATGTGTATATATATATATATACGTTTCTCCTATTTTTATCCCATTTATCTCTCAATTTCTACTTGAGTTGGTCAAAAAAACGTACAGACTTCTAAGACCATAGTTTAAAGAATTTGTGATTTTTAAAAATTGTTTAAATACATATTTAAATGTTCCTGTTAGATGATCATAATTGATAAGTGGGAAGACATTTTTCTGCAGTGTGTAGGGGCCTGGATATGACTTTGTCCTGTTACTCTGCCTCGTGCCAGTGTAATTCCTGGACCTGCCAGAAGAGCTAGAGGGTAGAGGAATAGTTCCTCCTCCCCTACAGCGTGTACAGACAACTAGGAGTCTTCTGTGGTAAGACGATTGAATGAAGAGAGATCACAGAATTCCCTTACTACAAAATTTAATAAAGGCATGCGTAAGTCAGCAAAATCGAAACAAAACGTTTTCTTAACCTTTGCGAAAACAGTACTGTGTCTTTAAAAGGAAGCTCTTAAGACAGGGCAAGCAATCATTATGGAAAGCCATTGAAAATTCGTGTGCTATGCTATATTGGAACAATTAGATAATATTGATAATATTAAAAAAGTGAGATAAAAAAGTAAAACACACAAAAAGCATCTAAAGCAAAAAGATGAAGGAAAGGAATAAATAAGGGAATAAACAAACAAACATCCAAAAATGCACCTGGAAAAATGGTAAATATTTCATTCTGGAAAACAACAAGAACAATAAACAGAAGAAAATTCCACACAAAGAGTATCATGCATTTTAGTATAGGGAATAGGCGCACGGGCTCCATAAGCCGGACGGACAGAGTTGAATGCCAGATCCAGTGTGATCTTGGGCAAGTAACTTAATGTTTCTGAGTTTTGTTTTTTGGTTTTGTTTGTACGTTTCTTTTGGTGAGGAGGATTGGCCCCAACTTACATCTGTTGCAAGTCTTCCTCATTATGCTTGGGGAAGATTGTCTGTGCCAATCTTCCTCCGCTTTATAGGTGGGATGCCACCACAGCGTGCATGGCTTGATGAACAGTGTATAGGTCCACACCCAGGACCTGAAACTGCAAACGCCAGGCCACTGAAGAGGAGCACACAAACTTAACCACCATGCCACCAGGCTGGCCCTGTGTGTTTCTGTTTTTCAATTTCCTCATATCTAAATGAGGGTAATAACAGCATTTTCCTCCAGGATTTTTTTCAAGAAAATTAAATATGTTACTATGTGAAGAACAGTGGCTGGCAGATAGTCAATGCTTATTAAGTTTTAGCTAATCATATTTTGTCTTTAGAAAAGCTTAAGGAAAAAAGAAAAAGAGAAATGCAAAGGAGAAATTAATTGAAAAATAAAGCATCAAGGATAAAAGAATATATGAACAGAAAAAAGCAGAATTTGTGGAGCTAAGAATATAAAATGAGAGAAAAATAAAACAGCAAGACCTTTGCAGGATTAATTTATTAAGCATAACAATGGATATGGAACTTATGGCTGAAAACTGAGTTGGGGAACAGAGATGAAAGTTTTCAGAAAATAGTCTAATCGAATGTAGAGGGAAATATCAGCAATTAAAACACTTAGAAAGGACGAACTTAACGGACAACAACATTTGAAGTGAGCATGATGGGGTCCAAGACATAAAGAAGTTAACACATTTGAACAGAAGAGTCCTCAAATATTTATTAATATAGAAAATTACTGAAATAAAGGAAAAAATAAAAAATAGTGGTGTGGATTAAAAGTGTTACACAATATTTCAGAAAATGATACAAAATAATAGGAATTGCCTGTAAAGTTTCTGAAATTTAAGAATAAAGAAAGAATTCTACAAGTTTTCAGGCATTAAGCTCAAATCTTTTTCAAAGGAGGAACATTTCTGATGGTCTTCAGACTTCTAGTGAAGAAAATCCAGTGCCATAAAACAATGAATTAATAAATGCAAAGTTCTGAGAAACAAAAAGTCTAATCTGAGAATTTATACACATCTAATTTATCATTCAAATAGAGGCAAAGTGTTCAGACAGGTAGAAAATCAGGCAAAATGACACCCATGATCACTTATGAGAAAAACTCAAAAGAACTGAAATTCTGTCTACCAGGATATAAATGAGTAAGATTTTGTTTTAAAAGAAAGGGAATGGATTAGATCAAAAATATGTATGTACATGCATGTGTGTGTGCATGCATGTGTGTGTTTAAAACTAATCCATTCCATTTTTTTTTTCTTTTGAGGAAGATTAGCCCTAAGCTAACATCTGTGCCCATCTTTCTCTATTTTATATCTGGCACGCCTGCCACAGCATGGCTTGATAAGCAGTGTGTAGGTCCACACCTGGGATCCGAACTGGCGAACCCCAGGCAGCTGAAGCAGAACATGCAAACCTAACTGCTACGCCACTGGGCTGGCCCACCCATTCCTTCTTTTTTGAGCAAAAGTTCATCCCTTCATATCTTAGTTGACAGAACTTTATTGGTCAGAAGGTAAATATTAAAGCCTGGACAATGTTAAAAAAAATAACAACAATAATAAAAATAATAACGAATACAAAAGCAAAAACATGAGGTAGAGGGGAGAAACCAAAAGGAATATAAATGCAATATTTGGCTTTTTCTTCCTTTGTAGTTAGAAGTCACTACATACTAGTTAAATTGGATAAAATTTCAAAAATAACAGTATGAATTATGTAAATTTATAAAGGCCAGAAAAACTAAAAAATTATACATTATCAAAATTTTATATATGCATCTTTTATTATGCCAGGACCATACTGTTTTGATTGCTATAGCTTTGTAATATGGTTTGAAATCAGGAAGTGTGGTGCCTCCAGTTTTGTTCTTCTTTTTCAAGATTGCTTTAACTATTCAGAATCTTTCGTGATTCTATTTGAATTTTAGGATTGTTTTTTCTACTTATGTGAAAAATACCCTTGGAATTTTGATAAGGATTGCATTGAGTCTGCAGATCACTGGGTAGTATGGACATTTAACAATATTAATTCTTCCAGTCCATAAACACAGGATATCTTTACATTTATTTGTCTCTTTAGTTTCTTTCATGGATGTCTTAATGTTTTCAATATGGTGATCTTTCACCTCCTTGGTTAAATTTATTCATAAGTACTTTATTGTACATTCTTTAGGGTTTTCTATATATAAGATCATGTCATCTGTAAACAGACCATTTTACTTCTTTTCCAATTTGGATGCATCCCATTTATTTTTCTTGTCTAATTGTTTTGACTAGGACTCCCAGTACTATGTTGAATAGAAGTGATGAGAATGGACACGCTTGTTTTCTTCCTGATTTTTTTTTTTTTTTTTTTGAGGAAGATTAGCCCTGAGCTAACTACTGCCAGTCCTCCTCTTTTTTTGCTGAGGAAGCCTGGCCCTGAGCAACATCCGTGCCCATCTTCCTCTACTTTATACATGGGATGCCTACTACAGCCTGGCATGCCAAGCGGTGCCATGCCCGCACCCGGGATCGGAACTGTCAAACCCTGGGCCGCCGAGAAGCAGAACGTGCGAACTTAACCGCTGCGCCACTGGGCCGGTCCCCTGTTCTTGATCTTTGAGGAAAACTTTCAGCTTTTGATGGTTGAATGTGATGTTAGCTGTGGGCTTGTAATATATGGCCTATATTATGTTGAGGTACATTCCTTAACATGACATCTTAAGGGAGAAGCCTGAGGATCCAGTGAGGTGTCTCTCTTTCTGTTTGATTTGGAGTCTTTTAATTGTGTCCTATAATTCCCTCACCTAAATGAAGTATTGAATTAAGAAAATACTTCCTGTAATTTTCTTTTCTGTGACAAAGATTTAAAAGACTTGATGGTGACTACAGTTAATAGTACTGTGTGGTGTACTTGAAATTTGCTAAAAGAGTAGAACTTACGTGTTCTCATCACACACAAAAAAGATAACTATGTGAGGTTATGGATATGTTAATTAGTTTGATGGTGGTAATCATTTCACCATGGGTATGTATATCAAAACATCATGTTGTACACCTTAAATACATACAATTTTTATTTTCAATTATACCTCAATAAAGCTAGAAAATGAAAATTTAAAAAGACTTGAGATATTATATTTCAATAAACAAGCTATTGAAGTATTTTTCTACATATAAGGGATAGTACTATTCTTACAATGAGAGGCAAAAAAAATCAGTTTTAAATAAAACTCTAAAGTTGGCAAAGTCTGTCTCCAGTCTTTTGCCTTTCTGATAACTGACAACATTGAGTCTTAGCTTTCCCCTTGACTGTGATAGGAAACTCTGAGTCTCTTAATTCTGTGATGTTAGTCTCTGTGCTTATGGAAGAGTTATTTTGAGGAGGAAGGAATAATGCAATGTTCTTATAATATATATCTCATTGCCTATCATCTACTTTGCCTTCAGATGTTATTTCAAAGCCACCACTTTCAAACTATAAATATACGATAGATGAATTTAATCCATAATGTTTATTAGGATGAATTATTTTACTGCATAGCCATAAATTTTCCTCCTAGTACCTTGGTGATAAATTTGAATAATTTGTGCATTCATTACTATTCAGGTTAAGGGAAAGGGTTGTTTTGGAATGTGGGGATTTCAGGCAGGGCTAGACAACTGCATGTCTTTGAAGGTACTCGTTTGGAAACGAGAGAGCAGAGCCCTTAAAATATTACATAAGGTTACAGAAAAGTAATAGTTGGGAAAATAACATATTTTAAAATTATCTTCTGACTTCTGTGTGTGTATGTCTTTGTGTAAATTCATTAGTATTAAGAAGTACTTGGGTTCCGGCCCAGTGGCCGAGTGGTTAAGTTCCCGCGCTCTGCTTGGGCGGCCCAGGGTTTCGCGGGTTCAGATCCTGGGTGTGAACGTGGCACCACTCATCAAGCCATGCTGAGGCTGCATCCCGCATAGCACAACTAGAGGCACTCACAGCTAGAATATACAACTATGTACTGGGGGGCTTTAGGGAGTAGAAGAAGGAAAAGGAAAAAAAAAGACTTGGTTGCTATTTCTTTGAGATATTGGGAAGAGATTAATATGTATTCATTTTCTTAGCAGCACTTTTAAACTTAATATGACTTTGCTGTTTTAAAAACTTGAGGATGATTTGGTATAATGAAAATTTTTCCAGTTTATTTGATGCAAATTGAAAATATATAACAGCATAAATTTCTTATACTTTTTACTTAATCTTAGGAGTTGTACCTAACAGAATTATTTATAAAACCATAATCAGAGAAATGCAAAATGTCTGGCATAGACATCTGCCACCACGTCGACCTCGGGGTTATCTTGGCAGCTCTGCTGGGAACGGCAGGTGTCTGCATCTTTCTTCAAAACTCCAAGTTGGTCTTTCCATATCTGTAGTTTCTATGAAGATGTCAATCGTCCCACAGAGAGGAGGCTGTTTTTAAATTAAGGTTATAGGAAGAGGAGGGGAGCTTTATAGAGTTTCTAAAACCAGAGTTCAAAGCCCGTAAAAAGTATGTTGATTTTCCCCTATTTCTGGAAAATTAACTATAGATGGTAGGTTGTTTTCACATTGCACAACTAAAGCCTCAAGAGAGTATAGTGATCCTGAATTAAAAATAAATGAATTTACATATTTCATATGCTTTTGGTCATCTACATTTTTCAGTTTTAGAAGTAAAATTGAACATTATTCAAAATTTAGCATGTTTTGTATGTCTTCTGTGGGATATTGCTTATAAAAATCACAGTTTGCATTTTCTTTTCTAGTTTAATACATGCATTCTTTTAAGAAAGCCCATTTTAAATGATCCTTTTCAGAGGATAAAAGCTTTTCAGATTTTTTTCTTGTATGAAAGACATTCAACAGCTTTACCTTATACACATAGCATTTTAATCATGATTGCAAAAGATTCTGCAGGTTTAAAGCTCCTGTTTTTTTTATTGTTATTTTTGTTATATATATAGTTTTTCCTCTTGAATCGTGTGAAATTGCAGAAGGTGAAATATTTAATTTTGACTGTGAATTATTCAGACTGGTTTCTCAAAATTAACATTAGTTCAAATGGCTTAATATTTCCCTTTGGTGATTCTTAGGTTTTCTAATGCGGCTGATAAAGCTACATTTCGTAGCTAGTACAAAGCTTGATGAATTAGCAGCTACAAGCTATTGTGGGAAATAAACTCAGACCTTGCCCATAAATGTCTAATTTTAATCTGATTTTCTAGCATCATATGAGGTACAGCTGCATATAGTTTTATAGGTGTGTGATGATCTTGTCTACTTTTTTGGGGAGATGGGTGCAAGCAAATGAATCCGATTAATCTCCTTAAAATATCCCTGCTCCAAGAAATCCATTATCCTTCCGGAAAATAATGCCTATATTGTCTTTTTTTAATCACAAAATTGTGAAGTGTAGAGGTAATATTCCTCTCAGAAATCAACTATTTTAGTTCTATATTACTTAATTATTCGAGTATCTATAATTGAATATGTCAATAAAATTTGTTTATAAACAATTATGCATTAACACAACATATGATATTTTACCCATTTTACTTAATTTTAAATTTAAATAGTGAGATAACCTCATTATTCAAAATATGAATGGGAGTTTATACATATTGAAAACAAATAATAAAACTAGTAATTAGCCAAAGAAGAAAACATTTATAAAAGAGGTTAATGTAATAGCACCATAGCAACAAAAAATACTATTGTTTTTATTATCATTATTGTGGTAAGGAATAATTTGGAGTTACAAGAGGTCTTAGAGATCAAGTTCAACCTGTTTTTATTATGGATGAACAGACCTGGTTAAATTAATAGCTCCATAAACTGTTAGGGTCAGGGTCACATCACAGCTCAAATGAAACCAAGAATTTCCTTGCTGGTAATTATTTGATGAGGATCATTTGAAAGACCATCCTTAGATGATTGGATGTATGAATTTGCTGTAAACTAATGTGGATGACCTAGAAAAAAATGAACATGACTGGAATTAATTTAGAACACTAATGAATAAACTGTTCACCCTGAAGTGTGTATATGAAAGAGAGAACAAAAGAAAAATTAAGAAATCAATCTAAGAATGCTTTCACATATAAACCCATACACATGATCTCTGAAAGATGACATCTTATTCAACTACTAGTCAAATATCATTTTTGAGCTTTTTGAATACACTTGGACTTTTAAATTACCATATGCTTTCTTGGGCTTCAAGGGACTAGAGGACCTAGTTTTTGCCATCCAGGAGCTCAAAGTCTTCCTGGGAAAAAAGGTGCTTAAATCTCAAATAAAAACTCACAACCTAAGGCATATATGACTGCATAATTCTATGGTCTAGTCTAGGTAATTTGTTCAATAAAAGTTTGAAAATGGTGTTACTTGCTTTGAATGGAGCAATAAGAAAATGTTTAAAATTTAAGTAGCAATGAAATAGCAGGTAATGGGAGAAGAAAGCAATATTGTGAGAAGGATGATATGCATGATGATACAGAGGAGAAATACCTAAGTGATATTGGAACATGGTGTGGTGTGTTTAATAGGCCATTTTTTAAAGCTATTTTGAGATGATATTGTATAGGTTTTTGAATACTGTATCAGTAGCCTTAGAATCACTTCTTCATTTTATTGAAAGGTACTACAACTTTTTTTCAGAAGTGTTATGGTGAATCTGATTTTTAAAATACATTAATCTGATGGTAGTATCTGTATGGAGCTCACTAAAGAAATGAAAGAATACTTTCTGTCTCTGTGAATTTGACTATTTTAAGTACCTCACATGAGTGCAATCATAAACTATTTTTGTGTGTGGGACTGGCTTATTTCACTAAGCATAATGTCTTCAAGTTTCATCCATGTGTCAGGATTTTCTTCCTTTTTAAGGCTGAATAATATTCCATTGTAAGTATATACCACATTTTGTTTATCCATTCATCTGTCGATGGACACTGGGTTGCTTCCTCCTTTTGGCTATTGTAAATAATGCTACTAAGGAAAGGGGAAAGTGCGGAGTTGCTTTTTATCTTTTTTTGAGGAAGATTAGCCCTGAGCTAATATCCACTGCCAATCCTCCTCTTTTTTGCTGAGGAAGACTGGACCTGAGCTAACATCCCTGCCCGTCTTCCTCTACTTTATATGTGGGATGCCTGCCACAGCATGGCTTGACAAGTGGTGCATAGGTCCACACCTGGGATTAGAACCAGCAAACCCCGGGCTAAAGAAGCAGAATGTGCTAACTTAACCACTGTGCCACTGGGCCGGCCCCAGGAGTTGCTTTTTAGTGTGTATGGATTTTCAGTTTTGCAAGACGAAAAGAGTTCTGGAGATGCTTGGGGGTGATGGCTGCACAATAATGTGAATGTCATTAATACCAATGAACTATCTGCTTAAAAATGGAAAAGATGGTAAATGTTATGTTATATATATCTTACCACAATTAAAATTTAAAAAAATAAATAAATAAAATTTAAACAAGAAAAGAAATGCAAGAATAAAGGAGATGCAAATTATCACATTAGCAAAGCCAAGGTGTGAGATCATAAGGACCCAAGCTTTATTAAGCTACACTACTATTCATGCATCCAACCATCCATCTATCCATTGAATACATAATCTCTTGATTTTTGTGTGGCATGCTGGATCAGACAGGACTCACTAGTATAGTGTGTGTGTGTGTTTATGGGTGGTGTGTCGTGAAGAGAGGACAGACATATGATGTGAAGATTATCATATATTGCTCTAAGCAAGTTGATGGAGTTATGTTTTGACATAAAGGCTCATAACTCATCATCATTAGGAAGGATTTTCTAGAAATAGTGCTTGATAAAAAAATCCTGGTTGACAGAAGTATTGGAAGCAGCAGGACTAGTATGTACAAAGTATACTACTGGAGAGTATTACACATTTGCAGAACTAAATATGGTATAATATGGTTGTAATAAAGTGCATATTTGGTGAAACAGTAAGTCATGACATTGGAAACAGCTGCATTCCTTAAAAGCATAATTAACCAATATCTTACTTTGCACACTGTTCTATCAGAAATATAATTACATTATTTTTCTTTTTAATTAGGTCATTTATTTTGTGATTAATGGCTTTAAGAAATGTAATCAGGTCTGTATTTTTAAAAATGCTAAATATAGTAAAAATGATGCATATTTTGTTGAGAATATTCATTCTAGCACTTTGATGGAAGATAATTCTCCATGGGTCTCTAGCATTTTTCTATGTCTTGTGAACAAAGTCACTGTCTTTGTTATAGCCTGTCATCTTGAGGATATTTGTATAGGGAACAGCCTTAGAAGATACAGGGTCTCCCTTGGGATTTAAGCGCGGGCATATTTACTACCCATTCTAAAAGACGCATGTTTTTAAGCTCAGGGTTCCTCTCCTATAATGCAACCCACTGCATGTGCAGATCTCACCTGGCCCCCTTTGCATTTTTCTGTGGGAATTCAGGCTCAAAACAGGCATATGAAAATACTGATATTCTAGACACAGCTATAAGTAAAGAAGTCCTTTGTCTGTCACCCAGGAGTCTTGTGGTTTCTGCGATCATCCATGAAACTGTGGCAGGCTAAATTGTTAGCTGTGAGGAAGGTAAAATCGTAGACTCTACATAGTTCTTGATGGTTTTGGCTATGAGGATGAGATGCTGACAGAGACTATTTCTGGAACGGGGTGTTTGAGGTTTGATTAACAGGATTTGAGGAAAGTCTCTACGGATTGGTAGCAAACATGTTGACATGATTATATGGTAAACTAGGCAATAAATGGGCTTCTACTTCGTTGCTTTTTAATAAGGAGGAATTGGAAAGGCGGTTGCAGATAGAGTACTGGGAAGCAGATATAAAGAGATCTTCCTGAACAGTGCTGGGGTTGTTGCAAACCTCTACTGGGAATGGCGAGAGATTTTCTTGCCAATCATTACAACTTTGGCTGGTTTACTTGGGAGATAAGGGCCCTGCTATCTAATGCTTATTAAGGAAGAAAGGCAGCATTTGATTATTTTATGACTCAATCCTTCTTGCGTAGGTATATTCAGACATGACAGTAAAAGGTCTCAAAGTATTTTTTTAGTGGGTTCTGGAGACTATAAATGTTCTCTGGCTTTCTCAGAGAGATTTCCGAGATAGACTCCCATGGTAAACTGTAGATGAAGTATTGGCTAGTAATCAGGCTCATACTGCCGTAGATTGGCTTTACAATGCTCCTGAAGGTGACCCACTGGAGAATGAGACACTGACCCAAAAAATTCTAGGTACATTCTTGCACTCAGTCTTGCTACCCAAGATAATTCCCCTAGCCTTTCTGATGGTGAGAACTTAAAAGATGCTATGACAATGGGGCAGCAAGTGCTGTGGATTAATGTGTACTCCTTCAAAAATTTGCTGCTGTGAGAGTCAGGCCCAAGTCAGCCAAAGGAAGCAGACTCATGGCCGTTGCAGGCAAGTGATGTGACTATGACTCTTAAAGGGTCATTAATTCTGAAATAGATGGTTTCAATAATGATGATCCTGCCACTCAATATTGGGTTTTGGAAGTTTATTTAGTTGATCCACAAGCCACTGCCACACCACTCAAAGTTGAAAGTAAGCAAGAAGCCTTGGTTAATAGCATGGAGCCTAGACCCAATCTAAGTAGCTTTAAAGAGAAAGACAGTTATGGATGAGACTAAAGTCTCCCTGTTCCCAAGGGGGAACAGGGACCATACTGCTCCATCTGAGTATGCTGAGGAACTGCAAGGAGGAAAGGGACTCCAACTTTTTTTTTTTGAGGAAGATTAGCCCTAAGCTAACTGCTGCCAATCCTCCTCTTTTCACTGAGGACGACTGGCCCTGAGCTAACATCCATGGCCATCTTCCTCTACTTTATATGGGGGACGCCTGCCACAGCATGGTGTGCCAAGCAGTGCCATGTCTGCATGGGAATCCAACTGGTGAACCCCGGGCCGCTGAAGCGGAACGTGCGCACTTAACCACTGTGCCACCGGGCTGGCCCCTGGACTCCAACTTTTATGGTTCTGTTAGATACAGACATTCAAGTCACCTTCCTCCTCAGGGCCATATGGGGAAGAGGCATCAAAATTCAGCTGATGGGGGACCGGCCTGGTGGCACAGTGCTTAAGTTCCCACATTCCACTTCAGCGGCCCAGGGTTCGCTGGTTCGAATCCCGGGTGTGGACATGGCACCGCTTGTCAAGCCATGCTGTGGCAGGAGTCCCACATATAAAGTACAGGAAGATGGGCACAGATGTTAGCTCAGGGCCAGTCTTCCTCAGCAAAAAGAGGAGGATTGGCAGATGTTAGCTCAGGGCTGATCATCTTCTTCAAAAAAAAATTCGACTGATGGGATTTGGGCAAGCTTCTCAGAGGAGCAAGGGAGCTACAGTGACCTTGTGGATGAGGCCCTCCGGGAAAATTCAGTGTTCTGTTTCTGTTGCTGTCACTTCTGAATATATAGTGTAAAATTGATCTGTTATATGCTTGTACTTCCCTGTCCCAAAAGGGCCAGGGAAAAGTCTCCTGGTAGGAATAGCACATGTAGAGAAGTGGCAGCCCTTTGGGGCCCAACTACCTAATTACTCCTTTAAGCTACAATCTGTGTTACTGATGATTTTGCCAATTAGCAGATCTGGCACAGGGAGGCAGCCTCCACCTGATGGGTGCTCCTTAGGCTTTTAGGCTTGTTACCTCCTCATAGGGCTACCAGGTTCTCCTTGTCCTCCTTTTGAAAAGCAGCTGTTAGGTGCTGCTGAGCTCTTGCCAAAACCCTTGTCATTCTTTGGCCTCATATTCCCATTTTTCGGTAGATGACCTCAATGACTAATTAAATGGGAAGAGCCCAACAAGCCTTGCTTGTCAAATGGAAATGGTATACTCAAGAATGCAACTGGCTGTGCTCCAGGGGCATCTCAGCTTTAAATAAAAAAAGTAGCAGTTAACCTTTGGCGGAAAATATTCTGCTCTACTCTACTGCCTGTTGCAAATCTGCTAACTTAATAAGGCCTTTGATTTTGGGGTTTCTTATAAATGCCTGGGCCTGAATCGCTGATGATTAGGCTTAATTGAAACCCAGTAATATCTGCTGGGCTGCTGAAGTGGTAGAAACCCTGCACTGGCTACGCAGAACCAAAATGCTTATGGTCATTCTTTGCAGTTGGCAGAACTCAAGTCTGTTGTCATAGCTCTAACCAATATCCCTTTGATGAACTTTGTTAGATTTTACTGACCCTTGGCAGTTGCAAGTGGTCTGTTTAATCTGTCATTTGGAAAACTAGAGACTGGCAAATTAAAGATACCCTTCTTGGGGCCATGAAGAGTAGAAATAAATTGCAGTAACAATTGTTAATCTCCCAAATAAATTGCAGCTATGGAAAAGAGTTGGATATTGTTAAGATATGATGTTCTCCGTGAATCTCTCATACTTCTGTATCTCTTGCAAACAGAGGCACTCATTGCCTTTGTGCCAGAATATTTTTTCAAGGATGTTTGATAGTGGACAGACTTGGAAGATAGAGATAGCGTCTTATTCCGAAGCAGATGGCAGGTCTGCTTACTCCCATTATCAAAGATTTGCATTCTGCCTATGCCTCCCAAGCAGGATTAGTCCTGTGTAATACATCCCGGGGCACGTACACATGTATCGCTTGGCTCTCTTAGTGTTGGACTTGTGGGAACTGGCTCTTAGGAAATCATCACAAAAAAATGCTGACACTCTGGCTATTGCTATTGGTGTGAGTTATAAAGTTCTTTGTTTCTGTCCTAAAAGTCTTATGCCTTCTTTTAGCAAACATAAAACTGGAGTAGGCAAAAGTTAGCTTGCAGTTAATGCAAAATCTTAGACATTTCACACACACTTCCTCATGGACATATTATGTTTGAAGTTATAAAATAATATTAATATGTTGATGAAGCTAATTTTCAGAGAAGGATTATATCCCACCAACATTTATGATTAGGTAATAAAATCTCATTTTTACTGAAATTTAGCCCCATATAATACTTTGCTATCCAAAATCTGAACATGTGCTAAGCTATCAGTCAACACTGTACAGCACTGGTATAATTAGATAAAAGTGCTAGATAAGTTGTGTGTAATAGGTGGCAGAATCCTAAATAATTCTAATGGAAATGGATTACCTCAGCAACATAAAAATAAAAAAAGCCATGGGTTTCAATGAAAATAGCAGCACATCAAAAACTGTTAATTTATTGAAAAAATAACCTGTGAGAGGTGGAATTACCAAATAATCAGAAAATACATGAGGTAAATATTGCTAAAATTTAAATAATAGTACTTACATTAACAAACTTGTGATTATCATGTTCCACTAAGGTGTAGGAAACCCAATGTAACTCACTGTAACATTTCCTAATAGATGCATAGTAACTGAGATGAACATTTTTATAGAGATTATCAAAATGTAATTGAAAATAGACAATAATTAGAGAAGTTAACTGGATGAAAAATTTCTATGGAAAATATTCATAGTAAAATTTTTAAAAGCTCTAAACTTTTTTTCATGTAGAGTATATAATAGAAATAGTATTTTTTCTGTCACTAATTTCTCCTTGTATTTAGCTCTTATTTCTTCCCTATCAATAAATTATCTTATGCATTCATTCATTTACTCATTCCTTCATTTGGCAAGTATTTATTAAACATCTGTTATTCATTGAGCAACACTGTTCAGGTAGGTATGGCATTGTTCAGAATTTAATAATTTTAGGTTTCTAGAAAATCCTAGGTCTGCAGGCACTGAGCAGACCTCTACCTGCAGTAAACAGTACTGGGATGGGCCAGCCCTTTTTAGCTCTGACAGAACTAAAATGCATTGCCTGACTTGATAACTTGAATGACTAATAAGTAGTATTTGCAAAATAGTTTTCTTTCAGAATTTTATCCTAACAACAATGTGAGCTAGGTAAGCAGGACTGATTATTTCCATTTTACAGAAAGAGAACATAAGTCTTTAAGAGGAAGTAATCCAAAGTTAGGTTGCACAGTCAAAATCAGAATTTTGCAAAAAATTGTGTGCCTTCTCATTATACTCTACATACATTTGGCAGAGGATATCGTGGGTTAAAAGGTTTCTAATTCCAATATGGAGTTAATCTTTATATCCTTAGTAGCTTTTGAAAATAACGATTCAAGACTGGATCTGACTGAAACAGCATTGAGGCCATGAGCTCATTTAATTCTCAACTCTGTGATATCCCAAATATACCTAAGATAATGTATCTTGATTAGTATTGGAAAGTAAATCAAGATATATTTTACTATGGTAAATTTGGACCTGCTTTCAGACATAGTTGTCTAAGTTACTGTTATTACCAGAATAATGCATCATAAATTTGCAGAACATATTTGATTGTAATGCAATAGAGACATGAATTCTTGTGCCAATGAACTTATATTCTTAAAGTCTCTCTACAAGGAAGAGTAATATATCCTATAAGTTAAATATATAGCAACTCAGTTCTTGCCACATGTCTCAGTGTTTATGGACGACATTTAAAGTGTGCAAAGTAAAAAACAAAAGTTCAATCCATAAGATTTGAACCACGTTATAAAATCCCCTTAAAGAAGTTGTACACAAAGTATATTGCCAATACGACAGTCAATATCAATGATTAAAAAAAGTAATAGAGACCTGCTAAAAGATAGGAACACTATTTAAAGTCTATTGTAAGGAACAATTATTAGGAGATTACAGAACTTAAAGATGAAGTTTGAAGAATAGGAAGCATATGAAGGAGGAGTAAAAACAGAATGAGAATTTATTAGTGAGGATAGACTGAGCTATGCAGTGCTAAGAAATAAACCGTGAAAAATCTTAATGGCTTAAACACAACACAAATTTATTTCTTGCTCACACAAAATTCGGTGTGGATCTGGCAGCTCTCCAGAGCAGCTCTCCTTCATGTTATGACTCAGAGATTTTCTGCATTTAGTGCTCCTGTCATCTTAATGTATGGGTTTCTGGGTTATCTGGGCAGAGGGAAATAGTGTGGGAGGTTTATACAGGATGGTTTTAAGGTCAAAACCTAGTCACATGGCTCGAATGTAATTCCGAGGGAGTCTGTGATATGTAGATTAATGTCCATCTCTAAGGAAAAGCTGAGGATCTGGAGTTAGGAAACAAGAAGAATCCCTCCTCCGAGTCAGATAACCAGGGGAAGCACGCTTGCAGGAGCTCGTTAAGTTTGTTGGATATCAGTGGTTGAAATGCTTTCCCACATGATTAATGGTAATGTAGAAGATAAAACATTTTGAATATAGGGGAAGGGGAAAAAGCGGTCTATCACAGAGGAGCTGTTTGCTTCACACACTGAGGAGGACTGATGATAATAGTGAAGATTGTGTGATGGAAAACTTTGAAATAAGGAAATGACAGTTTAACTTTCTACAGAAATTGGGATGCGTGTAAGAATGAGAGCTATTCTCAGAATTGTAATAAAAGCACTGGTAGTTGTGATAAGCATTCTGGATGTCTCAGAAAGTAGTTAACAAAAAAGAAGTGATATTTCACAGGGCAAATGGATGATGAAGCTGAAGAGAGAAAATGATAAAAATGAATTCCTCTCCTCTGATAAAAATAAGTATAAATTAAATAAATCTCCAGGTACTAATTTTGATAAATTTTAAAAAGTAGTATTATATTACTCAATCATTAAGTCATTAATAATCTTTATGTCCAAGGCACTTTATATGTTATTAGTATGTCTTCATATAGATGTATATTAATTTTTGAATGTTTGCCTATTTATTATATGTGGAAAGATACAACATTTAACCTCAATTCAAATTGCTTTTGCCACCCAGAGTACATTTAAATTTTTTGATTTTCATAAATATTCAAATTAATTATTTCACTATTTTATTTTGCAGTCTCTTTTGAAACCTGCTTTTCTTAAATTTTCTAAAAATATTTCAACTAATTTCAAGTTTCCGTTACCTGGATCTACCCATGTGAGGAAAAGCTGTCATTCTCCATGCCTTTGAAACTTTGACAACCATTCCCAATTTCCTTCATTTTCTGGGTGAGAATTAGAGTCTCATTTATGATAATGTGACCCTCTGAGGACCAGAAATCTAATAAATAGCCAATTCATTCAAGAAGTTCGAGATTTTGTGCCTTGCTCCATGCTCCCAAAGAGTTTATAGTGCAACAGGGGCAACAAATGTTCAAGAGCTAATGGCAGTGCAGTGCAAAGGGCTAACACACAAGTAAGCACAACTGATGTGACAGCACAAAGGACGGCACCCAACCCAGACCAGGGAGTCGGACTCTGATGGCAGCCCGGACTGTTGGCCAACCCAGAGTCAAAGTCTTCAAAGGATGCTGCAGGAGCAGAGGAACTAACAATGGTAAGACATGTGCCTCCTATGGGCAAGGATTATTATAGGAGGATGGAGTAGTTGTGGCTTGAAAGCAAGTCTGGGAAACCAGTCTTATCCAGCCACCACTATACACTGTGTGGTACGTAATATGCGAGATAATTAGGCCAGAAGGAAATGACCGGTAGGACTTCATTTGAACATCCTGAGTCACTTTAGGTTATTCATTTTAAGATAAAAAATACTTTTTATGTCATAATTCTCTAAGACTTTCTTCAAATTTATGAAACAAATTTGAAAAGTCTGAGCCTTTTAGAAACAATGGTACATTTTATAGGAAAATGATGAAAACAATAGCTTCATAAAAAACGCAAAGGCTTATTTCATATTTATATTACATTTTGTATAGGCGTGTATAGTTATAAAATGAAAACAAATTAAGATGTAACTGTATTGAGTTTTTTTAAAATACTTTCACCCCAAAGAATATCATGGTGTATACGGAATTAATAACAGCCACTTTATTTCACATATGTAATGATCTTGTTGCTATGAAGGAAAAAAAAGGAAAAGGAAAATGCAATTAATGAATGCATTTTAGGATAATTTTCATAAAAATACATCTTATTTTGTAATCATGAGAATGAAAAGAAAATGAGTGCCCGAGGAAAAAAAAGTTTATAGTAATACTGTATTGTAAAGCAACCATTAATTTAATTTAAAAATTTAATTGATGTTTCTCTACACTTATTTTCCTTTAATTCTAATCATTAGATATCTTCTGTCATTATATTATAAGTTCCATTAATTTATGCATTTATGAAATTTAATTGATTGGTTTGTATTGATCAGTTTTGAATACCGAAATGGATTTTTGTTAATTATAAAGCACTTCATTTACTTAGAAATCTTGATAGTCCAGTTATATGTAGTAAAAACTGATGTGAATGGTTGGGCAGGATAAAATATTCCAATTTTGTCTTTAATTTTGCAAGTGATTTAGATAAAAGAAAAATATTTGTCTAAATTTTATATTGATCTAACCAGAGGGATAAATTTATTTGAAAATTTTTATATCAAATAAAAAATTTAGCCAAACAAAGAAGCACATAGATATGGAGAACAAATTGATGGTTACTAGAGTCGTAGGGGTCTGGGGAGGGTGAAAGGGGTAAAGGGGCAGCTGTGTGTGGTGACAGAGGACAACTAGATGTTTGGTGGTCAACACGATGCAGTCTATACAGAAACTGAAATATTTGTATAATGTTATAAACCAATATGACTTCAATTTTTAAAAAAGCCAAAAAGTGGAAACAACTCAAATGTTCATCAACTAACTAATGGATAAATAAGACGTGGTATATTTTTAGAAAGGATTATTGTTGAGCAATGAAAAAGAATGAAGTGCTGGTACATGCCACAACATAAATGAACCTTGAAAATATGCAAAGTGAAAGAAACCAGTCACAAAGGACTACATATTTATGATTCCATTTATATGAAATGTCCAGAATAGGGAATTCTATAGAGTCAGAAAGTAAATTAATGATTGCCTAAGATTTGAAGTGGGTAAAGGGGGCTGTTGGGGGAAGGGGGCTGGCTAAGAAGTGCAAGATTTCTTTTGGGGATAATGAAAGTGTAACACTGATTCTGTTGATGGAAGCACAACTTTGTGAATATACTAAAAGCCACTGAGTTGTACAATTTCAATGGATAAATTGTATGTATATAAATTATATCTTAATAAAGCTATTAAAAAATAAGTTAATGAACATGCCAAACTAAAGAATTGAACCAATTCTGTTCTGGCTTGGCTCTCTGTCTACTACAATTATTTTTTCTGATTTGCACCCTAATGATATTTTCTTATTCTCTACATTTTAAATGAAATTAATATTCACATGTATTTGATATTTATCAATATATTTATTTTGTGATTGTGTGTTTTTACTATAGAGTATATTTAATATTGTGTGTTTTAAACTAATTTTTCAAAGAATGAGAAATAGGAATATATAGCTTTATAGATTGCTATAGGTATTTAAGTACTAAAGAAATTCCTCTTGATAATAAAGCACTTCTAAATTAGTTATGTCTATATATATATATATATATATTTATATATATATATATATATATATATATATGAATTCTTTTAAAGATTGGCACCTGAGCTAACAACTGTTGCCAATCTTTTTTTTTTTTCTTCTCCCCAATATATAGCTGTATATTCTAGTTGTGAGTGCTTCTGGTTGTGCTATGTGGGATGCTGCCTCACTGTGACCTGACAGAGGGGTGCCACGTCTGTGCCCGGGATCTGAACCAGTGAAACCCTGGGCCGCCAAAGTGGAGCGCAAACTTTACACAGCCGCAGGGCCGGCCCCTATGTCCGTATATTAATATTACTGAAATGTTTGTCCTATTTTTTCTTGGATGATGCAATACTGTTTTTATTTTAGCCATTAAAATACAATTCTTTCCACTACATAAGGAATATAAATTCAGTCTTTCAAATAGATAGGAAATTCTAATTTTATAAGGAAAAGAAAAGTACTCTGCCATTGTTTATGGTGTGGTTCTTCTGTCGGTGAGGTTGGATGTCTTTGTACCTTAATACAAAGTACGTTAATGTGAAAATGATTCAGTAAGTAGAATTATATTGCTTCTCAACATAACTCCGATATGATACTTCTGACAAATGAAATATAAAAATTATTTAAATAACTGTAAATTTATCCTTGTCAGAAAATGCTCTAATTTATGTATTGTACTGTTCTATTCAACAAGTTCAAGCTTCAAGACAGAGTGTTAGTGGCCCACTACCTGAAAGTTGCACATATAGGAGGTTCTCACTAAATAATTATTGATTGAATTAAATTATTAATATATTCAGGACTGTGCTGAGTGTTGTAAGAACTGCAAAGGGAGAATAACACCACACTTACTTTCAAAATGATGTAAATAAGAATGATATCATAAACCACATGGGAAGAAATTAATGTTAGTAATTCATGTGGTTAAGAGAAATTAATGTTGATGTGAAGGCGAGGGAGTCTTCATAACAGGAATGGGAGTGTAAATAAAAGAGTGAAATTTAGTTCAGTTTGCAACTGTGAAAAAGTAACAAAATGTCAAGCAAAATTTGAAAGCCTGACATTTTTTAACATTGTCGAACAGTATAGTGAAGGATCAGTTGTATGTGAAAGGAATTACAGATGAGGAAAATAGATTATCAGGGATCATTTGCCCTCATTTTCCAGAGAAATGAATTGTGGCTCACAGAGGTTAGTTAACTTGTTTGAGATTCCATAGAAAACAGCAAAAATGGAAGCGTACCTATTTGGGAAGTTTTAAGGAAACCAGTCTAGATCTGTTTTTCAAAACTATACATGCTCACTTATGTCCAAACATCTAATAAAATGCTAGTAGCCTTTTCAAAAAGAAACATAGTATATGAAAGGATTACCGTCAATATCTCCAGAGACCACACACACACACACACACACACACACACACACACACACGACACGTGAAGGGAAGCTTAGTGGAAAAACTGTTATTCTTCAGGTGAACATATGTTTAAATCTTGGTTCTGCCACTTTTTGTGTCATAGTCTTAGGCAAGGTATTTAATTTTTCTAACCCTCAAGTTTTTCATCCGTAAAACAATGCATGATTTTCTGGCTGTTAGGATCCATTAGAAAATGTTTTCTTATGTTGCGTTCTTGGCAGAGTGGGTGGGATGGTTTTCCTAAAATGTGTATTTAAGCATGTCACTGTCCAGTGATTTCTAAATTCCTTACCTGCCTGAAAGGTATTATCAAATGACCTAGATACTGCATGCTGTCTAGTCTCCTCTTGTACCCCTCTCACCTCACCTCCGTGCTCCAACCCTTCTAGCCTTCTGTCTGTCCTGCTAGCATACCAAGCTCACAGCCCTTCTAGGTGATTTGCATGTACTGTTTCCTCTGTTGGGAATGTTTTTCCTTCTGATTTTCGTATGGCTGCTTATCTTCATGACTCAGCCCAAATGACACCTTTAGAAAGGCCTTCTCTGCCCACTTCGTGTTAAGTAGCTGCTTCCTACAACCAGTAAATGTTGTATTAATCTTTCTTTCGCTGGAGGAAGATTGTCCCTGAGCTAACATCTGTTGCCAGTTTTCCTCTTTTTACATGAGGAAGATTGTCCCTGAGCTAACGTTTGTGCCGGTCTTCCTCTATTTTGTATGTTGGATGCCGCCACAGCATGGCTTGTTGAGCGGTGTGTAGGTCTGTTACGGGGATCCAAACCTGTGAACCCTGGGCTGCTGAAGCAGAACCTGCAAACTTAACCACTATGCTACCGAGCTGGCCCCTATTAATCTTTTTTAAAAATAGTATTTATCAGTAGCTGAAGTTATCTTTGTTCATTTGTTTGTATATTTATTCTCTAGATTAGGAAACTTTTCTCTCTTGTTCATTATTTAGAATTTAGTACTGTTTCTGGACATTGCTAAGCCTTCAATAAATATTGTTGAATGAGGGAATAAATTAATTTTTGTTACCAGAATTGAGTCCAATATGGAAAATTTGGGGAAAAGATGTGGAAAATAATCAATAAGTTTTTAACCCAGACCCTATGTCCAACATTTTGGTATATGTTATCTTAGTGAATTACTTGTTTATGTAACATTAAAAAATAAACATTGATTTTAAAAAAACCTCATAATGATACTTCGCACCTGCAGATATGGCTCTGGAATCTGACAAAGTAGAGAAAAAGTCATATGACATACTTTGTTTTTGTATTTAGACTTAAATAATCTAAGACTAAATTAGATCATGAGCCATGCACTGTCCATGGAAACGTAATGTTTATGTGTTGAGGAATTGGCTCTTACCCAAAAGAAGTTTGGCCTTTGCTCTCGGTTTCTGAGAGGTAATCTATTTCATACCTGACAGGAGTGTCTTTGTTTAGAGTGGGGAGCTGCCCACACTGGATATTAGGGTGGGGCTGGACACACCTGACAAACTTAGGTTGGGGCTGGCCATGCCAGAAAGACTAACCATATAATCTAGGGTGGAAGCTTTAAGTCATTTGATATTAGACAGTCTGGAGGCTGAGATCAGCATGTAGGTAGTCAATCAATCAATTAATCATACTTATGTCATGAAGTCCCAATACAAACTCTGAACACTGAAGCTTGAGTGAGCTGCTCTTGTTGGCAATGCTCTGTGTATATTGTCACATAGCAATGCTGGGAGGGTAATATGGGAAGCTTTGGTTTGGAACCCTCCTAGACTCTACTCTGTGCATCTCTTTCTGTGCCTGATTTGTGACCTGTACCCTTTTCCTGTAGTAAGGCATAACTATGAGTATAGCTTTCAGTGACTTCTGTCAGTCTTCCAGTGAATTATTGTACTTGAGGGTGTTTTTGTGAACACTCCAAACTTGCTGTTGGTGTCAGATGTAAGACCAGTTTTGGGTACTGTGCTCTTAGACTTTGCAGTTTCGGTAACTCTGTGGACACCATCATGGGAAAGAGGCTCATAGTTGTCTTATAGATTTTAACATTGTAGATCTGGATGGAATTAAGACAATAACTATTCTAATATTTCATTTCATGGAAGGATAGCAGGGAGGTTATGATTTGCTTCAGTTCACAAAGCTGGTTTGGTAATTGGGTCAGGGTTAGAAATCAGGTTTATCCGTCCAAGTCTTTTGGGTTTCCCACTATACTGTATTATTTAACACAAGGTTGACATGATAAGTATCATTGGATATAAGGGATTCCTATTTTAGAAATAAAATTATGGCAAGTTTTTTTGTGTGTGAGGAAGATTTGCCCTAAGCTAACATCTGCTGCCAGTCTTCCTCTTTTTTTGCTTGAGGAAGATTCGCCGTGAGCTAACATGTGTGCCAATCTTCCTCTATTTTGTATGTGGGATGCCTCCATAGCATGGCTGATGAGTGGAGTAGGTCCATGCCTGGGATCCAAACCTGCAAACCCAGGCTGCTGAAATGGGGCGTGTGGAACTTTAACTGTTCAGTCACGGGGCCGGCCCCCAACAATTTTTAATTTATAAATTAGTAAAATATTAATCAATTTCATAGTATCTTATATAGAGAGATAAACCTAGAATAAAACCTAAGGCTTAATTATAAGAAGACTATCTAAGCCTCACAATACCAAGTTTTCACTAGAGTAGCTATCTTCATCTGGAAGGTACCAATTTTGCTTTCTGATTAACTTTATGGTCACTAAACAAGCTTACATATTGAGTTTTCTTTCGCAAATTCCAGTGCAGCATACATTGAAATAGTAAAGTGTTGGGAGACTCTTATAACCTTCAGAATCATATACACAGATAATGGTGAAAAATAAGCATTTCCAGTGAGACTAAAATGCCAGCTTTGAACAAAAAAGCACACTTTCGAAATTCTAAGATAACTAAATTAGTGTAGGTCTAACAGTTAAGAGTCCTTAAAGATTTCTCTGTATTACCTGTGCGTGCTTCCTCCAGGTAATGTATTTTTCTCAAAACATCTAATAGTTTTGAAAAAGTGGTGTTCTGAAAAGGACACTGCTGTTCCTTATCAAAATAGTTTGGCAATAAGATGCCTCATTTCCAGATAATTAAGTGAGATATTATTATAATATGATAACATATTATTAGGTAAATGAGATATTATTTGCCATATACCATAATGATACAGCATTAAAGATTCTGAAGGCACAAGAACTCTCTCCTCAGATGCAGTATAAAGAGTGAGAAGGTCATATGTTTTCCGGACGTCTCCAGTAGGGAGTACAATGAATCGTCTGTACTATTCGGTAGGCAGATACACTCTGCTTAGTGTGAGTACAGTTGGTGGTCTTATGTTCCACGAGAACCAGCACTTATGGCACATAAAGGGAATTTTTTAGAGAAAGGCTTTTAAACTTTCCTATCATTAACAAGAAGTATTTTTTAGCACCTGTTGTAAGTAGTGTTATAAAAAATGCCTGTGGGATAATAAAGTCAAATATGTCACCTTGTATTTGCTCTTTAAGCATTTGGAGCAAGGGGATAGATTCAGTGTGATGAAAGAAATACAAATGATATTTTCATAAAACAACCAATAAATACGATTGTTTCTAATAATAAGTTTTCAGGAAGCAATTTTGGAAAGGTAGGTAGAAATCATGTTGTGGGGTTTTGAATGACAAGGGAGTTAGTATTTATTCTGTAGACACATACCAGTAACATCTTTTCATGTGTTAGGCAGTGAGGGAATATATACACATGAATACTTGAATGAGAATAATCCCAGAGTAGTGTGTAGAAAGAATTATAAGTGGAAGTTAAAGAATTGGAATGGTTCTTGGCAAAAAGTTGACAGGAATGCCAATTAGGAGATAATGAAGTACACTTCATAACTGTGGAATGCCCAATTCCCCTAGTACACAAAGAAGAATGAACGCTAGAAATAATGATCTCTCTCTAGTTTTTTAAACACTAGGATTCTAAATATTTTGGTTATTACAGCAGTCTTTTCCACATTACCATGTTCGTCTCTAGCCAATTACACATGATAGAATTGTGGTATTTTATTGAACAGATTTTGCTTCCACTGGAGTTAAGACTATTTGATGAAGATTATTTCTTCGTACTGCTTTATTGTTGACAGTGACGCAAGCTGATGCAGTCAGATTTAGAATCAAGGAGATGGCATTTGTGATTTTGGTTCTACTTTGTCTTGAAAATAGAACCCCTAAAGATATCATTTTTTTCTTCTCCATATTTTAAATGATGACAAGAAGAAACATGCATTTTTAAATAGCACTCACTAAATTTTAATTTTGAGTTATGAAGTTTGCTAATTATGTAATATATTTACACTCTCTAATTTTCTATTTTTATTGCTTTATAATAAAAATTAACTTTTAATTTATCCCCTTACATAGATTAAAATGAAAATTTCAAAGTTTAATTCTAAATTTTATGTGAATTCAGATGTTGATTTAAAACCCATTTAAAATCTATGGTTATATAATCCATGTAAGTGTCAACTTTTCTTAAAAATTGAAATATTATAGCATGACATTTGTTTTAGTATTTTAGTACTGTGCTACTTGCAATAGCTTGTACAATCATTTACCTTTTGTTAGTATAAAGGGAAGAATTAGCAACTCTGGGTGTAGCTTTAAGAATCTCATTTTGCTAAATATTTCATATTTAAATAAAAAAATACACAATAGTCAAGACAAAATATTGTCCTCTGTACATATATATAATGGCAAAATATTATTTTAAGGAATAACATAAGATTGCCATTTATATTTGCAAAATGTATGTTTTTGGACTTGTAGTTGGAAGCCTTATGAGTAAGAGCTGATAGAATTAAGATAAATTTTTGAAAAATATTTATTGAAAATATATTTTGAGCTACACAAATTCATAAGGTAAATCAGTACCTAGCAAAGAGCAAGCTGTGTTTGGAAATCCTTTATGGCCGCAGCGTTGAGGGGTGAAGGTAAATCTCCATAATGATTGAGTATGTTTTCTTTCTTTTTGTTTGTAAGATTGGCACCTGAGCTAACAACTCTTGCCAATCTTTTTTTTTTTTTTTTTTTCCCCAAATCCCCCTCGGTACACAGTTGTATATCCTAGTTGCAGGTCCTTCTAGTTGTGTAAGTATGCTTTCTTTACCCAATCAGGAAATCAAAACCAAATAACTATTCTCAGAGCAGTCATTATAAAATACTGTCATGTTAATTTCTCTTTCCAAAAAGTAACAACGAAATCATATCCTTAAAAATATATACGTGAATTGATGTATTCTCTACTCCACTACATAGATAGGTCTGCATGCTCAACGCTTATCAAGTTGTGTGTATCCAGGCTTCTTCTGTGCCTTGTCACTTTTACATCTTTCACTTTTTACAGTTCAGGTAATTTATCTTTCTGGAGTAATATGAATTATTTAAAGATACTTACCAAATTAGTTGATTTTATCGTTTTTCCCGAGTAAAAAGCCAATGGAATTAATTGTAAGGCAGCTCTCTGAATGTATTTTCAGACCCACACAGGGAAGTGTGACCGAAGGTCTTCTACAACAGCTACAATGTACATTTTCCATAATAAAATATTTTCTTTTTAGTCATCTATGGAACTCCTGTGATTAGAGTAGTGGAGAATGAAATGTATGTCGCAGCATCACCTGATCATAATGTGGACTGACTCGAAGGAGAATGGAGACCAGATTGACTATCACTGATTGATTTGAATAATTCTCTCCCCACTTTTACACTAAATAATGATCAGAGCAGTTCTTCTGTGTTATTAAATATTACATAGACAATATTGAAGTCCAGACCAGGATGCCATATCTTGCTTTTTAGATATTTTGAGTCTGTGTGGAAAGTCCTTTGACTAAATTATAACAGTATAAGGATACAATTAATAACATCTTTATAATACCACAATTAAAGAATATTTTAATAATTTAACCTCCTTTTATGAAATTCTTTTTTTAAGCAATACTTCCTTGTGTTGTGACATGTCTCAGCTTCCTTTATTTTTAGCAGGATCATAATTATTATCTTTATTTCAGTAAAGAGACAGGGCTAGAGGGTTATTTTAGAATAGGTCTTATAGAATGGTTACACGTTAATAGAGTGATCAGAGTTTGTTTTTCAACTTAGTAGCTTCAGAAATTCAGTTTCATTATTTCCACCCACGACAACCAGGCTCTAGAGAATTGATTCACCCTAACCAAACACAAAAGACTGATTTATAAATGATGATACCTGTTATATTTATGTATAAGAGAGATTGGCATTTCTTTGCTAGAATGAATTGTCTGTGAGGCCAATGTGGGAAGAAAACATACCTGTTATGTTCATCGCTATATCCCTAGAGGTTAGAAAACTAATTTTTGAATTACCGCATTAATAATTATTTAGTTTAGTCTGAATGAGTTAAAGTCATTTGGAAGATTACATGAGTAATCACTATTGTTGACAGGTTTTTAAATGTCTGCTTAGAGAGTACTTAGTAATAATTGTGCTTGATGTAATATCCAATTTATTAATCTTATGAATTTAGTAATTAGTATTTCTTTACAATTAATCAACTATTCTCAAAACATTTACATAAATCTTACATACCAATAAAATGGAATGTGTATTAAATTAAATTTTCCATGGACTTTAAACATGGGTTTAAATTTTATTTAATCAAATTCTCCCCAGTGTTTGATTATAATACCCAGTCTAACATATCAATTTATCTTAAATGCTTTAGCCACTTTTAAAGAAGAAAATTATACATATTACAGTGAGTCCAAAGCAAATCACTATGCGTACCCTAAAACTTGGTACGAATGTGCTCAGAGTATAGATTTACATTTCTTTCTGTCTTTTTCCTCCCTACACTTTGCTGATGTAGAAATTTTCATATTTTCCCTGGGACTTCAGAAATATGAGTCTATTTTTGCATTTTCCTGGGATTTTGTAACCACACTAGGCTTAAAATAAAAAGAAGATTGTTCCTTAAATTTGCACATTCTGGGTTGTTGACTAGTAATTTTTGTCTAGTCATTGGAATTTGCTGTACATTCAGAGATGATTCAAACTCAAGATACTGGCTATGAGGTTGGACTTTACTTGTATGCACTTATGCCTTTATTTATTTGCTTATTTATTTTTTTAAGTTCAAACCTAACTTTTAATTTTGTGCAATACTGATGTCTCCTCCAAAGTGATTTGCTTTTTACATCCCAATTGCTTGTGTTACGTAATTTTCCTGTTATTATGATATATACCCTGATATATTAACGTGATTAAAAACTCATGGACTTTCATTATTATATCTTTGTTATCTAGGACTTTCTGGGTTTTTATCTACAAGGAGATGAGAGACTATTTCTGTTTAGTTACCACTTCTAGATATTCCATTAATTTATCAAATGTGCCCTCTTATACTGGATGCAATCATTAGTGTGAATTCACTGCTGGACTCCTCTTCCCCTTGGTCGCCACGTGTGGCTGTCAGCACGGGGCAGTCCTTTCTATTCCTGCTACAGAACTACTTTTGATTCTCCTACTTGACTTAGAAGTCTTTCCTTACACACATGGAAAGAAATACGTCTTCATACTACAAACATATTTGTAATTAGAAAAACAAAATACCCATATGTTAGCTATTTATTAAAAACAATAGAAATGAAAGATATTCCACCCTTTTGTGTTTTTTTGTGTGTATATCATTAGTGCCTATTTACATCCTTCACATTAACTTTTCTGAGTATTGTGAACTGTTTGCCTTCAACAGACTCAAATTGTTTCATTTAGCCATAAAGATTATTGGTTTTTTGATGTTCATAATGTCAGAGATTATCCAGGGAGAAGCAGTTTAGTTTGCTTTCTTTAGTCTTTCAAAACTGCCTCTGACGTTTTTTTTATTTTAGGTGAATCCTGTTTTATGGCAACAAAGGGATGTTCCAGAAATAGCCTGTGTTTTTTTTTTTCTTTTTTTCTCTTTTTCCCTTTCCCCAATAACTAAGGAGCCCTGGTTCTTTTTTGTTGGTGGATATTTGGCACTGACTATCTGGATTGGCCATAAGTGCTGGCTGAGGGCAAAAGTATGGTTGCTGCCATTGGCCTCTTTTTTTTTTTTTTTTAAAGATTTTATTTTTCTCCCCAAAGCCCCCCGGTACATAGTTGTATATTTCGTTGTGGGTCCTTCTAGTTGTGGCATGTGGGACGCTGCCTCAGCGTGGTCTGACGAGCAGTGCCATGTCTGCGCCCAGGATTCGAACCAACGAAACACTGGGCCACCTGCAGCGGAGCGCGCGAACTTAACCACTCGGCCACGGGGCCAGCCCCTGCCATTGGTCTCTTTTAAGGAGAGATCTGGAAAAAATATTTCTTTTAAGGTTTATGAGTTCATATTGCTTTTTTTTCTGTAACATATCATGTTGCTGCATCTACTCTCCTTTTATTATGACATTTCACCAGCTTCAGAGAATCTATACTACACTAACAAGAAAGTTGCTTTGTAAGCAAGATATCAAAGCAAGGCAATTTAAAATCGGTAGATTAAAGAACAACTCATCCAGACCAGCGGTAAATGAACGCCCGTTAGCCCAAATGTCAAGGATCACCTGCAAAATGAGAATGAAATGAGAACATTGTAGTGAGTTTTCCAAATTTCATTTGTTTACTTTGTTGGTGTTACTTTCTTAAATTAAATGTTGGAATCAGTATTTCATTGTTAAAAAACAAAATATTTTTTAAAATTTTACTTTCTTTGTTAAAAAAGTAAAATCTTTTGTTTTAAACTTTACTTTTCAAACTGTGGATGGATGTATTAACTTTGAAGTTTTGAAAAATTCAAAAGAAGGTTGAACAATCCAACCTTGACAAGATCTTGTGTGCCTCTGGACCTCAGGAACTGTGGAACCGGGAACCAGAAGACCTACTATTTCGATGTCTTTCATTTTCCAGGTAGACTTAGACTGGTTTTAACCAGACAATGACATCCATGGCCCCTGAGATGACAGCAGTTTGTGTCTTGCCATATCTATCACCAGACGGAAACTTTTCTCATTTCTAGGAAAGGGCTCTGATCAGCAGGTTTGGTTAAGATGCCCCTCTTGGACCATCCACCAAGGACAGGACTTGTGTAAGAATCTGGTAGTTTCTTCAATAGCTAGATGGATTGGGTGGAGTTGTTCCAAATAAAAGTGAGTAACGCTGTGCAAACCATAGAAGCTATAATGACCAAGAGGTCCTTACTTGGCGTAAAAAAAAAGGTGACAGTCATATGCCAGGCACTGATTTATTTCCTTTCTTCCTTTGTTCCGACTTTCATTGCTTTCTAAATGTTTTTAATTGTGTTAGTTTGCTGAGGGTGCCATAACAAACTAGCATGCATTGGGTGGCTTAAACAACAGAAATTAGTTTTCTTACAGTTCTGGAGGCTGGAGGTCCAAGTTCAAGGTGTAGGCAGGTTTGGTTTCTCCTGCAGCCTCTCTTCTTGGCTTTCAGGTGGCTGCCTTTTGGCTGTGTCTCCTCCACATGACCGTCCCTTTGTGTGTGTGTATCCGTGTCCTAATATCTTCTTCTCATAAGAACACCAGTCATATTGGATTAGGGCCCACATATGACCTGATTTAACTGTAATTTCTTCTGCAAGAGTCCTATCTTCAAACACAGTCGCATTCTAGGATACTAGGGATTAGAACTTCAATGCTTGAATTTTGGATGGAAACCATTAAGACCATAATATTGGCCAATGAAATGCAAAATCCAAGTATAAAATGATTTAGGCTAATTTGAAGCTGGATAAAGTACTACATTTTCACATTAAACAATTTTTTTTAAGCAATGTATTCTTGACTACCAGATTAAGTTTCTCTTATTTGAATGGTGCTTAATAAATACTAATACTAGTATCTTTACAAAATCTTCCTTTTCTAAACTTCTTTTTCACATTTAACTTCAATTATGTTTCTTTTATTGTCTCTATTTTGCATTTTTGGGGATGGCAGCCTATCTTTTGTTGCCTATACTTTGTAACATTTTTTGATGTTCTATAAATAAACAATTTATTCTCAGTGGTCTATCCTTGCCTCAGTATATCACAGAACTTCAATAAACAGTGGATTTTATTTAAAATTTAGATTATTAGTTACCTTATGACTAATATAGATACAATGCAATACAATAAAATACACTAATAGTTACTTGTAACTTTCATTTGTAGAAAGAAGCACTTAGATTTGGGAATATTTATCACTGAAACTATTGTGCTCTATTCATGGATAATACATGTTTATACAGTTTAATCATGTTAAAGTCAATATTTTACTGTGAGAGTAGTTTATTTAAAAGTTGCGGCATTCTTACTTTTAATTCCAAGAACTAAGGTGTTTGGTGTCCATTTGAGAATATCATTAGGCTTTCCTTATGGATATTTTCTTCTTTAAATATAAATTACAGTAACATTCAAATCAATGGAAAAAGTGATCTGAGATGTGGTATCATTTAGTATGTATGTTGTTTTTGATGTCTTATTTTTCAAACTTCTGTTGTTTCAATCTTTGTCTCTATATGTAAGAGATGTAAATGTAACTGTCTCTTGTTTTTCTTAATATATTCACTACCTATCTATATACACAAATATGCAAATCAGGACTTTATTCCTCCCTCAAGAATTCCTACCTCTGCACATCACTGTTTCCCCAGAACTAGAAGGATTCTCAATATATCCTTCTAGTTTACTTTTCTGTTTGCCCTATTGAATGAAAAAAAAAGAAACATAATCTAGCTCTGATGTTTATGGCATTATGAAAGTCAATAATTATTTTTTAATTTGCTATTTATTTCTTCTGTTCATTTCTCCTAATCTAAAGCAAATGATTGGAAATGGTAACTGGATTCCCACTTCCAAGTATGGTCTAAATTATTGTCTCACAGTTCAAAACTGTATACAAAATTTGTCTGAGAAATAGTTCATTAAATGTATGATTTTAAAGATAAATATTAGAAAAAAGAGCTAAAGTTTCAGTTCATAGACTTCTATACATTTGAAAAACCGTTATATCTATTTGTGCATTTTTAATAAACAAAGGCTTATCTTTTGTCATGTTCATTAAAGGAATTTTGATTAAAATAAACTTTCTTTTATTCTAAGATCTTTGATACCTGCTCGTATGTACTTCCATTTAATTGTAGTTACATGTCCTTTAAAAAAGCTTACATGTAAATAATTGGAAAAGTTAAGATTTTTATAATAATTCTTAGAATTTTTTATTGAGCTGATAATTTTAAAGCCTATGACATAGTAAAATAATTTCTGAGATTCAGTTAAAACTTTTCATTTCTAATTTTGAGTTCTTTTTACTTTGTGGCATCTACATATGAAGATTTCCTCAGTTTCTCAGTGTTTTGGTCTCTAACTATTGATTTCACTTTTTGTCCAGGATGTTTTGAATAATTTGGGATCTTGTGAACTGGATGAAGATGACCTAATGCTTGATCTAGAATTTTTAGAGGAACAGAATCTTCATCCTTCAGGTAAGTTTTGAATAAATGCACAATATCATACAACTCTGATCCTAGTCATTTAACTTTTATTGATAAGCTGAATATTATTTAGACTGCATTCAATCTTTTCGATCCCCAATTTGTGTATTCTATGTGCTAGGTACCATGGACACATGATTCTGGTGATCTTAAAATCTGTTATGGAAATATAAATTCAGTTGGAATATACTTATAAAATAAGAAAAAACTGTAAAACAAAAGTGATTTCAAAGAAGGAAATTCTAATTAAAAACAATGAAAATGTTAATATTGTCTCCTTTTTTGTAAGAAAACAATTACAATCCCATTTTCCCTTTTTTTTATGTAGCCAAATGGAAGTTTTGTGGGTCTAGATTTGCTCTTCCAAATCTTATCCACTTCAGTAATAACTGCATAGGTCAATGTCGATGCAATAAGGTTGACCTGAACATTAATAAATGCCAATAGCAACCACAAACATATACTCATTAACACATGCACACACATAGAGTTATTGTATGAGATAAATAAATTCTTGTTGAATGAATGAAGAAGGGAAGCCCATTATATTTGTAATAGTTTAAATTTATATTAAAGCATAAAATGTCATGGCTCTAAATACAAAAATTACTCCCTTTGTAGTAGGTTATACAAATTAATTATTCATTCAAATTTAGATATTTGACTATAAAGGCAAGCTTTTACTTATTTTTTTTTATTGCTGATAATACCTTTAACGTAGTCATTTTCAAGTTAAAGTAGAAATAACATTAAACTGGAGCTTACAAATCTTGGGTCCTACTGCATACATTTGAGAAAATCAACCTCTTGGATTTTAGTGTCCATATTTTTAACTTTTAGGAATTAGACATAGTCTCTATGGTTATTTCCAGCTGTAATATTTTTATGATGAATTTTTGTTCATGCAGTATTTTTATGTTATAGATATCATATTAGCAATTGTCAAAAGAAGGTAATGACAATGTTTATATTTTCTTACACTCTATTTTTAAGCTAACATCAAAAAAAGCTACTCTAAAATTTTTTTCAGTTGAATATGAATTTAAGATAATTTCTTGAGATATTCTTCCTGCAGTTAATTTGACAGATATTCTTTTAAAAATGTAGATTTTTCTCACTTTTATGCAGAACCTTATACAAATTTATCATTCATGTGTATTTATCTTAAACGAGTTACACATGGTGAGAATGTACACCTTTTTGGAGGGAAATTTCTCAATATCTAGCAAAACTATACATGTGTTTGCCTTTAGAACCAACTATCCAACTTCTAGAAATTTAATCCTAAGAAACTTGAAAGATACAAAGTAATGTATGTAAATAGCCATTCATTGCAAAATATTTGTAACAAAATATTGGAAACACATCAAATTCCCTCAGCAGGATACTTGTTGACTGACTAAACAATGATATTCTAAGCTGTCGTTAAAAGGAATAATGAAGGTATCTATATGTGCTCTGGCATGATTGTAAGTATATATTGTTGATGGAGAACTTTACAATGATGGATTACAATACCTAAACCTAAACCGTTGATCAATCTTAATGTCACTGAAAGGGTAACAACTAGACATTTTGTCCTTAATGCAATGCCTAGAGAAGTACACAGCACCACCACTCCTGCCCACAAGGACTTCAGTCTACTCAAGTCTCTTGATTAAGCTATGATTTCATGAGAAATATTTGGATGAAGGAGATGAAATATTAAATAGCATGATGAGATTGCCAGCACCCAAATGTAGCATGTGGAAAATTCTACAGGATAAATGATCTGGTTTCTTCAGCAAATAAATGGCAGGATAAAAAGGATAGGGGACGTTGTAGATTAAAAGAAGCAATGCAATGTGACATCTTTGTTGACATACTTATTGAAATATAAAAACACTATAAAAAGATATTTCTGAATTAATCAAGGAAATTTGAAAAATGAATTATTACAGAATTATTAATTATTTTGTTGAGTGTTGAATATTTTTTGTTTTGTTTTGTATTTTAAGGAAAACTTTTTATAGAGATTCGTATGGTCACAACAATATGGTATTTGAGATTTGCTGAGATTTGCTTTGCCGACTGGTATGGAAGAGGAAATAGATGAAATGAAGTTGGCAAATTGTTGAAAGTTATCAAAGCTGGGCAATATGAGGTGAAAATGAGGTGAAAGCTTCGTGCATTAATTATAATATGTTCTCTATTTTGTGTAGTTTTAAAGATTTTCACAACAAAAAATAAAACCAAACAATAATTAGAAAGAATTGCACATAGCGCAGCAATCTCGGTTATGCTTGGTAGGCAACCACAGTAAAGAGCAGGGATGACTTAAGAATATAAAGACTCAGTGGATTTGCTGGGGAGCAAAAGAAACATGTTTAAACTTTAATTTCGCTTTTATAAAGTAATGAGTGCTATCTACTTCATTAGTTCACTGTAAAGAAAAAATTGATATAATAAATTCTATGAATTTCCTGGGTCTCATTCAAGGTGTAGAGAGCTTGGTTGAAGCCCAGACTAGGGTACCTTATGAATCAACTGAGTTAACCAAATTGTTCATAAGACAAATGGTGTTACTTTGTGTATGTGAAGTACAGTTCTGGTAAACCTTAGGGTGACTAGGGTTTATTTAATGTTACTGAATAAAATGTCTTTTGAAAGCCTGTCTCACTTTGGATGCCACATTATGGGGTTTGAGAAAACCCACAAATATCCCTTTGTGTACGTTAGCTCAGAGAGAGGAATTTCTGGTTAAATTGGCTTTACACAATTTATTTTCTTTATTAAGCAGCATAAAGGTCTTCTCAGAATGTAAGAAGCTCATTATTGATAATCAGTGTTGATAACAAGCTCATTAATGCTAAATATTCTAAAATGATGGTTTAAATAAAAATGATTTTGAAAAATCTGAAAACTAAAATAATGGTATCAGTAAATTCTACTGCTTACATTACTGAAAATCATTAACAAGTTTTAAAAACTTTTTAAGGGCAAAACATATCCATTTCTGGCTATAGAATCTTATGAAAGCAAAGATTTATAGCAGTTTATAGTAAGGCTTAATATAATGGCCAAGATGAATTTTGTAAAAGACCAGAGAAGTATTTTTATTTTGCAAATATTAAGTCGAATATTTGTAGTAATTGTCATATGTAGCATTTATAAGTTTTATTCATTTTAAGATACAATTAATAATGGTTAGATTTGCAAAGACTGGAGAAATCATCACGTGTAGAAAGTGTAGAGATTCAGCTGGCCTTTTTGCTACAGTAATCTGCACATAGTAGATACTCAATTGGTATCTATTAATGTGATTTTTTTAAAACAAGGCCAAACATCTTTGGACATGTATATAATGAAATAAACGAATTTTTAAAAAAAAATAAAAATTAGTAAAGTTCAATCATTTTCTTTTTCTTTACAAAAGATCAAACACCTTTTATTAAGAGATCTGTTTTACTGGACAGAGTTTGAAAATTTGTGTTTAAGAACATTCCCTTTCATTTTTTCAAAACAAATATATTGGACACTGCTCATATTGAGTGATTTAACATGCAAAGAGACATTCTAAAGGACAATAGAATGCATAATAAATGTACATATGTTAATATTCTTATAATATTAATCATTCTTGGTTGATGTACCATAGTTTTCCCTTGGTATCCACAGGGGATTGGTTCCAGGACCCCCGGATGCTCGAGTCCCTTATATAAAATGGGGTAGTATTTGAATATAACCTATGCACATCCTCCTACGTACTTTAAATCATCTCTAGATTACTTGTAATACCTAATTCTTTGTAAATGCTATATAAATAGTTGTTATATTGCATTGTTTAGGGGATAATGATAAGAAAAATAGTCTGTACGTGTTTAATACAGTTGCAACCATCGTAGGCCGTTTGATCAACAGTTGGTTGACTCTGTGGATAGGAAACCCGCAGATGCAGAAGGCCAACTGTACTTGCAGTATAAGAAATGTGAGCTAAAGTGAATCAAGAGCCAGTAAAATATCAGAATAGCACAAACAAAAGAGAAAACACCAATTTGAGTTGTGTAGTTCAAGGTCTATGTCATAGAAATGCTCACATACTTTCATATTTGAATATGTATCTGTATAGTTCGTCATGTTCAATTTTGTGCTTATAACTGTACCTACCTTGGTAAAGATGGCTATTTATTATTGTGGTCATAGTAATTCTGGGCATCTTTTAATATGCTTTTTATTTCTTTCTTCGTTATCTGTATTTTCATCTAAAAGTAAAGTGTAAATTTGCGGTTAGATTTTTAAAAGTTTGTTTTTGACTAGTGAACAATTTGAATAAAGTTCCATGAGTCATATGAATGTATAAATATTATCTATGGAGTCCTAAATTAACATGCTTCCTCCCTAAAGGGAAAGGTAGTAAAAAATAATACTACAAATAAAATGTCTGTTTTATAGTGCAGTAAGTAGATAGTCTTTCTTTCTTTTTTTTTTTTAATGAAAGCGAGAAAGGGCAATTTCAATGAAAGAAAGGTATGTGAATTCAAAGTGGGTTCCCAAAAGGAGACTTGCCTTACGGAGAAAGAATAAAAGCAACTATTCTAAATAATTTACTCTGAGTGTGTGGCATTATCTAATTTTGTCTGTGCAAATTCTAATATAAAAGCTAAACTTTTAGATTAAAAAGCTTATAGATTAGCCTTCTAGGTGTCTTTTATTATGTTTTCTTGAATTAATGCTTAAATTACTTTTCTGGATAGTATTTTTTATGAATAATTAATATGCATGTTTCAAATACAGGATTATCGATTTGTTTAATACCAGACATTTCATTTCCCCTGTAGTAAAATATTATATTCATTGCTTCTCTAGTTAATAAATTATTTATAATGCATAATGACCAAACATAGTTATTTTTAATTTAAAAGCATGAAATACTATCATTTATACCTTGAAGAATTAAAAAATATATTAGTGACCCTTCCCATTTTTTTTTTTAAGATTTTATTTTTCCTTTTTCTCCTCCACAAAGGTCCCAGGTACATAGTTGTGTGTTTTTAGCTGTGGGTCCTAGTTGTCACATGTGGAATGCCACCCCAGTATGGCCTGATGAGTGGTGCCATGTCCGCACCCAGGATTCGAACCAGTGAAACCCTGGGCTGCAGAATCGGAGTGTGCAAACTTAACCACTCAGCCGTGGGGCTGGCCCTTCTCTCCCATTTTTCATATCTCTCTTCACTCGCTTATTCAGGTTGCTTTCGTGTTGTTCTTGCCACAGATTGAGTCATGCAAGATGTTAGCAGTGATGTTGGTTAGATACACCTCAACATTCTTTTGAGAAAAAAATAGTATTAACAAAATGTACAGTATTTAATATTCCTAAGACTCAAATAAGTGACCTTAAAATTTCTTTACAGTGAAATATATGTTATGAACTATACAAACCATCAAAGGAAAAATACCAGCAATATATTTTTCTTAATTTTTTATGTACTTTTACATTTTTGTGTTTGGGATTTTTTTCCATTCATTTAAGTATCTTGCAAAATAATAATTATTTGAGAAAAGTTGAGTAATGATAAAAAAAGGATATAACGGGGCTGGCCCCATGGCCGAGTGGTTAAGTCTGTGCTCTCTGCTGCAGCGGCCAAGGGTTTTGCCGGTTCGGATCCTGGGCGCGGACATGGCACTGCTCTTCAGGCCACGGTGAGGCGGCGTCCCACATGCCACAACTAGAAGGACCTGCAACCAAGATATACAACTTTGTACTGGGGGGATATGGGGAGGTGAAGCAGAAGAAAAAAAAAAAAAGATTGGCAACAGTTGTTAGCTCAGGTGCCAATCTTAAAAAAAGAAGGCTATGAAAAATACGATGAAGCCATACATAGGGTTAGCACGCAAAATGTATGTTAGTGTTACCACAGTGACAGTGAGGAGAAAATGTTGCTTGAAGTGTTCTACAAGCATATATGAAGAAAGAAACACAACCAGTTGTGTGATTAAAAATATACGTCATAAATCGTAAAATCAACTAATCAAAGCATTAGTGACAGAAGCATTCTTGTCACTAAGAACGGAAAGATATTTTGCTCGCATGTCTTCATAAGGTATAGATGATTTAACATCAAAAACAGTTTCCTCAGCAGCTCCTTTCAGTGTAAGCTGTGACCATGCTACCAGTTCAGTGGAAGCAGTTCTAAATGGTGACACGTCAGTGTAGCAGAAGTTAAGAACTATGAGAGGGTCTTGCTAAATCTGAAAATGAAATCCAGTTTCTTATGCATGGTTCATGTTCCTCCGATAATTTTAATGTTGACAGTAGTTAATGTTGTCAAGCATTTTTCTCAGACATAGGTAATTGCTATAAAGCCTAATAGAATATCTAATGTTAAGCAATGTTACTTCTTGATGAGTCCTCCAACATGAACTGTTTGCAAAATGTAACCTTTATATAACTAAGATAACTTTTCTACAAATAGATGTTATTGAAATGTCTGTTAAATATTGAGGAGTGCATAGTGTTCGATAAAGAAACAAGAATAAGAATCTGAGTTTTGGTTTTGGAGTACTTAAATTTTAGCTTTTCGTTTCCACAGTAAGCTAGAACAAGGTCACATTTCTGTTTAGGCTGATTGTAGTATTATCCTCATAGTGGCGGAAGCTGATAGGAAACGTGCACCTGGCTGATTTGACAGCCAAGCATCATAGTTAATTAAATGAGTTAAAGAGAAAAGGAAAGAAGGCTAAAACACATTTTAGTGTTACCTGTTTGGAACATATTCATTAAAGTACTATTTCTCTGATTCTTTCTTTGGCTCCTGTGTTAATACTAGGAGTGAATTGTGTATAAGCTTTAGCAGTTAGTAGCTGGAGACCTAAATGATGGGAAGGAAAATTGAATGCCTTTAGTGAACCATGCTCTTTTCCTGTGCTATCTCAAGTTAATCCTCACAATAACTCTCTGAGAGGAAATTGCATTTTAAAGATCCATTCAAATTAAAGAAACTACAAATTAATATCAAAAGAGAGCAGGCACTTCGAAGACAGACACATCCAAGTTAAAGTTCCCACCCCACCACAGTGGTCTTGGGCAAGTGATCCAATCTTTCTGAGTCCATTTTCCTCATTTGTAACATGACAATAAAAATATCTATCTCAAAATATCTTTCTACTTAAATGGGTGACATGTTTATATGTAAAGTGCCTTTCACAGGTGCCTAGAGTAATATAGGAGCCCAGTACAATTTGATTACTTCTCTAGAAATCTTAAATTCCTTGTCAAAGAGTTTGTCCTATCATTGGTTATTTTTCATAGTCTTTAATTTCTTAATATTTCATTATTATTATATATTATTTAAAAACCTCCTTTCTGATTTGAATTTTTATTTAGACTTTATGTAATATTTGAAGTGATTTTTTATTAGTGCTAATTATTAAAAACTTAAGGCACTTTGTTTATAACTGGTGGTACATTTCTTTGTATTAAAACTAATGCATTTAAATGCATGAAAACATTTTTTTTCCAGATATTAGTCATGTGTCCCAAATTCCACAAATTTTTTTTTTTTGAGGAAGATCAGCTCTGAGCCAACATCTGCCACCAATCCTCTTTTTGCTGCAGAAGGCTGGCCCTAAGCTAACATGCATGCCAATCTTCCTCTAACTTTATATGTGGGACACCTGCCACCTCATGGCTTGATGAGTGGTGCCATGTCTGCCCCTGGGATCCGAACTGAGGAACTCCGGGCCACCAAAGCGGAACATGCGAACCACCAGGCCGGCCCCACACAACATTCTTAAAATAGCAATTTCTCAGAGAAAGAATAAATTCCTATGTTAAACACTTTAAAGCTTATTAACTCAAATCATTAATATTCAGAGAGAAAGCTAGGCTGTTGCTTTGTATTATATTTGATCTTTACAATTTGCAGATGAGTTACTCAATTGAAAATATAGTTTACTTATTTATTGTTCTTTTTTTTTTTTTTTTAAAGATTTTATTTTTTCCTTTTTCTCCCCAAAGCCCCCTGGTACATAGTTGTGTATTCTTCGTTGTGGGTTCCTCTAGTTGTGGCATGTGGGACGCTGCCTCAGCGTGGTCTGATGAGCAGTGCCATGTCCGCGCCCAGGATTCGAACCGACGAAACACTGGGCCGCCTGCAGCGGAGCGCGCGAACTTAACCACTCGGCCACTGGGCCAGCCCCTATTGTTCTTTTATAAAAAGAATGGAATGGTCATTTGGATGACTGAATGAAGAGATTTTATGTTGTTTTTGTTATTTGTTTTGGACTTCAGAGACACCTAGGGCAGTATCTCTTGGTATATGTCCAGATGTAAATGGGAAAATAGTGGCCCAATGATATCAATTAGGAATTAATTAGGTAGTTGCTAAATTATTTTGAGTTTGATGAGCAAGCAATATAAAATTCTACAGTGAGTTAGGAGCTCCTCCTGTGCCTATTAATTAAGGAGGTAATTTTTGTTATTAATTTTTAATGACTAATAGCACAGCAGAGTTGAGATAAAGCTCTGGTGGCTTTCCTAATATGAATGGTAATGTACAGATTTAAACAACATTCACCCAGGGAAAATTATAAAAATCGACTATAAGTTTTTACAAGCTTTTTTATGTCTGGGTCAGAAAAAGTGTGTGAGGGTGTCTTCAATCTGATTGTATAAAGCAAAGAAACGTATGACACTTAATTTTGGAGGTATAATATAGTGGTTAAAAATCTAGACAGATCTCAGCCACCAACCAGGCTATGTAAATTGGAACAAATTATTTAATCTCTCTCAGCTTCTCTTTTTTTCTTTGAAAATGGGGGCAATAAAAGCATCTACTTTATAAGTTTGTTGTGAGGAATAAGTTAAAGCATAGTAGAATACTCTGATATCTGGCATATGACTTTTTAGAAAACTATAGCTAATACCATTTTTTGCAATATGCATGATAAAATATGATGTACCTGAGGATTAATAGGAATGCAATCTTGCCAAATTTGATGATTTTTCCAGTTCATATTAGTGGAAGATTTCCACCACATTTTCAAGAATAGTATTTCTCAAATTTTAAGTACAGAATGACACAACACATGCAATTAATTTTGTGACTATTATGTATTCCCAAAGTTATACAATTATAACATAAATAAAATAATAGAAGAATAATATATAACATTTATTGTGTCTATGTGCAATTCAGTGATGTAAATAATCCCTTCACATTTGAGAAAATTAAAACTTTGAGTGATAAAATGTTACAGGTGGTAGATGTCCCAGCTGGGTCCAAACAGGTTTTTCTAACTTTGAAGGCTCTGTGTTTAATTGTTATGATTCTTTTGACTAACCAAATTAATTCATATAAAATTTTAGAATCACAAGTACACTGAAGCTTTTGTTTCAACTTGGCTCTTCTTTCTATTAACTTTTTCAATTACAGGCATCACTTTGACTTTATGCAAGAAGCTGAAATTAACTTAGATTTATTTACTGAAGCCTCTGTGTTATGCCAAGCACTGGTCTGGGGACTTAGTTGTTTTGGTTTTCAAGCAATACTTTATAAGAACTTGACTTATCTCATTTAATCCTAAAGACAATTCTCTAGAAAGTTGCTGTATAGATGAAGGAATGGAGACCCAGAAGAGCATTGTTATTGGTCCAGGATTACAGAGCTTGTAAGTGACAGATCTAGGGTTTAAATTACACTGTTGTGACTGGATGCCTACTTCCTGTTTTCACTATACAGAGCTATCAATGATGTTTAGTTACTAGAAGGAGCAGTTATAATAAAGATGCAGAATGTTCTCTTGTAATACACTGTTTTTCACAACACTGTAGTGAGGATGCAGTTGTGACATTAGTTGTCACTTCGTGGGTTTCATCAGCTGGTGCTATTACTCTTTTCATTTCTTTAAGAGTCACAATACCTGTTTTCTGCTTGGGTGCCATTAGATGGCAATCTTGTTCTGATAATGATGATAGTAACCCTAGCATACATTTGTATTCAGCCTTATAGTTTACAAGAGATTTCAAATATGTTATCTCATCAAATTATCACAATAACACTCTGAAATACATGTTAATATATCCCAAGTACAGTGGAGGAAGCAAATACTTTATGGTTGGAAAACTTATCTAAGTTCACACAGCCAAAATTAACCAGATCTTAACATTAAATGACAGGTTCTTTTCACTATTTCTAGACCTTGCTGCTTCTAATTTTATATACAATTCTAATATATTTGGTTATATATTTTTCAAAGCCACTGATAATCATAGTGACATCTTAGGAGAAAATGCTTTAAGCAGTCATGCTGACTGTGGTGAAAAATGACTGCAAGTCAAAAAGCAAGAGAAAAAGCAAAAAGCTTTGAAAAGTACACACTCATAAAGCAGAACAGTGTGGGGTTGTTTAATGTAAGAACAAACATCTCCATCCGTATCAGCAGATCGTGAGGCATTACTGTATTGCAATGCATTACTCGACTGCATTTTAAAAATTATTAGAGCCCTGAATCATCAAGTAAAACAAGTGCTATTCTGCATACTCTGATAAGATGGTATGCTGTGTAGTTCACTTTGGAAATACATCTATCTGAACTGGTTTTTTAACTCTTTAATATGTGAAGAGGAAAAAGTTCCTTAGTTCTTCATAAACTTTAACTGCCCAGAAAGTATCATTTCATAAGTGTTTTCTGTTGTAAAAATTTGAATGTGTTTTGAAATACTTTTTATGTAATTTTTATATTTTTCCCCGTATTCCTTCCCCCAAGTTCTTACAAATGACTGACTAGGCATAAGGAGAGTTGTGTGAAAAAGTTTACTAATTGTCATCTTTGAAAAAGCAATAATTTATGGTCTATTGATAAGAGTATAGATGTCATGATATGCAAGACTATACAATTATCAGTAATATCTATTTTCAGGATAGACAATTCAGATAGATATCTATCTATAGATATATATAGACAGTTCAGATAGATATCTATCTATAGGTATATATAGGCAGTTCAGATAGATATCTATAGATATATATAGACAGTTCAGATAGATATCTATCTATAGGTATATATAGACAGTTCAGATAGATATCTATCTATAGGTATATATAGACAGTTCAGATAGATATCTATAGATATATATAGACAGTTCAGATGGATATCTATCTATAGGTATATATAGACAGTTCAGATAGATATCTATAGATATATATAGACAGTTCAGATAGATATCTATCTATAGGTATATATAGACAGTTCAGATAGATATCTATAGATATATATAGACAGTTCAGATGGATATCTATCTATAGATATATATAGGCAGTTCAGATAGATATCTATAGATATATATAGACAGTTCAGATAGCTATCTATTTTCAGATAGATGGTTCAAAGTTTTAATGCTTTTCATTTATTTGTTGCTTTTGGGTGGCGAATTCATTAATTGACCAATTGACTCATTCATTAATTTGATAATTCATTTTCAATTCCCATCTTTTAAATTTCTAACATTGTTTTCCCAATGACATTTAACTGGGCACATTATTTTCAGTATTCAGTTCCCTATGCTAAATGGTGTAAATGACAGAAAACTGGCCCTAACAGGAAGATAATTTCAAATATTATAAAGTACAGCCTCTTCTGCGTGTATTCCCCAGGAATATTCAGAGCTTTAAAGGTCTTGTTCAAGGTCACAAAGTTAGTTTGTAGTAGAAACAGGCCTGTTAATAAGAAATTGACTAGTTCCATTTAGTAAGCACAATTGCAATTAATTATTTTATTTTTTATTTTAGTTGCCAACAGAGTAAATCATTTGTATTTGTGGATTTACAAGTGTCTCTGGCTGTTTTGCCTGTCAGGCTATGCAGTACTTTAAGAGGATTGCATTAGCTACAAAGAGAGAGCACTTTTAGATGGAACAATTTTCAAAATCTAATCAGCTATAGCTGAAAAATGTTTACGTATTCTGACCTAATTTAATATTAAATGACAACAATTTTAATGAAGTCATAGAATTTACTTGTAACCTGCTATTTTAGCATTTTCTACCCTTATAAACTCTCTTCTGCTGTGCAAAAGGGCAGTCAATGGCTCAAGTTTGTCAGAGGATACAGTCAAAGGAAAAGATTTCTTTCATTCGGCATGGTTTTTCTGGAGCAATTAGAAAGAAAATATGTGTCTCAATATAAAATTTAATGGCCTCTTGCAATTATGTGGTGACATCTCCATACAATTGCTTGAATAATGCCAGCAACATCAGCTGTCAGTATCAAAACGAGCAAGTAATTAAGAAAGCAAATGCTGGCCTTTTCTTCTGAAGAAGTAGAATATTTATGTATTTAAAATTGTTCACCAACAAGAAAAATAACCACTAACATGAAACACAGTTTTCTATACTGCCTGAGGCAGAAAAGAGAGAAATAGTAATGAACAGTCACACTATTACAACAAATTAAGTTGTAATTGTACTCACTAAAAACAGTTACAGAGTTTCTATTCCTTGGATTGTAAAATTTTAATAGCATCATTTTACCAGGTATTACTATAGCATCTTGCCTCTTTTATTTATATTTTGATTCTCTATCTTATTAATCAAAATTTCCAAAAGTTTACAGTGGATTTTGGGATCTCTTATTCTTATAGGACCATGTTTTCTATAACCATACATCTTAGTATGCTAGGGTAACAGATAATGCCAAGATTTATCCGAATAATTAGTAGATTTGAATGGTGCCATGATATTAGTGTCAAATGCTGGCTCTCCAACCTTTTGATAAGAAATTGTTCAGTTTATTGCTTACTGAGGTGAGGGGAAAAGGCCACCTCTGCTGAACTCTGGTTGTTTTTTGAAGGGGGAAATTAGGATTTATTGAGATTTTTGAATTTGGTTTAAGGCAGATCTTTCAATTTTGGGGCTTGATTGTGATTGGGTAAAGATCATGATATAATAGTTTGAGGGGGTAAGATTGGTCGAAACAGCAAGGGAGAGATTTTAAGGTGAAAGTTTTAATGATTCTTAGGGCATAAGCTGTCTGTTGATGCTTTCTGTTGAAGAATTGATGACTCTTTTAGGAAATCCCTGTAATGAACAATAAAGTGATTTGGAATAGTTAAGTTATTCCAATAATAACAATAAAATAGTTAAATAATGTTCATGTAGACAGTCACCTGTCTGGAGGTTAGTGGATTTAGGTCTCCATCTCCCCACTGAGCGAGACAGAAGGATAGGCCATGTTTAACTGGAGGCATGATCAATGCAGATTTTCACTATTGTTTGAGGTGTCACCATTACATGTCAAGTCATTGTCTCATCATCCATAAAAGTCAGATTTTCCTCTTCTCTCTGCTGGATGACCTTTTCTTTGCTGGATCATTTGATGGAGCAGCAACTGTGTAACATTATTTAAGACTTTGGAGATGACACATCTGAACTTGACACAAGTAGTAAAAGAAGGATTTTGATCAGAGTTTTTGTCTATTCTCAGCCAGCAGTCAAGAGTGCTAGACCGAAGGAGGAAATCTATCCCAGACGAAGATATCTTAAAACTTTGTCTCAAGTATAACCTGCTGTCAACATCCTAAAAATGACAGGATATATAGGAACATGGTCTGAGTGATGGGTTAAACCAGCTGTCCGTATTTGAAGATGATGAAGAGACCTGAAAAGTGTGTTTTGTTGTATCCTTGTGAGATTTTATCTGCTAATTATACATCACTCAGATGCACTGAAAGATCTGGGCTTTGTTGAACATCTTGGCACTGATAGTAACTTGGATCTGCTCTCTCAATTAGAGCATTCATAGATCAGAAGGCTGTTAAAATACATATTATTTGGAAGAAATAGTGATAAAAATGTTCTAAGGAAAATTAAAATAGAGGTTATCACCAGTTTTACCATGTGATTCTTTTCTTTGGCTAGGGGAGGAAGATTGTTGCTGAGCTAACATCTGTGCCAGTCTTCCTGTATTTTGTATGTGGGATGCCACCACAGCATGGCATGAGAGCAGCATGTAGGTCTGCACCTGAGATCTGAGCCTGTGAACCCCTGACTGCTGAAGCAGAGTGTGTGAACTTAACCACTATGCCGCTGGGCTGAGCCCCCAAGGGATTCTTGTGTGTGTGTGTGTGTGTGTGAGGAAGATTGGCCCTGAGCTAACATCCATGCCAATTTTCCTCTCTTTTGTATGTGGGATGCCTCCTCAGCATGGCTGATGAGTGGAGTAGGTCTGTGCCCAGGATCTGAACCTGCAAATCCAGGCCACCAAAACAGAGTACGCAGAACTTTAACCACTCGGCCATGGCGCCAGCCCCAGGTGGTTCTTTTTAATAACATATTTCAATGTTTTAAAGAGTCATATTATTTCACATTTTAATATCTCTGATATTGATACGTTTACAATGAAGATATTTTAGCATTGTGTCCTAGGTTGATAGCAACTTTGTTTTTCTTTTAAAAAGGTACATAAAATGTATGTCTTATGATCAATGGTGTCTTAGATCCAAAAAAATGTATTAGATAAGGAAAATAAGAATCGTAGAAACCTGTAGGGGTGAAATATTAACCTGTTTGTCTGTGACTTCGGATCTCCTCCATTTAAGGAACCCAGAATGGGCCCACACTTCTGATTGGACAGTCTCAACAGAATCATGTTTGCTTTTACATTGTTTTATTATTTTCAAAGGTAAAACATTTATCATCTTCAGTACTAATATTTCTCTACTTGTGCACGTGGATTATATAGCATGTTTTATTATTTTGTACTTATCCATGCATTTATATGTTTATATTTTTTCCTAGCCCTACCTACCATAATCTTTATTATCCTTACATATAAGATATTCTACCCTTGAGAGAAGAGATTTCTGTTACTAAGAATTACATTTTTATCTCATATTCCACATTTTTATCCCTCTGTGAAACTGAGAGGTCAACTTCAACCATCACTTAGAATTATTTACTCCAAAGTCTCTACCTCCAGTTCAAGCTTCTCTCATGATGTACCAATATATGTATTTAGCAGCCTGCTAGTGTCATCCAGTCAGTTATATGCTTTAGATATGATGGATTCAAAATTAACCTTATTCTTCCTGCCTGTTAATTTGATCTTACCATATTTACTTCCTGTCTTGGTAATGACATTAACATCGTGCAGACTACAAAATTTGAAACCAGGTGTCACTAGCTTTAATTGATTCTACTTTTTAGCTATTCTTGATTCTTTACTCTTCTCCCCACAATTCCTATTTCAGCTTTTATTCAGACCAGCATCATTTTTCCTCTAAGTCTGTGTGACCCAGTTGGTTTTTGAGGACCTTTCTCTGGCCCCAGTGTCCATTAGTGTTTTTGTGTTTTCTCCCAGTGCCAACTTTGATGCAGCATTCAGGGTCTCCTTCAGTTTTCCATCTCTTACCCCACCCCACAAAAATTTTCTGTCAAATAAAAACTTTCATGATTACTGTTGACTTCATTTCAGATTTTGGAGTCATGGGGAGTAATCACCTATTGCAGGTAAGAGCACAGCAGTTGAAAATGCACAGAAGTGGGAGAGAATATAGAGTATTCCAGGGTTTCATTTTGCTCTCTCTTCTGGACTTTCCTCAGTTTCTTTCCTGAAGCCGTATTCTTCTCCAAATTCTGGCCCATTCCTCCTTTTCTTTCTTTAAATCACGTAAGGCAGATCTACAGGCTGCTCTCAGAGCTAGATGTCACGTGGCTCACAGGCCTGAAGGCACGTACTTCACCCTCAAAAATGGTTTAGCAGAGCATTTTCCCAACAAAAGCGGGGCTCTCCCGACTGGATTCCCATAACTGTTGCTAGAGGATTAATCTGGTCTCTGTCTCCTTATATATGCTTGCCTCCTGTTTTATCTCTCAATTTGACCTCTCTAATCCATTCTCCATATTGCCCACAAGGTGGGCTAACACACAAACCTGATCTTGGTCACTCACTAACATACTTAAAAATCTTTCAATGTTCCCCATTTCCTTCATTATAAATTCCAATTTCAACAGCGTGGCTTACAAAACTCCCAAGCCTTAACACTCACCACTTTTTCTGTGTACTAAGATTGACTTCCAGCAAATATTTATTGAAGGCCTACTATCAGCCCTAGGATTATGGTAGCAAACATCGGCCATGTAACATATGGTCTAATGGAAAATTCTGTTGTTTTTTTCTTTTGAGGAAGATTAGCCCTGAGCTAGCATTTGTTGCCAATCCTCCTCTTTTTGTGGAGGAAGACTGGCCCTGAGCTAACATGTGTGCCCATCTTCCTCTACTTTATATGTGGGGCGCCTACCACAGCATGGCTTGACAAGCAGTGCACAGGTCTGCACCCAGGATCCAAATGGGTGAACTCTGGGCTGCCAAAGTGGATCGTGCAAACTTAAATGCTGCACCACCAGGCCGACCCTGGAAAATTCTATTTTTACACAATTGTGAAGGAAGAAAAGAGCAGTGTGCAGTGGAAGGATATAGCAATTTTGGTGGTGAAGAAAGATTTCCTGAGGAGGTAACATATAAGCTTTTACATGAAGGATAAGTGGGTGTTGGATTGAGGGGGTGGGGGAAATGGTTTAGCAATTGGAATTCCTAGGCAAAGTGTGACACATTGGAGACCTAGGAAGCCCAACATGCTTTGACAGAGTAGGGAATAAATGGCACCAGATAAATGACTTCAATGGCCCACAGTCTCTCTCTGTGATGTTTCAAGTGCTGTTTTCTCATCCTGAAATGTTCCTTCTTTTCTTATTAACTATCAGTGTTCAACTGCTAAAACAAAGACTGAAACTACAGAAGTATTTGAAGAGTCAGTATGTTTTCACAAAGAGAAAGTGTGATGCAAGGCAATGATGATAAGGGCTAAATAATTATCAGCTCTTACATTCAGGGGAAAGAGAGATTTCTGTGGGCTGCACTAGGTGGGATAGACTTCAACTGTATCTAAATAAAGAGCAGTAAAGGCTGGGGTGGGCAGGCATTCCACGAGTGGGAATGAATGTAAAGAAAAGATTAAAGAAGTAAAGATTTAAGTATATCTGAAAAGTAATCCAGGGTTAGATCAGAAAAGCAAAGATTACTTAGGAACTGTACAAATAATTTTTAATCCTGTTATTATTTTCCTTTTTTCTCATGTGTTTTTAAATAGTTAAAAATCAAAATAGGGCTTTGTTTCTGACTTTTGCTATAAAGTAAAATACTAAATGTATAAATATTTGAATAAAAGGATAACTTGTTCTTTTCAAATATAAGACTTTGCTGATATATATCAATAACAATCATCATAAAGTATTAACCAGGAATGATAGTTCTATGAATTGGGACTTGGCAATATGCTTTTCTAAATAAGGCTTTACTTCTATTTCTAGCAGAATCGCTTTCAAGTTGTTCCAAACAATCTTCTCAATGAAAATGTCTAAAAAATTCCAGGTAATTCTTTTAAAAAGTTTTAATGGTTTTTATCGGATTGGGAAGTGATATATCTGCAGAAAACAAAAATAAACATAGCACAACCAGAAGGACCTACGACTGGAATATACAACTATGTACTGGGGAATTTGGGGAGAAGAAGAAGAAGAAATTAAAATGTAAATTAAAGCTTTGTTAAGTGACTATGAGTTTAAAGTACTACCAGTCTCTTTTATGACACCTTTTAAAAATTTGTGGTTAAATTTATTCAAGAGCTATAGTCCAGCAACAGTGATTATTTTTATGAAATGTCATAAAACACCCAATGGAAAGAAAACTACAATTTAAACAAAAGCTTAGGCAGGGGTGTTTCTTTAACAACTCCATGTTCTTGAGTGTATATATACATGATTGAATGTAAATCTGAAATTCCAAGTGTGTTTTAAATTTAACTTTAATTATATTCATTAATATATATTTATATGTGCTAATTTTGAGCTTAAAGGCATGATGAGATTTTTGTTATTGTAGACTAAAGCAAACTATACCCTTAATGATTAGAATGTAATGTTAATCAGCCCCATTTTGCAGCCTAGCTTTTATTATAGCCACCAGGAACAGAATCTCATTTCTGTAAGAGACATACCTGTGGTTGTGTTATATTAGTAGATGTTCTAGTACTGACGGGTCTTGCCTGATACAGTTCGCAGATATAATGCCCATAGGTTCTAAATTAAACAAGCGTCACAGATAGATTTGCTAATATGGCTTTAATTTTTCCTTTTCTATATTTTCAGTATTCCTCAGGAGATAAATATATTTGCTAAGAATACAAAAGCTTTGGCCTATTATGCAAAATGCAAGTTGTTTTATTAGGCAGAATTTCATAGCTGAACCTGTCCTTATTTTTCTCCTACATTATCATCTTTCTCTGACCTGTATCTTTCTCTTTCTCCAAGAATAACAAAAAAGTAATGCTTTGATATATTTAGTGAGTAACAGAATTCTATAGAAAAAGATATATTTATTTTTGTTATAGTAAAACAGTAGGTAAATAATGTGAAAATCAGATTGTCAAAATGGTGGATAAATGAAGCTCACTGATAGTGGTAAACCAAGCTTGCAGCCAAAGAATGTATTCTCCCAGGGGAAATACTCTATGACACACATCTCACACCTGTTTACTATAGAAGGTGCTTCTTGTTTATCTTGTGTATTTATAAAGACTTAAATGGCCTTACCTTAGGCCTTTGAATTTATTCTCACACATTTGGTCCTTTATTAGTAATAAGTGTAGCCTTGGATGCCTGCATAGCAATTCTGCTCATCCTATGGTAGAGACTGTTTAGCTTATTGTTTGCAAAATTAGAAGGATGCTAAATATGATTTAAATATTTCTTCTAATATCAAAGCTGTGGAGAAACTGCCTATCTCATGAAAATTTGAGAATTCATAATAAAAAGTATATATTTAACATTCTGTGGTTATGGAAGAATAAAAAAAAAATGGGTAACTGTCTTTTAGAAACATTTACATGGAAGCGAATTTCTGTGCAGCTAAAACAAATCGAATTGAACTCTGTTTTGCTCCTAAGTCAGTGTTTTATTTTGTGCTTTATAAATAAGTAGAGTTCAATGCATAGTTTTTTAAAACATGCTCATAGATTGTTGTAAACAAAGGCATATATCCTGTTCCCATAGACATGCTCTGTGCTTTTTTTGTTTAAACAGAAATAGTTGAGTATGTGTGTTTATTTATCTTGGGGTCAGGAGTGAGAAACAGAAGGAAGAAGGGGAGAAGAGAGGAAGGGAGAGAGAGATATCAGGGAGGGTCAAGCAGTGAATAAATAAGTGTGTAAATTCATTATAAAAATTTAATAACAAAAAAGATTTATTCTTACAAAAATATTATCCTTATAAAAAGATTAAGATACAATTCAATGATCCATAAGAATAGTTGATTGGAAATCCCTGAGAATAGTTATAGATCAGGAGGCATTTCAAATGTATTTTTATGAAGAAAACAAATTACCTATAACTACATATGCTTCTCTTTAACCATACCATGTTTGTTGCAAAGCAAATTCCATTTATCAGAGATTTGCTAGAGTATTAACTATTTTGTCAAAGCACTTTCTGGATGAAGAAAAATAATGCACTCATTTTCATTTGCTCAATTGCTTTAGAGAAATAAAAGTCATTGAAAATATAGTAAGTAGTATGGAATAAATCAACCCTCAGGATTAAGTTGATAGCAAATTCTTATTTTCTTTTATTGGAAGTAAATATCTTTATTTATTAAAAATTGCCATTTGCTCCAAATAAATTGTATAGATACTTTATCATAAAGAAAGGGAGCCAAACTTTCCACACTTTAAGTATGGCTACATGTAATGACTTCCTTCCAAAGAGTACAGTGTGAGAAGGGGGGAAAAAGAATACTCTTAAAGTGGAGAAATCTGGCACACACTGTACAGTTGATATGATGTCAATGGTACTTTACCTCCAAAATCTTCCCCCTAAAACTCATAACCCAGTTTAATCATGAGAAAAATATAAGACAGATTCCAACGGAGGAACATTCTACAATATACCTGACCAGCACTCCTCAAAATTGGCAGGTCATCAAAAACAAGGAAAGTCTGACCAGTTGTCACAGCCAAGAGAAGCCTGAGGAGATAAATTAGGTTCCTAGACCCAGTTCCAGTGTGTGTGTGCGTGTGTATATGTGTGTGTGTAGGCTTTCCCATACCAACAAGCAATCCTCAGACATCAGCAGTGTGTTGGAGAATTCAACTCGGTTCAACTCAATTCTGACACTATCTACCAGGAGATAGAATCTAATTCCACAGCTAAAGGGCTCAGTCCCGCATGACCACCCTCCACTTCAGATGCCAATCGCAAGCCCAGGTTACGTGTGCTTCTGACCAACCAGCTACAAAATGGAAGTTTTAACGACCCTCTCCAATTCAAGATACTAATTACAAGTCCAGATTATCACCTATACTTCTGGCTGACTGGCTATAAATCAGAGGTGCCCACAGCCCCAACCTTGGGTTTGATGAATTTGCTAGAATGTCTCACAGAACTCAGGAAACCGGTTTCTCACTAGAGTACTGATTTATTAAAAGGATGTTAAAAGATGCAAATCAACAGCAAGATGAAGAAATACCTAGGGTGAGGTCCCTACCTAAGGGGCTCTGCCTCGTGGAGCTTGGGGCCCTGTGCAATGACACGTGGAAGTGTTCTGGTTCCTAGCCTGGAAACTCTCTGAACCCTGTTCTTTAGGGTTTTTATGGAGGCTTCATTGCATGGGCATAATTGATTGGCTGTTGTTGGCTCCAGCACCTCTCCCCTCTCAGGAGGCCAGGAGGTGGGACTGGAAGTTCCAACCCTCTAATCACAGGACTGGTTCCTCTGGTGAGGAGCCCCCATTCTTAGGTGATCTACCAGCATTCCAAAAGTCACCTCGTTGACATAATAAAAGATACCTTTTTCACTCTCATCACTTGAGAAATTCCAAGGGTTTTAGGAGCTCTGTGCCAGAAATGGGGACAAAGAGCAAATATATATATTTCTTATTATAAATGACAGTATCACAGGAGACATGACAACTAAATGTAATGTGGTATCCTGGAACAAAGAAAGGGTATTAAGTAGAAACGAAGGAAATCTGGATAAATATATCCTTTAGTTGGTAATAATATATTAATATTAGTTCATTAATTGTAACACATGTTCTTTGCTATCATAAGACATTAATAGAGTAAATTGTGTGTGGGGGATATAAGAACTCTGTACTATCTGTTTCTCTTTCTGCAGATTGAAAATTATTTTGAAAAACAAAGTCTATTGATAAAAAGAAAAGAATAGTGCTTTAAAAAATTATTTGTTTAGTGTTCACTTTCAGGGGAATTAGGGTCAAAAGTGAAATATTGATGAAAAAAGATGTAACCGTATTGCCATCGTGGAAGTCCTTATAATACTGTAAAGACACAGGATCACTGGTTTATATGAAGAGCTGTTTTGATGGCACAGGTCTGTTGACAATTCATCAGAAGATAGGCATTTGAATTGGTAAACTATCTGCATGTGTAAAATTTGAGAAGTAATCTTTATAATTATATAGAATATGAGATTTAAGGGATTGAGAGTATATGTCTTTATATTTCAGAAAAATATGATACTATTATAGATTATTTCTTTTATTCCCAAGAGTTATAAAACAATATTTGTGGAGAGGGTTTGAAATAACACCAGAGATTTGGAAAATAGTGTCAGAAAACTCTGTGTAAATTGTGTCAAACTGCTCTTGGCGACTTGATGTTTGAGAAAGGAATTATTTCAGACTATATTTTAAATGACATAAGCAGATAAAGACTTAGAGCTCAAAAAATGTAGAGTGAATATTATTCCACAAATAAAAAACAATACGTCATGTTGATAGAGATTTTATGTCTTGTCAAAATTTAAGCAAGAAGATTATCCTGATGTTTGGCAAATGTATGATTTGAATGGATTGTCTATTAGTTTTCAATTTTACTTCTTTAGTTGGAATGAAGGTAGTAGGATCGGAGTAAATAAACTTCATTTGAGAATTATTGTTTTATATTTCACATCATTTCAACAGACATCATGTGTTTATCAAAGATCTATACTAAGTATCATGTATAATTCTTAAAATGAGCCAATAGGTAAGACAGGCAAATGAATCAATCATTAAATAAAAACCAAACAACGTTCTGTGAAAGCATAAAGAAAGAATAATCAATTCCAATGTCCAGGGATGCAGAGTATCAGGCAAATCTCCATTCTTTATGGACCAAGTCTTGAAAACCAAATGGAATATCCATGAGAAAAGAAGGCGTATGCAGTGGAGACAGCAGACACCTTCCAAACGGTCCAGGTCCTCAACAAATGTTTGGAAAATTTAAATGCTGGTTGTAGTTATCATTTAATTATACTTTCTACCTTCTACTCTTCGAAGGAGGGTTTCAATTGTCATTTTCTTCTTTGTATAAATTAATGCAATTGCAGTTACAATTTGGACTCCTTTTATACAATAAGTGAATTTCTGGTAAATTGTGAAAATGAATATTTACATATCAAGTTATATCTAACATTTGAATTTCTATTTCAGATGTTTTCTCACTAGAGAAAACATGATCCCAACTATACATAAAGATGAAAAATGTAAAAAGGAGGTAAAAATCACTTGTGACAATGTCAAAATTCATTTTCAAGGAGATTTCTGCCTTTGTGAGTGCAGAGTCTGTGTGCATTTAAATCTCCAGTACAAACTCTGAGTGAAATTCATCAAAAAGGAAATCAATCCATATTATCTTAGTGCCCTTAAAAGCATATGTAAATTAAAATAGATCACATAGCTAATTCCAATTTTATTGACAGTTCTTACTGCCTCTCAGGGATTTGAATATTTAAATATTTTACCAGCTACACTGGTTAGTGTTTCAGGAATGTCGCTGCTTCAGAAGTGTTGCGAAATTCACCAGCTGTGGAAGCCATACTGCAAACATTTTTTCAAGATTTTTTTTACAATAAAGTATGTGGTTCCTATGTTTATATATTCACAATCTACATTTTTCCTCAAGGGATTTAATTAACCCTATAATAAGTGTGAGTGTGTGTGTTTGTAATTACTGACTAATGAATAACCAGGTGACTTTTTGTACTCAATACATTGGTTTTAGAGAACTTCATTAAGAAAACATTTGCAGGATTGTCTGAGCTAGTAAAATATTTGAAGATTTTTTCAATATTTCTGTGATAATGAAAACATTTTACCAATAGCAGAAATCTAAGTGGGCACTATAAAACATTAGAAATGGAAATAATATTTTTCATGCTTTATTATATGCGTAAATCTAAATTTATGCCATATAAAATTGTTTAAGGAGAAGATGAACTCATTTGTAGAAAAAAAAGGAAGAAGAAAAATTTGTGAGCAGGTTATAAGTAGAAATAATAAAATAGAACCCATGCAATTTGTTTTAATTTTAAGGAATTATGTTTATGAACTTTTTATCTCTGTAATGCTGGCTTAAAAAAAGGATTTCCTATATGCCCACATTTTGATAGTTTAAATCTCCTGGGAGGGGGTTTTTACCGAAGCTGAAGTGAGTTCACTCACCCATTGCACAGCAAGCCAATCTCTGACACCGGGTGTGGTGGAAGAAAGTAGGAACTTTATTTTTGCACAGCGCTGAGCAAGGAGAGAGGGCAGCTAACGCTGAAATCCTGCACTCCCCGAAAAGCTAAAAGGAAGGGTTTTTATTTGGGGCTTTAGGTAGGGGAGGGGGAGCATGTGGCCTTGCTGGTCTGAGCTTTCCCACCAGCCTGTCTTTGGCCTTGAGATTGCTTGCAGACAGGAGGGAGCTCATGACCTTGCTGGTCAGCAGCTTTCCCACCAGCCCGTATCTCTTTGCGGGAGGAGATAGTCCAGGTGCTTGTCCTTGATGGTGTCTGTCTCCATGGAGAATAGTGGATTCTGGAGCCAGGAAGCCAGAGAGCAAGCAGGGAATGGGTGTTTTGCTTTTAACCCCATATATGCTGCGTTTAATGTGGGGAAACTGATATCAGGGTCGGTATCAGGGTGATGGGTAGAGGATTGGTATAAAAATTGTGAAATTGAGGGAAAGTACCCTTGGAACTGATTTTTCTCGGATTAAACACCAAATTTTTAAAAGATGTAGCAGATGGCTTGTTTTTAATTTTTCAGGAGGCTCAGTTTACAGAAAGGACTGAAATATCTTTCTCTCTAGATCTTTACCTAGCCCCAGGAAGGAACGATTTCCTAGAATGAATATGCTTTATTATCTAAATTCACTCAAATATATAACTCTACTCTGCAGTGAAGTAAATATACAAATAGAGGAAGAAATGGAAGGTAATCATAAGAATCTGAGAAAGGTTTAAATGAGTAGATGCAACTAGGTGGAGAGACTAAGAGTCATGAGCAAATCCTTCTGTGCTTAAAAGGAGCAAGAGAGCAGGTCCCTAACCTGCAACTCTCAAATAAACGTCCTATAAATTCCTGTTCTTGAGTCATTTGATATAGTTTATAAAAACAAACAAATAAACAACAACACACCAAAACTCTTCCTTTTAGGGATCTTTCAAGTTAACTTGACTATGCATTCACATAGACAAATCTGATGCCCTTAAACTCAGAAAGTTACAAAGAGCACTCTCCCTGCGACCTAGAAACAGATGTCTACTCCTAACAGCTCAGTTTGGGAAGAAAAAGTAGGCTTTTCCTTGAAATCCCAGCTGTTAGTGAAGTTAAAGTTATTATACTATAAAGAATTACACGGTTAGAAAGAATGCATAATACAAAGCCACAAGATTCGTCTTTAGAATGCATTCTGTAAATCTCTTTACTCCACAAGCACTTGATTTGATAGGAATAGTACACTGGGGCATCTTAGTGTGGGGAAGGTGTCCCATGACTGGTAACTCAAGAAATAATAAAGTCATGAAATCCTAGGTCAGTTTCCTACTCACTGTTTCTTAGAATGTTTAAGGTTTTGAAATGTCATCAATTTGCTGGTAATTAGATGGAGATGGAAATTTAGAAATCCTTCTCTCTGTATCCAAGAGAGTGTATAAGAAATAAAAGGGTAGTGTTTGGTTGCTTTCTCTTTGTGTAGCACTGGTGTTCACTCAGTCTTCGCTGATCTTCCTGATTAGTTTCCTTAACATTGTTGGGTTAATGCTTGCGCTGTCTCAGCAGTTGTGATCTAATTGAAACAAAGAGCATTTGCTTTTACCTGAGAGTAATTTTCATAAATCAGTGGTAAATGTATATGGCTAACAAACGATCCTTCCCCTCTCTTCTAAAATCTGAATTTATCTCAAGTCCGTCCCCTAGCTTCAAACAGCTGAGTATAGGTGTCTTCCCATTTGACCCTCTTCAGCATCAGGAACATGCCTATGGATGCTATGGACCCCTGGCATCCTTGGGACGCATCACTGGTCCCTGGTGATTCCGCTGCATGCCAGCCCACCTTTCTCATTCTGAAACCCCCAGATCTCCCCGTGGGGCTGGCAGTCATGGTTATTATTAGAGAATAAATGTGTCCTGGCACATAATAGGTCCTGAAAAATGGTGTTTTAAAAGAATGAATGAATATAATTTGAATTACTACATGATAGAGTAATTGTTTAAGATTTGTGGCATTAAATTTTTAAAATAATGACATAATACTTGCAGTAGGAATCTTCTTATTAAATAAAATGAAGTCAATCAGAGACAATTATAAAGAAAATATACTTTTTGGGGGTTTAAAAAATGGGGGAGGGGCTTAGCTTTTGTCCTGCACAATCTCCAATAGGGTTTTCTGTCTAGGATTAATCACCCAGATTCTAAAATCAGCCACACCTCTTTTCAAACCCCAGATCTGACACTAAGTCTGTGAACTTAACTAGTTACTTAACCACGCTGTAATTTTTTCTTTACAGTAAAGTGAGCATAATACATGTCTAAATCATAAGATATATCTAAGGATTGTAAGCAAAGAATATTGAATATTAAAATATTAAGCTCTCAATAAATATGTTGCTATTCCTTCTCGCTTGAATTCTTCATTTGATTCCCATGAAACTACTTTATCTATTTTTCTACCTCAAAGTCTTGTTTACTGGGTATTTCTCATCTCTGTATTATTTAAATATTTGGCATGTTCTTAGGCTCAATTCCCAGACTTTTAAAAAAGTCTGCTTATACTCGTGCTTTTGACTGTTTCACCCAATCTCCTGGCTTTAAGCGTTGGTTAATGCATACAACTCCCAAGTTTCTCTCTCCAGCCCATAAATCTCTCCTGTACTCCAGACACATACGTTAACTATCTACTTGAGATCTTCACTTGGATGTCTATTAGCCCCTGAAATATGTCCCAAACCAAACTCTTTCTTTTTACTTCTTAGTTCCCCCAAATTTGCTCTTCTCATTCTTACTCATCTGAGCAACTGTTTAGTCCATTCTTTCAGTTGCTAAAGGCTACAACTTTGGGGTGCCTTTCTCTCTTCTTTTTTTTACATGTATTCTGTTGATAAATTCTATGGGCTCTGGCTCTGGCAATAGGAATGAAATTGGTCATCATCAACTCATGTACCATGGAGGTGGATTCACCGTTATTAACTTGTTAGACTAGTAATTTCTTAAAGTATGGTCAGCGGACTCTTGAAGGTCCCCCAAGACCCTTTCTAGGGATCCATGAAGTCCAAACTATTTTCATAATAATATCAAGACATTACAACTTTTAAAATGTTTTCTTACCTATAGAATGATAATAACAGCAATAGTACCAAACCTTAGCATAGTGTCTCACACACAGTATACATAGTAAATGTTATTGAATAACTTATTAAAATGTTATTGAATATGTTAAAATTATTGAAAGAAATTAGTGGACTACACAGCATGTTAGGTGGCCTGATATCCAGAACCAGGCTCTTCACCTTAATGCTAGAGTCTCGAAAATAAAGTACAATAATTTTTTGGAAAATTTGCTTAACATTGGGCTTTTGATAATTTTCTATCTTTTCTTCTTATAATGTCTTAAATTATAGTCTTTTGACTATAGCACATTTAAAAAGCTTATCACAGGGGGCTGGCCCCGTGGTCGAGTGGTTAAGTTCGCGCCCTCCGCTGCAGGCGGCCCAGTGTTTTGTTGGTTCGAATCCTGGGCGCGGACATGGCACTGCTCATCAGACCACGCTGAGGCAGCGTCCCACATGCCACAAGTAGAAGAACCCACAGCAAAGAATATACAACTATGTACCAGGGGGCTTTGGGGAGAAAAAGGAAAAAAATAAAATCTTTAAAAAAAAAAAGCTTATCACAGTGCTTGATACAGAAAACTCAATAAATGTTAACTACTTTATTATTATAGTCATTATCATTGTTATTATCAATGCAGTGACACTTTTCATGTCTCTTAAGAAACTAAACAATCTTTACACAATTTTAGAAGTATAAAAGTTATGATTAACAGGATAGATAGCAATACTTTTGGAAAAAGATATGTAACCAGTGATTCGTTGGTATTAACATGGGGAGACAATAAATGGGATAATTTATTTTAAGGGTTAGCTCGTTTTGATTGGTTAGGATGCTTTCAAAGCCTATAACACTCATTATTTTACATCTTTGTTTTTGTTCTTATGCTGCCAAACATTGGCAATTTCTATAATTCTGTAAAAGATTACAAACTTATAAATGACATTATTAAGGTAATTTACCCAAAAACTGATTAGTACTATAACAGAGAATTAATGAAAGAGATAATTGTAGGAAAAGAAAAGGAAGATCTAATTCATGCACCTGGATAACATACTTGTAAACCAGTTTATTTTACTGGCAAAATCATGAAGTATAATCTAAAAAAAAAATGACAACTCAATAAATAATGCACAAAGATTTATTGAAGGAAGACAAGATATTTCATGGTAGATCAACATCCTTGACATTAATCAACATTGATGTCCTTAAAGAAGACAGTTATAGATTCCTACTGTATTTATCTATTATTTGTCTGTCTATTATCTATCTATCCATCTGTCATTTATCTATGTACTTTACTGTCAAAGAACAAGGTTATGGTACTCTAGCCCTAAATCTTATGAAAGTAATGTTCTTATTTGGTACAATATAGATAATAAAATAGTAAATTGACCTAATAAGCATATTTGAAATATGAAAAAAGTTATATTGTCTATGATTTTTTAGGTGACAAGCTATTATCCGTTAAAAAAATAAAAAAGACCTGAGTGATTAAACATTATGCAGTTATAATTTCATTCCTATATCATTTTGGTTATTGTCATTTTAACACAACTTAAAAAAGGATATACTTTAAAAGACTATTTGTTAATAATTGAAAAATATTGTCATATTCTTTTAACTCATTTGCAAAAGGCTATTCTTCTAATATATCCATCCCCTGATACTTATGATTGGAGTGGAATGAGACATCAGTTAATTTTGAGACTTATTCTGCTCTGTTCCAAAATGTCCCCTTAGAGACTTTCCATCTGTATCTCCTAATTTTGGCTTAAGGCCATTCACTGAAAAAAAGTGCAGAGATTGCTGGGGTAGCTTCGGCTTTAGGATCTACTTCTGAATACCACCTAAGGACGAAGAGTCTATCGCTAAATTTTTCAGTGGACTCATCATTTCTTAGCTTGCTCCATGGATTGGAGTGCAATCTGTGTTCAGAGGAAAGATTTGGAGGATAGTCTCCAAAAGATTTCTTCTGACTAGAGAAGAAGGGTAGTAGGTCAGAAAAGATGCTGAAGGGACATGCAAAGATTGGGAAGAGGGAAGAAGGGTAGGATAAAGGCAGTCAGTTAGGTTCAAGTTATGGTTTGAAGGATCTAAAAGAGATAGTTTAAAAAATTTCACCTTAAAAGGAATTTGTTAAGAAGATAATATTTGAATCTGAGTTTCTTTTGGAGACTTCATCAAACCAAGAAAAGTCCAGACAATTGACTATTTGGGTTTTTTTTCCCCTTTTTGTTTTAAGGCCCTTTTCATATAAACAATTTTATTCATATTAAAAATTCCCCAAATTTGCCTCTATTATTGTCTTAGTTAGCTTGGGCTGCCATAATAAACTACCACAGACTGGATGGTTTAAATAACAGAAATTTATTTTCTCACAATTCTCAAGCCTAGAATTCTAAGATCAAGGTGCCAGCATGGTCAGTTTCTGGTGAGAGCTCTCTTCCCGTCTTGTAGATGACTGCCTTCTCACAGTGTCCTTATATGGTGTCTCTGGTGTCTCTTCTTATGTAAGGGCACTAACCCCATCATCACCTCATCTAAACTTAATTGTCTACCAAAGGCTCCATCTCCAAATAACATCCCACTGGAGATTAGGGCTTCAACATACGAATTTTGGGAGGACACAAAGCAATGATCAGTCCAAAGCAATGATCTGTGTTGAAATTATTCCATTTGGAAAGATAGCACTTGAATTAGACTTACTGTGAGAAAGCATTTAAAAGACAAACCTGTGAGAGTCTAGTGATGATTGGTCTAGGTGCCTTTGCACCTTGTGTCCATACTCTGGAACATAATAGTTGGCTGTGTCTAAAAGCAGACACCAGAAATCTTTAATCTCTGATGGTTGAATGTTTGGAGATGAGACATATCTGGAACTAAACTGTCATGGACAAAACAAGACAAGCTGAGAAAAGTTATTGTTAGTTTCTGACAGGTGCCACAAGGCAAAGTCTGTCCTATTTAGCTGTTGATTAAACAAGATTTTGTTTTGTTTTGTTTTGTTTGTGAGGAAGATTCACCCTGAGCTAACATCTGTTGCCTATCTTCCTCTTTTTTTTGCTTGAGGAAGATTAGCCCTGAGCTAACATCTGTGTCAGTCTTCCTCTACTTTATATGTGGGATGCCTCCACAGCATGGCTGATGAGTGGAGTAGGTTCGTGCCCGGGATCTGAACCTGCGAACCTGGGCCGCCGAAGTGGAGCACACAGAACTTTAACCACTCAGCCACGGGGCTGGCCCCTAAACAAGATATTTTATTTGTTAGTTCTCTGGGCTGGCTCAAGTGTCAGTCTTTTTTTTTTGTGAGGAAGATTTGCCCTGAGCTAACATCAGTTGCCAATCCTCTTCTTTTTTTTGCTTTAGGAAGATCAGTCTTGAGCTAACATCTGTGCCAGTCTTCCTCTGCTTTGGATGTGGGATGCCTCCACAGCATGGCTGATGAGTGGAGTAGGTCCTTGCCTGGGATCTGAATCTGTGAACCTGTGTGCCACTGAACAGAGCATGCAAAACTTTAACCACTTGGCCATGGTGCTGGCCCCTCAAGTATCAGTCTTGTTGAACTTATATCTGTCCTCTGCCCTATGTATTAATCTCTATATACTCTCTAAAGAAGAAGATGAGAACAGTCAGGAAGACCAGCAATATTTTTAGTAACAAGACAGATTTCCACCAAGTATGAATTTTTAAATCTGATCAGATGATCAAAAGATCCCTTAAAGCCAGGATCAATCTCTGACACAATTTAGTACTATGGCCAGAGAGAGCATTCTTCATGCTTTAATAATGTCTAACTGCCATTTGTTCTTTTTCAACATGACAAAGAAAGGAGAAGATAAGTGAGGGTGAAGTGAAAGTGTTGCCATTTGAAACACTGACCCTGGGTTACCTCTATAAGGATTTTACGAAGCTGGCATTTTTCTCATAGCTATTTTAGGTTTTTGCCAACTTATCCAAAAAGTCACATCTTTCAACTTCCTTTAACATCTTTATCATCCATTATTTAACAAGGACACTAATCTTGGCTTGTTTGCTAATATTTGTACCTCCCACGGTAAACATCAAAGCTGCCAGTACTGTGATGTCATATTCTATGATGGCAGATTGGACCAGTATTATTAATGACATTTTCTGATACTAGTGTATCCATGTTTTATTTTATGTGGTCACATAACATTGATAATCTAAGAAAGAAATATTATATTTATCAGAATTTGAATTTGAATATTAAAAGCTTCTGTTTTATATACACATAGTGTTTGAAAAATACCCTTATCAAAAAGGTGGAAAACTGTTCATGGATTTATACAAATTATTTCTCATACGAAAGGATTTTACTATTAACCAGTCATACTGGAGAACTTTTCAAAGAGTCTTACTTTCTCTGGGCAAAGATCAGCAGCCTTTGGGAAACAGGGTTCCAATGAATGTCTAAAGGAAAGGTTGTTGGTTTCAGTAATTACCTTAAGATTTTGTGGACTGAGAATCATCAGTTCACCTTGGAATATGAGTTAAATTGTGCTGGTGTCTCATCTAAATGTGCATAATTTCTGGACATCACAGTGATGTAAAATGTAGACATGACTTCCATCTGTCCAGGAAGGCTAATGGGACTTGAGGAAAGGGAGTATTGTAACAAAGAGAATGATTCTTCAGAATTATGAGATTTGTTAGTAAACTATGAAAAGTTAGATCCTTTGAGGTAGCTATGTCTTTAGGGAGAGACCTAAAGGAAACTGAGAGATTTGATATTTCTGTTGTTGTTGCTTCCTCCTCCCTCATAAACTGCTTGGTGCTCCTATGGGAATCTTGAGCTGTTACAGTTACTTGTCATATTTGGTTGAATGCACAGAACATTACTGTATATTTTGACTTATTTGATTATGTGTTTCTAGAACCTTTTATTTTACTTATTGGAGTAGCATTATATATTTCTCAAGATTAGCTCTTGTGGAAATTTAGCATTTGTTTATGAATTGAGAACTTTGGTCTTACAGGATGAAATACCTACAAATTTGGCTTGATATTTATGGCTCTGCATATCTTGGCCCCTACGCAGTCTTTACCTGTGCAATTCTACTTCCTGATTTTCACCAGCTCAACCATAAATTGTAGCCATGTTAATTTCCTCAAAGGCCATCCTATTCTGGCTTTATATTTTTGCTTAAGTTGGACTGTCTACCTCTTTTTCATCCAACCAGATTGTACTCAAATTGGTTGATAATGTCACTTTCTCTTCTAAGTGGAAATTTAGATATAGAAAGAACAGATTCCTAAATATTGGGCAATTACTTCATATGAAATGGAATTGAAGGAGGCAAAGGGAAGATAATTTTTCTCTTTTTTTTGGCAATTCAGAATCTGTTTAATAAATAGTGAGCAGCCTAAACCTATTAGCTGCAATATATTTGAGTTCTTTGTGTTATTTAAATCATCTATTGAAACTATACACCTTACCCATTTCTTTGTGATTTGTAATTCATATGTAAAATTCTGAAGAGCAGGGTTTTTTTTTTTAGGAGATAATTGAATAATTTATCTGACTTCTTCAAAGTGGGGGTGAACATTATGTAGATTATATTACTCCTCATACTTTTGCAACGTGAAGCCCATTTAAATAACTGTCAGTACTGCAGAACTAAAGACTAATCAATTATGTCTCATAACCTGGAAGAGATTCTTCATATAACTAACGTGATTTCTTCAACAAAGATTAATAACGCGTTCGATACTTGTTCTTTTATTCTGGTCAGCCAAAAAGGCATAGCGAAAGAGGAGCAGAGAAAATGGAGAGGGAGGGTGGAAAGGGAGTGGAGGAGGAGGAGATTGATTTGTGATATGATAACGTTAACTATATTATGTGTGCAGTATAAGGAGACATATAAGGAGACATATAAGGAAAAATAGAAAGATTTAGCTGTTAGAAAAAGTCTTATTTATTCAATAACTACTCATTAGTTGATGATAGTCAATCTAGTTAAAAAAAATTAGAGACCAAAAGATGTGAAAGAAAATTTACTGACAACTTTCTGGAAAAAAGAATAGAAAATAAAAGGAAAGAAAACAAAAGAAAAAGAAATAACCTAGAATACTTCTTGCTGGAACCTGAGGAGTCCAACTATTACCTTCTGACAGTGTTGAAATCAAATAGCAATAATTCCCTAAAGGGGCAGGGATTTTTTTCAGTTTTGTTCACTTTTGTATCTTCAGAGCCTAGAATATGGCTGGCCCAAGTATGAACTTAATAAATATTTTTTAAACAAGTTGTCTTGTTTATTCATTAAATTATATAGGATAAATATATAAAGTGACTAGTTACTCATTAACTATTTTAATTATATTAGATTATAAATTCCATGCAGATTATACTAAAACTTGCATTATTGCCTTGATACATATTGTGTAGTGTGTAATAATCATTAGTATTAAAAACAAGCAAACACGTAACTCACAAATAACCCAAGGAAAAACAACTTCGATTGGGCTTATAGGAGAAGAAATGAGAGGTAATAACACACATGAAAATTAGATATATTTTTGTCTAATAAATGGCAACACTTATAGGAAAATTATATTCACCATAGTTTTATTTACATATAAGTAATTAAACAGTATGTTTTAAAAGATTTAAGAGATTATAATGTAATCCAGGTAGAATATTTTTCATAACAGTGTATAATGTTGACACTTATTTAGAAAGAATGATAGTAAAATGCATTTTGGTTTAACCACCCTTCTCCTGAGGACATTGTCTATTGCATATGTTGAATGCTTTGCAAATTCTTTATATTCTACTATATCAGGCACCTTCTTTCTCTTATGTGTTTAAATTTGTGTGTGTGTCTTCTAAAGCCTAGGATATCAGATTGCGGAAATTTGAGGCTAAGCATTATTTAAATTATTTGGGCCTTGTTGTGCATGTTTTCCCAGAATGGATAACAACTATGATTTCACCTTATGTTTGGAAAATTCATAAAGTATTGTTTTGGCTGGTGGAGCAGAGACTTATTTATCTGTACTTGCTATTGCAAAATTACTCCAATGATAGCTCCAGGGCTCTTTCAAAGTTTGAGATGAAAAACATAACTGGGAAAGTCAGCACATTTACCCGACAGTTTTTTTCTCTAGATGAATTGAATATATATATTTTGCTGTTTATATTATTATTTTTTATTTCCGTAGTATTGGGCTGTAGACAAGTGCTGAATGAGAATTTTAACTATCAGTGCCTTATAATTTTCATTCATAAATTCCACACATACATAACTTGTGGGCAAGTCTTTGTGGCACATACATCAAGAATTTTTTTATCATATCATTTAGATAACAATTTTAATGAAAACCTATGCAGGGGCATCAAAATCTATTTTTATTGTTAATTTTAGGTGCTCTTTATGAGTGTATTGTTTATTGCTGTGTAACAAATTTTCCTAAAATTTAATGGCTTAAGACAGCAGACTTCATTCATCTTTTATGGTTTTTGTGGTTCAAGAATTCAGGCAGGGTGAAGCAGGGAGAGTTTTCCTCTGCTCTGTGGTGTTTAAGGCCTCAGCTAGAATATAAAGGCCTTTTATGCACATTCACTGGTTGTTTTTGGCTGTCAGCCAGGGGCCTTGTTGTGACTGTTGGCCAGTACATCCATGTGGACTTGGCTTTCTCACAACATGGCAGTCAGGTCTCAGCAGTGAGTGTCCCAAGAGAGAGGCAGGCAGAGGGCACAGTGCCTTCTATGACCTAGCCTTGGAAGTCACAGCGCATCCCTTCCACCACATTCTTTTAGTCAAAGCAGTCACAAAGGTCACACAGGTTAAAGGGAGGGAACTGAGACCCTACCACTCACGTACAGTGTCGAAAACAAGCAGGATAGGATATACAGTGATGTGGTCATCTTTGGAAATTACAGTCTACGACAATGTGTGTTAACAGTCCTGTAAAGTTTAACATGGAAAGTTCAGTGAACAAAGTATGTACCTTCGACTTGAATTACTCAGAAGCAGAAGACTACAGATGATGATGTTATTCTGATATTACGTGTGGAATCTGTGCCATTGATGATGGACCTCACAAACCTCTAGTGCTACTATTGTTTCTCTATATGGTCTTCTGTAGAAGCCAGGAGAACGCTTAACCTAGAGTCTTATACTCTAAAGGGTAGGTGTGCAGATGAAGAAGTGCTGATAAAGGTTTTAATACCTAAGTTATCAGAAAGCAATACTAGTTGCTTGTGACTCTACTCTTTCTGATGCTCTCTCTCTGTTATATATGTGTTTATGTGTAAAATGTATATATGCATGTAATATAAGTATCATATATAATATGTATATATGTGATATGTATATGTGTACACACACACACACAACTACACAATTTATTTTTAAATACACTAGCAATCTAGATCCCATTTGGAAGAAGGCAACCAGAAGGACAAGGTAATAAAATTTCCAGCATTAGAATTATCGAAGCATGAGCTGAAGAGCCTGGATGGACATTGGTCAGAGATTTTGGAATGAAAGAGGGTAGTAGAAGGAGCAATACAGATTCAGTCAAAGGTGGAAGTTTGGACTGAAACTCCTTTTATTTAATTATTTATGTTTAACCTAAGTATTAATAATTTAAAAGTAATTCTTTGGTATTTTTCCTAAAGTGGTTATTGTATTAGTTTGGTAGTGCTGCCAGAACGAAGTAACACAGACTGGGGGCTAAACAACAGAAATTAATTTTCTCACAGTTCTGGAGGCTGGAAGTTTGAGTTCAAGGTGTCCGCAGGTTTGATTTCTTCTGAGGCCTCTCTCCTTGGCTTGTAGATGTTGTCTTCTCTCTGTGTCTCCACATGGTCTTCCCTCGGTGAGTCTGTATTTTAATCTTTTCTTCTTATAAGGACACCAGTTATATTGGATGGGGGCCCAGCCTGATGGCGTCTTTACTTCATTATCTTTTTAAAGACCCTTTCAGGGTGGCCTGGTGGCTCAGCGGTTAAGTGCGCATGTTCTGCTTCAGTGGCCCGGGGTTCACCTCTTCGGATCCCGGGTGCAGACATGGCACCACTTGGCAAGCCATGCTGTGGTAGGTGTCCCACATATAAAGTAGAGGAAGATGAGCACGGATGTTAGCTCAGGGCCAGTCTTCCTCAGCAAAAAAGAGGAGGATTGGCAGCAGATATTAGCTCAGGGCTAATCTTTCTCAAAAAAAAAAAAAAAAAAAAAACACCCTTTCTCCACATGCAGTCACATTCTCAGGTGCTGGGGGTTAGGATCTCAACATAGGACTTTGGTGCGGGGACACGCTTCAGCCTAAAACAGCCATCAGATGCTATTTATTAAAATCAGTAATAAATTTTTATTTATTTATCTATTTATTAAAATAAAAGAACACTTTATCCATAAATTTCTTGCTCTACAGTCAGGAGGGATTTATAAATGTTTATTTCATGTTCACCATTCAAGAAGGCCATTGGCTGTTTCAGTTTGCATTTGATGTGTCAAGGACACATTTTTGCGTGCCTCAAACCTACCAGTGTTTGAGTTAGAATAAAAAATATGTAACCTTATCAACCGAATTCATATTTTACATTGTTCTGTTTTTCTCTGTCACTGGTAAGGTTTCAGTTTTATTCTAAAAAATATTGCACGATGTAAAGATTTGTGAAAAGAACTATTCAGAAGCTGAGGCAAGAAATAAATTGAGATTAAACATGCAATTTCAAGGAACAAAATTTTATGATAAACCTGATAACTATCCCAACTTGTCAAAAGGTGAAAGGTTACTATTGATACGCAACAACAGTAGTACCAAAATTTGGATCAAGTCAGATAAACCTGACTGAATTTAATGTTGCTTTTTACATTTTAGAGTTTTGTCCAAAGTTTCCAGGATATATTCATTTTCATGTCTCTCTGTATTTTTTTTTTCTCTAATCAGTTTTTACTTTAGGATGTTAACAATTTCTGTGCAATTCCTTCATGTCTTTAAAAATATATATCCCAAGATGATATTATCCTCACACAGTTTGGTTGTACAACATATTTTTTAAATTGAAATTATTTTTTAAATAACCTCTTAATTAATTTGAAGGTCTTTGCTTCCTGCTTTTGCCAGTTCTTCTTTCTCACCTGTCTATACTTTCACTATGTCTTCTGTTTTTGTAATATACTGAGAATTGTGTTTCATTTTAATAAAAGGAGCAAGTAAGTACATTGTAAGTATGTGTTTGAAGCAGAAATGTTAAAATTTCTGAATACTCTGCACTCTTATTTTTTCCCCTCCTTTCTGCTACCCTGCCACTCAGTGATAGGAAGCCCTCACCACTTCTCACATCACTTATTTCAGTAGTATCGTCCATGGTCTTGCCCAAACTTATTCTTGTACTTAGATGTTGTCCAGGCTCTTTGTAGAAAATATAGAGTCGATCTTTTGTTAAACAGTTGATAGCAGATCCTCCTTAACTTCAGAATCACATATTAATGTTTTAGAGTTGCTTAGAAGGTCCTTAAGGCATTGGCAATAAGGTTATCTCCATTCTTCAACTTCTTGTGTCTTGTCCAGGCCCCAGTCACACTGAATTATTTGAATTTCTCAAGATATATAACATTTTCTCATATCTCAAGGCCTTTTAGCACACTCTTTTCTATGCTTTACTAGCATCTTTTTTTTATCTAATGCCTCTGCTCATTTTTCATCAATCTCTCATTCATTACACAAATATTTATTGAGTGCCTCTTTTGCATCTGGCATTGAGCTGAGTAACAGGAGTGCACAAGATAGCAACAGTCCTACCATTCCAGTCCTGCTGGTTACTTTACTTGGCCGGCTTCTGTGTTAGCACTTCCTATATGTTGTGATTGGCCCGCTACACTAAGTTACCTCATGGGAAATGCTTTGTCTTTTATCACCATCAGTCCAGTACCTATTAAGTGCCTGGACATGGTATGGCTCAGTGAATGCTACTGATGGAATGAATGTATGTACCTGCTTTTGCTTAGTGTGTGTTTATTTATAGTCATGATGTAGTGACATTTTATCTGCTTATTTTTCAATTTCTCTTTCAATTCTGGACTATCGTTATTTCATCAGAAGAGCCTTTTGTAAGCCCTCAATTAAGGATGTTAACTCAAAGGAAATATTTAGAGGTTCACCAAAACTGGTATGTAATCCCAAAAGTGTCATTGTTGATGGTGTATTTATCAACCAGAGAAACAGAACCAGTAGCTTGGCCTATGTCATTGTGGGGACTGGCTAGGCAATCCCAAAATCTGTAGAGTACACCATCAAGAAGGGCAGGCTCGAACTTTTGACATGGGCAAAATTTGTATCTCCATCAAGAAGCCCCAACTGCTCTTAAGACTTTTCAGCTGCTTGGATCAGGCCCACCCAGATTATCTTCGATAATCCCTCTTAACTATAATGAGCTCTAATCATGTCTACAAAATATCTTCACAGCTCATCTAGATTAGCGTTTGATTAAATAATGGGGGTCTGATGTATCAAAAAAAATCAAAACTAGTTATAAATAATGATATTTGGTAACATTTTGAAATTTCTTACCATTTCTCCAGCATTATCTTAAGCAATTCACATGCATTAACTCATTTAATCCTCATAACCCAAGAAGAAGATATTGTTATTATTCATTTTTTACTGGTGAGAAAAAACTGCAAAGACAGGTAAATTTGATTTTAGAATTGATTCCACCAGAAGATGTACATTTCACAAAAACATGTATTTTTGTCATTTATATTCACAAGTGTATCTCAAGCACCTATAGCAATACTGGACAATAAAAATCAACAGCAATTGATTACAAGTAAATTTGAAAATATATATTTTTCTAAATTATAAATCTTTCTTTGCCATGGATAAATGTACTTAATAGTGGGTTTCATTCTGACACTTGCCACTCATTTTCCAGTGGAGCAATAGGAAAACAGTTGTTATAAGTCATTTTGAAGGACAGAGCTTGCAACTTGAAGCATTTATATGAGTCAAAGCTGTGTTATGTTCTGAGGCAAATCGCTTAATGATTATACAGTTTTCTTAGGATAAAGAATTCAGATGTCAGAATATTATTGAATAGAAATGTAATTGAAAAAGATAAACTATTAGATTTACTTTTCGGAAGACTTGATACATTGTATTTAAATGAGAACCAACATGAAGTATGGTCAATAGCATGGGGACTATAGGCAGATTGGTTGAATTCTGGTTTTGCTACTCCCAAGCTGTGTGACCTTGAGCAGCGTAAAGTGTGGATAATAGTAGAACTTACTCTATAGAATTTTCCTGAGGGGTAGAGTCAATCCTGTAACTATAAATGCATAGTTAGTACATAGAACTATCACTACCACATAATGTTATTTAAGCATTTGTTAAACAAATGTTACCCTTTTGCCAGGTTAAGCTTTACCACTGGGTTGTTCCATGGTAAATACGTGGATCCTGGATATTTGGAGAGGAAGATAGGAAAGTTGAACACTCTTCCGAATCAAAAGCAAATCCTTTCCTTTTAAGCCTACAGTTTGCTCGTTGATAGTAAACTATTCTGGTGAATTGGGGTGGTGACTTCAAATGTAGTTATGTATGATACTTAGAAGTTAACTGTGCTCTAAACACCTTCAGTGATTTGAATGTTTTAATTTTCCATGGAAGAGAAAAATACCTCTGCTAATAAATCTTTGGCATTTTTGTGAACATTTATTACAGTATATTGTTTCTTAGTGCTTTAGAATTGACTTTTTAGATCAAAAGACCAAACAAAGATAGAAGTGCAGTAATTAAGTGAAATGGTTTGATATATCAAACTGGAGAAAAAGAGTAACAAAATTTCAATGTTTAGGTTTTGCATCTCAGTTTATTATGAGTGTGAAAGAAACATTTTGTAGACTACCGTAATAATGGAGAGTCATTTGATGAAATAGCATATTCTTTGTGGTGTAATAAAAGGTTACACGACAAAGTCAGACTACTCAATTTTAAACCTGGAAATGATTTCTCCTCTGCCCCAAGGTTTGTAAATTTCTCACTTAGGGGTCCCAGTAGGTTTAATCATATTTGGTGTTCATATACTTACAACTGCCTAGAAACAAATGACAGTAGTGCTTAGAAAAACATTTTAGGATAAATAGTTCTTGTGGCTTTCAAATATTTTTCCTCATTTTTAAACCCCTATTTGTATAATCTCATAATCAAATTCACTTTCTCATGTCTGAATCATTTTTCTTGTATTAAGTGATGGTTGTGACAACTGACTTCCTCTAGATGCACTTCCAGCCTTTCTACATTTGACCTTCTCAGAATGCCTTGATTAGTGACCCCAATCTTGACGGAAACGCTCCATCTGTCTAGAAAGAAATGGGGACTTTAATTTTTCAGTCAGCCTTACTCTGACATGCCCTAGTAACAGAAGCCTGTGAAGGAATTTTCTGCATTTCATGCAATACATTTGAACAAATATTCTTTTCACAAAAGAGCAAATTTAGCATATAAATTTGTAAGTTGGTGCCTCAAATTATTATGTGCAACTTTGGTTCAAAGTAATAGTGAAAAACATATTGATTTTTCAACTCCTGGGTGCCAGAAAGTTACTTGAATATGTGATGCCTTGACACTCTCATGTTTTTTAAGTTGCTTTATGAAATAATTATCTGCTGTTCCATAAATTTACCTTTTTAAAATTTAGAAGTGAATATAATTTGCCATAAATTATTAAAGCTGGCTTTATAAATACAGTTAAATAATGTGAGTGATTAAAAATTTGGAGTTTCTGTTTGTTTCACTGTCTGATTTCTCCTACCGCCACAGTTCTTCCCATCATGAGACTTTGGTCTGAATAGTGAACCATTTGTGTCTGATGTGATTTGGAAAGTACAGAAATCTTCCTTGCCCCGAACCAGGGTTTCTACAATTATGATGGTAGCTAAACATGCCACTATGAGTCAATCACTGAGATTAACAATTAAAAGCCCTGGTAGTGTGGAAATACATTAATTTGAGGGGAATCCATGAAATGAGCATTATCACTTTAACAATTTTAGAACAAGCAACTACATCAGTCACTTAAGTGGCTTCTGAAAAAGTGGTTTTTGTTTTTCCTTTGTGGGAAGGGGAAACATTCAGAAAATGAAATTAAATTTAATCTGATTAAATTTAAAGAAAATTAATTTAAATAAATTTAAATGAAAATAGTTTTCCTGAAGGAATTTCAGGAAGTTCCATCGTTTTGAAGCCAATATCAGTATTCCACACATCTGTTCATCTGCTCTGTTTTCATAATTATATTTTAACATATGTTTTATTTTTCTTGTTTACAAAAGTAAGAAAAGATCACTATAGGAAATTTGGAAAATACTGAAAAATATAAAGAAGAAAATGAAATCACTTGTTGTCAAATAACCCAAAGTTTACCTTCTGTAGTAATTTTTATGCATTTGCCTTTATTATGGTGTAGTATATAAGCAATCTTTCTCAACTATGAGAAAAATTTGCCTTCTTGTTTCACAAAGTTAATATAATTAGCAAACCGTATTAAATTATGTTACTTCAGTTCTCTTTTTTAAAAATATCTGCTTAGTCTTACAAATGTGAACAAATATGAACGACACTGTCCCATAAAAAATGCATATTGTTTTCTTCTTATATCTCTAACATGTTTAAAAATGCCTTGTTAATGAAGTAGTAAGGCAGAGACTTGTACTGGGCTAACAATTAGGATTAAATGTTGACCATAGTTTTAAAGAGTATCTTTTGCTTTGTCAGAATGTAATGATCACATAAATATCCATTACTCTGTTGACCCTCAGAAATTCTTTGTCTTCTCAGTGATATATTGCTAAGATTTCTTTTATTTCTTTTTTTCTTTCTAGCTCAGAATGAAGGACACCCTAGGCATATTTTTTGTTTTGAAAAATCTGTGCTTCTTTTTTTATTATTCCATTCACTCTTTTTGAAGTTTTGAATGTCTCTAGTACTTATTTGCTAACTTGCATTTATTACACTAATTCTTGGTATCTTCTGATAAATGAAATTTAAAGATATTAAAACTTGAGTGTAATTTAATTTCAGCCAACTATAAAAGCTCAGTCATTTACATGGAACTTCCAATCATCCATCTTTAGACAGATCCATTAACTGTCACTTTCATCATAGAACAATTGATGAGACTTATTTTCTTATTGACTTAGTTATTCATTACTTTTTAATTTCAATACTTTTGAGTGCAAAGTCAATTATTCCAGTCTCTAGATTATAAAAATTAAGTATTGATACTCATATTACCTTGAGTAAACAAATGCTGAAATTTTTCTTGTTCACTTACAGCATTTTCCCTGCCCACTTCTTTCTTTTCCTTTTTAAAAATAACTTAACTCAGGGCTGGCCTGGTGGTGTAGTGGTTAAATTCTTGCACTCTGCTTTGGTGGCCCAGGGTTCGAGGGTTTGGATACTAGGCATGGACCTACATACCGCTCAACAAACCATGCTGTCTCAGAGTCCCGCATGTGAAGTGAAGGAGAATTGCCACAGATGTTAGCTCAGAGCCAGTCTTTCTCAAGCAAAAAGAGGAAGATTGGCAAGAGATGTTAGCTCTGGGACAATCTCCCTCACCAAAAAGCAAAGCACTAAAAAAGAAAAAATAACTTAGCTCTATCTTCCCTCGTAGAGATATAGGTAAATGCTTTCACCTAATCTGGTCAGAAGCTTATTGCTCTAAATACTTGAGAAAAGTCTCGAGAAGAAATCAAAGCTTCATTAAAAACTTGGGAGGAGGGACATTTCTTTCTTGTTCACCATAGGATCCTACTCTTAAGCATATTTCTTGGAACATACCAGTTAGTTCACTAAATATTTACTGAATAAGTGAATGTTATCCTAGAGGAGTGAATCAATAATGTTCTTCTTAGCCTGTTTCACTAGCAGTGTTTAACAGTGGAAATTTAAAATATGCTAGAGTTTTCTTCTCCCAACTGTGATGGAATTGTTTGTCGTAGACTCAAAGCTCGTGCCAGGAATAAGTAGAGAAAATTAAATTAAAAAAGAAAAAGAAAGAGAAATCTGTTTGATGGTATTGGAGAAATGATGAGGAAACCAGGGCTCCTCCTTCTTGACACATACTGGACACTAATCTTTGTCTCTTGAACACCACAAGATTGTTTTAAATTCAGCTCTGCTTTTAGTGGTCATCTATTTTATATGTCAGACTCTGACCCTGAACAATTAGTAATTCAGCAAATATTTTTAGGGGAAAACTGAAGAACATAGGAATCATTTTTACATCTCTGTCTCTTTGAGATCATGGCCCCACACTTCTTGGCTGACTTACATGCTGTTGTTGTCTTCTCTTTCATTGACGTGTGCTGTCATCTTTGGTATTTGCCTTTCTCTACATTGGAGAGGATTAATTTGTTGTCCCTCTCTTAGTCTTTGAAATGCCTAGTTAGATCAGTGAAATATCACTCCAGCACTATCAGTTTTCATTTACCTGCTGCACTTTCATTTCCATTGACAAATTCCTTCCTGGGATTATCCATTGTTATAAACTGTCACGTGGGTTTATCACTGGAAGACAAGGAAGCAATGCAACTGTACACTCTGATGTCTGTGCTTAAACTAACAGATGCATAGTGACCAATCATTGACAGACTTTGAAAGAAGCGATGCGTATGTCACTGATCATGATGCACGTATCTTATTTGTGTAGTGACTGTTGACTGAAGAGCTAGTAGAAAAGTTTGTACTTTATATAATTACTCACAGTTGATATAGCATGCTAACTGAAATTTGAACCATATTTTTTGGATGTTGGATGTTATTTAAACTATATAACTGAGATTTGTGCATATCAGAGCCACGTAAAATGAGGACTGAATATATATATTCAATTTTATTAGTTGTCAGGAAAATATGAATTAAAGCTACAATGTGGTACCACTATACACTTATAGGAGTAGCTGTGGAGGCAGAATTCTAAGATGATCCATGATTGTAGCCCTTGTATAATTCCTTCTACTGGGAAGATTATAGGACATCAGTACTGTAATTACGCTATAATACATGGCAAAAAGGAATTTGCAGGTGTAATTAAGGTTACTAATCAGTTGACTTTGATAAAACACTAAATCTAAATACTAAATTAGATACTAAAAAGGAGATCATCTCTATGGGCCTAATCTAGTCACATGAGCCCTTAAAAAGCAGAGATCTTTTTCCCATCTGTTAGCTTCAGAAGAAATCAGAGAGATTTGATGCATGAGAGGGCTTCAGTGAGAGGGATGTTCACCGTTACTGAGATAGACAGGCCATTGGCCACTGACCTGTGAGTTGCTTCTAGGACCTCAGAGTGGTCCCTAGCCAACAGCCAGCAAGGTAAAGGAGACCTGAGGCCTACTGCTTCAGGGAACTAAATTCTGCTCACAGCCTCAATGAGCTTGGAAATGGGTACCTCCCCCAGAACCTCTAGATAAGAGCACAGCCTGGGTGACAACTTGGCACTGGCCTTGTGAGACCCTAATCAGAGAACTCAGTTGAGCCCATCTAGACTTCTAACTTACAGAACTGTGAGATAATAAAAGGGCGTTGTAAAAGGGCGTTAAGTTGCTAAATTTGTGTTAATTTGTTATGCAGCAATAGAAAATTAATACAATATTAAAATTTTAAAAAGAAAACAACTGGCAAAACCAAGTGTTGGTATAGCTGTGGAACAACTGAAACTCTTATTCTGTTTTGGGAGTGCAAATTAGTATGATCAGTTCAGAAAACTGTTTGGCAATATGTACTAAATCTGAACATAAAACATATGAACGTACCCTAAGAGCAATTACAGCTTGTAGATATTTTTTCCAATATAAATCATTTGTGCACTGAAAAAAAAAAGTACAAGAAAGTTTATAGACATTTTAAAATAGCCCAAGACCAAGAACAATCCACATGTCTGTCAGCAATAAAATGTATAAATATATTGTGTTGTGTTCCTTCAGTGGAGAGTTACATGGCTGTAAGAATGAATCAACTACTGCTGCCCATGAATGAGCCTTACAAATGTATGTTGAATGAAATAAGCCACACATAAAAGAATCTACACACAGGAGAGTATGAGCTCATCTATGTAAAGGGCAGAAATAGGCAAAACTAACCTATGATTATATAACTGATAATAATGGCTAAGTTTGGAGGCTACAGTAGTGATTGGGAAGGGGTACCACAGGCAGTTTTAGGGTGCTGGTAGTGCCCTGTTTAATGATCTGGATGCTGACTAAACAGGTGTATTCATGTTGCAAAGATTAATTTAACTATGCATGATTTGTGCACTCTTTCTTCAATGAAAAGCTTTATTTAAATGAAGGCCTATAAAGTGTTGGCAACACCTTTTCCACTGTGTGGCTTAAAAAAAAGAAAAATTGCCTAAAGCCATGCAGCTTGTGAGCAGAAAGACTTAGAATGGAAAATGATAATTAAGGATAATTTAATGATAATTAATGTTTTAGTTGAATTATCTCTTTCATTTGACTGAAAATAAAAGAGGAAAAAGAAAAGTGAGAGCAGTAGATAAATAATTTTGACATTTACAATTAATTCTTTTAATAAAACAGTTTGCCGGGAGGACTCCTACCATTCTGTAGTGTCATGTGCTGCTGTCGTTCTCACTCCCATGGAACCAACAATAGACATGAAGAAAAGAGAAGACCTGAAATTTCCTGAGCCTTCCAAACAGTAAGTTTTCGTTTGATTTTTCGGAGCTTTGTAAACTAATTAGATAACTGATCAGAGTCGGATTGCGCAGAAATTGTGATTTATAATGAATGTATTAACACTGGTATATTGAGAGAACAGAAATAAATTTTGTACATTAAAAAAAAATCAGTTTCTCCTACGTTCCTCAATGAACTTCTGTATCTTCTGACTTTATGTGTTTGAACTATATGCCATTCAAGTTTCATTTCGTTACCTTGTCTTAGGGACATGCCTAAGTAGACTGACACGCTTCATCTCCGTAACCCTGTGATTGTGGATGTACTGTTCTTGGAGTGCTTATTTTATAGTTATAGGCTTTGGTGATCTCAAATGTGATCAGTTTTTAGTATAAACTTTTTAGCCTTAAGTTGGTTTGCACTTTTGTAAGGAATGACAGTTATTCTTTTTAACTCTTTATATTAAATTATCCCAAATTAAAACTTTACACTATTTCCTGTTTCCATATTTTTTGACATTTAAACAAATCAAGCTTCATTTAAATTTAAATTTGATCTTACATTGAATAAATGATAGATTTCTTATAATGACCAAAGCGTATTAAATTTGTGGTAACATGTCAGATACATGACTTGAAATATCAGATAAACTAGGATTATTTCTAATTATGCATTAAGCAAATCAAAAGAGAAAACCTACTGATGATTATCTAGTGACAGTCGGGCCATGCCGGCTTTAAGGTCCCAGGTTGGAGACTAGGCGATGATGGTGGTGCCATGGATTGCTGGCTGACCACCCAATGAATGAGGTGGGAGTTACCTACTATTTTTCCCCGTCAGATTCCACTGTATGATACTCGTTTGTTTCTTGATGTCTTTCTACTGGATAAGCTCCTGAAGACAGAGTTCCCTGGAACATGATAGTGTCTGATACTCTTTGTGAAATCAATTAGAAAATTTCTTAATGTTACATTCAGTAATGTTGAATTCAAATGGAGCAATGTATATGTTTGATTGCATGAAGATATTCAATATTAGTTTCTCATTATAGAGAAAAGAAATACTAACTAATTCAGAAAGTAATGATTGTAATTCAGTTTTAATACAATCTAAAAGTGAAAACAATTTAACTAGTCTTAATATAGTCTAATTTTTAGGTTCCAAAAGCCATTTTTGTCTAATAGGAGGAAAATTACATCTCATATATGCCAATTGAATTATGTTAGAAAACTCAAATATGTTTTCCTGCAGTGTATATATGAGTTTACATAAGTTATCTATATATTTGTAAATCAGACCTTAAGTTGTTTTCATTATGTTTCAGTGACTGTTCAAAACTGGTGAACAGTGTTATTTGCTTACATAAACTGTCTTTTTTCCAGTCTTCAGCTACTTCATAAATATTCATTCTTCTTTATTCTGAGGTGTATATTAAAGCAGACGGCATTTGTTAACTGGCTATTCTTTTTCTTCCTGTTACCCTACATCCACTCTGATACTCCTCTGCCTTCTCTGAATCTACCTTCTTATTTAAACATTCTCCCTCAACAATACCATTCATTCATTCATTTGGATTTTGTTACTGTTTTTGTTTGTCTGAGTCAGAGGGACCTTGGTTAAAATCTTAACTCTGTAACATGTTGGATGGAAGTAGGGGACATTTTATTTAAACTCTTTGTGCTTTCCTTTCCTTGTCTGTTAATTGGGGTGATATCACCATCCTTACAGGGTCATTGTGAGTATTATGTGAAGTCATATTGGTAAAGGACCTGATATCTAAAAATTCATGAAAGTATTGGTTCTATTACTCTTTCCATAGCTTCAACTATTAACATTACCAATGACTTAACAGATATATGTCTCTTGAAGCCTCTTCTTAATTCAAGTCTAATATTTATCTGTTGACTTGACTGTCTAACTAGTTGTCCTACCAGAATCTTTTAGTAAGTATATCTAAAACCAAATTAATGATTCCTCTAGGGTCTTTAAACGTTTGATTCTTTCTGACTTCTATATTTCTTTAAAGCTACCATTATTTTTATTTTCTTAAAATCTCGATATGTTTTCTCCCTCACATCTCACATTCAATTAGTTATTGATTACTTGATTAATGTCCCCCTTATATTCTTCTTACCATTTGAGCTCACCAGGAAGGGATATACATTTCATATTTTTAAAATTTTTCTAATGTATCTATTCAATTGTGATCTTAATGAAGCCATTCAAATAATGGTCATCTATCTAATGGAGATTATGTATGCCCTCCATACCTCACACTGCTATTTTGAGAATTAAATGGTAGATGTGAATATATGGCAAGAACACAATATAAATGCAAGGCATGGTGATTAATTCAAAACTCTTGTTTGCCAATGAGAGAAGTTCCAATGCAATTTGGTTTCAGAAAAATCAAGAGTGGGGGTTGTTGTTGGCTCATATAATTAAAAAGTTTAGAGATAGAAGTTTCCTCGAGTATGGTGGAGTCTGGTACTCAAATGATGTCATAAAGGGCCATTCTCTCCATCTGTGTCTCTTTACTCTGCTTTCCTGTTTGTAGTTTCCATTTTCAGGAAGGTTCCTCTAATGGTGACATTACAGCCTTCAGCAGCTACTGGGACAGATTTTTATCTTTACAACAAATCCAATGGAAAGAGATGGTTTCTCTTTTCCTTTAATCAACACAGAAAAGCCCCGGATTTCAGTGTCATTGGCTTTGACTACCTTAGCTTCTTTGACATAACTGTACTGAGGCAGTTGCTGTGCGCAGGAGTATTTGATGATATGATTGGCTAGAACCAGGTTACGTAACAAACTCTGGAGCTGAGGGTGAAGATGAGAGGGGAAACGTGATTCCACACTTGGAATATGAGTGATGTTGATGAAAGAAGGCAGGGATAGATGCTAGGAAAACAATGGAAGTTCAATATAGATAGTAATATTATCACCATTAGTTTTAAAAGTCAGAATCTTTATTATATTTAAACTATAGCTGTTGAAATATTAACATTAAAACATAACTATGTACATCTTTATTTCTTGTTTTGTTTATTTATTTATTTGCTGAGGAAGATTAGCCTTGAGCTAACATCTGTTGCCAATCTACCTCTTTTTTTGCTTGAGGAAGATTAGCCCTGAGCTAACATCTGTGCCAGTCTTCCTCCACTTTATGTGGGGGTTGTTGCCACAGCATGGCTGACAAGTGGTTTAGGTCCACACATAGGATCTGAACCTATGAATCTGGGCCACCAAAGCAGAGTGCACTGAACTTAACCACTATGCCATGGGGGGCCCCTGTTTCTTGTTTTAAATGATTTTTCTCCTGCTTAATTTTCTTTTTTTGAGGAAAATTAGAGCTGCACTAACATCCGCCACCAATACTCCTCTTTTTGCTAAGGAATATTAGCCCTGAGCTAACACCTGTGCCCATCTTCCTCTATTTATATGTGGGATGCCTGCCACAGCATGGCTTGATAAGTGGTGCGTAGGTCTGTGCCTGGGATTCAAACCAGCGAACCCTGGGCTGCCAGAGCAGAGCATGTGAACTAGCCACCAGGCTGGCCCCTCACCTGCTTAATTTTACTTCATATTGTTTGATTCAGCTGTGCTATTGAGAGACCATGTAACTTGGTGGTTAGGAATTCAGGCCTTGGGCTGGTTTTTTGAAACTTTCTTAACCATAGTTTTTTTCTTTTTAATGTGGGAGTTACTTTATTTGCCTTACAACAAATATATTAGGTAAATAACCATATCACATTTTTATAGATGGACTTACCAAATCCCTGTATGGTATTAGTTTTGTGTATTTTGGATTTTCCATTAGGAAAAATAATAACCCACTGATATAATCCTGAGATATTAGAATGCTTTAAGTTGAGACATTGTCTTTGGGTACCTAATATTTCCTTTAAATTTAGGATGGAATTATTTCTTTAAGTAAACTTTCCCCTCTAATTTTACAGCCTTCACATAATAAATATTCATAAACCATTGAGTCTTTGAAAAATAGAACTCATAGAGTCATACAATTGAGAACTCAGCAAATCTCTTGCTAAGAACTGCAATAATCTCCGTAAATGGGCTTCAGAATATGTAAGTTTGCACATAAGAAAGAATATGAGGATATTATAATCTAAGTGAAGAGGCAAAACATGCACCTAAAAAGATACATCATGGCATAAAGGCAACAGATGCTGTTTATTCAGTGTAAGGTATAAATTCTGGTTAGGCGTATGATTGTTTAAAGTAAGGTCAGGCTTATCGCTGTATTGTATAAACTTAAGAAATAAACCCAGAATATTGGTTTTAATTATACCCTTGTATAGATATATCATTTTAGAATATAGGAAACACTTCATGATTGAAATATTTGTATTATCAACTTTTAGTCATATTCCGGTGATAGATAAATATTCTAATTTTGACACTTTGTTTTTAAATATTCTCATGTATTTATCAGCTTTTAGACATATTCAATCAGAAAAAAATAGGAATTATTCCGATTAAGAATGAAGTATGCATTTTTCAGTTTAGCAAGTGAGAGGGAGAAAATATCTAAATCTTTTAGGAGGGAAATCTACATTCTGAGCACTATACTGGGACAGAGTCAGAGCTTTTCTTTTATTGATATATTTAAACTTTATCTTCATTCAGAAAGCAAGGGTGTGGATTTTACTTTACTTTTCAGTCTCATCTGATAGGTAGCTCAGAATAGCATGGAAAGGATAAATTTGCTAGAAAAATTGAAAAATTTGTGTGATCCCAAAAGAATATACAATTTTCAAATATTTAATCATAAGAGTAGAATGTTGAGATCAAAGCTTGAAGTGCGAAACTGTATAAATTTATAAAATCCTAATATTAAAAATATGCCCACATATCTAGCCACTCAGCATGTCGCTCAAACCCATACATTTCTCAAATCACATTTTGTGCAAATAAGGACCTAAATATACATAAAATTCAAACTCTGAAGAGAATGGAAGAATACTGCTTCCATGATTGCTTATGGATTTCATCTGGTGCTTTTATTAGAAATATGTTTGTTGAAATGCATATGCTTGGTTTGAGCATACTATGGCTCAGTCTCTGAAATGAAGGGATTTTATGACCATTGTGAGTTTAGAAATCTAGAGGTGAAAGGGAGAGAGGGAAATTATTCTATTCTTTGTCCCTCTCCATGTTTTATTTGTTTGTTTTATATAGAGCCATCTAAACTTCAGAAGATATTTGATTTATTGTTTCTATTTGTGGAAATGAATCTAACATGCTGTCGTTCCCTCCAAGTTTCAAGGCCTCCTTGTGGGGCTTCATTTGTTGACATGAAGAAGGTTCATTGGACTGCTTTTGAAAGGGCACAGATGCCGCTTAGCACAGAAAGTCTTATTCTTTAACAATGGCGAAAAGTAACCTATTTTATCCTTAAATGATACTTAAGTACACACATCTAAAGTTCTGTTAGCTCTTTTTATTTTGTTTTGCTTGAATGAATAATGTATGTTAAATTTGGAAATGTTTAAGTACTCTCTAGTGTCGTCTGTAAAGTTGTTACACAAACTCTGTAGCTGTACTGGAAACACATCAAAGAATCCTATTATCAGCTGAGCCCCAAGTTTCCTTTACAAATTTCAGGGGAGTATATTTATTTATGCTTTCAGGTAAACATTTATTCACTAATTTAATCCAACAAAAATAGGTAATTCTTAAGTATTTGTTTTGTCCTTGGCACTGTCTCAGGGCTGGAGATTTTGAGTTGAAAAGCAGATGCTGCCTCACGTGAAACTTGAAAACTCATGTGTGTAGTCAGGGAGACACACATTAATTAATTAACTGCGTCAAGAAATCCAAGATCGTAGATGTGACAATGGCTGTAGTGTAGAGGTATGTCATGTTATAATTGCTTATAGCACGGGGCTTTGACAGAGCCAGGAGATGAGGGAAATCTTCCCTGAGGAAGTGACTCTTGAGCTAAGATCTGAAGGATATTACCTAAGTGAAAAAGCAAAGACCTGACGGCAGAGAGAACATGTAGTTCTAACACTCTGTGATGTCTGGGAGCAGGCAGAAATTGAAAGAAGCCTGGCGGAAGTGAAAGGAGGTCAAAAACATGTTTTTAAGCAGGGCCCAGGTGACATGATCAGATTTGCCTTTTGGAAACTTCATCCTGGTTTCTCAAATAGAAGAAATTGGGTGTGGTGGGGGCAGCGGAGTGATGGAGCTAGCTTGGGAGAGCCAATCTGTTACCATTTCTTCCCAACTACAGGTTCACTAATCTCACATTAGAAGCTTGAAATCAGCCATGGTGGGTATTTGCACCATAGAAATTAGGAATCCTGCAAATGAGGGCTCTTCCCTCACCCAGAGAACTGGTTGTTAACTACTTACCAGCACACTACTAAATAGAGGACGGGTTGAGTGGCTGAAGTGAGACTGTCTACGTGATTGCTGGCAGTAGCTGGGAGTAGGGTGCTGTGTTTGGAGCTGGTGAAATGTGAAAAGAGAACTGAGTCAATATATATTTCAGAACCTCGGCAAATTAAATGTTATTAAATTAAAACTTGCAGTATGTTATCAAGCACTTTCAGTAAGGATAAAGATGAAATATTATCTGTATTACTAATTGTAATTGTAAAAAAATAATGTAATCCTATGACAATCCTAACATGTTATTTTGAATTAGTAATAGTTCAGTCAAGGGGTGTTTTGATATTCTTTTAATTAATATTGACTATTGTCAGTGGAACTATGTAAGTGGGAAATATATAAAAATGCACTTTGCACAAAATTCCTTTCGGACTCATTGTCATTGATTCTCACTGAAAATGCACATACATATAAGTAAATTCCCCTTAGGTCCTTATATAAATTCTTATGATTCTTTACTAATAATTTTCTTCCTGTATTTGGTCTCTAGCCTTAATTTACCCTCCACTACTCGGTGCCTTAAAACTCTCCTATTAAAAAAAAAAAAAAATCAGAAACTGAGGCATCACATAAATGGAATCACAGAGTTGGTGGGCTCTTTGCAAGCCTTCTCTCACTCAGCAGGTTTTTGAGATTTGCCCACGTTGTTGCGTGTGCACTAGTCCCTGCCCTTCCATTAGTGAGCAGGCTTGTATCACATGGATGTGTCACAGTTTGGTCATTCATTCAGTCCCAGCCTCCTTTGACCATACTGCAAACTCACTGAATCCCAGAACCACAGGGCCTCTGGGGGTGCCTAGAAGGGTCATAAAGGCCATCTTTATCCAACTCCATCCTTGCATTAGTGCAGTTATGTCCCTTCTCTGGCTGTGCCTCTTTCCACAATTCAAGAGTTCCAAAGGTCCAAGGGTCCCACTAACCAAGAGCCTATGCCTCCACCGCCCACAGTGCTAGGAATTTCCTGCTTAATGGCCCTGAGTCCTCCCTTCTGGGGTGCACTACCCACAGACCACAGGGCTGCAAAGAACAACTGATCACTGGTAGCAGTGGACAGAGCTTAGAGGCATGGCTGGGGCATTCACCCTCTGGCCGGTGAGGCCCTGAGTGTGTGGGAAGCAGCCCAGGGTGGGAAAGAAAGAGAAGGCTAGGTGTTGGATCAATTAAGCTGTATCAACTGATATCACTTGTGAGAGTCTGTGTTTCATAGTATCTATTCGTCTTTATGGAATATGTTGTCTCATCAGTCACTGGTTTATTAAATTAAAAAAAAGACTCAAGAAAATTGATTGATTTCAGACTTCATGTGTTACTCAGCAACGAATGGATTTTAATACCAAATAAATAAATAAAAATCCCTAGAGAAAGCACTGTCCTTGACCGAGTGTTGTTATTTTATCTTCCTGCTGTTTACTGCTCCTTAGTGAGTCATAATACCTGGTCCCTTGTGCAGGCAACCTGTCAAGTTAAGATATCCTATTGTAACATTTGCATCTGGTTTGACAATCCTTCTTTGTATACTGAACACACAAATGCTATTTTTCAGCTGAGTTGGGACAGCCTGATAAGATGATTAGAGTGTTTCAGTTCACCAGTGCAGTACATTACCATTGTACTCTTTATAGTGCAATCTAAATACAATTTACCAGATCGCTGAGAGAGACTGCCAGTGTGCCACCATTGTTGTGAACTTAGCTCCTGTGCACAGGTGAAACGCATGGGGCCAGCTTTCAACTGCCCCTGATAGCACCATCCTAGGGAAAAATTCTGTTTTCAGATAAATGAAATATTTAATTTGAGTTTGTTATATAATGTACATAACAGGATAAATGATTTAATAAAACTATAAAGAAATGCCGTATTACCCAATATTCATTTCCTATTTTTCCCTAGAAGGGATAGACAGTAGAAAAACCAGAAGTTTTGAAATCTAATATATCTCTACTTAGCAGCTGGATGACATAGAACAAGTTATTCATTTTATTAAAATCAAGTATCCTCATTGATAAAATATGGACAATAGCATCTGCTTTCTAAGATGTTTTAAGTAGTCAATATTTAAATGTAAAACAGGTAGAATAATTCTGGTCACAAAGAAGAAAAACAGTAAAAAGCATCTGATTGAATAGCTCTTGTATGAGGAAGTTGGAGATTAGGATTAGGGGAGGAGGGCTGTAAAAATACATGAGATATTCTATGGATTTTATGATTTTATCCTCAACTTTACCTACTCTTAACATGTGATTATCTGCTTATTTTTTAAGGAAGTGTTATCTTTTTTTATCTGCTATATTTGAGTCTTTTTTACAACAAATATTGCCTTTTTTTAATCTTCTGTGATACTTAGGATAATAATAACCATTAGATACTCAAAAAATACTGGAGAATTGATTAATTTTTATTTATTTTTGAAGTATAATACATTTATCTTTGATTTGCAAAGTAGAACCAACCATTGTAGTTGTCTGACACCATCAAATTCAAAATAAAGTTTGATTAATGCACAGCCACTGTTAATATTTCAATATTAGCATACTAAATGTTTGAATAATTAATATTTGAAGATGTCCCATGGAATTCAAACAATAATTTTATCATACAGATTGAAAAGAAAAATCTCTGACCTAGGAGTCTGGAAACCTGACTCCTGCATCCGGGACAGGGCAGGGCTGTTTGCATTTGTGAGCCATAGTTCTCTGTAAAACACACTAGCAACACAAATTTCAGGGAGAAGTTCTATGCAGTAAAAGTCTAGGCAAGCATGTTGTAAAATATGAAGGATCCTACTTTTTCCTTTGCTTTTTCGAGGAATATATAATAAACATTTATGAATATTTTCAAATCTCTTTAAATTAAAGTTCCCGTGATTGATGGAAAAATCAAGGTACTTGTAGACTAATTGACTCCTATGCACTCCTATAATCTTTGAACGCCTTTGTTATGGTACTTAATAGATAAAATGTAATTGCCTGTATTCTGTGCTGTTTCTCACCAGACATTGAAGACAGGTATTTTTTGAGGACAGATATTTTCTATCAACCTTTTTTGTTTTTCAATCTCTTGTGTTTAGCACAAAATTATATACCTTGTACGCACTGGATATTACTTGTTGAAGCTATGAATGTATTCTTTAAAATAGTATATTTTTTATTCAGTAGCACTTATACAGCTCGTATTAAGTGTCATGCACTACTCTAAGCTTTCTAAATATTAACTCGTTTAATCCTCCCACCGATATTGTGTGCTATTAGTAACCCCAAGTTACCCTTGAGGAAACCAAGGCACACAGAGTTAGCCCTTTAAAAAAAAGAATAAATTATACCTTCTTTTCAGTTACTTTAATTACTAAATGTTGAACCTGACACACTAAGCAATCATTTCTTTTCTTCATATTCAGTTTTTTTTATAGGCTTTTGCAACCTAAAAAAATGTGGATGTCATTATAAACCAATAATGCAAAAGATGATTAGCATTTGCAAATCAACAGAATAAATAGAAGAACTTGAGTAACAAAATTCTTCGCTGTTGATTATCACAATCAATCAGTACCTCTTCATTTATGCATATATTTCTCCTCAAATGAGCCAGGAAGAGAAAACTGTTTTTTTAATGCTTCTGTCCTACTTAGTACCATTCATTTTACTAGCTACTTGTTAACACTTTTCTAAGTTTCTCTTTTTTTATGTTTCCTTGGAAAATAACTTTTATTAACTTCATATTAATAAAGTTAAAATTACATATTTTGTCAAGGAGTAAAGAGGCACATATGAATTTAGAGATAGTATAAGATGGAAAAAAACCCTAAGATGTTCTTTCCAACCACTGTATCCATTTAAAATGTTGCATGCTTTAAGGAATAGCATAATACAGTGCATCAAATTAAAGTATTGTTAAAAGAATTTCGATTTTTAGATACTCTTTTAAGAATTTGTTTTTGAATGACTTTTACTATTTTGCAGAATTCAGCTTAGTATTTTCTCTGTAATTTGGGACCAGAAATAATGTCATGTTCTTGGTTCTGTGTAGATCTAAAGGCATAACAAATGTACAAAGATGGATTATGGTATAAGGATGGATTTTTACAACAGTCAATGGATGTAGCAGGCTTCTTGTCACTGAAATTGTTGTATGACTGTCTTGTATGAATGATGCAGGTGGATTTAGGCATCATAGAGGTAACAGGACCCAGTGATCCTTAAAATCCCTTTCAATCTAGGGAATCTGTTTCAAAGGTCAGCTTCATTATTATTATGAAGTCAAAGTCTTTTGTACTTTTTTTATTTAAAAATGTTATTTTTAGTTAACTTAAGACAAGATATAGCTTAACTTGGTCAATTACAAGGTTGTGATTTTTATTTTTTACCCAAACTAAGGTATAAGAAAAGATTTTTAAAGGGTCCTGTGTTTTTATATCAATTACTTTTATTTGTATTTTCTGTGTGTTTAGTTATTCGACATCAGTTATAATTTCTCCATACGGCTGTCTGGGTTTTTTTCTCCTTACGCTTGCTGGAAAGAGTTTTTGTCTTTCATTTGCTTTGATTTTAAACTATATTGAGATGCTTGAATATAAAAAAATTCATGTTGGGCCAGCCCTGGTGGCCTAGTGGTTAAGCTTGGTGCACTCTGCTTCAGCGGCCCGGGTTTGGTTCCTGGGTGTGGACCTACGCTACTCGTCTGTCAGTGGCCATGTGGTGGTGGCTGCTCACGTACAAAAAGAGGAAGATTGGCAGTGGATGTTAGCTCAGGGTGAATCTGCCTCAGCAAAGAAAAGAAAAATAAAAGAAAGAAAGAAAAAGAAATTCGTGTGGCACTTTGAGGATTTGTAGAATATTAGAATGATGCTGAATTTTTATTTACATGCCCTGTAAAATGCTATGTGGTACTTTTTATGTAGTAGTTCATTACACTTTATTAAAGTGAATTCAATTGTAATCCCTTTTTATGAAGGATGTCAAGAAATTAGCCAAGTTCTAAAATGTCAAGAATTTGACATCTTAAAGTTTAATAAAGAAACAGCCACACCACATAGTATAAAGAACGTAAGCTAAAAGTATGCGAACTGGGATCATGGCCCCAGCTCTTTCATAATCTAAATGTCTGAGCTTAAGTAAATAATTTGATTTCTGAGTTATCTCCTCTTTAAAATGAAACACTTAAAATAAATATTTCTAAGGTGCCATAATCTCTTACTCTGACACTCTAAGTTGCTATTCTAACATTTTTTCTGCTAATTTCAAAAATTTGATAAAATAAGCAATACAAATTAAATATTGATGAATTCATAATAATTTTATATTTTTAAACATTTCTGTCCTTTAGAAGCTATTCTATTATGTTTACATCAAGCTATAAACTCTAGTGTCTTCTGAACTAAAACCTGTCACATTCCAGATAGAAATTTAAACATTTTTTCTCCCTTAGTAACACATCATATTTCTTTCAGTATGTTCTGATTTTCTTGTTCCATGTCATCATAAGATGAATGAATAATGTCAAGGACTAAGTCAAGTGTATAAATGCCAAAAGTCAGTATCATACTAATGAGATTCACACAATTATATGTTTATACTCTTTTTTCTCCTAAATGTATTATTTCTATTGAACTATATATCACTATGAAAGTAATTTCAAACTTGTTCATCCACTTGGAATGGGGTAATATAATAAAGCTAGATAGGAAATCCTTTTCTTCCTATTTTTCCATTTGAAATTCACCTAATTCAAGAGAAATATGCACTTTAGTTAAAAAAAAGAAAATGATTCTATTAAACTGTGCACACATTTTATCGTTTAATTGGAATAAGAAGCAAATTAGAAAGCATTTAAAAAATGAATGAAAGTTTACTTTCAGAAAATTGATAATGTCAAAAATATAACAGGAAGCAGCTGGCTGACAGCAATTTTATGATTTAAAGTTAATATAGTTTCCACATATTTCACATCATTAATTACCTGGCAGTTTAAAATTTTTTGCATGGTAAATGGCTACCATTTAAATTTAAAACTGAATACTTGATTAGGTTTTATGGTTGTAAGATTAATGTGCCACAAAAAAGTATTTTTCTCCTTATTTTAGAAAGAGAAAAATAACAGCTACTAGGAATGATGTGTTAAATCTACTGTACTATTATCCCAATTATTGATCATGTTTTCTCCCATACCTGTAGTTGACATGGAGGGGAAAATAAATTATTAGAAGCTATTAAAGCTCCCTGAAAGAAATTGGAAATGATTTATTTCAGCCATCATCATGATAAGATTGGGAATATTATAACAGAATATTACAACATCTTTTACAGTTTTTATCTCCTTAACAAAGCTGGCAAAGCTTTAAATGTTCTTTGATGACCCTAGAGGCCCTAGAGAGTAATCTGTAACTACTTCAGTGCACCATGTGGAGTGAACTGAGAGCAAAATGGAGGTTCAAAAGCCAACTAAATGCATTTCCACTGCTCTCTAACCAATTATCTTCAGAAATTTGGTTGAGTTCAGGGACCAGTTCATGGAGGTCTGTCTGTGTTGTGCCAGTAGAGACAAAGTTTTGTTCTCGGTTTACTCCTCCATTCCACTGTGAAGATAATGATGATCTCTAATGCCAGGAGGAATTACTTAAATTTCAAAAGAGCAGAGCTCATGTGTATTTCCAATTAATCAGTACTGTTTTTGAGTGTAAATGGCAGATACTCAACTCAAAAAGATCTTAAAAATAAAGAAATGCAGACTCATAGAAATTTAGAATAGAAATTTCTTCAGGGAACTTATTTCACATTTTTGTTGTACATATTTTATATATCTATGATTATTTTGTGCCAGTGGGAAGAATACTATTGTCAAAATAGCTATTGTGTAAAGTTTGTAAGTTCAATATTCATTTGACACAAAAGTAACTCATTGTTTCAAATTCAAGGTATAGAGATATTACTGGGCTTGTTAAATTCATAGATATTAAGCATTGATTGTTCCTTCTGTCCCAAAATAAAAATATCACCAAAAATCTCAATAAAAATTTCCTATTAAAATGACTTTATATGTTAATAATGATAAAAATAAATTTATAAATTACTAAAAATTTATATAAATTTAATATAAACATAAATTTATAAATGGTATTGTACATTATGTTACAAGTTAGTATTTCCACTTCTCATATACAACACTATTACCTTACAGTAATAACACAGTTTTTCCAAAAATATCAAAATCATCCAATGAGATATGTTACTCTGAAAGAAGGAATTTATCAAGTGTAAAAATATTACTTCTAAGTCATTAAATCAATGGAATGATAACAAATGTAACCTAGATATTATGTGAAACTAAATAACCATGTTTATGTTTAATAGGTCAAAAACTTGTGGAATAAGTTTATTATGGTTTCACTGTCTTTAAAATAAAAGCTCATGGGGATCATAAGTAAAAGTAGATCACATATGTACTGTTTTCTGCACTGCTTGCACCCTTATTCTGAAAGGTTTGTTGATAAGTTGCAAAACTTGAACTTCAGGCCAGAATCAGTTAACGTTTTCATTATGTGTTCAATGGTATATGAAACCTCGGAAGTGTGGAAAAATGATGCAGCCGCTGTATCATATTGGAAAACAGTATGACGGTTCCTCAAAAAATTAAATATAGAATAGTCGTATGATCTGGCAATTCCACTTCTGTGTGTATACCCAAAAGAATTGCAAAAAGGGACTCCAGCATGTTTATAGCAGCATTATTCATAATAGCAAGCCAATAGATGGAAGCAACCCAGTGTCCACTGACAGGTGAATGGATAAACAAAATGTGGTATAAACATACAATGGACTACTATTCAGCCTTCAAAAGGAGGGAAGTGCTGATACGTACTACAACGTGGGTGGACTTTGAAGACATTATACTGAATGAAATAAACCAGTCACCAAAGGACAAATACTGTATGATTCCACTTATATGAGATAGTTAGAGTAGTCAAATTCATAGAGAGAGAGAGAAAATGGTAGTTTTCAGGGGCTGGGGGAAGGCGGAATGGGGAATTATTGTTTAATGGCTATGGAGTTTCAGTTTGAGAAATGAAAATGTTCTGGAGATGGAGGGTGGTAATGTTTGCACAACAGTATGACTGTACATAATGCCACCCAAATACATAGTTTGAAATGATTAAAATTGTAAATTTTATGTTACATGTATTTTACCACACACACAAATGTGGAAGACTCTGAAAAAGAGAGTTATATGTTGGTATAGGGGATCCCAAATGCTGGCTCTCAAAGGTTAGTGCCAAGCTGATAGTATTCCCTAAAGCAATGGTTAAACATACAGATTCCAAGAGCCTATCCTGGGAGATTCATATTTCCAGACTAATCTTTGTAGTCCCATGTGTTCAACATTCTACGCATCCTCTCTCCCGGGGTGTGTCATAAGCATGGCAAACTCTGCACAGCTAGTTGTGAATTTCCTGTCCAACAACCATTCTGGTAGCTTAAATAAACAATCAAACAAAGACATTTTCTGAGACCTATTTCTTTTCAAATGTTAGCTATCTCAGTCAATGGTTTTACCGTCCACTAATTGGTCATTCTTGAAAGAAGAGACAGTTCTTGATACCAAGTCTCTCATCAGGTTCTCTCTAGATGCCACCTTACAAACTTCTCAGCTGATCTCAGTGGCCTCCACAGTGCAGTTCCACACTTATTCTTGTTCCTCCTTCAATCCAGTCTTCACAACTCACAGATCTTTCAAAAATGAAATCTTCTCAAAACCATTGCTCTTAGAGTCAAGTTAAAAATTCTTTTAACTTGTCCTTCAGGGTCTTGAATTATCTATCTCCCTTCTACTTCTCCCTTTGACCTATCTCAAGCCAGTTCCCTCTTTCTCTCTCCCTACACTGACCTTTCAGTTCTCAAATACATACCTTCTCCTTTTACTCAGGACTTGAATATATATTGTTTACTTTGCCTGGAATTGTCCTCTTATCTTGTATACTGGCTGGCTTCTATTCATCTCTTCTTGTAAATGTCACTTCTTCAAGTAAGGGGTCTCTGTTATGTGCTCTACATTCTCTAGTTTCCCTTTACCTTATTTACCATAGAAATAAGTGAATGTTTGAAAAAATGTAACCTAATCAACACTTGTGGTCATCAGTCCTGCAGGTCACACTTTCCCTCCATATCCAAAAAAAACCGTCAAGAACTTTACTCCTAGGGACTGTGTTAAATACAATGGTCCTCACTCCGACCCCCTCATCTCAGGAAATTTTCAGTAATTCCTTTCCTTCTGTTCATATCTTCCTCCAATATTCTATTTTGCCCAAATTCTTGATCTGTATAAGCTGATTTTTAGCCTCTTATGTACAGTGTCCTGCCATCAGTGTCCTAAAGTTCCCTGAAAGACCTGACATGGACTGCTTCTCTCTTGCTGTTTTTGCCTCAGTATTCCTTCCATCAAGATCCTTCTCCACTTTTCTGCTCTCAGCCTCTGTATGCCTTACACTCACAATAGATCCCTTCTGCTTGGGATCAGCAACATGCCTGCCACAGATGAAGAATCATGTCTTGTCTGAGGCTCCACTGGTCCTGGCAGTCTTACTCTTACCCACTAGGCTTTTATCTTCAGGTGAGTATGTGAGTCAGTTACAGACAATGAAACACAATTCAACTAAAGGCTTCTAAGAAATATTTTCCTCTTGGTACATAGATAAAGAGCTCTTTTTTGTCCTCTTGTCTCCCTTCCTGTTTTGGGTTTTGTCTTTAAAGACAGTACACTTGGACCTACAGCACCCATCTTGAGACTGTAAGACTATATTTAAATATTTAAGCAGGTAAACCAATAAGCTGATAAGAAGGCTAAATGAACCCTTAGCTACCATAATTTATGTTAGGTAAATAATAAATATTCTAGTCCTTTAATACATCTTTATAGGAAATTCTGTTTCCTACTGCTTGACACACCGAGAATTCCTGTTATTTTCTAAAACAGAGCAACTAACTTTTTTATTTTATTTTATTTTATTTGAGGAAGATTAGCCCTGAGCTAACATCTGCTGCCAATCTTCCTCTTTTTGCTGAGGAAGACTGGCCCTGAGCTAACATCCGTGCCCATCTTCCTCTATTTTATATGTGGGATGCCTACCACAGCATGGCTTGTCAAGCAGTGCCATATCTGCACCTGGGATCCAAACTGGCAAACCCTAGGCGGCCGAAGCTGAAAGTGCGAGCTTAACCACTGTGCCACTGGGCTGGCCCCAGAGCAACTAATGTTTTTGTCTTCAACTTTTCCACTTAGATCATGCCCAGAAGGTCTTCTCATTTAAAAAAAAAGTCACTTTAAGGAGACCACAGATAGCCTTCTCTCAGAGTTTCAATGTACAGCAGTCATTTTCTCTTTTTGTAAATAATATTCCCTTCCATTACATATTTGTTTGATGAGTATTTATCACAATACTTTTTAAATTTGATGAATGCAGGGAACCTTTTTCTTATTCACCAGTGCATTTGAAGGCCTTAGCATAGTGCCATACTCATAGCAGGGGCTATAAGCATGTATGGAATAAATGATTGAAACAATGAATATTAATCTAATGTTATACGGGTTATAGTGGAGATGTCAACACAGGTTAATAGAAAGGCTCCTCGTAAGGAGTGAAATTTTAACAGACTTAAATGTCCGTAAGAGTTTACCACATATGAAAAATGGAAAAGGTCAGAGTTTCAGAGATAGGATGTTCCTTGTCCCTGAACTACCGTTTGTGAGGAAATTTATGATGAGTGGTTCGACTACATAATCATTTAAGTCCTCTGTAGTCCAGGATGTATAAGTGAAAAAAGCCGCATGTATATTAAAGATAATATGTATAAGGAAAAGCCTTCTAAATGTAATTCAGTAAATGTGGAGTCTAAAATTTTATATGATATAGTGAGAAAAGATTTAAGTGGCTTAAAACTGTCACATCATGAAGATAGTTTGTTTACCTTATATTTTACAACATTTAGGTTATAATTACGACTTCTGGGAAGGTATAATATTTTGAACAAAATAGAATGATAGCTCTCAAAATATGACATCCTTCAGTTCAGTTGTATATAATTATGTTAAGAGGATCATTTTCACAAGAATATACCAGGATTTCATTGACTTTCCCAAAAGCCTTTTAAAATCATCAATTAGTGTAAAAATCATCTTTCAAGCTTCTTGTATTGAAGATGAGGATTGGAATGGGAAAGAGTGTTTGAGAGAGGTTTAATTTTGTAAGTAGTCAGTTCACTTGTGAATATTTCATTGTATGGCAAATTTTACTTCTCTATACAGCATCATAAATATGAGGACTTGGGTAATAAACACTAGAATAATGAGAATGCCTTGTACTTTATTGAGTTCTGGGATTAATAATTAATGATGTGGGTAGATAATTTTCAAAATCAATGATTAAGTTTTCTCTGATAACTAAAGCCATTCTTCAACTTTTATTTCTTTCAAGGAACATACTCTCTTGATTCATGTTTCAGTATATTACACAGGGTCATTAACACCAGTGTACCGGGGGAAGATGAAGAGAAAATGTTTCCACATAGAGAAATGGAATATGATCTCAAGTGTTCAAAATGAATTCCAGTATCTTTTATCTCAATCTTATAAGTGAAAATCCTCTTATTTTGGGCTGTAAGTGATAGCCAGTATGCTATTTTAAGATTTATACTTTTAAGACAGATTTAGGAAATATTCAGGGCAGTGGTAAAGAGTCAGTTTTGAGAGTCAACATTCTTGTAGAGATTTTGCCAATCTTGGGCAAAGTGGGGAAATGATCAATTTAGACTTTCCTTCTAAATTCTTGTTCTGTCTCTTGAAAGTTTGGTAACCTTGAGCAAGCTCCATAATTTCTCTGGATCTTAGGGATTTACACATTTGGAAATTTATACTCAATTTATAGCCTCATTAGAGGGATTTTAAAAAAGGCTGCAAAGTATCAAGTATATAGTTGGTGCTCAATAAATGGCACCTAGAATTTTTATTGAATACTGCCTGATTTTCTCAAATAATTAAAATAAAATTCTGCCATTTAATCAGCTCCCTATGCCTTAAACTCATGGTCCCAACTCCAGCATACTTTCTCCAAGAACAGAACAGTTCTTTCCATAAACAAGAACTCTGTCTCCTGGGTTAAATATCCATTCAAGTTCCTAGTGTGGCTTTGTGGCTGTCTGTATCCCTTGTCTTGATTTCTGACCTGGTTTTCCTTGCTTGGGCACCTCATTTCTATAGTTTCTCTTTGTTCTCATTTGGCATTCTTTCCAGATACTCTCATAATTTCTAGTTCTTCATCTTAATCTGGTTTCAGCATTTGCCTGTCTGCAAATTTTCTAAGTATTAAAATGACTTGATTCTTCTCTGTTCTCACAATCTTGGTCCAGTTGTTCCCTGATGTAACTATTTGTGTGAACACTAATGTGATGTGCCACTCCCTCCTCTAATTTTAGATAATTGCATTCTATGTTGGGAAAGTCACTTAAATTTTTCAGTCCTTGTCACCTCTTATTGAAATGGTTAATATCCAATAACCTAACCAAAAGTTGTTGTAATTAGGTAACAGTGCTTTAAAAATTATTAAGACAGGAGCTGGCCCACTGGTGTAGCAGTTAAGTTCCCGTGCTCTGCTTTGGAGGCCCAGAGTTCGCCAGATGGGATCCCGGGTATGGACCTACACACCACTTAGCAAGCCATGCTGTGGCAGGCGGCCCACATATAAAGTAGAGGAACGTGGGCACACATGTCAGGTCAGGGCTAATCTTCTTCAAAAAAAAAATAGGAACAATTTAAAGGTTTAGTATTGTTATGAATTCGACTAGACTAACATAAACACTGTTAATGGCTGGCTTGGTGATGATCTCCCCAATTAGCTTATTAAGACGGGCTACTTGTGCTTACTTACTTTCAAAATGGACATTGTCCATCTACTAGGCAGTTACAGCTTAGCTGCATTGATACCTACTTTACTTCATCCTTACGGGAAACTGAGTGCCTGAAATAACTGATGGCAATGTATTTCATGCCAGCAAATACATAAATCATTTCCTTAAATAAATAATACCCTATTGTAGAATTAATTCTGTGTGAGCTAAAGGATGCCCACTAATTTTTATATGGATACTTAAAAACGTAAACAGAAACAGCATGTAATTATAATAATAACACAAATGAATAATGGTTTATAGTTTGTACCATATTATCATTTATTTCTAATGACAGTACTAAATGTAAGGCAGAGATCATCATTTTACAGATGTAGAGGTTGAGGATCCAAGACGTTAAATACAAAGCCCAGAGTTATTCAGTTTGGGTTCTAGATTGTAAACATTTCGTTTTATAGTTATCAGGCTTCTGCAGCAGTGGAATAGAATGGGAGAAGTGGCAAATCAAACTCCTTTGCTTTTCCTGGTGAAAGATAGTATGCAATTAAAATTAAGATCAATTCATGTTTTTTTTTCCCCTCAGGAAATGGATTCATTCAAATAATATCTTTCGCAAAAATGTTTTAATGTGGTTATATGCTCAGAGTTTAAAAATAAACAGAAACTTCTCAAACAATAAATGGGACCTATTTCATGATGTAACTTTAACAATACTGATGGAACATAGTTTAAATAACATAGGTCCAGAGTGACCCAGTAAAAGCATAATAGATGCTGCTTGAAAACACAACATTAAAGAAGCTGGATAGAACAGCCTCAGTTCCTCTGGTGATAGTCACAGTGCTGAGGGGCAGTATGAGAGGCGTGAAAGCATCATTGTGTTCTTTTCAGAAAATGATCTGTGACAGATTTATTAAAAAGTAGATAATAGAAAAATGTATACTTGAAATTATTTCGGTCAATAGTATTTGTATTGAGGAGCTGAAATTTAAGGCAAATGCATTCAATATGGAATTGAAAGCAATAAATTTACCAGTAGATTTTCTACATTTTACTATTTATAAAAGGTGAATAGATTCTATTTCTTACAATTGATTTGTATTCATAAACTGAGGTGTTACTGATTTCCATTTTTCCAAATTTCTATGAGGTCCTCTGGTTAACCTTTGAATAAATGTATTGGTCATTTTAGTCAAACGCCATTAAGTTAAATCAACCATGGTTAATTCAACCAGTATTTTCCTTGAAATAGATGGAAACTAACCACAGAAACCGCAAAGAAAATAAGAGCCAATCAAATACACAGAACGGAAGGAAGACCGGCATGAATCATTATTTATTATGATTTCTAAGGCAACAATATTGAAATGATAAAAATAAAATTAATATTGCAAAGTTGTTTTTTACTAACTGAAAAATGTTTAACCATACAAGCAGTCTTCATTTTGCATGGTACTGTGTTAACCAAAACCCGTGCATATTAGAACCATGTCCTTGCTTTGATTAAGTTTCACTTACCACAGAACTGCACAAAAGTGAGATCATGGTTCTGCTATGTATGAGTTTCACGTAATCTGGTACCATGCAAAGAGAAGACTGTTTGTATTTAACTGTGAAATAATTCCTACCTTATACTATGAAGACCAAGCCAGCGAGAACCATCAATCAATATAAATGTATATTGGGTATATGAAGACATCCTCCTCATAACTAAGAGTGAAAACACATTACCCACCTACTCTAGACACAGATTTTTTTCTATTTTCTTAAATTATTTGCATTCACGAACTATTTGGGGGAAGTTTTGTAGCATTTTTGTGGCAATGGATTGTTTAATCATGAAAGATACTTAATGCTTAATTTAAAATGTAGGGTTTTTTTCTTAACCATGCTGTATTCCACAACAGCTTAGAAGTAGCACTTCACAAATATGTGCAATGTTCTGATAACTTAGAAAGGGAAAATCAGGATAAAGCCAGAGAAAAACACAAGTCATTGTATTAGTCATATTTGCTACACTAATGGTTCAGAACAAACTGCCCGTCTCCCAGCTCATTGGACTTAGGATCAACTATGATTTTGCTTTGCTTTCTGCAGTCAGGCTAAAGTGGCTTAACTTGGCTTTGGCTAAGGGTTAGATTCAGGTCTGGTATACCTGTCTCCTCATTCTGGCACCAGCAGCTGCTCAGGGTGTGCTCTCCTCTTGGAGGGATGCAGGAGGACGAGGGTGAGTTGGAATCATGAAATGTCTTTTAAAGGATACGTTAAAAACTAGCATTCTGATGCTTCTGCCTACATTCCACTGGTTACAGTGTGTCTCATGGATAAGTCCAAACTCGATGGAGTCAGAAAATTGACTCTATTCATAGGAAAGCTGTAGTGAGGGAGGGGAGGGAAGGAAAAGAGATAGTATCTGTAAACAACAGTTACCATCTAGCACATATACCATTCTTGAGTTTTAATATACTTTCTCTAACTGAGCATTAATGTATATTTTGATTTTATTAATAGACAATAAAAACAGCTGAAACACCATCATTTACAAAGGTCTTATAATATTCAGAATATTAGCATTTTTAATAAGGTTTATGTTGAGAACATACTGATAAAACCTGATATATAACACAGATTTGAAGTAAAAGTTATGAAGCGTTACTACTTTCAATTCAAATCAATGACTTGGTGTGATTATTCCATCAACAATTGTCTGGTTTAATATTATTTCAATGTAGACAGGTGCAATAAATTTTAGATGATAAAAATCCTAAGTCTTGTCTTTTCTGTAACAAAGGATTAATGTTTTCCATAAAATGCTATCTTGCCTCATATTCTGAAATTCTTCATATTCACATCACAAAAGGAATTAAAATAGATAAAAATTATTTATATGTGTCAAATACTTCCAAGTCTTGTTTTGTTTTACAGGTCACATGTAATAAATAGTAGTGTCACTTATGGTCTTTAAATAGAGGAGAAATCAAGACAAAGATTAAAATTAGGCATCATTTTCTCCTAAAATTTTATTTAAAAAGTTTTTTTACATTAAAAATTTTTACATTTATTTAACTCTAATGATAAGTATTCAAGAGTCTTTCTGCAATTAATGAGTCAAGTATTATATAACTAGTAAAGCCCTAATTAATTAGGAAATCCTTTATCAATACATAAATCCTATGTTTCTAAAACTAAAATTAGCTTTGAAATATACATGTTAGTATCAGATTTGAAGGTCTTATTACCCTATGGCTGCATCCATGTCCTGGTTCCACAACGTCAATTTGATACTGTGTTTTATGTGCCTACTGTGTGCAAGGTACATATACTAAATCTACGTCTGCTGAATTCCCTAGTGAAAAAGCACTTGATTCTTACTCAAAAACTACAGGGAAATTTATTTCGTCTCCAAACATGAAATGTTGTCTTCCCTACTGCTCAAACTTATCCTATTTACTGCCTGTTTAAATTTCTTTGATTACGTACTTAGCAAAAAACTGTCCTGTGTGATGAAATGTGGGACATCCAGTTAATAGTGCTTGAATCAAACTCTTCATTTCCCTTCTCAGGCTTGTTTCTTGGTTTTGAACGTGGTTTTGGATTCATGTTGGTGTATGCAAACTACGTAATGATCTTGCCTTTATTTTTTTCACTGCATTTATTTACTTAAGGTTGTATGTCTTGATAACCAGTTCTGACCATGCTAAAGTTGTTCCAATCCCTTTTCTAACAAACTAATCAAAGTGATGTCATAAGCCCAGCAGCAGAAGAATTTTTGTCAGATCTTAATGACAGCTATAAGCAAGAAAAAAAGATTGATAAAATGATGACTTTTCATGTTCCATCACATTTTGAGGTTTTAGGGCACTCTCTAAAAGGAATATTTGGACTCTTCCTACAAGCAAGCCATCAATAGTACCTCACTCGGGGTTAATTCAGAAAGCAGCTGAGGACAGGTTTATTTCCTGGAAAGCCAGAAAGGCGGGGGGCCAAATTAGTCATATGTAAGAACAGTCAGATTTAAAATTGCAATGTCACAAAGTACAAAGAAGACAAGAAATTTAAAAGTACTACATGTAACACTGCTTTCCTATAAATGGTCTCTTCTGTTTCGTTTTGGCCCTTTTTAAGTTTGTAATCCTGATGTTTAAAGGTGACATTAATCCTCTCTCTTTTTACATGCTAGAAAACTTCTCTATAAATTCATCGCACAGTAGAGTGATTCTGACTTGCTCCTTCCTAATATTGTTATGAAGTCCCAGATAGTTGGTCTGGGTTTGAATTATCCCACCATGTTGTGAAATGGGCGTGTATGTATGATTTGTGTAATGAGGAGAAAGTAGAGTAGAAGTCTGTGTACTTGCTCCATATCTTTTGTTTTAATTAATGTTGATGTCACTTTACCTGGAAATAGTGCTAGAGCATAGATAAATGTAGATTTTAAAGAAAAGCACTGACAAACAAAGCAAACAAATGATCAAGCCAACAAATAAATCAGCAAATAAATGTTTTTATCGTAAGATGTGAAGATGTATTTTGGAGAGAATGTCTTATATGACTTCTAAAATCTGACCAATCATAGGAAATTAATAGCAGCCTTGCATTGTTTCAGAGTTTTATGAATTTATAAGTAAAATATGTATAGTGACAATAATTGGGAAACAAAGGAAATGATATCAAATTTTTCCTAAAAGCAAACAAAAAATAAAATCATGTCAGTAGTCGAGTATGATAAATACGAAAGAATGTATGTGAACTCTGTGCAGTGAGGGACGTTAACTAGACTTCCTGTGATGATCATTTCACAGTGTATACAAATATTGAATGATTTTGTTGTACACCTGAAATTGATGCAGTGTTATATGTCAGTTATCTCTCAGTTTGCAAAAAAGGAATATATGGAGCAAACAATTATAGGTGTAACTTTATCAAGTGTTTTCACTTTTCTCAATTTCAATAGATAAAATAGTTCTTTCTTCGTAGGGACTAATATAAAAGGAAAACAAGTTAAATATTGAGGAGGAGTTTATTGCTTTGTACCTTTTCTGACCTTCATTAAAAGTTCACTTTTAAATCATTTTATTCTTGGTGATGGTGATAAATGCACTTGATATTCATAGAATTTTCACTTGGAAAAGAAAAAAGATTTCGTAATAATAGAATGTTGGCTGAGTAGCTAGTTATTGCATACTTAAATTTCTCATCTTTAAAATGACATAAAAACCTTAGATCCTGGTAATTAATGATATTAATATCTTTTGATATAAAATGACTGTGTTAATCCAGGGGTCGCAAACACTGCTGAATTTAGAGGATTATGTTTTAGCAAGTAAATTGCGTCATTTGACTTAAAAATAGTTGCTTCTCATTTGCCTCTACTCCTTTCTTTTTGCTTTGGACTGTTGATAACAACCAGATTGCCCTTTAGATGCACTTTAATACTTTCTGTGACAATTGAGCTACTATTCTCTAAGTTCACAATGGGAAAATGCCATTGGAAAATACTGCTCTGTGACTTTGGAAGATGCAACTATTTCAGAGGTATAGGAGATGTACCTACTTGGCATGTGTTTCTAAGCTGTAGTGTGTTGTTTGGGAAAACATTGCAAATCTATTTTTAAAAATAGCCTAGCAAAGGGAAGAAACAGAATTAAGAAAACCTTTTTCTAAATATATTTTGAACCTTTCCAATGAGATATAGATAGCCTCTAGTTTTATATTTTTTATTGTTTTTTTATTTTTTTGGTGAGGAAGATTGGCCCTGAGCTAACATCTGTTGCCAGTCTTCCTCTATTTTGTATATGGGATGCTGCCACAGTATGGCTTGATGGGTGGTGTGTAGGTCCACATCTGGGATCTGAACCCGTGAACCCCATGCTGTGGAAGCGGAGAGTGTGAACTTGACCACTACATCACCAGGCCAGCCCCTTTATTCTATTTTTTTTAAATTCAAGTAAAGTTGACATACAATACTATATTTGTTTCGGGTGTACAACCCAGTGATTTGACATGTATTTACATTACAGAATGATCAACCTGATAAGCCTAATAACTGTCTGTCTTCTTTATCCATTCATCTACTGATGGATGCTTCTATATTTTTGCTGTTGTAAATAATGCTGCAGTGAACATAAAAGTGCATATATCTTTTCAAATTAGTGTTTTTATTTTCTTCAGATAAATACCAAGAAGTGGTATTTAGATCATAGATCATGATTGCTAGGTCATATGGGTAGTTCTTTTTAAATTTTTTTAAAGGAACCTCCATACTGTTTTCCATAGTGGTTGCACTAATTCACATTCCCAGCAACAGTGCACAAGGGTTCCCTTTTCTCCACGTCTTTGCCAACACTTATTTTTTTTCTTTTTGATAATAGCCATTCTGACAGGTGTAAGGTGATGTCTCCTTGTGGTTTTGATTTCTCCTGTTAATTAGTGATGTTGGGCACCTTTTCATGTACGTGTTGGTCCTTAGTATGCCTTTTTGGAAAAATGTCACACAACCAGTGGGACCTACAACTAGAATATACAACTATGTACTGGGAGGGCTTTGGGGAGAAGAAAAAAAAAGAAGATTGGCAACAGATGTTAGCTCACGTGCCAATCTGTAAAAAAGAAAAGAAAAATGTCTATTCAAGTCCTCTGCTGTTTTTTTTTTTTTTTTTTGGAATGTTCTTAACAGCTTTATTCATAGTATTTCAAAACTGGAAAGATCCAAACTTGTAAATGCAAGTCATGTGGATAAGATAAAGCAGATTTGTAATTTATTTCACTGTCCTAGACTATTGATAAAAATTTAGCAGAGTGATAAAACTGTAAGTTAGAGGAGAAAAGGGGTGACCTTTTTTATTAAAATTCTTTTTTTATTGCAGTGACAGTGGTTTATAACATTATGTAAATATCAGGTGTACATCGTTGTATATTTCAATTTCTGTGTAGATTACAGCATATTCACCAGCCAAAGACTAATTACAATCTGTCAGTCAGCACATATGTGTCTAATCATCCCTTTTGCTCTCCTCCCTCCCCTCTTCCCCTCTGGTAACCACTAATCCAATCTCTGTTTCTACGTGTTTGTTTGTCATTGTTTTTATCTTCTACTTATGAGTGAGATCATATGGTATTTGACTTTCTCTTTCTAACTTATTTCATTTAGCATAATGCCCTCATTGTCCATCCATGTTGTCACAAATGGTCGGATGTAATCATTTCTTATGACTGAGTAGTATCCATTGTATACATATACCGCATCTTCTTTATCCATTCGTCACTTGATGGGCACCTAGGTTGCTTCCAAGTCTCTGCCCATTTTTTAATCAGGTTATTTGGTTGTTTTTGATTTTGAGTTGTATGAGTTCTTTATATATTTTGGATATTAAGTCCTTATCAGATATATCATTTGCAAATATATTCTCCCATTCAGGAGGTTGCTTTCTTGTTTTGTTGATGGTTTCCTTCACTCTTCAAAAGCTTTTTAGTTTGATGTAGTCCCATTTGTTCATTTTTGCCTTTGTTGCCCTTGCCTGAGGAGACATATCAAAAAAGAATTGATGTCAAAGAGTTTACTGCCTATGTTTTCTTCTAAGAGTTTTATGCTTTTAGATCTTACATTTAAGAAAAGAAAGCTGGGGTAGCAACACTATTATTAGACAAAGTAGACTTTAAAACAAAGACTATAGCAAGAGATAAAGAAGGGCATTACATAATGATAAAAGGAACAATCCAACAAGCGTATATAACACTTGTAAATATCTATGCACCTAACATAGGAGCACCTAAATACATAAAGCAAATATTAACAGATGTAAAAGTATAAATAGACAGTAACACAATAATAGTAGGGGACTTTAACACCCCACCTACATCAATGGATAGGTTATCCAGACAGAATATCAATAAAGAAACATTGACCTTGAACAACACATTAGACCAGATGGACTTAATAGATAATATAGAACATTCCATCCAAAAACAACAGAATACACATTCTTTTCAAATGCACATAGAACATTTTCCAGGATAGATCACATGTTAGGCCACAAAACAAGCCTTAATACATTTAAGAAGTTTGAGGGGGCTGACCCAGTGGCACAGCGGTTAAGTTCGCACGTTCCGCTTCTCAGCAGCCTGGGGTTTGCTGGTTCGGATCCCAGGTGCAGACGTGGCACTGCTTGGCATGCCATGCTGTGGTAGGCGTCCCACATAGAAAGTAGAGGAAGATGGGCACAGATGTTAGCTCAGGACCAGTCTTCCTCAGTAAAAAGAGGAGGACTTGCAGTAGTTAGCTCAGGGCTAATCTTCCTCAAAAACAAAACAAAACAAAACAAAAGAAGTTTGAAATATCAAGCATCTTTTCTGACCACAATGGTATGAAAGTAGAAATCAATTATATAAGAAGAAAACTGGAAAAAACACAAACACGTGGAGGCTAAACCATATGCAACTAAACAACCAGTGGGTCAAGGAAGAAATCAAAAAATACTTTGAGACAAATGAAAATGAAAACACAATTTTCCAAAATCTATGGTATGTAGGAAAAGCAGTTCTAAGAGGGAAGTTTATAGCAATACAGGCCTACCTCAAGAAACAAGAAAAATCTCAAACGATCTAACTTTATACCTAAAGGAACTACCCAAAGTTAGTAGAAGGAAAGAAATAATAAAAATCCAGTTATATGTTTACCTAAATATTTTTACAAAATAATACCTCACTAATTTACCCAAACTTAATTTTTTGTAGAAAAAAATCTCAAATTGCTTTATAGGAATAAACTTCAATTTACCAAATTTATCAACTTTCAATTGATTAATATAATTACTAATAGTAACTAATGACAGAGGAACTACATATTTATCTTAGAAAATTCCTTAAGTTTGTTTGAACAATCTCAGGCACAAGAATGTACCATATGTTAAGCAGAATGTTTCATAATATATAAAGTATAAAACAAAATATAACATTTTGAAAGCTGAGGATGAATAATTTTAGAGTTTTTAAAAGTCTCTGTTCTCTAAGTAGCACAGCACTTTGCACATAGAAGGAGCTGAATAAATATTCTGTTAAAATTATTTGAAATTATTTTGTTCTCAAAAGATGTATGCGATAATGTTTCTCATCAGTTTTTATTCTTAAACCCTGTATGGTATGATCTAATGGAATAAAAAAATAGAAGCAACTCTCATCCCAAAAATTTCTTTCTGGATTATAACTTTTAAATTAAAATGTCATGGCCTATCAGAAATAAAATCTATACATAGTTTTCCAAGTTTAAGGTTTTATTACTTTATACAATTAATTACCTTCCACTGTTGTGTGAATACCCTAAAATTTAGGTATGAGGGCTAACACATTTAGAATTAGTCACATGATGTATTATTCTGTGCTCACCACTGCAGAGCATGTCTTTAAATGCCTGCTCAGTATGAGGTTAGTCTTGTGAAAACATCAATGTTCTCTTTTTTTTTTTCCTGACTGCTTTATCCTGGAGTTTTAGATATAAGAGAAAAAGATCCTCATATTGTTATTGAAATTGTGTTTATGTCTTTAAGATTTCTATAAATCTGTTTTCTAAGTTGTATCAATTGTCAATTCAATATATATTAAAATTAAACAATAATATGATTTCTCTATTTTACTATGAAAGGATTTTTTTGATCTTATAATCATATTCAAATAATATTTATTACTGTTAATGCAAATGTATTGCAGTTCATTTTGAAGGAAGCCTCGCATAATCTGATACGTTCTTGTAATAGCCATGGATCTCTGTGTGAATGACTAGAAAAAATGCGAAAATTCTTTTTAAAAGTTTCAGATTTGGTACTGATGCCAAAATTTAATGTCTCTGATTTTCTGTGGATTAAGTTGTACAATCTTAGCTATGGGCATTCTGCTATATATCATGAGGTTGTGCAAATAGCTTTCTAGTTTCAAACAAATCTTGCTTAATTAATACCTGCCACTTCTTGCACTCAATAACTTTGAAAATTTCTGTTCTTCATCTATTGCAGAATTATGTCATTTATATCAAAGTGTCCCTTGACCACTATTATCATTATCTATCTCACTTGCTTCAAGCCTTTACTTAGAAAATTTACAGTGTGATTTTAGTGCTTTGGGTGATTTTACATGTATATAACTTTATAGAGATTACATATATGTATATGTGTGTATTCCTAAAAAGATAGCATCAGTCTAAAGCAAGCCACTGATCATTAGAAAGCATCATTTATCAGAGTTTTCTTCTACTTAGTTGCTTTATGGTTAGAAAAAAAGAGTTTAGAAAATATTTTTTTCATGTCATAAACAAAATTCTAGTAAAAAATAAGTAAAATGAAAACTACTTGTATTTTTCTTATTTCTGTTTTTAGAGATTTATTAAGTACCATTGTGCTTGGCTTACATTTCAACTCACAATTTTTTAAATGTATGTAAATTAAATACTTCTCAGTATTTAAATATGAACCCAAAGAATAACAAGCATTGTTAAATTCTCTTTATGTTCTGAATTCTGTATTTCGCTCGAGTTGCCTCTCCTTTTGGATGTTAGATATTCTTTTGTAGCTTGTATAGCAATAATTTGGTTCTGCTCCTAACAGGTAGATGGGTAGGTTTGGTTGATACACTCTCTTTTCAGTTCTCTTGTCTGTTAAATAAAATCTTTAAGTAGTTATTTCATGATTTTAGTGCTTATATTTTTTGCACAATTTTGACATTTAACAGGGAAAGTTGAAGAATTAAATGAAGCGTGAAGGAATGTGGATTTGTACATAGAAATAAAATGCAAGCGTGAGAGAACACACTAGTTTTGTTCTTTACATTGATTGCTGTTTGCTAAAACAGTAGCGATTATCTCTAACCTGTATCCTAAAGCAATAAAATCATAATAACTCAGAACAAAGCTGAAAAAAATAGACATATTGTAACTTCTACCATTATTCCTTACCTCCTTCCTTTGTCCCTTAAAAATGGAAAAAAAAAAAAAGAATAAAAAACCTAAATGAAAGAAAGGGGCACATTATCGAGACTGATAGAGGACTTTCTACTGTCCACACGTTATTTGAAGAAAAATGTTTGTCTAATTTCAAACTGTGATTGTTAATCTCTGAAATTTTTTAGTTTGTTTTTTCTGCATGGAGAATTGCTACATTCTTCTCTTTCCCAAAAATAGAAAAGAGAAAGACATATAAGACATATTTTTGTGTATATCCGTTAATATCATTTCCTAATTAAGGTATGACTGTTCCTCCATCTGGCCACTTCTCTGCAGGGCCTCTGCTTGTGAAAGCCAGGAACTGATGTCAAGGATAATTTTCAATGTCTGGTTAGGATTATCTGTAGTTGTGGCAGCTTTCCTTCCTCAGAAAACCTGCTTTTAAAATATGATTTCCCTTTTTTCTTTTGAGGAAGATTAGTCCTGAGCTAACATCTCCTCTTTTTGCTGAGGAATACTGGCCCTGAGCTAACATCTGTGCCCATCTTCCTCTACTTTATATGTAGGACGCCTGCCACAGCATAGCCTGACCAGCAGTGCCATATCTGCAGCCAGGATCCAAACCGGTGAACCCCAAGCCGCCGAGAAGCAGAACGTGCAAACTTAACTGCTGCACCACCCGGCCGGCCCCTGATTTCCCTTTTCTAAAACAAATATTGACAACTCATTGAGAAAAAATGTAGTCAATTTTATTTTACGTAGATATAAGGTAACTTGCTTAAGCTAAAACATAAAAAGAACCCTGAAAATAAAGAATGGAGTGAATGTAATAGATAATATGATGTCTGTGTAGAAACAAATTAGGGCTTATATGTTAATTTATGTGTGAATTTCATTTTATTTGTATTGTTGGTACTTAATATATTTAATTGATCATCTTTGGATTGGGTGACTAAGAAAGGAATGGATGCAAAAGTGTTTTTAGGATTTAAGGAAAATCTGTCACAGTGGAAGACACTGAAATGGCCTCTCAGAAAAGTGGTTGTCCTGGGAAATAGAAGGAATACACCATGAGGAGAAGAATGAAGTTATCCAGGGGCTCCCTGATAATATCTAAGCAAGGAGGAACAAGATTCCGTCTATCTATCCATCTATCTATCATGTCTCTATCTTGTCTTATCTGTATTTAGAGATCTGTACCTTATCAATGGTATTCAGCAGTTTTGTTTGTTAAAATTGAAGCTGTTCTTTTGCTGTTTTTTTCCTTTAGTTAGACCTCACACACTGTTTTTTTTTTTTTTAACTTTTATTCTAGATGAAACTCACTATGCTATCTTGCTCATTGTAGATCCCTTCCTCTTACATTTGGAATCATTTAGATCTTTTCTCAACATAGGAGATCTCTCAACTTTCTTTGTAATATAACCTTTGGGCCTTCCCTCCCTCAAGGAAGGAGCATATGCTAAATGTTTCCTTACGTTCTCTTATTGAAAATTCTCTTTTCTGAGCTTCAGTATATTATAAGACATGTAGGGGATGGCGATTGGATATTTTAGACAATTATTTCTTGATTGCTACCCTCATGAATTAGTTCTACAACAGTATCAGATGCAATGGAGACAATATTGCACTTTCACTACAGGTAGCAGAGTGATCTAATCTAATTATAATTAATAATTTCATATTTTTAAAACATAAAACTGATTTTAACAAAATTAAACACTTATGCTCATTGTCTGTAGAAATGACTTTATCTTAGCAGTTGATTATCCAATATTAAATACCATAAGTAATTTTTAAGTATATGATTTCTTGATGTTTGCTAAACAATCTTATTATGATTAACATATATTTATATGATGTATTACTTTTTAAAGAAAGTTTGCATTTTAAAATATTTTATGTATATGTGTGTATACAGATATGTGTGTACATATATGTGTGTATACATATATGTGTGTGTATATATGTATTTGACATATGCACAGAAATAAACCTCTGCTATGAATCCCGATTGTGGAAGAGTTTGAGAGTTATGTGTTTCACCATTTCATGTTTGTATATACATATGTGCATGAGTGTATGGGTGTTTATATGTCTGTGAAAAATGGTATAATAGTGATATACTTTAGTCACAGAGTAAAGCAGCTAATTATTTACCCTTACATCTAAACAAAAGGCCAAGCTTACTCCACATTGCCTTTCCACAAGATTTAGATGTATAAAGGTATAAGTTCTTTTGTTAATTAATAATATTCCAGGAGAACTTAATTCTCTACAACATCTAGGTCAAGGAAGAAACACCAAATAATAGCAAGAATAACGCATTCTTATATATCCTTTAAAAACAACTGTCTGAAATATGCCAAGTCATTCACCAACTGTGCGTCAGACATAAGAGAGCGCTCCTGAGTAAGACGAGGACTTGAGTGATCTTTTCCCCTAACTACAACTGCAGGCTTTTGTAAATTATCAGGACTATTTGTAATTTGATTTGTCTCAAGCCTAGCACCATCTTTAACCTGAAAGAGTAAATCTTTGATTAAGAACAATTTTATAATGTTTTTATTTTGCCTTCTTTCTGACCACTGATTTCTTGATGATTGTACTTGAGCATTATTACCATGATTATTTCCTGATTGCTTTTCTCATTTATTAGTTCCAGTTCTATCCTAAATTACAGCAGGATGCTGACTGGCCGTGTAATGGGGGAAATTTTGCTACCTTCATTAATGATAGTTGGGTGGACTAGCCTAACATTGATTAAGATACATGAATATTTAAAATATATGCTTTATAGAACTGAGTATTAATGTTATGACTATTAATATGTACATTGAGTATAGAGACAATTTTATCGCAATTGTCTTGCTATCTCAAAAATCATATCTAAATTTTATGAGACATAGAGATTAAATCTGTATCTAAAGGCAATTAATGCCCTGCATCTGTAGTAATGTCAGATTTTCATGGTTTATTAATCTCACAGTATGCTAGAATTTAAACATTTCTCCTTTAGATGTGCTTATTCACACTGGAACATAATGTGTGATATTGAAGGAGGTCTTAAAGGACAAATGCAGGCAAAAGTAACTGAAGTGGAATAAATATATCCTAGGATATGCAGCAAAATATTGCATTACCAATAATGCCATACATTTTAGAACTTTATGCTTACTGTATTCTTTTAGGTATTTATTACTATTTAGCCTTCCCTGAAATGAGATTGAAATCAATAAAAGTATTCAATGGTCTCTAAATAGCCAAAATAGATTAAAGTATTTTTGTATTCTAGGATGAAATAGGTTTATTTTAAATAAACTTTTTGATATTTAGTAACTGATAATTCTCTCTTCCAGGTTACCCTCACTTAAACTAATGATATTGAGAGTACCAACTATTAATTTTTATTTATCTTGCCTTTTTTTTTAACCTTTTGAACATCAATTTCATCTAGCTTAATCAAACATGAGACAGAATAATGAGAAATTCTATCAAGGCTAGTCCTGGACTTCAATGTTGTCTTTTCCAGCTTTCCCATGACACTCTTCTGTTGACATTAAGTGTTTTCTTATGCCCTCTTTCATCCCATGGAGTATTCTTATTCCAACAATGAGGAAAAGATGATTTGGGGAATTATAGGAGATCAAAAGCCTGGGCTGTACGACGGTCGTGAATGGCCTTGAACACCTGCTCTCTGACAATATCCCATAGCTGGGGTAATAATGGAAGTTGTAGCAATATCTCTGGAGAATTCACAGAGCCAGCAAGAGCAGAGCTGAGGTGCAGTCGGGACAGAAAGCCACCGGGCCCTGATGGTGCTGAGAGAGAGTAGGCAACGAGTCATGGCCATCTCAGCAGCAGGATACTGGCCCAGAACAGCAGTGACCAGACAGACAAGGGCAATTGATGTGGGGAGAGGAGGCTGAAAACATTGAGGTCCAAGGACCAAATCCTAAATTATTGCAGTATGAAGAGGTCAAAGAGATGAGGACAAACCACCAAAGAGACTGAGAAAGAATAGCTAATGAGGAAGAAGAAAAACCAGGAGAGTGGTCCTTGAAGTGGTTTTCACATCCTGGAGGTGAAACAGGAAAGTGTTTCTTGCGTGAGAGAGTAATCAGCTGTGGCAAATGTTGCTGAGAGACATTGTAAGATGAAGACGGAAGTCATGAGTAACTTGAACAACAGCAGTTTCAATGCTGTGGTGAATGTTGAAGTGCCGTTAGATGACTTCAGAGAGAATGGACCAAGAGGAATTGGAGATTGTGAGTATAGGAAACTCTTTCAAACAGGTCTTTTGTAAAGTAGAAGAGAAAAATCAGTCAATAGCTTGAGGGAGAATTGGGGTACAAGGAATTTTTTAAGCATGTTTGGAGGCTGCTGCGAGTAATAAAATGAAAAGAGAAAAAGCGATATGGGAGAGAGAAAGAAAATAGTTGCTGAGAGAAGAATTCTTTGAGGGAATCTGGTTCACCATTGGAGGGGATGGTCTAACGTGGAAGAGTAGGCAGTATCCTTAGGACAAAGAGAAAAGCAAATACATGGAAACATATGCTCATTAAGTGTAAGAATGTGGTTGTGGGGTTTGTGGAGTTTTTTGTTGCTCTTTGCATATTCTGTTTTCTCAGTGAAAAGGAAGCAAGATAATCAGCTGAGCATGAGGATAAGCAAGAAAGTATTAGAGGCTTGAGGGGAAATGCATGCAGTGACCTAGGATGGGATCTGCAAACTGGGAAATAGGTAAACTTTCCGATGGGTTGTGGTCACAGATCATTTTTAAAAATTCCCTTTCAAAATCCTCTTCTTTATGGTGTTCTACCCTGAAATTCACCTGCCTGAGAGTGAAGCTGCTATACAGGCTCTTCCTTCTCACCTCTCCTTTCATTGTCTCTACCACTCACCTCACACCCCTTCTGGATCCACTCTTGTGTGCTGCCCTAGAAGAAACCTCTGACTCAAAACAGAAAGAAAAATTTAAAATATTATCATTTGAGTTAAGAAAGTGAATGACTCAACATCTCAATAACAAGGCTTTTTGCAAATCAAATGGTTTCCAGATTCTTCGCTTTTATCAAAAGCAAGGACCTAATCAATTTAACAATTGTTAGATAATTAGTAATTGCATTTGGTGATATATTATTATATGATTTTGGCATTCTTAGGACTTCAGTAAACTGACAGACATTCCTGTAACAAATCTCTTTCCATCCCTTTACTTATTTATTCTTACATCTATGAAAAGGATAATGAGGAATAGAAATGATATTGAACTCAGGCTAATTTTAGTAATAATATCAATCCATTGATATACACGCTAATCAAAAAACAAAATTGGAAAAAAGAAAACGTAAAATTGCCTATATATCTTATACTGTGATGTAGTCCAATAAAATTATGCATTTATACTTGATAATTCCTAATCAAGGTTTAGAATGTATACTTTGATTAATTGTAAACTACTATTAATTGTAATAAGTTAATATAGCAGAAAAATTAATACTTCAAGATTGGTAGTCACAAAAATAATTTATATGTATAAACCATATTTTATTTCAGATAAATAACATATTTATTGTTCACCAATAACTGATGAGCCATACAATTTATGCAGGGTAAAGAGGAGGGTGAGGAATACTGAAACAACAAAATACAATTGTCAATCGATGGTCTCTGCAGGGTGGAAAAATTGTTGCCATCTGTGTACTCAGAGTATTTGAAGGTTGGGATGTCTGAGATTGTGATATTGGATGCATTGCAGTTATTATCAAAGGCAAGGTCCAGATTTGACTGATTTTATATTATTTTGTCTTTTTCTCCCCACTAGAACTCAAGATTCATTAGGGTAGAGATTTTTTTTTGTTCCCTCCCCCCTAGTGCCTAAAACATTACCTGATGAATTCAGAGAAGCTGAACAATAAATCTTTGTTGAACAGATGAATGAAAAGTGCATGACCATGGGGAGGAATGACTGAGATTTTGTGGGTGAAAAGATCATTTGAGGAGACTGGGTTCAAGAACTAGAGAGGCATGGGAGAGAATTAGAGTAAATCAGGAAAGAAAATCTTCAAAACGTGAGAAGGCGTGCGAGGTGTGGTAGATGACTGCAAAGATGAGGGGCAGTAGTTGGTGTATTTGATGAGATTTGAGGCTAGGAGCAGATTACAGAGGCAGGAGAGAGAATGATCCAAAAGAATCAAGCAGGAGTTAAGATGGGTACTTACGCTGCCTACATGCTCAGGGAAAATGGAGGAATGGGAGAGAAGCAGCTGCCACTTGAGAAAGCCATGGGGAAGCTTCGAGAACCAGGTTTCAGCCGGAGTTAACAGAGAAGAAAAGTTACAAAAGAGAGGTTGAGATTTGCAGATAACTGATTGGAATTTCAGAGGAGAGCATGAAAAGGTTTCAGGAGTGGAGTAGCAACTTGGGGCTTCTTAAATAATGGATTCTTTGTAGTCATACACGTCTTGAATTTGATGAGATTAATCTGCATGAATGATGAATTAAGATGACATATTTTCTGGTGAAATTTTATATTCTATTTTCAATGATTAAAGATCAATTTGATAAAGGCATGTCTTTGATCTCTTTGTATTTTAGGTGTAATTAATCAAACTATTTTCAATCGTGTGTTTATTTTAGTAACTATGGACTACAGATATAGAATGAATTAAGATATAACTCAGATAATATTTTTGATCGATTATAGCTATAGAATGATTAGGGGATATAGTTCAGAAAACATTTCAAACCTTCGTAATCATCTATATACATATGTAAATATATGACTATATATTTTACATGAATATATAATTCATAGTTAATTTCTACACTTATACGTATATCCATACAAGAAAAGAGGCAAATACAAAGTAGAAATTTTTTTTGAAAAATCAGGTTTATGCGATATTTAAAATCCTTGTTGATTATAGTATCTGGTGATGCTATGGTTAGATTTGCTACTGCGTAAAGACTGTCTTGCCTGGCTTGTGATGCCCACAATGTTTACATGCCCCATGTAATGAATCACGAAGATTTTCTTAATAAATTTGAATACTTTTGAGAGCTTTATATTCCTTTATTTTTATGTATTGTCACATCACCACTAGTTTAGTGGTGATCTATTGATGAAATTATTTTTATATATACCTTTCTTCTCTCATTCAACTGAGAACTCTTCTTAGAGTTTTCATTGTTTCTCCTTTGTCTTCTGTACCATTTGCCCAACAAAATAATAGTAATAATTACAATAATACTTAAATAGCACTTGTGAATTCCAGACCCGTAAATCAGAGCACTTTATAGATGTTAACTTATTCAAGTCTCACAACAAATATATGTGATAGGTTCTATTATTATCCACTTTAAACAAGTGGGGGGAAAACTGAGACAGAAAGAGAGTGAGAAACTTGATTAAGATAAAAAATAGTATATTGCAAGATTAGAATTCAAACCCAGAGGATCTGGCTCCAGAAACCATGCTTTTAGCCCCTACAGTCTGCTGCCTCTGTAAAGTCCATAGCTGACAAATAATTTGTACTCAACCATGTAACAGAAAGAACACCGGTCGAATTGATCTTTTCTCTCAGTAAATATTTAACAAGTGCCTACAGTGCCAAACACTCTGTTTTCCAGTTAATAAAACTGAAATGGCTCCTCCCTTTGTGGAGCCTAGAGTTGAGTGATAAATATACAAACATAACTTGCATATATAATTCAAAATTGTGAGTACCAAGAACAAAAAGAACAAGTATTATAAGATACTATAAAATATAAGACCTCTTTTGGACTGTGTAAAGGCCCTTTCTGAAGAAATGATATTTAAACTGAGACTTGAATTATGTTGGGGAGTCAGCCAGGTGATTAGTGAAGGAAGAGTTCTAGGCGGAAGAAATTGTATATGAGAAGGCCGGGATTCTTGGAACTGAGAAACAGACTAAAAACTCTTATTTTGTGTATTACTTAGATCTAAAGAGAAAACAGATGGCATGCTAAGACTTAGGGTATTTAAATGGGGGTTTATTTACAAAGAGACTAATTGCAAAGGTGTAGGCTGGATATAGGCGTTACTTAAGGAATGATCTAAGAATTTGGGGTGAGCAGTGCTGGAGCTATTACTACCCCAAGACCAAAGGGGGGAAACAGATTGCAGAAACTGGGAAGGAGAGGATCATGTAGGGCTGACCTCCTTATGAGAGCAGTGGCCTTCAGTCAAGGGACACAGCCAGCTAGAGCAAACCCAAAGAGAGGGGGCCGGAAAAATAAATCCCTGATCACATTTACCTCCTGCCCTCCAATCTCCTAATGGGACTGGCTCTCCATTGCTGGTACACTATCAAAGGAAAGGGCATGAGAATCCATTGATTAGTCTATACAATTCAGCTTTCTGGGGCAGAGAATATAGTGAAAAGTGTGGAGAGATGGTTTGGATATCCATTAAATTTTTTGGCAGCTAAATGATCATGCCATATATTTAGTCATGTTATAGAATTTGTCTTTTATTTCAGGCAAATGAGGAGCCTTTGAAATGGGAAGCAGATTGTTGTTAAAGGTTCTGAGACCAATTTCCAATATTGCACAGGGGTGTTGGGGTTGTAGAGGGGCTTTCCCTCATACTTGGGAACTACCAAGAGTTTTAGGAACTCTGTGCCAGAAATGCGGATGAATGAAGACCAAATATGTATTTCTTATAGAATTCACAATATCACAGTTGTGATCAGATTTGTATTTGAAAAAAAATATTCTGGTTGCTGAAGTGCCTTATTGGTAGACTATGGATGGGAGAATGTGTGTAGGCTTTGATGGGGGTTTGAAGGGGCAAGAGCAGAAATGGGGGTGGGAAAAACAACGTTATTTCATCCATAAATTGGCTCATTTAGTGTGGATGCAGATTCTTTTTGAAGGTATAATTAACAGGTCTTGATAATAGTTTGGATGAATAGGTTGACTTGAAGTGTCACAGTCACTCTTGTGTATCTTGATTTGACTTGTGTAACTGGGAAGATGATAGTGCTATGAACTGCCATACGAAAAATTATTTTATCAACAGAATAGGGTAGGGATATTGACCAAGAATTGGAGTTTTAGACATAAAATATTCAAGTAGAAGTGTCAACAAATTGAATATACAAGTTTAAACCAATCTAATCAAGAGACATGCGTTTGGGAGTCTTCTGCAAATAGATTTAAAGCTATGTAACGATGATATCATTAAAGGAAGAGTGTATTGAGGGACCAGAAAGGAGACAGAACTAAGCCCTATAAAAAACTTGGATGTGTAGAGGAGGCATGTTAGAGAGAGAGAGAGCCAGCAAAGGAATCCTTATGCTAGCACTAAGCTAGCACTTTTATGTAAGTTAGCCACTTAGATTATAGTATTTTTATGAAGTATGTATTATAATATTGTAATATTGTAATAATTATGAATGAGGATCTGAGAATCAGATTAATCAACTTGGCTATAAGTTAGCTTTGATTTTTACCTCACTCCAAAACTAATGCTGTTTTCATGACACCAGGCTGTCTATCATAATTGGTAAATGCTTGTTAAAGTGAAGTCAACATCTTCCTTACAATAGTGATAGACAAAAAAAAAAAGAAAGGAGGGGGATATGAATGAGGAAAGTAGTTTTAAGCACCTCAATTTATATATCGCCTCTATTGATATGTAAATTAAATTATAATTAACTAACCTTCTTGTTTTCTCTGATGATATGGTTTTCTGCTTTTTAAATGGGGTTAACTCATGAAACTAAAACATTTAAAAATAGATTTTACCACAGAGTTTCCAAAAGTTTGGCTTTGCTACCTAATGGGTGGAGAATTAATTTAATTCCCAAGGTAGATTTATGAAGAGTTTTGGTAATTATTTCCAACAAATCATCCTAATAACTGAGCATGTAATTTATTAATAGAGAGTACAGATTAGGTGTTTGAAATGTACAGTTGAAAACAAGTCTTGACATCTGAACCTCATCACATAAAAATTTGAAATCCATTATTTTCTATTAGGATATTAACAATAGAGCTTTAAGCAGCTTTGGTAATAATTGAAGTTTCATAATCAGTCCATTAACCACAAGATAACTGTCATGAACTCAAGTAAGTGTCCATAATGATCAGTAAGTGCTTCCACTGAGGCATCTATATATACTTGAGAGGGGGAAGTGCCTTTCACTTTGTAATAACACAGTAACTGTAATAAGTCCTGAGTAGAAAATATTAATGAACGCTTGGCTTTGTCCAAGCATTTTTTGATTTAAGGTGTTAGGATAGAAAAATCTCATCTTAATCTTAAACTTTTCTAATTTGTATCATTTTTAGATGTTATATTTTTGCCATATGAAAATCATTTATATATTTTTAATATCATATTTACCTTGTAAACTCATAAGGCTAACAATTTCTGTTAGGGCATATAAGTGGGATGCATTTCTATTCGTTTGCACATTTTATGATCTTTGGTCAAAGACATTTGCATAGCAGACAATATCTGAGCTACAAAAGAGGAAATTTATTTCCGTTGAATACTACATCTTTATACTAAGGGAGGATGATCAGTAGAATTCTTTTTTGAAATATTTACTTAAAGGCATGGATACAATTTATACTTTGTGGTGAAAACGTTTTGATCTGTTCATTTTTCTGTTTATATTGAATTTTTTTTTTCTGTTTTGGATTTCAGTAACACTTTGGAGATAACTTCTACAGTCTGTTCATTTGTTCTGCCTTCTGTGTGCCAGCCACTCTTTCTAGCTCTTGATAAGATAGCTTTTAAAAAATCAGACCAGATCTGCACTTTCATGAAGCTTACAGCAAAGCAAGGGTGGAAAATAACAGAAGTAAATAAATACATTTTAATATTGCTGTTATCGTTCTAATGCTGTTGTTATAAAACTGTTAGAAAAAATCTAAGATAGTATAGTTTATTAACAAGAAGTTATGTTAAACAGTAGTCATTTTAGAACTTCGTAGAATTTGATTATGTTGTCACAGTTTGAAACTTGATGTTTGTAATGTATCATCCCCCAAACAATTACAGACTTGTTTGGATAAAAGGATAAAACAATGAGGATAAACAAAAAGGATAAAAACAAGGATATGTTTCCAAAGTATTATTAATACTATAATTAATGAGATATTTTCAGAGTGGTGTTAATACATTATTGTATGAAGTCTATTACAAATTCTTTACTTCTAACTAAGGTTGATTTTACCAAATAATATTGAGAAAAATAATCTAATGGCACTAAGTGGTAATTATGATGCTTAATGTTATTAGTTTTTGGCATTACCAGAATCAGGCTTAAAATAGTGATTTTGATATTGAGATGCTGTTGATAGCACTTTTATCAAACCATAGCAGATGTTGAGGAGTTATAACTCTTGGACTAATGCTTTGGGACCAAAAGATAATTTACATTTCATTAATGTTTAATTATCTCAGAACATCTCTATTCTACCAATGACAGATGGATCCAGGAAAAATTAAAATCATCTTAAGTCTTACGTTATTTAAAAACTAGATCTTCTTCGATGTGAAAAGTGTACATTAAAAATGTGTGGTGCAGTGGTTATGGCATGAACTTTGAAATCACATCGTCTTGGATAAGAATTTGTGTACCAACACTTGTTAGTGGTTTAAACATCTCAAAGCTCCATTTTCCTCTTACATAAGATGAGACATTAATACTGCTTCTGTCATAGGTTAAGGTAATATTATATGAGATAACCTATGTTACCTGAGATGGTAATGCTGGGCACAAAATAAGCCTCTAATAAAGGCTAGCTATTATTTTTCATATTTGTTTTATTATTAATATCATAATTATTATTATAATGCTAGTATACTGTAAAATTTAATTATTACGTATTACATATAACAATTATGGTATTAAATTTATTGATTATAATATGTTGTAATCAGAATTACTATTTGAAAAATGCTAAGAATATAGGTATCTGTTTTCATATGGAATTTACATAAATAAATTAGTTTGTAGATTATATTATATAGATAGCATGGAATTTTCTGTCACCTGAAAGGGCTTGTGAATATTAATGTCATCAGAATCTTAGTCTGTTGGTTCTTGGTTGGTTTTACTGACGTTGTCATTAAGCATCATAGTTCCAGCTTTTTGCTGGCTTCCTTCCAACCCCAAGCTCCTTCAGGACCAGGTCTCGTTTATGATGGAATTCTGAATATTTGGTGTATTTCCTCTTACATATGAATGAATTAATAAGAAATTCATCAAATTTATTTTAAAAGCACAAAAGAAGGCTTTTCTCTTTAATGATGGATCAAAGGTGTCATCTTCTTTTATGAAAGGTATCGGTATACTATATCTTAAAAGAACCCTTGGGTGCAAAGGAAAGAAGAAGCAAATGGTCTAAAGGCAATGTTTATTAAAATAGATAAGTGAGTAAAAATGTATGATTAAGTTTTTACCTTGTGGTGGGAGGAGGAATATGAAACATTAAAAGTAGTTTTAGCATAATTATAATCACTGACATCATTTTAAGAATCTGAAGAGCACCCTAGAAATTGATTCTTTTCACTTAATAGACTTGACTCAGGTGAAAAATAAAAGTTCAATTTCCTCTCTGTCTCTACTTTTCTCTTTTGTTCCCCTAAAGTTTCCCGTCTATTGCTGTCAATATCTAATATATATCAAATTTATACCTACACAATAACGGACTTGAAAAACATCCCTAAGCAAAAACTTCATCACCTAATAAACTAGTAATGAAAAAAGAAAAAACTGACGAAAGGACCAGTTGTGAAAAATATGGTTATGATAATACTTGTGTTAGTTAGTAAGAGCAGGGTAGAGCATTGAGTATTAAGAGTTTACAAAACAAGCATAGTGAAAAAGGGAAATTGGCACAATTCATGTGATGGAAGAGTACACATTTGCCTGAATTTTCACCCTTGTTGTTCACCACCCACAAGCTTTTTACCCTCAAGAACAGGAAAAGCCCTCTGAAACATAACTGTCTACTGGAAAGCACAATGAACGAATGGCTTATTGCAGCAAGGAGAATGAAATGGTAACTGTAAAACTAAATTGTAGTCATGAAAAGCAGGTAGATGCAAACTAATTCCTCTCTGCAGGTTAGAGATAGAAGCACTGCAGGATTCATTTTTTATACCAAGGAGTCTTTTTCTTTCTTGGAATATAGTGAAAAAAATCTATTGACTTAATTTCTTTATGTTTTGTTTTGCAAGTATTATTTTTCTTTTCACATATGAGTTTTGGGCCTTTCTGAATGAGCTATCATTAATTTAAGCCTAAGACAATGTTGGCCAAGATAGCATTTGAAATGGAAATCACTCCCTATTTCTTGAAATTTTCTCCTGTCCAGACTGTCCAGCCAAGCTCATTGGTCACTCTTTTTTCCATCTTCTTCGTTGACCTCTTTTCCTATTTTATTCCTTGAATGTTAATGGTCTGTAATGGACCTCTTCTTTGTCTGATCTCTAAACACTCTTCCTGGGTTACCTATTCAATTATTTTGGTTTAAATACTCTCTAGTGAAAACTCAAAAATCTGTTTCCATTTTCCATCCTTGATCTTCAGAACCTTATTTCCAGTTTTCTACATAGACAAACCTGAATTGATATCTGCTCACTTCCATACAATTCCTCTTGCTCCTGTATTTCCAGTTGTGGATAATAATATCATCATCTAACCAACCTCCCCAGCTAAAAAGTCTCAGTGTACATATGTGGAAGGTAAACAAATGGACGAAGAGAACAGATTAGTGGTTTCCAGAAGGGAAGGAGTTGGGGGATGGGCATAAGGGGTGAAGATGCACATTTATATGATGACTAACAAATAATACTGTACACCTGAAATTTCACAAAGTTATAAACTATTATGACCTTAATTTTTAAAAAAAGATTAAAAAATCTCCGTAATACAGGTCTCTTTCTTACTCTCATATCTCAGCCTATAAGCCACCAAATCCTATAGATTTCTCTTCTAGTGAGAGCTTTTATGTGCCACAGCTTGAAGTGGTACATTCATTTTCCTCCTGTATTGTTGAACTATCTCCTAACTGAGCTGTCTGCCACTTTCCTCAATCAGTACAGATGATGAGTCTGACGTCAGTTATCTGCTGAAATCCAGTTTGGCTCTGTTATTCTTCTGATAAACTGCCTCCACATAACTCTGCTAACAAGAATCTCGAGTCCAAACCTGATTGCACTTGTAAGTCTAGATGTGAAGTTTCTCTCCGACCTCATTAATGACCATTGCCCACTAGGTATGCCCTATCCTATGCTCTTGTATAGGAATTTCTCCCTATTTTCTGAGCCTGCCATCTCAGAGTCTTTGCCCATGCTTTCCCTTCTGTATGAAATGCGCTTCCTTCCTAAACACCTGGTAAACTCCTACTCATTCTCCAAGACCCGGCGTAAACATCACCTCTTCTGGGAAGACTTTCCTCACACCTCTTTTGCCTTTTATGCTCTGTTACAGACCTGACACACGTAATTGTGTTTATAAATGTTCCCTTACAAGAAAATAGTTTTTCTGCTGATAGGAATTATGTTTTACGTTTCCTATACATGATATAATGCCTGTTTCAAAGTAAGCATCGTTTAAAAATGAATTGAATGATTATGTTCTATTACTGCCTTGAATTAAGTCCCTTAGTTGGAGTGGTTTACAATCTCTGTGATATTATTGGCTGCCTGTTTTAACATATTCTAATTTTAAGTCCTATAATCAGTTAGCCCTCACCTTTATTTTATTTTTATTTTTATTTTTTTAGTCCTCATGTTTAGCTTTATTCTTGCTCCAAGCTCTATAGCCAGCCTATGATTAGATTAGGAACATTATAAGAATCTCTAGGTCAACAATATATTGGTTTGGGGTTGAGAATGGCTGAATCTAATTATTATTTATTTCTATTATAAGCCAGGTACATTATTTAATATTTTAAACAGTTGCCCAACAATTCTTACAGTAGTACTATGAAATAACCAATATGCTCATTTTATTAATTAAGAAAATTAGAAATTGAGTAAATTGTTCAAGTTTGTATACTAGTAACTAACAGAGCTTGGAATCAGACTCATATCAGTCTATTAACAAAGGTGCCAAATTGCAGACAATTCACATCAATTTTTTTTCCAATTCTATTGAGAAATAATTGATATGCATCACTGTTTAAGGTATACAACATGGTGTTTGACTTACATATATTGTGAAATGATTACCAAAGTAAATTTAGTTAACATTCATCATCTCAAATAGATACAATAAAAAGAAAAGAAAAATAGTTTCTCTTTGTAATGAGAACTCTTAGGATCTGTTCTCCTAACAAGATTCCCATGTATCATACAGCAGTGTTAACTGTAGTCATCTTGTACATTATATTTCTAGTACTTATTTATCTTATAACTGGAAGTTTGTACCTTTTGACCATCTTTCTCCCATTCCCCCCTCCCAATCCCCTGCCATTGGTAAACACAAATCTAATCTCTTTTTCTGTGAGTTTGGTGGGTTTTTGTTTTTGTTTTTTAGATTTCACATATAAATGAGAACATATAGTACTTGTCTTTTTCTGTCTGACCTATTTCACTTAGCATAATGCCTTCAAGGACCATCCATATTATTGCAAATGGTAGGATTTTCTCATTTTGTTATGGCTGAATAATATTCCATAGTACGTATACATCACAACTTCTTTAACCATTCATCCATCAGTGGATGCCTAGGTTGTTTCCATTTCTTGGCTATTGTAAATAATGCTGCTATAAACATGGAGGTGCATGTATCTTTTCAAGTTAGTTTCCATTTCCTTTGGATGTATTCCCCAAAGTGGGATTTCTAGATCATCCAGTAGTTCTATTTTTAATTTTTTGAGGAACCTCCAAACTATTTCAATAGTGGCTGCACCAATTTACAATCCCAGCAGCAGCGGCATCAATTTAAAATTGTTTCTGGTCCTATTATGACTCTATACGTAATTGAATTAACTGGGCTCTTGCTTTCTTCCCTAATAACCAGCTTTTATTCTATTTTTGGTCATCCCCTTAGAATTGATTAGTTGGCAAATAAAGGATGGCATTTCTACATCTTCTCTTACATGCGGTAAATATAGCTACATATGTACAACGGTTCATTATACAGCTGTATTAATATAAATAGCATAGGATTTGAGAATATATTGATTCATTCTCGGTAGATTTTAGAGGTAGAAGAGAAAGACTATCCAAGTTCCGTGATTGGGGAACTTTACGTTCCAGACTTGGCTTTACTGCTACTAGCAGTTTAACTTTGGGCAAATCAGTCTCATCATCTGGAAAGATGATTTTCATGATTCTCCAAATCCTAAATTTTAGTGGATCCGGAAAGTCTAAAGACTTTCCAAAAGTTTGTAGAAGAATCAAGAAGAAAGGAATAACTGAAAAAATCACTATAAAATGCCAACAGTAATGGTCATAGGCATACAATCATGAAGTTCATACTGTATACAGTATTAAGCTAGAGATGCCACTATCTAAAGAGCGTGGCCTGTGTTTATGAAGTTGAAAGCCTGGGTGGAGAGAAGAGAGAAGTTTTTAAGATACACCTCACAATTTGAAATATTATATACAATGTTCTAAGAGATAAGAGCTCAGCAAGACCAGGTGAAAAGAGAAGCATTTATTTATGAGAGTAGGAGAGGAGCTTTTCAGGCTAAGCCAAAACTAGGAAAAAAAGTTCTGGGAATGAGAAACCAGTTTTTATCCTTTTGTCTGATTCCTTAAAGATAGGCATATTTCTTTATTAGGTAAAGATACCTTAGAAACTTGATTAGAATTAAGCTTCATAGAGGGAAACAACATATCTTTATACTGATAAGAAAAGCTTCAGGCCTGTTTTCCAGGGAGATAGGGCTTAAGTAACACCACAGCAAGCTGCCACATTCCTGTGCAGTGGTTAGCCCAGGGGAAAACAGCTGGAGCAGAGCTAGCAGAAAAACAGTGGGCTGTAGCTTCCAAAACACGAGCCCCTTGTGTCTAATTCTTGCATTCTTTGGTGTGAAGATTGAATTTTTCACTAGTACAAAATCCAGCAAATGAAATTCAGCTTCCTTGTTCATCCTCACGTGCTCTTGTTGTTCCTACAAGTCTTTGAATTCTCTAATTTTCTTGCTCTTTTTCCTTTTTTTAATCAACCAAATTATAACTGCCAATATTAGAGTATCTACTTGTAGTGACAGAAAGGAGAGTTGAAAGCAAGAAAAGATATTTGAAACTTAATCTCACTATATAAAATGATGCACAAGGGCCGGCCCGGTGGCATAGTGGTTAAGTTGTGCACTCTGCTTCTGTGGCCTGGGATTTGCAAGTTCAGATCCCAGGACCCAAAACCCGGCATCAAACCACGCTGTGGAGGCATCCCACGTAAGAAAGAGAGGAAGATTGGCACAGATGTTAACTCAGCAATGATCTTCGTCAAGCGAAACAAAAAAGAGGAAGATTGGCGATGGATGTTAGCTCAGGGCCAATCTTCCTAACCAAAAAAAAAAAAAAAAAAACATGCGAATACCTGAAAGAGTCTACAATAAAAGCATTTCTATTTGAAGTCCTAGGCAGTTAATACTAAAATACTGTTTTTAAGATTTAGATACTTTCTGGTTCATGGACACTATGTTTTTGTAATCCTTGGGTGTTTTATACCCAGATAAGATCAAAATATTAACGTAAATTTTCAAGATCAAAATTAATCTTCTTCCAGAAATAAATTCACTAAGGTCTATTAATTCAAATTTTCTTCAGGAGGAGGAAAAGCCAAATAATTTTGTATCTGTACATGTGTTTTCTTCTACTTCAAAAACCAAAGGTAAAAGAAATATTCAATTTCATTTAACAAATATATGTGAGCTTTTCTTATATAATGCTAATACAAGATAGAAAGAAATTCTTTTTATTAAAAATTAAGCAAATTGCATCACAGGCAAAAAAGCCCTGAAAACTAGTTGCATAGTCAAATAAAAAGTGTTTAAAATCCAGAATTTATATAAAATCTGATTTATATGGTGTTTGCTGTTTTCTAATGATTTAAAATATTGGTTTCCTGTTATCTTTCCTAATGAAATAGTAATCAGTTTCTGAAAATGTTTTTATTGAATATAAAAGATAGTTAAATGCCTTGGAGAATATTTTCCTATATAAACTTGTCTTTTAAAAAACTTAATCTTTGTAAATTTGGATTTTTGAAGGCTCCAAAGCTCTTAGAAGAAAACAGTTGATTTTAGGAATTATATGTACCATCATTAGTATTGCCTTAGGTTCATCATAATTTAAACCAAAAGAAAAAAAGATTTTCAAAGTAAAATTTTAGTGTTTCTGTCCTTAAGTGAGTGTGATGTACCTTTTTCTTGCAATAACCTACATTTTGTGTCCATCTCAATTTTACGTGCCTACCATTTCAAGACTGTTCCCTGTGTCTCTTAGTGATTAAATCATGATCAAACAATATGTACTTCTCATATTCATGGGAGTTGTATTATTACATATCGAGATATAATTAGATGCAGTTTAAAATCTTTCAGTGTTTTAGTTAAGATGCCTGGTTACTGTTTTTTAAAACATTCTTTTGACATTTTTTTCGGATAATAGCTATAGTTTTCTGACTTCTTTAAAGTTATCTGATAGCTGCCTTTAACAGAAACGTAATCTTCCTTTATACCTTGAGAAGATAGATGTAATATCATTTTCCGTTGACACTCCGAGCGGGGAATGCTGCGTTGACGTTTCCCAGATTCTCTCTTTCCTTCTAACTACACCCTGACCCTATTGCACTGGATTTGGTTTGCCAAGCGAAATAGCTGCCTTAACCCATCCTGGGGTCTTATGAAAACAAACAAACCACACCCACAGAGGTTTTGAGATCGACTGGGTTTGAATCACAGCTGTCTCACCTAGAAAGGCCTGAAGCAATGGTTTAACTGCTGAGCCCCAGCTTCCTCAACTGTAATAGGTGGGTGACCTCGTAAGGCTCTTGGTGAGAATAAGTTGGACAGTTAATACAGAAATATTATACCAGTGCCACTTGTTTATAATAATTCTTATTAAATATTAGGTGATGTTATTGATTACACTAATATTTGACAATTTTGTCACAAGTTAGGACAATCTCTTACCAGCACAGTCTTTTCCCCAGAGAAATCAGGGCTCATTAGACTTTGGTAATGGAATTTATATTAGCTAAAATTAAATCAAAGCTAGGTTGATGAATACAAATAATTTCCAAAAAGTATACCAGTTAAATTTCTAACATAAAAGACTTATTTAATAAAATTGGCTCATATTTATATGTTTTTTGTATCTGATATATTTTGGAGTCTACATAGTTTGCATAAATTACTGAATTTTCAATTTTGTTTGGCTATTATATTTCAATAAGTTGATATTTTTTAAGTACAATTAAAGAAAATATATAATAGTTTTTACAGCTTTACATAAAATACACAGGTCTTAGAAGGAGCACATACTAGTCTCTATTTTTTTAATCACCATATTAAATCTCTTTGCTGACAGCATAGGGGAAATTATCGTGATTTAAAGAGTGAATCTTTATCAGTATTTGACAGAGATGGAAAATGATGATAATATACAGTTATTTATAGCAAAATTTAACTTGAAAGTTGTGGTTGCTCAGTATTTGATTTATGTGTTTATTCTAGGCAGTAGGACAGACTTCTACAGTCCATTGGGTCCCTTTTAAGCTGACTTTGAGAATGTATATTTTGGATCTGGAATGACTAAAGAAATGCACTGAGGAAATAGTTATGTGGCATGTTTTGGAGGGTTTTTTTTTCCTTCTGCCCTCACTTAAAAGGTATTGACTTTGATTTTTGGTATTTACTTATTAAATTATCATTTTTTATATTTAGTAATTGACACTGACCACTTTCTCTCTGCTGCTCTATGTCCCACTAAAAAAAAAAGTCTACACTACCAAAAATCTAAAGAAAACACAAACAAATATGTTCCAGATACCCTACTAATAAAAGAGACTTTGTGACTTTCTGTTGCCATGCCTTGGTTGAGTCAGTTCGATTTAAAACTTTGTCTTTAGCAGTGCAGTTTTAGAAATTTGATTTTATCCAGTTACTCGTGGATATTTCTGGGTTAGAATTACTTCACTCTGAGCAAACTTAAAAGAGCTCATAATATCACTTCATTTATGTTCAATAAATTTACCTGAAGAGGTGCTGTTTAGTTCCACCCTGTGATGTCACCGTAAAAGTAAATTTGTCTGTCAAGCACAGGTGTGTTCTGTTGCTCAGTGATATTCTTTTCAGTCATCTGAGAAAGTAAATTTGCTTGAAACCTCATCCGTGCATCTAGATGTTGTGCAATGAAACTCATTCATTCTAAATGGAATGTAGGGAAGTTATAAAGGCGAATTAGGTCACCTTGTCTGTTTTTGCTAATACACAATTGTTTTCTATGTTATATTTTCTATTGCTCTGTTAAATGACCGGTGAAATGGGACTTTCACATTTCCCTTGAGAAAGTACTTCAGATAGTCAGAGATATGGTCAGTTTAGAGCTACTTTTGAGAGTTAATTAAATTCCCCCTTTTTTAAATTTAAACAATTACATCTAGTTATTCTCAGAGAGCTTACTATCAAAATACTTTCCATTTTACGTTTGCTCAGCATCCAAATTTTTGAATGTAGTTGAACCAACTCTCCTTTTCTATACACTTTTGCCATATTTGAAAATGTCAGAGTAACATTTCTTATAATATTTTTCAGTATTTAGGTGAGGTCTTACTTACATTACAATCGATAATGGAAATTGGTATTTGCATCGTGCCTAATCTCATATTGGCTAATGGTTGAGAAAAGATTTTTAGTCTTTTTATGTTTTACATTTGTTCTCAACACAATGATTTGTATATTGGGCAGGCAAGCATTGTAGACAGATGTCTACTGTTTGATTCTAAAACTTGTGATAAATTATTCTTTTTGATTAAATTTTTAAATATTTAGTAAGCATCTTGTATAAGTCACTCCCAGGCACCATGAGAAAACAAATAATATATACAATCCTCTTTCTTTTAACTATTTTACAGCCTAATAACTACTCTTAGGCTGTAGTACATGTATCTACATTTTGTGTTTCTGGGGCAATTTGATTTTGTAATCAGTATTTTGTTGTTGTTTTGTGTGTATGTGTGTGAGAGGAAGATTGAGCCTGGGCTAACACCTGTTGCCAATCCTCCTCTTTTTGCTTGAGGAGGATTTTCCCTGAGCTAACATCTCAGCCAGTTTTGTCTATTTTTTGTGTGTGGGATGCCACATCAGCATGGCTTGATGTGTGTAGGTCCACACCTGGGATCCAAACCAGTGAACCATGGGCCGCCGAAGCAGAGTGCATGAACCTAACCATTATACCACCAGGCTGGCCCGTAATCACTATGTTTTAATGGATTAGTGACCCTTTTTGCTGTTCTTTAAAAATGACTAATACTCCCTTGATATTTATCTAACAATTTGATGATTTAAGAACAACATACAGAAACCAGCTGTTTTTACAGACAAGAAAATGAATATACTGCTCGTTTTTGCTATTATCAACTTATCAACATTTAGCAAAATAAATATGAATGCGCATAAAATATGTCCAATTTTCTGAATCTAATAACATAAATCTCAATTACTTTTCAGCTCTTCTATTAAGGGTCTGATACCATAATATTCATGCTAGGTATACTTATTTTATCGAGGTTTCCTAAAACTCAGTACAAATGAGTAAAACAGATAGTTCTTTAGATGTAGGCAGAATATAACAAACTACCATATCATGATTCACTTTTATTTTAGAGAATATTGCTCTGTCAAGAAAGGGGAAAAGGTATTTTCCCTCATGCCTTTCAAGAGTCTGTATTTGCAGGGGGCTCTCAGCAGCCACATATATCCTTTAAAACTGTTTTTACAGTTCTAAAACTAGAATCTGCTATATATAATTATATGACAACAATGGGGAAATACAGAGCAGAATTTAATCATCATCTAATCATAGTCTTTTCTATAATTCTACTAAAACGATTAACCAACGTGTTACTTTTCATAGACTGTTAGTGTTGATGAAACTGTGACCAAATATGTGTTCCTATTCAGAAGAAAAATTAAAATACTGTCAAAAGCAAATATTTTACTTAACTTGGACAAATGGTTTTCCTTAAAAACAGATGTATGTAATTCACCTTAATTAGTAATTGGCTGAAAATTAGTCCCAGTTGAGCTCATGTTTGTTTATTAGTCATCTAACATTTGGGAATTAGTTTTATGTGAGTTGAAATCTTTTCAGGAAAAAATTGTCTTTCTTTTTGTTTTGTTTTGTTTTTCTTTATTAGAGGGAGCTGTAGTGGAAAACGAAAAACATAGATCTGTAAAGGAAATGACATTTTCTAGATACTTTTTTCTCCCTGCATAAATGCATTCATTGTTAGTTTGTTAAATTGCTTTGCCTTTTAAAGATCCTAAAAATCTCAAAAATGGGTATTTACTTCCCTGGAGATTTCTTCATTGAGTTTCATAAAATCCTCAGTGGGTTTTATATGCTGCAGGTTGCCTCCTTTCCTTGTTTTTTTACTTTCCTACTTGCGAAATTACAAGCTGTTGCTCACCAGGTGTCTTTCTATTAGTTTGTGTGGTTTTGAGCCTGAATATTTTGTTTACAAGTCCTTTCAACAAAGTATTAAGCTTTTTAAATCAGTACGAAGAGGGGAAATGCTTTCATTTCACCTTGGAATGTCAGTTATTTGAAGGATAATTAGATATTTGAGTCATACTCAGAGTCAGAATAGTCTGGATACACTTGCGGGTTTGGAACTGAGAATAAGTTACTTAAAAACAGAGAGCTGCTGTGTACCCAAATGTGTGATAGTGTTACATCACATCACTGAAAATTCTCAGAAAATCAGTCTGTACTCTGGCCACACACATACAGAAATATGTTTTTCCAGTTGAGTCTTTCATGAGTCAGCTACCTAGTTTTCTTCCTAAATTTTACTCTAGTCGGACTAGATAAGGACTCTGTGAAGCGTGCCCAGTGTGAATACATGCTTTCAACAGTTTGCATCATATGAATTAGAAAGCATTACTCTGAAGTTACTGTTACATCAAAAGGGTCAACAATAAGGCGGTATAAAACTAACTTCCTCCAATCTGATTTTAAAAGAATAGATGGATATTTTTCTTGTAAGAATAAATAAAACATATTCCTATGAGACCTCTTTTGGCAAACCTTATAATTAAGAGCAAGTAATAGTGCAGATGAGAGAACATGTAATAACTTCATAAATCAAAAGTCTGCTTATTTTTCTTATTGGACCATTCAACCCCCTCTAGCTATTGCCCCATCTCTGTTACATCCTTAAAAACTAATCCCCTTGAGAGTTCACATTTTCCATTTTCTCACACCATTTATTTTCAATTATGTGATTTTCATATCTCTAAATCCAGCAGGTACATTTAAGTCTTCCTTTTATAGAGACTTGGCGTATTTTGAAAGAATCACATCTACCATTTTAAACTCCTCTTTTTTGGCTTCCATAATCCCATATTTTCCTCTTTTTCTACTCTCTCTCTGACCACTTTTTCTCAGTCTCCCTTTGTACTCAGTTTCTACTGTGCTAGCCTCTTCTACTCAGTCTTTAAAAGTTGGCGCTTCTTACAGTTGTCTTCTAGGCCAGGGAAGCCAAAACTTTCTGTAAAGGGTCAAATGGTAATTATTTTAGGCTTTTTGAGATGTGTGGTCTCCATGACAACTATTCAGCTTTGCCGTTGTAGCATGAAAGCAGCCATACACAACACATGCATGAGCGAGGCTGTGTTTCTAGATATGTTATTCTGCTTATTTTGTTTTTCTTAAAATAATTTTGAATGAGATTCCACCAAAATTCTTTCCTACTTCTCATAGTTAAAAAATAAATTCGTTTAATAGAGGGAAGATTTATCTATGATGGCTTTTCTAGCTTCGTAACTCTAGGCCTCCCAATTCTTTTATTTTCACAAAATGATCAAAATGATTGATCTGTACTTTTGATCATCTGTCTCCTCTATACTCCCTCCAAGTGTCTATCCTTTCCTTTTCCTATCTTTGTCCCTATTGTTTCTGCTCTTTCTCCTTGTAATTTAGATTATACTCCTAGGAGTTCCTTTCCAGTGTGGAACTTTGTCCTGGAAAGGAGCTTAGGTTGTTTAGTTTTGAGATTTCACATGATCCAGTCTACGCCACTACCATTCTGACTTTACCATGGTCCCCTTGCATTCACCCACAAATTTGAGTCTGCAATATTTTGTCCCTGTTTTAGCTGCTCTTCTCTGATTGGCCCACTGTACTTACCAAAGTTCTCAATTAATGTGTTGCACACTGGCCATGGGAAAACTGATGCCTTACCCCTGCTTCCTCTTGCAAAATTACTGAGACCACGCAGATTTTGTGGCTATTGGTGGTTTTTCTAATTGGTATTTAGAGTTCATAGTATAGTTTATAACTGGAATTTGTAGTAGATGTCCAGAAACTTTTAGTTTTGCTATCCTGTTTTTATGGGAGGTTTTGGGAAGATTCAAAAACTGATCCATTTCTGTGTTTTTAAATAATCCTCTCATAGAAGTCATTGGATGTATTTATTTATCAAATTGGTGAAGGTAAATATCCTAGGATTCCAGATTCCAATATTTGAGGGTATTTTTGTTTGTCAATTTATCCATTGATTGGTTCTTTTATTCATTTAAAAATGACATTCATTTATGAGTGTCTACTATATAAACATTGACTAAATGTTTGTGATTCAGGAAACATAGGATGTTCCAGATGTTATCCCAGGCACTTTAACAAAGAATATCCCATTTATCCTTCAGAACAACCCAGTTTCCATTTTCTATATCAAAGGCTGAGAGCATTTATGTTGCTGAAGAGTCACAGATAACAATATGGGATGATAAGGAAGACAGCACACATTTCAAAAATAAATCAATAGGAAAAATACTTTGAGTGACTTATATGTTTAATATTCAGATACTTTGCTTTCACTTAAGAATTTAATTTATTCTTCATAAGAATCCTATTAAGTAGAATTAATCACATTTTCAAAGATGAGGAGATGAAGGCTCCAGTTAAATGCCTTGACTATAATATACCATAATACAATATAATATGACGTGAACTATCATATGTTGACATTAATATTCCAGTTTTTAGAAATGCTTTAGATTCCCCCATATAGTAGTGAGGGTTTGATAATTAGGATTATCTGTGCCTATTTGCAACATAGCTGACAGGATTAAGTATGTATCCTTTAACTGAGAAAAACAGACTCATGGCTCATGCCATGTTACATGGCTTGGACTTCATAATCATCATCTTCCCTCTGCTTAGTATCTCTGCAGGCAACCAGTATTTGAATGTGTGGCAGTTGTTGATTTCAGTGTGTGTCTAGAGTCTCTAGCTTGACCTTGATTAATCTAGAATGAGGAGAAAGCTGTGATTTAATTGAAGGTACACTGACCTGATAATTGAAAATCTGGTTTAATTACCCTGATAATTGAAGATCTGGGTTAATTCCCAGCTCTGTTACTAGTGTTGCTTTGAATTTAGTCTTCTCATTTAATCTCTTTCACCATTGTTTCCCTTTTTATAGAATGGGGAAAACTCTAGCTACCTTTTCTAGCTATTGCTATCTTTAAATTTGTGTCATATTTATTTGTAGTATATTCTTTAAGGAGGACTGACGAGAGCAGGATTCCACAAGTTCCTATTATTATCAGGTGTATGGGGGGTTCTGTCTTCCAAGTGAGTGTTCCAATTCACTCCTTCTTTCGTTTTCCCTACAGTTTTTCTCAGCCTGCATGTGGCAGCTAATGGGTGGGGATGGGCTACAGCATGAGAGAGGACTTTGCAGTTTGCCTTTCTCTGTCTTCAATTTATGCTTGAAGAATGTCCATAGAACTTAATTTTCCTACTGGCTTTTGTTATGTAGAATTTAATTTTCCTTCTCATTTTTCCTTATTTGAGGGAGATATTACAGGAGATAAGTAGCTATATTGTCACTGTCGTCCTCAGGTACTCTAGAAGTCTTTTTAAAAGTTTTTACTTAAAAACTAGAGTTATATTGTTTTACTGCTTGACAGCTTTGATTTACTTTTGCTCAGATTTGTTTCTTTCATAAACTAGCTGAGAGCATCGTGTCTTGTTTTGCAGCATGATATACTGTATTTTGTAACAGCCTAACCATTGGTTCATTTTAAATCATATTTTAGCCTGCTTATGAAACAAAATTAATCCATTGATGGATTATTCACTTGTTCTTTAATTGAAATATTTGAAATATTTATCTTATAAAGTCTCTAGTGTGTCTCCGTAGAGTAGTTCATTTCTCTTCAGAAATAATGAAATGATATAATAATTATAATGTGAAGTATAATGGTGAGGACCTCATGGAATGAATCATTCAGTTATAAAATATTTTTAATTTTTTAATTTTTCATTTTTGCATTATGACAATTATTTGACTTATGATATTTTTGTAAATGTTAATGAATAGAAGAAAATTTTCCTTGCACAAAGTTGCTAAATATTTTATTTTATTTGTATCAATATTTCCACCAAAGACAAAATCCATGAAAGAACCCAAATGCAACATTTCTATAATAGCTTTCTTTTCCATTAAATTTCATATAGCTAAATAATTTCAGAAAAGCATACACTTTGGTTTTTCTGTTGGGATATTGATAACTGGGATTTAAGACTTGTCAGTATCCTCTAAGTGCTCACTTTGTAGAGATTAGAACCTTCAACCTGGCTTGCTGGGCCCCACGTGGTCTTCTCTCTACCTTCCACTCTAGCCGGTTTTTGTAGTATTTGGCCCTCACAATGTCTACAGCAGTCACATCAGTTTTCTTTTGTTTCCTCAAATGTGTCATGCTCCTTCTGCCTCCAGGGCCCTTCCACACCATGTTTTTGTTGTCTACAAGTTTCCCCCCACTGCTCTGTGTATAGGGGTGTGGAGGCTCTTAACTCCTCTTCACTCAGCTCTACTCACATGTTTATTGTCTACTGTCTGCCTTCTCAGGGTGCCAGGAATTCTGTTGTTGTGGACTCACGGATCAAATCAGACCCTCTGTGAACTCGGTTGGGGAATAAAATTCATCCACATTTTCATTAACCTCTGACTGAAACTCATCATTTCCTTCAAGTATAAATTTAGGCAACAAACTATAGCAGTATCTACAGTGCCTCTAACTTTGCCACAAACACACGTAACATATATTTTTATATCACATTAAGATTGTGGAAGAAATTTCAAAATGTTGTTTAAGTGCATCATTCTATTAAATTACAATAGCTATTAGTTCTGCTACTAGATCTTATTTAATTTGTTAATAAACATATTACTATATCATAAATTTATTTTTAATATTTTAGATGCTATTTTGCAATATAATGGCTTTCTTTTATAATTCTTGGTATTTTATTTTATGCATTTAAAAACATAATTCTAAAAAGGGGTCCATAGGTTTTGCAAAACTAACAAAGGGGTACAGAGTACAGAAATGTTCAAGGACGTCATCTCTAGAATAAATCATCAGGAAGGCATAGGTTCACTGATTTAGTCTGAGTGCCTAAAACATTGTCTGGAATGTAGTGGGCTCTCCGTACGTAGGTGCTAAATGAAGGAATGGCAGTTCAACTCAGCCTTCCGTAGACTTCTTCTGTGACTTCTAGACATGGTAAAATACCCTGTCATAAACTCTCATAGGACCAGTTCTGCTCATCCTTAGCTCTTGTTGCAATTTCTAGTTTACGTTTCTTTTGACTATAATTCAATTGTCATCCTCACTAGAATACATACTCTGAGTATATAGGGACCATATCTCCATTACATTCATTTCCTGCACCCCACACAGAGCCTGCCAAATAAATGTTTGTTGAATGAATTATATATTATATTGAGTCACAAAGTAAGTAAGACCTACTTCCTGTCCCAAAGTTTTATAGAGACTATGAGAGCTGTAAAATAATTATAGCACAGGGAAATAACAGTAACAAGCAGTCATTCAACCAATCAACCAAATAAACAAATAAAACCCATAAGAAGGCACAAATACAATGTTATGGGAATCGAAGATAGATGTCTAGAGGTCAATGTGTGGTTTATGTAAGTAGTGATAATTTACCTGAATTTTGAAGAAGAGGTAGGATTTACAGTTAGAGACTCTTATATTCTGAGAAAGGGGAAGAAGAACAGCAAAAGCATGAAAATGGCAAGACGAGGGCAATTTCAGACATCACCCATAGGTTCTGCATAAGGACGGAGTGAATTCGTTTGTGCAGGTAGAGTTTGGCTAGGTTCAGAATAAACTAAGATGCTAACATAAGGTCTTGGATTTAGTTGATTTGGTGGGCAGTGTGGCTCCATTGACAGTTTTTGAAAAGTGAAATATTTGAAGCTAAGCATTGGGAAGATCCAACTTAAAATATAAAAATAATATTGTGAAATGCATTTTCTTGATAAATATAAAACATGTTTTACAGATTCATAAGATTTATTGAATTTAACAGCCATATTTTATATTCATCAAAAATACCTTAAATAAGTTTTGTAAGGATATAGGGAAAATAGATAAGCCCTATTTTTTTTTTTACCTCTAAGAGGAAAAGTCTGCATTATCATACAAAGTAGATAATGAAATTAATGCTCAGCTTATCTCCAGAGAAAGGTCAACATGCCTGTTCAATAGCATTATTTCAAAAGCCATAATACACAACAGCAGAGCCCATGCTTGCAAATTATTTTACTTTTGTGTGGTTAAAATCTTGATGACATGGCAGATGATTGTCATGGTGAAAAGAACAAAGAAAGCCATTTCCACAGGCTTTAATTATGCTATTATTTTCCATTCACTCTCCTTATTGGAATTCACTTACCATATTGCAGACCCTCAAAACTAAGGAAATCAAGAACATTCAAATATTCCTGACAACCCTTTGAAAAAGTGATGAATAAATAAGTGCAATGTTAGCATCAGTATTTTCTCATTCCAAATATTTCTATTTGGTTATAATCTTCTTTATTTCTCCCCTGGGAAACAAGAAGTTTTTTTAATTGATATATTTGTATGAATTACTAGATCTAGCTGTGTGTCTAGATGAGATTACACTACAGTGTAGCAGAGAATTTAGGGTTAGGGTCCCAACACCTACTCTGCTGCTTCCCAACCCTTGAACTTGAGGTAAGTTGCTAACTGTTAGGAGCCTTAGTTTCTGTAATATAAAACAGAAACAACAATAGTGGATTGGCTGTAAGAATTACTTGACATAAAGAGTGCATAGCACAGTGGCTGACATTTTAGTTATCACTCAATAAACATTTGTTGTTTCACAATTAAGATATTATGATCATGCATGATAGAGATCAAAACTATGAATGACTCTTCCCCCAATTTTCTAAAATCATGCACTTCAACTTTTCACCAAGCTCACTACTTGAAATTCCACCATTTATTGATTAATTGGATTAGAAAAATCTCTTTGCCACCGTAACCATGGGAGTTATAGATATTAGCCGTTCACTTCTTTCATCCTGGATGAAACTGTGGTTAGGGAAGTGAAAAGGGAAATGGAGAGAGTGAAGAGAAATTAATTTGAAGAAAAGGACTTTAAAATTGTTGAGTATTGAAGCTGGAAGCCAGAGAACAATGTGAGTGAAACAAAGCAATGGAAGACCATTTGAGAATGAAAGTGAGAGTAAAAGTGAAGAGAGCCCTCTCTCTGCTACTTATCAAAATTATAATTTTGATTAAGTCAATTTTCTTGTCCTTAAAGTCAGCTTTTCTCTGCATTTTTCACAAGATACTGAAAAACTAGAGAGGCATGAGCTCAAGATTCAGACTGCCTGGTTTGAAATCCTATCTCAAATCCTATAAATTGTCTAACCTTGAGCAAATTACTTGACAACTACAAACATAAATTTATTAATCTGTCAAATGGTGACTGTTAGTAGTACCTAACTCAAGGGGATTATATATACTTGGTTTGTGAATGCTATGATGTTATACAAATACAAATTATTTTCAAAACTGATGCTGCCCTTTGCTTTGTACAAATAAATGTTTTTCTGTTACCCTAGTACCCACACATCCTTTTCCTGGAAACGGCCCATTATATATTCAACAACAATGTTATTTATCTAATATGCATATTCTGAGACTTGTTACTTAAGTTTTTTATCCGATACCATTTATTCAAAGGAAATTTGGGAACCAGATGTTTCTCAGTTTACTTTTGGTTTTGTATGGTTTTGTGAGGTTGCAAATCTAAAATGATAATATGGAAACAGTGCTTCATTAATGATATTCTCCTATGACTCAGTATCTCACGAACCATGTTTTGCAACCATTTGCTTAAAACATTGTTTTATGATGAAAGAACTATACAGAGAGAAACCCAGATTAAAAAGCATAGAATTTCAGAAAGTCTTTTGGTGGAGAGTTCCAGTTATCTGTTCAAATTGAAAGAGATAGAAATAGTCATCAAAATGACCAAGGGTTATATGGCTTCAGATTTCTCTTTGTTACCTAATGACACTATTTAAGACGGACTGTCAGATCCCATTAGGTTCACCGATATATTGTGTAGTTTAGATGAAAACGGAGTTTTCACTCAGCAGGAGGAAAGTGAGAAGTGCACTTATTCCACTCAGGCTCAGAGATGTTGTTCTTTTTCTGTTCTTGCTATGGGCTAACAATTGCATCAGTAATAAGAAAGCCATCAAGCTAAGCTGCATGCACCATAATAAAGTTGTTTTGATGCAAATAAGTCTCAGTCACTGAGGGTTCTCAGTTGTGACAAACTGTGCTAACAAACTCTACAAATCAAATCAGAACTGAATTGCAAGTGTATATGCTAGATAAAAGAGGGAAAAGCTTTTATCTTTTTGTAGGCTCAATGGTTATTTGCATAACTATAAAGGCTGTTAAAATATTTACTGTAAAAAATATGAATGTTGTTACCAATATTTTTAAAAAGTCAGTCTTCAATATCACAGGAGTCTTAATAGGGTTTTTGTTAAAAAAGTATTATGAGGCAGGGGGGCCTATGTTATCATATTTGGGATAGTATATTTTTCTGGCATGTGTAAACAAATCCCTGAAAGTAGCTTATGTTTCCTTTGTGTTTGGCTTTGGGATTGGTCTGAAGAGGAGAAAAAGGAATTTACTAAAATTGTTGCTATTTAAAAAAATATGCTCACACCTTACACGTAGTCACATTTATTTCAAAATTCTTATTTTTAAAAATTTGATTCACGGAAATATTGGCATTTGGGACCTTTATGTTTACCTGATTAACATTTGATGGTAATACATGTCAGTCAACCTAAAGAATTACAGACTGAATAAGTTTCATACCAGGAGTTCAAATGCAATTGCCCATGTTTCATATTATTGTGTCATTTGTTCACAGTTCACTCAGTGGTTGTTGAATAGAGAGTATAACACTTAATATATAGAGAGGCCTTCTATGGAGCTGAAAGAATAGATACCAACATATAATACACTGAGTTATTATAAAAGTCTTAGCCATGTGTATCTCAAGTTTTCACTCTTTGCTGCTAGGTGCAACTTGAGAATAGATCTTTCCTGAAAAGGAAGAGATTGTAAATGTATAGATGGACTCTAAAGCCTGAATTTGTAAGCAGTCACATTGTGCTACATTGTAGTCATAAATGTTTCTAGATGGGAGTTAGATTTGGAAAATTTAGCAACCAATGGAAATGAGCATTTCAAAATCTTGTGGGTGATTATATTTTGTTTTTTAATTAAGTTGGAAGAGAGAGCACAGGATGTCACACAGTAAATAGGTGCTGTCACCTTAAATTACCAGCCACCCCATGACAAGAGTTCATGGCAGTGGTGCTGTAGACTTTCACACCACAAAATGAGTTTGCTTATCAAGCGTGGAGTGAAATGTTTCTGTGTCCCACAAGAATGTCTGATGTACGCTTCTTTAACTCCACCTATGGGACTCTTCACTGCATTTAAAGATAATATTGCATGTAACCGAAACCATTTCCAAACTGGCCACTAGCTCACTCTTAGAATGAGTTTTTTAGTTAATAAATCTTTCTAAAGATAGGTGATGAATAATTGTTTAGATATGGTTAGGACTAGTTTAAACCTTGAAGTCAGAAATTGTGAAAGCGTCTGAGATTTCACCGTGAACTCAAGCTAATGAGCTAGGCTGTTACAGTTTCATAGATATTGGAAGAAAGATATGAGACATCTGGGTCTGAGACAAAAGAATTTATAATTTACAACAAAAGCAGCACCCAGAGTAGCATTGTTACATGATGAGGGCCATGTGATGCCTGTGTATGTGGTGAGGGTGTATTTCCGAAGAAGAACCTTGAGATTAGAAGATTCTGTCTTTTATAGAAACTTTTGGCAAACCTGCCCATTCTCTGTCCTGGAGAAAACATGATCTTTATTACCCTGTGCAAAGTCAGGGAATAATCCACAAGACCATTCTCACTACATCAGTTACCAGTCCGGGCATCACCAAAACCACCTTCAGTTTTGATAATTTGCTGTATGGACCCACACCAAAAGCTGTTTTATACTTGAGGTTATGGTTTATTGTGATGAAAGAATGTAGATTAATATCATCCAAGGGAAAAGATGCATACAGCAGAGTCCAGGAAATTTCCAAGTGTGTAGCTTTCAGTTGTCCTTTCCCAGTGGAGTCATGGACGGAGCTCTTTTTCCAACAGCTCTGTAAACAATGTGAACAAAGGATTGTCAAACCAGGGAGGCACGCTTAAGCCTTGGTGTCCAGAGTTTTTTGAGGCTCTATTACTTAAGTATAGTTGACTGCCCAGATGGCCAGTCTTTGTCTCCAGCTCATCCCAAGGGCAAGCTGATACTCTGTGATCCACTTCTCCCACCCCAAATTACATCTACTGTGGCCAGCTCCCTCCCAAATTCCTATTGTTAGACTACCCATTATGACCCGAGGCCTCCAGACAAACAAAAACACTTCTATCAGGAAAGACATTCCAAGGGTTTAGAGAGGACATTGAAGAAGCCAAGGGCAAATTTAAATTTAGGCAAGGTTAAATTCTTTACTACGTACCTCGGAAAGTAAGCAAATCTTACTCAGGAGGGGAGCAAGTTATCTTTATCTTCATCTTTTCAGAGCTGTCTGCTTATACAAATTTCTGACAAACTAGCTGTGGAGCAAATTGGCTGTTAAATGCTTAGATGTGTAGATTCATGAAGAATCGTCTGCCAATGACTAGGTAGTGCTTTGCATTTGATAAAACTCATCTTTTCAGGGGCTGGCCCAGTGGCACAGCAGTTATGTTCTCACGTTCCGCTTTGGAGGCCTGGAGTTCACAGGATTGGATGCTGGGTGTGGACCTACACACTACTTGTCAAGCCATGCTGTAGCAGGTGTCCCACGTATAAAGGAGAGGAAGATGGGCACAGATGTTAGCTCAGGGCCAGTCTTCCTCAAAAAAAAAGAAAAAAGAAAAACTCATCTTTTCAGATTCCCATTCCCCAATGTCTTGCCCTTCAGGTGGACTGGAGCCCATCTCTCCATGTTATATTCATTAGATCTGCAGAAAATGATCAACTTACTTCTTTAACCTCTATGGTTGGTGATAGAGCAAGTCTTTCCACATTGCGAGGGACTCTGTGTTTTTTTTTTTTTAAAGATTTTTATTTTTCCTTTTTCTCCCCAAAGCCCCCCTGGTACATAGTTGTGTATTTTTAGTTGTGGGTCCTTCTAGTCCTGGCATGTGGGTCGCCGCCTCAGCATGGCTTGATGAGCGGTGCCATGTCTGCACCCAGGATCCGAACCTGTGAAACCCTGGGCTGCAAAAGCGGAGTGCATGAACTTAACCTCTCAGCCACAGGGTTGGCCCCAGGGGGGACTCTTACATCCCTTAAGCATAGATATACAACTTGAGCAAATGTTGGGAAGCTTTCAATGGGAAAAGACACCACAGATTACCTGGAGGTGACAGCAATAGGTCTCTTCATGAAATAGCGTTATTGAAATTTGTTTCTATTTTTTTCTCCGGAAAACAATGTGATTCCTCAATGGATATAGAATTAACAAAACCTACCCATGATTTAGAATTTAAGGAGCTAATTTCACATGTTCTTTAAAACACTATCCCATTTTGACAGTGACAGTCTTCTCTCTACCCCCACTACGCAAATAATTGGAAACTCTGGCCTTCCCACCCCATGGTTGGAAAGGAGAGTGTTCAGTTACCCCGCCTGTCAACCACTGCCCCCTATTCCTGTTAATACATTTGTATATTTAGCCATGATTCTTGCTCCACAAAATTCATTTTCCCTTTAGGTATTCCTACTGTTCCAAAAGGGTAAAGCATCTGATGCTCCTTTTTATGTGTTTGGCTCAAGCATGAATACCTTTCCTTGATACCCCGTAGTAAAAGTTGAAACATTTAAAAAGATTTTTCTAAAAGCTATGGCAGCTTTTACTAACTATTTTCACTAAAACATGACTTCCTTAAAAAAAGAATTTCACTGTCAAACACATTTGGAAAGTGCTGTAAACAATATTTTCCTCCAGGGAAATTCAAAGTACCTATTATGCATAAAAGGCTGTAACAAAATCCTTCAGCAAAATCTAGACAGGAGAATAACAATAGGTAAATAAATACAGAGTACAGCATGCAACTAACATGTTTTCTTATAAGATATAGTTTGCCCCCTGTGGCGTTCGATTTGAGTTTCAAGGGCTGCCTTTCAAGTGAAAGAGCTCTTAGCCTTAATGCCCAGGAGCATCGGCTGCACTAGTTTGCCTCTTTAAGATCTAGACTTAAGAAAGTGACACTCACAGAAAGAGGATATTTCCTCTCCTGCTTACCTAACACTTTCCTTCTAAGTTCTTTTTCTTCTCTGTGGACATGTACTGGTGTGACTGGGCCTATTAGGGCAGAGTCACGCCATCTTCAGGCTGTGGCTTTGCTCTGTCACTCAACAGGATGCCAAATTCAGTGTACTACAATGCCTCCGTAATTCTTACAGAAAATGCAGGAATTAGAGGAGGGATGGGGTGGTGGAGACATCAGCATTCTCACTTTGTTGATATTTCCTAGATATAGATTCTGTAGAACTCTGGGAGCAGGGGATTTTTCTGCCCTGAGTAATGGCTGAATCAATTGTTACTCTTTTGAATATGCCTTAGTGTGCTTAAATATGTCTTAGTATACTAATGTATGTATAAAATGACTCATGTCGAAGCAAGAGAATTTATTGGAAAATCATTCCAACTCCTTATTTCCTACAAAATGTCTTATATACTTTTAGTTAGAAAATGAATGACTTAAAAAATATATATTTCCTATAAAGGGTATAGATTTTTGTAGTGGAAACAATACTTTTCAACATTTTGCCCTTTCTTTGAGAGCCCGGCATCTTCCAACTATGAAAATCTTCTACCTGAGGAACTTGAAATTCCTGAGAAGACTTAGAGGGTGTAGTATTTATAAATATATTACATATTGTCAACTTATAGTCATTCTTGGTCAGGTTTCCTTTGTTTTTTATTCAGTTTTGAAGCTCTTTACACTTTATTGGCTAGAACACACTGGATTTAATTTTTAAAAGGTTTTCCAAAACCTAATTTATTAATCCAGTGTTTCATATATGTATATCGCCTACTTAAGGTTGTCAAAATTTGATTGAGCATGAGCTTTAATGGATTTTTAGGAAGAATTATTAAAACATTTGATCTACATTTCATACTTGAAAGGTCAGAAAGATAAAGCATATGTTTGCTGATAAATTTGTATGAGATAAGTTTAGAGAAATTAATTTCATGGTCTTTATGGCTTATTTAGGAGACATTTTGTCTATGCCTATTGTTAAGCAATGCCAATCAATAGAGGTCTACAGTTTGACACTATTTTATTAGCAAAAGATGAAGGGTGGTTGTGTATTTAAGAAAGTTTCTTTAATTGTTGATGTACTCTTTTGAAAGTGTTCCTATTAGGAATGTTTAGTTTTATATTTTAGAATAAAATGCCTATTTCTTCACAATTTGTAACCAGGAAAACAGCGTTGTTATTTGCCATTGCCAAAGAGAACTATGTTGTGTGAACACATTCATACCTCTTCACTTCTATGTTTTTATTGACATTTTATTTTCAGTCTCATAGTCGAATTTCTTTTACTTGAAATGTCTTATGAATTAATTAAACTCAATTCATATCATTTATGAGAAATAGGAAAAATTAAAACATACTTTGCGTCGCATACTTTCAAAAACTTTAGAACTTGGAATTCTGAATTAGAGAAAACATTTAGAAAATAAGGACATTCCAAGAAAAATATCTCAATTCTTTTTCTAACATACATATCTGCTAAACATTATGAGATATCCCCTTTCACTAATCTTAATTTAGAGAATGATTCCAAATTAAGGATGACTTGCTGGACGTAAAATAATTTGTTCTAAATTTTATGTGGCTTTACAAATTGACTTTAATTCAGAGGAAAATGATTTGCAAAAGGTCCATTTTATGCCATTTAATTTATATGGCAGTGGCAAAATACGCTTTACCAGTGCATTATTAGAAAGACATGTTTGCTAAGTTGTTCTTTGTTAAATAAATCTTCAAATAAATAAGTCCATTTCTTAAAAAACTTATAATTTATATTTTAGCTACAGTTGAACTCAAATGAGCTAAAGAAGAAAGTTCAACTTGTCCTTTGGTGTACATTCCCACATCTCTGAAAATAAGGAAAAGACAAGGATGACGATCACTCTAGGGTGCAAGTTGCATTACAGGCTAGAAAGCATCTCATAATAGTTGTAAAGAAGCCTTTTAAGAAGCCTAAGTCTTGATCTCTTGTAGGACAAAACTCTGGTAGTGCACGACTCTCATGCAACTAAAGAAAGAGTAAGATGGATTGCACTGTTAGTAGTCACATGCTCCACTTCAAGCTCAGGCTCAGCAGTCTATCACAATCAGCCCTTTAAAGTGCCCCTTACCTGTTCAGCACTCCTTCTCCAGCCCCAAATCTAACCTTTTAGGACCTTTCTGTCTGTCACATGTGAGCCTATAAAGCAGCTGTGCAGACACGCAAGTCTCCCACCTGGAACAAACAGACTGAGCTGTTATTTTCACTAACAATTTCCAAGGACAGGAAAAAGGAAGCTTGGCACCTGGTCAGAGGGCCTGGGCCTGATGACTCTGGGCGTGGCTAGCAAGCAGGCATGCTGAACCTTGTAAAGGGTTCCCAGAAGTTCTGAGATTGTAGGTCCTTGGAGTTTAGAGTAACAACCTCATATGACTTGTCCTCTAGTGAATAATGGGAACTGGGAAACTCCAATTAGTATCTGTGTCACGAGAAACAGAATACATTTAGAAGAGACTTACAGTTATAATAACATTTGGTAAACAATTTTTAACATCATTTAACAGTATATACTGGTATTGTAAGTGCTCAGTCTGTGTTGTTTTCAGACTTTGATATGCAAAAGAGTCATTGGGGGAGGGAGGTGAGCGAGAATTTTAACGTGCAGATTTCAGAGCCTTGTTCTTGGATTCTAAATCAAGATTGAATTGGTTTGGTCTAGGAACCAAGAATTTGTGTGCCAAATAAACACCCACGCTGGATCCAATTCCAGTAGCCTTTGTAGCACACCTTATGAAGAATGACTCCTGTAGTCTTTTCTATAGTGTATAGTATTATTATTACAGTATATAGTATATGATATGCATTGCACACACATTCACAAAAATGTAGGCATTGGTCACAGATCACACACTGATGTTGCCTTCACTGCATTCTTTCCTGTAACACTTCATTCAATAAATATTAGTTGACCAATGATTTATCAAGACATGGTGTCTACTCACCAATTACCTACATCTTAATATGATAATATTTCATTCTCTAAATGTTGAATAATGTCTATAATACAGATATAATACAATGAAACTTCTCATTCCACAAACTTTGTCTATTAGGAGAACTGTCACATACAGAATAATCACAATAAAATATAGAAATAAGTACCATAAATGAAGTCAAGATAATAGGATTTTTCCAGAAGAAGATTGCTTTCAGCATGAGGTAGACATGAAAATGGGATGTTTCAGGAAAGCATTCATGGCACTGTTGGAATTTGAGTTAGCCATGAAACACAGTTAGAATTTGTTACACCTGAGCTAGGGGAGAAAGCATTGGTGGGTGATGGGAAATTGTAGGATATGCACATAGAACCCTATATTGGATGTGTATAAAGAACAACTTTGGATACTGCATAGGACAAATGAATAGCAATAGGATTGAAAAGATAAATAATAGACCAGGTAAGAGACCCCAGCTAAAAAACTCTTTTGAATGCTAAGTAAGGAGTATAATCCTCATTATATAGATAAGGATAGGGTGGGGGCAGTATTTCAGGATGATGTTCCAGGTAAGTATGCAATGGATTGAAAAGGAGATCCGTGTTTAGGAGACCATTGAGACTAGGTGAGAGGTAAAAATATATCTGAATTCAAATATTCAAACAAAGAATAAAGGAAAAAAATGTGAAGGAGATTATACAGGTAAAGTCAATCAGTCTTGGTAACTACTGGACATGGGAGAGTGGGAGAACCAAAAACCACCCCCGGAATTTCCAAGCTCGGTGACTAAGAGCAGTGATGACTAGCAAAAATAAAAGTTACCGCGCTATCATCAAAACTATCTATTAGATTCCTTTGTAAGTACTTAGGTTGCACTATTGTTCAGTGCTTAATCGTCCTCTCATTTTTGGATTTGGAAGATGTAGGTTGCATACCAGGAGAGAAGTATCTAGTGAGGAGGTGAGGAGAGGGAGGGGCATTTATAAGGAAGAGAGACTTAATTTGTCTTCCGGTAGCTGAACGTGTGCTATATATATATATATATATATATGTAGGGATATTTAGGGAAAGCTATGCAGCATATTCAAAGTTAAGTAATCTTTACCCTTTAAAGTATGTTATTTACTGATATTTTATACCTACTGAATATGGGAATTCCCTAAGAGGGAAATAATAACTTGGAAAGGTACTTGATCCCTCATAAAATTTAATTTTTTAATTTACTAATTAACTTACTAATTCCATTATTTCCTGTTTTATTTGACGGTCTATAATATTGTCTCACTTATCCAAATGTTACCAAGTTATTTTTTGGTAAATGAACTTTTCATTCATTTATTTTTTTTTTTCAAAATTACGTCTTCCAGTTCCTTTAAGCCAACACAAATTAATCTAGAAAACTATATTATTCAGACAAAAAAGTTTTGTGAAACAATTTGAAATTGAAAAGGATGACAAATTGTTGGCATAGAAGAGCAGTTATTCTTCACTGTATCCATCAAAATTGAAAAAGAAGGGAGGGAGAGAGAAAACCAGCATCGGAACGTTTGAAAAGAAGTAGGTTCATTTAGTATCTCCAGTTAAGGGTTTGGAAGATGGGGTGGTGTTGGCTTTTGTCATAGTTGAAAATCACTTCATAAGTGATTGTTAACATCTCTCTAGTTAGAAATATTATTTGAATATCGTTATATAAAACACATAGGATGAACTGGTTTGTTAAAACTTATATTCTTTGATATGCTTTGTGCCTGAACTTTAATTTGGGAAAAGGTAGTTCATGATGGTACTATGATAAGCCTTCTTGGAATACATTTACGCTTGAGAATTTGGACAAAAGTAACCAAGAGTAAGCTGCCATTTTAGTACTGCAGTGCTTTTTTTTTCTTTAAGTCTGTTGGGCATGTATATGTGACGTGATTCCTCAGTCTATTAGTTTCCTAGGACTGCTGTGCCAAAGTACCGCAAAGTGGTACTTAAAAAAACAGAAACTTCTTCTTGCACAGTTCTGGAGACTAGAAGTCCAAAAGCAAGGTGTCAGCAGAGTTGGTTCCTTCTGAAGACCCTGAAGGAGAATCTGTTCCATGCTTCTCTTAGCTTCTGGTGATGGCTGTCAATCCTTGGTATTTCTTGGCTTCTAGATGCATCACTCCAATGTCTGCCTCTATCTTCACATGGCATTTTCCTTGTGACTCTGTGCCTTCACATGGACATCTTTTTATAAGGACACCAGTCATACTGGATTAGGGGCCCATTCTACTCCAATATGACCTCATCTTGACCATGTACATCTGCAACAACCATTATTTCTCAATAAGGTCACATTCTGAGATTCTAGGAGTTAGGACAGCAACATCTTTTTGGGAGAATACAGATCAACTCATAACAGTATATCTGTATCAGTCATGCTTCTTCAAAGAAGCAGAACCAATAGGAAATATATATATATAACATATATAATTATATATAATGTAATAATATATGAAATATTTGTTATATATACATTTTTTAAAGATTTATTTTAAGAATTTGGCTCACACAATATTGGCGGGCGGCAAAGTCCAAAATCCATAGGGCAGGCTGTCAGGCTAAAAACTCAAGCAGAATTTCTATGTTACTGTCTTGAGGCAGAATTCCTTCTTACCTGGGAAACGTTCATTTTTGCTTTTAACGATGAGACCCACTGTCATTATTGAGGGTAATCTCCTTTATTTAAAATCAACTGATTGTAAATATTAATCACATCCATAAAATACCTTCACAGTAACATCTAGACTACTGTTTGAGTGAACAACTGGACACTATAGCCTAGCCAAGAGACAGAAAATTAACCATCACACTCAGCAGAAATGAGATAATGAAAAGCATGGACTAAAAAGAAGAGAGCATATGTGTAATTAAAAATATCTTTAAGTAGAAGGATTTGCTGGTTTCACTTTTGGATATTTTAATAATGCTATTCAAATTATTGCCTAATGTTTAGGTGAGGTTCTCTAAATATGAAATTCATGCTATTATCATCACTTTGGATATTTTGACTCTTGAGGCTATTTTATCAGGACATATTCTTTTCCTGATCATCATCATAAGTCAGACCATCTCTCTTCCCTATAGTCTACCTAGAATTATTCTTATAGGAAGTATATGTGATGTTTCAGAATATTTTGCATTGTTTAATTACTAATCAAGTGAAATTTTGTACTATAATTAAAATATGATATATATTTAATATATAAATAGTTATATATATTTAATAGCCTAGAATCTTAATCATCTGCTGTATTTTCTAATTCTGGAAATGAAGTTCCTGACAAAGATGTGTGATGATAGAATACATGATATTTATCAGTGTCTCCCCATAACTCTTATAGTGGAGTCCAAATCTCTTAACATGTCTTGCAAGAGCCAGGAAGATCTGGTCCCTGCTTTCCATTCAAGCGTCTATTCCTATTTTGCACTCCAGCTTTGCTGAACTTCTGCTTGTCCCCTGAAAATGACTTTGCTCTTGCAAAGAACTCTAAGAACTCTCTTTTCTTTTAGCCAAAGTACTTTCTTCTCTGCCCAGCCTCTCTCCTCCCACCTTTTACTTGGTACCCGAGCACTTTTTATGTCTCAGCAAGTCTATTCATCCTATAGGTTTTTCTTCCTTTGGAGAGCCTTGTGGATATCCCCACAGTATATTAGGTACCCTTCACCTCTATACCCAGACTATCCTGTACTTACTTTTCATTGTTACTTTCTGATATATAACTTGCCGTTTTCTTTGTATCTTGTCCTCACTGGACTGTAAGCTTTATAAACACAAAGGCTGTGTCTGTCTTACTCACTCTTGCAGCCTCAGCCTCTAAGCACGGTGCAGGTACATGTTAGTTGTTGAATGTTAAATGAATTAACTGATCTATTACCTGATTATAGTTAACTCATATGGCAAATAGTAGGCCTGAACTTCATTCAAACATTTTGTAAAGATTAAAAATATAAAAATACTAAATGTAAAAACAGGATGTTAATTTAAATAAGTTTTAAACACATTTTGAGCAGGGAGTGTGCTTTATGCTCTGCTCTATGATTAGCCTTTTCTAGGTCTTTGGGTGCCAGCCATGGAGAAATTATTGAACACCTCTGAGTTATCGATAATATCAAAGTAGACTGTGATATTATTCCTTCATTCTTAACATTGAGATAATTAACTCGAGCTCTTTTTACATTTAACTTAAAGTGTAATCTCTGAACCAGTGTTAACTCTTAGTGATATGTGAGTGGTCCTTAAATTAGCACTTTTTTTTTTCAAATATAGCTTTAGTCAAATATTATATTGTTTGTGTGCTCAACTTCCCTTTATAGAATGTTAATTGAATTGTGTTCCTAATCACAAAATATTTGTAAATTTCAAACATTCTCAGAAAATGAAAAGAAACTAATGAATATTCACTTTAAGAAGACAAGGGTAAATGCAGACAAAGTTGGTTGAATTACCTATCATTTCCAGTTATATATGTTTTCTGGTTCTCACTTTTAATAATTAAATATGTATTATGGCTATATGCATTAGAACTATTGGCAACATACCACAACATGACAGAACCTGTGTCCTGCTCATCATCCCATGCCCACAAGTGCTCAGTAACATTTATTAAGGAAGGAAGACTGAGTTAACTATAAATTTGGGAATAGTTAACTCATTTACTTGAACAGATTAAAAAATATCCTGTTTCAATGTATTATTTCAATTTCTTTACTTGGTGCTTATCCTTACACTTTGCATATCTGTTAATAGAATATCTGATCAAGAGAAAGTTATTGTATAGTGCAAAGAGTTGGATTCCCCGACAGGAATTTAACTACTACTTAATTCATTTAAACTCCCTGAAGTGCATTTTCTCATCTGTAAAATGATAAGAAAACTACTACCTCAAAGAGACATCCATACACTAACTCATCAAATAAAATAGTGTAATTTAAAACATATTAAAAACAAAGTTGGGGCCAGCCTGGTGGCATAGCAGTTAAGTTTGCGTTCTCCGCTTGAGCGGCCCGGGGTTTGCAGGTTCAGATGCCAGGCGCAGACCTAGCACTGCTCATCATGGCAGCATCCTACATAAAATAGAGGAAGATTGGCACAGATGTTAGCTCAGTGACAATCGTCCTCAAGAAAAAAGAGGAAGATTGGCAACGGATATGAGCTCCGGACCAATCTTCCTCACACACACACACACACAAATATATATATTAAAACCAAGCACTCTATGTATTACTACTTATTATTACAAAATTTTGTGTTTCCTTTACTCCACATATCATAGTGTTCAATACAGCGTTATAGGTAAAAGCAGAAAATAGGAGAGAACAAATATTAATAATAAATAAATGTTCAAGTTATGATACATCCAAAACATGTGATAATGTGCTTCTATTAAAACAAATAAGGAGGATTTGTATTTACTACCATAGAACGATGTCCATGACATCTTGTGAAATTAAAAGTAAACTTGTAAACTTGGAAGCATAGATGTCAAACTGTTAACCATTATCCCTTCCTTGAGAGTCAGGGTGGAGTGTTCCAGGAGGAGTTTCAGGTTTTTTCTATGTATGCACTATTTGAATTTTTTAAACAATAGAAATGGATTACTTTTGCAATAAAGATTCAGTTCACCTTTAAATAAGAAAAATATTCGATGAATTTAAAAATACTTTCATATTTTGGGGAATATCAATTACATATGGGCACATCTGGAGACCTACATTGTTCCTTTGTGCGTGGGGGACAGCTCACATATGAGGTTATATTGCTATTATATTGCCATGAGCAGCCAGCTAAACGTGCTCCCAATAGGACAGGAGCCAAAGTACAATGGAGAATTTCCAAACAGAAGTTCTTGAAAGAATGCCAGTGTTAGAGAAAACTTATATTTCTGTAATTAAATACAGGTTTTACTTTTCTTAGCCCAAAACTAGAGGATTTGACTTATCGTCATATCTAGTTACTAACAGAGATATTTGGGAAGCAGAATACGATGCTGTTTATGCTACTGATCTCTTTAGCACCCAGGAGGGTAAAGAGGATGGCATCTTCGAGTTGGTAAAGATGAGAAGAGAGCCAATTCCTAATTAAATATTTCCTTGAATCTGGCAATAACAGGAGTGTTCTGAAAACTGATAAACACTTCGGTTACATCAAGGACTTTTATATTCCCTTCTTTATTATGCCAGATGTGTGTTGCCAACTTAAGTAATTACTGTTTTCCCAGTAGGAAGTTTGCTGAAGTATATTTTTTGCTCAAAAATATGCTAATGCAAAAAAAAATCTGCTTTTTCCCTCTTTTGAGTTCTTCATTTTCACAAAAGTGAAATAATATATAAAGCATTCTTTTTAAACTTCACATAGTAGCATTTATATAGGAGAGCTTTTTGGTATAGTACAGATACAGAACCTGGAGAGTTGCCAGGAGAAGGCATCCTGATGGTTTTCATCTTAGATAATGCAGTAGTAGAAGCCTCAAAAATTTGTAGGCATGTTATATATTCATATAAAATTGTTCAGGCATGTTTTTTTGCAGGAATGACTTCTGTTTATCTTCTATTAAAAATGTTTACTTTTATTTTTATTTAATATTTCTAGAATGTTTAAATATAATAAGCAGGGATCCACTTTCTTCATTGTCTGCAAGTGCATATTTAAAGCTCATTATTTTCACCAGCAAATTTTGCTCTTTGTGATTAACTTCCCATGAGAATGTGATTGATATGAGATTAAACTTTTCCCAGTTTCAAATAACTCTTCAATTTTAATTTCTCTTTTGTAAATGTCAGAATGATTTGACTATAAGGAAAAAAAATAAGGGACATACTTAGAAAAAATATATGTGAATGATGCGCCTTTGTTATTGCTGTATACTAAATACTAATTGTTGCCTAAAGAAATTAGTAGTCATTAAATTCACTAATTAGTGACTTATTTACACTTCAATTGATAATAATAACTGGCTTAAGCAAGATATTATTTTAAAAGTATATCAATACAGATAATAATACAGATAAAACAATACAGATAAAAAAAGAAGTGACCCATTTTCAAGGTCATCATCACACATCTTAGATTTTACAATAGAGGCCATTGCTTACACAGCATTTTACTTAAGACAGCAAATTATTTTATGTTATAATAAAAATTATCCAAGTTTATTTAATAATATTTTACCAGTTGGCATTCATAATGTGCACAATAGCCAGGGCTCAAGTTCTTTTTAATAGTACATTGCAATTAAATATAAATAGGAGAAATATAACAAAAGGCAGCATCTAATATGCCAGGATGTTAAACCATACTTAGGCAGGAAAAAAAAAAAGGTATTTTCCTACATTTTTAACTACTCATATGAAGGTAGACAAAGGCACATACTGTGAAAACTTCCACAAATAATCTTATTAAATTAAGTGATAGAGCTTTAGCTTTTTTAAAAAAATAGAAAGCAGATGAGAGTTTATGCTTCCACACAACTTTCTTGGCCCTTATATGAATAAAGTATTTACTAATTACATACATAGAAGAAGAACAATGTAAACATGTATCATAGAAATCAGATGTTATAAACAGAAGATATATACTTAAAAAAACAGGTTTATCAAGTGAAAAAATTATATATCTATACGTGTATATATATGCATATATAAATGTATATCTATTTAAGAATTTCAATGAACTAGTCATAAGAGAAAACGGAAGACTGCATTCAGGGCAAGAGAGAGATTTGTATAATGCCTACTACGTGTTAAGTATTAGGCTGTGTGCTAGAGGTGTAAATATAAATAAAACATAAGGAACTGTGGTAGAGAAAAATATGTAAATAAACTATCATAGCACACAGTGTAACAATGATTACAAACAAGTTTTATTCCAAAATGAATCTGAAATACAATTTTAATTAGAAAATTACGTGTGTAAAAACTAGATTTTTTTAAAACATGGGAATGCTTAAATATACTTTCTCGTCTCCTTAACTGTGAAATTCTTGTTTATACCTAGGAACTCTAGAAAGAGTCTGCTGGAGGCATCAATTAGAATATCACTTATATTTAATGTTTTCAGTCTGCTAATTAAATATATTCCATTTTACTGAATTATTGTTTATTATGGCATTACTGGAGTTTGAATTATAATAGCAAGAGATTTAAATTGAAAGATTTTTTTAAAGAAATCTCAAGCTTAAATACTTTTCCTTAGGTTTTTATTATATGACCAGTCACATTCACCTCCCTATTTGTTAGCAAATCTAAATAAAAATGTATACCAACATTCAGTAACAACTTGTTTTTTAGACATATGATACATATCTACTAATTTAAAAGTATGCACTGTATATGCTCTATTTGTATTTTTCTTTCTTCTCCTGCTATACTTATGGCATCCACCTCCCCCACAATAATCTAGGTCTACAAATTTCAGGATTTCAAAGACGTATACCAAATGGCTTATGAGAATAGTATAGAGTCAGCATCTATGATTTTTGAAAGTAAGCTAAAATTACTCAGTGAATAATACCTGTCCTGGATTTGGTGTATCATTCATTGCTCATAATTGCTTATTAGTCATTATCTTGTGACCAGAATAATTGAGATATAGCATAGACATTTGTACTTAGCAGGAAGCTTCAGAGAATGGAGAGTTAGGAAATTTTGAGGTTCTAAATATATCATATTACCAGATGATTATGGGCCTACTACCAATCATATTACTAGTTGAATAAATGAGTCCCAATTACCTTTACTTTTATTACTTATTTAAGAACATTAGACTAATGGGTGCACTTTGTCCTCACTAGTATTTATTAATAAAAAAAAGTTTTTAAGTATTTTAAGTAAGTATCTATTTTAGTAAGTATTTTGGTTGAAGGTAGGGTCAGAGGCACCCACTTTGTAGTAAATAACACTATTGATTTTATAGACATTTTCTCAAGACATTGTACCTCAATTTCAGCAACAGAATTTCATTTACTATGAAATGTTTATACCGAAATTTGTCTTTAAATAAACAATTCATACAAAATCAAGTACAACGGAGAAATCCTACTGTATTTCTTCATAATGTCCTTACTGACATTCTCTTCTAATATTTTCCCAAAACTGATGTAATTCAAAATATATAAACCAGTCTAGCCCTTTTCTGCTAGATACGATTAGATGAAAAAAAGACAAGTGACACATTTACACATTGACATGTATTCTTGCTACTCATTTTTATTCAACATCCTTTGTTGATTTTTTTTCTGTTTTTTCAATTATAAATATAGTATCTATAGCCGTGCAATCAGAGTCTCTACAGGGGAAAAAAAGCACAGAGATATGGTAAGTCAAGAAGGGTTTGAGAGAGACTATTTGTGAAGATGTGATAGAAATGTAGGGAAATCACAATGTTTATGTCCACATTAGGGCTGTGTTTTGTTTGGGGGCCAAATTATGCTCAGGGATTGAGATTGTCTTTGTCAATCACTTATTTAACACAGGTTCACTGAAGGAATTATAATTTATAATGATATTTCACAAGCCAATAGCATACAGGATACTGTCTCTTAATAAGACTGTAAAGAAATACGATACTCCAAACCGATGATAGATTAATCACACTATTGTTCCAGGCTAAGGGGAGATGAAAGAAATAAAATCCAAATTTAGTTGAGGTATACCTTTCTAAAAGTTGGTTCTCGGGAGAGACGACTTAGCCAGCCAGGAGCTGAGTGCAGCTGCTAGTGCGAAGTGTTAGTCCCTAGTTGCCAGAGCACATTGCTAGGGAACGACTGTGCTCGTGCTGGTGGACAAGATGGGCTTCTTCCTAGGGCTGCGGCACGGTTTCCCCACTGCCAGGAGAGGTGCCTTACCATGGCAGGAGCTGATGTCCCAAGGTCTTTGGAAAACTATTTAAATCAGCAAAGAGTCGCCTTGCCCAGACGAAACGCTCTCGGGTGAGTCCTCATAAACTCTTCATATTTAAAGGCTAAATGTCGCCTAGCCATAGCGGCTTCTCCACATGTTCTTATTGATAAACTCCCAGCAGTGCCCATCATCAGCGAAGCTGTGTTTGTCGATGACAACATCCTGATGCAGCTTCTTCAATGTAAACAGCTTCGTTCTTAGATCAGAACAACTTCACTAGTCATTAACAAGTGGATTTCAAATCATATAAAACCAGTACACAACAGGCTGTTACCTTAATTAGGTCTGAAAAGACAAGCGAAGGAGGAAATTACCTTCCTTAGGAAGATGGAAATCTTGTACAGAAAGTGAATTCTAGCCAAATTTTTATCTTAATGAGATAGATGCATCCAGTCAAGGCAATACATGGGAAGAAGCCGGGGCAATAAAAACCTTGCCCTCCTCCTTCCGTCTGATCTCCATTGGACGTCCCCATTGGCTAAACCTAACAGGAAGCCACTGGGCAGAGGAGCTTGCTGATGTAGCGGATACAGGTGAGTCTTCTAGGGCAGAGAGTAGGCTGTGGAAAGTGGAGATGGATCTGGAGGGGCAAATGGAAAATAGCTGGTACAGTAGCTATGAGGACTTCTATGCTTCTTCAGCATTCTATGTTTCTTCAGGCCTACTGGTAAACATTCCCTGTCTTTGTTGCCTTAACTGAGAGGTGAATTTCAGGTCGTGTTAACCAAAGCATTTCAATGAGGCAGCCCATGAGGGGGATATCTAAGGTGGTATGGGGTCTTTCAGTTCTTCCAAAACTCTGGTTTTGGAAGAGTCCACCCTGGTATCCAAAATAAAGTCCATCCTGGTACCCAAGAAAAGGCTGGCTATAAGGCCAGGATTCTGGAAAATATTTTGGGAATTGGCTGCAAATGATGAGCCTCAGAGATTTGTCAGACCAGAATAAAACTGTTCAGATTTACTAATAACTCAAAGGAGATGCTAGTCATCACTGAAAAATTACACTGAAAGAAAGGTGTCAGCAGAAATACAGTCTACCAATTTATTGATGGTTTGGTGACTTTATCCACTTTTTGAGCAGTGGGCATTTTCTGTGTAAATACAGGGAAACATTACAGTTTGATACGTAAAATCTTGTTGTTGATGTCAATCTGGTATTCTGGTCCCAGCTTTTCTACTGACCAGCTCTGTGATCATAGGCATGCCAGTTTTTCTTGCTGAGCTTCAGTGTCCACATATACAAACATAGATAGTGTTTATCAACTGTTTGGGCTGTTGAGACTACGTGAGATAAAATGCAAATAAACCACACAACATGCTGTCTGGCATACACCAAGCTCTTTATAAGAGTTAGCTATTGGGCTGGCCGGGTGGCCTAGTGGTTAAGTTCACACGCTCCACTTTGATGGCCCAGGGTTTGTGGGTTTGGATCCCAGGCACAGACCTTTGCATACTTGCACTGACCAGCGACTGGATCTGGCTGCCCTTGGGATCTTTCTTCAGCTGGTTCTGAAAAGGGCTAACAGCTGAAAGTTTTCTGCCGGCAGCACACTCTTTCACTGTTATAGTAAAAGCCTGTAATAACACACCCTAGCATAGCAAGATTTTGGGTATAATGTAACTGATGATTTGCTCAACCTCCATTCTCAGACAGGCTATATTTTGTATCTTCTGTGGCAAAGGGGAGGGGAAAGCCCAAAGAGGAAGGAATAGGCCACTGTTTCTCAGGAAGTCAGGAAACCCAGGGTGTGTCCCTGAATCCTAGCTCCAAATGAATTCTCTAGATAAGATTGAAGAAATGGATAATAAACAACTGGAGATTTCTGGAGTTGTAGGCACTGTATTGGAAGTGTCATCCATACACATGACTCAGAATTGCCTTATCAATACTCAGTGTGGACTATACAGCTTTCCCAGGTGGCTCAAAACTGCCCAGTTCAGAGAGGGATGAAACCCGATGGGCGAGCTGCATAATTTATTGACATTTTTATTTTGTTTTACAGGAGTTGCTGCCTATGTTACAGTGTTTATTATAAAGATGATGTGCTTGATCTGCATCAGTATCATCTTCATGGGCCCCAAATGGCACTTTGTGGGGATTTTAAACTCTTAATTAAATGTATGATTTATTGGAAATTATTCATCTATTATTCATTCCCCTTATTATCTGAAATGCCTTTCTTATATAAGTTTAAGTTATTTAACACCTTTATCTTGAAAAATAATATTAATAATAGTGCTATTCTAAATTTCTAGCTATGTTATCAAAATATTAACGTTCTTTTTATAGGGTGATTCTTTAGCACTATTGCTTATTTAATGACTGAAAATGTTAATCTAATTTGTCTTTGGGTGTTTAAATTATTTCTGGTTGTTTAAAAAGCCTGAGGAAAAATGAAACAAGGCTTATCTCAAATTATCTGGCAGGTGACCTTACATGTAACCAGGAATTGGTCAGTTGCTCAATTAAAATCATAATTTGTTAGTTAATATTAATCTGTTCTCACTGGATATTTGTTCTCATTTATAATTTTATCATATTCATATAAAAATAACAGTGTCTATTTTCAGAAACTCACGGGAATGGACTTCCCAAGATAATATACAATGAATATGTTATGAGTCAACTTCCGTAGATCTGTCCAGAAACAGAAGACACCTCTCATAATTTTTGGATCCATTCTATCTCCTACTTCACCTCTGCCACGTAATTTCTATTCCACACAACTCTTAGTGGCCGTCTAACATTATTAATTTAAAAGATACTCCCCAAGACTCAGTCCGAGAAGGAAATAACCCATTTGTGGATCCTTTCGTTGGTTTATGGATCCATGACACCCCAGAGAGTACCGCAAATCTTGATGATACCTCAAGCGATAACTTTAATGTTTGTATCTTTAATTTAGCTGAAAGATGTGTAAAATCTTGTAGAGTCAAATAGCTCCCTCTTGGTTGAACATATAAAGTTGAGATTAAAGCATGTTATTCTAATAGATATCAATCATAATTTATGGCCGGTGATTTATTTTTGAATCTGTATTTCCAGTTTATACAATGTGAAAGAGTAATTGAGTTTCTCCCCTAGGGCTTATTTGTGGCCAAATTCTAGTCTTACAAACATCCCTTAGCTAACTAGATTTCCTCTGGGTTACCCTGCTGTTTGCAACAGTGTAGCCATTAAAGTAAGTTCATCAAGTAACCTTCTGTGACCACAAATAGCTGGAGGGCAGTTGTAAGCACATCTGTCCTTATAAATAATATTTTCCTATTTGTCCAACTTAGGATAGGACTTTTACTTTATTATTTCAATATTGGAAAGTGATATTAATGTTAATGATCACCAAACATGGGGAGGGAATTGCCTGTGAGGATGAATTTAAAATCACACTATGTTTCACATGTAGCGTACTCCCCACTGGTTTCTGCCGAACCTACTGTTTGGTATTACTAATGACTCTGACACATTCCATGTTTGGCTGTCACTCCTCAGATTGGTTTAATATCCACCCCCTCTGAAAGTCATTCTGAATATTCTATATATTAAACAGAATTAAAAATCAAAGAGAAAACACACAGTGAAGCATCTTCTTTTTGCTGCCACCATTTTAAGACTGTGGAGTGAGTGAAGAATGTTTTTTTTGTTTTAGCAAAGCAAAAATGAAATGTTACCTGAGCAGAGTTTCATAGAACTTGATGGTTTTTCTCCTTCCATCAGTATCGATATATTCAAAAGAAACTTGTGTAGTTATTTTGATAAATTAATATTTTTTGTTTGTCTAAAAGAAACACTGCAGTAGTTTAGCTTCATGACGGCTTCTTTATACATTTAGTGTTAGAGATTTAAAGTTTATGAAGCATTATCTCTGTGAATTTAAATAATATTATAATAAATATGCAAAATTATAGCCAGAAAATGGATTGAATCTACTTTTAAATCATGAACCATAAATATTGTTTAATATAATGCCATATAGACCGAAGAAATACATTGATTTTTTACTGAATTTGTAAGGAGTCATAAGCATCATGAGGACAGGAATAATATCTGTTTTGTTTGCTATTGTGCTCTAGAACTTGGCACCATGCCTGATGCATAAAAGATCCTCAATAAATATCTTTAAATTATAAACACCTAAATATAATTAATAAATAATGTGATGGTAAAGCATCTTTTAATAAAATAGAGTACCATAGTAACATTTTTAGTGTTTTCAGGATATAATATTAACCAAATTATTTTGCCCAAACTACAGCTACATAAATAAAAATGTGATATAGTAATTTTCCTCTCCTAATATTATAAACTTGTAATGTTTAATGAGTGTTTTCCTCCCTTCTCATGCAGAAATATCCAGAGAGGAGCTGAAAGTATTCTATATAACCTTTTGAGATATTTTTATATCTAGGATTTCAGATCTTTGATTGCACCATTTTCTTCCAAACTGTTGTCTCTTGCCTTTAACTTTTTCTCCCTCCACTGCTCCATGGTTCATCAATTTCGGCTTATTCCTTTCACTTATGACTCGCTTCCTTATTAAATTCCATCTGTGATTCAATTTAGCCACCAGTTGTCAGTGATATCTCAGCCATTCTATTAACATGTAGAATTACATCATTGTAATAAATATCTGGTCTGAATGTCAAATGTATCCTCAATGCCACACGAGACTTTTTTTTTATCTAATGATTTTCCTCTCTTTTACCTTAGAGAATAATATAAATCTTCTTTCTCCTTAAAGTCTCTACTGTTTCCCTTCTCTTTCTTAATCCTTGTGTGTTTAGAAATGTTTTCATTCTACTTTCTCATTTAATGAATAGTTTAGCAGGATATGTAATTATGTTTGGAGAGAAGAATTGTCCAGTCTCCTGCCTGGAAGTGAGCAGGATGACTTGGCTCTCTTCCTGGTGGTAACCCTGTTCTGCAGGACCTTAGGTTTATAACTTCCTTCATTATGCTGTCAGTTTCCTCTCCTGTGTCTGCTTTTTGTTTTCCACTTTTCGTCTTACATAGTTTCCTCTCCTTCTTTTTATCCTTGTAAGCTAACACCTTTTCAGTTATTCTTCCCCATCATTTGAGGGAGGTTTTGGGAGAGATAGGAGATAATGCATTTAGTCAGTCCACTATGTTTAATAGAAAGAGCCTAGTTTTCTGTCTTTTTTTTTCATCCCTTCTCTTTCTGCTCAAACAGATTCTATCTATGCTGGACCTCCCCATTATCTTCAGTTTTTCAGTTCTTTTTTTCTTTTTATTCAATTTATTTCAACAAAACAAAATAGTTCACCCATTTATCCCATCCCTGATCCCCTGCCTCTGGTAGCCACCAATCTGTTCTCTGTATCTATGAGCTTGTTTTTTTTTGTGTAAATATATACAAATATATATATATATATATTTAAGATTCCACATATAAGAGAGATCATACAGTATTTGTCTTTCTCTTGGCTTATTTCACTTAGCATAATGCCCTCAAGGTCCAGGTATGTTGTCGCAAATGGTAAGATTGCATTCTTTTTTATCGCTAAATAATATTTCATTGTGTGTGTATATATATATATATATAGCACAATTTCTTTATACATTCATCCACTGATGGATACTTAGATTGTTTCCATCTCTTGGCTATTGTAAATAATACTGCAGTGAACATGAGGGTGCATCTATCTTAGTGTTTTCATGTTCTTTGGATAAATACCCAGAAGTGAAATTGCTGCATCATATGGTAGTTCTATTTTTAATTTTTTGAGTAACCTCCATACTGTTTTCTATAGTGGCTGCACCACTTTACATTCCCATCAACAGCACTCAAGGGTTCCCTTTTCCCCATATCCTCACCAACACTTATTTCTAGCCTTTTTGATAATAGCCATTCTAACAGGTATGAGCTGATATCTCATTGTGGTTTTTGATTTGCCTTTCCTTGGTGATTAGTGATGTTGAGCATCTTTTCATATACCTGTTGGCCATCTGTATGTCTTCCTTGAAAAAATATCTGTTCAGATCTTCGGCCCATTTTTTGATTAGATTACTTGTTTTTCTGCTATTGAGTTGTATGAGTTCTTTCTATATTTCAGATATTAGCCCCTCATCAGATTTATGATTTGCAATTATTTTCTCCCTTTCAGTAGGCTGTCTTTTCATTTAATTGATGGTTCTCTTTGCTGTGCAGAAGCTTTTTAGTTTGATGTAGTCCTACTTGTTTATTTTTGCTTTCGTTGCTTAGAAAGAGCCTAGTTTTTATAAATTATACTTTGTTAGAACTACTTTTTATGCTACTCAAATATTATAGGATGGATTTGAGTAAATTTTTGAGACCAATGGTAATATCCTATATTTATTGACATCCTAATCTAAACCTTTTACTTTGATAGAACTCTTTATACCTCATTTCGTTTAATTCTCCCAGTGTAACTTGAATTGACACTATTTTCATTTAGAAGATAACAATACTGACACTCTGAGAGGTTGTTACTTGTCCATTTTCACAAAATGAAAAAAATAGAAATGTCTTGTCTGCCATGACTACTTGATGAAAAAATTCAAGACTGTCTTTGTGAAAATATCCTACTTGATTGAACACAATTTCATGGAGTTTTTTGATGTTATTATGAGAAATATAACTATTTAATTTAACAAATGATTTTCCTTTCACCTCATGATATACATCTGAGATTTCGTGACTTATACTTTCATGGTATATAGTGAGCTATCATTATGGAGATTTAATAATATTTCAACTATCAATAGCAGTAACAGTATTAATATTCATTAAGTTTGGGTGAAGCTGTGTATTTCCAAAACACTTTTTTATTTTTTAATATTTACCCAACTAGGAAGTACTGTAATACAGTAAAAAGAGAACTGACTTAGAGTTTGTCAAACATAGGTTAAACGTATGTTACTTTTTTACAGATGATGTAATATTGGAGACTAAATACCCTGTCTTATAACTTGTGAATAAAAGAAAACAATAATTTTGAAGACTTATAAGAATTAGGAGTTCATATATGTAGATTATTGTCTTTCTTTTCTTTTGTTTCCATGTAATTAAATTACCACGAACTTAGTGGTTTAAAATAATCTAAGTTTATAATGGGTCAGAATTCGCACATGGGTCTCAGTTGGCTAAATCATGGGGTCAGCAGGACCACTTTCTTTTCCATGGGCTCTAGGGGAGAATCTATTCCTTGCCTTTTCTAGCTTCTAGAGGCTCCCTACATTCTTTGTCTTGTGGTCCCCTTCCTCTATCTTCAAAGGCAGTAAAGGCAGGTCGAGTCCTTGTTATGTTACATTGTCTGTCCCTACCTCTTGCCTCTTCTCCCACATTTAAGAGCCCATGTGATTATATTGAATCCATCTACATCATCCAGGATAATCTCTTATCCCACGGTCAGTTGATTACCAGCTTTAATTGCATCTGCAACCTTAATTCCCTTTTGCCATGTAACAATATATTCACAAGTCACAGGTGTCTATTAGGATATGGACATCTTTGAGGAGCCATTGTTCCACCTACCAGAAGTATCTAGGAAAATTTCTGACATAGACTATCAGTAAATGGAATTTATTATTATTCGTTGAACTAAATATTTATTAAATTTTAATTTCACATATATTATCTACATTTCCATTAATTGTTTAATTTATAGGAACCCAGGAGTTAGGTAAGGCAAGTATTACTGTAGCTTTACAAATATTTCATCTGATTTAAAACATTGGTAATGGTGACATGGGAATGCAAACCATAATCTTCTCTATATACTTTGAATGCTTGTAAAAGTTATAAATATTATGTTGTCTATGACTGTTCATCTACTAAGTAGAAAGCTAATTGACTGAAGTTTTTTTTTTTAATCAAGAAAATAACCTCTTCACTACTTAAGATGATTTATATTCTTAAAATATAAAAGTAAAGAAAAAGTGGTAATGCTTATTTTCAATGTTTGGTCACAGAGAAGATTAAATTTTATACAGGCAGTGTTGCAAGTTTGCATTGTTCAAATTATGTCATTTTAACAACAAAACTGAGATGCTGAAATAATATTTTCAAGGGCTTTGTTTGCTTCTGTTTAATGCAGGCCTCGCAAGTCTGCTAATATTCTGGCAAGGAACAGAGTCATGTTGAGCAGTGCAGAGGTAACAACTCTCCTGAGTGTTTTCTGACCTAACAATTTTTTTTTTTTCCTATGGGAGCAATTATTGTACAAAATGACAGAGTGGCAAGGGCAAAAATCTAGTTACCAGCCGCATAAAATCACTTCTTTATTTCAGAGTTGGGATTCTTGATCTCATTAATAGCCTGAAATTGCATGACAAGCTTTTCCATTTAGACAATTAACATATTAATCTACTTCATGTGGTATCCATCTGCTCTTATATAATTTTTCAGAAAGACTATCCATACCACCTTACACTCATGTCCCTTAGCTATTTTCAAAAGCAATATATAATTACTAGATGGTATAAAATACTAATATATGGCACCAGGGGGGATTACGGGCTTTTAGAAATAAGAAATTATAGGCAAATCTTTTTTTTTAAATCTCTAAAACTCAGATATTGAGGGATAGGATTAGGGTAATTTGTTTTCCAGTTCAGTTCATCCCATACTCGGACTTTTTGTGCAATTTGGCAAATCAGTTCTTTTTATGGGGGCTGAAGGGTGATTTCATTCATAGAGGAGGAGGATTGAAAAAAAAAAAAGAGTATAGTCTTATAAATTGTAGTTCTGTAAATTGAATTATTACACAGATCTTTTCTCTTCTTCCCTTTTGTCAGCCTACAGCAGAAATGCATAGTTAACGTTAAGAAAAAATAAAAGTGAAGAAAAAGATCACAGCAGTTTTTAAAAAAGAATCGTTCTAGGTAAATATAAAATCAGGTTTGTTTGTGCCTAATTTCCTGTTCATTGGAATGCAGGGGAGGCTGAGCAAGACTATTTTTAAAATATATAAATATATATAAATACACATACACACACATGTAATTGTGCCACTGAATATTGGAAATGCTATCACCTATTTCTGAAGCTGAACTACCTCAGGTCAATTCCAGGTTCTCCTGCTTGTGATGTGACCTCAGGGAAATTATTTAACCTTTCTGTACCCTGGTTTCCTCATGTGTAAAATGTGAAGTGTTGTTGACAGAGAAGCTCAGCTGAGCTGTGGTTCCAGAGCTTTGATTGCGGGTCGGATAGTTAAGTATGCAGCGCCTGTGTGACTGACCTCAGCTACTTGGTCTCCAAACCCCGAAAGCAAAAAACAAGCATTCGCTATAAATCACATCATTAGCTTAAATATGTGATCAAACTGGTGCTATGCAGTCCAAGGCCTCAGGCATACAAAAGCACTCATATCAGGCAGAGTATTCTAAGGGTTCAGTACTCGTTTCCCGGGTGCTGGCCCAGGATCAGTCCCGAAGACATGCCTTTTTTGGGGAATGTACAGGATTTGAACAACACAGACTTGCTGAGTTAACACTTTCCTCCACAGGCCTCCTGAATAAACACTTCTCAATTCTTTACGTTGCAAATTTTATCAAAAATAGGCAAGAACAAAGCCACCGATATTTGCTAAAAACTATTTAGATCTCTGTTACTACATATAACACATTTTAGCTTCTATTGGTGAAAAACATCCAAGTGTATTTCTTTCACTTGACAATGCATTTGATTTAAAAAAGGAAATCAAGGGGCCAGCTCCTTGGCTGAGTGGCTAAGTTTGCACGCTCTGCTTTGGCAGCCCAGGGTTTCCCTGTTTGTATCCTGGGTGCGCACATGGCACCGCTTGTCAGGCCATGCTGAGGTGGCCTCCCACATGCCACAACTAGAAGGACCCACAACTAAAAGATACAACTATGTAATGAGGGGATTTGGGGAGAAAAAGCTGAGAAAAAAAAAGATTGGCAACAGTTGTTAGCTCAGGTGCCAATCTTAAAAAAAACAAAAGAAGAAGGAAACAGATTAAAAACAAGATACCTTGCATAACAGAATCCTTGGGGAAAAGTGAGTTCTGATTGATTATGGACTTTATTTACAAAGGATTAACTAGAAAAAATCTGCTTTAACATCTTATACAATAAATTGCATATTTTCAATCCAAAAACCTTCATTGAAACAGCTACAAAATATGAAACAAAAATGTGTTAATAAATATATAGCGGCATAAATAATTGAATCTGTAATACTATATTATAGATTTGTAGTACCTCAAAATCATTTCCATCAACTATTGTTAGAATGTATGGATAAATCAGCACTAATCTACACAGAGTGGTTAAAGAAAACTCTTTTTTTTTAAAGATTCGCCCTGAGCTAACATCTGTTGACAATCTTTTTTTCTTTTCTTCTTCTTCTTCTCCCCCCAACCCCCTAGTACATAGTTTTATGTTCTCGTTGTAGGTCCTTCTGGTTCTGTTGTGTGGGATCCCACCTCAGCATGGCTTGATGACCCGTGCTAGGTCTGTGCCCAGGATCCAAACCAGCGAAACCCTGGGCCACCGAAGTGGAGTGCATGAACTTAACCATTCAGGCATGGGACCGGCCCCCAAGAAAATTCTTTAAACAGTTTAGTTATGAGCATGTGTAAAAGTTAAACTGTAATCTTTGATTCCAGGAAATAAAAGACTTTTAGAAGGCCAATTCAACACTTCGTTTTTGTTAGAGACTTTCAATAGGAAGAGGGAATGGTGAGGAAATCATTGTGAGACAGAAAGGGAAGGAGACCTGGTTCAGGACTGTTTGGTTAAGTTCTACTTCATGAAGTTTCATCAAGGAAAGATATTAAGAAGGAAAAAGATATATAATGTGTGTTTGTAGAATACGTATATTGGGTGGTTATATATAATTAGCACCTAAAGAATTGTCAAGAATTATTTTGGGGGAAGTTCCTTTAGTGGAAGTAACTTAGGTTTTGATGACAGAAAATAGGAGTCCTGTGTCTGCGTCCTGCTCTCTGTGTGACCTTGATCACAATATTTACCTCCTTTTTGACCAAAGTATTTTACACCTCAATTACCTCATCTGTAATTTGAGTTGAGTTCAGCTAAGGAAGTTTAGTTTAAGTAGAGGAAGGCATGCCCTGTCTTGGATATAAACTGTGTTCAATCCTGGAATTTAGAAATGCCTTGGGCACGATTGCCTTGCCTGACAAATGGGCAGGGCAGGCCTGCCAAAAGTACGTTTGCATGGGGACTCATTGATCATCTGAGAGAGAAGGCCTTGTAAATGAAGACAGAGTTAGGCAAAAAAGGTTCATATTGCTGCAAAGCCTTGGTGTTTGGGGGAAAATTAGTGAATCTTTGTGAAGTTTTGGTAGAGGTGGAAATGATTCTTCATATGTATGGTGGCATTTGGCAGTACCTGACAGGGTGGACATTATCATATGGGAAATGGTTGATGATGTTGTGAGCTGAGTAGTTTTGTTTTGTTTTTTCATATATAAGAATCCCAGAGAGTCTCTTAAAAATTTGAGGGAGGAGGAATTTGCTGAATCTGATTTTCTTTATTAGTTGGTGGCACAAGAGTTGGTAAAATCTGTTACATGGGAATAAAACTACTACTCCACATGATTGGTATGAAAATCAAATTAGATAATGACTGTAAAAACACTTTATAAACCATCAAATGCTAGGTAATGTTAAAATAACCATTATTTATCAATTGGTTAACACCAATTTACAACTGAGCACAGGTTCTAAAGAACTTTTCTGTAGATGTGCCAGGTAAACTCGTTCATTGACAGAATTTTCTCTCATTTTGTTCTCTTAGCTATGGACCACCTGATAAAACAACTGTAATTCAAATTTGGTAATAGTCTGTACGAGACATGCATATTTAAAGGAGCTCTTTCAGGTATTATGATGTTGATGGTAATGTTCACACTATAAGACATCAAGGGTGAAGTGGAAAATTGATCCAGTTGGTTAATTTATGCTTGAGATAAATTACATTTTTTTCATAGTCTATGAAAAATTAACTAATTTATGAACTCGCTACTTTTAACTCTATTTCTCTAAGAGGAGTTTCTTAGATTGATACACTAATCAGTAATCTTCTGTAGAATAAACATTAATAGCATTTTTCAGTTCTCAAATACATTGTTTTATCTGTACTGAATTTATTTTTCAGATAAATCTTAGTAGTTAAAACTAGTAGTTAGTAGGGCTTATTTGTTGATCTCACCTCAGTTCATCATATTACGTTCTTTTACATTTTTTGGATTTGCAGATATGTCTTTTTGGATTCATGTGTACTTCTGTGAATTATGTCTATACTCAAAAATTCTTTTTCATAGATATTAAAAAAGGAAAGATATATTTTCTGTCAAATGTACTAAAATGTTAACCCATATCTTATTGATGACCGAACCTTTAATTAATTTTTTTTGCAGAATTATATCCTGAGTATTGATTTTCAGTCAAGCATATCTCTATCTCAAAGGTCACAGTTCTCTAATGGGAACACCTTTTTTTAACGGTTTTCTAGCACATCTGTTTTTAGTTTTAGCTAAATACAAGAGGTTAAAAATTAATCATGGATGAAAATATTCAAAGAAAAAAATCAAATTTCTCTTTCCAAATATCAAAGGAAGAGTCTTATAAATGTTAAATAAAATATAATTTATGTTCTTTTTGGAATATGTGGCAATTTAAATTTAATTGGAATATATTTTTTTCATCATTAGTGCCCAATAATATAAAACATACAATTTAAGAGAAAAAATGTTTATTAAGATTATAATTATGCCAGTTAAGCAAGATATCACTGGTATGAGGAATTCTAAGATTGTCTCCAAGATTCCCACCTCCTTGTGTATATACCCTACACCTAGGACTATGAATGTGATGATTTTCTCCCATGATTAGGTTAAGTCAAAAAGCAAAAGGAATTCTGCATATGTAGTAATGTTCCAAAATACTGGCCTTTAAATACAGCAGTTATCCAGTTTGCTTGATCTAATCATGGGAGACTTTTAAATTCAGGTCTAGGGGTTAGAGAAGAATGAGCTCAGAGATTCCAACCGTGAGAGGGATTGACCTGCCATTGTTGGCTTGAAGAAGAAGGGCCTCATGGCAGAGAATGAAGGTAGCCTCTAGTTGCCTATTTCCACTTGAGAGCCAGTCAGGAAATGAGGACTTCAGTTATTTCAATGGCAGGGAACTTAACTCTCCCAACAGAATGAGCTTGTCAGTGCTTGGGAGTGAATTTGTTCCCCAGAAACTCCAGAAGAGAACCCGGGCAGCTGACACTTTGGTTTCAGCTTTGAGATACTCTGAACAGAACCCAACCATATATGACAGACTTCTGACCAATGGAATTGTTAGCTGAAAAAAGTGGGTGTTGTTTTAAGGTGCTAAGCTTGTGGTGACTTCTTTTGCTGCAATGGAAAGCTAATGTAGTTACTGTAAATTTATCCAAGGAAATGTGCCATGTAACATAGTATTTAATAACAGATTCTTAAAATAAAAATTAAAAATGATCTAGTTAATTGGAATTATGCCCAAAACAATATATCAAACTATGAAGTATCTACTTACATATATTTTAGGTTGATTTGTATATAAACCGTAAAACATTATAAATGGATTTGTCAAACTAAGACAAAATCTATGTCCAGTAAAACCCCCAATAATTCATTCAACATTATAATTGAACCTTGATTAATCTGTAAGTTACTTTTGTAAAATGCAGAGTGGAGCTATCTTGATGTAACAAACAAATCAGCAAAAATGACAAGACATGCTTTTAAAACGTGTATTTCTTTAATTGCTTACATGAACACAACTATTGCAACATATTCTAAAATGCTTTCTTATTTTTGTAAACTTAATTAATGTTGTATTGACTTACCATTTGTTATTCTATTACTTGAATTTTAAAAAGTATATTTCAACGTATACTATCAATGTAGAATTTTGTTACTATATTGAATGACCTTTCTTCCATTTAGTACTGAATAATAAAACATAGACATGTTTCAAAAATTGTCATTAAGGTAATATAAGGGTGTTTGACTAATAATGTTAATGGCAAAGCAATGATTTATCAGCCCTGTTTCTATATTTACATATATCTCAGGAGCATATTAATTCCAACTGAAATTCTGATTATTAGTATTAAAGATAAAAATAACTATTATGTACTCAGGGTCTCCTATGTGTCAGACACTATGCTAAATATATTGTCTCATTTAAATCTCACAAAAACATCATGAGGTTTATTACGTTTTCTTATTATCCCATGTTACAAATGAAAAAAAAAAAAGGATAAATAAAACTTTTTATGAGTATTGTCCATTTAGATGTCCCAGTGCATCTGAAACTTAACTATCCAGAAGATAAACATTGGTAAAGAATAATTTTTATTTTTTATTTTTTTTTGCTGAGAGAGATTTGCTCTCAGCTAGCATCTGTGCCAATCTTCCTCTGGTTTGCATATGGGTCACTGACACAGTGTGGCTGCTGACGAGTGGTAAAGGTCTGCACCTGGGAACCAAACCTGGGCTGCCAAATCAGAGCATGCTGGACTGAACCATTAAGTCACTGGGCTGGCCCAAGAGTAATTTTTAACATAGTTCTGTTCCACTTTGCTGAAATGTAATTTTCAAAAAGTTGGAAACTTGATATATAAATATAAAATGAACAAAGTCAATAATTTTATTCAACTAATTAATTAATGAGAGAATTAGAAGATACTAAAGGTAGTTTAAAGGAGAATTTGAAGAACTAAGATTTATATAGTCAGTCAGGGACTATTGAAATAAATTTCCTAATAGAAGCAAAATTACTTAACATCCTGCAGCACAATAAACTGTAACGTTTGATGTTATCCTTCTATCATACAGAAATCAATCCCATCTATAATGAACAACATTTGTTTAAATTATTATGGACAGGAATAATTTACATTGCTTTTAGACAAAAATCATTTCCATTGCTAACAGTTTTGCAAAACTTGATTTCACAAGATATGTGTAAATTTCATGGAGTCAGAAACCATTCCTGGAACCTTTCTAGGAACCTTATTGAAATTTTGGTACAATGCTGTGGTAGGCAGAATAATGGCTCCCCAAAGATGCCCAGACCCTAATCCCCATAACCTGTGAATATGTTATCATAAATGGTGAAGAGGACTAAGTTAAGGATCTTGAGATGGAGAGATTATCCTGGATCGTCTGGTTGTACCCAGTGCAATCACAAGGGTTCTTAAACGTGGATTGGTGAAGTAGAAGAAGAGTCAGTGCCAGAATGAAGCGATGTGAGGAGGACTAAACCCTCCATTGCTGGCTTTGGAAACAGAAGGGGGCTGTGAGCCAAGGAATGCGGGCAGCATCCAGAAGCTGGAAAAGGGAAGGATAGGGATGCTCCCCTAGAGCCACCAGAAAGGAACACAGTCTTGTCAGTACCTTGATTTTAGCCCAATGAGACCCATGTCAGATTCTAATCTACAGAACTCTAAAATAATATGTTCGTATAATTTTAAGCCAGTAAGTATGTGGTAATTTGTTAACAGCAACCACAAAAAACTGATACAGATGCCTAATGTAGAATATATGCTGACTAAGTATCTGTTGAATGGATAAATTATTGAATGGTTGAATAAACGTAACTTGTTCAGGACATATAGCTAATAAGGGGTGGGTCCTTTTCCACCTGTCTCTGCAACTTGTACTTTTATCCACCACGCTCCTCTCTTTCTTATGCAGTCACCATAGTATCCTTTAAATTATTTCCCCACACTGTTTTTTCTTGGAGAATGACATATAAAAATATGTAGGAAATCATAGATTCTCAAGCATTCATTTTAATAAGTAAATGGTTTGTAGTCATTATTATTGTTGTTTATTTTTTATAAAATAGAAAATTTGATTAATATTTGGAAGCTTTTATAATTATAGATTTTCTTTTTAATACTGCAAATAAAAACCTAGTGATACTGTGATGGACACTATTATTATCCCATAATACATCTATTTTCTGTATTTCCATACATATATTTTAATTGTTCCACCAGAAAACTCTATTTTTATTTTCTTTCAGACTTTGAAATATAATTCCAAAGCTGAGAACATAAATGCCTTAGGTCCTGAAGACATATTCTCCCAATAATTTTCTACTTTGAAAAGAATTTTTGTCTTTCAATTTGACACTCTTCAATGTAGGCCAACATAGCAAAGATTTTAAAGAAAACTGTGAAAGTTATGCATGTTTTCATTATTGCCTTGCAATGAAACTGTGCTCTAGAATTTTATACCCAAATGTAATAGATGTTCTAAAATATAAGATTTTTAAACTACTGAGTAATTAAAAAAAAAAATAACCTGTCCCTTCTTTTCACTGTATAAGACTTTAAGATTTAAATTGTTTTAGAGTATATTTGTCAATAATAATTATCTAAATAGTAATAAAATGGTAGGATTGGCAAAATGTCATTAGAAATTTTTATAAAAAATAAAAATTACAAATATTGGGATTTTAAAATTCATTACTGTTTAAGACTTGTGAACAAATTCCAGAAAAACCAAGGCAGGAAATTCATGAGACTTAACTGAAGGTCATGAAGTTCTTTAAAAAAAAGATGCACGGCCAGCCTGGTGGCGCACCGGTTAAGTACGCATGTTCTGATTCAGGTGCCCTGGGTTCACTGGTTCAGATCTTGGATGAGGACATGGCACAGCTTGGTAAGCCATGCTGTGGTAGGTGTCCTACGTATAAAGTGGAGGAAGATGGGCACGGATGTTAGCTCAGGGCCAGTCTTCCTCCGCAAAAAGAGGAGAATTGGCAGCAGCTATTAGCTCAGGGATAATCTTCCTCAAAAAAAAAAAAAAAATAAGATGCATCCTTTATTGCTAGTTCACTGGCTGATACATAGGAGATATTAAATAAATGTTTGAAATGGATGAATAATACAGTACATAAAAAGGGAACTCTAATTCTGCTGTTTATATTAGAGTACTTTTTTAGTAGTAGTTCTGAAAACATTAAATCAACTGGATATTTATTTATTTGTTTTTGCTGAGGAAGATTCACCCTGAGCTACCATCTATTGCCAATCTTCCTCTATTTTGTATGTGAGCTGCTGTCACAGCATGGCCACTGACAGACGAGTGGTGTGATTCCACACCCAGGAAGCGAACCTGGGCTGCCCGAAGTGGAGCACACCAAACTTAACCATTAGGACACCAGGCAGGCTCTCAACTGCATATTTAGACTCTCATTTTTGCAAACAGTCTACTTGTTCTAAAAAATAAAGATCCACAAAGGGTAAACGTTTGGTAACACAAAATTTATTCCTAATTCTTCCATATAAATATTCATAAAGAAATGTGATGATGCTTTTCTGAATTGTAGTGGTGGTCAAACTGAGAATGAGATTCTGCAGTCAATTGGACAAAACTGTTTGACTCTCAGTAAGAAACTAGTCTGCAAAGAAGCAGAACCTATCTCAGGGTATTCTAATACAGTTGGACTAGAACAGAGTTGCTTCCCATCAAGTGGATTATAACCTAGAAAAGATTAGTGCAATAAGGCAAATAAACCAGCAACTGAAATGCAAAGAAAGTGTGCTAAAGAATAATGAATGTACAGAAACATGAGAGTCAAGGGAGAAATTATTCAGTAGGGTATGCCAGGAAAGCGTTTATTAAAGTTAGAATGAGAATCAGAGTGGGAGTTAAGTCTGACGGATTTGTTGGGATTTGTTGACTAAGGCTGAATAGATGATGGGGTTAGGGAGAATAATCCTAGTATAGTACTACACCTCCAGGAAATGACTTAATTTTCTGCTTTAATGCAAATTTCAAGGCCACTTGACAGAAATTAGGTCAGATTTTTCTCCTCACCACTTCAAATATATTTTTCTTTGCATGCTTCTTTTTCACTTTTTAAAAAAAATTCTCCTTCTAGCTCTGAGATAAACCTTCTTTCTTGCTTTGGGTAACCTGTCCTATTCTGGGTTTGTCTATTTCTACTTTCTCCATTATCTTCCTTCCCAATTACCTTCTCTATCTTTTTCGTCTTCAGTTTTTCACTAGCTTCTCTTATCTTTGATCTAGCCTCAACGCCTTGGAATCATTTTACCAGTTTTTCTCTAATGACTGAATTTTTCCAATCCAAGTGATTTTTGCTTCATCTCTGACAGTGGCTCTCACATTCATCCCTTCATATCCATTCATACTACTACTGCCTAATGTCAGGCCCTTTTTGGCTCATATCTGGACTAGTGCAATGGCTTCCTAATTGGTATCCTTGCCTTAAGTATCTTTTCCCTTTTATGCATCCAAATTACCCTAGTTAGAACACATCTTCATGTGTGGTGCTTCCTTAAGCACAAAATTCCAATAGCTTCCTAGTGAATGGAGTATTAATATTTAATTTTGCCAGTTTTTTAAAATTTTTTTTTCTTTTTTTTTTTTGAGGAAGATTAGCTCTGAGCTAACTACTGCCAGTCCTCCTCTTTTTGCTGAGGAAGCCTGGCCCTGAGCTAACATTCGTGCCCATCTTCCTTTACTGTATACGTGGGACGCCTACCACAGCGTGGTGTGCCAAGTGGTCCCGTGTCCACACCCAGGATCCGCACCTGTGAACCCTGGGCCGCTGAGAAGTGGAACTTGCGAACTTAACCGCTGCACCACCGGGCTGGCCCCTGCAGAGTTTTTGGTAATCTGTTTTTCTCCACGTGTCAATAATCAGTCTCAAAGGTTTAGAATAAAGTGCTATGTTCTTTAATTCTCCTTTGCTAGCCACAGACAAAAACAAATATGATTGCCCACTTCTAAACTCCTAAAAGTAATTGCTTTGAATCACTGTAGTTACTTAGCCCAAACTGCCACCAGCATTTTTAGCTTATATCCTTATATTGTAATATTTAAAGGGCAAAGATGACAATTTTTGAATATATTCACATTGCTTTTTTTTTATGCTTTTCTTTTGGTGAGGAAGATTAGCCCTGCACTAAGATCTGTTGCAATTCTTCCTCTTTTGTGTTTTTTTTTCTCCCTGAAGCCCCAGTACATAGTTGTATATCCTAGTTGTGAGTCATTCTAATTCTTTCATGTGGGTTGCCACCACAGCATGGCCTCATAGGTAGTGTGTTGGTCTGCTCCCAGGATCCGAACCGCTGAGCCCTGGGCCACTGAAGCGCAGCTCATGAACTTAACCATTTTGCCACAGGGTCAGCCTCCTCTATTCATGTTACTCAAATAGCACCTTACATGTTATAGGTACTCAATAAACATTAAGTCAAAGGTTTAATTTTAGTCTTTACATTTCTTTAGGATTCCTGAACTTGGATAAGATCTTCTTTACTATATTTTCTATCACATGTTGAAAATTTAAAGACAATATGCATTGCTATCATCAAAAGTTATGTATGTTTTTGTATTTTTTTCTTATTTTAATCTATACATTTATTAGGTTGAGAAGTTTCGTATGGTAAGGACATGGTAGTGATAGTGAGGCATTATTTAAAGTATGATAAATATTTTATTTGAAGGCTTGGATTATATTAGTTTACAAAAATCTAAAGAAAAAAACAAAACCAATATAGCAGAAATTGGATATATTTTTTAAATTCCAAAAATGTTCAAACATATTACTTATGATGATTAGAATATTGATCTATTCTCACATTAATTAAAAAGTTGCTATTCCCATGAGTTCATCGTATAAAACCCTGGCATGTTCCTCCTATTAGTCATCAAATATCAATAATGACAACCCGTTAGGAGGTATAATTACTCAAAGTCCTTTATTTTTACAAAATATTGTGTAGCCTATTTCAGAGCATTCTAAAAAATGCTATCACATACTATTTAAACTAGAAAATTCCTAACAAAATAAGTGAAGCATGGTTGGCAAAAATGATTTCTTGCTGTGTTTTAGTTTGTTCATATTTTCCTTATTTTGAAATACCTCTGATTACTAGGATGGATGTGTTATGAATTAGCCAGATTGTATTGTGTTATCTATTGAGAGTTCTTATATAATTTCTTACTCCAGGGAGAAAACATTGAATTTGAATTCACACATTGTTTCTCTTTATTTGCAGGCTTGAAAGTTTGATTATGTTATAGACCTTAAAGAGAGTGTTAGACTTTGGGTCAGTAGTATTTGTCCACTTATTTTTGGTGTGTTTCTGTGTTCCTTTAACAGATTAAAAAATGTTGATAGGGGCTGGTGCAGCAGTTAAGTTTGCACGTTCCACTTCAGTGGCCCAGGGTTGGTCAGTTTGGATCCCAAATGTGGACCTATGTACTGCTTGTCAAGCCATGCTGCAGCAGGCATCCCACTTATAAAGTAGAGAAAGATGGGCACCGATGTTAGCTCAAGGCCAGTCTTCCTCAACAGAAAGAGGGGGATTGGTGGTGGATGTTAGCTCAGGGCTAATCTTCCTCAAAAAAAAAAAAATGCTTATAAGGATACATAGCGAAACAGTTACAGGTGCATGTGTGTGGTGGGTTTGAGCATAGGAAATACCCCAGAGCAGTTGTGTTTAATTTTGTGACCTCACCTCCCTTCTTATGAATGAAATGTGTATCCTGAGAATATATAAACTTATTTGTTACTTGAACCTTAATAGTTAGAGGTCTGGAAACAACTAGCTGTCCAGCTCTTGTACACATAGCACTTCCTTCTCTGCACCTGATAACTGATAATGATTAATTATCTAATGCTTTCTTCCACAGTCTCTTATTACTTTGCATTTTTATTTAATGTTCCACTTTTCTTTTTCATCTATTGCATTAGAGTGTGGAAACTTCAAACTCACAGATGATATCCTGGAGTTCTTTATATCGTCTGAAGTTCCTAATGCAACTCTCTGCACATGCTGGTCTGTACAATACAGCCAGCAAAGCATGTGGTTCGAAGTTCAGAGGGTTTGGATTCAAATTCTGATTCTATGTATTAACTCAGCGCTTTTGGGAAAAATCTCAGTGTTGTGCTCTAGTTACCTCTTCTGTAATAATAGGCTGGTGGGGTAAAGTCAATATCAGTCTTTCAAGACAAATGAGAATATTTGTACAAAATAATTTTATAAATTGCAAATAGCTTTAATGTGTATTGTAGAATTCATTATTAAATAAATTTTCACATTAGATGAAGAGTATAATAACTTAAATATTTATAGAAAGATTATTAATGCTTACAAAAAATTGCCATCTCAGTGAAACTTATTCTGGATTTATTCTGTCAGATCACAGGAAAACTAAATAGGTTCCACCTTACTTAGTTGTTCCAAGTTAACTTATAAGACAAATATAAAAACAAACAAAAAACAAAATCCTGTGATTCTATTGCCATCAGTTAAATAAAAATCTTTTGATTCCACTGAAATCACTAATTCTTTTTATTTTGTGTATTATTGTATTTTTTTCCCCAGGATGTTATATTCATATCAGCATTCTTTACTCCTAAACTCTGCTTAGATGCTTTTCCTCTGTAGTCCCATAATAACATAGGCAGGCATTTCCTATTATATTGTATATTATAGTTTATTCATATTCTTCTGTACTTGACATAGTTCTATATAAGATTATAGAATATTATGTTTAGTATATAATAAGGACTCAGTAAATATTTATCAAATACATAAATGCAGATTTATAGCGTAATTAAATGTAAATGTGGGCCTGTTTTTAAATGGCTTTATTTTAGAGAAAGAAAAATCTTTTTTTTTTTTAAGATTTTATTTTTTTCCTTTCTCTTCCCAAAGCCCCCCTGGTACATAGTTGTATATTCTTCGTTGTGGGTCCTTCTAGTTGTGGCATGTGGGACGCTGCCTCAGCGTGGTTTGATGAGCAGTGCTACGTCCGCACCCAGGATTCGAACCAGCGAAACACTGGGCCACCTGCAGTGGAGCGCAAGAACTTAACCAGTCCGCCACGGGGCTAGCCCAAGAAGAATCTTTTCAATCCAAATTTAAATGAGATCTTTTGAATTTATTCTTTGGGAATGTGTCTTTTGACATTCACTAGGCAAATTCACTAGGATTCCTTTTTTCTTTTGAAGAAATGGAAAAAAATCACATCAAGCTAGCTTAAGAAAAAAGGTTTCCTCTTGAGTCTTTTAACTGACGAGTAAAGGATATGACATGGCTTAGATGATATGATCATGGCTCTGACTGTTTCTGCTCCATGTGTTGGCCCAGGTTCTGAGGTAGGCTCTCTCCACTCAGAGAAAACTATGGCTTTTCTTAGGGCCAAACTTTGCTTCTTGCCACTCATAATCCAATTAGATGCTTGGCCCTCTCTCCCCACGGTGGTGTATAAATACTCAGGGACGATTTAACTAGCTGTTTGATTCTAGAGCCAGTCCTTTGACTAGTCACCACTGCACCCAATGTATGGATAGGGTCATGTTATTAGACACCATGGTGAGCTTCTGCCCCTACAGTAGACAGTCGCACAGGGCTGAGTAGATTGGGAAAGGGGTTATTTTTGGAGGAGGGCATGCAAGACAGGTGAAAAGCATTTCCCCACTGTATTGTGTTTCTTTAGCTTTGCAAAGAATTAGAAATGCTTACCCTGAAGTTTCCATCTAAATGATCCCGACTTGTCACACAATATGTAGGGTTTTACCAGCAGAACATGGAATTGTGAACTTTTTCATTTAAGAAATCTTCCTAAAAATAATAAAAGTATCAAGCAAAATGTTAAGAAGGTCTGGAGAAAGCTCAGCATTGCCATTTTACATTTTATCTCTGTTTTGAAATCTTGTTTTGATTATACAAATAAATATTCTAACCAAAAGTAATCTGTTATAATATTTATAGAAACATTTAAGTTGAGTCAAAATAATGTTGCCTAATAACTAAAATGTGTATGTCCCACAGGATGAGGTGCCTTTTATGTCCAAAGTTTGAAAATATAGGAGATAAATGATCTTGCCAGAGTTAAAACTTTGTTTTAGGTATGTACTAGATATCAGTTACAATCGCTCTGTTATTAGCTGCCTTGAAAACAAGAGAAATTATTTTCTTAGGGCAGCATTTAGAATTTAGATCACCTCAATTTTATTGGTAATGTGCCTATTATATGTTGTTTATATCTTAGGGTCATAATGTATTTTTTTTTTTCCTGAGGACACCTGTTCTGACTTCTCTTTCCTTTTTTTTCTTTCTTTATTTTTTAAAATTGCTTATTGAGGTCATATTGGTTTATAACATTGTGAAATTTCAGGTGTACATTGTTATATACCAGTTTCTGTATAGACTGCATCTTGCTCACCACCAATAGTCTAGCTTTTATCCATCACCATATGTATGTGCCCCTTTCCTCCTTTCTCCCAACCTCCAACCCCCTTCCCATCTGGTAATCACTAATCTGTTCTCTTTATCCATGTGTTTATCTTGCACATTATGAGTGAAATCTAAAGCCATTTGTCTTTATCTGGGTTATTTTGTTTAACATAATACCCTCCAGGTTCATCCATGTTGTTGCAAATGGGACGATTTTGTCTGTTTTATGGCTGAGTAGTAGTCCATTTTATATTATATACCACATCTTATTTATCTGTTCATCAGTTGATAGGCACTTGGGTTGCTTACATGTCTTGGCTGTTGTGAATAATGCTGCAGTGAACATAGCGGTGCATAAATCCCTTGCATTGTTTTTTTCATGTTCTTTGGATAAAACCCAATTGTGGGATAGCTGGATCATATGACATTTTGATTTTTAATTAGAAGTAAGGCAAACTTAGTATTTGAAAATGATGGTAGATGTGAAAAATTTATGCATTAATATTTAAATCAACTAAGGCAAGACTGGATATATTTATAAAATTCTTATTCTAAATATGGAAGGAATTCTAGATTATGATATATTTTAAATTTTTGAAATTGATCTTAGAAAATTTGTTCTCCTAGTTTGGGCTTCTCAGACACAATTGAAATAATTAATTTTACCAAGGAGTAAAATAAGTATAAACATATGTTGGCTTTAAGAATATGCACATGATTGTGAAATCAAATCCTTTCTTGATTCTGATCTTAATTCGTAGTTTAAAATATTATAAAGTGAGAGACCAATTTACTTCAGTTTTTAGCATTAATGCTGTACATTTTCTTTGTCCCCCTTAACCAGATCCAAATGCTTTCTCTTTGAATTGAAACATTCATTTCACAAAAACTAAGGAATAATAAAGAATCCAATATTATTACTTAGAATTGGGCAGGGTGTATTTTCTGTGGGGGCAATGTTGCAGACTTTATATGGAAAGAGAGGAAAACCTTCTAAACAGTTGTATATATAGGTCACTGCTTCACAAACTTTGGTGTCTTTACAAATCGCCTGGAGAGTTTGGTAGAGCACTGATTGATTCTTGGACCTGACTACCAGGGGTTCTGATTTAGCATGTGGGGTTTGAGTATTTGCATTTCTAATATACTCTCAAGTGATGCTGGTGCTAATGGTCTGTGGAGCACCCTTTCAATAGCACATATGTAGACTCCATCTGGAAAACAAAAAGTTTTTCCCATTTTTGAAATCAAATGACAAGAATTAAGAGACAGCAAATTAAAATAAAAATTAAAAATGAAAGCAAATTTAGAAATTATAAGTTAAAAGCAAATTAATATATATGTACAATTATTTATATTAGTTATAGTAGAGACTATTTTTCTTTGTTCAATTGAGAAAGTTGTCAAATTTTTGAAAGCTTATTCATACCTTATTTTATGATAGTGAACGAAATATAAAATATATAGATGTTATATATGATATAAAGTAAAGGACAAGTGGCAACAGTGATATAATTTTTTAAAATTTAGTGTTTAAGCTTAATTCTGTATTGATAATATATAGCTATAAAACACATTCTGATCATGTGTCTACTTGATCCTTTCCTGGGGCAATTTAAAGTGTCAGTTCAATAAACTAGCTTGGGTACAGAGTTTGCTGCTTTACAAGCTCCTAGTAACAATCAAATACAATCAATATGAAGAAATAAGAGAAGAGATTCAATGCTCATGTTACTGATAAGTACAAGAATATATCCCCATAAAAAATAGTTGCTAAACCAGATATTTCTCTTTCCAAAAAAAAAAAGCACAGACTTGAAAGCGTAAATAATTATTTACATGCCATATTAAAAGATTAAATTGTCATAAGATTATTCCAAAAAAAGTTATGATTTTAGAAAAGACCATGATTTTAAGAAGTATCAAGGATGTTGGGGTGAGAGAATTGATGATAAATGACCGGCTGAAATATTGAATAATCGACCTCAGATATTATCAAAGAAAGTTAATAGAAAGAATAAATAATTTACTATAAGCCATTGAAAAACTTACAGATAAAAACTTTTCAGTGTTTTTATGACTTATTTTCAATCATTCTCATTCACGTGGCTAGTTAGTATAGACATTTATCCGTGCTGCTGTGCTGCAATAGCCAGGTCATTTTAATTGTTGAGTGGTATTCCATTGTGTGGATAAATAGCTAGGACTGGAATCATATGGTAGAGGCAGGTTTAAATATTTAAGAAACTGTCAACTGTTTTTCAAAGTAGTTGTACCATTTTACATTCCACTAGCAGTATATGAGGTTACCTAGCCAAATTTGATACAGTCTTTTTAATTTTAGCCTCTCTATTCGGTGCGTTGAGTATTTCTTTGTGGTTTTAATTTGCATTTTCCTTCTATTGAGCATCTTTTTCTGAGCTTATTTGCCATCTGTATATCTTATTTGGTGGAGTATCTGTTTAAATATTTTGCCCGTTTTTTAAATATATTTTTATTGAGATGTTAGAGTTCTTTATGTATTCTGGATTCATGTCATTTATCAGATATATGCTTTACAAAGATTTTCTTCCAGATTGTGGCTTATCTTTTCATTCTCTGAACAGTGTCTTTTGAAGAGACAATTTTTATTTATAATTTTTATAAAGTTTATTATTTTTATCGTCTAATCTGTGTGTTTTCTGTGGATTGAGATTCATTGAGATTTTGTTGTAGTACCTAAGGAATATTTCTCTTACCCAATGCCACAAAGGTTTTATCTTGTTTCTTTTTGAAGTTTTATAGTTATAGGCTTTACAGTTATATCTCTGATTCTTTTTTAGACTAATTTTTGTATAGAGTGTGAGGTATAGTATGAATTCTTTGTTTTTTGGTATATGGTGTCTGGCCGCACACCCAGTGGAGCAAGCCGTGCAGTATAGGGTGCAGAGTGACTGAAGAAAAGACCCAGAGATGGCATATGAGACATACAGGTTTATTGGGACTTACATATAGGGAGTGTCCAGGGATGGCTGGTTGGACGAAGTTGTGCACCTGCTACACAGAAAGGGGGTTGCTTATATAGTCAGGGGACAGAGACTACGTGCTTGCCAAGAGGGACTGTGTTTGGTATGACCAGCATTCTCAGGAATAGTAGCTCAAGTGGAAGGGCTCTGTGTTCCTTCAAGATGTGATGTTCTTTGAGTGAGGCAAGTTAAGATCCAGGTTAGCCAGGCCGTGGATCATTACAAATCCCAGATGATTGGTGTCCCACCCAGAAGGGGGCCAAAAGGACACATGGCTCTGAAAGGGCTTGCAGTTTATTGCTGAGCACGTGAGATCCTACATATGCATATCTGATTGTTCCACAACTATCTCTTGAAAAGACTATCCTTTCTTCAATGAATTGTCTTTGAACCTTTGTCAAAAATCGATTGTTAATATATTTTAATTTGTGGGTCTATTTATTGACTCTGAATTCTGTTGCCTATCTTTATGCCAATAAGACACTGTCCTGATTATTGTAGCTTAATATCATCTAGAAATCAAGTATCATTGCCCTTCAAATATGTGATTCCTTTTCAAAGTCTTTTTGGCTATGTGATATTCTTTAAATTTCTTTTGAATTTTAGAATCAATTGGTCAATTTCCACCAAAAAACCAGCTGAGATTTGGGTTGAGATTACATTTAATTATAGATGAATTTGGTAAGGATTGTTATTTTTGCATTATCAAGTCTTTCTCTCCAAGAACGTAGTATCTATGTAGGTCTTCTTTATCTAGGCAATGTTTTGTAGTTTTCATTGTGCAGGTCTTTTACATTTTTGTTAGATTTATCCTTAAGTGTTTCATATTTTTGATGCTATTGTAAATAGCATTATTTTGTTGCAAGCTTTGATTGTTAACAGTATATAGAACATAATTGATTTTTGTATATTGCTCTTATATCCTGCAGCCTTGCTAAACTCACTTATTAGTTTTAGTAATTTCAGATTATTGGATGGAGTGGTCTATAAATTTAAAGTGGGTCAAATTGGTTGACTGTGTTGTTCTAGTCTTCTACATTCTTATTGAATTTATGTCTTCTTTTTCTATCAGTATTGAAATCTCTGATTGTAATTGTAGACTTTCATTCTGTCAGCTTTTGCTTCGTGTATTTTGAGGTTCTGTTATTAGGTACAAAAATATTTAGGATTTTTCTTTTCCCTTGAACTAATGACCCCTTTATCAATATGATGTGACCTTCTTTATACTTGGAAATATTTTTTACCCTGAAATGTACTTCAGCTAATGTTAATATAGCCTATCCTGCTTTCTTTTGATTAGTGTTTGCATGGTGTATATTCTTCCATAATTTTATTTTATTTTATTTATTTTTTGCTGAGGAAGATTCACGCTAAGCTAACATCTGTCACCAATATTCCTCTTTTTTTGCTTGAGGAAGATTAGCCCTGAGTTAATATCTGTTCCCAGTCTTCCTCTATTTTGTATGTGAGTCACCGCCACAACATGGCTGCTGCTGAGTGGTGTAGGTCCATGCCTGGGAACCGAACCCTGGACTGCCAAAATGGAGTGCACCAAACTTAACCACCAGGCCATGGGGCAGCCCCCCATCATTTTATTTATTTATTTTATTTATTTATTTTTTTTAAAGATTTTATTTTTCCTTTTTCTCCCCAAAGCCCCCCGGTACATAGTTGCATATTCTTCGTTGTGGGTCCTTCTAGTTGTGGCATGTGGGACGCTGCCTCAGCGTGGTTTGATGAGCAGTGCCATGTCCACGCCCAGGATTCGAACCAACGAAACACTCGGCCGCCTGCAGCGGAGCACGCGAACTTAACCACTCGGCCACGGGGCCAGCCCCACCCCATCATTTTATTTTTAGTTGATTTCTGCCTTTATAGTTGAAGTTGTTTTTTTTAGGCAATATATAGTTATATCTTACAGCTTGATCCAGTTGACAACATCTGTCTTTTAATTGGGCTGTCAGCCTCCCAATTTCCATCTTAGCATATCAATCTTAATAATTTTAATGCAATCATGGTATTCTATTATATTGCCAAATGGCCAAGCAGGTTCAAAGCAGCAAGCAACTGGCAGGCCAGCTTGCCATATATTATGGATTTGGTCGATAAGAAGACAATGAGCCCCAGTAGATTTAGACAGTTTATTACTCCTGGTACAGCAAACAGCATGACATTCTTGTTCACATCAGTTCTGGATCTCCCAAGTCCCATGGAGGCAGTATAGAAAGAGTCCAGGTGAATACTGTGCACACAGAGTTCTTGTGACAGAGGAAGAACTTTTCTAATCTTATAAGGGAACTGCTACCAAGTTTGCCCAACCTTTGCCACTCAGGGAAGTGTCATCTTTATTACCCTGGTCAAGAGTCAAATCTGCCCTTTCTCCTGGAGGGAGACATAGTCACTCTGGAATGCCTCTGGGGAGGAGAAGAGACTCTAGCTTTATTACCGTTGGATGTAAGCAAATCTGTTCCCTGCTCTGGAGCAGCTTTGCAAACATTCTTGCCGGAAGCTGTCAATGCCCTTTGTTCAGAGGTTATGCAGAAATGGCAGACTCATGCAGAATTATTTCCCAACATAGGTATGCACCAGTCACAGTTCTATCAAAAAAATAGAAGCCTCTCTAAGTGTTTTGAGTAAGAAAGCATTTAATACAGGAAATTAGAGGCTTATGCAATGGTTGGAAGGGCAGGGCAGCAGCAAATGTCAGGGAGGCCCTGTGCTTGCTCTCAGGGTATATGGAAGTGTGGGCAGAGCAGGTGAGCTGTTGCGGCAGATCTCTGCTGCCTGTGGTATAAAAGTGTCTAATTCTCAGGAGGATGCCTGAAAGCTGTTGGCAAAGCTCCAAGTCTTCAGCTTGCTTTAGCATGCCAGTGCCCTTGTGCCTGTCCTCAGCAGCGCCAGACAATAATGGCTTATCTTACTCTTTCACGTTCCAAATCTCATTCAAGTGATTTTCATCAGCACAATCTGCTGGCACTCTGGGAATTTGGGAAGGATAGCTCCTAGACTCTTCCTCTGTATTATAGAAGAGAGTGTAGGTGAAGGAGAGTGAGGCTGAATTGACAGTAAACAATCCATCAAAGTCTTTATTAATGTAAGTTCTAATAGTTTTTCTGTTACATACAATACTTTAGTAAATAACTTTGTATATCTCCCTTTTGGTACATATGAAGGGATTTCTATTGGATTGATTGCTAGAAATGGAATGGCTCACAGTGTGTGCCTAGCTCACATTTTGATAGATGGTACCAGATTACTCTCCAAAAGCAGTTGCTTTCCAGGGAGTCACCACAGGAGAAAGGAGGAAGGAAAAGCCTGTTTTCAGATAATTTAGGAGTGGAAGCTAGTACCCAGGTCTCTCCTTCCTGGATACTGACTCAGTGCCTTCGAGTGGTGACTCTGTGAGGCAATGAGAGGGGAGAGGAAAGAGTGGTGGCCCTTTGATACTTTATTATAAGACCTAATGTCTAACATCAATCCCTTAACTACTGAGAAGGAACGAAGTAAAGGATTGGCGTCTTCTCTGATAGGTGTTACGCCAACAGCTTTCACATGAATTTAACAATCTAATTGTCACTATAATTCTATGAACAGGTATGTTAGTCTCACCATCCTCCCTGTTGAGCCATTGAGGCTTAGCTGCAAAGTACCTTGTTGCAGATCGTGCATTTAATAAACGGTAGGGATACGATTTGAAATGGCTGTGAAAGATTACAAATCCTATCTTCCTTTTTCTGTTTGCTGCAGACATCTTGCTTCCTAATAAACATCCTTGAGCCTCATATTATTCTTCTATGACTCTTTTATTCTCTCCAAGCCTGTCATGTACATTGGAAAGAACTCAGACTCTGGAGATGCAAATATTTTAGTTTAAATTGAAGTTTGAGTCCCATCTCCACCATTTACTATCTGTATGATTTTTGAGACATTCAGTTAAGCTCCTTGAACTTTAGTTTCAACATTTGTAAAACAGATATAATACATACCTAGCAAGATTGTTGTGAGAATTAGAGATAATATATACACTGCGCTACATTGTTACAGCGTTAATGTGTGTAGCTGTGACCATTGGCGAGAAGGTTAAGAATATAGAGCTCAGGACTAGCACACAATGACTACCGTGAAACTAGATGCAAGAGTGGGCATGCTGCTGTAACTCGTGTGTACAATGGTGAAAATACAGATTACTAAAGTTATTTCTAACTCTTCAAAGTCATGCATTAAATATGACATACCTATCTCTTCACAAATCAAAATAAGCAGAGGAGAAAAAGGGGAAAATCTTTGAAAATCAAAATATAGACTATAATAAAATATGCATACAAAATTGCAAATCCACTCTAAAATATAACTAACTTACTGAAGGTTTTTCTTCATAAGGAAGGTTGGCTGGTAGTACTCCTTCACTGTGTCTTTTTCTGTCTTTCCCCAGTTCAGATGAACTGGGAAATCAGGAACAGCGTGACAACCTTGGTGATGTGCTAGTGGCTTTAGTATTAAAATGAAATGTATATTCTTTGACTGCTGACTGAAAATGTAAATGCACTTTGAAAATTTTCTAGACTTCGTAGTGCCGATATGTTTAAACTGGCCAAAAATTTTGATGCAAGTTATGTGTATTTTTTTCAAAATATTGAGACAGTAGAAATATTTAATTTGGTTACTATCATATATCTTAGCAATATATATTTCTATTTTCACAGCAAAAACTTATTTGAATGCAACTATAATTAACATACGCTAAATTGAATGGTTAAATTACATTGATACCTTCTTCTTTTGATAATTTTCTTGATTTTGAGGCATCTTATAAAGGGGCAGTATATTTTTTATCTTAAAATTTACAGACATCTATATAGTCATAATTTCTTTTTACTCAGAAATTTGTCTTTGAAAGAAAGTGGATATAATTTTGAGGTGAATATAGGATGCTTTTTAAAACTTTAAATATATCCACCATTTGATATTGGTCTTAGCAGCATCTTTTTGAATACTGTGTCTACTCAGGCAAGGGAAACAAAAGAAAAAATTAACAAATGGGACTACATCAGACTGAAAAGCTGCAAGTCAAAGGAAACCATGAGCAAAATGAAGACAACCTACCAACTGGAAGAAAATAATTGCAAATCATATATCTGACAAGGAGTTAATCTTCAAAATATAAAAAGAACTCATACAGCTCAACAACACAAATAACCCAATCAAAAATGATCAGGGGATATGAACAGACATTTTTCCAAAAAAGATATACAGATGGTCAACAGACACATGAAATGTTCAACATCACTGATCATCAGAGAAATGCAAATCAAAGCTACAAAGAGATATCACCTTACACTGGTCAAGTTGGCTATAATCACCATGACAAACAACAACGAACGGTGGAGAAGATGTGGAGAAAAGGGAACCCTCATGCATTGCTGGTGGGAATGAAAACTGGTGCAGCCACTATGGAAAACAGTATGGAGAGTTCTCACAAAATTAGAAATAGAAATACCATAAGATCCAGCTATCCCACTACTGGGTATTTATCCAAAGAATTTGACATCAATGATCCAAAGAAGTTTATGTACCCCTGTGTTCACTGCAGCATTATTCACAATAGCCAAGAAGTGTAAGCAACCCAAGTGCCCTTCTCCAGGTGAAAGGATAAAGAAGATGTGGTATATATATGAAATGGACTACTACTCAGTCATAAAAAAAAAAAGAAAATTTTGTCCCATTTGCAACAACATGGCGGTCCCTGAGGGAATGATGTTAAGCAAAATAAGCGAGACAGAGAAAGACAAATACTGCGCGATTTCACTCACATGTAGAAGATAAACAAATACATAGATAAAGAGAACTGATTAGTGATTACCAGAGGGGAAGGGGGCTGGGGGGATTGAGGAGGGTGGGCGAAAGGGGTAAAGGGGCACATATGTACGGTTATGGATAAAAATTAGACTTCTGGTGGTGAGCACGATGAAGTCTGTTCAGAAATTGATAAATTATAATGTATACCCAAAACTGAACAATGTTATAAACCATTATGATCTCAATAAAGTTATTGGAAAAAAATTTAAATATAAAAGAGATGATAATTTATCAATAAGTTATGCCTTTATCTCTTCTTTGCCAGAGGTAATGTTCTACCAATTGTTATTATACTTGCGTTGAATAGTTTGTATGTCACTTTTTCATTGTATAATTGTGAACAAACTATTTTTCTAATAAGTCTATAAATAACTTTTTATTACTTTTATTTTTAAATTACTGTGCATCATTTCATAGAAAGTCAGTGACATGGATACACAGCAAAAAGTGGATACAAAATTCCTAATTTAATGGTTCATTTCCTGAAATTATTATGTCTCTCAGAGGCAGTAATGTTCACTGGTGTATGTACTGTTCTGTTCTGAAATAACACTGGGGCATCTCAAGCTATGAGGGTTAATGTGGCACTCAGACAGATAAACCAGATCATAATGTATAAATATGAGCGCTGGCATTCAGACTCAGGCTGAGCTTTTGCATTTACATGCCCAATAGTTCTTTCAAGACCACATTGTTATAGATAAATTTGGCCTGAAGATGTTTTCCTGACTTTTCTGTTTATATGTTGTTGGTGAAATGAAAGAGTCCAGTAAATCACAATAATGATTGCTGATGGAGGGGAACAGGGTACGATTAATTCCGATCTTATAGGGAGGGAAGATTTTACAGATGGTTTTAGTTATGCATTTAGTTATGGGTGCCTCTGATGTTCTGAAATGTACCACATTTTAACCGAAAGGTTAGGATATCTAACATTAGTTATTGACTCAGTATGTAAAAGGCAGTGCAACTAGTTGGCTGTTTTGGACATTCATTTATATTTTGATGTGTACCTCACTATTTAAGAGAATAAATCTTATCTGAGTGATAAGATTTGGTCACTCTTAAACATGATAAATATAACAAAGTCTAAGGAAGGAGGATATGTTAGTTTGTTAGGGCTGCTGTAACAAAGCTCCACAAAGCAGATGGCTTAAAATACCGAAGTTTATTGTCTCAGAGTTCTGGAGGCTAGAAGTCTGAGATCCAGACTGTTGGATCTGTGTTGGCTGGGCCGGTTCCTTCTGACGGTTGCGAGGAAGATTCTCTTCCATGCCTCTCCCCTAGCTTCTGGTGATTTACTGGCAATCTTTGGCCTTCCTTGGCTTATAGGAGCATCACCGTGATCTCTGCCTTCGTCTTCACATGGCATTCTTTCTGTGTGCTGTTTGTGTCCATATTTCCCCTTTTTATAATAATACTAGTTGTATTGGAGTAGGGGCTCATTATACTCCATTGTGACTTCATCTTAACGTCTGCAACAGCTCAATTCCCAAATAAGGTCACATTCTGAGATCCTGGGGATTAGTATTTCAGCATATAAATTTGGGGGAAACATAATTTAACCCATAATAGAGTATTAAATACACATCATTCCCTTCTTAAACATGGATCTTGAAATTCAACTTGCCCTTCCCTCCTTCTTAACTAAATTTCAGTTCAAAACATGACAGAATTTGAATGAAAGACTGCACTTAAGAATATAGTTAAGAATAATAAAGTTGACTCCCCACTTTTCCTAAGCAGTTTTGAAGCTGTTAAAGATGTTTATTTTCAACTTTGCTTCCTGAAAATTGACATGTTATTCAGGGATTTTGGAAACAAAAAGAAATAAGGGCGAGATTAGATAAACGCAAAGAAAGGCCAAACAGGGGCAGGAGAGGTTCATGTGCACCAATCAGGTGATAACTACTTGAGAAATAAACAGAAAATTGACCACAATTAGGTTGTTTGATTTGTTTTATTGACCATCACAGGTCATTAACCAATGGACATTCTTCAGTCGTTGATTTTCTTTTCTCTGAATGCATCCTGTATGGCAGGTATTATTCTAGGCAGTTGTGATAGGTCAATGAAAAGAGCAGACAAATTACTCTCCCATCTTGAAGCTTACATTTAGAGGAAGGAGGAAGGCTATAAACACTGAACATAATAAATAAGTAATCTCAATTTTACCTTGTATGAAATGGAAGTAATAATTGAACCTAGCTCATAGGTTTGTTGTAAGGATTAAGTGAGATGATATATGTAAAGCTCCTGGCAAAGTATCTGTCATGTAGGTACTCCATTTAATGTTAGAAATGATAAAGATGATCATGGTGATAATGATGATAATTGCTAGACATAACCCGTGCTTGTACCTTACCACTTGTCTCCAGTTGAGAAGTAATGTGAGGGACCCTGTTGACATAGCACGAGCACCACCCCTGGACATCAACTGTGACAAGTACAAAACTCAGAGTTAAAAATAGGAAATGATGGACATTCAAAACTGTAGATGGCTTTTATGTACATACACCTGCACACACATACACACACACCAACCGAATCAAATATTTTTCTCTGATTCAAAAATGTTTGTTATAAATAAAATACATCCGTATTTACCAGTGGAATTTCTTGCCAGTCTGAGTAGCCATTTATTTAATATTTAATCTAGATTTGAAAATTTAATTGATAAATTCATTGAAAAGCTATGATAATCTTCTGATATTTACTATTTAATCTCATTCTATGACATTCTATGACAAAGTTGTCAGTGACACTTTCTCCTGACCCTTTTTAATGACCCATAACCACCCCCCCATGAAATTTAAAGATTATCAATGTGAATGAAGTAAACCTAAAATATTTTATTTTTAATTGCTTGGGAAATGCCACTTTTTCTTTCTCCCTTTCCATTCAGAGGGCTGAAATATGAAGTGGAAAATGTTCTAAATTCTCCTTTTCTTCGTTGGTATTCAATATCAGATTGATGAATATGACTGGATTTAACTTGGTAGCCTGTCCAAACATAGTATTATTCAGATATCACATACATATCTATCTTTTAATTGTAAATATGTTATTCACTTTATCCCTAAATTTAAAGTCATAAACTCTTGACCAAATCTAAAGAGTTCCATTTTTTTGTTGCTGTATAAGCACTGTAATTCTGAATGTTTCAACATGATTCCATCATTTTTCATTACCTATTTCTTCTCTTTTTAATTGTTTGTAGTAGCATCATATTCCTTATAACTGAAACTTAAAATGTTGCTTTGCTTGTCATGATTTTTCCTTTTGGTACGTAATCTGATTAACTCATACATATGACATGAAAATATATACTTTCTCCTGTATTCCCCTTCAAGAAGAGAAGACATTCTACCTCTCTCTTTTCCTCTTTGTACTTCTCAAGTCTCAGAGACATTTCACGTCAAAGAAAAAGCAAGTGTTTACGAGTTTTATATTCATTTCGTAAACTAAAAATATAGATACTGAAATTATGCTTTTACTGTAGATTCCATAATTGTGCCATTAAGGAAATGGATAAAATATTTTGTAAAAAGTATCCTACAGTTTTATTTTTCTTCATTTTCAAAAAGCAAATAAATCTGAGTGAGACATAACTTAGTCAAATAAAACTGAGATTTGTGAATGTAGTTATACTCTAAATTGCCCTCCTGGGTCTTATGTGTTTTGAATATTGAGGCCATTATTACTTAGTGAACTGCTCCAGGTGAAAGCTTTTAGGTTTTATTACTCATTTTTTTCTGTGAAATAGGTATTTTTCATAAATATAAGTTTTCCAGGGGTGTTAAGATCTTCCATAGGTATGTAGAAATACAAACAGATCATTGAATGAGATATTTATTATAAAGCACATAGTTCAGGTCTGGTACACAGTGGGAATTGAAGAATTGTTAGTTGTTAGTATATTATTTTATTTATAAAATGTTTTGCAAACAGTGAAAATTTGATTTTTTTTTACTTTAGGAAGGTTTTTGACATTTTAAGAAGTAATATCAACATATTTTCCAAAAGTATGATATCTCAGAAGTAAATTATATGTTTGTATATGTAATTTATGTACAAATATATGTGTACAGTCTATATGTATATAGACTAAATATATATGAAATTGAAATTGATTTTAAAAGGATTTTAGAACATTTTTCTTATAAATGGAAACTACTGATTTCAGACCTTTTATTTTCTCATTCATCCTTTAACTTCAGTTGTCTATTTGTAGTTTTCTATTTCAATTAGATCATTTTCAATTAGAAAATTTAGAGAAAAACATGAAATTCATCTAAAGACAATATAGTTTGTTATAGATCAAAGATTTTGTTGGGAAAGGAGTAAATATGTCCTTTGGGCTCCTTTTAGTAGTCTACCAAATGAGCCATGGCCTGAAAAAGTTAAAACATTAGAAATAAAATGTGTTTGTAGCTCCCTGATATGCAATTAAACCGCAGTAATGACCTCAATGTAATTTGTGAAATTAAATATATGAATATACTGTAAAATATATTCTCACAATCATCAGGCATTTACTTAACTTGCATCCCGATGTAATATTGTTTTAGAACTCTTGAAGAACAGATTACATTAGTATCTAGAGCAGTGCTGTTTAATAGAACTTTCTGTGCTATTGGAAATGTTCTTTGTGGTGTCCAGATAGCCACATGTGGCTATTGGGCAATTGAAATTTGGCAAATGTGGCTGAGGAACTACATTCTTAGTTTCATTTCATTTTCATGAATTTAAATTTAGCCGTATGCGTTTAGAGGCTATGTTATTGGACAGCACAGGTCTAGAATATTTATCTTTTTTTCTATATATTTCCACCAGTATTGTAATCATTGGATTATATGCACTGTAGCTATATTATCTATGTCATGTACTTATTCACAAAAACAAGTTTTTAATAATATTTACAGTACTAAAAAAACAAATAGTCATATCATGGTTGTTGAACTTTAAATTTGGAATCAGTTATATTTCAAAACATTAGACCATAACTAGAGTCAAATTGTAATTTTTTATGTCAATTTTTATGAAACAAAATAATGTATTTTTAATATATAATTGTATCACTGTATAGACTGGATATTTATTCTCAGAGCCATATTTGTTTGTTGTGATGATTTTCACACATGTAAGAGTAAAGCCTAGGACAATTACTACAAACCAGACACAGGCAGTCAACAAATACAGTAATTGGTAAATGAATGAATAGGCACAGGTAGAGAAAACATCAAAAATGTCTTATTGGCTATATTAACCTGTTTTCTCAGACAATAGAGAATATGTAAGGAAACCTCAACTTTCAATCCAGGCAGTTGCTATTCTAACATTATGGTCTGTTATGTAAATTCTCATATCTTCTCATCAAACTCATTATGGGCCTTTTCTCACAGCTGTGAGATGGCTCTCTGAATTTATTGGCCAAAAGACACATATTTACTCTGGAAAAAATTTTCCTTTTATTTTATGTGGACAATAGAAAAACTTCATTATTTACCATTACAAACCTGAAGGATCATATTTGTATGGCATAAATTTTATTTTCAATATGGGGTAAGAGAGCCCTGCGATTTTCAAACTTTGAAAGCTCTACCAACTGCAAAGCTCCTGAACCGCTGCAGAGCCTCCACAGCTGTGTTTGCTGGGATTAATCATTATAAAGCTCTGGCAAATAAATGTTGAAAGAGACATCACAAAATGAACTGGAGCAGTGAAGCTGCATTGAAGCCTTGGCCAGTGCATTTAAAAACTAACAAAACTTAGAGGATACAATCAATGTCAGCAACAAATTTATAAAACTAACAATGCTGGGAATGCCAATTTCATAATCAATGGAAAATTGGATGCGTCCTCTTTTCTTTCCTTACACAGTGAGTATATGATGATGTGACAAGTACTGCAACTCCTAAAAGTTTGTTGCTAGACAATTTCCCGTGATTCTAACACATTTCTGCAGGTTTTACAAGCAGACATACTGACTACCTTTCTTTTTAAATCTCTTTTCAAGGATGCTTGTTTTTATAGCAATCAGCCTTGGATGATCCAGTGTTTTTTGTTTTGTTTTGTTTTGTTTATGAATAATAGCCTTGAAAATTTAAGATAGTTCCTTTCTCTGAAACAAAGGACAGACATGCCTACTGCTCATTATAAAAGACTCAGTTTCCCTAAGATCAGGCCTCTTCTACAATATAACCTACCATGTTTGCAGATGTCAAACACATCTTTGAATCACCCTGTGGGAATTGGGGCTTAGGGAACTGGCTCAAGAAAATACTGATTCTCCAGCTACTGATATCCCTGTGAGTAATAAAGTCCTTTATCTCTGACCCAGAAATCTGGCATCTTCTGCCAGCATTCATGAAAATGACTAGTTCACCTGTTACTTAACAAGTAGAGTAAAATCTCTGGCCCTTCATGGTTTTGACACAGTTTGACCATTCTTAAAATTTTCTTGGCATCTCAAAAATTATGGAAATCTTATTTAATCATTTAAAATTATTTTTTTAATTTAGTTTGTATGGATTAAGGCAGAGTGTATATAATATATACAGATATAATTGCCTGTCAAGTATCTGTATAGAAAGTATATGACTATGGAAATAGTAATATTTATAACAGTCTACAAAAAGCTCTTCTATCTACAAAAAAATGTACATTTATAACTTCTCATTTTATGACTCTAGATATATTCCCTCACATAAATATCAATTTAACATTATATTTTTGCTATAGATGTATGAAAATGAGGAAACAGAAAATACTGTAATAGAAATAAAATAATTAGAAAAGCCCCATTAGTAATTTTGAAAAGAATGCTGTTTCATTTCTAAAACAGAAGATACTGTTAAGAAATTCAGCTCACTAGAATGACAATAACATAAAGTGTGTTTGAAGTACAGTATTTTTTGTCCAAGGTATTTAGATCAAGGATTGCAGTTTCTGTGGGTGAGGAGTTTACAAAGGGATCTACTGGGTCCTCTGCTCGCAGACTCACAAAGCTACTATCGTGATGTTGGCCAGCTCGGGTCTCATCTGAGGCTTCACTTCTAAGCTCAGGTGTTCCTTGGCAGAATTGATTTCCTTGGATCTACAGAATTCATGGTGGCTTTGACTTCAAGGCCCGCAGGAGCACACCTCTGATGCTTTATTTTCTTTTAAAGGCTCCTCTGATTGAATCAGGACCATAAAGATAAGCTTTTTTCATTATTATTAAGTGAAAGACAACTGATTATCAAACTAATCACATGATGTCCCATAATATTCACAGGTTCCGCCCACACAAAGGGAAGAGAATATACAGAGCATGAATACCAAGGGGTGGAATCTTAGAGGCTGCCTTAGAGTTCTACGTACTATGATAACAAATAAATGCATTATCTATAAAGTATATGTCATTAATAGACAATAACAAAAACGAGATACATATGTAATTTAAAACTACACAAATGTTGTATATCCATTAAACTTTCTAGTATTATGATCTAGAAAATATGTTTTCAAAATATAACCTTTCCAATTTCCTTTTGTCTTCATTTTATTTCACTTCATCCCTGATTTTTCTGCTTCTGTAGACGAGTTTTTAATAAGGGCCTTCTATGCAGTCTATTTTTTAGAAACTTCAATCTATTTTATAATAAAGAAAGTAACTTACTTTTTTATGACATTTAAAAAGTCATGTTGGGCCAGTCCAGTGGTGCAGTGGTTAAGTTCACACATTCCGCTTTGCAGGCCCGGGGTTTGTCAATTTGGATCCCGAGTGCAGACCTACACACCCCTTGTCAAGCCATGCTGCGGCAGGCATCCCGCATATCAAGTAGAGGAAGATGGGCACTGATGTTAGCTCAGGGCCTGTTTTCCTCAGCAAAAAAAAGGAGTATTGGTGACAGATGATAGTTCAGGGCTAATCTTCCTCAATTGAAAAAAAAAGTCCTGTTTACATTTACATATCCGCTCAAAAAAGACAAATAATCACAGCCTATAAAATAATTCTCAATGCCTATCAAGCAGATAAGAAAATCTATTATTTTTTCTATGTTACTGATAATCTGCATCATTATTAATTAATTAAAGACAGAATTTAACAGATTAAGTTTCAACAGTATGAGGTTCAGGTACTCAGAGATAGTACTTTTAAGCATCTTTACAGACTTTTACAGTTTTGATACTAACTACTTGTAAGAGTGGAGGGAGTACGAGAAACTGAGCATACTGTTTGCCAGTCAATTTTTTAGGAATTTTATAAAAGTAAGACATTTGAGGAGTACTTTTTAAAAACATGAATGAGTATTTTAACTTTTTTGTAACTTTTTGTTTTGAAAAAAATTAGACTTACAGAAAAATTTCAAAAAAGGTATTTGTGTCCCCATATACCCTTCACCAGATTCCCTTAATGTTAACATCTTTTATGTCATAGTAAAATGACCAAAAGTAATACATTAATATTGATGTATTAACTATATTGTAGACTTTATTTGGATTTCCTCTGCTTTTTCACTAATGTCTTTTCTGTTACAGGATCCAAGGCAGGCTCCCACATCACATGTGGCTGTGTTAGTCTTCTTGGTCTTCTGCATTGTGTGCCAGTTCCTCAGTCTTTCCCTATCCTTATGCTTTTGAGGACTGCTCAAGTATTTTGTAGATCAGCCCTTAATTTGTAGTTGTCTGATATGTTTTTTCTCATTAGATTGAGGCTAATTTTTGGCAAGACTACCACAAATATCAACCATGATATTGATCTGTTTCTTACTGGTAATTAACCTCCATCGCTTGGCTAAGATGTTGCCTATCAGGTTTCTCCACTGTAAAGTCACTGTTATGCTCTTTTGAAATATTATATATCCTTGGGGAGATATTTTTAAGACTATGCAAATATCCTATTTTTCCTTAAACTTTCACCCATTTAATTTTAGCATCCGTGAGAGGATCTTTCCCCCAACAATTATTATTGTGGTGTTCTGTTGGTGATTTTCTATTTCTGTCATTGAGAATTGGAGAAAACGGAAGCATTTTTTAAGGGAGCCCTGTCCCTTTCCCCCTTTTTTAAAATATATTCACTCAATTATTTATATTAGTATTGCCTCATGGATATTTATTTTATTTTATAGGTATAATAGAATACTGTTTTATTTATTTTATTGCTCAAATTGTTACAGGTTTGGCCATTGGGAGCTTTTTTAGGTTGTCTTCTGTGCCCTTTTGACATACCATCCTCCTTTTTTTAAGCACTTTTTTACTTTCTGGCATCACAAGGTGCTGCAGGCTCATCTTGTATTCCCCCGCTCCCCCCAGCCTGGAATCAACCACTTCTCCAGGCCTCTACCCAGGAGAGTCTGGTTCAGTGGGTTTTGTTATTCATATTTTAAACTATTACTTCAGGTGATTCTTATCGTCAAGTAGGTTTAGAAGTACTCATCTACAGGATTATCGGTGGTAGATGCAATAATGGGAATGTCCTTAATATTTAAAGTGGGGCTATCCTTCACATAAATCAGGTCATGTATTTCCCGACTGATTCTTAATACTTTACATTTGGAAAGCACTTCATATATTTCAAAGTGCTTTTGCATCAGTTATGTTTGAAAAATTATGTTTCACAAATAACCATCACTCTAAGCCTTCCTTCATGTCACCTCCAGAGTTATCTTCCTACAAGAAGGATGAAACCATCTGACTCCTCTCTTCAAAAACTTCAAAAGTGCGTCATTAGCTCTAAAATGAAGTTTTGTCTGGGCATATATGGCCTGCTGTGATTTCACTTCAATCTTAACTTTCTAGTCTCATCTCTCTGTGTGTAGACACTCACCGGTGATTTTGTTCACTTTGTTCTCTCTGTAAGGGGTTCTTTCCCCACCTCACTCCATCTGTTCTGCTAGCATTCTGTTAACATCCAACACCTACCTCAAATGCTACTGCTTCCAAGATAGAACCCTGGATTCCTGTGGTTATGTGTAATAACTCCATCTTGAATGTGTACTGTACTTGGCCATAATAGAGGTGTGACTAATTTTCTTTATTCTTCCATGTATTTATACATAGATATGTGTTCTGACTCCATTCCTTGCTAGATGATGAGAACATTAAGAGTAGAAATCAGGCCATAATGGGATGGGATCATGTGTCTTTCTCTAGGTATTAGTAAGAGTTGAATTGTCTCACTTTTCTCTTTACTATGGTTGATAGTGATTGGTGTATATATTTGTTTTATAAGTGATTAAGATGATTATGACATGTTGTTAAAAAGAATCATATGCCAGTTATATTTAAATACTAATGTGGAATTATCTAGTCTGTCAAATGATGACTATACCAGCACTGCTATATCAAAAAAAAAAGAAAAGAAAAGAAAAAAAAAAGCAGTCTATATAGATTTACTTAGAAAGAGGAGAACATATTCTGGAAAAAGAAATAAAATATTGTATTTAAAGACATTATTCCAAACCTCAAGTTGCAATGGAACACTCGACACAACTATTTTGGAAGGAAAACTACAGAGCTTAGTATATGATATCTGATGCCTTACAAAATTCATATACTATCCAATTAGGATACTTATTAAATATCAGATATCTCCATCTTTATTTATCTAAATAGCTGGTTAGCTGGCTATCTTTGAGATACCTTGTATAGGTGAACACTCAGAAAACATTTATAAATAAAAGTAAATGAGACTACTGAATCTAGATAAATGCAACCCAATACGATGTATGCTTTAGAAACCACTGGCATACTAGAGTTATTGGTCTTAAAATATTCAACTCATGTTTTAAATTATTTTATTCCTCACTTGACTTATTTAGGATTCACATTGATTAGTGTGATTTCAGTTGGAAGACGTATAATTTACCGAAGAAAAAGTTATATGTACTCATGTAGAATATCAATTTAAATATGTGATTTCAAGAAGCAGTAATCACAAAAGATCCTAAGGAACCTGCCCTTCTGTCTGATTAAAACTTCTGCTGCTCCTCTGATGTCAAGCCCAGTCTTCTCACCTTAAACATTTGAGAAGAACACTTGTTAACAAGTATAAAGAATTGCTTTATAGCCATTACTTAGACATATAATACATGTATAGATAAATTAATAAATTCAATATGATATAATTATTTTAAATGTTTTTGTTTTCGAGGACTGACATCTTGACAGTGAGGTTATTGATTGACTTCAGTTGCTAGAACAGAGAAGTTTTTCGCTACTTGTTGTACCACTTGGATTATTTGCTTCTAAAAGTGTGAGAATACCTGGAAGTCAAACCAGTGATTACTCTAAACAATACAACAATAAACTTCATCTGTCAGTATTATTGTGAACATGATGGTTGCTGATTTAAAAAAGGTGCTCACTTATACAGGCAAATAATATCAAATTTATGAATATGACTTGAAGAGATAAAGCTAGGATGTACAGTACAGATAGAAGACTGAATTTCTGTGCACTTGTGAGATAAGGAAAAGTCAAATCTCAAGACAATGTCTTCAGTTAGCATTTTTAATAAACAAACGAAAAGGCAGTCACTAATGACATTACAGGAAAAAAATTAAGATATGTCACCTTTCTTTAATGATTGGACTATTTTGATGAGTAACATTTTCTAATCTTTCTCTTGTGATATGAGAGAGCTAAGATGCAAATTCAGGAGCTATTTTGGTACATGAATGAGAGGTTGAAGGCACAGTGCTTTATCCTTTGATGCCTTAACAGCCCTATAGCGTTAGTGGGATTTATTCAAATCTCAGTCGGTTGCACAGACAGAACAAAATGATCTCAGGAGTCGAAGATATTCATTCACCAATGCTTAGTCTGCCTGGTGCTTAAAAACCAAAGACAGACCTTTTCTAAATGTAAGTTCAGTTCTTATATGATTGGCATATTTCATTTGTGTGCGCCTTCATTACTAAACAAAGCCTCAAAGCCATATGAAATGGCTTTCATATGAATGAAACTATTATTTCTTCATATATGGGTATATATATATATATATTTCTCTACTTTCTTTTCTTCTTTTCTTTTACAGTTACAGATGAGCCACTAGCAAATATTTCTATCGATAGCTCAATAAAAGTACAATTTAAAATTATTAAGGTCATTTGCAGGTAAAATGCTGTAAATGTTGAAGCAACATTAAAACAGAAAATAAAATATTTTGACCCACGTGAAATTTTTATTTATCTCAAGGGAAAATTTTAGTTTATAGAGAATTTCTTAGAGAAAGTATAGAAGAAAAAAAAGTGGAATACCAATTAGATCATTAAAAAAAAAAATTGTGGAAAGCATATGCTAAAGTTCCTGTTGATAATTTAGTAGGACAATATACTTGGAGAATAGGAGACAGTCTATCATTTAAAAGACAATGTAATCACAGAAACGACCGTCAATTTTTACCTTTCTAATGAACAAAAAGAGAAGGTAGGTTAAAGTCAATTTATTGGAGTTACTGATGAAAAGAAACTCAGGCAGCATAGCAAAAAACTTACAAGATTTATAGAGCATGCAACTCCATTTTAAAGCAGAGTAATTCCACATTAAAACAAAGCTCATATAATTTTCTCGTGCTGACCTTCAGCCACTTTATTTTCCCTGGTGAAAAGAGGTCAGAAAACACTAGTTTTAGAACCATTTATATGTTTTTCCTTCTAAATGCAGGAGAAATTGGTAGATAGAATATATGGCTCCCTATTTAGTATGATTTGAGAAACCTGAAGCCACAAAATGTGTGTTTTGAGCAGACAACATGCCCTGAATTTTTGTGTATGAAGTCATTCCTTATGGATAAGAAGTAAAGTAATCTGTTAAAATAAAAATGTTATACCAGTCCCTTATCAGCTACCAGCACATTAGCAGGATTAATTACCTAAGAGGGGTCAGGGTGGTGAGGGCCAGGGCGCAGCATCAGTGTGTTTTGACAGAGTAGTTACAAAAAGTGAATGGCCTCTGACTTAGAAAGTGCAAAATGAAATACAGCATCCCAATATGAATTCTGAATATCCGGGGAGCAGTAATTCTCTAAAGAAAACCTGGAGAAGATCATGGAGAGGGACATGACAGGAATACACCAAGGGGTATGAGGGCACTGGGAAAAATTATATTACATTTTACACTTTAGTCTTGGGTCTGCCAAATGTAAAACATAAGGTTCTTTGATGCGAGCCCCAGAAACCTACTTTTGCTCACTTCATTAAATAAAAAAAGAAACGATATTTATTGTAAGGATATGCAGTAGCTCACAGAAATAAAGGAAAAGCCAAACAGACCTCAAGAAGAATAGAACCATGGTAATCTCAGGGACCTGAGATAGCAGGGCCACCTACATAATTTGTGGGCCCAGTAAAAAATAAAAATGCAAGGCTCCTTGTTCAAGAATTATTGAGAATTTTAAGACGGTGATAGCAGAACATTAAACGAAATATAGGACCCTTCCAAGAGCCAGGCCTGTGTGACTGTGCAGGATGCAACCCTTGAAATTTGGCCCCAGGTTGCAGGAATGAATGGATCAGCTCTTCAACACTCCACCAGTAGAATGAGTCACCTGCTGTGGTTTTCTGTCCCCGGGCTGTGTTGCTTAAGATTCGTATTTCTGGGGACCAGAGTTTGTAGGCCAAGCCCAAGTCCTGTGACCACAAGGAGCAAGAGATGGAGGGACTTTGTCTAGCAGTCTCATCAAGACTGCATACAATCATGGAGGAGAGGAGGGACTTTCTCAAAGGAAAATGAAGGCATTATTAGCAAAGAAAGGGGGAGAATTTCTTCATGTGCAGGAAAAAAACAACAGATGTTCACATAAGAAGAAAAAAATAAGAATCCATTCCAACACTATTATGACCAGGTTCTAAGAAGTTGCCTCTAAGAACGTGAATAGTTTATTTATAACAGTACTCCTAGTAACACCTCCTGTGGGTTATAGACACTCAGTTTTAAATATCCCCAACTTCAAGGCGATGCTAGGAGGCTTCTTTTTTTAACAAAATTATTTTCAGTTAAATTTCCCAGTATAAATTATTATAATATATTTCCTACTCTTCTATGAAACTATTGAAGAATAAGATAGAAAAATGTTTTAGATGGAAAAAGAAAAAGATCATAGAAGTTACTGAGGTAAGATTAGCTTATATTTTTCAATCAGTATGTTTTTATGACATTTAGAGTCTGGCTTAGTGAGCACACTGAATTTTTGCCAACCAGCTGTCTCTGGAGGGAGCAGAGGGGTTAGGACAAGGACTCTCTGGAGCCAGATTCTTTGGATTTAAAGCCCTGTTCTGCTATTTGCACCCTATTCTGTCCCTGTGCCTTAGAGTCCTCCTCTGTCAATTATTAATATCATAATTGACTACTAAAATATATTAAAAGGTGATACCATTTAAGATGTAATTAAGACTGATAATTAAAACAAATTTTTTTTCTTTTCAGGCATTAAAAAGTCGATGTAAACAATCCAGTAGTATCATTTCAGGGGTGACTTGTTTTAGGAATGGAACTTGATTTCTTTCTGAGGAATTTTTTTTCCCCTTTACCCTTCCTAAATGGGTTCGTTGCTTCTGGAGAGGAAATAGTAAAATGGAGGTTTTCGTTTATCAGCTGTTCTTGGGTTATATGAAGAAAAGGGCTGGATATTTTCTTTTTCATTCTCATCTCTGTTTCAAAGACAATTGAACATTGATACCGATCTGTGTTTCTGTGGCTTGTGTGAAAAAGAACCATCCAATGCCACCAGCAACCACTGCTATCTGGTTTTAAATGTCAAGTGCACTTCAGCATAGAAAGAAAGAAACTGAGATAACATTCAGAGAGGAATATATTGGAGCCAAAGATAGAGTCCAACAATCGAAGTGTCTGTGTCTTCAAGACAGGGGTTAGGAGAAGATTTGTCAACAGAGACCTAAAACATTTTGCAGCTTCTGACTTATCTAACCTTGTGATTTATAGCCACATATCGTGTTTATGTGTATGATTGTAGTATTTTTCTGTGTTGGTGCTATACTGATGAATAATGGAAAGACACTTTAGCTACTTTAAACTGAGTCATTTAAATCAATTCGGCTATGACACTCTGTCTTTATGTCACTCCTTTCAAGGTCTAGCCTGAGACTCTCTTACTAGCCTCAAGGATTTTTTGTTTGTTCCTTGCAGCAGATATTTATACACTGACAGTTCTAGGATGTGCAATTATGTATAAACCAAGTTATATGCTTTTCATTTACACAAATAAACTGGCCTGTTACTTATGTGAAGCCCAGTGATTTCTCTGTTTCAGAGAGAGGGTAAACATTCTATTTCAGAGAGAAAAAAGATAGACACTGTCTGTCTTTCTTGTCCACTTATGGTTAAGTTTATTATTGTTTACAAAACACCTTCATATTTATAATCAACACCGTTTGATGGTTCTGCATGTCGACAGCGTGCTTTCACTATCGTAATGTTTATCATTATAACATTTAGCATTGAGATTTGAAATAAGTTTAACACTTTTTTGAGGCAGTTTTGCAATTAGCCATTCAAACATCTTCCTAGGAAATTATTTACTAAAATATTTCAAAAATCTAGTTTCTTAGGACATTAATAGATATTATGAGTGCTCAATAAATATTGTATTGAGAGAATGAATGAATGAGGGTTCAAATGAGTTTAGGAAATACAGAGTTAAACATAGAATGATTCTCACCAGAACTTTTCAATTATTATTATTATGCTAATACTACACCATAAGCTCCTAAAGATTTAAACATATTTGATCATTCATATTTTATTTAAAGAATAAGAGGAATTATATTTTTTAGCCTCCAAATCCACATCTGTGTTTTGTATCACACGGGAGCAATCTATTGTAGGACCGAGGGAGCTATATTCCTTTTACTATGCACTGCAGCTGCATTTCCAGCTAGCCGGCAACACCTGGACTCTAGCCTCGTGGTTCAAACTGAAAGAGAGCTCTAGGTTTTATTGGCTGAATTATAGTTCACAGTATATTACTAACATCATAATTGACTATTAAAATATCTTAAAAGGTGATATAATTTAGGATATAATTAGGACCGGTACTTAAAGAAAACAGTATTTATTGATTGATTATGAGTTCATTAATTTTCAGGTGCTTTCTAATTTTTCTTAATCTTATTTCAGGCACTAAGACCAGTACTCATGAGTTCAGTAACTCATGCAGTACTCATTCCAAAAGCCACTTAATTTCTAGAATCAGGGCTTTGGGATGGCTTATTGGCTAGAGCCTAATGATGTTTTTTTCGTTTAGAAGGGAAGATCTTCAAAATAAGTGGAAACTACACATTGTTTTCTATATTATTAAAAATGAGATTATCCTCACTCAAACAATTGTGCATCCACTACAACTTCATTTTACATAAAATAATTCTTCCTGAGAACAAGAGCTCAGGATGAGCTAGATTTAAACCCAGAAACTGTGAAAATTCTCACTTCCAGTTTCTCCTCGTGCAACTACTTCGTATATATACTCATAGTCCATCCTAGTTTTCATCATTATTATTTCTATCATTATTGTTTTTATTCTACTTGATGTTAATCTCTTCTTTCTTTATCTACCCCTAATGCATTGACCCAGTATATTTTTACTACCTTGAATAGTTTTGTCCTTGGTAAGGCTCTAAAGATAAATCAAAAGAGTGCTCCATGGGAACTTGTGATATGTAAACCTGTTACTTAGGATTAATTAGATAGAATTTTTAGCACATGTGTTTTGTGTATGTGAAATTGCCATATATTAATTAGTTAATTCAACAAATACTTATTGAGAGACTGCTGGGTGCTAGGCATTTGGAAATACAAAGATCTCCAAAAGAAGAGGCAACTAGTGCAGCCTAAGGTGGAAGGAAGGATTGGAGAGGGCTTCCTGGGAGAGGAGGTTTGTTAGTCCAGATTTAAAGGATAAATGTAAATTAGCCACATTCTATCAAAACTCACATATATCCAGGGAATAATTATGACCAATGAGCCTGAGAAGATATGTCTAATCTATTCTGCTGTTGTAGTATGTGTTTTGTTTGTCTTGCTAAGGCTAAATACACAACAGAGCAAGACGAGATTATGACACAGTGGGCTGGAGATAGAGCCCTGGGATTCATATATTTAAAAGTAACCCAGATGATTTCTGTGTATGTGTGAGTGAGTCTGTGAAGATATTTGTAAATCCTTGATTTTCTGTAATATGGAAAATCGTATTTTTCTAGTTGAAATTGAATGTAGACCATCGCAGTGCCCTATGTTACTCATCTCAAGAATGGAATCTGGAAAATTTGATGGACAAGATTGATGTAGGTTTTATTAATCTTTCTCAAATTGATAACATTCTGTGGCTCTAAAGATTTACTCAAAGTAATAATCTTCACTCTTTTAGCTTTGAAAAGTATTGGAAGTTTTACAGTTTCCTTGCCACTATGTGTTATGCCAGTAATTTTAGGTGTTGCCTTTGTGCTGAGTTACAGAGCAAGAATTGATTTTCTATTTGGAAACACTACTTCCTAGATTATACTTTCATGGCTAACACTTATCACACTTAGACTGCCAGATCCTAAATATGTTGAAAAGGTGAAGGGCATAGAACAGTTTTTTAAAACTATGTAGTTGCTTGTAGGTTGTATAACTTTTAGCATATCATCAATGGTATATATTATTTCAGAATTTTTATTATAATTGACCCTTGCTGCTTATATTTATAAAATATTGCATTTTATAAAGGTTACTTAGATACCTAGAGGCAAATTGAAGACATTCTATTTTTTGTTTAGTTTTTTAAAAAGTTCTGGTATAATGCAAATTATCAGAAGCAAATATGAAGTAACATATTTTTTATAAACTTTCTTATTAATTATATCTAAAAACCTATTATGTGCTCTCTTTAAATGGTTGTAAAAGGAGAATTTTACATACAAGCTCTTAAAACAATCACATTAGGTTCAAAGTATTTTATGCAATAATGAAATAGAATGAGTGTTTTTTTGTGTTTGTGAAGAAGATTGGCCCTGAGCTGACATCTGTTGCCAATCTCCCTCTTTTTGCTTAAGGAAGATTGTCACTGAGCTAACATCTATGCTAATCTTCCTCTATTTTATGTGGGATGCAGCCACAGGGTGGCTTGACCAGTGGTGCTTGACCCACACCCAGGATCTGAACCGGTGAACCCCAGGCCACCAAAGTGGAGCACAGGAACTTAACCATTACACCACCGGGCTGGCCTTGTGGATGGGTTTTATGGTGGTAGTTTTGTTCTGAAAGATTAATCAACTTCCCTACATTATATAGATCTGAAGCAAGGCATTGATATTTTTGTGACTTATGATCTTGATATTGAAGGGAAGAGGGCAGGAAACAAGTAGCATTAGAAATTATTTTAAATAATTTTCATCCATAAAAATGATATATTTTTCTATTACACTACAAATTCTATTTATCCTATTAGACTACAAATATGAAACTCTTATCACTGAAAAGAAATTCATTTTATACAAAAGAAAAAGAAAAAACAAAAGCAAAAAGAAAAAGAAAAAAGGCAAGTCATATTAGAGCTTGAGAATTTTTAAAAAACATATTGTTTTTCAAAAGCAAAAATAAATTCTATGTATTTCTTTCACTAAAAATACTTCACATTAATTGTAATATGTAAAATTGAAAATAACAAACATACTTAGTAGGCAACAATAAGATATGCATCATAGGTAACTATAAAATATACCCAGTGTCTAAAATAGACTTGTAGAATACTGTCACCAACAAAGACAGTAACTAGAAAAAAGTAACATAGTAAAACTCCTTCCCATTTTTAGGGAGTTTTCATCTGTATAAACTCGTTTGAAAGCAAATTTAGCCACAATTTACTACAGTGGAATTGAACTCTTAGCTACTGAACTTCAGTATCGTTCCTCAGAGATTAGATTTTGTTCAACTTTAATTTGCTTTTCTCGTATAGTTTAAAATTTCTCAAATAAGATCACTTCCATAGGGTGATGGATGAGAGGGTGGGAAAATTTTCCAGATTCCCACAAAAGAGATGTGCAATAAGGAAAATGTTGAATGTAAAAGTCTGCAAACTCATCAGAGAATTGATGTTGTTTATATGATGAATTGCCTGGAAAACTAGAGAGAAAAAATCTTAGTTTTTTAAAAAACATTTGATTGGTATCTGCTAGACACAGGAAGACCAGCCAGTCTGAGAGATTTTCTAAATTAAGAATCACTTCTATAATATCAGAGGGCAATACATAAGAATTTGACTGATTTCCATCTCTATGAAATAGCTTTGGTGATTTTGTGCCCTGAACTTTCCGTCAGTTTTAGTGCTCTGGGAAAGAAAACCGATTATACTATTAATTCAATCATAGCATAATTAAAACATATACTACCTACAATTAAATGAGTAATTGCAAAGTGAAAAATACATGTGTGTGCACAAATAGATTTGGTGTATCTTTATATGTATGCATGCACATGGGAAATTTTTTTTTTTTGAGGAAGATTAGCCCTGAGCTAACATCTGCTACCAATCCTCCTCTTTTTGCTGAGGAAGACTGGCCCTGAGCTAAGATCCGTGCCCATCTTCCTTTACTTTATATGTGGAACGCCTACCACAGCATGCCTCACCAAGCAGTGCCATGTCCCCACCCGGGATCTGAACCAGTGAACCCGGGGCCACCGAAGTGGAATATGCGAACTTAACCACTGCACCACGGGGCCAGACCGCACATGGGATTTTTTAAACAGTAATTTGAGTCATTCTTTGCTGAACTTTATTATACTTTCATCTCTACATTCATTAATTCTAATTCTTTTCCTTAGTGAAGTGATCTTTAAACTGACCTTAAAACACAAAAGTAGAGAATGGGAGGGAGAAATGTGCCTGGCGTTAATGGCATGGAGAAAATGTACTGAACGTAGACAATCAAGTCAGCCTTTTTTTTTAAGGCTAAAGAAGTACTTTTAAGGTTTGTATGAGCAGGTTTGCAGTCATAGAATATCTACTTTCTCTAAAATTTCAGAGAAGGAAATTATAACTTTTCTAGGGAGTATGAATCCTTACTATTTAATCTCATTTCCTAAGACTGTAATTTAATATTTTACTATTTTCTAGCTTCAGTGAAAATAGAATAATAAATACAAGTGTATTTTAAATTTGAATTCTATTAAAAGATGATGCAATATGGACCAAAGAGCACTGGACCTGAAGTCAGGGGACCAGAATTCTGCACCATCCAGCTGTGGACACTGAGAAAATTTATTTAGGCTTGAGCTTCCTTATCTATTAGAAGGGAATGTTAAACTAGATGGACTTTAATGCTTTTTTTAGCACTAAATTTAATTGTTCTATTGATATGAGTATTGCATACAATTGTGCAATAAGGTTTGGTGGGTACATTAATCAACAAGAAAGACAAGTACTGTCCCTATTTTCTTAGAACATGCTAGCCTCTAATATAACCATTAAACAAATGCTTACGTGATTTATTATCATCCCACTGTTGTTTCTAGGTTTAATGTCCTTTGAATATATTCTTTCGTAGTTATACTAGTTAGAATGCTTTCAGCTCCAAGTAAGAGAAGAACCTAACTCAAAGTTCATTGAACAGTCACAAATTATGTTATCTTGTCTAAGAAGAAATCTACACGTAGCAAATCTCCAGTGTTGGTTAGTTCAGAGAAACTACGACGTCAGCAAGAAGGCAGGTCTACCAACTGTTTTGCCCCTCAGTTTCCCCAGCTGAGTCTCTTCCTATTTGCGGACGACACCAGCACTTCCCAGCAGCCCTTCAAGTCAAAACAACATCCACAGGAAAGGTGGCTGTCTCTTCCCTGAATCTCTTCTTCCCAGAGAGGAAACATTTCCTTGAAGACCCTCACCAGACTTCCCGTCATTTCTTGGAGCTATAGGAGAGCCAGCATTTGAACAAATTAGGGAGTTTTTATTTTCGGTTTTGTTTTAAAGAGACAGGAGGAGGGTGTGAATGTGTAGTGAGCAGGCAGCCAACGATGTCTCCCATAGCAATTTTTTCCTTACAAAAATTTTATCAATGGGTTCTGGAGTTTCAATTTTGTTGTTTTCTATTGTTTTTATTTCTCTGATGAGAATAACCATCTATTTATTAATTAAGTCCAGTTTTTCTTATAAAACTTTAAAGATATTTATGTTAGCTGCTTAAAATCCTTGTCTGCTAATTCCAATATATGTGTCATCTCCTAGTGTGTATGAGTTATTTTTCTGCTCCTTTGCATGTCTGTTCATTTGAGTATTTGCCAGACATTGTGGAAGACATGTTTTTGGGAGTCTGTATTTGATTGTCTTTCTTTAGAGAAAGGAGAGTGTTTTTCTAGCAGGCAGTTAATTTACAAGGAGATCAGATTGATTTTTTTGAGGCTTTTGTAAAGCTTGGAACTCTCGTGTCTCCCTGCGCTGGGTGACTTCTTTGTCACTCGCGGATACTCTCCTGTATCTGCATAGGCACAAAAACTGCAGCGTCTGTTTTTACAGACCACATCCAAGTTCAATACACTGACACCACCACAGTGGCAACTCCTATAATTATTGCAGTTTTATTTTTGCTCTTTTGGCACTTGGAAATTTTCCTGTCTTTGCCTCCTGTACTGTAATATGTTTAAAAATAAGTGTGGTTATAATTTATCCAGTATTTCTGTGTTTTGGGAACGGGAGATGAAGTGGAGTCCAATGTGTTCCCAGAGGTCTCCTCAAGTTAATTTTTTAATCACATCTGTGAAAAGTGCTACAAAGGAAGGCTTAGCATAGAACATGTGGACCTGTGTATGTTTGAAGTGTGGGGTACAGGATATAAAGGAGGTTTCCCTGAGTACATGATGTATTTTAAGGAGAGAACAAAAGGTGAGTTAGCAATACTTTTTCATGCACAGAGAACAACATATGCAAAGGTCCTGAGGCAGGATGGAGCTTGGCACATTTCAGGACCTGAATGAAGGCCAGTGTGATTGGAACTCAAAAAACAAGGAAACAGCTGTTATAAGATGAGGTATGGTAAGGCAAACAGTTGCTAGATTATGGAGGACCTTTATGGCTATATTAGGTTATTTGGATTTTATCTTGCCTTTCCACCTATCACAGGTAGTAGTGAAATCCTTCGCACATGTAAATTCATGTCTAACTGTAAAGTGTTAACAAATTCTTATACCCACTATCCTACTGTGGATGCTGGTTCTACCTCTTCTGGAAATATGGCTAATACCCATTTATAAAACAATTTGAGATACAAATTCTTTCCTAAAATGACACTTTCAGATAAACAATATATTTTGAAAGAAAATATGAGAAAAATAGTTTATTTACCGCTGATAGCCTTTTTGTAGATAGTTCCTTAAACAGACAGTTTTTGTTAGGTTGGAGGATGCCAGTTCATTAATACAAATGTATACCCTTGTGCCTCTCTTTGAGTTATTCAAGCTAAGATTTCATTTACCATAAATAACCTGAACTTTTTTTAAATGAGGTTTAAATAACAATGCGTTTCCCAAAGTAAGGTTTTTAAAAACTGTTATGTTCTGCAAATCTACTTAATGAGGCTATGGAAGGCAGTTGTAAACACATGCTTATTTGTTATGCTGGGCAAATAGAGATTGTATTTAGTTTTCCATTCTTTGGAAATCTGGTTCGGAAATCTTAGTCACATTACAAAAGTAAATCATTGAGACAGATCTCTTATGACCATGCACATTTACTGTAATGAAAGGTGTCAGCGCACTAAATAAGTAAGGACTAGCTCCCGTGATGGGTAAGAGCATCAGTCCTTTGCAACTGATGTGATCCTGTATTTTGTTAGTCATTTTGCCATTATATTGGGACGTTTTCAGATTATTTGAAGAGTACATATAGGTGGAAAGAAAATTTCTCACTATCAAAATGATAGTGCTGGTTATAATGAAACGATAAAACATCATGGAAATATTCTTTTGTTTTCTGTCCCTGTTAAGCAGAAATCCTTTAATCACTCTATAGTTTATGTCAAGATACATATTTTTTCCATTAAACTTGTCTGTCATACTGCAAATAGAATGGCAGGAGAACTCGAACTAGCTTGGTAGAAAATTCCTTTCACACAAAGTATCCCAGTGACCAAAGTACAGAGAGAATTCACCATAGTAGTTCATGGTAAATGTTTTAAGAATTAGTTGAAACTCTTTAAGTTTCTCAAATTGAAACTTTCAAGAATACAGTTAATGTAACATTTATGAGTTTTGCTGTTAATCCTACTGAAAACCTTCATTATTTTGGTATTTGTGGACTAAGAAAGGCCCATAAGTCTCAATTTGACTTTGTCTAAGTGTTAGTGAATTTTAAATTATAAAGACTTAGTTAGTATTCATAACCAACGAGGCAAGTGTAATTACTGAGCAAGTCTACCCAAGATGCGTGGAGTTGACACAGAGAGGGTGACGGTATATAAATGTGCTTGGTGGAAATTACATTGTCTTTGTTTTTTGTTTGCAATAGTTTGGTGATTAATGAACCACTGTATCAGCCCAAAGTATCTTACCTTTTTTTTTTTTTTTGGCCATGTTAAGGGACTATCTTTCTTTTTTATGTAAAGCACATTTGTTCAGTTTCTTGAAACTGTAATAATTCAGAGTTGGCAGACACAGAGCTATATATCCCAAAGTGCATGGACTCTGGTATCTGGTGAGCCCTGCTAATGCAGGCACAGGACAGCTTAGCTCTCCTTTTGGCCTTATGGCTTGTCTGTGCTAGAGGAAATTCTGGTTCCATATTAGAAAGTTTTCTTTTCTTGTCAACTACAGAGATAGTGTTTTTTTAGCTAAATTTCTCCAGAGACACTTGGGTGTTTTGGGCCCAATAAAAGTCTATTGTTAAAAACATTGATATTCAAAATATTAGACAATTGTAAACCACAGGCATCAATCAATCAGAAATACAATGGCCATAAACATAGAACAGGATAGCTGTGCTGGCCTAGCAACAGAGGAGCAGGCCTGTTTAACAGCCCATTTCACTAACTGCCTCAACCTGAGTGAACGTGGTTTGCTTACTGTGGTCTTGTAGGTGACTGTTTTTCATGTACAAGTAAAATGCTTTGAGATAAATAGATTTGTTTTTCATATGTGAAAGAGTATTTATTAGTTGTTTTTGGTATCGGCTACTAAGAATTTAATACTTGTAGTGGACCTCTTAAGGTCAGTGACCGATTAATAATAGGATTAATAATCCTATTAATCTCTGCAACTTCACCGCCGTTGCTCTGTTCGATACAAATTGGATGTTTTCCATAATTGTGAAAAAATGCCATCATTCTCTCTTTCTGGAATGAAGAATAGATCCAAACTTTTGAAGCATAGAACAAATGGCTAATTTTATCTTCTAAATGCATTTCTATAGCCCATTCTTAACTTCCTGAGAAATGGCAGACATCCCACAATTTGTAAATATTCAACTATAATCCACAGAATCTCAGTAAATTCCTGAAATTAGTTGTAGAGCTTCCCACTAGTATGGTTTCTGCAAGCTTTGTCAGTTTTCACTGATGTTTGCATTCACGATTGAGCAAATAGGCTCAAAGAAACAGCAGTCTAGCAAAAGAAATTATAAAAACCTGAGTCTGATTATTTTATTGGGAGAGTGCCAGGAAATTTTGAACCGTGGGTGGCAACCCTGCAATACATAACAATTCACTTCTAGAAAAATGTCTGTATACCAATGAGAGTGTAGGCATGGATTATTACCGAGAATTATGTTTTCTTCATTCTCTCATTATTATAGTCATTTATTCAACTTCAATTGTACAGTTATTTACTGAGTCAACCTAAGATGTGCCAGACACCAGGCCAGCTCACAACTTAAGCCTGATAACTCTTTGAAAATTCTATTATAACTAAAATGCTATTACACATACTGTGATTTCTAGTTTTTATATTCCATTTTATTCTTCTTTGTCTTAGAGAAAATAGCCTAGAAGATGCTGAAGTAAAATAGAAATCTTTAAGAATGATTGTATAGGTCACTATAAGTTGTATATAGTTAAAATGAATCAGTCATATCAGATAAAATATATTTTAAAAGTGAAAATATAAATGAGTCTTTGTATAATTGTAGATTTTTTTTGTTTTTGTTCATTTGCTTGCTTGTTCTTCACACAAGGTGAGATGCAGAATTGTGTAGTGATTTAGAGCTCAAGTGCAATAATCTCAGCTCTGTCTCTTGTTTGCTGGGTGACCATCAGCATGTTACTTAAACTCTCTGAGACTCGTATCCCTCAACTGTGAAATGGGGATTCTAACAGTACCTACCTCAGAGAGGTGTTGTGAGTATTAAGTGGTTTAACATATGGGAAGTCCTTACAAGACTGCCTGATATACATTGTTTTATAATATGTGCACGTTATGGGATTAGTAGGAAAAAAATCTTATCTTACAAGAGTGCTTAGATTGATTCATCCCAGGTCTATTTCTTACTAGCCATTTAACTCTGAGAAAAGTTACTTATCTGGGCCTCGGTTTTCTCATATGTAGAATAAAGATAATCATTGCATCTGCCTCTTTGACTTGTTCAATGTTTGAATGAATTAACATATGTGAAATGGTTAGCACAGTACTTGGCCCATAGTTAGCCTTCAAAAAGTGTTAGCCATGACTACTTATTTAGTATTTCATTATAGATATAAAATGGGCATAGAAATCTTTCCATTGAAAGGACAGTTGTGATCAATGAATATACCTGAGTATACCTGGGAAGACAGGTAAAGAATTGAGCTGATCCAAAAATATGCTTTCTTTACTAATTTTCCAATACTTTATAAATTAAATTATACTATTTGTGAATAACCAAATTTGAATAAAATTAACTGAATATATATTTTCTCATTTGCATCTTTGCCTAATCTTCATGGCAAGTTCGCAGGCAACTCTGTTTTTACTCAATTTAGACAGCTAAGTGACCTTAGCATATAATTAGGAAAATAATATACATAAAAACTATTCAAATTGAACCCAAGTCCTAAACTATTTTTTCATAAGTATCCTGAGCTATCTTATAATATTAATTGTCATTGTTGGATTGGCCCCTTGGATTTAACAAATGGAAATAAACTTAGACAAAATCATTAAAAAAGATTATTGTCATAGGCTCATCTTTTCATACTATTTTTAGATCTACCTGATTTGCACATTTGGAAAACTGTCAATCTTAGTATCTTTGCTTTTGCTTATATCTCCAATGTTAGCCATCTTAAAGGATTTTCAAAATGCATTATTTTCAAGTAATTGATTATGAAGTAGAACAAAATAAATATGTGTGTTTTGTTTCCCTACACTTTACTATGCTAAAAATTTAATGATTATTTGAAAGCATGCTAATTACATTTAGAGTTATGCATTTTCCGTTTATTTCACTAATTTTACATAAAATCCTATGTATAATAAGCTTCCTTAATTCCTAAAATGGTCATTGGTTGCTTTAGAAATTTAAAGTAATTGCCAAAATTATTTTATCCTAATTTTTGATTTCTTAATCTTTCCTTTTCAGTTAATTTTTAAGCATATTTTCAGAAAATCTTTATACGAACTTTCTCTTTCAGTGATTTCTGTTGACTTTCAACATTTTTGAAAGAGTTAAAGAAGTGTAAACACAGTTATCATGTATAAATGAAATTTGATTGTCATTGAATCTTACTACGAAATATGCAATTGACCAATTTTGTAATTTTGACAAATGGTTTCAGAATTTTCAAAGACTAATATGAGGAAATGATGAGGGTCACAAGGAAATTTTTTCTAGCTCACTACTGACATTGATCAACAACTTGGAAAATGCTGCTCTGAATGTGTTACGTCATAATTTTTGTTCTTTTTCTTTCTCTTGTTAGGAACCTTTCCCTGAAGTTAACAAAAGACCTTGATCAGGAAGCCAGGTGTGCCCACATCAGCCGAATGCCCAGCAGTCCATCTGCAGATTGGCCCCTGCAAGGTGTGGAAGAGAATGGAGGCATAGATTCTCTGCCATTCAGACTGATGTTACAGGACTGCACAGCTGTCAAGACGTTATTATTAAAGATGAAGAGGGTTCTTCAAGAGGTAATGGTTTACTCTAAGATTAATGTCTTTCGGTGCCTTTAGACAGTGAGGGCTGTAGACCCGGTCAGTCCCTGCTTCTGTCGATAATGAACTGAATGACACTGTGCAGGGGGCAGGTGTCCTCTTGGTGCTCAGCTTTTCTTGTGTGTCAAATGAGGGGTTTGGAGTTCTGGTTTATAAGGCACTCTTTAGCCCTTAACTTCTAAAATTCCATGAAGGAATTGAAAAAGAATAAATTGACACCAAGCCTGGGAAAAGTCAGGTAAAGAGAAATGGACATCAGCTCTTAAGTTATGTTTATATGTTATTATAAAGCTATTGAGAGACCTATTAAACGGACTTTGCTTTAATGATACATGAGGCTTAGTTTATATGATACCATAAAAGTAGTTTACTTAGTCATTTTTGTCCCAGTGAAAATCAGTGTAGTAAAATTTAATCTGAAAGTCTGACTGATTTTGTGCATTGAACACTGCTGCCCTCCCACAACCTATGCTCAGTTAAAGGATGAGCTAGTCAGGAAAATGAGTGATGGATTCTCTCGCCTTTATGCCCAGAAATCAGCCATTCTTTATGATTCAAATGTGCTATGGGTTTTTTTTAATATATAATTACAACAGTTATTTTCTTTGGGGGGTTTTTATGGAAAGTGTACACATTAATATTATTTCAAAGATATAAAGTGAGGGGGTCAGAAATTTTGAATGACTTTCCTCTGGTAAGGATGATTTCTGACTCTAAATTCAGTGACTTTTTATCATATCTCATTATCATTCAATTGAGAGGAGATATTAATAAATAGTGCGAGAACAGAAAACCATAACTGTTTAGAATAAATAGTATTATGGCTCCCTTACAGTGATGATCACTGATATTTGCTTTTCTAACACTGATGATAATAATAGTGCTGGCAGCTACCTCTAGAGGCCAGAATGGAATCAGGAAGAGAGAAGGGATTTTAAGAGAAAGATTGCCCTAGACTATTTGGGGGTTTCCAGTCACGTGTTCCTTATCAAGTGCTGGAGTAAAAACTGGAAGAGCTCTCCGCATCCCATACCAGTTTATATCACTGGCATAGCTTTTGTGACTAGAATCTATGCAACGGTGTGCAGGAGTGGTGTGCTTATACTTGATGACTGTTCGAATTTTAGGAATTTTATGAGCTTGCAGTTAAGCACAGGCATAAAAAATGAAACTGTATACACTTATGATGAAACGAATTGTATTTTTAAAAGCGTAGTCAGTACTCAAAACTCATCATTTCCTATTTATTTTACTACATTTTACTATTAACTACACTCGTGAGCTTATTTACATCCATTGAATCTCTATGTGGAAATACTGTATAATGGCTACTGTGCATATTTCCCAATAGTAGATTCAAGTGTGTCATTTTAGTAGCTTGAAATCAGCTACATTGGAATATTATGCCACAGAAATTGGCAAACATCATAAATAAGGGCAGTTAATTTTTACTGAGCTTGCTGTCAAATATTTACCAGCACACCACTGTCTGTATGACTATATGGTTCCCATACTGACAACATAAACATTTTCCTGCACTTGTGTAATTTCCCGATGTTGGCTTAACATGCAGTGTGGACCTCTTTGAACAAAGGCAAACTTAATAACAGCTGTTATATTAAAAGATATTAATCTCAAAGTCTGTAACACTCAACTGTTCAGCTTTCTACCTATCTCTTTGATTTGGATTTTAATAAAAAATTAATACATGTAAAGGGAAGTAGAAGAACTGACAGGAAGTGGCAAGAGGCTTTCTTAGGGTACTTAATTTTATAATTTAAAAATATTCAGATATTCATTGTAGAATCAATGTTCAGAATATATTGAGATTGTTTTTATACTTTCATCTATTTTTCTTCATTAAAGAGTGTTTGAAGAAACTGAAGAGAATTGATTTTCAAAGCTGGTGTACAATGAGCAATAATTACATCTATTTGTTAAGCCCATTCAGAGAGCAGGGGGTCTTATTCTTTATAATCAACAAGAAAAGCAATATTTTTATGTGATTATCATAGACAACTGTTCTGGTAATAATAGATGCCTTTAAAGAAAATGGTTTGTTTGAAAGTTCTCTAAGCCAAACGGCAATTTACCTTTCATTACTAAATTTGAGTTTAGTAACAACTGTTCATCTTAGATTAACACCTTTTTAGTATAGAAAAATAGTGTTTATTCCTATTTCATGAACTTATTTTTCAGGATGCATAGTAGTCCAACTTTTGTACATAGATTATTTTTTAACTGCAGAAGATCTCAATTATTTGATTTTTAAAATAAAAAAGTAATTAATGAGTTTAATATATCACACTAGAAAGTGTTCTTATTTGAGATTTTTCCTGATGGTGCATCTTAGGTTTTAATTTTGAAGTGAGTCAAATGTGAATAATCTGAATGGAATCTCACAGTCCTAATTTTGTCTGCCTTCTTTGAAGATCAGTTGCTATTATTAAAATGCACATGCAGGGCCGGCCCAGTGGTATAGTGATTAAGCTCAGCATGCTCCACTTAGGTGGCCTGGGTTTGCTGGTTTGGATCCTGGCCTCGGAGCTACACCACTCATTGAGCCATGCTATGGTGGCAACCCACATACAAAAGAGAGGAAGATGGACACAGATGTTAGCTCAGAGTCACTCTTCCTCCAGCAGAAACAGAAGATTGGGTAACAGGTGTTAGCTCAGGGCAAATCTTACTAACCAAAAAAACCCAACAGTGTGCATATTCCTAACAACCTCAAAAATCAACTCCTTTATTTAAAAAAAATAATAAAACTGATTTTGGGCCCTTAGAAATTCTATTATAACTTTATTCTTTAGTACTAGTGATAAAAGAAGTGACAATAGCAAGGGAGGAAAGCTATGTAAATTTGTTTCTTCAACATTTGTTAATTGTTTTTTGCATAATCTGTTATCTGTAGAAGAGAGAATGCTTAATATCTAAAGAGATATTCTGCTCTAATGTTTCCTTTTAGTTTGCTCTTTTCTCTTTTTGTCACTATCTTATTACAAAATTTGTTTGTACTGTTTGGCAACTGACCAAGAAAACCGCTGGGAGGGCATTTCATGTATAATGAATAGTGTAGTTTCTAGTAGGATAATAGTGAATAAGTGCGTTTATCCAAGGTTGTAATCCCCTCCCTCAGAGCCTAGGCCTTTTTAGTTTATGTAATACAATAAATCCAGATTTGTGGGATACAGTTGAAACCTTATTTGGAGGAAAATTTATAGCTTTAAAAGTTTACATTTAAAGGAAGAAAGTACTATAATTGATTATCGAAGTTTCTTTCTTAAGAAGCTAGAAAAAAAAAGACAAATTGAACCCAGAGGAAGTAATAGAAAGAAATATAAAGAACAAAATTAATGAAATTAAAAACAGACAAATAATAGAAAAATTATGAAGCCCAAATTTGTTCTTTGGGAAGTTTAAGAAAAAAAACCAACTGTAGAAGAAAAGAAATTAAAGAAAAAATAAACAACATGAATTACTAATATTAGCAATGAGTCAAGGGAGGAATAATCATTACAAATCCTAAAGATATTAAAGGATAATAAAGAAGTATTATAAACAGCAGTATGGCAATAAATATGATAATATAGATGAAAAGCACAAATTCCTTGAAAAGTGCAACTTTCCAAAGTCACACCAGAAAAAATGAATAATCTGAGCAGTCCTATTTCTATTAAAGAAATAGATTCTATTATTAAACAGAGAAAAAGCAGTCCCATAAAGAAAAATCTACGCCCAGGAGGTTTCGCTGGTGAATTCTATCAAATATTTAAGAAAAATTTAAAACCAATATTATTTTTTTTTAATCAGGAGATAGAGGAACAAAGTATGCTTCTCTGGCTTCCCCTAGAGTGTGCAATCCAAGAGAGAGAGAACAAGACAAAATACATGATGTCTTTTCTAACTTAGTCTCAGAAGTAACATACCATCACTTTCGTGAAATTTATTGGTCACGGAGAACAACCTTCATTCAGCATTGGAGGGCACTATACAGAGGCCTGGATACAAGAGGTGGGGAACATTGTGACCCCTCTTGGAGGCTGGCTACCACACTCTACCCTCTGGCCCCTAGTGATACATCCCTCACGATACAAAGTGCACTTACCCCTCCCAATGCTGCTCAAAGTATCACTCAATTACAGCAGCAGCTCAGAGGACTGATTCTCATCATGTGAAGCATGCGCAGTTGTAGATGACACTTCAGTACAGCAACTCAAGTACAGTTCTCCATTTGAAGAGCTGTAAACTAATGCATAGGTGAGCAGTTTCTTGATTAGGACTGACAGCCTGGGAATAATTCTCCAGGACTTTTAGTTCCTTCCCCTGTACTCTTAGTTCTACTCTGATAGTCATCTTTTCTTTTCTTATAAGGTTAGCAGGTTTGCAGTTGAGTAGTTTTCTCGTCCTGGTTTGTGCTTGTAGACATTCTTATCCAAAGCCCTTTTTTATTTTATAGTGTCTCCATTCCTTTAAGTCCAAACTGCAAAGCATTTCTGTGAATATAACTCTCTTAAATTCTGTTTGAATCTCTTGTGAATCTCATTAGGGCTTTATTCCGTTATACAAAAGCCACACCCACAAATCTCTTCATGATAACCCCTTCTTCAACTTGAAATAGCTAAAGGACAACTCCTTTAAGCTTTTGGTACCCAGTAGTGGCATAACTTGGTCATATGGTATTTCTATTTTTATTTTTTTGAGAAATCTCCATACTATTTTCCATAATGTCCGTACCAGTTTTGTATTCCCACGAGCAGTGTATGAGGGTTCTCTCTTGTCTACATCCTCTCCAACATTTGTTATTTTTTGTCTTGATAATTATAGCCATTCTGACCAGTGTAAAGTGATGTCTCATTGTAGTTTTGATTTGGATTTCCCTAATGATTGGTGATGCTGAACATCTTTTCATGTGTCTGTTGGCGATCTGTATATCTTCTTTGGATAGATTTCTGTTCGTATCCTCTGCCCATTTTTTGATAAGGTTGTTTGTTTATTTGTAGTTAAGTTGTGTGAGTTCTTTATATATTTTGGAGATTAACCCCTTGTCAGATATATGATTTGCATATATTTTCTCCCATTTGGTGGGTTGTCTTTTCATTTTGTTCATGGTTTCCTTTGCCTTGCAGAAGCTCCTTATTCTGATGAAGGCTCATTTGTTTATTTTTTAATGCGTATTTTTGTTTCCCTTGCTCAAGTAGACATGATATTCAAAAAGATCCTTCTAAGACCAATATCAAAGAGTATACTGCCTATATTTTCTTCTAGGAGTTTTATGCTTTCAGGTCTTACCTTTAAGTCTTTAATCCATTTCGAGTTAATTTTTGTGTACGGCAAAAGATAATGGTCTACCTTCATTCTTTTGCGTGTGGCTGTCCAGTTTTCCCAGCACCATTTATTGAAGAGACTTTCCTTTCTCCCTTGTTATGTTCTTAGCTCCTTTGTCAAAGATTAGCTGTTCATGTATGTGTGGTTTTGTTTCTGGACTTTTAATCCTACTCCATTGATCTGTGTGTCTGTTTTTGTGCCAGTACCATGCTGTTTTCATGACTGTAGCTTTGTAGTGTATTTTGAAGTCAGGGATTATGATGCCTCCAGCTTTGTTATATTTTTCTCAAGATTGCTTAAGCTATTTGGGGTCTTTTATTTCCCCATATGAATTTTATTATTCTTTGTTCTATTTCCATGAAGAATGTCATTGGGATTCTAATTGAGATTGCGTTGAATCTGTAGATTGCTTTAAGTAGTATGGATATTTTAACTATGTTTATTCTTCCAATCCGTGTGCATGGAAAATCTTTCCATTTCTTTATGTCATCATCTATTTCTTTCAATAATGTCTTATATTTTTCATTGTATAGATCTTTCATCTCCTTGGTTAAATTTGTTCCGAGATATTTTATTCTTTTTGTTGCAATGGTAAATGGAATTGTATTCTTGAGTTCTCTTTCTGTTAGTTTGTTATTAGAGTATGGAAATATAACTGATTTTTGTAAGTTGATTTTGCACCCTGCAACTTTGCTGTAGCTATTGTCAATTCTTACAGTTTGTTCTTACAACTTAATTTTCTTCTCATCTTTAGAATAACATAAGTAAAAAAAAATCAACAGTGTAACACTGTCTTCATACACAGCAGTGGATCCCATTGTATACTCCCTAAAGAAACTTGTGGTTTAAATAGTGGCATATCTTAGATTCACTGAGAACGGATCAGTTGCTGAATAAGAATATTCTGCCTACATAAGGCCTGACTCTTTATGAGCCTATAAAACTTGATCTGGAAAGTAGATAAGAAGACGAGGGAAGTGTAATTCCATGCCTCTTTTGCTGTGTAAGCAACCTTAACTTTCAGTAGTCCTCTGGGAGAGATTAGAGAAGTTAGAGAAAAAAATCTTCCCTAAAATTTTTCCCCAGCCCCATTTCACTCACGGAGTCCCACTGGAGGAAGTATATTAGAGTGGTAAAAATCAGGAGTGTTTGGAATCGTTGAGATCTAGGTGTCAATCTCACTTCTGCCACTTCATAGCTGCTGCAAGTTGATTAAGGTATTTAAGTCTCTGTTTCGTCATATGCAATGTTACTAACTATTTTATAGAGTTATTTAGACAACTAAACAATAGAATGTATATAACATGTTATCACAGTGAGGGTGTGGGGTAAGCACCCATGAACATGAGCTACTGAAATGATCTTGTTTGTGTGATTATTACTGACTGTGTTAAACCAGGGGGAAAATATTTGAGATTTCTTAAATACTTGGACATATACCACTAAATGCTCTTTAATAGAACAAAATGTTGTATTTATTGAATAAAATTCAACAATAATAATTGTTAATAAGACCCTACTAGCTGAAACTAAAAGTAGAGGTGTTGTTGCCATGTATGCTTTTCTGGGCTTTCAATTGTGGCAGCACATTTGTCCTGACATTTCTTGGCAAAAGAGCTATTACATGTCAATTGAATTTTCTGTTTGCAGTCAATATATGAGAAAGAATTTTCCAAGTGAGAAATCATAGTGACAGACAATGGTGGTATCCATTGAGAGAGAGAAAAGAAAAAAAGATGCGTGGCGTGTCAACAGTACTTGCTGGTGAATTGGAATTGGTTGGTGACAGAAAGAGAAAAGGGATAACTGAGAATTGTACTTTGAGTAACGGGCAGATATTATTGCCATTTTCTGAGACTGGTAAGATTAGGAGAGGAGTAACCTGCAAGAGGCAGGAGGGAAACCAGAATTCTGTTTTGGCCAGGTTAAGATTGAGATGCTTATTTAGACAGGTAAATGTATGGGTCAAGTGGAAATTTGAATTAATGTGTCTGCAAGCTCAGAAAGGTCAGACCTAGAAATATAGATTGAGTATTCATGATTGTATAGGATCTGTTTAAAGCTATGAAAGAGAGAACTTGCATATAAAACCAGGGTGGGAATCTCCAATGTTTAATGATCAGAAAATCAAGAAAGAGAATGTCCAATAAAATGGGAAGAAAACTAAGAGTGTAGTATCAAGAAGCCAAGGGAAAGCATTGCTTCAAGAAAGCCAACTTGAGGAGTGGTGGTGAGAAGTATGATAAGAAAAGAAAAGGTAAGCAATCAGTGAATTTGGCAATCCATTGATTTAGTCCAAAAGCATACTACCGAGGCTTTAGGAATTTCAATATGTAAACAGCTTAGTCAAAGTGTTAGTTTATAAAGCCAAAGCCTAGATTAGAAATAGTAACCATTTCCAGCTGGTTCTCATTTGTTATCTTATTGTACTAGAACAGACTGCTCAGATTTGAGTTTCAGCTCTTACTAGGTAGGCACTTGTGACTTTGGGCAAGGTGCTTATTCTCTCCATGAAAATCTGGTCTCTTCTAGAAGTGGAATTGCTAGGTAAGCACATGTTCAAAACTACTAGATAATATCAAGGTTTCTCCAAAGTATTTTTACCAGGTTACTCTCCTAGCAGAGTGTAGTATATTCTTGGAATAGAATGCTTTATGTTCATGTATCATCATGTCCCATGAAGAATATTTTGAGCACAAAAATCAAGTCACAGATAAATTCATACAGAATATAGAGTTCAAAAATATCTAAAGCTAAATAATATATCATTAAAGAATATATATTTAGTATATATTTACTATACATAAAATATAAGCATATTTATATATATAATATATAAGTATAGCTTATGCAAAGCTAATATATTAAAGAATATATATTTACTATATATACCATATATATTTGCTGTATATATATTATGTATTTACTATATACACACATGTTTATAAATGTGTTTATATAATATAATTTATATATATTTATATATATGTTTATATATAACTTACTCTCTCTCTATATATATAGTAGAGCCATATAAAAAAGTAAAAGGATGTTAAACATAATATTCAGAATAAGATTACCTGTGTAGAATTAGTGGACGAGAGGAAGTAGATATGTTCAATTAAGGAGGGGCCAGTAGAGGACTCTGTAGATATTATCTATTTTATATTCACAGTATATTTTCTAATATGTTTCCTTCAAAGTCTTTATGTATGCGTAATATTTTCTATATGTGTGAAATGCATTAAAAATCTCAGTCTTTCCAAATTGCTCATACTCTGAGTAGGTCCCTGTCCACCAACTCCATCCCCCTCTGTATTTCTCTGCCTGTGAAAGTTCCAGAAATAGTCTGGCTACCTCTTTGCCATCAATGTATTTTCTGATGTTTATTTGACACTGAAATAAAAATAGAGTGGGATCACAGTGAAAAAGTGTTTGCCTATCACCCAGAGAATTCTTTCCTGGGATGTGTACTTATATTATCTGCTAGTCATGTATGTTATTTTATTTCTTATAAAAAAAGAAAACTGCAACCCACAATATTAACAATAAATGCCACCCTCATTGTACCTGAATGCTGTGGTTATTTGTGTTATAATCATATTCAATAATTAATCAAATAACCACTAATATGCTTTTGCTTTGCATGCGTAACTTTCAATTTTCTTCATGAATCCGGTGTTAATGTCTCACTTGTAATACAACTCACATATTATGGTGTAATTCGATGGGCTGAATCTGACATCAAGAATTTCAGGCTGCAGCATAGCAGACATACAGCAGATGGCACCCTCCAGAATCTCCAGGGGATGCTCAGAGCTGTTAGCACTTCTGGTGGGGGGAGACAGCAGGAAGCCACTTAAGCAAATGGTACTGTGGAAAGCCTTCAATTGTGTTCCTTTGAGACACATTTTTATTGGAATTGTTTTGTTTTTGTTTGAAAATCAGAATCAAAGGCATATTTAACAGTGAAAATGCCTATTTTTAATCACTGGCTATGTAAAAGATGATATTACAAATTTACATAAGATAATGCAGTTGCCTAGGAGTAATATAAACCTTAAAGTATTCACATGTTTGCAGATAAGCAAAAGTGTTTTAGCAACTAGTGACTAATTTTTATGGAGTGTGGTTATTCTTTAACTGTTTCATTTTAACTTTGATGAAAATAAAATCTTGAGAAAGCTAACTGTTGACTTTATTTTAGTGCAATTTCCTAATGGAAAGACAGATGTTTACTACTTCAGATGTAGTTTTAAATAGATTATTTCCTGTTACTGCTTTTTATATAAGAGGACTAGCTGTTAATAAAATCAAAATGACTCAAATTATATTTACAACAAATATGTGTAAAAACAAATACATCTGTCTTGTTCTCTTTGATTAGATGGGCTTCTGAGCAAAGTGAGGGGAGAAGAGGAGATTTAAAAAGAATAGTGAATTATCATGAAAGATTTGAATCACTTACCTGAACCATATACAAATATTGTTTTATTGTCTGTGGTCTTCATTAGGGTCAGCAAAATTTTTCTGTAAAGTCCTGGCCAGATGGGCTGTATTGCGACAAGTCAACTGAGTCGTATCAAGGAAGCAGCTATAGGACATGAACAAATGCGCATAGCTGGAGTCACATAAAACTTTATTTACAAAAGCAGGCGGCAGGCCAGGTTTGGTTTTTGTCCTGGGCCTGTCATCCCATCCTACTTCAGAAAGAGATGATTAAAGTATTGTGAGGAGGCTATGTGCAGTTAGGGGCATTAGATTTAGGGGCCAGAAAACACAGTCTAAATCCCATCTTTTTACTTACTAGCTGAATGACCCTAGGTGAGTCAAACTCTGTAGATAATAATACCAACACATCACTTAGTTTTGTTGAGAACATTAAATAAATTTGTATGTTTAAAATACATGGAGGTGTTGGACTCGTAGCAAATGCTCAGTTTGTATTAGTTGATTTATTATTGTCACAAAGTCTGAGGACCACTAGTGAAATAAAGATCATGAATTCGCCATTAGGCAAAGCTGAATTCAAATCTTAGATCTACAATTTAGCAATATTATGTAGTTCAATTGCTTTGATGTGCATTAGGTTCCCTCACATGCAACGAGGATAAAAATCTTATAAATTTTATTGTGGATTAGATTTAAATTGTGTCTGGCAATGGAAAAGTCTAAATAAATATCAGTTCTCTTCTCTCTCCTCTTTCCCCCCTTTTACAAAACTTATTCTAACACTAATTCGAAACTTATTACTCAGACTGGGATTTGATTCTCAGCTTGATAGCACATCCCTGATTCTTATTTTTTCTAGAACTGGCCCTTGATTTTAGTTCCTGTGTTTTGTATGCTCCAGAGCTCAAGTCCAATGCTTGAGCCACAGGCTTGATGCAGAGGTTGTTTTGCTGTTTCACAGAATTCCTAAATTCTGCATGTCCGCCTTTCTAAATCTCTGATCAAATTGCATGGTTTTATAGTAAATTTTTGATAGATATCAGTGAATAAATAATATGTCCCGAAATAGTAACTATCTTTAGATTTCAAAATCTTCCCAAAATTTAATTTTTAAGAAATATTCATAAATGTTTTCTAAAATAATAATTGTCTGTTTTAAAATGGTTTTATTGCAACTAATTCTACGCTATAGAAATGATCTTCTTAGCTTCCATTTGCAGCCGCACTCAAACAATTTTAGTGCATCTCCATCTTCTCCCAAACAATTCTCCTTCCTCTCAAGGTGGCACTTTGTCTAGATTTACCCCTTATGATTTAAAACATTATTGTAATAATGGAATCTAAGATGAAATTTAATTATAATTCACTGTTATCTTAATTATATTATGGTATCTAGTTCTTCTTTAGGATTTCGTGAAAAGCTCACAGTCAGCGTCTTGCTTTGTTCCATTTAACTCTTGGAATATCTACCATGGTTTGACCACATGGTTATGGATAAGACATGGTCTAATTCAGTATTTACTGAAAGTTCTGTGTCTCAATATGCCTCTATTGCTTTTGAAACCTAAGGCTGTTTTGAAACTTAAGGACAGTTTTCTAATATGGTAACTCTTCCTCATTTACTACGTATTCTTTAAAAAAGAGTTTTTATTTAAGGACTTCAGAAATTTCCTTGACTGGGGATACGTCAAGTTTAACTGCCACAGGAGAGATAATTGCAACCTGTAAATATTCTTGAATTGTTTCTTCTGGACATTTCTCTTTACTTAGTTGACATCCAAGACTATCTGTCCTATTGGCAAATTGTTTAGTACCTATCAAAGCTATATTTTTTTCCCTCAGAAAAGGAAACGATTTTTTTGGTAAAGAATAGTGGGCAAAAAAACACTTAATATTGCTATGGATACATATAACTCTGTGGGCTACAGAGCAGAAAATTTCTGGCATTGATTTTGGGAGCAAAAATCCTGCAGATAATATCTACACCTCTGTGCATACGGCAAAAATAGGAATTTATTGTTCAAAGATAGTCACACAGTATAGTAATTCAGGTGTGGGTTTGAGAATATTGCAATATTTGAGAATGGAAGAGACACCAGGATGCCATGGGCATATTTCTGTGTGTGTGTGTGTGTGTGTGTGTGTGTGTGTCCCTACATGTGTATGCATGTACACAAGGGCCTATGTGTGTTGGGGGTTGTTGAGTATCATGCCTCGAAGATAGTGCAGATTTGGATCCTGACCTCAAGAAAGAGGGATACAAGATTCTTTTTCTTTTTTACAATTTTTATTCAATTTATTTAAACTGAAAAAAAAAGAAATTCACTCCTTTTCCCACCCACTGCCCCCCACCTCTTGCAATCACCAATTTGTTCTCTGTTTCCATGAGCTTATTTTTTTCTTTTTCAGATTCCACATATGAGAGAAATCATATGGTATTTGTCTTTCTCTGTCTGACTTATTTCACTTAGCGTAATGCCCTCAAGGTCCATCCATGTTTTCACAAATGGTAGGATTTCATTCCTTTTTATGGCCAAATAATATTCCATTTACAATTTCTTTATCCATTCATCCATCAATGGATATTTAGATTGTTTCTATATCTTGGCTATTGTAAATAATGCTGCAGTGATTGTGGGGGTGTATTGTCTTTTTAGTCTCTATTTCATTTATTTCTGCTCTATTGTTTGTTATTTTCTTCTTTCTGCTAACTTTGGGCCTTGTTTGTTCTTTTTGTAGTTCCTTGCAATATAAATTTAGTTTGCTTATTTGAGACTTTTCTTGTTTATTGAGTTAGGCATTTATCACTATGGACTTCCTTCTTAGAATTGCTTTTGCTGCATCTCATAAACTTTAGTATGTTTCATTTCTATTTTTGTTTATCTCAAGGTAGTTTTTGATTTCTTTCTGATTTCTTCTTTGATTCATTGGTTATTCAGTAGCATGTTGTTTAATGTACACATATTTGTGAATTTTCCAGTTTTATTCATGTAATTAATTTCTAGTTTCATATCAATACCGTCAGAAAAGATGTTTGATGTGATTTCAAACCTCTTAAATTTATTAAGGCTTGGGTTGTGGCCTAACATATGATATATCTTGGAAAATGTTCTGTGTGCACTTGAGAAGAATGTATATCCTGTTGCTTTTGGATGGAATGTTCTGTAAACATCTGTTAAGTCCATTTGGTCTAACATGCCATTTAAGTCCAGTGTTTCCTTATTGATTTTCTGTCTGGATGATCTATGCATTGATGTAGGTGGGGTATTAATGTCCATAGTATTATTGTATTCCTGTCTATTTCTCTCTTTAGATCTGTTAATATTTGTTTGTATATTTAGGTGCTCCTATGTTGGGTGCATAAATATTTACAAATGTTATATCCTCTTGTTGGGTTAACCTCTTTGTTATTATGTAACACATTTCTTTGTCTCTTATTACAGAATATGTTTTAAAGTCTATTTTGTCTGATATAAGTATAAGTAGTCCAGCTTTCTTTTGGTTTCCACTTGCATGGAGTATCTTTTTCCATCCCATCACTAACAGTCAGTGTGTGTCCCTACATCTAAAGTGTGTCTTCTGTAGACAACATATAAATGGGTCTTGTTTTCTTAATCCATTTAGCCACTGTATGTCTTTTGATTAGAGAATTTAATCTATTTACATTTAAAGCAATTATTGACAGGTATGTGCTTATTGCCATTTCATTAGTTGTTTTTAGCTGTTTTTGTAGTTCCTCTCTGTTCCTTTCTTCTTCTTTTATTCTCTTACATTGTGGTGGGATGACGTTTTTTGTGGTATGTTTATATTCCTTTCCCTTTATCTTTTGTGTATTTACTATAGATTATTGCTTTGTGGTTACCATGAGGCTTACATATAACAACTTTTATCTTTTTTTTTTTTGAGGAAGATTAACCCTGAGCTAACGTCTGCTGCCAATCCTCCTCTTTCTGCTGAGGAAGACTGGGCCTGAGCTAACATCCGTGCCCATCTTCCTCTACTTTATATGTGGGATGCCTGCCACACCATGGCTTGCCAAGTGGTGCTGTGTCCGCACCCGGGATCCAAACCAGCAAACCCCAGGCTGCTGAAGCAGAACATGCTCACTTAACTGCTGTGCCACCGGGCCAGCCCCACAGCTTATATCTTTAATAGTCTATTTTAAGTTGATAACAACTTAAGTTTAGTCCCATTCTGAAGATCAACATTTTTACTCTCCTCCTATGTTTTATGTTTTTGATGTCACATTTTACATCTTTTTATTTTGTGTATCCCTTAACTAATTATTGTAATCATAGTTATTTTTGCTACTGTTGTCTTTTAACCTTTATACTAGCTTTATAAGTAATTAATCTACTACGTGTATTATATATTTACTTTTCCAGTGGCAGTAAGTCTTTCCTATTTGTTCTTGTTACTAATTAGCACTCTCTCTCTTCCACTTAAAGAAGTCCCTTTACCATTTCTTGTCAGGTTGGTTTAGTGGTGATGACGTTTTTTAGCTTTTGCTTGTCTGGAAAACTCTATCTCTCCTTCAATTCTGAGTGATAACTTTGACGGGTAGAGTATTCTTGCGTGGAAGTTTTTGTCTTTCAGGACTTTCAGTGCCACTCCCTCCTGGCCTGCAAAGGTTATGCTGAAACATCTGCTGCTATTCTTATGGGGTCTTAAGTCTTAAGTTTGTTAAATTCAGAAAATAAAGTAAACTTAAATCCTGAAGTTTCTATGGGTGTAGAGCATAGTATAAGAGATAGATACCCCAAAATGTATATATTGAAACCCTAACCCCCAATGTGACTGTATTTGGAGCTAGGGTCTTTAAAGATGTAATTAAGATTAAATGAGGTCCTAAGGGCAGGGCCCAAATCCAATATGACTGATGTCCTTATATTAAGAAAGAGAGGGGGCTGGCCCCATGGCCTGGTGGTTAAGCTCGCACGCTCTGCTTTAGCGGCCCAGGTTTTGCCAGTTCAGATCCTGGGCACAGAACTAGCACCATTCATCAAGCCATGCTGAGGCAGCAACCCACATAGAGGGACTAGAAGAACCTATAACTAGGATATACAACTCTGTAATGGGGGCTTTGGGGACGGAAAAATAAGAGGAAGATTGGCAACAGAAATTGGCTCAGGGCCAATCTTCCTCACCCAAAAAAACAAAACAAAAGAAAACAAAACCTGTTTATACTAAAAAAAAAAAAGAAAGAAAGAAAGAGAGACACCAGGGATGCACCCACACAGAGGAAATTTGAACACTGACAAGCATGGAGAGAAGACCCACGTGAAGACGCAGAGAGAAGATGGTCACATGCAGACTAAGGAGAGAGGCTTCAGTAGAAACCAAACTTCCCGACACCTTAGTGTTGGGCTTCAGGCCTCCAGGACTGTGAGAAAGTAATTTTCTGTTATTTAAATCACCCAGTCTGTGATATTTTGTTATGGCAGCTCTAGAAAACTAATATACCAGCCAACATTCCAAATAGAAGGAACCAAACCTAAAGCAGATTTCATACAGGAAAGCTGTTGTTCTGTTACATAGAGGACCCCCAAGGGAGTGACATAGTCTTACAATATTGATCAAAAAGCAGAAGCTAACTGCTTGTTCTTTCGTATTCATCTGTGCATGTGACAAGAAAGCTTGACAGCTTTGTGCTGGTAGCAGGAAAGGGGCCATGCTCCCTGAATGGTTTCACTGTTAAAAATGGCCAGAAGGGTAAGTTAATTTTATGCTAATTTTTGTACAGAAACATGCTGTGAAAAAAGCAGCCCTATCTAGAAATTAATCTGGTGTCAATATGCAGGATTTAATGGAGTAAATATTGTTGCGGGAAATGAAGGTCAGCTTAGACCAATTGAGGTTTGCAGTAATAGGAGAATGGAGCAGTGTTAATAGGTATCTAGGAAAAGAGGGAACTGAAAGTTGAATCAAAATTGTAATGAAGAAATTAATGACTCGTTTTGTATAGGGATTGAGGAGAAAACACATCAAAGATTGTTGTGATATTATAAACCTGGGATGTGAAAAGAATGCTACTGCCCAGCACTAAGGATGAAGTTCAAAATTCCAGTTCTGGAGACAGATCATCATCTTGATTTGAGTTATGCTGGATTTGAGATAGTCGTGTGTATCTAAGTAGCTCATTCATATGCCTTATGATAAGTCACCAAGACAGAAGAGGCTAGGATAAAAGCCTTGCCTGAACTTACACATTTGTGAATTTATTTGCATAGATATGCTTAAGTGTTGATGTGGTTTGTGAAGTGGGCAAGCTTAGGGAAAGTTAAGGGAGAAAAGTAGAAACAAATGGGTCTGAAGAAAAGAAAGGTAAAGTGTGCAAAGAAACAGAGCTATAAAAAAATCACCGTTTATATAGTGCTTAAAGTGTGCAGGCATTGTTGTAAGTCATTTCCAAATATTATCCCACTTGACCTTCCTCACAGCTCTCTGATAAAAGTGTTCTTAGCATCGTCTCTGTTTCATAGGTAGGGAAATTGGGATGCAGAGTGGTCGGGGCTTCTGAAGTGAGCATTTCAAATAGCCAAGGTACTCGGAGCCTCAGAGCTCATACCCTTAACCACTATGTTATGCTGCTTCTTTAAAAAAGAAATATAGACTTGGTGAAAATAAAGGGTCAAAAGTGTGGAGAAAAGGGGAGGATATTCTTAAACAAAAAAGGAAGGGGTTGTCATAGTCAAATTTTCTGCAGAAGTAAGGAGAATAAAGAGTTTCATGGATTAGATTAACAATGAAGCCCTTGATTTAAAAAAAGAACATGTTAAGATAATGACAGGATAGGTTGGATTCCATACTTCTAAAGATTTTGGATGAAAATTATGATAGGAAAAGGAAGGCTATGAATAAAAGCAAGTCATTCTTAAAACAAACAAACAAACAAAAAGCCTCTGATTTTGAAATGAAAGAAGGGAGGTAGTTGGTGAATGGATGGTCTCTCTGGTCCAGTCTCTTCACCTGCTGATATCACGTTTTAAATATGTGCCCCCTTCACTCTCAGCGTGGTCATGATTGGTGCTTCTTAGTGTTAATATTCCCTTTCCCTGAATGTCTACATGTTATTTCCACCACCAGTTTCCTAAATACCAAGACTTAAAACTGGGCCCCCACATTGACACAGCTTTTTCTTAGCCAGTGTGTCACTAAATCCTATTCTTTCTCTAAAATCCTTTTTTTACCTCATCACTTACTCTCCGTTTCTATAATCAATGCTTTAGTCCAAATTTTCATTGCCTTAAATATATGTAATATTACAGTAGTCTCATAGCCAAGAGGCAGTATTGCAAAGTGTTTAAGAGCATAAGCTATTAAGTCAGACTTTGGATAGAATTCTGTCTCTGACATTTGCATACTAGTTGCCTTTAGGGAAGTTATATAATGTCTCCAAATTTGTTTTCTCATCTGTAGAATGAAGACTTAAAAAATAATATGTCAGAAGGCTAATAATTACTGCATGGTGAAAAAAAAAGAGAGAGAGAGGATAACTATTATTTTTCTCCTTCTCTAATCCAGTCTCATCTGTTTTATCATGTTATTTGACTTCAAAAAGTTCCAACAACTCCCCATCTCATAGATGATGAAGTGTAACTCCTCGTTCTTTATTCGGAGCGCTTCATAATCTGGTTATCTAGCCTTATCTCCCAGTTAATGTCTCTGCTCTGCTCTGGTCGATGTGCCCTTTTCATTATCTTCTAACATGCCAAGCTGATTTCTTACTGCAAACTCTCGCAGATTTATTCCCTGAGGGTTGGCATGCCCTTCTCCCCCTGCTTTGCCTATGCAAATTCTTAACCTTAAATTTCACCTCTTTAATAAGCCTTCCTTGATGTTCTTATTGCCTCTTACATGCATTTAATCATTCACATCCCTGCTCAATAATTTAGCTGTTATTAAGATCAGTGCATGTGCGCCCAGCTAGAGGCCACATCTTTGTTTCCTTTGTATTTCTCAGAGCACCTAGCCCAGCCATGGGTAGACGGGCCTGACTAAATATTCTTCAGAATATGAAGGGAGTATGTGGAGATAGTAGAGGAAAGGAAGACAATTTTATTGTCTAAGAAAATATCTTAAATTTATTTTTTAAATTTGAACTGAGGTGATGGCACAGGTAGTTATTGAGTACTTGTTGATTCTTATAAATTGATTCCTGATTTCTGGATTTTACAAGGTAAAGGATACCAGATTCATTCATTTCTGAGTTTTATTTCTTTAAGATTTGTTTTAACATTCTCTTAATAAAAAATGAAAGAAAAAAGAAAGCCTTAAAACCTTAATAAGCATAATGAAAAAAGTAAATTGACACATAAATGTACATAGACTATTAAAATATTTAATTTTGCATAATATTTTAAACATTATTAAACTAGCTGCAAAACCAGTACTCAAAGAAACCATTATGCTACTTGACTTAAATATGTTATACTTAGTGATAAACCCACAGTGAATCAATTTGGAAGACAGAGAGAGTGTCCACTTCTAGGGTAGAGGGCAAATTCACTTTTTGACCAGAGTAGTAAAGATAGTACTTCCATCTAGGACAAAGTTTGGGCAGTTTGCTAGCAGCACCTTTAGAAGATTATAGTTTCCTAAGGTCAGAGTTCTTAAGTCATGACACAGTATGTATGCCACATCCACCTGGCTTGCTCCACATAGCCTCCAATGGGACTTGGAGGCAGGCTGGACAAGAGGAACTCATGAAAACATTAAGCTTATGCTCCCCGCTGTATCCTGAGTAATAAAGTTTCAATGTCTCTGATCCAGGAGTCTCACGTATTCTAGTATCCATGAAACTGGGGCATGCTAATTTATTTATATTTATTGAGTAAAATCTCAAATCTTTCATGGCTCTTTTCAAAATTCATGTGCAAAATTTTCTTCCTTTAGAAATAGTTTTTCAATGTTTAAATTTAAATTTGTAAGTGAATTTACTTCTTAAATAAAATTGATAAATTAAATTCAAAATATTTAGAAAGAAGATTTTCATCTTTCAGGATGACTAAGCATGCAGTAAAAATAATGCAGCCCTGTGTTAACACTACAATCAAGATTTCCTAGTTTTGTGTACCCTTTATAAGAATGTTTTCATATGATTGTGGAAATAGTACTGAAAGAGTGCATCTCTCATATTCATCAATACTTTTCTGCTGAAAATATGGGCTATTACTTTTGAGGTAGAGAGTTAGTGATCTGTTTACATGCATTACGAGTCTTTCACCTGCCGTATAGTCTTAGCAGACAACATACTTGCCTTTATAAAATAGATTTGTTTGGGAATGTAAGTTCACATTTCTAAAAATATTAATCTTACTTTGAATTTCCAATTATCAGAACTGTGCAGGTTTTTTGTGTACTTGTTTGTATTTTTAATGATAATAGATTATTTACTCTTAAAAGCTAGTTGCGTAGTGATGAATATAGAATAAAGTTTTTATAAAAGGTGTATCTTTATATGTTTGTATAAATTTTTATGTTTTATGTGTTTGTCAAAGCATGGGCGTGTGAGGAAGACTGCGCTGGTCTTACAGGTTACCTCAGAAGGAACAGGGGAGTAGAGGGAGGTCGTTGACTTTTCCTTTGCATGTCTCTATGTTAACGTTATTTTCTCTTGCAATATGAATTTGTTGTTTTTACTCTAGACAGACAAACTAATAAAGTATTCTTTCTGTTTTTGCTTTTTTTCTGCTGAGGAAGATTCACCTGAGCTAACATTTGTGCCAATCTTCCTCTATTTTTTTTTTTTTTTTTTTTAGTATATGGGCTACCAGCACAGCATGGCCACTAACAGAACAGTGGAGATCATGCCCAGGAACAGAATCTGGGCCACTGAAGTGAAGCGTGCTGAACTTAACCACTAGGCTACTGGGGCTGGCCGCCAATAAAGGGGTTTTTGGTTGGTTTTTTGGGTTTTTTTTTTGTGAGGAGGATTGGCCTTGAGTTAACATCTATTGCCAATCTTCTTCTTTTTGCCTGAGGAAGATTGTCACTGAGCTAACATCTGTGCCAATCTTCCTCTATTTTGTATGTGGGCCACCATCACAGCATGGCTTGTTGAGCAGTGTAGGTCTGTGCCTGGGATCCACACCCACAAACCCCGGGCCACTGAAGTGGAGTGTGCGAACTTCACCACTACACCACCAGGCTGGCCCCCTCCAATCAAGTATTCTCAATGAAACAAACATAAGTATTGAAGAAACAAAAGATGAATTAAATTAAATTAAAATTATGATGGACACCCATGTCAGAGGCAATTATTCATATTAATATTTCAGCACAACATACATCAGTTCATAAGCCTGAATAGAATTTTGAAATACTTTATATTTTTACATAATTTTTATGAGTTCCCAGTAAATTCAGCCACCACAGAACCTGTTTTGTATTTCATATAATTTGAGGCTTCTTGATGCTCTACTTTCCACAAATAATTTTTTTTCTTACTTTAAAATGTATGGTGTGGTGTAGTTTTATATTTATTTGAAAATATGTATTTCTTCAAAAAAGACATTAGTCAGTTTGAATCACGGAAGATGTGGGAGCTCTTAGATGTTGTTTGTGTTATGGTATTGAATTGAAATCAGATTATGTTAGTTCACTGAGATGCTTTATTTAACAATATTTTTCAAGGGCTAGTACTGAGAGTAGTTTGTCCGATGGAATAACTTATACTTTATAATTTTCCATGAGCCATGCTATAAAAAAGGAATCCTTGTTACTTGAATTTACTTGAAATTTTTGAATTCTTACATTTTTATTTTTGTATTTTATGTTTCATTCTGTATGTTATATTCTAATTCTTGTATTTGTGGTTATTTTATGTTTTTTATATATTAAACATATTTTGAATGTTTAATTATTAGACATATTTTAATTAACGTATTTGTATTTTACATTCTAAATATGCATTGTTTGTTTCTAAATAGCCACTGCTGCATTTTTAAAAATGCATTACTACTTATATTTACTTATATATCTTTTCTTTAATAGGAACTAGCTTCCTCGACAAAATTTTCCCCTTTGTGTTTCTTCATTCATTCAAAAGCCGTTTCTTTAGCCCTTGTTACAATCCTGACCCTGTGTCAGTTCCTTGAGAGATATTAGTCACGTTTCTGTGAGTGTAGGAGTCATATCCAACTTAAACTTCTTTGTGACTCTATTGCCACAGAAAACTAGGAAGCATAAGATTGAGTATGGTGCTCTTGCCAAAAAAGTGATTAAGAAGGATGCTCACCTGGCCAGTCATAGATTTTCACTGGATGGGTGGGTGTGGAGAGGAAGAGAATAAAGAAGATTGAGCTGCATTCTTTGGTCTTCAGAAATTTCAATTAATTTCAGTAGATAAAGAAACAATGCAGGGGCCGGCCGGTGACACAGTGGTTAGTTGCACATGTTCTGCTTCAGCTTCATGGGGTTTGCCAGTTTGGATGCCGGGTGCGGACACAGCACTGCTTGTCAAGCCATGCTGTGGTAGGCGTCCCACGTATAAAGTAGAGAAAGATGAGCACGAATGTTAGCTCAGGCCCAGTCTTCCTCAGCAAAAAGAGGAGGATTGGCAGCAGATGTTAGCTCAGGGCTAATCTTCCTCAAAACAAAATCAAAAGAAGCAGTGCAGTCTTTTACAATGAAATACTGTTGAATGATAATTTTAGACATTTAAATTTGGATTATTCTGGCAATTGTTTATGTTTTAAAATAAGGGATTTCATACGTTCTGTTTTGTGCCTATAGATGGCATTAATATCACTATGGACAAAAATGCACTTGATTTCTTGCCTGGTGATTTTTGACAGGATAACCTCGTGAATTTTAGTTTTGTGCTTCTCATGTCAGGTCTAGCAGGTTTAATAAGAAATGCAATGATTCTCTGTTTATCTGAGTTATGGATAGTTAATCATAATAAAGTTTTATAATAGGATCCTCTTATCTGCCACTCTTTAAAAAGTCCTGGTTTGATGAAGTGAAAGGTGCATTTTATGAACAAATTTCTGTAGCTCATTTTGTGGTGTGCTTTATGGCATGATAATAACAGTCTAGTGTTTTCATGGCTTTTGATAGCTACGTGTTAGATGGTAAAGAGAACTTTAGAAAGTTTTTATTGTCTTTTTCACATTAAAGCAAAAACATTCTAATTTTTAACCTTTGTTTTCCTTGTCCATCCTATAAAGACAAAACATTCTTTTCCTTAATATTTGGAGTACATTTGTGAAACTCTGAGGATGAGTATGATCAGATATAGAAAATTCAGATCTGATCTGTTCTGACCTACATCTTTCTGGCAAAATCCACTGTATTCTTAGATTGGTCCTTTGATATAGGCTGTTACTCTGTAGTTTTCAATTTAGAATTTTTCTGAGTCCTAGTTTGGGCAGTAGTAAGAATATCTTTCAAATGGTGAGAGTTGCCAAAATATAGCTTGAATAAACATGTATGTGAGTATTTAGCCAGAATTTAAAAGACAGGTAGAAAGATAGGATTAAGCACTTGAGTCCAAATATAGGCATTATTAATTTTTTATTACCTTACAACCGTAAACATTTTTTTAAATGGTATACCTTAAATCTGAAAATCAAAGAAATAGAAGAGGAAACATCATCAGAATACAAATGACAAGATAGTCTAAGAGATTATAGGATAATGTAGTTATAATATTCTCACCCTTTTCCTTTGACTAGCATCCTGCCTCTCCAAGCCTAGAATAACTTGCTTTAATTTCTTTTCTTCTCCTTCACCCTCCAATTGCTTTGACCACCTCTTTGCTTCATCTGTCTCCCTACAGAGAGAAAAAGATATTCAGTGGTTGACATATTGACATTCAAAATCTTTATTTTTAAGGGTTTTTTAAAACTGTTGTTATTGTTTAACAAAATGGATTTTTTAAAAACCCTTGAAATGTTTAAATGTGCCAAATAAAACTCTGTATGCCCCTAATGATTTTTCTTTGAGTATTCTATAAGTTTCTGAGGGAGGTGTGTTAAAACCTTCAATTGTGATTATGAATTTTTCTATTTCTTTTCTTTGTGCTGTCAATTTTTGTTTTATTTATCTTGAAACCATATTGGATGGATTGACCCTTTATAATTATGATAGATTTATTTTTATCTTTATTAAACCTTTTCGTGTTAAGTCAACTTAGTCTATTATCAGTATCTCTGTAATAGTTTCTGTTGGTTAGCTTTTGCCTGGTATGTATTTTCCACCCCTTTATTTTTAATATTTCTGTATATTTATATTTTACATGTGTCTCTAGTAAGCAGAATATAGTTAGCTTTTTTCCATAAACTCCAAATTTAAAAATTCTTATCTTTTGGGGCTGGACCTGTGGCCGAGTGGTTAAGTTCTCACGCTCCACTGCAGGCGGCCCAGTGTTTCGTCAGTTTGAATCCTGGGCTCGAACATGGCACCGCTCATCAAACCACGCTGAGGCAGCGTCCCACATGCCACAACTAGAAGGACCCACAACTAAGAATATACAACTATGTACTTGGGGGCCTTGAGGAGAAAAAGCAAAAGAATAAAATCTTTAAAAAAAAATTCTTATCTTTTAATTGGAGCTTATTTGCCTTTAATGTAACTGCGAAAATATTTGAATTGAAATGTATGGTCTTAATATTTGTTTTCCATTTTTCCCACTTGTTCTGTGCTCTTTTTTTGTATCTCCTTGGATTATTTTTAAATTATTTCATTTCCTCTTTTATTAGTTTTTTAGTTATGTAATATTTTAAAACTATTCTTTTAGTAGTTATGCTAGAGATTACAACATATATCTTTTGCCTTAGGAAAACCTAATTTAAATGAATACTTATGTAATATTCTTTGTAACATTAGGATCTTAAAACACTTATACTTTAATTCCGTTCATCTCTCAGTCACATCTTTAGTCATGTATTTTAATTCTTCAGATATATATCCATAATACATTATCACACCTTCAATATTCATTAAAATGTACTCAAATATTTATTATTTTCTTTGAATTTTATACATTCCTACATCTCTATTTTTATATCTGAGATCATTGTCTGAATGGCCGAAAAACTTTCTTAATATTTGTTTCATTTGGATATGCTGGTGATGAATTCCTTCTTTCTCTAGCTCTCTGTCATTCTTTTATCTCCTCAAATACCTATTTCAATTTTATTTTTAAGCATATTTTATTTTTAATCATAGAATTCTGTGCTTGCAGTTATTTTTATTTTTAGTGCTTTTATTTTCTGGCTTCCATTCTGGTGAGATTTTTTGTTATTGCTTTTTGGAAGCTAACGTGTCTTTTCTCTGGCTACTTTTAACCTTTTTTTGCCTTTGGCTTTTAGTAGTTTGATGTATCTTCACGTGGAATTTTTTTTTCCTGTTTGTTCTTGTGGTTCAAACCTGTGGCTAGATTTGAAACAGTCTGATCCCGTATATCTTTAAATATTGCTTCTGCCCATTTCCTCTCTTTGTTACTTCTAGGATTCCAATTCATATATGTTGATGTTTTACCACATACTATATATCTCACCCTTTTTATCTGTATTTCAATTGTTTATTCTCTCCATGTTTCATTCTGAATATTTTCATGTGACCCGGATTTCACTTCACTAATTCTCTCTTCAGCTTTATTCAGTCCACTGTTAACCCCATGTGACATTAAATTTCAATTACCATGACTTCCACTCTATTTGATTTTGTATCATAATTTTTATGTCTTTGCTGATATTTTCCATTTTGCCATGTAACTTCTGGAGCATATTAGTTACAACTGTATTAAAGTCCATGTGTTACAGTCCTGGATTGTACATCTGGATCTTGTATACAATATCTGGATCTCCTTTGCATCTGTTTATATTATCTATTATCTATCTAGCTTTTTCCTCATTATTTATTTATTTGTTTCTCTCTCCTGGTACACCTGTTAATGTTTAATTAAATGACAGGGATAATTTGAGGCTCTGGATTTTATTAACTTCCTGCAGAAAGGATTTACTTTTGTAGGTAGTTAAGATCTAGGCATTTCATCTCAATTCAGTCAGGAATTGGAGTAATTCCAAGATGAATGTCAGTCATTGGGGATCTAGTCGGGATACCAGTGGAAAGCCAGAAGTTTCCCCAGGACCTCTTCTCCTTTGGAGATCTGAATTCCCCAGTGTTGTCCTCTTAACTCGGTCTCACTGTTGATGACTCTTTAAGATCTCTCGCAGCCACTGCTTTTTGCTCAACTTCTCACGTTTTACTTTCAAATTGGCAAAAGACTCTGAAAGGGCAAACATTATTTCTTCCTCTATTCTCTGCTACCGCTACATTCAACACTTCTGACACCAGATGTGTATGGATTTTCTTTCCCCAGACCAACCAACTCTCCAGTTCTCTGCAGATGCCAACTGGGTGTCTTGCAATTGAATTCACTTCTGACACAATCTACCTGGGGTTAGCATCATATCTCACAAATTAAGGGCTCAGTCCCACAAGACTACTCCCATTTCAGACTCCAGTGTCAGATGCATATTGTCACCTGTGCTTCTGACTGACCTGCTATAAATTGGAGGTCCGTAGACTAAAACAGCTCACAGAACTCAGGAAAACAGTTTACTTGCTATATTACTGGTTTATTGTAAGAGGATACAACTCGGGAACAGCCAGGCAAAAGAGAAGCATAAGGTAAGTCGTGAGAAGCAGTGTGGAACTTCTGTGTTCTCTCCAGGCATGCCACCCCCCAGCACCTCCATCTGTTCACCAACCCAGAAGCTTCCTGAATCCCTTTGCCTAGGATTTTTGTAGAGGCTTCATTACATAGAAATGGTTGGTTCAGTCATTGGCCATTGGTGATTAAGTCCATCTCCAGGCCCTCTTCCCTTCCTGGAGGCTGGGGAATAGGGCTGAAAGTTTCAATCCTCCAATCACTTGGTTGATTCCCTCGCAACTAGTCCCCATCCTAAAGTTATCCAGGAGCCCTCAGCCACCAGTTGTCTTGTTAGCATACAAAAAGACGCATCACTTGGGAGATTCCAAGGGTTTCAGGAGTTGTGTGCCAGGAAACTAGGGCATAGAACAAATATAAATTACGTCACTGACTCCAAGGTTAAAAGTGACACCCAATGTCACACGTACCTCTCTGGGCCTCTGTTTTTTCCTGGAACCTTGAGTTTTCTGGTCTTTGACTTTTCAAGCCTACATTGCTAGTCTTGTGAGTTCTCCAAATAGAGGTTCTTTTTGGTCAGACTTCCAGGTTTTCTTGGTGGAAGTACTAATCTAATCCAAGAGTTAGAGAACTATGGCTTGAGTGCCAAATATATGTTGCTATGTGTGTGTGTTTTTTTTTTTTTTTTAAAGATTGGCACCTGAGCTAACAACTGTTGTCAATCTTTGTCTTTTATTTTTTTATTTTTTTTTAGGAAGATTGACCCTGAGCTAGCATTTGCCGCCAATCCTCCTCTTTTTGCTGAGAAAGACTGGCCCTGAGCTAAACATCTGTGCCCATCTTCCTCTACTATGTGTGTGGGACACCTGCCACATTATGGCCTGGCAAGCAGTGCATAATTCGGCACCCAGGATCCAAACTAGCCAACCCTAAGCCACTGAAGCGGGAACGTGCAAACTTAACTGCTGTGCCACTGGGCCAGGCCCCAAATTTTCTTTTTTTTTTTTTTTATATTCTTCTTCCCAAAGCCCCCCAGTACATAGTTGTATATTCTAGTTGAGAGTGCCTCTGGTTGTGCTAAGTGGGACGCCACCTCAGCTTGGCCTGATGAGCAGTGCCGTGTCCTCACCCAGGATCTGAACCGGTGAAACCCTGGGCTGCTGAAGCAGAGCGTGCAAACTTAACGACTTGGCCATGGGGCCAGCCCCTTGCTACCTGTTTTTTTAAATAAAATTTTATTGAAAAATAGCCACAACGTTTTGGTTACGTATTGTCTATAGCTGCTTTGTGGCTGCAAAGGCAGACTTGGGGCAGAGTTGGATAGTTGTGACAGAGACTGTATGGCCTGCAAAGCCTAACATGTTTATTATCTGGCCCTTTCCAGAAAAGAATTTACCTACTTTTCTCTAATCCACTACAAACAGGCAAAAAAGAACTAAAGTTATTTATAATGTATCTATTTCTTTTGTCCCTATTGGGAGAATACCCCCTTTGTCTTGGATTAAAGTTTTTATAAAATACATTTAAAACATAACTATTTTTCATATGTAAAAAAAAGAAAGTTAATGGTGGTTTCTGTTTACACTGTCTGAATTCCACTATATTGTTGTTTATTGCAAACAAAACTTATTTTTGCATTATTTGGGCAAATTATTTTAAACTAGAGGACTCTAGGAAACATACTTCAGCAATGAAAACAATGCCATAAGACAAATTTGTCTTGTAATTTGAAACTATACTACTTATTTATATAAGCTGAACAAAACAAAAAATTTATTTATTGAACTTTGAACTAAATTTTAACTCACCTGATTGCAAATAGAGTCTTGTAGCTGGTTTCCCATTATCCAAATTTGAATGAACCCTCAGTTAACTAGTGCATAGATTACTGTCAAGCCATTAGAGTTTCTCTTTCTGAAATTCAGAGTAATATTCTTGAATTAGCAGTAGGTTATCCTTTCTGTCAAGCATATTTATGCAAATAATTCTCTGTAGCTCCCCTCTAGGAATAACTGAAAAAAGATATGATTATCAGATTAAAGCTGTGCATTTAAAGAGTCAGTAAACGTTTAAATATACTGAGAGTGGATATTTTCTTTATGAGGCATATAATTTAGTATGGGATCACTGAGTTTGATCCTTCACAACACTTCACGAATTAGAAATCATATAATATGTGGTTCCATCTGTAGTTACAGGCTTAAGTAATTTGAGACCAAATAGCCATATTGAAAAGTTTTGGGTGTATGTATTATATACACACATATATGATATTTGCTTTCTTATGTTCTTGCCTTTGTATGTAGTTTCAGGAATAAAGCAAAAGGTGATATATACAACCCTTTTGTTGTGAATTTGACTCTCAAAATAATCAAACATGGTAGGCTTTTTTCAGAACTGCAGGTGACAATGAAGACCTACTCCTGAATTAATGTTACAGTGGGAATTATGAGTCACAACTGTTTTCTAAATTGATCTCAATGTAAAGAATTTCTGGAAGATCATTCTCTTGATGCTGATACCTTGTAGGCAGAATCCACTGAAGAATCCAACAATTAGTTAGACAAATGACAAAGGTAATTTTATACTCACCCTGGAGCTGAGTTAAGAGTTCCAATTCTGGATGGCACTTTCTGGAGATGAATCTCAGTTCTACCACTCAAAAAGTAGGTACCCAAAGCAAGTAAACTTCCTTTCTCTTTGAGGATGAGTCATACCTAGTTCATAAAATTAAAAAGATTGAATGACATAATACATGTAAAGAAAGTATTAGTCGCTCAAAATAAGTTATTACAGTGTTCTTTTCATCACTGTCACCATCACCACCACCAACACTAGCACCACAGTACTTCCAAACAATTTATTGTGGGTTCAAAAAGTTGTTATTATTTTTATAACTTTTTAATTTTTACTATAACTATGATTCATAGAACTTGCTAGACTTTTAAACCAATATTGTATAGTGAATTTTATTACTCAGCTAATCTTTCTATAGTAATTATGTTTCCATAATCACTTTCTGTAGTATTTGAACTTTTAAAAAATTGCCTTTCTAAATGAATTTATAAATCGAAGATAAAAATTTAGCTGTATACAAATTTTACCTTAGAAAATCCTGTGATCAAATATTGAACTCTAGTTAATGATATGCATTCTAAAGTGGTTAAGAATAGCATAATTGATAGTGAGAATTTACTTTGAAATGCATCAGGAAAAAAAGATGGATTGATGGATGGCTATAGAGATAGATGAATAGAGATATATCTGTATATAGATGTGTAAATGTGTATACATAGATAGACAAATATACATATGCATTTATATATGATGCAGCAAATATAGCAGAATTTTAATTTTAGAATTAGGGATGAATATACATGTTTTCACCATATCATTCTTTCAACTTTTACTTATGTTTTTATATTTTTCATAATAAAGTGCTGGGGGAAGAGGATTGAACATGCTTGGATCCAAATGGTTTTTAGTTATACACAATGAAATGACTATTTCAAAAGATCTAAATTTCAGCATTAAGGAGAAATATTGAAACTTCTGAGATTGGTAAGGAAAGTGTGCAATGAAAATATACCAAATTGATATATGGTATTCTTCAAGTTACGTCTTATCTAATATCCATATAGTCATATGCCATACAAACTATATAAGGCAGAAAATCATATATGCTAATTTTGTTAGTCCTATTAAAATAGGAAAATGAGGGCACCATTAACTAATGTTTTTCAATTTATGGGATTTATGATGAAAGAAATTAATGTTTATTATTTCCAACCTCTTTCTAAGGTAGAATTTAAACAAATTTTAAAGCAGAGTCACCAAGTTTTGAGCCAAATAGAATGGTGTATGCAACTAGTTGCACTGTAGAAATGAGCTGCCATCCAGTCCCACCTATGGCACATTGGAGACTTTTAGTAGATTTTGCAATTTCAGAGTTCCTCCAATCTTTTATATGCAAAATCCTGTATTAATAATTGCCTGGCAATTTTAAGATGAGGAGTAAATAATATAAATTTATATATAACAGTTGACACTTGGTGCTCAATAAAGGTAGTGGGTATTATTGTTACTGCTTTCTTGGTATTAATAACTACAATGCTTCTTATGGTGATTTAAATAATAAAAGCAACAAAATTTTGATATAATGTATCTGTTAAACTCATTCCTATTATTTAATATTAATAATATTATTTAATATTTAATAATAAACACTTTAATTCCTATATTACTGCCCTCCCCCAACTCCAAATAAATTAGAACTTACCTCCAGCATTTCATATAATGAGTTTTGCTTACTCATCTTTTTTTGGTTGTTCCTTTAAATTTTGTGTTATTTTTAAAGCTGCTTTAGTGTTTAGAATAGTTGGCAATCATGAATGTAGTCAAATATACCTTTATTCTCTTAATCACAAGAATCTCAAGCTTTTCTGGAATTCCCAGGGGAGAATTGGCGAATGTATTTGTGGGTATGTTACTAGAAAGGCAGTAGAAGGAATAGAAGACACAATGGAAATGCTTCCTATGAGGAAACATTAAACTAAAAGAGATTCTTCAGCTTCAAGAAAAGAAGGTTGAAGCACAATATGCAATGTAATGGATTTAACTATAGCATGAGATGACATACGTTAGCTGTGAAGCTCCCAGTGCTGATTGTTAGTTACTGGATTGTGGCACGGGTTAGAAAGAGGTTGTAGGGTAAGTCTAGAATTTCCTAAAATGTCCTATTTGGGATGGTCTGTGCTTGGTCTTACTGAAAATCATGAAAATGCAAGGATTTTATTCACATGGTTTTCATTCTTTTTAAAATCTGAGTTTAGTAATATGGAATTAAAAAATGTTAACTGAACACAACGTGGGAAGTATCAGAAAATGTCTTGTCTTGTTGAGTAAACTTTGCTTCAATCCCACTTTGAAAAAAAAAAGACTTCTTTTAGGTCTTTTTTAAGTGACAGTTGCAAAGGTGTAATAACACACTTATTCTTCCTAAATTACCCTTTTATGGGTCAAAGTAGCTCAACTGGGTGTCAGAGCATTAGTGTTCCAGTGTAGGCTCTGCTACTTACTGACTGGGATCTTGGCTTAGTCATTTTTATTTTCTGCATCTCCTTTCACTCACTGTACTAGTTGATTTCTAAGATTTTCTAATTGTAACATTGTTATTAAATGGAAAAAAAGAAAAATGCATGTTTTTAGCCTATTTTATCAAGGCACGTTAAATGCACCTCTCAAAGTATTTAACGTGCATTTTAATGGGATTATTTATTCCGTTGGAAAAATCTTGCAAAGTGCACAATATTAAGCTAAATTTGATTTGCATTTCCATGTAGTTAGCATATGTAATTTAGGAAAGAAAAAAATTATAAAAATTAGAACCTATTTTTAGAAAAGAGAGTTTTAATGAAAGCCAATGGTCTTACTAAATCTGTTACTCTCTTTTGTTTGCTGCCGTGGAAACTCACGAAGCTGCAAGTCATAGAGTAAAGTGATAGCACTGTATGTGACGCAGGATCTACTATCTCGGGATCCAAGGATGCCTCTTAAATCATATTTTCTTTCTTTGGCAGTGTTATTATTATTATTATTGCCTGGAAATACTCAGTCATCAACAGTGTTTTCTAGTACCTTAAAGGATAGAATATTTATTTCGAAAATTGAGATCCCTAACTGGCCATGCCCTTGTTCTCTATGTTCTCTATGAGAGAGCAAATTAGGATCATCATCTTGGGTTGGTTTTCTGATTTTTGCCAGGAATATCAAATAGATGCCCTGTACCTTTTCTTTTCTTTTTTCTTTTTAAAAAATTTAGATAGTTGACATATAGCATTGTATTAGTTTTAGGTGTACACTCTGTGCCTTTTCATATGCAATACTTTGTCAGTGTAGTAGTGCATTATTATTTGAAACCTAGAGGAAAGAAAATAATTATTGTTTTGGTTGACATGGCCATTTTCTATACTGATTTTTGCCATTGAATTCTTACAATTTTCTAATGAATTAGTAGTATTATCTTCACTTTATAGATGAGAAAACGGAAGTGCAATCAGATTCACTGTTTTGGTCAAGAACCCAGTTAATGAGCGATGAAACCTGCTTTAGAACAAATGCCCACTCGGTTCCAGAGCCACAGTGTTTCTGCTGTGCCCGACATTCTGGCCACACATAAGAATCACCTGGGAACCTTCAAAAATATCAATGATTTTAATGTTCTGAAACAGGGATTCTACTAAATTATACTACTTTAAAAGATTTTTTGAATTATTCATTTAAAAATATTTTAAAGATAATGTAAGTCAAATCTAAAACGTAAGATTGCCAGTTACGGTGTTCCCCATAGCAATATATTGTTAATGGATGGATGTGTAGCTATTAGTTATATCCGTATGACCAAGACAAAATAATGATGTAATTATTATTATGACTTACATGTCTCAATGTCAAGCATGAATATTTCTAAGTCCATACACGAAATTTTTAATGTCATTTTCTAAGTGTTTTGAAAACAAAATTAATGCCTAAGAATATAAGTTACCTGTGTACTGATACTGGTTTAAAGATAGGAATTGGTTTTCCAGTTCAGGGAAAACTTAAAAAAAAAGCCTCTGCTTAGTTTACAAGGGATTCTATGCACATAACTCCTTTGGGACGTTCATTTCTGAGAGGCAAAAGATTAACTTAAAAATGGAGATGTTATAAATGTAGTAAATACTATGAAATGAACACAGTGTTGTTTATATACTTCATTATTTGCTAATGAAATAACGTGATTTCTCATTTCATTGCAAATTTCCAGCTAGATGGCAAGCAATTCAAAATGGGACTTAGTGTAATGATATAATTTTGTCATTAATATGTTTCCTTTAAACTTTCAATTATGAATTATATTTTAATTTGGGAATGTGTTCACACAGCATAAACACAGCATAAATTCATACTATATACAAATGGAAAAGGGGATTATTTTTGCCGAAGCATTAAAGCAATTTGGTTAAGTCAATAGAATGTATTGGAACCATGTTTTTTGTAGCCATATGTACTACTATGTGGTTTACATTAATAATTATAATAACAATGAAATAATTCCATGGATTTAGACACTTGGGTGATTGATGTGTGTCTATTTACAAAGTTGCTTAAGAAACTGAAACATTAATTACATTTTTGGGCATAAAATAATATACTTTTACTGATAATATAATAAGCTTTGTCAAGATTATTATACTATGGCAAAGTAGATCTTTGTCAAGATTGTTATATTAAAAATGAATCGAATTCATGTCTATGACCAGCAAAGTTATTTTTCCGTTTCTTTTGTCTATTTATTAAATTATTATTCAGTACAATTTTACTGGGTGCCTGTCAGGTTCAAGCACTCTGGGAGGTGGTGGATATAGTACACTATCATCAGGGTCCCTGCTCCAACAGTATAGCAGGGAAGAAAAACATTAAACAAATACTTATAAGTGACAGGTGTGCGCATGTGTTTTCTGGACTTTGGGACGTATAGCAATAACCCAGGAGGACTGCTGAGACTTGAGGGGTAAGAGGAGAGTATTTCTGGCTGAGGAAATGCCATTCTGAAGGCATTGAGGCAAGGGATGCAGAAAGCAGTCATGTATTAGTTTTCTCTTGCTGCTGTAACAAATTACCACAAACTTGGCAGCTTAAAATAATACCAATTTATTATCTCATTAGTTTTATAGATCAGAAGTCTGAGTTGGTGATTCATTGGGCAAAACTCAAGGTGTCAGCAGCCTGGGCTCTTACCTGGAGGTTCTGAGGGTGAAGAGGATGGGAGGAGGGAATCCGTGTCCAAGCTAACTCGGGGTGGTGGCAGAATTCATTTCCTGTGGTTGTAGGGCTGAGGTCCTCATTTTCTTGCTGGCTGTCAGCCAGGAGCCTCTCTGAGCAACGTTAGGGCACTCTGCATTCTTGTCCCAGTGCTCCCTCCAACAGTGCGTGGAGTCTTCCTTGTCCATTGTATCTCTCTGACTTCTCCTTCTGCCACATCTCCTCTGAATCTCCTTTTCTACCTTCATTGGGGAAAAAGTTCTGTTTCTCAGAGCCCATGCAATTATATTGGGCCTACCCAGGTAATTCAGGATAATCCTATCTATCTTGAAATCAACTGATTAGTAATTTTAACTACATTGGCAGAGTCCCTTTTGCCTTGTGATGTAACATATTCACAGGCTTACATGATGGGCATAGATCATGGGGCCAAAATTCTGCCTATGGTCAAGGAACTTAGTGGCCAAGTTGTTTTGATCATGTGTTTGGACACTGAAGTTAGGCAAATGATAACAGGGTTGTGGTAGAGAAAAAAACTAAAGTCAGATGCAAAGTCTCTGGTAAATGAAGGGGAATGATCTGGAGGTTGGCTGGTACTAGACACAAGGATGGCAAGAGGGTGATATGACCCTCACAGATCAGAGGACAATTGCAGCCTGTGAAGGGGTGCTGATCGGAAGCTGCACTGAAGTGCTCTATCACGGCTGGAGAAGGAGGCATCTCTGACTGAGAGAACTCAGGAGAATCCAAATGCATCAGGTTTTGGCTGGGTCACACGTTGGACTGAATGTTCCTACAAACAGTTCCGGATGTTGAGGAGTTTGTTTAAAGTGGAACAGGCTTTCTGTGAATAAAATCGAAAATTTGGGAGAGAGAAGAGCAATCGTGGGGATGGGTTGAAAGAGAACACAAATGACATTATGGGGCTGGGAGCATCGGAGAGAGAGAGGACAGAAAGTCAGAGTGAAGGCAAAATGAATTGAGTCAGTTGGCTACAGAGTTGCCAAGAAAATAAGAAATCTAATATTCTCTTGAATGTAGATAGATTTCTTAGTAGTTATCAAGTGATCTGCAATGTAAGTCTAGTAGCTAGAACTGCATGGTCTTCCATGGTGCTTGGTAGAGTTAATACTGAGCTGACTTTAGGGGCTGCAAGGTCTAGAGGATGCATGATCCAAGTCAACCATTTGTTTCCCTCCTTATTTGTTATGTCTTAGGAGAATGAGTACATCGTAATGACTAGGAACACAAACTGTGCCACCAGGTGCCTGAATTCCACTCTTGGCCTTGTGAACAAATTACTTAACTTGTGAACAAATTACTTAACCTCTCTATGCCTCATATTCTTCATCTGCAATGTGAAAATGATGACAATGGTGGTGGTCTCATTGGGGAGTCCTAAAGATTAAGTGAGTACATGGCCCATTATAAGCATTCATAACTGTTAGCTGTTATTATTTAATAGTCACTTCTACAATTTGTGTGTGTGTGTGTGTGAGGAAGATTGGCCCTGAGCTAACATCTGTGCCAGTCTTCCTCTATTTTATGTGGGGTGCCTCCACAGAGTGGCATGACGAGCAGTGCTAGGTCTGTGCCCAGGATCTGAGCCTGCAAACCCCGGGCTGCTGAAGCAGAGCACGCAAACTTAACCACTCTGCCACCGGGTGGCCCCTACAATTTTTTACATACTTGTGTAAGATTTGAATATTACAGAACCTACAAGACAAATGGTTTTTCAGACTGGAGATCAATGCTACACTTAATAATTTTGTGTATGTCATTTTGGTTCAATTGTGCTGCCTAAGAAACAGTAGTAACCTCAGAGAGGTGTGTATTATTGCTTGTGTATTCTGGTGGAGTTGTGCCAACATAGTTATTGGGAAAATAGTTTACAGTTTAAGTGGTTTTAGTAGATCTAAAGATGTCAATCTGAGTAAAGTAAACTTGCCTGATGGATTAGTTTTGCCTTAAGAGAAAGATCCATGATCTTGTAAGAATAATACTCTTGAAAAATGTATCTGTCACTAAAAACAAAGGGATCCAATGACTGTCTAGGTATAGTAGTCACAATAAATATCTGCTGTCACCTACACAGAGGCAGAAGAAATATACTGTGATTTCTGTTATTGGAAAACTGTCCATCTCTGTTCTAGCTCTCTCCTCCAAGCACCCTTCCATTGGGAACTGGCCTTGTACAACTCAATTTGCAGCACTTTTTAAGATAAGGAGTCATCTCCTAAAATGCTAGCCTGTTGCCATTTAGGATTAGTTCAAACTATACAATTGACAATTTGAAACCTCTTAAATGCTCATTTTTATGCTATGTCAGTCGAATGTCATAGAATTCATTCTAATGTATTATTTTACAGAGAAAATATTCTAAATGCTGTAGAGTGTTAGATACTGAATCTGATAAAAAAAAGAATGATTTCACAAGGATGTGAAAAAAATCATTTATAGGGAATGTGAGATGAAATGTGTTTTCAAATACATTGCGATTAAAATAGTTAATTTCAGTAGATTAAAAAATTTACAAAGTATATTGATCAGATATTAAGTAATTGTTTTGTAATTGTGATTTTGGTAATTGGTTTTTTAGATCAACTTTTTCTATTGTTAACTATAAAACTAATACTACCAGTTCAGCATATTTTGATTGGACTGCTGGTTGTTTTTTAAAAAATTGATATGTACAAGGTACTTTGTTAACCATTTTATGAGATGTAAAAATTATTCAATTTAGTCCCTGCCTCAGGGTGCTAACACAACTAAAGGAAGATCATGTACACACATAACACTTGTAGAAGCTCTAGTATGATAAGGACCATAGGATAATGCAAAGCAGAATAGAGTGTAAGCAGGGAGAGATTTCCCGAAATTTGACAACCAAACTCTCTTTTTATATTTCAGATAGACAATGGAAATATTAGGTAGAAAAATAGGGTACAGAATGTATAATGTAATCACCACATAGTAACATGCAATAAGGCGTACTTTTATAAATACACATTCACAAGTAGAAAATATTGGAGAGAAATGCCTAAAAGTATAGTGGGCATTTCCCTCTACTATTTTGTTGACGGTGTGTCCACAAGATAAGGACATGAAGGAAGTGGAGGGGATGGGGGAGTCACTGAACAAGAAATGTGATGTCTGTTGGAGTCTAGATTCAGCCTGACCCCATGGGGCCAGGAGAAGGCTCTGTAGCAGGACTTTTACCTACAGTTGGTCCCATTGTGAGGCAAAGGGGCTGGCGTTTTGTACCTGCATGTATTGGTTACTGACTTTGGGGAGGGGGCTGGGAGTCTCCTAGGTAAGGCAGCTTCCCATAGGCAAAGGGAAATTCCCAAAGAAGGAAGCAACTGTGAAACTTTAGCAGCCAAGACTCATGGCAGCTGGACCTAATAACGTGGGTATGGACAGGGCACCAAAAGCGTGAAATAAAATTTCAGTATAAATTGTTGAGCAATCAAGAGCATAGCCATATTTAATTACCCACACGCAATGTTCAATCATTAAACAGTCATTGAGCACCTATTCACTGCTGAAAATGAACTATTTTATAGGTTAAAAAAATGTATGACTTCCTTCTTTATCCAGTAAGGTGGGAGCAAGTCAAGTATATTAATATTTATGTCTAATGGGTTATGTGCTGAGGTAATATTCCATATACAACTATCATAGAAAGGCAGAGAAGGGCTCAACTATTGCTACCTGCTATTTATGTATTTTTAAAGTGCATTCATCAAAAAAAGAAAAAAGTGTATGATTTTTGTGTGTATGTGTGAGGAAGATTGGCCCTGAGCTAACATCTGTGCCAGTCTTCCTCTATTTTATGTAGGGTGCCGCCACAACATGGTTTGATAAGCGATGTCAGGTCCTCACCCAGGATCTGGGCCTGTGAACCCCCGACCACCGAAACAGAGTGGGCAAACTTAACTGCTACACCACAGTGCCAGCCCCCTCATTTTTTAAACTTAAATTTTAAGCTTCACTTCTCTGAAAAGTTAACCTTATAGAGTGTCTTACTTCTATGGAATGCTGGATAAATGATGTGTGCCCGCCCACATTCCTGTGCCTATGACATGAAGTGTATAGTAACATCTCATTTATCCAGTTGCCACTTATCTCCAAACTTAATTAAAACATGATGTGGATCATTAGTATTTGGGAACAATAAATGAACTCCTTAGAGTGAAGGGGACCAAATACCATGTTGGCTGAGGCACGTACACCCTGCTGTTGGGAAAGTGTTAAAAACCAAAAATTTTCCCAGTCCGGAAATCCTCCCCACAATGGTAGCAGAGAAAGAAAACACTTTTATTATTGAATAAGCATTAAACCAGAATGCTAATGCACAGGCAGTCCACTAAGAGATTTCAAGGACAGAAATATCACCCTTTTGTATGGCCAAGCAGATACAACCTGTTACATACATGTTTTCAGAATAAACAATACTAGTCCTCAAGTACAGAGAACTTGACAGCACCATTTGCCATACATAGTTCATCCTAAAATTACCTGCTAATTGGAGTGACCGTCTATGTTAACTAATTGGCTTTATCCAGGGGAGAAGCAAACTTCTCCTATCTTTTTTTTGAGGAAGCTTAGCCCTGAGCTAACTGCTGCCAATCCTCCTCGTTTTGCTGAGGAAGACTGGCCCTGAGTTAACATCTGTGCCCATCTTCCTCTACTTTATATGTGGGACACCTACCACAGCATGGCTTGCCAAGTGGTGCCATGTCCGCACCCCTGATCCTAACCAGCGAACCCTGGGCCACCGAAGTGCAATGTGCGCACTTAACCTCTGTGGCACCGGGCCAGCCCCCTCCTATCTTTACGATAGGAGGTAGTTTTGCAGCATGGAGCAAGGTACCCAAAAAGTTGGGCAACTACTCTCCCAAAGAAACTGGGAAATGAGGGTGCTGTCTCTCTCTCTTAATGTCTACATTTCAAAGAGATGGCTCCCAGGTCCTTGAGAAAGAAGTCCCTGGGTTTAAACACTGACAAAAGGCTTTCAAAAGGAAGTGTATACATTTCAAAGAGAAAAAGTACCTACAAGTTTTCTAAAGTAAATGCTCTAAGAAAATGGAGGAGAGGACAAGCTCTGATATTATTTTCAACAATGAGCATTAAGCCGCTTATTTAAAATTTTTTTCTTATTTTTAATTTTTATTTGTCTTTACGCTACTCATGTTGGAGTTCCCTCAGCCCCAGAGCAATAATTTACTCTTACTCCGGCCATGGTTACGTGGTTTCAAATCCTGGACATTCTCTGGGGTGCAGGCTTCTTGTTAGAGGCAGACATGCTGACTACAGCATGATGAGGGACAGCTGTCCAGGCTGACGGTGAGTAGGGAGGACACCATAAAAAGCAGCTGGAGAAGTGTGACCAGGAAGAGAGGAGGAGAGGATGGAGTGGGAAGAGGGAAGCAGTCAGGACCTTCTCTGGTGGGTAGAAACAGTCCTGCCACCTTGGGAACCCCTGAGGGCATTGTTTTATTACCACACAAAAATTATAACTGACCTTTAAGAATATAACTCTATGATCACTAAATTGTTCAATTCTTTCAATCCACAGACAGTCTCGAGGTTGCTTTGAGGTCATATTCCCAATATCTTAAATGATGCCCTTTGATCCCGTCTCCTTCATCTTCTCTCCTCACAGCCTGTAAGAAAATGCGCACATTTTCTGTAAGCAAGTGGTTGTTGGTTTTATTAGGGATTGTGTACAAATTATTGTGTATGTGAATGTCACCCTCAGAAAACATCAAGGAACATTGACCTAGGATGCAGTCAAAGAGTAATTGCTTAACTGTGATGATAAACTGTTTTTGTCTTACGTTATTATGGCTATTTTTCAGTGGGTGGTTTAGTAAGTTTGGCATATGCTTAACAAATATAGATTCACAGTCTCTGAAACTGGACTTCCTTTGTTCAAATCCCAACTTGGCCATGTAATACCTGTGTGACCTTGAGGAAGTTATTTCAAACTCTCGTATCACAGTTTCCTCTTTTTTTTCCTTTTTTTTGAGGAAGATTAGTCCTGAGCTAACATCTGCCACCAATCCTCCTCTTTTTTTTTTTTTTTTGCTGAGGAAGACTGGCCCTGAGCTAACATCCATGCCCATCTTCCTCTAATTTATATGTGGGACGCCTACCACAGCATGGCCTGACAAGTGGTGCGTAGGTCTGCACTCAGCACCTGAAGTGATGAACCCTGGGCAGCCAAAGTGGAACATGCAGTCTAACAGCTGCGCCCCTGGGCTGACCCCCACAGTTTCCTAACTTTTAAATGGTGATTATTAATAGTGTCTACCTCATAGGTTAGTGATGAGAATTAAATGAGTTTTCAGAGAGAAAGAGGGTGTAAAAAGAAATCAACACGTATACATTATTATTTATAAACTATTATGTATACAATCGTGTGCCACGTAGCGTTGTTTTGGCTAACGATGGACCACGTATATGGCAGTGGTCGCATTAGATTAGCACCATAGAGCCTAAGTATGTAGTAAGCTATACCTTCTAAGTTTGTGTAAGTACATTCTACAGTGTTCATGCAATGACAGAATCACCTAATGATACATTTCTCAGAATGTCTGCCCATCGTTAAGGGATGCATGACTGTAGTACAAGTCTTACTTCAACCTGGAGACAATCTGTACTTTATTTAAGGAAGAAAAAAGAGAAAAGAAGGGTAATATTTCTTAGAAGAATTTCTAACCAAAATGCATGTTTTTTATCACATGCTGAGAGTGTGTTCTCTAAGGATTCAAGAAAAAATATGTTGTATGCTATCATATATTCAGATTCAAGAAAAAATCTGTTGTATATTATCATATATCAGATTCAAGAAAAAATATGTTCTGTATTTTCATATATTCAGTAAATGTTTATTATAGAGCTAATTGTAGCAGAGTTATGGTGTAGATTCACAAAATATTAGTTTGAATTCATATTGGTATTTTTTTTAGTTTAATTATGTTGAACTCAATTTTTTGATTTTGAATATTAATGTATATCTTATATTTAGGCCACTTTTTGCCTTTGCTGACACATGTTTTGATATTAATGATGTATTTAAAGACTTGTGTTAATACACATAATTTGATTCATTATAATATGGATGTTTATGTTCTGTCCCACATGGTAGCACATATTTATTTGTGGACTGAATTAAGAAGTGAGAATTGTACAAACCTCACAGAACTCAAGAAAATAATAAATTTTTAAAAAGTTTTCTTTTAGTGTCCCAGTGTGGGGATATAAAGAAAAGGGAAGAAATTTCAAAATTTTTACAATTTTCAAGTATTGCCTTGACGAAACAAAAGTAATCCTCTATTTGACCACTACTGCTGGCACTAGCCTGAATAAAAATAAATTATTTATTCTTACATTTTTATATTTTACTGAACAGACAGTGCTAAAAGCTGCTGAGGAGTGTGAAGCAAGCTTTTCCCCACCTCTTTAATGTCCCAACGTCGGTGTCAATTAGCCTGTAGGAAATTACGTGTACTTGTGTGTATATGCATATGTATAGTTATTATTATATACATAATAATTTGTAATGCTTCTCAGAATAGATTTAGAAACAAATCTACCTTAAACTTTAAATTCTAATAATTCTATTTGCATTGATTTTGTCATAAATTGTGCCTATGGTAAAAATAACAGTCATTAGAATTAAAATTTAACATCAGCTTAATTAGATTTCCAGATCTTAAAGAGAGATGTTTTTGGGAGTAGAATGACAACAGGTGGTTTTTAGCTGATATAGTGTACCATGGATTGCTGATGCCTTCTTTCCCATATCATAACATTTTAGAGAATTGTTTCTCCAGGGGGTATTAGGCAGGATAGGCTAGGTTATGTGTCAATAACAAGTTATTTCAACATTTCAGTGGTTTAACATAACAGAAGTTACTTCTTGCTTTTGCTCCATGTCAGTTATGTAGCCAGCACTCTTTTCCATAAAGTCATTTAGGGTCCCAGATGTTGAAGTCACCATGTATCCTGTAGCTGCGTCATTTTGGTCACCACAGTAGCCAAAGGGAGCACATAGTGCACTCATGCCCCTTCTTCTGGGCATTTTCCCAGACGAGGCAGACTGTACCTCAGTTCACAGCCCTCCAACAAGAACTAATCCCCAAACGCCACCTACGCAGGGGGACGAGTGGAAACAGAAGTGATTATTGGTGAGCACCAGTAATGGCTGCTGAGATGCAAGAGCTCATTGTGCCTTGGATATATGTAATAGTTTATGTAAATGCTCAGAACTCGATGAATACATGGGTGTTACTGTACAGATCCTGTTTTATTAATTTCTAAATAGCTCTAAATTTGGAACTAATTTTAATTATTAAATTATTAAATACATATTTAATTATTAAATTTTAAATTATTTAAAATTAAATTATTAAATTAATTTTGTCACTTTGTAAAGAAATTATAATCTTAGGTTATTCTTGAACATCTAATTATAATAAATGACTATATTGCGTAATGGCAATCACATTACTCTTACTTAATCAGTGTTTTCCTTCCTTATACATCATAGTTTAGTTCATATATAACAAAAACATGGATTGACTTTCACTAATTTCTGAGTCACTTTAAATTGTAATCTTAAAAATCTGACCAGTTGCTAAATAATCTCATTATGAGAAGCTTGCAGAGGAAATTAACAATTTGTGCAATGGAAATGGTTTTAAAATAGACAAGTTCTAATAAAATAGTTTTGGAACCAACATTTCTTTATTCACCAAATATATTATTTAAAAATTATTTCTGCTGTAATGATTGATTTTCTTTTTTATTTTTGAACTAGTAAAAAGAAAAAAAATTACCCATTTGAATCAAAAGAAAAGCCTATCCCTAAAATGGAGAATTTGGGGTTTTGCTAAAATTAATAAAGAAATACACTGTCTCAAGTAATAAATTAATGAGGGATTCTGTGTTTGATAATAGTCTGAAATTGTCTTGTAGAGCATATATGTTTGACTGAAAGAGCAAATGAAACAAAATAATTGCTATCTTCTTTCAGTCTTTCTCTCTAACATATTTCCAAGCCTTCAGCGGTTAATAGCAATTATACAAAAGATGCTTTCCCAAAGCCTGGAGCCTGTCATGTTTTGTTTCGTTTGTGCTCTAGAGAATGCTCTGAGTTTGACTGATTCAGTAATTATGTTTTGAATTAGCAGCTTCACATCATCTTCTAAAATTTAAAATAAAGTCTTATAACACTGTCAAAATTAGAAAAGTAGTGATCAGAGTTACAATTTGGTGAACAAAGGACTATGTCTATGTTGTTTCATTTTATTTATTTTGGGATGTAATCATTTTCTTCAAGAAAAATGCGTTGTATCTGGAAAAGAAGGTTTGAAATATGTTTCCTTTAACTTCACTGAGCTTTAATTTCCCTGTTTCCCAAATGAGATTATAAATTTCTCTCTCTTTAAAGATCAAATGATATAACTAGCATAATGCCTGCCATGCCATACCCACTTAAAGAATAACATCCTATCCATTATTTTGTCCTTACTGTTTAAGCTTTGTTTTTGTTCAAGTTTATAAATTCTCATAGCTGGAAGGAATTTTAAAATCCTGTGATTTCTTTACACTTTATATTTTAAATTGTCTGTCTTTATCTATTGCTTTTGGTAAGTGTGTTTCCTGGTTCAGAATTTTAGAGTCAAGGAAAAATAGAAATCAATAACATGGACTGAGCTAAAGTTATTAATTAACATTATCCCTTTTATAGAAAGTAGTAAGTAGTAGTTGTGGTTGTATTTGAAATTTTGACACAGTTCCACCCACTGATAATCTACCGTATAGTGAGGAGTGTTTTGATCTGCAAGTCACAGAACACTTTAGCTTGAGCCTGCTTAAACCATATGCACAACTGGTGGTCCTGAGGCAGGAGGAGCTTCAGCCAGAAAACAATCAGTGATTAGTCATCTTATTCAGGGCCCAGGTGCTTTACACCATTTATGGTGTCATCACTAGTGAAAACATCAACTTCAGTCTAGGAACAAGATGGAGTGGTATTTCCAGGCTACACCTCTAGGCACAGCCACAGCCAAAGGAGAGAATCTGTCATTTCTTGAGTTTCATTTTTGAGATTGAGGGAACTTTCCCCCAGAGACCCCAGTAGATAATCATAATTATCTCGTTCCTACAAAAAATACTGGAAAGCAGAATCATGTCATCACTCCTTTAGGAATGTAATGGATATTAGGATGTCAATCAATGACACGACTACAGGCCACATTTTTAGCTACCCAGCCTACAAGCACACATTTTTCTCATACATAGGCATCCCCCCAAACGGCCATGCTTATCTGAAATATATTTGTACCTCCCCCAAAACGAGATGACATAAAAACTCATACAGCCGCTGGAGCTAACTCAAGTTCAAGATCTCTGTGTTGTGTCGTCTTTTCCATCAAGTTAGACTGTAACTGTTTCTGGTCAGTGAAAAAGAAGTTTTTCACTCTGTCCAGGGTAGAAAATTTCTGATAGTGAGGAACAGGAAAGACAATTACCATAAAATTTCTCCTTACAATAGAGTGGAAAATAAAACACAGTGGTACTGATTCATAGTTTGTGTCATATTCTGATGGAAAATAATAGTGAATACACCCAGTTCTGGTAGGTGACAAAATTCCTGTTTCTGTAAGTCTGACAGCTCCACATTTGAGGGTGGCGAGTGGGATGGCAACGTGCTTGCCTCTATCTTCTGTGGGCATTTTAGGGCTGGGCATGTGGAAGATTGCCTTACCTTGGGACTGCAGAGCTTTTACAGTTCCCTTCCTGTTGAGTGGGTTTGGTGAGCTGAAGATTGATCTAATTATAGGAATACACTCTTAGGGAGGCTTAGAGTCACTTTAGTAATGCAGTTACCTTAAAAATTTAGTTGAGGGCCGGCCCAGTGGCGCAGTGGTTAAGTTCACACATTCCTCTTCAGTGGCCTGGGGTTCACCAGTTCAGATCCAGTGTACAGACATGGCACTGCTTGGCAAGTCATGCTGGGGTAGGTGTCCCCCACATAAAGTAGAGGAAGATGGGCATGGATGTTAGCTCAGGGCCAGTCTTCTTCAGCAAAAAGAGGAGGATTGGCAGCAGATGTCAGCTCAGGGCTAATCTTCCTCAAAAAAAAGAAAAAAAAAATTTAGTTGGCTTCTAACTCATTTGCATTCAGTTCCATAACCTAGGCAGAGAGCTGACTCAGCAAGTTATTTTTCCTGGGAAGTCCAGTCCTAGCCACAGGCCTCAGAATCTCCTCCATCCTCTCCCTCACCTCCCCAGTAATCATCATTTAATGGCCTCTGCCACGAGGAAAATCAAATGAATAGCCTGATGTGGGAAGGCACATATATAATTTGTCCTTTTCATTTACATTTTAAAGATAAAATTGTCCGCTTTACTAGATGAATAGTATTTAACCGGAAGCATTTGCTAGAAGTCTGGGGTTATAGGATTTCCTTTTCCTCTGATCAAATATTCTGCTCAGTCTCCCTTCTCACTCTCTCTGTTTGCATTACCTATAGCTTTGAGTAGAAAGTTTGGCTTTTCAAATCCCCAAAAGTTCCACATTATTGGACTGTAAATTAATTTACATTATAGCCCACAGACATGAAGAACCTCTAAACAGAATAGTGTTTTATTCGTTCTCTGCTTTTCAATACATCAACTTTAGTCCAAGTATAACTCTTTCTTTAAGGACTAACTGAGAGTTGCAAGAAACACTAGCATTCTGAAAATTTCCTGTCAGTTCCCCAAATGAGAAAACATTTAGCCAAATGCTTCAAAACCACACAAGGGACGTTAACCAGGAAGGTTGGAAGAGTGCAGTGGATCGTCCTTTCCCTTGCTTTATCTCCTTTTATTCACCAATTCAGCATTTTGGTCTGTTACATGTGACAACTCATTTCTGGTGACATGTTTGTGCCAGGACACTTCTGTCAGCAAGTAACTGAAAACATCAATTAAATAAAAGAAGTTATGCCACACAACTGGATGTATTGAGGTCCCTGCCTGCCATATGTCAGGGTTTGGCTCTTCTATAATTTTCTTGGCCAATGCGTTTCTCTGGGACTGATAGCAAAACAGCTCCAACTCTTTCAGACAAGATAGTGACAATGACTAGAAGAGAAAGGAATGATTTCTTCTCAGGTCTCTTAGATGTGAGTAAATTTTTCATAGAGGCACTTCAATATTCTTCTCAATGTCTAATGTAAAATTTTTTAGAACATATACTTCTTCATCGACAGCTCACAATCAATGAGAAGAGATTGCTTCATACTGCAAGGAAATACCTTTCTGGTATTCTGGAAAGCAGAACACAGAAATATTTTTCAGGGACTCTTGAGTTCTGACTCTCACCCAACCCCCCAGACCGTCCTCAACCTCACTCATCTTTGTTAAGGTGGCCTTGTGGATGCTGAGTTTAGTTCAGAAAGCTTGATAGTCATAGACATTTATTTAAGTGGAAGAGTATACATGGTTAGTGTATGTTTTTCTGAGATGTTACTAGAAAGCCAAATATAAAAGGGCAGAGGTATATCAAACATTAGTCTATGCCTTCAACTCTGTCTGGAGGTTACCTGCAGGCCATGTATTAAGGACATCTGTGCCCCACATTAGGGAACCAGGGGCCAGAGACAGTCACCCAGGGCATGCTGCATCTGTTCCCACTCCAATAGCCTTTTCATAGTTCTCTAAGTTCTGTATCCTTTGCTAAACAATTTCTCATTCTTATAGTGTGTGTATGTGTGTGCACATGCATGTGTGTATGGTCTCTTTCTGCAAATCCAAAAACCACAAAAAACATTGTGCACAAAACTTCTTTGAAAAAATTTAATAATATACACTACCTAATGTTAGAAACATCCTTTTAAAAGGTTTTCTACCTAGGCTACTCCTTACATCATGGTCACAGTATTGTACACTTGCCAGCCCATCAAAAGTGAGTACCGTAGGGGTTGGCCTGGTGGTATGGTGGGTACATTCACGTGCTCTGCTTCAGCAGCCCAAGGTTCATGGGTTCAGATCCCAGGCATGGACCTAGCAGTGCTCATTAAGCCATGCTGTGGCAGCATCCCACATACAAAACATAGAGGAAGATTGGCACAGATGTTAACTCAGTGACAATCTTCCTCAAGCAAAAAGAGGAGGATTGGCAACAGGTGTTAGCTCAGTGCCAATCTTCCTCACCAAAAAAAAAAAGAGTACCCTAATAAACATATACTGAATTTTAAAAATTGAAATAAATTTCAGCCTCTCAGAAGAGTAAAGAAGACCTACTAAAATTTTCAGATAAATAACCTTGTTAATCTCCATGCTGGATAATGTTTGATAGTAGCATGTGTATGTCTCCTGTGAGCCTGTTCTCACAGTGTTCAAATTATTTTACTCATATTCTAAGACAAATAATATGCATGGAAAATCCATTTAACTGATGCATCTATGGAACTTTTAAACACTTGAAATGAATATCTACTTTGGACAGGCAAACATTAATAAAATTACCATTTGGTAAATCAATTGTGTTTTCAGATTCTGAGACACCTGAAGACTAAGTATGAATATATATTATGCTTCTTTTACTCAAATATGTGTCTGAAAATATTTTCATAACGTCATGCCAGAGAGAGCTACTAAAATTACTTTAGAAGATAGCTGTTGTACATATATCTGGGCTAAGATGGATAAAGAAAACCTAGTAGTAATGTTTGAAGTAGAACAGTCTTGTGCACGCCACATGTCCTCTGGTACCATCACATATTTACCTAACCATTTAGACATGGCAAGTCTTCTCAATGTGTACTTAATTCTGTTTTCAAGGTCTTGTGATATTTTGATTTCTGGAAATGCTGAAGATATATGGGTTGAAACTTGAAGACATTTTCCTTCTCAGTCTTTGAGCATTCAAATTAGTACAGGATATGCTGAATTAGATTTAAAGAAGGGGAAGCAAGAGCCGGGCCCAATGGAAGTGACTGAGCAAAGTACTTGGATTTCTGGATGCTCATGAGTGTTCAAGAGGTCAATGTTTAAATCTTCAAAGTAAACAATGGTAGATCAAACTGCAGAAAGCTCTCTATGTGTAAACAGCAATCTTTTATGCTATCCAACATATCTGGTTATGATGCATTACTTGGTGGTTAAAAAGAGAAGATTTAGTCTTAAATAATTCTTTAATATAGTAAAATTGAACTAAGATTTTTAACATTTAATTTAAATATTATCCACTTAACACTTATTCATATTTGGCTCTATGCCAGGGATAGGCTTTGGTGCTGGGACTTCAAAAATAATGTCATGCTACCCAGGTTCAAGGACTGCCATAGATTGGATGCTGCAATAAGTAGACCCTGAGCTTAAGATTTAGGTATAAGTGATTAATATTAAGGAAGTGCTCTCAGGAGAAAGTAGTTAGGAAGTGGAGAAAATAGGAACTAGAAGACAAAGAAGCCAGGGAATGGAGAAATTTCAGGTGAAGTTCCAGATGCAGCCTGATCCTATGGGAAGTTCTGGACGTTAAATTACACCTCAGAGTTTGCCCTGCCCCTGGGCAAAAGAGTAGGGCTTTTATACTCCTGTGGCCAGGGCAGGAGGCAGCAGGGGTGTGGGACTGTGGTGGGCTGAAAACCTTTAGGTACGTCCAGCAACTCCTGCAGGTGAGGAGACTTCAGTGCCCCGGGCAGTCCTCTGAAGGACACAGAGCTAAGCCTTTAGAAGCGAAGCACATGTGAACTTGCAAGTGTGCACAGAGCCCGCCAAAGGTATGGGAAGCAATATGCATGGGGCACCAGCAGTGGTTAGTATCAGACGATCACATTCCAGAAAAGGTGCTAAGTCTTAAAAAGATGAGTGTGCTAAATGCAGTACTATATTGACATTCGAAGCACAGTAATAACTCAGGAATGGAGCTGGATAACTCTCTGGGTGGCAGGGATGGGGATCAAGGAGGGCTAGAGTAGAAAGATGAAGAGAAAGCCAAACACTAACCTGCTTACCACAATAAGCACTAAAGCTGTTGGTCTGGTTTGATTATCAAAGCTTCTTCAGGGGGAAAGGAATATTTCACTTACCCCTTAGAGGAAATTTTCCTTTAGTCAGTTTCTTGTGTTTTATTCTCAAATCCCAAATTCTCCCACTGAATGAACTGATTATTGTCCTTTAAAATCTATTAAAATTCCCTGTTGGAGAAACCTGTTGTCCTGTACGTCAAATGTTCCTAGAGTTTTGTGAATTCAGTTTGGTCTTCTGCTTCTCCTAGCCTTATTTCCTCTTCTTTCTTCCGAATTGTCTTTTTCCTACCCAGTCCCTGAAACCGTATTCTTTCCTCATGCATGGGCTGTGCTCCCGTCACCAGTCTATCCTCCTCCTGCAGCCAGAAACCACCTTATTGCCTCCTTTGTTTTCTGTGACTCTCTGGAATCATCATTTAGGATTGAAATTTCAACTTCCTGATAAAATGATACCACGTAGACCGTGGTCGCAGAAGACAAAGTTATGTGCTTTCATCTGGAGGTTTCTGTTTTCTATTTCGGGGAGGCTGACTCAAACTCTAAAGTCAGACACACAATCCCAGTTGTGCCACTTATTTGATGTATAACTTTTATCAATATACTTAACCTAAGTCTCAATTTCTCCATCTAGAAAATAGAGATAATTGTTGTCCATATCTCATATGGTTGCTGTGAGTACTGAATATGTGCTCAGTGGAGTTTCTGAGACCTGGTAGATCCTTTGTAGATGATAGCAGCCATTAGTAGTAACAATCAAAATAATAATATAGAAGCATTGCTTCAGGACTGTTAATGAAGTAGAAACACTTCTCTTAATAAATTTACTATTAAATCTTTATCCTATGGTTTATCAATACATACACAGAACTCCTTGGCTTTACTCAAAGATATGCCTCTCAGTCTCTCATAGATATCTCTGTCTCCTACAATTTAAATAGCTTTGGTTATCTTATTCTTAAATCCATTGCAGATCAGTCTAGTATTTCTCAAGCCACATTCCAAAGAGCTTTTATATTAAGTAAGATGTTAACTGGTGTTCTGGGAGAATATATCACAAAATAACAATGAAAGTTTTTAAAATTTAGCAAATAATTTTCCTTTTACAACTCATTTTCAAGATATATATGAAAAATACCAAACCCAAGTATGGAGCTTGTATGATCATGAAAAATCTGATTTAAGAAGGTATTTTTCATTTGCAAATCCCATTAAAGTTGAAAGCTAAATTACACGAAACATTAAACAATTATGTTTAACTTTTTTCTTTGATTCGTCAACAGCTTTGCTAACTACCTGTCCAAGAGGTGGTCTATATTATGTGCCTTAACTTATAATTTTCCACGTCTTTGTTATGTTACTAAATGCTTTTATTAAGTATAATAATCAAATGCTGATCATTTCTAACTTAAAATAAATGTTTGTGATCTACTTTAATCCTAGAGCACATTTTATCTTCTGACTTCCTGATTATGTTCCATTGATGCGTTATAATACGAAAAATGTTGCATGGTCTAATAAGTTTGGAAAACTCTGAATTAGAAGGAATAAATTAGGAGGGGGTTTTGCTGGAGGCATAAGGATGGCAGTAACATGAAGGGACACTTGACAGAGTGGCAGTAATTCAAGCTGCAGTCCCAGTATAACAAAGAACAGGAGAGTAATTGATGTTTATAATGATATTCCTAAATCATAAATTAGAATGAACTGTGGTTCAGCATACTCAAATTAATAAGGTAGGAGTGTATTTAATGGATTTTAGAATAATGTCTATCCAATATGTAATTTTTAAAAGAAATTTTGCCACTGAAATGGGAGCTTTAGTTATCTTGAAAAATGTAAAATGCCTCATTCCATAATCATGTTGGTTAAATAACTTGTTATTTTTGAAGCTTGAATTCTACTTTGTGAATGATCATTACTTCTTAACCATTTCAATTAGCTAACATAATTAGAATAGTACGATGCCTTGAACACATTAAATTAGCTAAAATAGGTTCTTTAACAGGTATGTCCAGACTTTAACACTGTCAATCATAAATTAGAGTATTATTTTGTTTTATTTTAGTCCTTCACTAAACAACATACAATAACATCAAATACAACAGTATCAAACTAAGCCTAACATTAAAAGACGTATCTTATTTTGCTCATTTCTCATTCAAATGTAATAGATGACCTATTGACTCTCAAAATTATTCCTACTTTTTTCTTAATTAAATGCATATTCTTTATTTTTTCTAAAGATGTTTGTTTCTTTATTTGTGGAAAGAAGTTAATACTATTCCAGAAAGATGGATGCAGTCGCATAAGATCAGAGTCAGGGTTAAAGCTCAGGAGAGTGGGACTGCTGGGGATGAGGCTGAGCTCATTAAATCTTACTCTACTTCACAGAAGCCGGAGTCTTCAGATTCTCTCTTGAAAGACAACTAACATTTAATGAGTGCTTACTAAGTGGAGTGAGTGACCTAAGACAAGAATTGTGTATGTATCGCCATATTTAATCTTCGCAAAAATCTCATGAGATAAAAACTAGAAGAACAAATGTTAAAATTAGTATTTCCATTTTAGAAATGTGAAGATGGCTTATGGTAATGGTTTAAAATAATTCTTACCCCATATTCACATGTTCCCATTTACTCTTTCTCAACTACAAATTAGAGTTGGATTTCCTAGATTATGACGAAAGGAAAGTAATAGTAAAACTCAGTTTGTATTTCATTCAGGAAAGGAATTTTGTTATCGGGATGGGATCAGTCAAGAGAAAATTTCATTGAGGTGATAAGCAGGAGAAGATTGTGAACATACGACAAAAAGTGGGATATGCTGGATGACTTTAGAAAGGTGCCCTGTCGATAGTTCACTTTTCTTGCCAAATTTTGCAACTAATTATTGTGCAACCTCTGGAAACTCTCCAGACTTCAGTTTCTTATACAGTAAGGTTTGGGTCTAAATTATTTCTAAATTCTGTAATTTTTGTGATACTCTGAACTTATGCTACTAAAGATACACCAAAGCCAATCAATTCCCTAAGTGCTTAAGGTATGTCTTGCGCAATGCTAGCTGCTATGGAAGTTAGTACTTTCTCCAGAAGGAAGGAAGGAAAGAGTAGGAGGGAGAGAGGAGGAGGGAAAAATTCCTGTCCTTCAGTTTATAATTTAGCTGTGAGAACAGTCACGTACATGTTAAAAAACACTGAAAAATTCTATTGTGACAATGGAAGTGCCATGGCAATTCAAAAATTTATATTTGCTCTAATAGTCTTAACCAGGACCAATAACCTGAGGGAGAGTAATGGCTATTGTATATAAAGACCACTGGACGAGGAGTCAGAAAGTTTCAAACAAATCCCGTTTTGCAAGATCGTCCTTGTTGAGTGGAAATAGCAATAATTATTAGCATCTATCACGAATTAGATACTTTGCTAACTGCTTTACATATGTTAATAATCCTCGTTTCTAATGTATCAAAATGGAGCCTTCGAATTTTGGTGATTAAAACCACAACTTACCTCTTTTCCCAGTAGAAAAATTCTATTTATGTTACGAGCTTTTTTATGAATCCTTGTGTTCAGGAAACTGTAGAAGTTGAGTGAGCAGTCATTTAGTGTTGACTAGGTAGCTGATTTACTTGGTCTGCAGTATGATGGCAAGGTTCCCTGCTTAACTGAGAGAAAAGGTCAATAGAAAGTAGGAATGGAAGTTTCAGTGGAGTTCCTTTGTGTCCATCCTGCCGGCTTTCAGCGGCAGTGGAATGCTTTGTGCCAGAGACAAACCTAATGATTCAAAATGTTCTATTCTTTGGCGGCATGGAAAACAGCTTCAGATTGGTTTGGTTTTTGTTTCCTCAAAAAAATTTCCAGAGCTGGAAACTCTCAAAATCTTTTTTCAATCTTACAAAGAGTCAGAGTGCTTATTAAATGTGGCAACCTCTGCCAAATGCTCCCTTCAGTATAAAAAGCTCCATTAAGCCAGTATATTGGGCATTTTCTCCCTGCATAATGTGTGTGTGTGTGCGTGTTTGTGTTTGAATTTATGAAACCAGTTTGAATGCTGCATTCTTAAAAAGCTGGCTAGAGCCCCCAATTTTATAGAGAAGAAAAGATGTTTGGAAGTCATTTACTGTATTACCAAATCTGAATGCCAGTGAGCTACAATTTACCAATCTCATGCATTCTTCATTAATGTTGCCTTCTTTTGCTTTCAGAGGGCATGTAGAGAGAAGGCCAGAATTGGAAACAATGGTTTTTTGCTCTTTTTTTTTTGATAATCCAGAATTTCTGATCTCTATATGCTTTGGCAACCGTCAGGAAACTAAAAGATGTTATAATTGAAAAAGAAATTAAAATGTTAAATTCAAGGACACAGTGCTTTGAATAGAAACCTCAGGTAATGTGAACTTGATAAGTTCATCACTTATAAATAAAAGATCTTGCATAAATTAGGAATTTTGTGACTTGAGAGACTAAAGAAGTTTTAAAGTGCATCTACTACAACGAAATTTTATAGGCAAGTAATTTATAAACCAGATCACTGACCTGTGGAAATTAGATAATAACATCTCAGAGTCCTAGAACTTGAAGCTTAAATGGATCTTAAGAATTCTCTTTATTAGTTTACTCTTGGATAGATACTTAAAGTATCATAGAATATTGGATCTAGAAGGAGGCAAGGAATGGAACTAAATCTCTTATTTACATCGGAAGTAAGTGTAAAGACAAACTAGTTGAGATTGTCCAGGTTCTGTGAGGTTTGTCTGTGATAACACGACACTCAGTAGTTCATTTAGATGAGTCTCAACAGCTTATGAATTTGAGAAGGAAAAACAAATACTCTTTTTACTTCAGTACATTTTCTTTTACTTCCTTACTAATAATATTAAACCAAATACTTATATTTTGATACCCTGGTAGTGATATTTTTGTTTTTTCAAAGAATTTTCTTTACGTTTCTTATAAAATTTTCATCATACTTTACTGAGTGCACGCACTGCTGGTTCTATGAGTGTAGTCTTGTTAAGATTGATTATTTAGAAACAGTTATCAGACAAAAGATATAGGTAACCTAAGGCAGTGAAGGAGTTCCTCAATACCACTTGAATTTATTCAACTATGAGTTTTTAAATTAATAATTTAAATGCTACACTTACTTAAAATAATTATTCCTATTAAAAACTCATTAGTTACTTTCCCCAAATAAAAATTATATCCAACTATCAATTTTAATTTATAGGCAATGAATATTAGAGTTGTATTAACTACAAGCTGATTTCATTTTATTTTTTTCATTTTAATTCATGATGAAGTGTGCTACCAGTTGGGGTGAATAATGTGCAAAGATCTGTGCACCTGTGTGTTGTGGCTGAATTTATTTACATTCCCATTAAGTGGTTAGCTCCTGACAAGCAGCAGTTCCACATTCACAACTGTTCACAAAAATACCTCATTGTATTTGTTATCTATTTATCAGTTTGGATGATATGATAGATATTCTAACATGCTTGGTATTTTACTATAGTTAAAATTAATTGAGAAACTGCTAATTTTTGAAAGCTATGAACAGAAAGCTACTTAAGTCCTATCAAGCAGAACTTACCAAAACAAGAGCTTTCAAACGTAGTTTAAATGCTTGGTTTTGTTTTTAACCAGTTATCTAAGTTCATAATGATAAACTGTGTAATAAACTACATAATAAACCCTGCTTGAATAATGATGGTAACTTCTGTGATACAAAGATGAAAAACACATGAACCTGTCCAGAAGGTGACTCCCAGTTTTAGCAGACAGACACAAACAAACAATTTCAATGTATCTTGATAATAGCTAAAACCTAGCACTTACCACTTTATGTGTGCCTGCTCTATTTTTATTAGTTTTACCTCATTTACTCCTCCCAAGAACCCTTAAGAGTGGATTCTATTACCATCTCCATTTTACAGAAGAGAAAACACTACCCAGAGAGCATATATAACTTGCCTAAGGTCACATAATTAGTAACTTGCTGAGTTGAGATTGAAACCAACAGCCTGAATCTCACTCAGAAAAAAAGAGGTATACATGGGCTACAATTGTAGCAGAAATGATGCTGAATTACAGCTTGAGAAATGAGTATAAGAATGTGCTAGCTAAGGGCTGCACAGTGATGGAAAAGGAAACTGTAGAGGAGAGAATGGGCTAAGAGAAGATATTTAGTGAGGGCAACAAGCTCCCAGACCAGCGGATGTAGGTGGGAACCTACATCCCACCTACATCCCACCTACATGAGATGTAGGTGGCAGGTTCTTACCAGCACAGCCATGGTTCTCAAGACCATGTTTCTGCAGACTATCTGAAGCAAGAAACCCTTGGATACATGTTCAATATACATATCCCTGGATTGTGCCATGGACCTACTGAGTCAGAACCGCTGCAGTGGCACCAAATGCTCATCGGTCCCTGCATCATAGTTTTCAGGATCCTGTACAAGACTATAAAGTTCAAGATGAGAAGTGTCAAGTGACAAGGCCAACGAGGTAGATAAGGACCAGATCGTAGGAGGCTTTTAAATCGTCCTCTTTCAGATTAAATTATTTTACTAAATAATAAACAATATTTCAAAACACATACTAAATGTTAACATAGATTAAAAACACAGGAGTAAAATAAGCAGTTCAACAGACAAAAATGAAGCAAAATTATTTGTTTCATATTCTTACTTCATTTATCCTCTAAAGCAATACATAAGAAAATATCAATTCTTAACTATTCTTTTATCGAGATACCACATTTCCACCCCACCCCCAAAAATCATTCTAGTCCATTTATTTGTTACTTGCACAGATCTTTACCTCTTCAGGAAGTTTTTCAAAACATGACCAAATTCGTTCATTCATTTAACCTAATTATTCTTAATCCTGGTGGCACATAAAGATGATCTGAGGAACTTTTTATAAATGGAGAACAATTGATTTATGGGCATTTTTTCTAATGTCTGCAGTGTGAAAGCCTTTTTACCCTGTACTCTGAGGAATACATGTGTAAGATAAGTACACTACCCACGGCAAGCTTGAAATCTAGAAAGGAAATAAGATATGCACAAAAATATGTAACAAGTTAAATCATTGTAAGAGCCCCAAAAAGGTGCAGACAATGTGCTACAGGAGTTCAGAGAACTGCAATCTTGGTGCTTGTTGAAGGCATTAGGGAAGTTTTCATGGAGAAGTGGGCATTTGAACTTGGTTATGAATGCTGGATGAGATTTTGATATTACAGTTGCTGAGGAAGAGCATTTCCAGATGTTCTGGTAGAGAAATGACTGAAAGCAAGTTAAGTTGGTTGAGGGGGATTATAGTTAAAAGGATTGTTGGAGAACAGCTGCTAATGTATCTTGAGAGTTGAACTCACTTAGGTAAGCAAAGGTGATGGAATTAAGAGAAGGTTATTCTCAGTCTGAGGGGCCTGAATGCCAGCCTAACGTGTGTGGGATTCATTCATGGCACTAAGAGAAATATTAAAATCTTTCCATAAGGGAGAGGTATGAGGAGCCATATTTCAGAAAGATCAGTCTGCTGTTAGTGTGTAGGAAGGATTGGAGAGGGGAGAAACTGAGTTAGGGTGTGTCTTCAGATACAATAGTACAGACAAGGATTATGATATTTTGAATCAGGTCTTTAGTCCAATAAAGTGATAGAAACTGAGAAAATGGTAGTGTCCACTAAACAAATTCTATTTAGAATTTGACCTTCCCCATGTAATTTTTGATTATTTCTTACTAGAAAGGGAAGAAACAAAAAAGTTAAGAAGTAAATGCAATTAAAACTTCATCTGCTCCCTTTCAAGGTCTTGTGTAATTAATTGTTTGTAATGTATGTCTGTCTGTTGAATATGTCCAGTGGTGTGCAGAAAAATGGTTAGCAGTCTGCTCTCCAAATTAAAAAAATCCTTGATTTGTAGCATTTGCCAGTTTCTGTGGTGTAAATTATCCTTCCATGGCTAATTTCCAACTACTAATATGATATAACTGGACGTGAATTTGGGAAGTTTGGGGAGGAAAACTTCTCTACCAACTTAGAACTGATTGTCCTGGGCTCCTGGAATTAGCTGACAATAGACGTTAACAAGAGAAAAGTTTATTTTGCATGTGGAGCTACTCAGTGGTAACTCACTTAACAGACAGAAGTAAAGGTTTCTATACCAACTTACCAAAAAGGGGGGCTGGTTTAAGGCTTCAGTGGGAAAGTGTGGAAGGTTCTGTTGGGCTTTTTGATGCTAATGGACAGCTGGATTTGCACTTCCGGTGCTAAGGAATCAATGGCAGGTGTATTTTGGGGAGGCACTGCTTAGGTTTAGATAATTTTTCTTCCTGTGGCTACTGATTGTTCAGGAGTTTATAGCTTAAAATACTTTTTTACAACACTTTGGTGAGCCATTAATCCCTTCTGGAAGAGATGAACACAATCAACTGTAGGGAGCCCTGGAGAGGTGGCTCCTACACACCATTATATGTATTCCACCTCAAAATTGCCTTTTTCATGTGGTGAATTAAATCCGTTAAAAACAAACAAAAAAAAATCTAAACCTAAAGTTGCCCTTAACAGCTGTGATTTGTGCATAGTAGAGGAGATAACGTCCTTGGTAATCAAGACTTAGTTGTTAGGACTGGACAGATTTTGGTGAACTACAAGGTTTCTTTGTAACTTTAGGGAGTTTGGACAAGGATGGAGTGTGGAAAGTAAGCTGTATGTTACCCTCATAAAGATTAGAGTCTATAATATAGCAAAACGAAATTTAGACAATGGGTGTAAACTTGAAGTACATGCTTTCTATTTATTCTACTCATTTCCTTGTTTGGTTTTTGTTTGTGGTAAATTGGTTAATTTGGTCATAGGTGTATTTACTAGAGGAAGATGCTAAACTTCTTGTCCTCTTTGAAAGGGTTCGTGAAAGAATAATTTAGGTGAAGTCACTTTAGTTTCCAGGTAGCGTAAGCTAGGTGGTAGCTGTTTTCATGACCGCATCCCCCATGTTGTGGGGTCTAGAGAAGAGGCAGCTGTCCTTCTTGCTCCTCCTCGCAATTTCCTGACCGTTGTGCTTCCTGCTCCCTAATAACTCTTGGCTTGAAGCTCATGCCCTTAGACAGTACGATTTGTTGCCTCTCTTACATGCAGTCTTTATTAGATCCTTATCACACTCCTCTCTCTATTCTTTGAAGATTATAGATCCCTACTCATTTTCATTATTTCCAGTATGGCTCCTGAAATACTCATAATTTTACAAATTGTTGACTCACCTTGGCATCTCAGCTCCTTAACTCGTTTTTTTTCTGTGATCTTGTCTTCTATCCTATCTCAGCCAATGTATGCAAGTACTTACCTGGTATCTCTACTACGATGTCCAATAGAAATTTCAATCTTAACTTGAACGAACTGAATTACAGATTTTCTTTCACTTCAAATATGTTCCTTCTGTAGTCTTTCCTATCCCAGTAAATTCCTACTTACTCTTTCCGTTTACTCAGGCAAAACCTTGGAAATAACCCCTGACTTCTCTATTTCTCCTATAGCCCACACGCAACCCATCAAGGAATTCTGTTATTTCTACCTTCAAAATTTATTTCACCACCTGCACTGATAAAAACCTTGTCCAAATTGCCATCATCTTGCAACATATTACAATCACCTTCTAAGTAGTCCTTCAGCGTCCACATACACCCTTCTGCAGTCTTTTTTTTAACCTAGCACTTGCCACATTTTTTCATTATAAATGAGTTACCAAATCCAGCCCATGCTCAAGGGGGAGGGGACTACACAAGAGTGCAAATTCAAGAAGGCAGGGATGGTTGGAGGCCATTCCAGCAGCTGCCTACCTCAGGTAGCATATCCAGTTCTAAGTACTAGGCCTGGCACTCAGAATTTAAAGCTAGAAGCTTACTAGCCCTCTGTAGCAGACACAAAATTCAGCTGTCTTCCAGTTTAAAAGCTGCCAACATTACCCTATCTACCAATACTTAAAAAGTCCAAGAATGGAAAGGCACTCTTTCCTTCCAGTTCAATTCTACACCAGCCAAATTTGCTAATAAAAAGCTGTTCTGCAGAGTTCAAGGTCAACCTGCAGCAACTTGCAACTCCTGAGGCCCTGGCATCTTTGTTTTGGCTGAGACTATACATGGCCTTTCTCTTTCTGAGATTTGGGGTCCCAGATACTTTGCAGAGGCCCATTCATGTCACAAACCATCACTGAAGACTCACAAGGATGTAAAAATAGCTCCTTGCCTCTCAGAAAAGTCTTCCTAAGCTGCAGACAACCCTCTAGGCTAAACTCTTATGATCTGAAGCTTAAATCTCTTACTCAGACCTTAGTAGTAAAAAGCCTACCGCATAGCTGTTGACCAGAACACGTGCTCTCTGCGTGTGATCCTGCTAGCAAAAGAAAGAAGAATGAGCTGTGCCAAGCACACAGGTTCATCCATCCCAACTGTTATCAGCAAGAAAAGTGATCCTTTCTTTGCTCGGCAGAGAAGCTAAGAATGTAACCCTAGGAGAGCACCTTCTACATTGAAGGAAACACCAGGAATGAGGAATAAGTGCTCCCATCGAGCTTCAAAATTTTCTGCATATTTTATTTTGATTGTAATTTTTATGCTTTCTTTAATATGCAGAAAATTCGACATAGTCACGTATATCAGTCTTTGACTTTATGATTTATTTATGGTTAGAAAATCCCTCCTGATTCTATGATAATTGATAGACAATGTTTACCTGTATTTTCTTCAAGTGTTTATTTTGGGTTGTTTTTATATTTAGCACTTTCATCCACTTAGAGTTTATTTTAATGAAATTTAAGAATATATTTTTCCCCTAATAATTAGGCAATTGGTAAATCACAGCCTATTAAATAACCTGATATATTTCTCTTTACCTATTGAAGGTACAATAAATTTAGAACTCTCAAACTTCTCAAGTAGGAGTAAAAATCAGTGCATTAGCCTTGGAGGAAAATTTGATAGTGTACGTGAAATTAGCCAATTATATGCATATTCTTTAACTGAAACTTTATGATTCTATAAATATATCAAAAGAATTAATCACAGGTCTGTTTTAAGAATGTCATCACAGCATTAATTGTAAAGAAAAAGTGGCAATACACAAATGTCTAAAATTAGGGGCTGGACAAGATGAATAAACGTATGATGGCTTTTTATGCATTCATCATAAAGTACATTGAAGGAAAATACTTGATGTGAGAAAAATCCTGAGAATGTAGTTCAGGGCAAAATTTAGGATCGATAATATACATTAGTTGCAATCCATTACATTGCACAGAAAAAGACTAGCAAAGTACATAGATATTTTATCAGTAATTATCTTTAGATAGTTGGATTTTTGTTTGTCTCTCTGTCTATCTATCTATCTGTCTATCTATCTATTCCTTTTTCTGATTTGTGCTTTACATATTTACTTGTCTCCCCTAATGAACTTAAGATAATTGGAGGCAAGGACTGTTTTTATTAAACATATGTCATATAATCTGGCTTGTGGTAGGTTCTCAATACTGTTGTTAGATGTTGTTAATAAACTGAGATCATAATGTGAAGTTGTTGGCAGCAGCAGAATATACCAAGAATGCTCAAGAAATTAAACAGAGAGAAGGATATGGAGCTGAAGTCATAGATCAAGGCATAAGGAGGTCTAGCAGCAACTGGTTTGGATCCAGCCTCACAGATTGGGGATCGAGGACAGAACTTCTCTCTCTAGGACAAATAGTGGGTTAAAATAGAAACTCAGCCTTACATTATCTGTACAATAATTTGGGGGTATGATATAGGGACTTTAAGGTGCAAATATCTCACACCCCCAGAATCGGGATATAAGAGTGGAAACAGCAATTTCCTAAAATTGAAGCAAACCAAAGGCAAAATAAAATTAATAAGCTTAGTCATTGTTGATGTAACCAATACCACCATCAACAAAAACAAGCTGGTTTAAAAAAATATATTGCTAATAAGATTAGCTATTTCTCTCCTCAATTATGTTGCAGTGTATCTGGCATGAAGTCATTGGGCTTTTGGTAGCTGATTTTTAAATTTTTTTTAAATGAATGAGATAATATGAATTTTGTCACTAGAGTGAACTCTAGCACTGTTCAAAGGAGAAAGTGCTTCGATTCTAAATGATTTGTATTTCTTTATACATTTGTAATAATGTATTTCTTTATGCATAAAGAAATTTTGATTTATTTATTACATTTACATTATAGCTCAATATAAGCATCCTTTGAGAGCATCTAATTACTTTATACTAAACAAAGAATCTCCTGCTCTATAATGTGGTTTCTGAATGGTTGTCTTCACCAAAAGGGAAGAACTCAAACAAACAAATTGCCTCCCTGAGTTCTTATGCCAAGTTTAGTTTTCATTTTTAGTTAATATGTTCGCTAATATCTGATAAAGTACAGTCTCTATTCATTTAGTTATTCTAAATCATCCCCCCAAAACTTATTCATCCCTATGTGAGTTGATATAATTTAATTCCTGAAACTTCCAAACTAGGAACAAATTTCTGATTTCTACTGTAGGATTCACTCTGAATGAATAAGCTAGTTTATTTCTTTTCTATAGCCCAGTAATTTGGGTTATGTTGGGGTTTTGTCAAAACTTTGATTTAGCTTTGACTTAGTGACAAAACAATGAAATAATGAAATTAGTAATTGGAATTGATCACAAGATCAGAGTAAGGCTGAGAGCAAAGCTAGCTCAACACTGAGCCAGGCATCTACTGGGATATTGTTCCTCGCTGCTGTCTTGGATTATTGATATCAGGCAGAAAGAGATTTTTAAAAGCCATGATTTATAAAGCCACATATCTACGGACAGCTAATTTTTGACAAGGCAGCTAAGAACATGCAATAGAGAAAGGAAAGTCTCTTTAATAAATGGTGTGGGGAAAACTGGACAGCCACATGCAAAAAAAATAAATAAATAAAAGTAGACCATTATCCTAAACCATACACAAAAATTAACTCAAAATGGATTAAAGAGTTGAATGTAACACCTGAAACCATAAAACTCTTAGAAGAAAACATAGGCAGTATGCTGTTTGACATCAACCTTAACAGTATCTTTTTGCATATCATGTCTCCTCAGGCAAGGGAAACAAAAGAAAAAAATAAACAAATGGGACTAGGTCCAACTAAAACGCTTTTGCACAACAAAGGAAACCATAAACAAAACCAAAAGACAACCTAACAATTGGGAGAAGGTATCTGCAAATCATATATCCAATAAAGGGTTAATATTTCAAAATATATAAAGAACTCACACAACTCAACAGCAAAAAAACAAACAACCCAATCAACAAATGAGCAGAGGATATGAACTGACATTTCTCCAAAGAAGATATACAGATGGCCAACAGACACATAAAAAGATGTTCAACATTACTAATTATTAGGGAAATGCAAATCAAAACTACAATGAGATATCGCCTCACATGGGTCAGAATGACTATTATTAAAAAGACAAGAAATAACAAGTGTTGGAGAGGATGTGGAGAAAAGGGAACTCTCATACACTGCTGGTGGGAATGTAAACTGGGGCAGCCACTATGGAAAACAGTATGGAGATTCTTCAAAAAATTAAGAGTAGAACTACATATGATCCAGCTATTCCACTTTTGGGTATTTATCCAAAGAACATAAAAACACTAATTTGAAGAGATATATGCACCCCAGTGTTCATTGAAGCATTATTCATTATAGCCAAGACTTGGAAACAACTTAAGTGTTCATAGAGTGATAAATGGATAAAGAAGATGTGATATATGTACACAGTGGGATACTACTAAGCCATAAAGAAGATGAAATCTTGCCATTTTTGACAACACAGATGGATCTCTTCAGGGCATTATGCTAAGTGAAGTAAGTCAGATGGAGAAAGCCAAATACTGTATGATTTCACTCATATGTGGAAGATAAAAACAATATCAACAACAACAAACAAACACATAGGCACAGAGGATAGATTGGCAGTTACCAGAAGGGAAGGAGGGAGTGGGGAGGGTGAAAGAGGTAAAAGGGCACATGCGTGTGGTGACAAATGGCACTTAGACTTTGGACGGTGAGCATGATGTAGTCTACACAGAAATCGAAATATAATGATGTACACCTGAAATTTATATAATGTTATAAACCAATGTTACCTCAAAAAAAACACTCTGTGATTTTAAGAAGATGAACTTCAACCAGAGCTTTTGTTTACCTTGTGGATCTGTACTGATGACCTTTTGAGGTAGAGAATACATGGTGAGACAGTGGGAAAATACCCACTTTTAAGCCTCAGGTCGGTGTGTAAGCTGATAGAATCTCCATGTAGGACAATTTGGCCACATCATTCAAAATTACAATTGAATAGATCTTTTAGCTGAGTAATTCTAAATCCAAAAATTTATCTTATAGATAAATATGAAAATAATATATATAAGATTATTCATTTCAGCTCTGTTTGTAATAGCAAAAGAGTGGGAATGTAGTGCTGATTAACTGTATTATGATATAGCTATAACATGAAATATTATACATCCATATAAAAGAGTGAGGGGCCTCATTATATACAGATACATGGTAATTTGAAAAAGGCAAGTTGAAGAACAGTATGTATAACACGTCATCCTATATGTATAAAAGGAAAGAAATGACTATGTGTGTCTGTGTGTATGTGTGTGTGTGTTTCTATTATATATATTTACGATCTGTAGAAAGTTGTACAATAAGTTGGTAAGATTAGTAGCCTCTGGATGACTGGGGCATAGGAGTAGAAGAGAAACTTTTTCCTCAAAAAAGGTGTTGCATCTTTTTAATTTTGGATTATGTGACTGTTTTATCTAGTCAAAAGTAAATAAAAAATATACACTAAATAAAAAAAGAGTAAGTAAATGCATTGTTATATCCAGGCATTTTTTTGACCAAATCTCATGATGCTCCGGATTCAAAAATGTATAATCTGTGTCTCCAAAAATTTAGAAAATAATTTAATAAATTATTTTGCTATCACATAAATATTGCTAACTTTTCCACCTAAAGTAGAATAGCATCCCGGCTCTCTACTCTACTTGTGTGAACCAATTCCAAATTTTAGATTCTATAACTTGCAGCTTCTCAACTACAGTGTTTATTCCTATATTAGAAAGGATGCTTAAATCTTAGGCACACTGCTTTCTGAAAATTATTGCTCACATAGAGCTGGGTTGTCAGTATGTCACATATGTCCTTAGGACTCAGTTTCTTTCTCTGCATCTCTTGGATTGGCTCTGTGTTGGGTTTGCTCCTAGGGCTGTTCCATCTACTTGGTGGCCTCTGGCAATTCAGATAAAAACACATTCTTTAACCTTAGCGTTAGATGAATGAAAGCATGTCTTTCTCAAATTTCAACACAATTTCCAGATTTGAGCTTCTTTTAAATGATTTGGTTCTTGTGCCTTTTTGTGTCCAATAAGAAAGGTTGACTAGGGGCTGGCCCTGTAGCCCAGTGGTTAAGTTCAGCACACTCTGCTTTGGCAGCTGGGTTCAGTTCCTGGGCATGGACCTGCACCACTTGTCAGGGGCCATGCTGTGGCTGTGACCCACACACAAAATAGAGGAAGATTGACAATGGTTGTTAGGTCAGGGCAAATCTTCCTCAGCAGAAAAAAAATAAAAAAGAAAAGAAGGAAAGAAAGGTTGACTAGGCCTTAGTTGTGTACTCACCTCTATTTCAAGGATGTTAGATCAGCACTACTTAAAACAAATGGATAGAGAATTTAGGAGAAATCATTCCCCAAAGGAAAATGTAAATGTTGTTAACATAGTAAAATAGATTGGATGCTGGGAAGGCAAAAATATCAGATATCAACTGCAAGAAGATATTATAAAGAGAAAACCTTGCATTTTCATTTGGAGAAAACAGGACTGATAAAAGATGTGACTTAAATTGATAAGATTGTTGAGCTAGGCCGGTCAACAAAGAGCTTCTCCTGATTTAGACATTGAACTCAATTGACTATTGTTCTCGCTTTGGTTTACTTCCATAGTAATAAATACGTAAGCATGGGATGCACACCACTTAAGGAAGAAAGTGAGTTGAGTCAGCTTCCCTGTGGCCAACCTGCTTCCTCACCGGGGTGTGCCTGAAACTCAGTGGTCAGTACCCTGGAGTGGAGGAGTCCAGGGCTGTTGGCTCATTGCCGTTTGTAGGCTATACCTGATGAAGGACACATCAGCACTCACAAGTCTACTCACTAATATATCAAGAATATCTGTCTGTGCCATGATTAGATGCTCTGCATTCCTTTTCTTACTAAGTCCTTGGCACAGCCACGTCTTACTAGTGGGATGATTCATGACCAAGCTTAAAATCTTAGCACAGGAAAATCTTATATATATTCAATTCTTATTGAATGACTGAACAAATGACTGAATTTTCACAGAAAATTGACACATCTAAAGAAAGGAAAACATTTTCAAGAAAAATAGCCCATTTATACTACAGAAATATAAATTATCCTATGTACTTTATCAGTAATAACACCATTGATTATTAAAACAGTAAACTACTATAATATGTGGTGCATATTTTTTCTGTAAGTTTAGAACTATGAGAATACATGTTCAAATTAGAGTTAACATATTTAGGTGAGCATTTAATTTTATTAGACCTGGAGAGATACTTTATAAAACTTACCCTAAAAGCTTAAAAAATAAAAATATTTCACTTACACTCAGATCTGTTTATGTACTCAACAGATTTGAGCCCATTGATCATGTTTCACTTCAAGAAATCCTTACAAAGAAACTTTAATTCCATAGGACAGATCCATTAATTATGCTTTCAGATGAGGTATAATTAATGGATGTGTAATGCAGAATTATGGCATTCAGTAAATATTAATAATGCAAACTCACTCTACCAAGCACCTTAAGAGTACCCAAACAAATAGATCATTTTGTATGACTCAAGCTTTCCTAACATTCCTGTATGGAATATGAAAACATGCAAACAATTTAACACCAGCTTTTCAGTGAGATCTTCCTCGAAGATTAAAGATTCTTTGGTAGAGAGATTGTGATGCATCCCAATGAAATGGTCTGTCAAAATTTATTTTTGTGAAAGTTATAAAAGCCTTGATGAAAGCGTAGAAGCTATGAGTATAATGACAGTCATGTGTTATACTCCTGAAAAGCCTGGTTATATTGCAAATGAAGCATATTTTTAAGTAAACTTTTTATTTTGAAATAGTTTCAGATTTATAGAAAAGTTGCAGAGATGTACAGAGAATTCTCATATACTCCTCATCCAGTTTCCCCTATTGTTATCATTCTACCTCAGCACAGTACAGTTGTTACAGCTGAGAAGCAATATTCATACATTACTATTAACTAAACTCAGCAATTTATTCAAATGTCACCATTCTTTTCTAATGTCCTTTTTACTATTCTGGGATTTTGTCCAAGATGTCACATTATATTTAGTCATCGTCTCCCTAGCGACATGGTCTCTAACAGATCCAGGAGTTTCCTTGTCCTTGATGACCTTGACTTTGGCCAGATTTTTGCTGAATGTCCCTCAATTTGGGTTTGTCCAGTATTTTTCTCATTGCTAGACTGAGGTCATGGTTTTGGGGAGAAAGACCACAGAGGTGACGTCTCCCTCTCATCACGTTACATCATGCTATCTACTTGATGTTAACCTTGATCACTTGGTTGAGGTAGCATTTGCAGAGTTTCTCCGCTGTAAAGTTACCTTTTTCCCCTTTTTATACTCTACTCTTAGCAAATAAGTCACTAAACACAGCCTGGGGATGGGGATGGGTGTTTAGTTCCACCTGTTGAGGAGAGATATCTACGTAAACTATTTGGAATTCTTCTGAAAGAGATTTGTCTCTTCTCCCCAATTATTTATTAATTCGATCACTTATTTATTTATGTATGAATTTATGAATATTTTTTGTTTTATACTTTGAATTGTACTCCAACACTATATTATTTATATTGCTGCTTAAATTGTTCCAGCTTTGGCAATTGGGAGCTCTTTTGCGTTGGCTCCTTTGTCGCTTTGGCATACCCCTTCCTTTTATCTTTTGAGTACTTCCTTACTTTCTGGCTCAAGAAGATGCTTCAGGATCATCTTCTATATTCCTTGCCCCATCCCTGGAATCAACCATTTCTCCAAGGAGCCCTGGTTTATTTATTAGAAGAAACCAAGGTCCAGGCACCGGGTGTTAATGAAGAATATTTTATTTAATAAAACTAACACATTTTTTTCCCAGAATCAGAGGAAATATAAAATATAGCTTAGATAATAAAAATATTTTTAATACTTGTGAAAATTGTTCTCACTTTCATAGATTAAAAAGTCACTTCCTAGTTTATGAATTGATGAAGACGATTTCAAAACTGAATTTTAATTTTAAATTTTATATTATTATACAAATAGCTGACTTGGAAGTTTCATACACAGACCATCTATAGTGTTAAGTGATAGATCATTTGTAAATCAGCTGGAAGTTCTTCATTTCTTCATGTCAAAGAAAGAACAGAAAACTATGTTTCTCAAGGCTATCACAATGAGTGCATATTTGTACTTATCAATAGTGAATATAATAAGTGAAGCTGAGAGAAGATGTGACATTCTAAACATCAACATTCTTTTCTGGTTTTGTAAGTATTGGTAGTGTCTCTTACTCTTTAATTTGCCTATTTCTTTAGTGACAGTATATTGAGTCTCAAAGCCCTCAACTGTAGATTTTGGCCATTGACAGAAGAGCAGTGTCATTGAGCGTGATTACCTTTTCTAAACAAACACTTTAAGCATTGTTTATAATAACAGATAATATATCATTCCCCCCAACTTTTGTCTGAAATTTAACCTGAGAAAAAATCGTTATTACAATAACAAAAATAGTGTCTTCCATGCTCATTATTTATTTGACCACCTATTATGATTTGCAAGTCTTTACTGTTCACTGTCTGGATTTTTTTTTAAGAAGCTTAACTTTGTTTACTTATTTTTTCTCATCACCAATAACTTCTAGTAATTCTGACATCAGTGTTGATAGTTAGAGTAGGTACTAGGTTGGTAGTCAGAATTGGTACCAGAACACTCGAGTCTAAGGATCTCAGTGAGCTCATTTATATGCTGGTTCCAGCCTCATGATAAGTTGTTCCTGACTATTCAGATACATTTTTTTTTTTTTAAGATTTTATTTTTTCCTTTTTCTCCCCAAAGCCCCCCGGTACATAGTTGTGTATTCTTCGTTGTGGGTTCTTCTAGTTGTGGCATGTGGGATGCTGCCTCAGCGTGGTCTGACGAGCAGTGCCATGTCCGCGCCCAGGATTTGAACACAACGAAACACTGGGCCGCCTGCAGCGGAGCACGCGAACTTAACCACTCAGCCACGGGGCCAGCCCCTTCAGATACATTTTTAAGAGCCATCTCATAGGAGCCAAGAAAAGTTCTATGCAGTCTCCTGCCATTGTTTTCCTCTGATGTGGTGTCTTTTTCATTTAAACCTGTTGGTACTTGCTCTTCACCAACATTCTGTGACAGCTCTTAATATGCTAGAGTGGCATGGTGTTTGCAGAACTTCTCTATGTGCTTAAATCACTTTTTATTCCATTGAGAATTTTGAACAAGAGGATAATATTCCTCATCTTGTCTCTTAAAATTTTATTTAAAGTAGCTCTTTCTATTTCTGCTTGTGCCTTCTTTTTCCTCAGAGTAAAAGATGAGCCAACTGTAAGAGAACCATTCTCTGAGATGATAGACACATTACTCTTCTAGGCATTATTGTTCTCCTTCCCACCTAAAACTTTATTTCTCTCCTTCTGCCATCCGTCTGTCCAGGAAGTTCCATAATCACTCACTCTGATGAAAGTATTGTATATTAATTTAAAATTTTTAATACTTTAGCAAAGACTTCCTCCCCTCCCTCAACACACGCACAAGCTAATAATATCACCATACTTTTGATTATTGTAATTAAAATATGGTTAAGCCCTCTCATGAGTGAGATTGGCTAAAATGTTGGAGATTCTTTGCTAAAATACAAATTAATCTTTGTGAGCATCTTGCACTAGAATTTAAACAGTACAAATATTAAGGTTATTTAATTTCATTAGACATCAAGGAATTGCAAAAGCATTTTCAAGGATATACTAGTGATCACAAAACAGTATATACTAATGGTCTATAGGCACATGAAAAGATGCTCAACATCATTAGTCATCCATAAAAATGAAAGTTAAAACCACAGTGAGCTACCACTACACACCTATGGAATGGATAAAATTAAAAACAAAAAAAAAAAGACTGAATACCAGTGTTTGTGAGATACAATATTAATGAAAATGTAAAACATGACAAGCCCTTTGGAAAACATTTATCAGTTCCTTGTGAAGTTAACATAATACTGGATATAAATTTACCACAGAAACCAAGTAATTTCACTGTTAGGTATTTACTCAAGAGAACTGATAATATATGTCAACAAGAAGATATATACAAAAACATTCAGCATGGCTTTATTCATAATAGCTCTAAACTGGAAGCAACACAAATACTACCACCAGGTGACTGGATAAACAAATTATGGTCTCCGTTAAATACTATGCAACAGTTAAAAGAATGGACTACTGAAACATGCCACAAGGTGATACGATGAATTTCCAAATCATTTTGCTGAGTGAAAGAAGACGGACCCAAAATAATTCGTATTGTATGTTTCCATTTATTTGAAACTCTAGGGAAGGCAATATTAACCTATAGTAATACAGCATATTGTGTTGCCTGGAACCAGGGATGGGAGGCACTTGAATGCAAAGGAACATGAGGGAACATTTTGAGATGATGAAAATATTCTATATCTTGATTTTGGTGGTGGTTACACATGTGGATACAGTTGTCAAAACTCATCTAACTATACACTTTAAAAAGTTGCATTTTAGTATAGGTATATTATACTTCAGTAGAGTTGATTTAAAAAAAAAAGATGGATTGGAGGTAAAGAATGAGATAGTTTGCAAATTTAGAGAACTTATATCCTAAAAACAGCAACAACAAAGTGAATATTTTCTTCAAAACTAGGTGAATAGAAAGAATTCTGAAGAACGGTGTGCATGAGAAGAGGGTGATATTCGTGAGAATGTCTCTGATGTGCTCAGAAGCAAATACTTGTCTAGATTTTATTTTTGAACTTAAATATTGTACTTAATGTTTTGCTCAATTTGGAGAAAAATAAAAGAGAACTTAGCATACATGAGAGAGAAACAGAGAGGGAGAAAGTCTGCCAATTTGGTGAAATAGCCTTTTAGGTGTGGGCAAAATGTTAGGTTCGTATCATTTAATCACCTTAATGTTGGAAAGAAGCAGGTGTCTATTGAACTCAGAACCAGAAAACCAAGTTTTAAGACACTTAGTGAATTAGGATAGGCTTCTTATAACCTGTCAAGAACATCTAGTGCAGCCTCCAATGGGTCAAAAACCTGAATGTGTTACTTGAGAATTAAGGAGATTCCTTCTGTTGAGATGATTCACTTCTTTCACAGAATAACACTTCTATATTCCCATGGGATTGACTTTCACATTATGTGAACCAACCATTTTCAGAGTCTCTGAAATATATTAAAAGCAGATGAAGACATTATTCCAACAAAATATTTTAGGAAGAAAATTGTGCAATACACATGCTGTTATCTTTTGAGAACATCAAATGTAACTTATGAAGTACTTCGTTAATTTGTATTTTGATATACAATTGCATTAGTATTGCTATCATTGAATGAAAGGATAAATGAATTAAAGTATGAAGTATGGATAAGATTTATATCCGAAGGATTTACTATAGTATTTTATCTCAAAGTGAAGATAAGTTGGAATGACACCTAAATTACAGATCACTGAAACACAAATGGGAAAACAATAAGCTAAAAATGAAGATATTTTTATTCTGTTGTTTGCTGTGTATTCCTCAACTTGATAATTAAGTGTACTTTGTCAGATGTTGTCATGTAAGATTGATTTGTTTTCTTAAAATATTTTTCTCAAGGTTTCCTAACAGCAATAGAATTAAAGTGTCACACTAAGATGGATTTGAAAGTGAAAGCTAGAACAAAGTTTTCTCTAAGAATGACATTCAAAGGATCAAGGTTACATGATGCGAATTTTAAATCTGCTTTCCACAGTGCTTGGAATGACACGTTTATTTCTGGGAAGTTGTGGGAGACCTCAGCCCTAAAAGAAGTTCACATGAAGCCTGATTTTGAGCTCATCTTCTTATGGAAGTTCAAAACCTTCATCTACAAGAATATGATCTAGGCTTTTAAATTTTAACAGCTGAATGTCATCTATGTTCCGGACTATAGGATTTTTAAGGATGTAATACTTGAATATGCTACGCAGAATATCAATACTTCAGGGAAATATCAGATAATTCAACTATGTATGAACTGTGTTCTATCATTTGCTTAATTTCTTATGAGAAATCTAATGAGAGAAACAGCTCAAGAGACTTGTTTTTCTATTTCTGCATAAAAGTTTCACTCATTTATTATGTTAGAATCCTGCAGTAAATTCATTCCTATGTTTCTGTTTCTCCATGACATCATATCATCAGATAGCGAAAGTCAGCAATTCAGAATATTTCCTGATTTTGATCAAATAAATGGTCAAGAAACTCTGAGTAAATTTAGAAATTAAAGGCAGTAAACAATTCACCTCAATTAGCTGCTGCATGTATTACCCTGCTTCCTTTAGTAGATTATTGTTCAATTTTTACCTAATTTCCTCTTTTACACATTTTAATTCAATGTGCAGGCTTGCATCAATTTCTAAAGTAGGTACATGTTATATAAAAATTATACTGAGTATCGTGGTTCTTGTGTTTATAGTTCTTATCCATTGTTTCTGGACTTGATAGTCAAAGTAATTGCATTTTAATGAATATTTAAAATGTGTCCAGTTTATTGTATACTTGAATCAAATGAACTGAAAATAACCTTTAAACAGAAAGAGACTCTCAGAATTTGTAGCAGCTGCGGCATCTATTCTTTGAATGTGTTCTTTTGTTGGAACTTAAGTCAGCCAAACTTGTCCTCTTGTTCCCTTATCTCAGTCAACATTGATTCATGCTCTTGCTTTCATCTTTACTGCAAAATTTTCTGTGTTTGTGTGCGTGTACATTCGGAGTTCAAGTGAAAAATGTAGTTGTGCATTCTTTTCGATGTTTTATTTATCTACTTAAATGGAAGAATTTCTCTGAAAGAGTTAAGAATGTAGTAAAGTAACTTCTGTTGCTATGTATTATCCGTCTCTTTCTTGCTTTTAGAAAAAATAATGGCAAGCTTCTAACTCATATCTCTTTAGGCTAATCTCTTATTTAGGAATTTCTAATTGATTATATTTTTTAAAGACTAGAAGAATAGCATTAGCAACATTCCAAAAGTTCTCTTATATTTGTCTAAATCTTTTGTCCTTAAATTTTTTTTAGCAGAGTATAATAAGAAAGGTTGTAAAATGTCAGGAGCTATGAATATGGGAATTGTAAAAATTCAATATTTCTTCATTTTGCAATTGTATATTAATTGCAGATATGCTTTTTATCATAAATAAAAATTGAGTGTAATGATTTAAACGTCTATAAAAGAAAAAATGAATGAGAGAATAATACATGTTTGAAAATCAGTCTGAAGAGCATAAAAAGAGCAACATAGTGAATTATTACAGATATAGTTTAATGTTTAAAGAAGAGATTAAAAATAGAAATTTAGCAAATATAATACCAAATACCATCTTAACACAAAAAACGTGATTATTGTATTTAATAAATGCACTTGAAATGTACATTGAGAAATGATAATTTGATTTCTTAATGAACTATTTCTAAATAAGGAGTGATTCATTATATAATAATAGCTTGAACTTTTTTCCACCCATACTTTTTTTTTTTTATTTTAACAGTAAGGATTAGGTTCTAAATTAGGAATAATAAAAATGGCTACAGGGGCCGGCCCGGTCGCTCAGCGGTTAATTTCGCAAGTTCTGCTTCGGTGGCCCGGGATTCACAGGTTTGGATTCTGGGTGCGGACATGGCACCACTTGCAAGCCATGCTGTGTTAGGCATCCCACATATAAAGTAGAGGAAGATGGGCAGGGATGTTAGCTCAGGGCCAGTCTTCCTCAGCCAAAAGAGGAGGATTGGCAGTAGTAGCTCAGGGCTAATCTTCCCCAAAAGAAAAAAAGCCCACAAAATGTCTCTCTTTAATTCGATTTTCTTTTCCTTGCAGAGTGCAGATATGAGTCCAGCAAGTAGCACCACCTCGCTTCCTGTTAGTCCTCTTACTGAAGAGCCATTGCCTTTCAAGGTAAAAAATAAACAAACAAAAGATAATTGTTTATTTGGGGGATAGTTAATAAATATTTATTTTACTGTGTTAAGATAGATAGTTCATGAATAGACGGTGAGGTAAACTGCTTTAATCTGTAAGGATCTTATTTCAAATGTCAAAATCTTTTTTTTGGTCTGTTGTCATTCTAGTTGGTAAATAAAGGTAAAAGTTTGAAATAGAAATTAATACTTTATGGAACACATTGTTAGCCTTCCATGTAAAAGACAGTGATTTCATTGTAGTAGTTTGATGTCACATGAATTAGATGTTTCAATTCTTTTGTTTATGGTAATTTAAGCAATAAGTTTAGAATGAAATGTTCAGCCCTTATTGAGTAGTTAAATTTTCGTTAGCTGGTTAAATTTTCATTGATGACTCTGGGTCATAATTAATTAATTATGTAATCTTTACAAAATAATAGTCAAAATCAAGAATTGAAATATGGAATCATTTCTCCAAACACATTATATTTTAAAACTGTTTAAGTAAATATTTAAATAGGTATTTGAGTAGTATGATTAATATAATTCTTCAGTTTGGGACGCTATATACATTGCAAATGTGAAGTCGTTTTCTTGTTTTGCTATTTAAGATTAGATGGTTCTCCGTAAGTGAAAGCTTCTAGATAAGCTATTTTATATTTTACCAGGGATGTTTGGCTTTCATTAGGATTATTATAAATAATAGCAATCCTTAAGATACTGGGGGAAAAAATCTTAGAAAGTCGCGATGGTGCACTTACTTATATTCAATAGTTTCAGTTTAGTTTGGTGTAAAGACATGTAGACGCACATTTTGGGGTTCATTATGACTTTCATGACTTTTGTATTTTATCATAAAATTGATATTGTTGTAGGTTTTTTTCTTTTTCATATGAAGACTACATCTTATTCAGTTTCATATTGCTTACACGTGGTACAGTAGCTGGTATGGATTTCCATATACTCAATGTTTGCTGTATTGTTAAAATGAAAATAATAGAAAGCTATGAATTCCATTGTCAGTCTTTAGTTTTCTAAGTATGGATGCTTTGTTGCTTAATGATAGACAATAATAACTGGTAAAAGCTCCTTTTATCTCAGAGAATTGTTGTAATCAGAATTGATTACATTATTTATTGAGAAATATTTCATTATTATTCAACAATAAAAGGAGAAAATAATACCAATGTTTCAAAGTTTATGTTTACTTGATATTTCCATCTTATGGTGTATGGGACAAAATTTACAGAAGAATCATATCTTTAACAAGATTTTAATTGAATTCTCTAAGTGTCACTTAAAACTATTTTCTCTTAATATATTGATAATGACTACAGTCCTTGAAAGTTAATGTATTTTTTAACAAAGATAAAAGAAAAGGTCAGATATATTTCAAAATCTGCTGAGGTAAAGCTAATATAAATATAATTGTTTTAGTTAGTTTCTCTGACTGGTTGTAAGAGATCAATATTGTTCCTGTGTTAATGTGTGTACGTGGTTTTATAAGCAATTAAAACTTGCAAGTACTTATAAAATATAGTATTGACTTTTGGTAGCCAATGTACTTATAGCACCTCTTAATTTAGTTCTTTTCTGAAAGAAATATTATTTATATTCTTTTAAAAAAGTTTTGTCAGATAGAAAAATATCTCACTAGTATTTAAAAGTATCTAAAATTAAAGCTTGAAATAAAACTCCCACATTTGCTTCTTTTATTTTTAGTTTATAAATTTTTATCATGTACATGAATAATAGAGTACTTATTTATTCTTATATAAACACCAAGTGTATAGAAATTATTTTGAAATATATTTTAGCAGTATAATGCATTATAATTGCAAAAATGTGTATAACACATAGAAGACATTTACGTTTTCTGATGACCATATCCTGAAAAATCCAGATATTGTAATTCATTTGTGTCTAGAACTTTGTTTAAAATTATATTTTACCAACAAGATAACTAGTAAAAACAATGATTATCTGTTTTTTCTCATTTCCCTTGAATGGGTCATGGTCTTTCATGTTAAAATAAGATTAATTCTCTTTAACCTGTTAGCTTTCTTTTCTAAGATGGTGATTCCAGCACCCAACTCCATAAATATCTGCCTTAATCTTAGAAGAGCAAGGCCTCTGAAAGATAAGCTTTGGTGGCTGGTTGAGGGACTTGATTTTACCTTTTCTCCTAAGAATTAATTAGGTTACTAAAAGAGAAGTATTTCATCCTTTTACTCAATCTATTTCGGAAGCACTTGTATAGCAGTTGGAGGAAGACATGGTTTTTTGGCTTAGGTGTTTATCAAGATGAATGCTTTCCTTAAAAATTATATTTAGAATGACATTCAGATTAAATTGATTTTTTTAATTTTTATTTTTTTCGGATGTACATCATATTTCAAATTCTGTATACATTACATCATGTTAGATTAAATTGATTTTTTTTAAAAGATTTTATTTTTTCCTTTTTCTCCCCAAAGCCCCCCAGTACATAGTTGTATATTCTTCGTTGTGGGTCCTTCTAGTTGTGGCATGTGGGACGCTGCCTCAGCGTGGTTTGATGAGCAGTGCCATGTCCGCGCCCAGGATTCGAACCAACGAAACACTGGGCCGCCTGCAGCGGAGCACGCGAACTTAACCACTCGGCCACGGGGCCAGCCCCTAGATTAAATTGATTTTAACCATAGCATTTCAAATAATAACAAATGGTGTGTTATACATATTTTTAAAACCCTGAAAATTACTTCCCTTCTAGTATGCCTACCTTTATTCTTGACTTAAATGTTAGTTGAGAAATTGGCATCAACAGGAATGTACCACAGTAAGATCCATTCAATTAAATGTGGAAGCAAACTGAGTAGCATCCTGGAGAATCTCCTACAGACAAGAGACGTAGCTTAAACTTTAGAGATACGTGCATTAAAGATGACTGCAATCTTGTTTGGGACCAGCTGCTTCTTCTCTGCACTAAGGCAGTGTTTTCAACACCATTAGTATTGGAGCTTGTTCTCCAATTTAACTTTTAAACAAAAATAGATCTCTCTGAAACATAGTCCAAGCCCCGTATACTTACTCACTTCTATTCTCCTCCGGAGAGTAATTCACCTTCTGCTAAACTTCTTGTCCTTGCCATTTAAAACCCATTGCTGTAGTGTTTTGTTTGGATTAGTCTTTCAAAAATAAGGACGTTTCCCACAAAAATCCATCCAATCTTTCCTTAAACAATTGCAAGATCTGGAAACTCTGTACCTTTCTTTCAGATAGAACTGGTTGACTAGAGATAGTAGTGTTTCTCCCTTGACAGAGCACATGAGTGCCAGTTCACAACAGTCATCATTCCCTATTGTGTTCATGCCTGGTCATGAAAGCATTTGAGTGTATCCCTTCATAGAAAAAGGTGTATAATTCACAATCCTCCACATATAAAGTAATAAACCCACAGATTTCCCGGTCACAGTCTTGGTGCTGAGAAGTTTCTAGGATTCCAAGTTCTTATAATTGTTCAGACCGTTGGAGATCTATTTGGGGAAAAAAAGGTAAATATATAACCTCTATTTTTTTTAATAAAGTATTCTGCATTTCATAAACTATGTACACACGTGGTCTGATATGTGCCTCTACCTCATTATGGAAGGACCAATAGATAACTAATTTCACATGGGTGGGAAAAATGTTTTATCAACTAACTGTAAACGAATCATAAAAGTTCAAGATCATTCATCTAAGTGAGACTTTGGTCTGAGAAAAAAGGGAGTAGATGGCTTGACATTACTTAGAATTTTTGTTTTCTGTAGAATAACACTGAACCAAGTTGACTGTATTATGATGTGCCCATTCTACCCTTTTCTGCCATTCTCCGTGATTTCTCTCAACTGTCTAATCACTTCCAATCTAATAAAACTCTCCTTTTGTTAGGTTCAGTCAGATGTTCCACACCAAAGATGCCTTGGGCCACCAAATATTACTGTTCTTTAGGAGGATGACCCTTTTAATTTATTTATTTGTGAATACGTAGTTATTAACAGCCTCAATCCATTCCTGGAACTAACACTCTTGAAGCTAAAGGTGGCTGATTGTTCCTAAGCCCTTCATAATTGTGCACTTGATCTTGGGCCATGTTCTTTTTTGCCAACCATGTTTATCACATTTTTTAAAATTTATTTGTGCCTCAGTGAAGCATATTGGCTCAATTTTAGTCCCTTTTCCTACAAAAAGCATCTTTTCTTTAATTAGATATATGATAAAAAGATGTTATACTACCCACACTTTTATTGTTACCTTGTGATAAAGTCAACAGGAAAGAAACAAATTCAACTCTATTTTAATTTAGACTCTACTTCAAAACTGGGCAAACACACTGAAGAATACTCTGCATTCACCAATCTTTAAAGTTTAATGATGAGCAAAACTAACTCATTGCCTTCTCGGCCCATTGACTGCTGCTTCTCTCTGATAGTTGAGCTCCTGGAGTGTGTAATAAGGTTGGGTATCCAGTGCCTAGAATATTCCATGGAGCCACCCTCTCTGAGGTCCAGCCACCTTCCCCAGGAGCCGACACAGAGTGGTACTGGGCTCTCTCCTGGGTCTCCTCTTCTTGTGAAATCCCAGGTTCTCTGACTCCTTTTCCTCATCCCCAGAAATCACGGTTTAGTCTAGACTGGAGAAGCTCTCCTCAGATTTTTCTTGGAGATTATCCCTTTCTCCTTCAACCGGCCAGGACACTGGAAAACTCTCCTCAGTGTACCTTTTAGAAACCTCACTTTAAGAAACAAAGAGCCACCTTGTTTAAGCAAGGGCCAGAGAGGAGGAAATAGAGAAATAAGTTAAGGTCTCCCAAAATGTATCCTGCCATGCAGTGCTGGAATGTTAGGGGGAGATATGATACTTAACTCCACTTGACTGTAGAGCCTAAAGTCAGGACTTAGTAACATGTAGTAACACACATAGTTTTCTCTCAATTATATAAAATAGCATGTAGAAAAAAAAATGGAGAAAATATGCAACTATCAACCGTCAACTATTTGGATGAATCATACTTTTTGAAAGTGTTTTCTATAGTTTCTATAACGATCACTTATTTCTATTTTATGAACAGTATTCTTTTTCTTTTTTTAAAGATTGGCATCTGTGCTAACATCTGTTGCCCATCTTTTTTTTTGGTGTGTGTGTGTTCTTCTTCTCCCCAAAGTCCCCCAGTACATAACTGTCTGTTTATTCTGGTTGTGAGTACCTCTGGTTGTGCTATGTGGGACACCGCCTCAGCATGGCCTGACGAGTGGTGCTATGTCCATGCCCAGGATCCGAACTGGCGAAACCCCAGGCAGCCAAAGCAGAGCACACGAGCTTAACACTCAACCATGGGGCTGGCTCCAAGTATTCATTTTTAAGAAAGCAGAAAATAGAGTTGGGAACATTATAGGCAATGTAGCCTAGTGAGTGAAATGGCTGCCACCAAATCCCAGTTGCCACTGTCTATTTGTGTGACCTTGAGCCAGTTACTTTGTGTCCCAATTTCTCCATCTATAAAGTGATAACAACAGCAACCACTCCTTCACTCGGTTCCAAAAGTTGGTGAATAGAAAGTTAATAAATACAAAGTGCTTAGAATAGGACATAGTAAACAGCATATAAGTGCTAACTCTTAGTTTTTATGGAAGAGATATCTCTAAGTTTAGGGCAAGACTGTCCGCTATGTTATAAGTAACATGAAGCAGAATTGTTTCCACTCAACACCTTGTACTTTATTTCCAAAAGTGAGAGTAGAAATGTATTTTAAACATAAATCCTTTATTCTGATATATGTTGATGAAGAATAGTGTTTAATATTCATTCCTGGGAGTCATGCTATTTGTTTTATACTCTTGAGTATTCAGATGGCCTCATATATCAGATTCCTCTTATGAAAAATAATTAATGAAAATGTTCATTAATTATGAGGGAGGAGGAGTGAATATAATGAATTTATCTTAATGGAAAACTGGTAAATTTTTTGAATAAAACATTACTTGGAAAAAAGAAATACAAAATAGTTTCTGTAACCATAAGGACGTATGGTATCTTTTTATCAAGAATACACCATAGTATATTTTTCTTTAATTTCCCAAATAACCTCCTAAATGCAAGCTACACTAAAGGAACATTATTCAGTCACATTGGATACTGGGAAAAACGACATCATGAACAAAGCATTGTTAATGTTTTACTCTGTATATGTTATAACATCGTACACTAAGTAGAGTCAGTTTATTTTGTCTAACAACATAATGGAGAAGAGCACATTTGCAGACTCCAAGAGAAAGGAGTCAGATCGTGGCATGACCTCTACAGCAGCATCTGTTGTATATACATCCTGCGTAAATTTAAATTTGTGTGTGTGTGAGTTTTTCTTGTTTTTCATTCTGTGAATTTAAAGATCTCTCTCATTATTGGAAATCACTTTTTCAGTGTCCCAGAAAGAGCCCCAAATGGTATATTTTGCATTTCTGGTCGTTTTTTGATGGTCTAGAATGGGTTCTTCCATTTGTTGATGAATCAGTTTATTGAGTACCGACCATGTCCTTGATAATATTCTAGGCACTGGTGCTCAGTGTAAACAACGCAGAATAAATTCCTGCTTTCATAGTATTAGGGCTCTAATGAAGAGAAATAGACAATAAACAAATAAATATAAAACATATCAGGTAGGGATGATAAATGTTATGATGAAAAATAAAGCAGGATTTGGAAAACAGAAAGTGACTCTCTAGTTTGTTGCTGTTTCAAAAAGGATGGTCAAAGAAGGCCACTCCAGCGGAGAAAGTAAGGAAGAAAGGGAGAAAGCCACTCATTTATCTGTAGGAAGAGGCTTGAGAACAACAAATGAAAAGATATGAAGCAGTAGAACACCTTAGCCTTTTTAGGATCCACTAGAGAGTCATTGTGACTGGAGCAGAGTGAACGAGGGGGCAAGTAATAAGAGATCAGGTCAGAGAGAAACCAGACCATGAAGGTCATTGTAGGCCGTAGTAAAGACTTGGAATCTTACTTTACATGAGATGGGAAACCGTTGGAGTGTTTTGGGGGAAAAAATGACATGATCAGACTCTAGTCTAAAACTATTACTCTGACTTCAGTGTAGATGTAGGCAGCAAGGGGACATGGTAGAAGAAGGAAATCAGGGCTCCTGTAAGTGAGAGATGATGGTAGCTTAAACTGGGGTGGTAAAAGGTGAGAGTGTAAGCATTGGTGGGATTGTGGACACCCTTTAAATGTGAGTCAGCTGGATTCATTAGTAGATTATATGTGGGATATCAAAAAAGAGCTATGTCAAAGATTATTCCTGATCCTAATGTTCTCTATATTTGCCTCTTTTTACCCCTTTTGCTATCTTTCTGATGTTGCAAATAAGTACATATCATGATATAGAGATTAATGAAGGCTTGTTTTATTTGGTTTAATTTTGTTAGTAGTAGTGAGGCAAAGGGACAAAATGTGAGATAACAGATAATGTCAGCTTTATTGGGGTTAATAGTCAATTCTACAAGGAAGACTAATTTCTGGCAATCTGTTTTCTCTCCCAGATAGCTGAAAACCACACAGGTAAAGATAGTTTTTACTTAAAATTTGATGTGTATTCTTATAAATTGATAATTATGGGACAGAAACATGACTCCTTAGTGCTTAGTGGAAGAAATAAGCAGGAAAATATATATCCAAGGGATAGCTGATGAATTTTGAATATAAAATTACACTATGATTATATATATAAGGACTCAATTTATGAGAATATTTTAAATACAAAATGATGCCAGTGTGTTTCCCTAATGGGAATAAATGTTAAGAGGGATCTATTATCTAAGATATGCACATTTTAAGCAATTATTTTTGATGACTTAAAAGTAAAATAAAATGATGATTTCACTTATCTATTTCTGTGTAATAGACCACTTCAAAACTTAACAGCCTAAAACAATAATTTAATGTTGTTGTTTATGATTTGTAGGTTGCCTGAGCTTATCTGGGCAGTCTTACTTGAGGTTTTACAAGTGGTTGCAGTAAGACATAGGCTGAGAATGGAGTTATCTGAAGACTCAAGTTGGGTAGACAAGATGACTACTAGTGGACTAGCTTGAGTTTTCTCACAGCATGGTGATTTTAGAGTAGTTAGACTTGTTCCATGGCAGCTGGCTTCCCCCAGAGTGAATGTTCCAGGAGAAGAGGAAATAGAAGCTGCCAGGCCAGTTGCTGACTAGACACAAAAATATACACTTTTACCTCACCTCCTTCTATTGGTTAAGCGGTTACAAGGTGTGTTGATGGTCCCCAAGACAACTCTTACATTCAGAGATTTGTGAGAAGGACTCACAGAACTCAACATGTAGTCATATAGAGCACACGGACACTCTTCTCCTGGCAGTGTATGTGGTGTTTCTACCCAGTGAAGACGATTAGAAATTTTATTTTATTGGGAGCTGGTCATATAGGAACCCTGTGCCTAGTCATACAGAAATTACAAACTTCTAGAGAGAAATCAGGTGTTCAGCATAAACAATATTGATTTTAAAAGTGGTTTAGGAATAATGAACCACTCTTATCATTGATGGAAAATTTGATGTAATGTAGGATACTGTTTACCAGTCAAGCTCTCAGAAGCCAGCTGATGGCCAGCCTTGCAAGCAGACCTTTCTCAGGATATTGCGTTAGTTTGCTAGGGCTGCCATGACAAAATACTGTGCATGCACTTCCCTGGCATCTCTTCCTCTTCTTGAAAGGGCACTAGTTATAGTTTATTAGGGCCCACCCAAATGGCCTCATTTTAACTTAATCACCTCTTAAAAGACCTTATCTCCAAATATAGTTACATTCTGAAGTATTGGGAATTGGAACTTCAATATATGAATTTCAGGGGATATAATTCAGCCCATAACAGATAGACGGACACAAAACAGCTATGTTAGCTCTTTTCTGCACATAGGGCCAACTATGACTCAAGGAAGGGAAAATAAACTGCATCTCTTCATGGGGCATGACAAAGATTTGCAGCAGTCTTTAATCTACCATATTGATAGGTGATATTCTTTTATTAATCCAGTTTTCAGTCCTATAAATTTTCAGCAAGTGTGAGGAGTTTGAGTTTGAGGGACGGTGGAAGAAAATACGAGATTTCCTTAAATGTTTATATATATGCATCAGTGTACTCATCTGAGGATTTTCCAATGCTATTTTAATTTCCATTAAATTTGGAAGCTTTGCTTAAATGTTACCATATTTGAATTAATTTACAGTCCTTAAAATCTTATGGTTAAGAGTGTCAAAGAATTATGGCTTTAAGAAATACTTCACTAAATATTTGATGATAAACACTGAGAATAAAATTTAAATTGAAGTAACAGCTATCAAACAATATTTCTGTATTGTATCTGTACAGTATTATTTTATGTTTAACTTTTTGTCCTTCTGGTTCTGTCAAGATAAATTTTGAATGAACATAATACCTGTTTTTTCAGACAGCGTTACTGATGTATGATGAAGGCTCATATAGTAAGGAAAATGATAATTTTATATCCTGATAAAACAAAGTTATTTTTACATAAATTAAAGCCAAAATGGATTTTGTTTAATTTGTGTTAAAAGATATGCAATATCTCTCAGACATAGAGGACCTCAGGGAAAAAGATTTTAATGGAAAGAATAAGCAATTACTTTCATGTTGCCTACTAGCATCATATTGCTGTCCAGTCCTTCTCACGCGCTGTCCAAATGATTTCAGGAAGGCATGTACAAGATATAGAGCTTGTCAGCATTAATACATGCTAAAAATAATGGTGTGCCCCCTCCTTCCCCATCCCCAGCTCACATATTCATTTTCTTCCTTAAATTTAATCTCAATGTTTCTTCATCTTTGCATAGGTTGGTGCTTTATATTTCTCCTAACTTTTTTGAGTTCTCCAAATGGTACTGATATAAAACTTTCTGTGTTAAAAGGCTTATTTTAGCATGCTTTTAGAACATCAGGCCATATTCTGCTTACTCTAAGCAAAGAGTTCCTTTGACATATATAGTGGATAAGATTTACTGAGCATCTGTTAAAGATAATCGTGGAAAATTGAATTCAAGGATCCGTTTTTTATATCGAGTTAAACAGAGCACCAGAAAACTACACAATACATAGATTTGGTTGTATTTCATAATTGGAAAAAGTGAGGATTTTATAGGAAAGCTCAAATTTAGAATGCAGATACAGAACATAGGAGGATAGAATTCAGGTGCAGAACACAGGAAGATATTTCTGGATTCATTTGTAAATAGACAGGATTTTGAACTACTGCTAGAAAAATCCTAAAGCCAATAAAAGCCTTGAAAATGTGTGAAATGAAAACTTTATTTGTTTCCTGACAGAAAATTAATTTTAAAAAATTGAATCGTTATGACTTCAAACTTGCTTTGGGGACCCACTTCAGCCTGAATTGGCATCCCTGAAACATTTGTTGTGTCTGCCAACAAGATGCCAGGACAATTTTATTTGGAAACAGTTGAAGTCAACATGTGTACCATTGGCTGGTGCTCTCTTCCTCAACATCTGTTAGTCCCAAGTGTCTAGAAAACCTTGCTGTGAAATAAGAGCAGAGGTAGCAATCATTGCTGTGCACACCAATATTAACAAGATTTCTTTTACCATCTAAAGCAGACATCAGATATTGGAATTGACTTGGGATGAACAGTGTATTTGAGATAGTAACATTATTATCAATGATAATGTAAGCAACTAATTTCATGTATATCATGTCCAGTGTTTATTTCTTATCTCAGTATTACCATTTCATATACACTCTACATCATATACACTCATTCTTTGTTGTTTTTTTATATAATCTCTGGCATTACTTCAGAGTTTACCTACAAAGTGTAAAGTATGTTATAACATATTTTTCTTTAAATAAGAAGTTAAAAATCTAAGTAAAATTCGAAGACTGTGATTCATTATCAACATACTCGTTTGAGATGGACCATGAATATGAGAAACTATCGCAAGTGGACTCAGCATGAGTTTAGTTTGTCTTGCAATGACTTCTATCTGTTCTTTCTTAAAATTGTCTACTTAAATAAATTAATTTTAGAAGTTTCCATATCAATATGCATTTGCAATTGTAAAATAAAGTGTGCATGGAATTCAGTACAGTTAATTCTGCCATACATCAAATAATTTAGAAATAGTTGTGTTATCCTTGGTAACTACATAAAGTTAAAGAATTTTAGACTAAAATGTCTTATTAAGACATTGAGCATCCATTGTTTTCATTTTACTATATGGAGGTATTAAATGGCCATGCTGACAGATGCAAATAAAATGAGTAAATAAGCAAATACTCTATTTGGGAGTTTTTACATCATAAATTTAGCATTTCTTCACTTCAGTTTTCATACCACACATAAATAATTTGGCAGAGATTCTATTATTTACAGTAATTGTGCTGGGCAAAATTGGCATATTGATAACACCAAAAGTTGGCTAATAATTATGAAAAATCAGAAAATTCTATTTACTCTTGCCCATAGTAAAGATATTCTTAATAATGTAGGGAAATTTATGAACATCTCATTAAAACACATTCCAAAAGAGATAAGGAAAGGTGCTATGTGTTTTCACAGAAACTTACTTTTATCCTCTTGGATAGTGGCTGATCCATAGCACAGAAAATTGGAAGACAAACAATTGCAAATTGATGTATTAGACTTATTCAACAGCCTAATAGCAATAACTGTGAAGACAGATAGAATTTGAATATTCTGAGGAACTGTTGATGTCAGGTTCTCAACTAAGGAAATTCGTTTTCTTTTAAGTTGCATTATATTATCAGCAGTCAACTTATGTCTGTACCTGGACACGTACTTCTTCTCAGGTAATCTCTTTTACTCTAGTAAGTCTGATGGGAAATCCTTATGTTAGAAGATGTGACAAACACTGATAATGTTGGCTAAACCTGTTATATTAGAATTTTATTTGGATATATTTCTTAGTAAGAATAAAGGTTCATTTAGAATAGTTAGGCCTTGCTTAACAAGAAAGACTATGGCAGCAGTATTTGAGCCTGAGAGTTTTTAAAAAGCTGAAAAGAATTGTCAAAGCATAATTAAGGGTAGAGGAATTAAGCTCAGTTTTCTCCTTTAAAGTGTCTTTGCCAGGCAGTAGAACCTTTGGCAACAGAGCCAAGTGGAAAAATGGAGCCATGCCAGTTGCTAGAGCATGTTAAAGAGAGATTAGTCATCGTTTCTGGTAACATCACCCACAGGAATAAAGCTGACAGTGGTCTGTCCTCTTATTAACATTAGCTGTTTTTCTCTCCTTCTCTTTCTTGCTCTCTCCTGTGGGCATTAGTCACTTCGTGATATTAGTTCTACTATTGTCATTTCTCACTATTTCTTTTACTTTTTTTTAATGTGGCAAGTCATTCAGAACAATTAACAAACATTTATTGAGGTCCTACCATGTGTAAGACCTTCTGTAAAGGTACCGGGGTAGAAATGTTTTATTTTGACTATAGAAAGGTGCAGAAAATTATAATGCTGGTTGTATTTGAACATGGCCTAGAAAAGTGCAAAGTACTTCAAAGTATTTCAGAAGTGCAAAGATGGGGTTGAGGGAAGGGAAGTGTCATGAGATCTGAGCCAAGGGAGAAGTAAGAGCCAAGATCTCAAGCTTTAGGCCCTGAGGGTCTAGAAATTGTAAATATCCAGTCATGTGTTGCCCACGTGGTAAGGAAGAAGTTGTTTGGTGTGAATGGACATTATATGCTTTATACAGAACTTAAACTGCCTTCTACAGGCAGTGAGGTACAGGAAGCAAGCAAGAATTGTGTCTTAGTCTGTTCAGGCTGTAACAAAATACCATAAATTAGGAAGTTTATAAGCAATGGAAATTTATTTTTCACAGTGATGGAGGCTTGGAAGTCCAAGATCAAAGCATTGGCAGATTCAGTGTCTTGTGAGGGTCCACTTCCCAGACAGCCACCTTTTCGTCTTTTCTCTGTAACCTCACGTGGTACAAGGGGCAAGGGAGCTCTCTGGGGCTTCTTTGATAAGGGCACAAATCCCATTCATGAGGGCTCTGGCCTCATGACCTAATCACTTCCCAGAGGCCCCACCTTGTAATACTATCAGCTTGGCCTGTTAGGATTTCAATATTTGAAGTTTAGGGGAACATAAATATTCAGACCATAACAAATTAAGCAACTAGTAAGATGCAAAATGAAGAAAATTTTATAATTTTCTTTGAACTTGATTTCCACAGAAAGGGTTCTGAACTTTATTTGAAATTTGTCAATTCCTAGAATACCAAATGATATTAATCAAATAGAAGTTATAAGAATTATGAAGAATCTTCTTATTATCCACTATTTTTGATTGCCTGCATCTGTACATGCCCAAATAGAATGAAAACTGCCTATATTCATATTAAAATAATAGAGTTCCCAGGTGATCTAAACTATCATAAGTGTATACTAAAAGATCCATACATTTATGTTTATCTAATTGTTTTATCTTAAAAGGTTGTAGTTAGTGTATTAGTTTCATATTGCTGCTATAACAGATTGCCACAAACTTGACGGCTTAAAATGATTCACGTTTAGTATCATGTGGTTCTGGAAGTCTGAAGTCAGAATTGGGTCCCCAGACTGAAATCAAAGTGTTGGCAGAGCTGAGTTCCTTCTGGCAGCCCTAGGGGATAATCCATTTACTTGCTTCTCTGAGCTTCTAGAGGTTGCCTGCATTCCTTACCTCGTTGCTTCCTTCCATCTTCAAAACCAGCAATGGCCTGTCACGTCTTTCTCACGCTGCATCACTCTGATTCTGACTCTTCTGCCTCCCTCTTTGACATTTAAGGACCCCTCTGATTTCACTGGGTCCGCTAGACAATCCAGGAAAATCTTTCTGTTTTAAAGTCAAGTGATTAGTTGCCTTAATTTCATCTGCAGCGTTAATTCCCTTTTGCCACGGACATCATGGGGAGGGCGGGGCATTATTCTCCCTACCACAGTTAGTAACATCACGTATGTAAGATCTAGGTCTTATTCCTGGCAGGGGAATCTTTCTGTTCCTAAATGTTGAGCTGATACTTTAAATAATTAGAATGTGCGTTACTCTTTTCTCTCCCTAATTAATTGGTTATTACGTTAACACAGAGAAAGGAATCTCCATTGCACTGAATTACAAAAGCTATTTCCTTTACCTTTAGCATACTTCCCATCTTCCCTGACTGGCAAACTTGTGATCTCCACTTAATGCCCAATTAAATGCCACCTCCTCTGTGAGGTGAAATTCCTCCCAATTTTCCCTACAATTCCTCCCCACAATGCCTTAATCCAACTCCTAATATGAAGCTAGAAAATTATAAGTATGTTTATTTACAATCTTTCCCGTTAGATGTAGATGTTCGTAAATGCAGATATTACGTTTTATAGTCTTTATATTCCCTATTTCAGTGCCCAGTATAGAACTAGAATACAACACACTAATAATAGATGAATGAATGAATTATTGAATGAATGGTGGAAAAAACTTTCACTAAAGACCTAACTTCCTCTCAAGTGTTTTATCCTATTAAAATCAAAATAGTCATTTTATTAAATGTCATTGATAAGTTGAAATAATATAACAAAGCCTATCAAGTTATACAGGTGGTATCAGTCTATCACATTTTCTGTAGCTTATCCTCTTTTTTTCCTACAATTCTAAGCAAAGCTGGACCAATCCTAAGAGTAAATTATCCATTATGAGACTAACTCAGTGCTCGGGAATTCAGCATTCAGTTGGCCTTGTTGTTTGTCAGAATCTCATCTTGTGTTCTGAAATGTTGGCTTCAGCTTTAACTGGTTATTTATCTGATAACCGGTGTCTAAGAGACAACTGCCTTCCTGCTAACTGCCTATTTAGATTTATAAATAGTACCTTTCCTGAGATTTTTTTCAGAGCCAAATGCTAGAAGTTTTAGGCACAGACTCATTTCTCCAGATTGGAAATTCTGAAAACCGTCTACTTCTTTAGAGTATTAATCCTCAATACACATGATTATTGTCTCATTTTATGGGTAACGAAATTGAAGCTTAGAGCAGTTGAGAACCTGACTAGGGGTCACAGTGCTGGTAAATGGCTCAGCAGGAATTCCAACTCAGGTTTTTAAAATTCTAAAAACTGCAGCTTTAACTGCCATACTACAGAAAATCTACGTGTTTTTATTTTAAGCATGATTCTGATTGTTCATTGGGTTTATATAACTGCAGGGGGATAAAAATAGAAACAGAAGTAGAGAGAGAGAGAAGGGGAGAGAAAAGAAGAAACCGGAAGTAAAGAGAAAGAAAAGAGAAAAGACGTAAGAAAGCAGCCCTCCATTCTTTAGGTTTGGCATCTGTTGACCTCATAATCCTACTAAGGTTATGTACATTTCTTTTATTAACAGACCTAATAATTCTGAGCGGTCTTTGCAATCCTGAAATGAAAGCCACCTAGAATATTGGTGTTTTTATGGATACAGATAATATAATTGCTTTAGCTAGTTTAAACAGAAGGGATTTTATTATAGGGTATTCCATAATTTACAGGATTTATGGGAAGGTCAGCAAACGATGCTTCGATATATACGGACAAAATGCCAGGAGAGATTTCTGCTTGGAAGGGGTAAGCTATGCTGCCAGATTGACAGCCAGAAAGCGAAAAGGGATGGAGATATGGGGTTTCAGGGTTTAATATTTATTTTGGGTTCTTTTGAGAGTGAGAGAGAATGAGAATTTGAGAATTGATGGGTGGTTGGTTTGGGGTATTAATGGTTAGGAAGAATAAGATTGAGAATGGTGAGAGAAGATGATGAAGGCAACATCTATCTAGTCATCCCAAACTTTTTTCTTTTTTTTTTAAATTTGACATTGAATATATTTTTTAAATTAATTTAGTTTTTTACCTTTTGACCCCCTCCACCCATTTCTCCCACACCCTCACTCCCTGCCTGTGGAAACCACCAATCTGTTCTCTGTATCTATGAAGTTGTTGTTTTGTTGGTTTTTTTTAGATTCCACACATAAGAGAGATCATGCAGTATTTGTCTTTCTCCATCTGACTTATTTCACTTAGCATAATGCCCTAGAGGTCCATCCATGTTGTCACAAATAGCAGGATTTCATTCTTTTTTGTTGCCAAATAATATTCCACTGTATTTGTGTGTGTGTGTGTGTGTGTGTGTGTGTGTGTGTAGGTATATTTCTTTATCCATTTGTTCATTGATGGTCAGTTAGGTTGTTTCCATAGTTGGCTGTTGTAAAGAGTGCTGTGATGAATATGGGGGTGCATATATCTTTTCCAATTAGTGTTTTCCTTTTCTTTGAATACATATGCAGAAGTGGAATAACTGGATCATATGATAATTCTACTTTTGATTTTTTGAGAAACCTCGATTCTGTTTTCCACAGTGGCTGCACCAATTTACATTCCCACCAATAGTGCACAATAGTTCCCTTTTCTCTGCATCCTCACCAACATTTGTTATATCTTATCTTTTTGATAACAGCCATCTGACAGATGTGAGGTGGTATCTCATTGTGGTTTTGTTTTCCATTTCCCTGATGATTAGTGATACTGAGCATCTTTTCATGTATCCGTTGGCCATCTATATGTCTTCTTTGGAAAAATATATATTCATTTTAATTTAATCTAGCTATTTTCAATAAGATACTCCCTTCCCCACTTTTGCCTGATGTTTCTTTAATTCATCTAATTTTCTTTCTGAAGAGAAGAAACTTCTAGCTTCTGCTAGGGATGAAGTTGCCTGGCTGCATGGCGTACTTTCAACCAATCCTCTGGTTGTCATCTCTCTCTTTATTCCCACTTTAGTAGGTACGCGGCTTTTCTGTGGTCTCACAGTTAACATTATTTGGGGATGAGGAAATGCACTACTGGGTCAGGTTTCAGACTTCTTGTGTCTGTCTGCTTTCCAGCTTCCTTTCCCAACTGCTGCCTGCTCTCAAAGGGCTTAGATTTTACAATGGACTTCTTATTTTAAAATGTACCTTTTTTCTTTCTGTTTAAAAAATATACATATATTTATATAGTTATATAAATATATATTTATATAATGTATAGAGAGAGTTTTTATATTCATTTTTTAAAGAACTTTGAAGAATAATTCTATGTGAAAACCAAGCTGAGTACTCTATACATGGTTATAAATGTAACAACAATAAATATTCAGTTTTATATGAGTATTGGTAAAGGATAAGAGCTGATATCTACTTAGTTTGATAGGACTAAATGGCAGTCAGTATTATGAATTTTATTTTAACTTTTCTCTTTCCTTGTCACACAGACTGTATGCCTTAAGTGTTTAAGAAGAGAGCTCGTTAAAGAACTTGGAATTGTGTCTTCTCTGAAATATGTCTTAATAAACCATTGTCTATTAGGAAAGCATCAGAACTTCATGAATAATTATTTCTATATTATGGTAAATATGCTGGAACTAACTTGTTTTAATTTTATGTAGTTTAGTGCATGCAAAGATTTGATGAAAGCTTCAGTGAAATTCTGCAAAAACTCAGATGTGTGTATAGAGAGATATACATGTTGTTCAAAATTGTCTCTAAGAGATGAGTATAAAGTACACATATAAAAAAGTGAGACGAATTTCCATAAGCCACATAGTTTAATATCATTACTTTGCAGTCTCATAAGTTAGTTTTAAGGCTTTAGTTAAAAATACAGAATGAGATTTGTTAATGTACACAAAATTCTGTTTTTCAGTGTATTCATATTGTATGATTAGGTTATTAGCTACATAATTTAATACATTTTTATGTGGTAAAAGCAGTTTAACTGTTAGCAGCTGCCTCTGAAATAACTTTACACTTACTCAGATTTAAATTACCTGTTGACTTGAGTAAGTAATTATAATTTCGTCCTAACACTATGTAACATATGGTGTTTACATTCTTCTGAAGAGCTCCTTGAGGGAGAAAAATATATACAGAAACATCAATATAAATAGTGATTTAAGGAACCAATGAGAAATATGTGCAAACATTAGTGGTAGTTAATAGGATATTAAATAGTTGTTAAAGTATTGGAGTTTGTTGGATTTATTGGATTATTGAGTTAGGAGATTGTATTTTTAATTGTTTGCTAGGTGTTGGCATCTTTATTAATATATTCATTTTGAGTTATCTGTTTTCTAAATCAAGGTTTATGTTTTTTTATTATTATCATAGAATTCATTTTAAGCTATGTGTCTCTCTGAATAATAAAGCATTATTTTAGGTCTATGTTTATATTTTAGACTTCAGCATACAAGGGGCAGATAATCCAATATTTGTTTAATTAAAAAATGACATAAAATTTATTTTAAGACAACATTTAAAGTTAACTCATTCGAAATTCTAGAATATTTAAATGTGATTTTAAAAGGGGCCGTGTTCCAGATGTTTGCTCAGAAGTCATCTCTGTAGCCTGTTGCTCCTGCTAGACCACAGGCCTCCTTAAAGGCAGTTGACCTAAGACGTAGCTACAGTCCAGCTGGAATTTCCTGAGCACTTCCAATGGGCTACACAGATTTTAAGGTGGTTTTACATATTTTTTTCTTAGGAAAAACTCCCTAAGTTAGGCTAGGCATTTTTAACCCCGTTTTCCATAAGAAGAAACTGAGACCAGAGTCTTTAATATTTCCAATATATCTCTAATAAATGGCAGAGCCAGACCGATTTCAAAACCCATGCTTTAAACTACTATGCTATACTGCAGGTTGTGCCTTGAACTATACACAACTGTCTGGCTAATTCTCTGTCGCTTGTATTAATTGAATGAAATTAAGGAGTAAATCAGACTATCTTTTGTGATCACTCAAAGGATGTTTTGACTAGATTATTCAGTATCGTAGAAGACCATATTGTCACGATTTCTATTAAAATAAGCAATGATAATAAATACTTTTAAATAAATCTAACAGCATATAGTTCTTTTTCAATTGAAGATAAGTCCTGTTTCTGTGGAATAATTCATCACACATTTTACTTTGGGATTTAAGAAACATACTGTCTTCTGAATTCACAGCAGAGGAGACTCTCATCTCTAACCTTATCTAGATTGCTTCTAGGGGGTTAGATAAAATGTGGGCCTAAAGTAATGTGTTAATCTGTGTTTGGATCAGCATGGGTAAGATATACAATTTTTAAAAAAAATATGACACTCTAATTTCTTTCTTTGTTTTTAAATTTCAGGTACACCCTGGTTTCTAGTGAGTAGTCATTTTTCAAATATTAGGGGCAGATTTCGTTCTGGGAGATGAAAGTTCTGGAGGTTGATCTCAACTGATACTGATATTAACCAATACGTAAATCTGTAAATACTGTATTGTCGTAGGTCTCAGTCCTCCTTTCTGCAGTCTTTTCTCTTTTCTAGATACACTCACTCTCTGGTTGATTTCATACCATCTGTCATGTGATGCCTCCTCATTATTTTGTCTCCATCCCAGACTTCTCTGAGTTTGAGACTCAAACACACAAATACCTACTCAATGTCTCCATGTGGATATCTACCAGGAATGCCCAAATTGACAAGAAGATTCAAAACTTTTGATTTTTATCCCATTATACCCACCTTCCTTTCCTAAATCTATCCTCTCTGAGTCTCCAAATCTCCTTCACAATTTCAATGAATGGTTTGATTGACTCCTTCATTGCTCAAATCAAAAAAAAAAAAAAAAAAAAAGGAAAGAAAAGAAAAAGAAGAGAATTTCATCCCTGATTCTTCTCATTCGTTCCCACGCACATTCCATCCATCAGCAAGTCAGCTTTGCCTTGACAATATATAAGTATATTCCAAATCTGTCCATTTCTTCCACTTACTCTGCCATCATCATCATCATCTCTCACCTAGACTATTGCAACGGTTTCTTACTGGTCTCCCTGTTTCTATTCTTGTCTCCCGTATAATCCATTTTCCACACAGAAGCCAGTGTTTTCTCTATAAAACATAAGTTGGATTATGTCATTCCTTCTTGAAATACTCCAATAGCATCCCATCAGATGCAAAGTTAAAGTGAACTACTTGCCAATGGCTGCACACCTTATATGTCGTAGCCCATGGTAGCTTTTCTGATCTCATCTCTGATTTCTCTTGCATGTTTTTCTAGCTTTGGCCATGCTGACCTTCATGCTGGTCCTCAAACATACCAAGTCCTCTCCTTCCTCAGGACAGTTGTACTGACTTTTTCTTTTGTTCCCATCTTTCATTCTCCAAATTACCACATGGCTCATTCTGTCACTGTATTTAAGAATTTGTATCTATGTCAGCTCAGCAGAAGAGTCTTTCCAAACTGTCCTACCTAAAATAGCTGTCATATTCCAGCTCCTTTTCCTATCTTATTTTTCTTCATGGCATTTATTATTTTTCATGGCACAAAACCCTGTCACCTGACATGTCACTGTATGTCTGTATTTAAAATCAGTTTTGCACAGTAAAATAGAAGCTCAGCACAGACAGGAACTTATTCACCCTTATTCATTGTTTCCCCATGTCATGCAACAATGACTGGCACAGAATACCTATTAATAAATATCAGTTAAATGATTATTTTGTTATTTCATGTTGTATTTTATTTCTCTCTCTCTTTTTTTTTTTTCTTCTGGTGAGGAAGATTGGCCCTGAGCTAACATCTGTTGCCAGTCTTCCTCTTTTTTTTTTCCCTCCCCAAAGCCCCAGTACCTAGTTGTAGGTCGTTCTAGTTCTTCTGTGTGGGACACTACCACAGCATGGCTCGATGAGCAGTGTGTAGGTCCATGCCCAGGATCTGAACTAGTGAACCCCGGGCCACTGAAGTGGAGTGAGTGAACTTAATGACTTGGCCACGGGGCCGGCCCCCTGTATTTTATTTCAAACATATGTTTATATGTATATAACACATTCATATACCTAAATGTATATATATGTATATATAGGATTTGCAGAGGGGCAAGGAATTATTATCATTGTTTTTGTTAATAAAAATCATGATAATATTCTCTTCTATGATACTGAATTGTCTAGTCAAAACAGTTTTTGAGTGGTCATAAATCTACTCTGATTTAGTCCCTGTTGTCATCCAATTAATACAGGTTACATAGAATTATCCAGATAATTATATATAGTTCAAAGTACAACTTATAGTCCAGAATACAGAGTTGGGGTCTTTAATTTGATGTCATCCATTATGGTGAGGTTATTTAGTGCTCTTCCTTGTATACCCTTTCTTTCCTTTAACTGCATCTAATCCTTTCTGACTTGAAAACCTGGATAACATTTTTGGTACCTTGTTAGAAATTGTGTTTAGCTACAAAAGCAAAAGACAAGAAAAAAAAAACACATAAAACGACAGTGACTTAAACCCTATTGTTGACACAAACAAACCATAATCAGTCTAGAAATCAAAGGTGGAGTGAGTTTCTTGTGAGCTGTTTTGAGGACTATTGCCTGGGAGAACTTTTCCACCAAGGAAAGAAGCTCTCGGAAGAAGTGAAGTGTACAGAGTGGTTATATACGGTCTTGGAACAAAGAGTGTCCATCACATGCTAGGACAATCTCTTTTACTAAGATGCTTTGCTAGCACAGCAGGTCAGTGGTCACAAAGTGAGCACAGTAAGTCAGTAATTAATCATTTGTTTCTGGGAAGAAATGCTTATCCTTAAAGAAATGCTGATAGGGGAGAGGCAACATCCCTATCTTTAAGGGCAGGCATCATTCTCAGCTTTGGGACATTGTAAATATTTAAGGCAGATGTATAATGCATGCTCAACAGGCTACATCAGGCCTTTCTGGAAAAACAAGGTCAGGTTGAATTCATTTTAAACCAATTGGCTTCCTCATATACTCCAATATATCCTATTGCTTTGCATTTATTCATCATTTTCGCCCTTTTGATTAATAATCTTTCAATAGAAAGCATTGATGATCAAAATATTGTCCCTTGGCACCAGGGTGATTGCTGCCTGCTCTGGGTCCATCATGTCCCTCAGTGCTAGGCTTTTGTCTCATTGATTTACTTAGTTATCTACATTGGGGGAAATAGTTGGATATAGTGGACAAGCATAGAGGTATATGTTAACAGTGAAACCTTTCATAGGTTATATAATTTTTCAGTTAATTTTAGATTGTCACATAAACATTGTACATGTGCTTTTACATGACTCCTTATGCTTTCATTGTTTACAATTATAGAACAGGTACAATAATGATGATAATTCAAAATTTGAAAAGATTAGTTTTAAAATGAGGTCTTAGGCATAGTCCTTATAAGAAAAGGAAATTCATTCACGATTATAAGATCAATTGACCATCTCAAGTTGCTGAGCAATCATTACTCTAGCCTGCATACCAGTCTTACAACACTGAGTAAAGGAAATAGTAATCGGTTTGAATATTATGACTAATACAAGAATTACAAGGAGTAACAGAAATAGGAATTGCAATCCAGATTGCAAAAGGGAACCAATATCAGAAGGGAGCCAACTAAGCAAATCAAGACTGGGTGTAGGATTGCTTAAGGCATTCACCTGCTTTTTCATGTGCTTTAGCAGAGATGAAAAATTGGAAGACTCACCAGGTATAAAAACACAGCATTGGGTCTGAATGGTTGCACATATACCACCTTGGGATGCAGTTAGAATATTCAAGGCCATTCTATTTTGAAGGATAGCCTTTCTCATTAAAAACATTTCAGTATTTCATAGGGCTATTATTAGCTGACTATCATTAAGCACTTGTTGAGTAAATTTAGTGAGAACTTATGTATGTGATATGACATCTTGTAGTCCAAAGAAGGAACAAGCATAGCCACTTGGTGTTCATACCAGTAGAACACTGAACAAGTCCATCTGGCCTTCAGGAGAGGAAGATGGGCAACAGATGTTAGCTGTGGGGGAATCCTTCCCTGCATCCAAGGGAAGCCCAGGGTGCAGCATCCTAGCCATCCAGATGGTAGCCAAGGCCAGAGGTTTGTTCCAAATAACCATTGAGTTCCCTTAGGAGCCACACAGTAAATACCTGGCCTTCAACGCTAGTCTGTTCCAAACAAATTAATTTTTTTTTAAAGTATGATAGTATTCTGAAAACCTTAACTGGAATAATTATAAAATGAGTATATGGTATAAGCATTACAAGAGCTTAAAGGAGGAGGTATAAGGTTTGGAATATAGGCCTGGTCCAGAGTCCTGTGACAGCTGTCTACAACAGATGCCCGCTTCTTCTGATCCTTGTTCAGAGACATCTGTTGTGGTTAGTTGAAGTTGGATATCAGAAATAGGAACTGAAAACACCTTCCAGCACACTGATTCTGATTCTACAGCACATTAATTGATTAAGAGTATGTGATATGATCCTTTCCAATGGGGCTACAGAGTCTTTTATCTGGTGTCTTTTCCAGTAAACAAAATCTCCAGGTTGCAGTCCATGACCCTTAAGGTCTTCATCTTCTGGAAGCTCACTGTGAAAAGAATCAGCTACCAATCTCTCATTTTTTTTAAGTATCTTAATGAGATCTTGACAATAATGTAAGATATCTCCTTTAAAGCAAAGTTGGTGCATATATTCCTTCATCTAAGTGCATAGGCCATCCAGTTATTATCCCAAAAGGAGACAGCTGATATTTACTAAAGGGTGGAGATCTAAGATTGCGGAGAACTAGATGAAGAGCTTTTGGCCATGAGAGATTAAATGCTTCTGAAAGCTTTACCAGTTTTTTAATTGCAGTAACATTGGATTATAACATTATATAGCTTTCAGATGTACATAGTAATATATTTCGAATTCTGTGTAGATTACATCATGTTCACCACCCAAAAACTAATTATAGTCCATCCCCTTACATATGAGCCTAATCACCCCTTTTGCCCTCTGCCCCCTTCCCCTGTGGTAACAACCAATCCAATCTCCATTGCTATGTGTTTGTTTGTCGTTGTTTTTATCTTCTACTTATGAGTGATATCATATGGTATTTGACTTTCTCCCTCTGACTTATTTCACTCAGCACAATAGCCTCAAGGACCATCCATGTTGTCACAAATGGCCGGATCTCATCATTTCTTATGGCTGAGTAGTATTCCATTGTGTATATATACCACATCTTCTTTATCCATTCCTCCCTTGATGGGCACCTAGGTTGCTTCCACATCTTGGCTGTTGTGTATAATGCAGCAATGAAGATAAGGGTGCAGGTATCTTTATGCATTTGCATTATCAACTTCTTTGGATAAATACCCAGCAGTGGGCTAGCTGGATCATATGATAGATCTATTCTTAATTTTCTGAGGATACTCCATACTGCTTTCCATAGTGGCTGCACCAGTTTGCACTCCCACCAGCAGTGTACGAGGGTTCCCTTCTCTCCACATCCTCTCCAACATCTGTTGTTTCCTGTCTTGTTAATTATAGCCATTCTGACCTGAGTGAGATGATGTCTCATTGTAGTTTTCATTTGCATTTCCCTGATAGCTAATGATATTGAGCATCTTTTCATATGCCTTTTGGCCATCTGTATATCTTCTTTGGAGAAATCTCTGTTCATATCTTTTGCCCATTTTTTAATTGGGTTGTTGTTTTTTTTGTTGTTGAGATGTGTGAGTTCTTTGAATATTTTGGATATTAACCCCTTATCTGATATATGGTTTCCAAATTTTTTTTTTCCAATTGTTAGGTTGACTTTTCGTTTTGTTGATGGTTTCCTTTGCTGTGCAGAAGATTTTTAGTTTGATGTAGTCCCATTTGTCTGTTTTTTCTTTTGTTTCCCTTGGCTCAGTTAGACATGGTACTTGAAAATATGCTGCTAAGACTGATGTCAAAGAGCATACTGACTATGTTTTCTTCCAGAAGTTTCACGATTTCGGGTCTTACATTCAAATCTTTAATCCATTTTTAGTTGATTTTTGTGCATGGTGTAAGATAATGGTCTACTTTCATTCCTTTGCATGTGGCTCTCCAGTTTTCCCAACACCATTTATTGAAGAGACTCTCCCTTCTCCATCATATGCTCTTGGCTCCTTTGTCGAATATTAACTGTCCATAGATGTGTGAGTTTATTTCTGGGCTCTCAATTCTCTTCCATTGATCTGTGTGTCTGTTTTTGTGCCAGTACCATGCTGTTTTGGTTACTACGGCTTTGTAGTATATTTTGAAATTAGGGAGTGTGATACTTCCAGCTTTGTTCTTTTTTCTCAGGAATCCTTTGGCTATTCTGGGTCTTTTATTGTTCCATATAAATTTTAGGATTCTTTGTTCTATTTCTGTGAAAAATGTTATTGGAACGTTGATAGAGATTGCATTGAATCTGTGGATGGCTTGAGGGAGTATGGACATTTTAACGATGTTAATTCTTCCAATCCAAGAGCATGGAATATCTTTCCATTTTGTTGTCTCTTCTTCTATTTCTTGCAACAATGTTTTATAGTTTTCAGTGTACAGATCTTTCACCTCTTTGGTTAAGTTTATTCCTAGGTATTTTATTCTTTTTGTTGCAATTGTAAATGGGATTGTATTATTCATTTCTATTTCTGCTACTTCATTGTTAGAGTATGGGAACGCAACTGATTTTTGTATGTTGATTTTGTGTCCCACGACTTGACTGTATTCATTTACTGTTTATAAAAGCTTTTTAGTGGATTCTTTAGGGTTTTCTATATATAAAATCATGTCATCTGCAACAAGTGATAGTTTCACTTCTTCTTTTCCAATATGGATCCCTTTTATTTCTTTTTCTTGCCTGATTGCTCTGGCTAGGATTTCGAATACTATGTTACATAGGAGTGGTGACAGTGGGCATCCTTGTCTGGTTCCTGTTCTTAGAGGGATAGCTTTCAGTTTTTCTCCATTGAGAATGATATTTGCTGTGGGTTTGTCCTATATGGCCTTTATTATGTTGAGGTATTTTCCTTCTATACCCATTTTATTTAGAGTTTTTATCATAAATGGATGTTGTATCTTGTCAAATGCTTTCTCTATATTTATTGAGATGATCACGTGATTTTTAGTCTTCATTTTGTTAATGTGGTGTATCATGTTGATGGATTTGCAGATGTTGAACCATCCCTGCATCCATGGAATGAAACCCACTTGATCATGATGTATAATCTTTTTAATGTATTGTTGTATTCAATTTGCTAGTATTTTGTTGAGCATTTTTGCATCGATGTTCATCAGTGATCTTGGCCTGTAATTTTCTTTTTTTGTGTTGTCCTTGTCTGGTTTTGGTATCAGGATAATGTTGGCTTCAGAGAAGGAGTTAGGAAGCCTCCCCTGCTCTTCAAGTTTTTGGAAAAGTTTGAGAAGGATAGGTATTAAGTCTTCTTTGAATATTTGGTAGAATTCACCAGGGAAGCCATCTGGTCCTGGACTTTTATTATTTGGGAAGTTTGGATTGCTGTTTCAATCTCTTTACTGGTGATTGGTCTATTCAAATTTTCTACTTCTTCTTGGTCCAGTTTTGGAAGGTTGTTTGTTTCTAAGAATTTACCCATTTCTTCTAGATTATCCAATTCTTTGGTGTATAGCTTTTCATAGTGTTCTCATTGTCTTTTGTATTCTGAGATGTCCATTGTAATCTCTCCTCTTTCACTTCTGATTTTATTTATTTGAGCCTTCTCTCTTTTTTTCTTGGTGAGTCTAGCTAAGGGTTTGTCAATTTTTTTATCTTTTCAAAGAATCAGCTCTTGGTTTCATTAATTTTTTCTATTGTTTTTTTAGTCTCTATTTTGTTTATTTCTGCTCTAATTTTTATTATGTCCTTCCTTCTGCTGATTTTGGGCTTTGTTTGTTCTTCTTCTTCCAGTACCTTGAGATGCACTTTTAGATTGTTTATTTGGGATTTTTCTTGTTTGTTGAGGTAGGCCTGAATTGCTATAAACTTCCCTCTTAGAACTGCTTTTTCTGTATCCCACAGATTTTGGCATGTCGTATTTTCATTTTCATTCGTCTCCAGGAATTTTTTCATTTCTTCTTTGATTTCTTCATTGATCCAATCATTGTTCAGTAGCATTTTGTTTAATCTCCACATTTCTGTGGCTTTTCTGGCTTTCTTCCTGTGGTTGATTTCTAGTTTCATACCTTTCTGGTCAGAAAAGATGCACAGTATTATTTGGATTTTCTTAAATTTATTGAGACTTGTTTTGTGGCCTAATATGTGATCAATCTTGGAGAATGTTCCATGTGCATTTGAAAAGAATGTATATCCTGTGGGTTTTGGATGGAATGTTCTGCGTATATCTACTAAGTCCATCTGGTCTAATGTGTCCTTTAAGGTGAGTGTTTCCTTATTGATCTTCTGTTTGGATGATCTATCCATTGGTCCAAGTGGAGTGTTAAAGTCCGCTACTATTATTGTGTTACTGTCTATTTCTCCTTTTATGTCTGTTAATAATTGCTTTATATATTTAGGTGCTCCTATGTTGGGTGCATAGATATTTACAAGTGTTATATTTTCTTGTTGGATTGTTCCCTTTGTCATTATGTAGTGCCCGTCTTTGTCTCTTGTTACAGTTTTTGTTTTAAAATCTATTTTGTCTGATATAACTATTGCTACTCCCACTTTCATTTCTTTGCCATTTGCATAGAATATCTTTTTCCATCCTTTCACTTTCAGTTTGTGAGTGTCTTTAGGTCTGAAGTGTGTCTCTTCTATGCAGCATATATATGGGTCTTGTTTTTGTATCCAGTTGGGCACCATATGGCATTTGATTGGAGCATTTAGTCCATTGATGTTTCAAGTAGCTATTGATAAATATGTATTTATTGCCATTTTGTTACTTTTTTTCCTCCGTGTTTTAGTAGCTCTTCTCTGTTCCTTTCTTTTTCTCTTGCTCTCTTCCCTTGTGATTTGATGGCTTTCTTTAGTAATATGTTTGATTTCTTTTGTCTTACTTTTTTGCTTAGTTATTATAGGTGTCTGATTTGTGATTACCATGAGGATCCTATTTAATATTCTATGTATATAACAGTTCTATATCGAGTTAATAGATTCTTTAGCTTGACCTCATTCTAAAAGCTCTACTTTTTTACTCCCCTCCTCCTGCATTTTATGTTTTTCACATCATATATAGTCTCTTGTTTAGTGTGTGTCTATCCATTACCCTCTTATCATTGAAATAGGTGATTTTAGTACATTTGTCTTTTAACCTTCATATTCACAGGTAATTGATCTGCTACTTTTAGAATATTTTTACCTTAACAAATGATTTTATTGCCTGTTTTTTTGGGGAGGGTTGATAATTTTTTTAATCTCTGTTTGTGGTCATTGCTTACCCACTTAAAGAAGTCCCTTCAGCATTTCTTGTAGAACTTGTTTCTTAGTGATAAACTCCTTTAATTTTTGCTTGTCTGGGAAGCTCTTTATCCTCTTTCCATTCTGAATGATGACCTTGATGGATAGAGTATTCTTGGCTGTAGGTTTTTTCCTTTTAGCACTTTACATATGGTGTGCCATTCTCTGCTCACCTGTAGGGTCTTGGCTGAGAAGTCTGCTGATAGCCTGATGGGCTTTCCTTTGCATGTCACTTGTAGCCTTTGTCTTGCTGCTTTTAGGATTCTCTCTTTGTCTTTAATTTTGGACATTTTAATTGTAATATGTCTTGGTGTGTGCCTCTTTGGGCTTATCTTGTTTGGAGCTCTCTGTGCCTCCTGAAATTGGATATTTGTTTCCTTCCTCAGGTTAGGAAAATTTTCATCTATTATTTCTTCAAATAAATTTTCTGCCCCTTTGTCTCTCTCTTCTCCTTCTGGGACACCTGTAATCCAAATGTCAGCATGCTTGATATTGTCCCAGAGTTCCCTTAGACTGTTCTCCTTCTGTCTACTTCTTTTTTCTTTTTTCTGTTCAGCTTGGGTGATTTCCTCTACTCTTTCATCTAGCTCACTGATCCCTTCTTCTGCGTCTTCTACTATGCTATTGAGTCCCTTTAGTGAATTTTTCATTTCCAGTATTGTATTCTTCATTTCTGACTGGTTTCTTTTTATATTTTCCAGTTTTTTGCTGATGTGCTCACTGTGTTTATCCAGTCTTCTCCCCATATCTGTGAGCATTCTCATGATACATTGTTTGAACTCTTTGTCGAGTAGGTCGCTTGTTTCTATTTCATTTAGTCCTTTTTCTGGGGTTTTGTCCAGTTCCCTTGCTTGGAAAGCATTCCTTTGTCTCCTCATTATGCCTCTTTCTCTGTGCTTGTTTCTATGTGTTAGGTGAGTTGGCTATGTCTCCTGATCTTGGAGAAGTGGGCTTATGTGTGAGATGCCTTATGAGGTGCAGCAGTGTGCTACCCACTTGTCACCAGTCCAAATGATCCAAGAGTGACCCCTTTGTGGGCTACTTGTATCTTTCTGCTGTGGCAGTGTTGCTCTTATTGCAGGTACCCCAGGAGTCTAGTCTTTCCTTCCCTGGCCAGCTGTTTGTAAATCTGGTTTGGGGACCCTCAGCACCATTTGCTACAAAAGCTATCAGCACAGTCCTCTTGCAGTTTTCCTATTAATTGGGTTGGTACCCAGTGTAGCTAGTTGCTAGGCTCAGGGGCTTACAGTTGCAACAGGCCTCAAGCCTACAAGGCTGTTGTCAGTTCTCTTAGGAGTACAGCTATGTGGGTCTGGCCCTAGGCATGGGTGCACTCGAGTGTTGCAGGCTTGGAAGTTGGGGCTGATCCTTTTTATGGCTGTTTGTGAAGCACAGGTCTTCTGCTGCTGATAAGCCTCACCCCGCACAGTACCGCACACACCGTCAATGCAGTTCCGGTCCGTGCACACTTCCCAACCCCCTGGAATGTACCCTGACGCCACACTGCAGAGGCCTCCACCTCTCTACCAATGCCCCCCACTGTTCTCCTGGTCCTCACACAGGCCCTGCCCCACAGAGGCAGATGCGTTTACCTGCCTGTAGATGATCAAGCCACCCAGTCAATGCAGGCCGAAAAGGAGCCTGAGGGCTTGCTGTTGGGTGGGACTGGTCCCTAGGGTGGGCTGTCTGCCCTGGGCGAACTGGATTAAATCTGTGCTGTAGTGAGTGTGGCAGACCCCTGGGCTAACAGGCCAAGGGAATAACCTCAATGGTGCCCACCGGGGTCTGTGTCAGCACGCCTGGACCAGTTCAGAACAATGGCCCCCACCATTGTCTCCATCTCTGGAGAGGTCCCTCTCACCAAGATGCCCCCAAAGCCCACCAGGTGAGTCTTGTTTCACCAAAGGACTGTTAGCCTTCTCTCTGGTGATTTTCAGTTGCTGCAATGAATGAGTTTGTGCTTGGGCCCTTTAAGACCCAGGTCTTTTCAGCTTTTGGCTGATAGCTTTTCTGGGGGTATCTTTGCTGCAGTTAGTAGCCAGCAAAGCCAGACAGTAAGACCACCATCTCAGTTGGGCTGAGTCTTAAGTATACTTACAGCAGTATCGGCCCCTGCTCCAGACCTCACTCCTCCAGGGAGGGCTCCTAAAGGTGGCTTTTTTTCCTCTCCAGCAGGAATTTCTGCCTCTTCCGCCTTAGTCAGCACTGTCCCTTGTTGTGGGGGTTTTTTTTGTCCAGTCTTCAGTTTTCTCTCCAGGGTAATTTTTCCAAAAATAGTTGTAACCTAGTTGTGTTCATGGGAGGAGATGAGTTCAGAGTCTGCTTATGCCACCATCTTGACGAGATCTCTGCCAGTTGAGTTTTGATTGTACTGTTAGTTAAAATGTTGCATCATTACCCAAATGTCACAAATAGGTTTAATTATTTGCCTGATGAAATGAATTCCCCAATCACTCTGTAACTAGGTAGGAATTCCTCAAACAGGAATTATCCTCTCCAATAGTAATTTATCTGCTGCTAAAGAAGCCATTGGTCTTCTGCAAGAAATGGCCTCGACCCAATGTGAGAGCATACAGATCATTACCAAGATTTATTTATCCTTGAGATGGTGGCATTTGAACAGGGTTCAATTGCCATACCTCAAAGGGTCCCTTAGAAAGAGGAAAGGGGCCTTGTGACCCATGAAATGGTTTCCCTAGACCAAACAAGCATAATTAGTTTAGTATATCTCCCCGTTTGTAGGAAGAGAGAAGATTTGAATTTTGGGGAAGCTTGTCAAAAATGTCAAAAAGTTTTAAAGCACTTGGTCAAACAAGATCAAGTGTTAGCTGATCTTATGTCACTTTTAAACAATGGTCACTGTGAAACAATGCTTAGTTATCCATTTAACCATGGTGACTATTAAATATTTTCAGGCAAACACAGAAAATTAAGTAACTATAAGAAAAACCCTATCTCCTGTGATTGAAGACCTGATAAAACAATAAAAGAAATTTATTTTGATAAAACATAAAATCCCTACCCTTCTGGTAGACTACCTAAAATAAAGAAAAAGTTTTCATAATCTCTTTATCAAGAGCAGACTAGAAGTTCAAGAAAATTATCCTTTAAAGAGAAAAAAAAAAAAATCTAGTTTTTGTACCTGCTTACTTTTGATATTAAAACTTATTTACTTAATTAAATTCATTTTAACTTTAGCCAACTTTACCATGCACAAAACTCTTTCCTCAGGGTTCCTCTGCTGCAAACCTTCCATAACATTCTCTTTACATTCAGAATTTACCCCATGGCTTCTTTCTTCCCTCCTACTAATTCTGGACAAATTTATCTTTCTTAAAAAATAAAAATATTTCTATTTCTTAAATCTTCTTTACTAAAAACATACATTTTACTTCCCTTAATTTTTTATATTGGCATCCCGTGGACTGGCAGATCCACAAATACTGTCTGGAAATTTGCTTTCTCATGGGACATGAGAACAAAATATGTTTTGTTGTTGGCAGCATGGCACAAAATATGTTTATGAATAATCCCAAATGTTTTTCTAGTTTCTCTGTAATAAGAAGCTAAAGGTAGATAAATCTATGTTTAGTAATTAATATCTAGTATTTTGTCTTATGTTGAAATGACCTAGATACTCAACAAACTTTATAATTTAACTTAATTTAGCAAAACTCTAAGATTTTAATTTCCCAAAAGGTTTTGAAGTTATTTTAAGTACATACACCATAACACAGAATTATCATTAAAAAGTTCACAGAACTTAATCTTTGTCACATTTATTTAGTTTACTTGTCCCCAGTAATTTAGATTGCCTCCTAGACTTCATGAGACATTAGCCTAAATTAGTGATCATTCTAAGTTATCATTTTTACTAACAACTTTTGTAACAGAGATAACATGAGCTTATTTGACCAATAAACCCAGGTAGAATAAAGGCTGCATGTTCACATCATATCCAATGTTGACAACTCATACTCCTATTTCAGTCAAACTGACAAACTTAAATAAGCTTTCACTTACCAATGATTATTTTATATCACATTAACTTGAAAGACATTTGCTTAGTTTCTGTTAGATTTATATGAGCACTTACTTTAAGCCAATTGAATAGAGCTCTTTTGGAAATTATACCATTGGGAGGTAAAAAAAAAAAATCATGTACATATATAACATATATTGATACACATACACAGAGACTCCACAGCTATTGCTTTAAAATTACTGCCATGAATCAATTATAGTAAGACAAAACTCATTAGTTATGAATACAAATTTTGTTTTAAGCTTTTTCTACTAATATTTGTAGAGAAGACACTCAAGATGCTAGATTTTGGGTGAGGGCACTCTTTTGACTGTTTTTCTTTCCTTTTCCCTTTATTTTTTCCTTCAGGAATTGGTGATGGGCTAGATAACAGTTCCTGGAGAGGCTATAAGCCCTTTGAGATAAAGGAAATAGGTGGAATCTGAACTACCCCTAAAGCTGTATTTCTCAGTTTTACAAAAATTTGTAAGTTGAAGACAGTTGCTCTTAATTCCTCAGAAATTTGGATTGTAACTTAAACAACATCTTAGGTTGATCTACCTGTCCAACTGCATGATCCATAATTTGCTTCTTTCCCTCTGGGTTCTTAGTTTTATTTTAACTTAGGGAACAAGGCCTGGGGAAAAAATTATCAGGCTCTGAATATCAGCTTCCAGTATGGCTGAATTTTTGATCAGAAGTTGCTAAATCCTTTCAAGTATCTTGTCAGGTTTCAGCTGGGATAAACACTCACTATACCTGGCACTATTGAACAACTTCGTTAATTTTTAACATAGTAGTTTTCCAGAAAATTTCTCAGAGTCTCATTAACTCTGGGAAGGACTCATATTGGGCCCTCCTCCAAAGGTAGATTACTGGGTGTGTGTAAAGCCATGACCTAACATATTTTTCTTTTGGGTACCTTTCATAACTTAATTCTTTATTAACTCTTTACAACAAAACTTTCAATAAAGTTATTTTGGAATTTTGAAGTTTTTGCTTTTAAGTGCATTAATTCTTAAATGATCTTATCTACTAAGAATGTACCTTCTGATGGCCAGTGTGATTCCCCTGAGGCTGATGGCAGTTTGTTAGGACCCTTAGTCACGAATGGGGTACAACCTGCATTTCTGTCCAACTGTGTCTGACTGCAAAATGGGGTGCAACTGCATTTTTGTCTGACTGTATTTTGGGGCCTCCAACCTGAAAATTATCAAGCCAAGCCCTCAAGATATGAAACAAGCTTAGTAAGACTTTGCTCTTCTTTGTAAATATTTACAGCTTCCAGAACCTTTAGTTTTTGAGCAATTGTGTTGGAAGGTGGCACACTTGACTCTAAAGTTTTCTCTGTTATTTTAAACTATCACAAGTTATCTGGCCAGCCATTTACAGTTATCCCCATTTTATTAAGCACTTCCAAGTCTCCGCATGAAGCCGGCTGGAGTTCCAAGGTAGGGGAGGCTGCCCATTTTTGAAACTGGTCAGCTTTTAAAAGCACGACTTCCCATTTTTCTTCTAGTTTCATTTTACTGTGAAAACTGAATAAATTCTAGGGACAGTGCAGTGGGTCAGAAATGTGCTGCTTCTGTCTCCCTAAAGAAAGGTTGTAAACACTCTCTTATGTTCCTCAGTTTCCCCTGCCACTAGTCTAAACCTTCTGTAGTGGCTTGGAGTGCTAGAATGGGGAGTGGACTCCTTATTTGCACGTTCCTGATGAGCCTTTAATTAATTATCATGAATAACAATAGAGTTCCCTATGGGACCACTATCCATCATGAGGCCTGATCCCCTTTGATCTCAGTCACCTGAGAATACCTTTCTGCTGAAGGAGCTGGTGGCCCTTCTCTTCAGAGCTAAATATTTTCAGACTCTCATTTCTCTATCTAACAATTTGTTCAGACTTTATAGGAACAATTCTTTCCAATTTAAAGCCAAATTAAAAGGTCAGCCTGCCCCATTCACTCCAAAGCTCCCTCTAGGCTCCCTTAGCCTAGGAAATTCCCCCTAGGTTCCTCTTATGTAGGTTATGTACTGGTACTCCCTTAAGACACCTAGTCTTAAGGCTTTAAATAACTCAAATAAACTCTGGATCATAGACTTAAAGTAAGGAGGTCTGAGTTTAGGATAACTCACTGGGGTCATCTGAAGAATCCAGTGATCCAGGTGTGCTCAGTGGGCCCCTATTAGTACTGAACACCAGTTAAGTGTCGATTCCAGGTGGCCTCCAGTGGGTTTCTCTGAAATCCTGCTGTGACTATGCCAAGAAATGTCAATGCAAATAATAGATAATCAGTCTATAAATCAAAATTGGGGTGAGTTTCTTATGAGCCATGTTGAGGACCATAGCCTGGGAGAACTTTTCCATCAAGGAAGGAAGCTGTCCAAAAATGTGGGGTGTATCAGTGGTTATATAACGTCTTGAAACAAAGAGCATCCATCACATATGGCAGGAATATCTCTTTTATTATAATCATGAGATGCTTTGCTAGCACAGCAGGTCAGTGGTCACAAGGTGAGCACCGCAAGTCAGTAATTAATCCTTAGTTTCTGGGAAGAAATGCTTATCCTTAAAGAAATGCTGATAGGGGAGAGGCAACATCCCTATCTTTAAGGGCAGGCATCATTCTCAGCTTTGGGACATTGTAAATATTTAAAGCAGATGTACAATGCATGTTCAACAAGCCACATCAGGCCTTTCTGGGAAAACAAGGTCAGGCTGAATTGATTTTAAACCAAATGGCTTCCTCATATACTCCAATATATCCGATTGCTTTTTATTTATTCATCACCCTTATACTTATTTTTACACATAAATTAGGTCTGGAGGTAGCAGCCCATAGTGGGTAAGTAGGGCTGCTCCTGAGAGTTGTCTGGGACCCTGACTCCTATTATCATTCTATTCTGCGTTCCTCATCCCCAGCTTCTGTATTAAAGGGCCACCTCATCATAGTCTAGCGGAGTTCTTGTGTTCACAGCAGTGTTCCAGACAGTATTAGGGAGGAAATGGGGAAGGAGGAAAAAGCATACTTACTAGCTGAGTCAGCTTCATATTAGGAGCAACTCTGAAAGCCCCACAGAACAATTCTCCTTCTTGTCACTGGCCAAACCTCACTGCAAAGAAGGCTGGCAAAAGGTAATCTGTTAGTTAGATATATTGCTACCCCAAATAACATCAGATTTGTGTTACTAGGAAAAAAGAGAGTAGATATTGGTGGAAAAATAATGGTATATTTCAAATGCATCTCTTAGTTTCTTATAGAATGTTTACTCTTATTATGGTTATTGGCATGTGTTTATTTCCCCTTATCTTTCTTCTACTCCATCCCCACATGTCACATTATTATGCTCTCTCCGTATTTGCCATCCCATCTATCAGTGTATTTTGTACAATAGTCAGTAAACATTTGTTAAATTTGGATTCAAGTGACTCAAACCTGTTAGCTTGATTTCGTTAGCACCCTATTCTGGAAGACACTAAAAAGCTGGAGAAGCCTTGTCTCTTATGTTGTCAGCAATTCTACATATATTTTAAAAACAAGAAAAATGAACACATTCTGTTCAGTACTGTATTCTCACATAAATGGCCAAATTGCCTACTTAAATTTGAAAGAAAACCTGAGGTATCAACAGACCTTGAAGGAGAACTATTAGCAAGGCAAACACTGTTAACTGTGACTTGTATTAAACAAAATCAACAAAATCTTGAACCTCCCAAAGTAATTTGTGAATAAAAGAGCTATCAGTTACCTTAATGAAGTTAAACCCAGGGGGAAAAATCCAACACTACTTGCTACTTTGGCTAAATTATATACAGTGTGGAACTTATTTCTAAAATATATTTCCCATTTTACCCAGAATATGTTTTCATTTTACCTAAAAACCGAGCTTTTAAAATACAAGAGAAAATATTTAATATGAAATTATTTACTTTCTTTTCAAATGCCAAATACTATCTCTATGGTTTGTATAATTTTGTAATGATTTCATTAACATAACATTTGTCTCTGTATTTAATTCCTATACACAGAAATACAAGCAACTTTACAATGCTTTTCAGGATAATTCTTGAAGAATAACATGCATCAAATAATCAATTTAAGTTTTTTGGGTTTTTTTTTTCTTTTCCTGAGGAAGATTAGCCATGAGCTGACATCTGCTGCCAATCCTCCTCTTTTTGCTGAGGAAGACTGGCCCTGAGCTAACATCTGTGCCCATCTTCCTCTACTTTATATGTGGGACGCCTACCACAGCATGGCCTGACAAGCGGTGCCATGTCCTCACCCGGGATCCAAACCTGTGAACCCCGGGCCGCCGAAGCGGAACGTGCACACTTAACCGCTGTGCCACCGGGCCGGCGCCTCAATTTAAATTTTTAAATGGAAGTTAACTGGTATGATCTTTTTCAGTATCTAAGTTTCTGAGCAATCTGTAGACCAGTTTGATGAGATTATGTAATATGTCCAACTATTACTGACAGCTTATGTCATGTGCCAAATAGCCTCTATTTTAAATTTTGAGGTACTTATGATACACACACGTTGATTTTCTTACAATAATTAAAAGATATGAAAATTATGTTCCTAGTTCTGATGTCAAATTTTGAACTGCTAGAGGACAAGAACCACATCCGTACATTTTTTCTATACTCTGAAATACCTACCTAGCAAAGTGCCTTCAGTAGTTTACGTTTTATATTTAAATATAAATATATATATTTAATATTTTTACATTAAGTACTCGAATAAAAGTGCTTCTTAAATTTCATTAAGTACTTCTTGAAGGTATAGAAGAACATTAGGTTCAAATGATGAAATAAGGAACAGAGAGGAGGCTTATCTGTGTTTTTTCCACTGATATGAATATATTATTTAAACTATAAATAAATTTATGAAGGTTCAGATTTTAACCCAGATTAAAACTTTGAGTTATTTGAGGCTAACCTTTTTTCCCCTCTTATCATAAAAAATAAAATCATTTCCTTTTATAAAAAGATTTATTATGGTTTGTTATTATTTTGTCCCACTTTTAAAGTGGATTGGGTAAGAGGTAATAAAGCTCTGGTTCTAGGTAGTGCTCTGGGATCTTGGTCACTGGATCCATGGAACCAAGCAGGGGGAAAAGTGCCAGCTGACAAGTGGGCAAAGAATCCACATGAAGTTGCTAAGTAGGGAACTGGTCGCAGGGGACTCCAGGTTCAGGGGCAGAGACCACTGCTGCTCCTCATTAGTTTTAGCTGTGGTGAACAGGGCCAGGGAGAGCAATAAGGGGCTATGGTGCCATTCCTTTGTCATCTCCATATTTCTTTCTACATTTAAATGTGGTTTAAAAGGTAAAATAGGCAAAGCTTAAAATGGGAAAGAGGATTATTGAGATATATGATAGCACCTGTTTCTGGAAACAGCCCCTTTTGTTCCCATCATGAGAAAGAGAACTAAATTATATTTTTATAGTAAAAATAATAAAGATGTGAAATTTAAAAATTATAGTGTTTTTTATCTTAAGTATGCTAATGGAGAAATTGTTTAGTAATTTAAAACATACTCATTACAGAATAAAAAACAAGACTTTTATGTTAGGGGAAAAAATAAAATGGTTACCATCCAATAGACAAATATTCAAAGACATTTTTAAGTGATGTGATAATTTCTAAAAAAAAAAAATCAAATAGATGGATTTCCTTAAATGCAGCTTAGCAGTTATGAAAACTATGCACCTCATACTTAATTTTAGTATTGCTAAAATAAACAATTTTAGCTTTATTGTGGTGCTATAGAGGATGGCAAATATCATTTTCCTCTACCCTTCTGAGTTTTCTACTGGAATCCCTGTCACAGGCAGATTAAGGAGAGAAAAGCATACAGATATATCTAATATAAATCTTACGTGACTCAGGAGCCTTCATAAGGCAATGAGGACCCAAAGAAATGGTTAAACCTGAGTGTTTTTATGCTAGGTTTGATGAAGAGTAGAACGTCATCGAAAGATATATGATAGGACAAAGAGTATGAGCTGAATGTAGTCAACCTGAGACAAACTTAGCAGAACCTTCATCTTCAGAGATGAGGATGCTCCTTTCCTCTAGGTATGGGGAGAGCACCTCTCACATGAGGGTTTTATGACCTGCTTCAGGAGAAGATTATAAGTACTTTCTGCACCTGCTATTTCTCAACTTCCTTCAACTTGAAATATTTAATATTCCAAGGTGCCGAGGTAGGTTAGCCCTGAGCTAACATCTGCCACCAGTCCTCCTCTTTTTATTGAGGAAGATTGACCCTGAGCTAACATTTGTGCCCATCATCCTCTATTTTATATGTGGGATGCCTGCCACATCAAGTCTTGATAAGCAGTGTGTAGGTCTGCACCTGGGATCCAAACCAGTGCACCCTGGGCCTCCAAAGCAGAGCACATGAACTTAACTGCTAGCCACTGGGCCAGCCCCCAAACGTAACTTTTAATTGTGATTTCCAGTATGTGCTTAATGATTTCACGTCGTTATGTTCAAGTCAACAGTAATATACTTGGCCCTTCTAACTGTAGGTTGTTGTGCTGGATCCTGTAAAGAATGCTAAAACAAGGAAGATATAGATCTTGTTCTCCAAGAAATTAAAGACAGTGTGTTGAATAAGAAAATAACAAAACTACTGTAACAGGATGACTAAGATAGTGAATTGAAAGAAGTTCACATGTCTCATGGTGATGGTTAAGAAGAATAAACTGTTTGGAGGGAGAGAAAACAATGATATTTCAGACTATTGTTTCTGACTTTTCCCCATTTTGTCATGATCTTTAAGTACAATTTCATATCCTCCCTCCAATCGCTTTTCTCTTAAATCCTTTTTCACCTTCTTTATGGGAACAGCTTGTACCTCCTCCTAAGCCATCTGCATGACCAAAACTTAGTCATCCTTAAAGTCAAAGATTCCTTATCGTCTTCTCTTAGCAATATTTCCAGACACCAACACCTCCTCCCAAATAGTGAATGATATCTTTCTTTTGTTTTTATCCTCTCTACCCCTCAATACGAGCTCAATTATAGTACCTAGGACAGTGCACTGGAATCATTTTCTTTCTGCTTCTCCACTAGACTGTAATTGATATGAAGGTAAACACGATATCTTATTTATCTCAGAATCAGTTGTGTATAATGCGTTGTCTACAGTGCCTAATCAAAATAGACTTTCAATAAATCTCACTGACTAGGAAGGATAACTAGAAAGTAGCATCCAGTTTTTTCAGGATGTTGGGAATAGAAAAAACTCAAGCTACCTCAGCAAAAATAAATTTAATTTATAAATAAAACAGGGAATTAAGGAGGATAAGAAATAGTCTCAGAAGCAAAATAGCTGGAAGTAGTAGTGTGCTGGTTAAATGTTTAATAATCAGCTCTGTAAAAGAAAAATAAATAATAATGTAGCATTTGCCAATGTCTGTGGTGTCTTTGCTCCACCATGGCCAATTTCAAGCTACCAAGCCAAGTCACTGAACTTGGAGTTAGGAAAAGATGAGCACAGTCAGCTCTTGCAAACTGGTGCAAGGCAACTCCAGGAGAGAACTCATGGTGAACTTGGAAAATCCTTCTTTCTCTTTAGTGTATCGCTGTGGTTCACGGGGTCTGATGCTCAGCAGCCACCACATTAGCCAGCCATGTTCCCAACTCCTCTTCTGCACTGCTTTTCTTTATCTGCCTTTTTTCTTCTGCTATTGTCTAGCTTCTCTCAATTTTCCTCTGTTTCTAGCCAGTAACTTCTGCTTAGGATTGGCTTCTGTTGTCACATAATTCCTACCATGTCATGTCTTCTGTTGACCAATGTTTGTATGCCTCTCTGCTACTTAATGTCTATTGTAAGCTCTTAGACATACATTGGGGACAGCTGATATTCAAACTTGTCGAGAGAAATTTTTGTTGATTTGGCAAGTTATTATCTAGTATAAAATGCCGAAGTTAGTGTCCTCACTGATGGTCTCTCCTTCTACTTCTGCCAAAGTCAGCTTTGGGGCCAATTTGCTCTCACTCGTCCATCACTCAGCTGTGGCTGGCATCATAGAATCACCTCATATGATACAACAAAACTTATAAATAAGAAACTTCTCAGAAACAGCTATAGGAATGGAAGCTCTCTGATGTTTTAGTTTGTATGTACAGCCTTTCTGTGAGAGAGGGCCAGGGGGTGGACTGTATATTTCTCAAGGACAGAGGAGAGCATTGCCACAATTTCTATCTCTCTATGATGCTAGTGTTTTCATATGCACAAAATACTGTTGATATAATCTGATTGTACAGAACAATTAGAATTTTTCTGTAAACTTGATCTCTTGGTCATAAGTTGCAATTGCTTTTTCCTACAATGTCCAGATATTACCTTTAAATTTAACTCAAGCAGAAAACTTGAATTCATAGATGTCTGAAACATCTTGGAAAAGTGCAACGATGAGATATGCATAAGTATTTTTAAACCTATTGCATACTAAGCATTTTAAAATGTGTATATATCTTATATAAATATATATAAATGTATTAAATGTATATTTACATATAAATTAAATATGTATATATCTATTCAGAAATAGAAAATCTATATCTGTATAAAAAAGACATATTTAAATATTTTCAACAATCTCTCCATCACCACCACGTATACACCACGTGTGTATTAGTAAAAAAGTGATGATGAGGGGCTGGCCCTGTGGCCGAGTGGTTAAGTTCACGTGCTCCGCTGCAGGCAGCCTAGTGTTTCGTTGGTTTGAATCCTGGGCGCAGACCTGGCGCTGCTCATCAAACCACGATGAAGCAGCGTCCCACATACCACAACTAGAAGAACCCACAACGAAGAATATACAACTATGTACCGGCGGGCTTTGGGGGGAAAAAGGAAAAAATAAAATCTTTTAAAAAAAAAAAAGTGATGATGAATAAATCAAGAGCACATTTATTAATTTCACAAAATTTACAAAATATAAGAAGTTTGACTTAAAGGCACATTCATATGGTTAAAGTAGTTACATAAAATTATGTAAATGTCATCATGTGAATTTTCTTTAAAATTATTATATTTTAATATTGTAAAAGATTATAAAGTATAAATATTTCACTAAAAAACCTTATAAATATAGATTTCTTTAGTTATACTATGAGGAAAATGTACCAAATTAAAATAGTCTTTTAAGCAATAATTATTGGCTATTTAGAATAAGACACGCAGGATGTATAATCAATAAATAAGTGAAATAACATATGTAATTTTGGGTTGAAAAAATGACTATAATTTCAACCAGTGAGTTATTTTTAGAATACACTTAAGATATTATGTTCTCTTACAATGTGACTGCTGACTAGACATAATTTTAATCTTTTTTAATGTTTGAATTAATGCTACTATTAATAAGATCTTAACATTAACATCTAGTAGGAACATATATGAACTTATTTCTATTTTCCTATCATATAAAATGTGCACTCTTCTTCGGTAATTTGAATTTTCATCTTGTCATTTTTAGGTCTTTTATAACATTTGCTATCATAGTTATAAATTTAGAATATTGTTGGGGCTGGCCCCGTGGCCGAGTAGTTAAGTTCATGCACTCCGCTGCAGGCGGCCCAGTGTTTCGTTGGTTTGAATCCTGGGCGCGGTACATGGCACTGCTCATCAAACCATGCTGAGGCAGCGTCCCACATGCCACAACTAGAGGGACCCACAACGAAGGATATACAACTATGTACTGGGGAGCTTTGGGGAGAAAAAGGAAAAAAATAAAAAATCTTTAAAAAAAAAATTTAGGATATTGTTATCTATTAATACTTGAAAAATGATAAAAGGCAAACTTGATAATACTATTTCTAATTCATTTAAGACTGAAGTAATTTGTCTGATTTGTTGTTAACAAGTTATTGATAATAACCATCAAGTAAAAAACTAGCAGACTGTCAATTTATGAAAAATATTTAATTTAAATAGAAATGTCCTATCCCGTTAAGGAATGGAATATTCTAGTGATCAAAAATACAAGTTTTAGAAATAGATCTAAGTTGAATCTTTGCTCTGTTTCTTGTTATGGGCCCATAGATAACTTTATATACTCACTCACTTATGAATGAGTTTTATGCCTGAGGTTATAAAAATAAATAAGGCAGACAAGATCTCTGTCCTCATGAAACTTTCTGGATTTTTTTGATGAATACCGACAGTAAGCAATAGTTACAGTGTGATAGCAGAGAAGTACAGAGAATACAGGAGTACACAGCGGGGGATGCGTAATCTATTTTCAGAATCAGAAAAGGCCTGAAAAAAGTGGTGTTTAAGCTGACTTTTGAAGGCAAATTAAAATTAGCTGTATGAATCCAAATATATGAAATGACAAATAACAACACACCATTTGTAAGTGTCTGTAAATTAAGTTAAAATGGCGCTTGCAGAGCCCCAACGCAGTTCCCTGTCACATGGTAGGTGCTGAACAAGTGGTAGGTGCTGCTGTTGTACTGACTGTGGTTGGATTGTCTACTGACACACTACTACCTCATGGTTTCACCTGTGATGGCAATTATCTAATTGTGCTTTAACCCTTTAAGTACGTAAATAAGTGGGGCTAATACAGATTTTAGCTGTCAATGGGGAAATTGAGTTTTATGACTAGATATAGTATCATTCAATGAATAAATGTAATTTTGACTGGCTTCTTCCAGTCCTGTGGCCTTGGATATATATGTATAATTTCCAACTAATTATTCAACTATCCAGGTTCCAGTGTCTTCAAAAAAGATAATTGAAAACAATAATAACAATGTGCTGATTTAGTCTGTTGGACCTGAAGAAGGGTATTTTATGACTCGTATCTATAAACATTATCCCAAACTGGGATTGAATTGGAAAAGAATGTGATGCAGAGCTTCCTTAAAAGCAGTGCCTGGACTTTGGGCATTGTTAAATCACTGAATTTAAAAGCTCAGCTCACTGGTTTTTCCTCCCACTTCTTTGTAAAAACAGCAGATTAGAGATGAAGTGAATTTTAGACTGTTGTAATCAGCCAAAATGAGAAGAAATGGCTCACATCAAGAGAAGACACCAAAGCGTCAGTCATTTCATCAGGGGGCTGGCAAACATGACTAATGATAATGAAGAAATGGTCAAATAATAGTCAAATAATTGTTCTAGGAGGCGAGGGGATATAAAAACATATAGAGTGTAATTTCAAAAACTACCTACATATGTTTAACATTTTAAGGGGTAAACTTTAGTTACGTGAGAAATCACTCATGGCTTCTCCCTCGTCTGAATTACTCTCTTTGCTCATTCAGGACAGCAATATCCTCTGAACTGACTGCCTAGCATTGTCTCTTGTACGCCTATTCCCAACCAAAGCAATTCTCTACAATGTAGCCATAGTTATCTAAAAATAAAAATTTGATCATGTCTCTTACTTCTGTAAAAAATTTTAATGGCTTCCAACAATAGTGCTTATGTAAAAGCCCCAAATCCTTTTTGTTATTCCATACTGAAAATAATCTTATTATTTTTTATGATATAATTTTTATATCATAATGGCTTCAAAAATGTATCATGTCCTAATTCCAACCTGTAAACATTACCTTATTGCAAAAAAGGATTCCTTGCAAATGTGATTGAATTAATGATCTTGAGGTGAGGAGATCATGCCAGTTTATCTGCATGGATCCTAAATGGAATCACAAAGGTCATTATGAGAGAGGCAGACAGAGATTTGACACAAACAGAGGAAGAGGAGGCACAGTGACAGCAGGCAAACCCATCGGAGTGATGCAGCTGTAAGCAAGGAATGTTAGCAACCACCAGAACCTGGAAAAAGCAAGGAATGGGTTCTCCTCTGGATCTCCAGAGAAAATATGGCCCTGCCATCACCTTGATTTCAGCCCAGGGGTACCGATTTTGCACTTCTAGCCTCCACAACTGTGAAAGAATAAATTTCTTTTTTAATCCTTCAAGTTTGTGCTAATTTGTTACAGTAGCCATAGGAATTAAATATATTTTTTTTGTAAAACAAAAAACAAAAGAATAATATATAGTATATAGTATGTGTTCAAAGTAATCTAAAATATTTCCATTCTAAGATAACCATATTTATTGACTCATTTAGTGGTTAATGTTTCAAGCATCTCTTTATACATAAATCCCTTAGGTGTGTGAATCCTTAGGTATGGATCCCCTTGTATCAACTGTGCTTAGAACTCAACAAGCTCTTTCAGCCTGCAGACAAGAGTTATTCTGCAGCTCAGGGGTTTTTGTTGTTGTTTTTGTTTTTTGAGGAAGATTAGCCCTGAGCTAACATCTGCTGCCAATACCCCTCTTTTTTTGAGGAAGACTGGCCCTGAGCTAACACTGGTGCCCATCTTCCTCTACTTTCTATGTGGGACACCTGCCACAGCATGGCTCGCCAAGTGGTGCAATGTCTGCACCCGGGATCCGAACTGACAAACCCTGGGCCACCAAAGCACACGTACTCACTTAACCGCTGCGCCACTGGGCCAGCCCCAGAGTTTTTTATTTTTGTGTTTTTTAAGTTATTATAGGATTACTGTCTCTCTTCCATCTCTTATTTTTCCTCAGTCTGGAAATTCGATTATTTGCAAGTTATGTCTCCTGGATTTATTTTCCAAATCTATCTTTTTTTCTTGTGATTTTCGTCTCTTTATTTTTTGTTTTTTTCTTTCTGTGCTTTATTTCCTTTAATTGATATTTCAGTCACTAAATCAGGTCTCAGAAGGGAATATCTTCTTTTTCCATTGCCTTACATATGTTTTTTGGTTACAAATATTTATTTAGTTCTAGAAAGACTGTAGTTGAGCCTCACCCTCCTTAAATTTTGTTGCTATTGTTCAAATGATCACTGTTCCTCCAGCAGTTTTGTTTTGACAAAACTCTACAGATAATGGTTGTTTCCCTTGTAATTCCTTTCTCTGGCAGTGTGTCCTAGGTTGCATTGTTACTTTCACTGGGGCTTAGGTCCGGCTATTGGGTACCTTAAATCATGGCAGTCTCGTGGGTAGTAAGAGGTTAAGCAGTGGAAATCTAACCTACACAGCTGGGAGTACCTGGAACAGAGCCATTTGTTCCTCATGCTTTGTGTAGCTCCCCAAGATTTATAGGGACCAATGAGGCAAACAGATGCACTCAAGAACAATATTGCAATTAGTTTAATGTTATTTAGATAGAATTAATTTTAACTCCAAGTACTCATCCTTTTGTGATAGTAGGAGACATAACTTTAGTTATTCATAGATTGTTCCATCTACGAATGGAAATGTTTTGCAAATGTCCTAAGATTTTACCGATTATGTGGCCATTGGAAAGGCCCAGCTTGTTGGTGATCATTTCACACAGCATCATATAAGACATGCATTGTTCTAGTCCACCATTCAGGTCCTATGGTTTTGTGCATTTCATGTCATGCCTGAAACAGAGGCACCTTGGGAGAGATTAGAAACTCCTCTGCCTAGAATGTGGCCTTTTAGGTCAAGAGTGAACAAGATAGCCTTTCCCTGCTAAGTCTTTGCCACCTCCACTCCCCAACTGATGCCAGGAGCCAGAACTAAGTCTCCCCTGTTCATGGAAGCAGTCTAGCTCTCCTCTATCACCTGTAAGAATCTCCTCTCACTTCTCAGCACCTCCTCAATTGTTTGCTCACTTTCCCATTACTTTCTAGTATCCTCAGCATCATCCTTTCAAGATGTTTAGGATTTTATAAAGAGCTTCTGTTTCATATTGACTCTTCTTTAAATTAAGCCTTAGTTTCTTGCTTAAAATGAGAGTAAGAGGGAAAATATACGAGGGGAAAAGAGACATTTCAATATTTCACTAACTTATCCTGGCTCACCGATCACATTCTCTGTAATATCCTCTCCCTTCCACCTGATTCTTCTTTTTCAGAGCACTCACCATACTTCTAGGACTTGTGTGAAGTCTGACCTTCCAAGGAGATTGTAATAATCAATGAGAGTAGGCTCGAACTTAATGTTAGTTTAATAGACAAATGAAAAGTATTTCAAGAGATGATGTCTTCAAACAAGGTGAATGTCTTTGTTTGTATGTTTTTAACAGAATTAACTTTGACCAATAGAATATAAGTGGAACTATAGTCCAGGGAGTTCATCTGCTATGAAGAAGCACCAGTACTTGGTCTTGAAGTATAAACATCGTCTTCGCTAATAAAGCTGCATTTATGGAACACACTAAAAACACTGATTAGTTTTTCTTATATCTTATGCTTACAGAAATATCGGTTATAACCTAGTGATGGTAGTACCTGAGCTGTGGGCCGCATGGAGCATAAGGGCAAGCCTTATTTAAACAGAAAGCAAAGGAGAGTATCAAGGCCATTATATTTTCTCTATAAGAATTGAAGCATTTATTAAAATTGTAAAATTTGAAAAATATTAATTCTAATGTTAACTTCTACAATGTAACCTATTACTAAACCTTTTAAAAGAATGACGAAGAATATCTCATTTAATTTATGCCAAATTTTGGAAACTTTATTTTTCTCAGCTAGAGAATTAGTTGAAAATCCCTAACCTCTGATTTTCTAAAAAGTCAGTTATAACTTAGATATTAGTAGCAACCCATGCTCTTTTCTTCTGGCCTTTGTCACTTCCAGATACTTTCATGATGACAGTGTACTGTTAACCAACATATATTCCTCACTACCTGATAAACAGACTAATTGTTTTATAAATACAAAATAACTTCTCTTTATTCTATGAAGTATCTCACTGTTCTCATTCTCCTTTGGTGGCCTATGGGCCTATCTTTTCCCAAATGAAAATTGGAGGAAAAAATCGTGGCAATCCCGTTGTGTCTGCAACAGCCTCTCTGAAATGCCTCTGTTCACATTTTCTGCCAATTAGGAACATAATTCTTAGCAAACAGGTCACTAACCCACTTAATTAACTCTCTCGTATGTTCTTAGGGGCGTCCCTATATCAAACCTGAATAGGCTTAGTATTTAACAACCTGTACAAGGCCTTTGGGAAGCCTGATGTTAACAAAAATGGCTTCTTAAATAGCCTTTGGTCTCCTTAAAGGATTCAGAATCACTGCATAAAATCCTAATATACTTATTAGCAATGCATACATATGCAGATTTTAAACAGTGAGAGATAAACGTCTTTCCTACCTCCCTAAGGGCATCCTAATATTGCTTTCTTTTAAACATTTCTTGACTGTAAACACCTGATATACAGATATTTTACTCAAGGATCACTCCAGAACTTTGGCAATTAACAAATACACCTGAACACCTGTTTAGTATTGCTCTGTTCTCTTCTTTGTTAGGATCTGCAATGCAGAGATTTGAAGCAGAGTTGTTTCCTCTTCCCATTTTTCCCCACTAATACAACCTTTTTTTCTGTTTTTTTTTTTAAATATTTACACTTTGCCAGTCACTCCACTATAGCCGGAGTTGCAAAGTTAATTAAGCCACAGTTTCTTTCCTCCAGGAAATTGCAGTGTAGTGAAGAGTGGGGTAGGAAAACAAACTACAATTATAGGCAAGATGTAAAGGCTTAAAATAGATATTTAAGTAATTACAAAAATAGGGCATCTGATTTAGATGAAGAGATTCCAGATTTCCCAGAAAGGGTGATATTCAAGCTGAATTTTTAAGAATGAGTCAAATTGTGCTAGAGTATAGAAAGGCCATTCTGAGCAGAAAGAAAGATGTTGGTAATATGGAAGTGAGCATGGCTTGTCTGAGACAATATAAGTAGTTCATGACTATTAGCTGTATGGGTGCTTATGAGGGGCAGTGGTTGAAGCCAAAGGATCATTGAAGGCGTTGGAGGAAGAAAAGAGAATACATGTATTAAATTTTAATAAACTAACCTAGACAGAAACTTTTAGGACATAAATTGGTTAGAAATTTGGGGACTTGTAGTATGCCAAAAATATAAACAAGAAACCCATCAATCTCAGTTAAACAGCCTATCTGTATTTGAACATAGCAGATGAGTCCTTCTAATGCAGATGGACACTCTGTTTATGAAAATAACTTGCTGAACGTTTTGTTCACATAATTTCCCTAGTTCATGTAAAATGATATTTATGCAAAATTTTTATTTACAACTCAGATTTTCAGGATCATGCATGTTAAGTAACACCAGGTACAGCTAAGTAGAAAGAAGTGAAATATCTGAATGCTCAAAGAGAAATTAATCGATTTTATTTGAATACATTATCTATATGTACTAAATTGTATGCAAAAACTATGAACCAAATCATAATCAAAATGACCTTGCCATTATGTAATAAATGCCACCTAGTATTAAAATTTAATTTTATACACATACATACACATATACATGGAGTTTTAAGAAAGTTTTCTGAATTCCTTCTCTGTGTTGACAAATTCTGACAGTAACTCATGTTTATTTTCTCTCCATGGATACAGAAGTAGGGACAATGTAAAGATATAAAACATTTATGAGGTCTAAGAATGCTTAAATTCCGTGCACTAGAGCTCATATGAGATGCGATCTATCCTCTGTAGTTTAGGAGAGCCAAAGCAATTTATCACTACCTTAGCACTCAATTCAACTTAAGATAAATTACCTGTCGAATGTGGTTGTACTACTGAGCAAGTTGAATGCCACTTATCTGACTAGGGAATGGCACTCAGCTGCCTCACAGATGCTCTGTGCCTCATTCAAATTTGGAAAAATACATATGATAGTCATTATCTTAACATTACAGTATTTGCCCAGCAGAACCTTCTGGCCTGAGTCCATAGGAGGACATTTAAAGAAATGCATGATGCAACAGATCCATTGTTCTGCTTTTCTGATTTTGTACAGGTTTTTTTTTTTTTTTTCTTTTAAGGTATAAGAAACTAATTTGAAAAGAATTTAGCAATGGTGCAACTATTCATGATCCTAAAAGAGACAAAATGCAAAATAGAACAAATATTTTTTTTAGTGAAAGAAATCATGCCGTGGTTGTATTTGAACTTTGGGTTTGCTATTTTTTTGATGTAAGTAATGCCATAGGTTTAAACAGTTAGTTCTTCAGCTTTGAAAATTACCTATGGCCTCTTTTCTCCCTGGAGATCAGTTGAATTCCAGTTTGCTGCTGCTAAACTAAACCAAGTGATTGTCCTAACTTAATGAACTCAAAAGGCTACTTCTTTGTGAGTGCCTTTGTGGCTGTCATTAACTAGATTACTGAGAAAAATATAATTTTTACAGTTATATGATGTATTAGATCATTCATGGTCTTCCTTGGACCTTTCTTGGACACTCTATCTCACTCTCCCTTGGATCACTTGCCCTGGGGAAGACTTCCATGTCATGAGGCAGCCCTGTGGAGAAACCCACATGAGCACACCTGGCAAAGGATCCTTCAGCTCCAGTGGCACTATAACTGAGAAGATTACTGCCCTGACTTACATCTTGATCACAACCTCAAGAGATCTTAAGCCACAACACCTAGCTAAACCACCCTGATTCCTGACTCCCAGAAACTGTGAGATGATAAATATTTGTTCCATTTAATTCATCCCACAGCTACAGGTTATTATAACAACACTCAATAAATGTTGACTACTAAATTTGCGAGTGGAGGTTAAAAACCTGCAATTAAAAAAAAATAATTAAGGCATATAAGGTTTACCATTTTTAGACTGGATCATGGGTCTTTTAGATCAGTATTTCAGCAATAACATATATTTATCAAAGAGTGAGTTATTAATATTTCAAAATCTTAATATTATCCTCAAATGTTAGGCAAAAAGCCCAAAGCAATTTACATTCCTTATATTAACTATTATTTATTTGTTATCCTTCAGTGTGTTCAGTGGTTACCATTTACTATACCCACCACTTGTCTTCCTTTGTCTTTCTCTCATTCTCTCCTCCTCCACTGCTCCTCTCTTCCAAAACTCTTTCACTGGTTCTCTCTCTGTCTCTCATTCAATTGCTTCACTCTTTCTTTCTCACAAGCTGTATTTTTCTCTTTCACACATGTACACATTCACAAAAGGACAACCACATGCAAATGACAAAGAAATTGAGTTGTTAACATAGTCAAAACATTGGCCCTGTGGCCAAGTAGTTAAGTTTGTGCACTGTGCTTCTGTGGCCCAGGGTTTCGACAGTTCAGACCCTGGGCACAGGCATGGCACCGCTCGTAAGGCCATGCTGAGGTGGCGTCCCACATAGCACAACCAGAGGGATCTACAAGTAGAATATACAACTATGTACTGGGGGGCTTTGGGGAGAAGAAGAAGAAGAAGAAAAAGAAGATTGGCAACAGATGTTAGCTCAGGTGCCAATCTTTAAAAAAAAAAACTCTAGGAGTCAAAATTTCTTGTTCAGTAGTTTACTAAAAGTCTGAATTGAACAAGTCGTTTGAACAATAATGCAGATGAAATCTATCACTTAAGTTAGAGAAACAGCAGTTTGATGTTTTTCATTTGTTTCAAAAGGAAAAAGCAACCCTAGAGGCAAGAGTTTGTTGTTTGTTTTTAAATCCATTGAGAACCTTATGATTATCCTGCAAGTGTAGAACATTGTTTTTTGTGGGACTGCTTTTGCTAGCATAAATATAGCTATGGAATGCATTATTGGTTATTTGACTTTTTTGTATAGCTATAATTTTAAGGTGCTTCCATGCTCCTGATATTTACATAAATACCCTAATTCACCCCTGCTGATTTCTGTCTTAGCTCAGGCTGCTATAATGAAATACCATACACTGGATGGCTTGAACAACAGATTCTCCCAGTACTGGACGCTGGGAAGTCCAAGATCAAGGTGCCAGCAAATTTGGTTCCTTGTGAAGGCTCCTTCCTGGCTTGCACACAGCCTCTTTCTCGCTGTGTCCTCACATGGTAGAGAAGGAAGAAGAGAGAGCGTTCTGGTCCCCCTGTCTCTTCTTAGAAGGACACTAATCCCATTATGAGAGCCCTATTCTCATGAACTCGTCTAAGTCTAATCACTTCCCAAAGGCCCACCTCCAAATACCCTGGCATTGGTGGTTAGGGCTTCGACATATGAATTCGAGGGAGACACAACCATTCAGTACATAATATGTTTGTCTCTAACATAAAACCTCTTCATCAGAAATAAAATATGAAATATTTTTCTTTTATAATGATATTTGTTTATTTCTAGAATATGTTATTCTAAGGCTATTAGTTTGATGTATTAAATTTATCTCCCAAATGTTTAAAGAAATAAAATATATTTTTCATATTTGTTACACATAAATGTTATTTTTCTCACTAGTGATTTGATCATCATCTATCTTCCTTTAATATTATTGAGTGACCAAATTTTGCATGCAGAAATGGATGTTCTTAATGAAAATATATTTTCATTGACCTATTTATACCATCTTACAATTTTACACTTGAGTTGGTAGAAATCAAAGTCTATTATTTGTACATCTTGCTTTTTCTTTTCCTTCCAACTTAGGAGGATATAGTGCTAAAACCCTTTTCCCAAATAAAGTGATCGTATTTAAGAAATGTCAGGCACTAGGAAATAAAGAAGTAGAACAAAATTGACACTTCTGTAAAAACTGAAGTATTATTTTGAATGGAAACAACTTCCAAACAGGTTATGTTGGGCCATAACGCATGAGGTAGTTTAATTAATTTGGAGGTTTTCAGTTTTGTGCCAATTTCATAGATCCCCATATTAGCCTGGGGATTTGGGTTTCACTTGGAACCCCAGCAGGTAATACTTGTTTTTCTTTTTACACACATCTTTGTGTGGTGTATCCTCTGGTTTCCTATTACTGTTTCTACATTGTTGTGACTTAAATTGGTGTCATGGAGTGATTTCTTACGTGTTATTACCACTGGCAGTTGGTAGAAAGGAAAGCATGTAATCAGTACAAATTTTGCCTATATGGACCCCCGCGTTTTGGTCTTCGTCTAAATCCCAGGTGCCGTCAGACTGAGACAAGAATTTAGACGATCCTGCTCAAAAGCTTCAGTTCTCCAGTGACTTTTCACTCTGAGGACATTCGGTGTCAAAGCAAAAAAGCTGCTAATGTTTTTGTAAAAAAAAAAGAAAACGATTCTTCAGAAAATATAAAACATATAAATAAAAGATCAAATTATAAGCACATTCCATTATGTTTTATAAATTTTCTCAGCATTGTTATTCAAAGATATTGTTTTAGGGGGACAATGAGGATTATCATTAGAGTTTTGTTTTAGAATCAATATATTATTTAATAAAATTTCCAGTGGTTTCGTAAAAGTGTGAGAGAAAACTTTTAGCAAACTTCATACCGTTTACTATTCATTCTCAAAATTGACTAGTTTTTGATAGACGATGGGCGAAATACTTACCAAATATAAACTTATTATTTATTGATGGCTGTTATATATATACCAATAGGCAAAATTTCTTACAGAAAACGTCAGGTGTAATGTAGATTCATTACTAGGTCAAAATGCAAATATTTCAGTGTCATTTGAAAAATTGACAGGGAATTATAACCTTTTTATGGCAGATCAATCAATCACTACACTGCTTTCCTACTTGAAAATGTTTCCATGCTTAGGCTTAAGTTATTGTAGTTTTCAAACATTTGAGTTGTGGTGTGGTAGATAAAATGAAGTCTCAAATCATTCTCTAATCTCAAGAACATCCTGGCAGAATTACTGTGACTTGTCTGTTAAAATGGATTTCCTCTTAAAGAAAAGTAGGCTTTTCTTCTTGTGTTAAAAATGATTCTATCTATTAAGTGTCTTTTCTTGTGACGATCTTTTCCTTTTATGACCCCAAAGGAAAAATGTTCTTTTTCCTCCCAAGTTTTTATATCCTCTTAGACCCACTAATCAATAATCTTTATTGCAAATCAAACAAAATATAATCCAAAAAGAGTAAATTTTTTGAATGAATACAAAATGGGAAAACATTTCTAATATTGCTGATTGCCCTTATCTTAATTTGCAGCATATGCATTGCTTAATTTTATGGTGTTCTTTGCTTTTAATATAAGCAGTCGATGGCAGACTTGTATGCGGAATCACTGTGTCTAGAACAGGAAATCAGAATATTTACAATGTAATTTTGAAAGCTACTGGTAAACCCTAGGCAAGCAACTTTCTTTAGGACATTAAAAACACTTGGGGTTTGGAACTGGGGTGCTTTTTTGTAGCTGTTATTGTTAGTGGTGATAGTTAGGTTTGTTCTTATTCGTGTTTTAATAAGACTACTCAGAAATAGAAGGATACAGTAAAATGCCTTCCCGCCTTATTCCTAATATTTTTAAAGTTAGACTTTATCCAACCTAGGTGACATCTATATTGAAGGGCAAAACTGTTGCTGGTATTTTCTGCATTTGTTGCTTAGTGATAGCTTATTGAACTGTGATGCTTTGTAATTAGAATATTTCCAGTAAAAGCAAAATACATTAGAGGAGAGGTCAGAAATTACAATTTCCCACCTGCACTTGCAATGATATTATTTCTGTAATAGCAGAAGAGAAATTAGAATGTCTTGAATGCATAGCTCACATATTTGGAAGAATAATTGTAAACATTGAAGGAATGTACTCGTAAAAGTAAAGGTTAGATTGGGGAGTCAGAAACTTCAGTGTGCTGTCAATATATGTAAAAATGCAATATTCCTTTCTTGATCAGTGAAATGAGGATGGTGCTTCCTAAATACTACTTAACAAGATATGGTAAAATACAGTTTGGTAAGTTGTGAATGGTGTGAGTGCCTTTGGAGTGGGGTAGTACAGGGTATATAGGTTTTTCTTTATTTTCTATAGGTTTATTTTCTTCATGTTCTTTCTTTTTCTTTATTTTCTAAACCATAAGGTTTAACTTCTAATATTTATATGAGCCCCAAATCTTAATCATGAAATTATTATAAGGTTAATTTTGACCTCAAGTAAAAAAATAAATAAATAAAACATTTAAAAAACAATATTTTGTACCAGTCAGAACTTATTAAAAGCACCCAATCAATTCCTATGGAATACATTTACAATTTTTCATTTCCCTCTCATCTGAAATATGTTTCATATTTGGATTTGCTTCCTTCAGATTGTGACTTGATTTTTCTATTTGATCAAGTTATAGGTGTATTATTCCTTGGGGGTGGTGATGGTTAAGAAATATCATTTGAAGGATTACTTTGTTAGAAAATCTGGTTACTAACATTTTCATGATAATATATGAGTCAGAGAAAGTTTTCATTGAAATCCAAGATGCTTAAACCTTTTGCCGTAATTATGAGGCTAGCACCCTGTATACCACAACAGTATTTTGAAGTACTATACTTTGTACTCTGCTTCACAACAATAGTTGATCTGATAAATTCCTTTTTGCTAGATGCTGTCATGTCCATGTTTTTAATGCCCTCCTTGTTCATTGTAAGTGCCATTAGCCATACTGCCTAATGAAAGGTATCTCATATCAAGTCTGATTACTGCTCTAATGTTTTCCAGGCATGCTTGGTGATGAGTCTGGCATATGAAACAATTTCCTACAGTAATAAAACTAATTAAAGTAGGCAGTCATCCACATACCACTTTCTAATGAATTATAATAAGCTCATTAATCTCACCCACTCTTATTCCAAAGAGTCCATTGGTAGAACCTGTATGTGAAAGTAAAATTCTCAGCCTTAAAAATGGACAGCTATTACAGAATCAAAGAAGACTTTGTGGATTTAGGTTAAAAAAATCACAAATTGCTGATCAGTGCTTTAAATGAAATGTGTGGCTTCTAAACTCTGCCCCAGATTAAATATTGACAAGATCCTTTTCTATTCGAATTCTCTTATAATTGATTTAACAAAGGAAGAATGAGTCATTTGTATAATAATAACTCTTCAGCACCTTGAAGACTAAAATTGAATGAACCCACTCCAGATTTCCTCCTAGAGATCATATGAGAATGATGAATTGAGTACTTGAGATCAAGTGATAAAAACACAGCCTTTTTCCTCTCCAGAGAGGGCTAGAATATCTGCTTGAAATGTCAAAACATAATAATAATTATTTTTTTGTTAACTCTTCTCTAAATTTGTGTAGTGGCTGAGGAAACAACATAAGAATTATTATTCCGTTCAGTTACAAATAGTTTGGCAATGTAGACTTATTGTTCTGGAGATAATTTTACAGTGAAACAGATAAGATTGCTAAATCTAGGTTATGGAGAGAGAATTTCTGAACTACACATGTTAATAATAAGAAAATATATTTTGGGGGGAGAATTGGGATTTATTCTATTTTCCTTATAATTTGATGTTTTAAAAATATAGCAGTTTCCAGTCTGGAGCTCATTACTACTATGATATGTGTATAGATTTCTCCCTCAAGAAGTTGATTATAAATATATGGATCTCAAAATTAATATAGAATGATTATAATGGGTTAAGTGAAAATAGGCACATTTTAATTTATGGAATTAACGTTCAAAATTGTTATTTACGTTCATAAATTTTTAGCTAATATTTCATAGTTCTTTAGAGGGGAAGAGGTTGGATATTCTGTGCAGAGTATTTCCTTTTGTAAAACAGATGTTTAACAGTCTGACAGCTTCAGTAGGTGGCAGCTTAGTAAACTTGTCACTAAGCAAAATGTCTCTCAGTCTAGGACCAGCTGTAACTGTGGTGGCCCGTACCTGTTGTATGTGACAATGAGTTGGTTCCATGCTGTGAACAATAATTAGGGGAAGGGCTTTTGGTACAGCTTCCTCCATTATCTAGCTGTATGGTCTCGAGAAAGTAATTTACCCAGCATCTAATTCAGTATCTAAATGTGTAAAATGTGGGGATTGTGCATCCCAAAGTGTTGAAAGTGCCATTGGTAGTAAATTTGGTGTTTTAAGTAATTTTTGAATATAACCATAAAAACATATTGTATTGTATGAAGTAAAACAATTTCCCTATTAAATTCTAGTTCAGTTCTTCGGAAATGAAGAAAACATGTTTTGTGCTATAAGTCCTTAGTGTTTCTCTAACATATTTTTTTGACACAGTTGCTGACTTTTCTTGTAGTTTCTAAGAGACAAGAGAAGCATGCCGCTGAATGGAAAAATGTTGCATCTGAGTCTTACTTCTCAAGAAGTAAACTTCTTGAAAGTTATCTCAAAGATAATAGAAAATTAAATAAGAGCTTGAGGAAAAATTTCAGAGCTACAGTTGACCTTGTTTTGAATAGAAATCTTTGTTTGAAAAGGACTTACTCTAATCAGTAGATCTAATTAATGCTACCTATTGAGAACTAGCTATAGCTTGAATAAACTTTGGTAGTATACTTTTATGTTAACAGGAAACATGACACATCATCATAACATCCAACATTTATATAATGCTTAATAACTAGTAATTATTGAGCACTTGGAAGTCAGGTACTCCTTCTAAATGATTTACATGTATTAACACATTTTAGTCTTCATCACTCATTTTAATGTTTGCAACAACCATATAAATTAAAAACTAATATTTTCCCTATTTCATGTGAGGAAACTGAAGTACGAGGATATTAAGGAATTTGAGAAAGGTCAGACAGCTAGTAAGCGATAAAGATTTTCAATTCTCTAAGTATCCAAATACCCCATACATTTCTGTTTCTTACTGTTCTCCATCCCGCCAACCCCAGTAAGCCTTAGTTAACTTATTCCTCCCTGTTCTCAACTGGAAGCTTGTTTCTTTAAACATTATATTCCTAGTATCTGGCACATAGTAGGCACTCAGTAGCATTTGTTGAATAAATGTGTGAATGGATTAATCAGTAAGTGCCATAAAAGACAACTTAAAAAAATGCCTCTACATATGACCTATTAGACTCTAAGACCTCACATCCAGCACTTCCTATTCCCCCTCCCTCACTTAGTCTTCTCCTGTTAATTTGTCACCATTTCTGCTATTAATCTTGGATAAGTTGAAACCAGAAAAGTGTGCTTTGATGTCAGCATGTATAATAGCTTCAAATGAAAACTCCATTACTTATCTCCATCCGCTACTTAACTATGTGACTTTGGAAGATGTATTTAAACCTCTTAGAGTTTCAGTTTTCTTATCTGTACTATATAAATATTAATATCTACCATATCTCCCCAGCAGGATTATTGTACTAACTAAACTAAATATGCTTAAAACACTTAAGAGGGGCCGGCCTGGTGGTGCAGTGGTTAAGGTCGCACGTTCCACTTCAGCGGCCCGGGGTTCACTGGTTCAGATTCTGGGCGTGGACCTACGCACCGCTTGTCAAGCGATGCTGTGGCAAGCATCCCACATACAAAGTAGAGGAAGATGGCCAAAAAGAGGAGGATTGGCAGCGGATGTTAGGTCAGGGCTAATCTTCCTCAAAAAAAAAAAAAAAAAACTAAGAATGTTGGCATAGTGTGTTTTATGAAAGAGGCAATTTAGGATCATACTGAAATATCTAGACATTGGAGCCAAACAGACCTAATACTATTACAGGGTGGTTCTGGAAGATAGAGTTCATTATTTACACATTTGAAGCATTAGTTTCTCAATGCTTGATCACAAAATATAAGTTCCTAACTCAGGGTTATTGTAAGGGTTAAATGAGATCATTTATCCAGAGTACCTGATAGACAATTAAAACAAAAAACAGTTAGATGCTTTGTTCAGTAATGGTTCTCCTTTCCTTTAAAGGTTCTCTTGTTCTTCTGGTTTAATATCTTGGGAGGAAAAAGGAGACAATTCACTGCCTCATGACTGAATACATTCATTAGACTATTTTCTCTTTAAAATATAAGCACTATTTTTGCCTCGATAACAGTATAACTCAAATTATATTATCTTGAACACAATGCCGCTTAAAGTTACTACTGTAGGAAGTTAAAAATTCAGGTCTAACAAAAGTTAATTTGTTGAATCTGTATTTTACAGACAACTGGCGATTGGAAGACTATCATAGGGAGACGATTTATACTGTATCTCTGTATTCCTGAGTCCCTGGATAGAAATAAACACAATTCAAACATTTGAAAAATGCATTGAAGAAGATTAGTTTGAAAGTAGGATGTGCATGAGTGCATGGATAGATGTATCTCATGTCGAAGGATTGCAAGTATGCCTTGCTGTAAAGTATCTAAGAAGCAAAATTTATTGTAATCGAGTTCTCTAATAAATGCCAGTGTATTATTGGAAGTGCGTTCTTGTAGAAAACTAAACCAAACCAACACACAAACAAATTGAAAAGCCAAATCTATCATTCCCAAAACCAACACCCCAGAGATTGCATATTTTTCCTATATTCTGTCCCATGTTTGGGGAAGGAAGTCTACTGCAGTGAGCTAATGAACTTCACGTGAGGCACCATGTTTAAGCTAGAGGGAACCTTGCGTTCCTCAAGATTTCTGATCCCTTAGAGATAGGGTTAGAGGTTCTTGGTTGACTTTTGAAAATTGCTTATTAAACCACTTTGAATTAATTTGCAATTATGTATTTTAAAATCAGGTGCATTATTACCTTGGGAAAAATTTTTTCAGATAGTAGTTGAGCATCTTTGTAGAGGACTTGGGACAAAATCAGTAATTCAGGGCCACTACTATCAGCTTAGTTAAAAACACTGTTATCACCTTTCTCTAATATTGTAATAGCCTCCTACTTGGTATCCTCACTTCCTCTCCTACAACTTTATCCCCTCCCTATATTTCTCAGTCATTCTCCCAGCTTTATGCAAATGTTATGTCATATCCATACTAAAAACTCTTATTCTTAAAGTGTAAGAAGCACAAGTGAAATGGCAGAATTGTCAAGTATTCTTTTGTGTCATTCTGTCCTTTTGTTTTATACTTAATCTATATTAGATATATTTTATTTCCTTGAACTTTTTGTGTTCCCTTTTACTTTAGTCCAAGTATGTTTTGCTTTGTTTTTCTTTTCCCACAGCAAAATCATACTCACAATTAGATTTCAGCTTGAACATTACTTCATCAAAAAAGACTAGACTAGGTTTCTCTGGGCCTAGTAAATCTCTTCCATAACATCATCATACTTTAAAAATCCGTTCTGCTGAAAAGCATTATCATCTTTTTTCTGTCTTATTTGCTGCTGTATTCTCAGACCCTTGTCCAATGGCTAGCATTTAACATTTACTTCTTTCTAAATACTCTACTGAATGAAAGATGTTTAAAGTAATAAGAGTTATATGAAAGATGTTTAAAGTAATAAGAGTTATAAGATGCAAGTTCATATGAGATTTTCCCTGAAGGGAAAAGTACATCCTTGCAATGTCAGATTATACCTCATTCAGCCCCTCCCCATGCAGACATTCTTTCTTGATACAGAGGCTGCCAGCTGCCATCTCAAAAATGCCTGATGGTCCCTTGAAGCTAGGGCTTGGTTATGTGACCCAATCCTGGCTAATAGATCAGGGGAAAAAAAGTCTGCACTGGATGAAAAAGATATTTGTGAGAAGAAACTGTCTGTCCCCCTATTAAACCCAGTTTATTGAGAACATGCTTTTTGGATCTGTGTTTGCCTTCCTACAACTATGAAGGGTCACACCTGAGAACAAGTGTTTGAGGATGAATGAGACTAAAATAGAAAATATCTGAGTTTTTGAGGATGTGATGCTGCTGAATTAACTGAGACTGGAACCACCTACTTCTGGCCATCTTGTTACCCACTTTAGGTGGGTGTCTTTTTACTTATTGTAAAAAGCACCCTAATTGATACAGATGCCCTCAGGACTTGATTGTCCCTGAGTCCCTGTTTTGTAGTTGGTCCCTATCATCTGTTGGTTGATAGGAAGGCTAGGTTGTCTACTTCTCAGTGAGGACAAGTTTCCTCTCTATAATCTGTGTTCTCCTTTTCCAAAAGGAGATGGGCTGGAATCCTAAAAATGTAAGCCCAAACATCGGTGTCCTTCTATGCTTTCTTTCTAACTGATCTCTAAGAATATTTCAGATTCATTAATAATCCGCAAAATAATTCAAGGAAAATGCTGAGATAGTAGAAATATAAATACAGTCATTTATTTTTATTGTACTTGCAGGCTGCGTGACCTAGGGACCTCAAAATTTTCCATGACTAGTGTCAAATGGACACCTGGAGTTAAGGAGGCCCAGATTATCCACCATGAATTTATGTGTTTAAAAGTTGAAGATGGGAGGCAATGGAGGATGCACTTTTTCCATCCAGTTAACTATAGCTGAAAGGAAGAGGGGCAGGCAAAGGACAGTAGGCTTTTACATATCAATGACATCAGTCAAATGATTCTCTTAAAATAATGATGAACTATGGAGGCCCTATAAGCAAGACGGATAGTCAGGAAGGCTCCATACCTAGCAATACTCCCTTTTTACTTTATTAACATACTTTGCAAAGGTAAACTAAATTCACTGAAGTGTCAACATTTCTATATATGTGTGACCTTTAAGAGACCATGAACTCTTGGAATCTAGAATAGAAAGAGTATTTCTGATAACACTTTTCTTCTCTATAGAACCAGACACTGAGCTCAACTCAGAAATTAGTCACTCATCAAACATGCAATGTGTAAACCTCTTTTGTAATGTGAGTGTAATTGTGGAGTCTTAGCTAGTAGGGCTTCTCTGAGCAACTCGGCTTTCCTGTAAAATCTTGATAACACCCCCTAACTCATAGGGCTTCCATAAAATCAAATCTAATAAGAGAATGGATATAAAGCCCATAGAACTGGGTGGGCAATCTTCTCTTATTGCACTAGCAGTTAAATTTGGAAGATTTTTTTCTGATAAAATATGGAATATAAAAATTAGTTACATTGGTCTCTGTCTTTGTGAGCCAGAAAAATGGTATTTTGTACCCTATTTTTCTATATTCTCTTAAAAATATCTTTATATGTAATATGTAATCTTGGCTTTAGATATTAGGGAATATAACAATTTTGAGATTTTTCTCAGTTTTCTATAGCTATTGTCTATAAGCATGAAATCATGGTTTTTATTTGTTATTGAAATATTAACAGTCTTTTATTTTAGCTGTTTTGATAAGTTTTGTGTTTGCCTTGAGCAAGTCACTTATCTTTTCTGTTTCTGTTTTCTATTTCGATTTACTTATGAAAGACAGGAATAAGGATTGTGATGTACTTTATAAAAAAAGATAAAATCATATTGAAAAGAATAGCAAAAACCAAAGCAGTATGTTAAATGCCAGATACATCAACAAAAATAAAACATAGAACATTTCTATTATAAAGTATTCTTCTAAATGATTTTTATTACTGTGAAAGGCAGTAAAATTATTACTGATAAATACTTTCTCGAGTATTCAGGGATGAATTGTCCAGGATTAAAAATATATATGTATCTCCAGAGTCTTGATTATACAGCGCATTCCCTGGTCTGCCCTCATTGAATTGTTAATTAGAATACCACCAGGAAGCAACTGCTGGCATCATTAATGGAATATATACTCGTGGGTAAAATATCTTCACTTAAGGAATTTCTGAGCTAATCTAAGGAAATCAAAATCAACTTAAACTTCAAATTTTGGCCTAGTTTTTATTCTAAAGCACTAAAGGCACGTAGGATGGTAGATGACTCACCCATCCATTCATTCAGTTGATATTTATTGAACTGCTCGTCTGTGAGTTACTGGACCAGATGATTTGTGATGTATAAAAATAAAGTATGGTTCCTATCCTCAAAGAGCTTACATTTAGTAGAGAAATTAAGAAATATACATAATTAACTCTATTAAAGTTCTCTCTTTTTAGTATTGAAACAAAGGCAAAAAGAGAAATTCTGAGACTAATGAAGAATTTTAACCAGATCTAAAGGCCTGAATTAAGGCAGTGGCAATGGGAATTGAAGAAAGAGAATGAATTAAAGGAGTTTTGGAGTCAGAAAGGTTTTTTTGGTTATGGAATGTGAGAGAAGTTGAAAAGTCAAGGATGAGGACTTCTGGTTTCCGTTCCAACAGGTAAAGAGATTAGAAGTCATCACTTCTGTTTTTGCAAGAAGAAAAAAATCTGAACAAACTGAAAATGAATAACTTTTCTTGGGCCTATCAGAGAAATAAGGCCATGGAACAAACCACCACCCCAGGCAAATACGGAGAATCACAGCTGAGATCTGTTTACCTGGAGCAGAAACTACTGATGCCGTAAAATGGTAGGAATACTTAAATGGTCATTTTGGTGAACTGCTGGAAGCTATGTGTGGACTAGCTTGACAGTAGGAAAATCTAGGGGCCATACTCTTGGAGAGGAACCACAGTTTCATGAATCTTACCTCTAGGAATCCAACTAAGTTCTCATGGTGAAGAACTAGAAAAAGCAATCTCCTGTGTCTTTGGTAGACAGATGGAAAAGTAATCAATTAAAATATAGCCAGAGCATTCTTCATAACAAAGGCCTACTCTCCTGGAGAAAAGATTTTACCATGCAGAGCCTTCTTTCCCCTAGGAGGACGGGCACTTAACCAATTCCAGCCCTCTCTACCATTCCTGTGTGACTTGAGGTGGGGTGGAAACAAAGCTAAGAAAGACATGTGAAGGCAACAATCAACCCAGAGACACAGGCCCAGTAAAAGACTGATATTTAATTACAAGATTATAGAACACTTCCCTCCCCAGCTCCTTATCATGACATCAACAGGGTTCCAGTATAACAACAGTGGATTGCAACTGAGAACACTGCAGAGCATAGACTCTATTTAGATGGTGTTCTTAGGATAACCCAGAGACAGCAGAGGAGACGAAAATAAGGACAATAGAGGAATTTGAAGCCTTTGGCACCTGTACCCAGAGCAAATATTAAACACAGCCCAACTTCTAGCAACATTAACATAAAAACTTATTCTATTTACCTCACTTATTATTACCCAATATATCACCTCCAGCTTTCAAAAAAAATTATATGGCATGCTAAAAGACAAGGAAGAACACAGTCTGAAGAAACAAAGCAAGCAGCAAAACAAAACATACATGACACAGATTTTGGAATTATTAGACAGGTAATTTAAAATAATTATAATTAATATGTTAAGGGCTCTAATGGGAAAAATAAATAACATGCAGGAACAAATGGAGATGGGCCAACCCGGTGGCACAGAGGTTAAGTGTGCACATTCTGCTTCAGTGGCCCGGGGTTCACTGGTTCAGATCCCAGGTGCGGACATGGCACCGCTTGGCAAGCCATGCTGTGGCAGGCATCCCACATGTAAAGTAGAGGAAGATGGGCACGGATGTTAGCTCAGGGCCGGCCTTCCTCAGAAAAAGAGGAGGACTGGCAGCAGATGTTAGCTCAGGGCTAATCTTCCTCACAAAAAAAAAAAAAAAAATGGAGAATGTAGGCAGACAGTTGGAACCTCTAAGAAAAAAATCAAAAGAATATGCCAGAAATCAAAAGCACTGCAACAGAAACGAAGAATGCCTTTGATGGGCCCATCAGCAGATTAGACGCTGGTGAGGAAAGAATCAGTGAGCTTGAAGATATGTCAACTGAAACATAAAGAGAAAAAATAATGGGAGAAAAGCCCACTAGAATATCCAGGAACCCTAGGATAACTTTAGAGAGTATAACTTGTGCACAAGTTGTGAACCAGAAGAAGAGAGAATGGAACAGACAAATATTTAAAGCAATAATGGCCAAGACTTTTTTAAAATTGACGGACACCAAACCACAGATCCAGGACGCGCAGAGAATTCCAAGCAAGATATAACCAAAAATCTATACCTATACATATCATACTGATACTGCAGAAAACCTAAAAGAAAGAGAAAATCTTGAAAAAATCTGGAGAAAGAAAATAACTTACCTATAGAGGAAAAGAATAAGAATTAGAGCACACTTCTTGTCGTAAACTATGCCGGCAAAATAATGGACTGAAATACAGTACTAAAATAAGTCAAAGATGAATCAGTTTCTTGATTAAGTTCAGGGGAGATGATGCTGCTGTTAACTGAGACCAGAAGTATAGGAGAAATAACGGGTTGCCCTCTGGGGTGAAGACTTTAGATTTGAAAGTTTGAGTCTGACACACCTGCATTATAACAATTGCAAGTCTCCAAGAGGCAGTTAGAAATTTGGCACAAGATTTCAGAATATGAGGCGGGAGGGTGGGGGGTGCGGCGGGGGATTGGTAATGAACAGCGTCGAAATGTTAGTTTATAGGCAGTTGCTAATAAAATAAGTTGTTAAGGTGAAGCATTTAAGGGGAGCTGGGAGAGAGCTTCAGACAGAAACCTGGGAAATAACTTTTAAAGAACAAAGGAAAAGGAAAAAAAAAAGTAGTTAAAGAGTTTGAAAAGTATCCAAACTTTGTAAGAGGAGAAAATTCTAGTGCAGAAGTCCAGGAGGAAGAGATATTTTAAAGAAGAGATTTGGCTTTGACAAGTTTAAAGCATAGATCAAGCTGAGGATTGAAAAAATGTTTCTACTTAACACTGATGAGAGCAGTTTTAATTAAATGACTAGAGTGGAAATCCGGTTTCAAAGGCAGGAAGATTGGACAATTATTAGTTATTTATTCATGGTGGCTAAATTGCAAATGAGGGTGTGGATTCTATAAGTGCAGTTTCTCTTTCAAGACTCTCATTAATAAAAGGGGGAGAGAGTCAGGAGTAGAAGTCAGAAATCAGAAAATGTTTGTTGTAGTTTGTTATGTTTGTTTTAGGGAAGGTAGAAACAATCCAGTTTAAAGCCTGAGAGAACTAGGAGAGAAGGACTGAGCTAAAAGGTACTCCAGTTTAGAGGGCTCCCCTCTTTTACCCGTATTCTGAATATTCGTGGACAAGTGTTTAACCTTTTCTATACTGTTAATGATTTTATATTCAACTAACTCTGAATAATTCATGGAAAACCCTTCTTTTCCCCCATCATCCTGGGTAATGCAAAGTGTCTGCCATATGAGGACAATTTGTGATACGTTGTGATTACGATAGGAACCTTATACCAGTTATCATAAATGCATATGCTCATTTTATATATTCTAGTAACCATTCCTTTACTCAGCTGATTTTCAGTAACAGTGTGTTCCAAAGAGTGAGGTTAGAAAGATGAAAAAGGATGGGTTCCAACTCACACCTCCAACCTGGGGGTCACCCGAGGGAAGGAAGGAGACTGTAAATCTTTGAAATGCTTCCCAGCTGGTTTAAAGTCTTCATTCACTCCTTGTTGAAAGCTACTTACCTGGTTTGCTACCGGTGTACTGGCTTCCTTCATTATATAGTTTTCTTCTCTTTTCTTTTTATTATGTTATAATCCTGTGACTTAACTGGCTCTCTTATGACGTTAGACCTTGCACAGCTGGACAAAATTAAAGTAGCAATGGAGGAACAGAAATTATATTTCAATTTATAGTCAAAGTGAACAGAAAGCTCTATTACTCTCAAGATAGTGTGGTACTATTAAAGTACAAATCTCTCAATGTGACAAGTTTAGAATAAAGACCTCACGAATTACAATGACAATTTCTGTGTTCAAACAAAGTAACTTGACAATTGTTGACAGAAATAAGGTACCATTCACTTTTACAGTGCATTGCTTTCTAAATAAATCTCAGTCCAATGTCATTTAAAACTATGTGTTAAAATTTTGCTTTCATAAGTTGCCATTTGCTTTCTTTATAATCTTAACATTTTAGTCGTTTTACAATAGCGTCTTTTTGCACTGACAGTTCTTTCATACTTTCTTAGGTTGAATTAACCAAATGCTTATTGCTTTCCTATGTGTAAAGAGTGCTTAGTATCAAAAGGACCCAAAGGTGCCATTCTTTCCCTGCAGGTACTTGTAATTTAGCCTATTTACTCCAATTTTTTGGTGTCTAGTAAATATTCACGCAGTTTCAGAACTGTTGGGCTGGGGAGTATTTATGTAAAATTCTTTCCTAACTTTACCTTTTCCCTATTTACTAAGATAAAAACTTCTGGTCTTGACTACTTAAGTTCTATTCCTCCCTACCCTCTGATGAGGGAGTTCTATATTGTGAGTTTTAGGATGAGAATCAAAAGAAAAGCTGAGCAAGTAAAAAGACATGTGGCCCCCTAAGCAAGGGTTGTAGGATATTTGGGAGAGCAGCTGAGTGAGTCAGGAAAACTGACAGAGGAGAAAAGAGTAATAGTAAAAATTATTGTTGTGAACTGTGTGTTCTAGTAATGATGTTCAAGATATACAAATGAAGATCGCTGGTTGTTGTGAATTTCTTTTGAATCCAATATTACTCTGAAACTACACCATGTGTTCCATGGATTAAGTAGGTTACATGACTGCTAAATATCTTTGGATAAATATTTTGTTTATCATATATATTTTTTCTAGGATATAGCATCTTTAATATTGTGAGTACATTACTGAAAACTTAGAAATTAAAAGATTTAAAATCACACATCAACCCACAACCCAAAAAAAATAATTGTCATAATTTTGCATATTTTAAGATTTGTGAAAAGTATATTTTTCATGTTACCACATAGGCTTCGTAACCATCATTTTTAAAAATTTCATATTTCATTGAATAGATTTACCATCATTTAATAGTTATTCTTTAATTATTGTATACTTAGGTTGCTGTCAACATTTAGACATTATAATGCTGGGTGTCTATGGCGTGGCTGCTAATTTTCAGTCTTCAATGATGTTTTCTTTTAACCTCACGGCTGGGATGGGATGAAGATGGAGGGTGGATATCCTGGCATTTATTTACATTTTCTCCCATGCCTGGAGGTGATATTTTTCTGACCACATTTTGATTATATGTGAAAAATAATTGGAACAATTCCGTGTATCCATGAACTTCATCCGATACTGATTAGAGGTAAAAGTGAATTTGACTTTGGTGACCTTGACTTGTTTAGATATTTTGGTCAGCGTCAAGTTGCTGAAATGTGGTGGTCCTTCCTGGGTGGTTGGCTGCCATAGCATCTGCGCAAAAGTCCGTTACAATAAGCTCTGGGGTTCATTTGAATGATTTAGGTGAGTGTGACATAAAGGCAAAAATCCTGCTACAGATATGGACTTAAGCAGACGCCTGCACCTCTTCTCTTGCTCAAGAATTAAATAGTGACTAAATATGCAAAGATAAGGGTGCATTATGTTTATAACGTAAAGGAATAAAGAACTTCTGTTACATTAGATATGCTAGTAAACCCATTCATTTCTAATATCTATTATCCTCTGTTAAAAATAAGAAATACTTGGCGAGCTTTGGAGGTTAGAGACACAGCAGAAAAAGGTCATGGTTTATGTACTCTCTTTTTTTCTATCCTTTCTTCTTTCTATTTGCTCATTTATTATCAAAAAGATCATATATCAATTTAATTACTTATATGTATACAGTCAGCTCTCTGCATCCTCAAGTTCCACATCTGAGGATCCAAGGTTGGTTGACTCCTGGGATTCGGAACTCGTGAATGTGGAGGGCTGACTAAGGGACTTGAGCATCTGGGGATTTTGGTATCTGAGAGGACCAATCCCCCTCTGGATATGGAGGGACGACTGTATAATCTATAACGAGGGGTAGCAGTTGAAAATTATGGTTATGTCTCTGTGTTAGTTTTCTAGGGCTGCTGTTACAAAATACCACAGACTCAGTAGCTTAGGCAACAGCAGCTTACTTCTGCAGGCTAGAATTCTGAGATCAGGCTGTAGCAGGACTGTGCTCCCCTTGAAGGTGCTGGGGAAGGGTCTGTTCCAGGTCTCTCTCTTAGCTTCTGGTGGTTCCTTGGTTCCTGACAGCATAACTCCTGTCTTGACATGTCATTCTCCTGTGCATTTCTCTGTGTTCAAATTTCTCCTTTTTATAAAGAGACAAGTCATATTGAATTAGGGCCCCCCATTCCAGTATTTTCTCATCTTAACCAATTACATCTGCAGTGACTGTTTCCAAATAAGATGTTATTCTGAGGTATTGAAGGTTAATACTTCAACAGATGAATTTTAAGGGGACACATTTAATCCTCAACAGTCTATTACAAAGTTTAAGTTGTATAGTTGGAGAATCCTTTATCATTGAAGCACCTTGAACAAAAGATTATTTCATTTCCTTCTGTTCATGGATACTTCTTTGCCTACTAAAAGCTAATGTCTCCTCCTGCCTTCTGGATCTCATCCCTCAACACTTGAAGGATTTCCCTCTCTCAGTTATTCCTTCTTTCCCCTATATTTTTAACTTCTTCCTCCTTAAGGAATCATTCTAATGAGTCTTTAAACCTGTTCAAGCTTTTCCATCTACAACACACACACACGCACGCATACACACACACGCCATCTCAATCCTCTTAGCTACTATTCTTCATTTCTTGGAAGGAGCTTGCATTTTGGTAATTATGTAGTTGGTAACTCCTTGTTTCTCCCTCATCTTCAGTTTGCTTCTGTGCCCACTATAATCTGGATTCTGCTTCTGGCATACCACCTGAAACTGTTTTGTTAAAGTCAACAGGGACTTGCTTTTTTTGTATGTGAGGAAGATTGGCCCTGAGCTAACATCTGTTGCCAATCTTCCTCTTTTTTGTATGTGGGACGCCACCATAGCATGGCTTGATAAGTGCTGTGTAGGTCTGCACCTGGGATCCAAACCTGTGAAGCTGGGGCCACTGAAGCAGAGCACGCTAATGTAACCACTACGCCACCAGGCCAGCCTCGACTTTTGATTAGCCTTTACTTTCCTTCATCTCTGTTGCATCTAACATCACTGACCTCACTCTTCTCACAGTTATTTCCTGCCATGGCTATCATGACACCATGCTTTCCTCATTCCCAACCTATTCATTTTCAGGTTTTTTTCAGTTACTTCTTTTCATCTTTCACTATTGATTTTCCACTACATCAATATATGGTGATTCCCACATCTCCATTTCCTGACCAGATCTGTCTCTTCTGAGCCCATGCATACATAGGCAATGCGTACTATATTTCCTCAGCTGGAGGTTACAAGGGACATAGAATTAAACTCATTGTATTTTCTTCATCTTAAATTCTTCCGCCTCTCGTTGTACTTGCTCTCAGCAGGAGTGAGCAGTACTTGCATTCACCCAGTAGACCTGTCAGACGTAATGTCATCCTTGCCTCTTTGCTCTCTCATTTCTCCCTCCCTGCTCCACCTGTATCTGATAGAATCCACCTTCTAGATAGCTTTCAGATCTACTCCCAGAACCCCATTTTAGTTTAAATCCTAATGATATCTTGCCTGGATTATTAAAAGAGCCTCCTAACTCTCTCTAGAATTGGTCTTATCCAGCCTGTTCTCCATACTATACCCAGAGTAAGCTGCATGAACTTAAATCTGATCGTACCCTTCCATAGATTAGATTCCTATTGATATGCCATAGCCTTCTGAATAAAACTTCATTTATTATGATGGCATAAATGACTTTTATGGTTTGGTTCTCAATTCTCTCTCTTTGCTGATGTTTACCTATCCACACCATTATACTAAAATGCTTATTGTTCCCCAAACTCTTGCCATGGTTTCCTCTGCCTCCAGGAATTAAGGTCCTGCATTTGCCTTGAAACCACTTGCCTTTCTTTTGTCATTTACTAATTCCTTATGACCATTGAAATTCTGGTTAGATCTTTCTTTGTCAAGAAAGCTTTCTCTAACTCTACTACTTTTGTCTGTGTATTTGTTTTCTATCACTATGTGGCAAATTAATACTGACTGGTTACTTAAAAACCACTTTTAAGTTTTTTGTCAGTCTCACAAGGCTGAAGTTAAGGTGTCAGCCAGCTGCATTCTCATCTGGAACTCAAGGTCTCTTGCAAGCCCATTCCTGTTATTGGAAGAATTTACTTCCTTGGCCTTGTAGGTTGGAGGTGCTGTTTCCTTGCTGGCTGTTAGCTGGAGGCTTCTCTCATTTCCTTTTGATCTCCCTTCTCAAAACAGCAGTCGTGAGTCCAGTCTTTCTCATGCTTCCATCATCTCTGACTTCTGCCTGTTGTGACTCATGAGCTCTCATGTAACTAGATTAGGGCAACCCACATAATCTCTCTGCTTTAAGGTCAACTTTACCATACAACGTACAACCACAAGAGTGATATCTTATCATATTCACCAATTTCAGAGATAAGGGCAGGACAACTTTAGGGTGCTGTTTTAGACATTCTACCTACCACAGCCTAATTGTGGTTCTTTCCTCTATATGTACTAGATGATTCTCACTGTGGAAAAAGAATACACCATGTTCTCCAAAGAATGAGGAAAACTGGAGCTCTGAGAGGCAGTGTAGACCACTATTGAAGTACGCTGGTTTTGTGATAATGCACACTTGGGTTTACTTCAGTAATAATTGTTTTATAGTTCTATAATAGAAGAAAGTTGTTAAAACATAAAAATGCAGGAGCCGGCCCCATGGCCGAGTGGTTGGGTTCGCACTCTACTGTGGTGGCCCAGGGTTTCACTGGTTCGGATCCTGGGCACGGACATGGCACGCTCATCAGGCCATGTTGAGGCGGTGTCCCACATGCCACAACTAGAAGGACCTGCAACTAGGATATGCAACTATGTACTAAGAGAGATTTGGGGGAGATAAAGCAGAAAAAAGAAAAAAAGATTGGCAACAGTTGTTAGCTCAAGTGCCAATCTTTAAAAAAAGAAAAAACAAAACACAAAAATGCAGTTAATGGCACTTTCCTGGTAAAAATGTTGTAAGTATCCACTAACAAGTTTTGCAAAGTATTTGGGATTAGTTCAGAATTTCAATAAACGGTGGTTTTGTTATTAGTGATTGATTTATTCTGGGTCACACAGCTAAATTGTGACACAACAGAGACTCAAATGCAAGTCTGCTCTGCCTAGATTGAGGGACAGCAAGAGGTAAGATGAAAAACAGTGCTAGATTTGCAGGTTTTCTTCTATATTAGATGATAGTTTTTAGGATAGTTTAATGTTGTTCAATGATACTTGAAAACTTCTCAGTAGTCTTAAACTTAATTTATAGAATCTTTCTGTCGAAATTTTATTTTGTAATGGAAGTTAATTATACAGCTGGGCACAGTGTGCAGGCCACCCTAAAATATGTCTCTTTGGTTTGATCATTGTTAAGAACAAAAGACTCAGAAAGAAACTTTGACCTTCCCCCTAACTGCCTAAAAGAATTCAAGATAGAAGGATTGTTCCAGGAAGGCACTAATACCCTTGATAACTGTAGTATAATATAAACTAGGTGTGGCAGACAGGAAGAAACCTAACAAGGCCCATTTAATCAAAGTCCTCCCCATGTCCCATTGTTTTTGCAAGATATGGCAAACATTGGTTTGTCAAACATTTGCTTTTCTGTCTCCATGTGAATTGCCTTCCTCCCCTTTGAAGTCTCAAACCACTACCCCCAACATCCTCCTTTGTCTTTAGATGAAGATAGTATTTATGTGGTGGCTTCGGCCACTTTGGCGAGTTCCTCAGTTTTCCTGGGTTTCTCCCATGTGCACATTATTAAATTCATTTGATTTTCACGTGTTATTCTGTCTCATGTCGATTTAATTCTTAGACCAGCCAGAAGAACCTGGATGGTAAAGAAATATTCTTTCTCCTCCACGTAAGCAACCATTCAAAAGTGCATCTGTTTCCTAAGTTGAAAAACCTACTTTTCCGAAATTCATGTATATGCCATCTTAAAAGACTCCTGCTTTACAATGTACATATAATGAGTATTTGAAGATATTAATATATATGCTGTTGCTATCCATTAGTGCTCTAAGAAAGAACAGAGCATGACCTTTACTCCTTTCCTTACTGTCTAATACTGGTTTATGTTTTCTAGCTGTAATGTGTAGCTTCAGCTAATGTTCATTGCTTTTTTCACAGCTTAGTTCTCTGACCTCCCAGACTGCCTGAAACCATTGCTTAAATTGAGTCACATTATCCATGATTCCTGTATAGCACAATGTTGCACTCTCTGCTTTTTCTCCTCCCCAGAATTCTACAATGAGGCCCAAATCCTTGAAAAACCTCCCTAAAGTATTACTTATTTCTGTATTTTTCATCATTGTCACAGTTCAGCGCCCCTTAAAATAGGATACTACATATTTTGGGGGACCTGCTGATATTAGGAATGTCTGTCCTCCCTGATTTTTACTCTCCTTTATTAACATGTAAAACTAGAAGGGTTTACTCTTCTTTTATGATGCAAAAAAATGCATATGTATTGCCAAGCAATGCCCATTGTTATTCACACTGTCTTTCCCCTTTATCTGAAGGTGGCAGAAATGTCCAGGGCCCAAGCGCTGGCTCAGCTCCCTTGTCCCAGGAGGATGGCAGAAGGGTGCCCAGTACCTGCAGCGAGCCCCTGTTAGCGCTATGATTTCTGAGATTTAAAGATTCTTTTGATGGCAGGACATAACACACTCGGGTGAAAGGCAGAACTCTTTGTTACTTACACCTCCAAATGAGAGAAGGCTTTCAGGCAAGGCCTTGCAGGAGGTTGCCCCCGGGACAGAATAACAGTAAACTGGAGCTGTAGGGGGCCATGTATGTATGGCAAGCAGGATGGGATTAGGTAGGTTCCCAGGGCTCCCTGAGGATTGGCTAATTTGAATCATTTCAGGAGCTCTGGGGCATAGAGGCTGTCACCAGGTGCCTGGTACTTGACCTGGTGGAGCTGGTACATAAAAGCCCTGGAGTGTGAGGGCCCAATAAGGGAGGTGTTTGGAGTGTGGACTTAATCATCTGTTCAAGGAGGGGACTAACTGGCCTCTACCCAGGGCCTCAAAACTGGGTCCAGATAGCATTTAAACAGCATTAAACAAAACAACTGTATTACTCTCTTCTAGGTGGGGAATGGGATGAGTTTGATGTCTTTGATTACTTTTCCTTCCCAGAAACTAAGTTCATAGTTATGTTCAAACAGCATTCTCTTACTTCATTCAGAATATGAAAGGATAAGATGTCCCCTATTCCTTACTTAAAGCATGAAAAGAAAGCAAGCATGCCTTTGTAGGGAAGGAAGAACAATTCCCCTACCCTCTGGGTCCTGCTGGCTGATCTAAGAATTAAATCGACGTGAGACAGAACAACAGGAGAAAATCACACAAAGTTTAATAACGTGTACATGGGAGAAACCCAGGAAATCTGAGTAACTCACCGCAGTGGCTGAAGCCACCAGCTTAAGTAGCATTTTCAGCTAAAGACAAAGGAGGATGTTGGGAGTAGTGGTTTGAGACTTCAAAGGGGAGGAAGGCAATTCACATGGAGATAGAAAAGCAAAATGCTTGGTAAACAACAGTTTGCTGGACTATCTAACTTTGATAAAAATGGGCCTTGCTAGATGCCTTTCTGTCTCTCATACCTAGAGTTATCTATGATGATAGCTCCTCTCTGGGCCAGGACTTCTATCTTAAATTCTTTTGGGCAGCTAGGGGAAAGGTCAGTTTCTTTCTGAATCTTGTTTTTTCAAAAAATAATGAAGCCAAAGAGACACATTTTGGGGTGGTAAATTCTGATCTCTCACACCTTCATAACAGAGAGGAACTTTTAACGGGATGTTTTTAGCCATTTCATTTTTTTCCTGTGTAATCTACATTGTGGGAAGGGTCATTTAGGCAATTGCCTAGCTTGATTAAGGAATACAGGTATAATGTGACAACTGTGCCTGTCTTCTATGAGAGAAAAAATGCTGGTATCAAAGAATCTCAAGACCTCTCGGGGACATTTCTTTCCCTAAGAATTTCATATCAAGCAAGTCCAATGGCAGAATAGAAGTTAATATTACTTTATCACTTGTTGACTTTCTCTGTTGAGCAACTCATTGTTGATGAGATGATAAAGATTTTTATGTCTTAAGTATAGTTCATAATTAGTTTTGTTGGAACCCATGGGTTTAGGAGATCAGGAAGCTAATTTGTCATGCCTACTAACTCGTTCTATAACACTTGGAGATTTGCTTTTCATCCTTTACCTGCAAAATACTATCCCTTTAAGAAGGCTTTAGAAAATAAAATACTAATGTTTGGTTTTTTTAAATTTTAATTTTCACGAAAGAACCGGTGAAACAAAGAATAGGATAGTGAAAACTCTAAGTTTTATGTAAGGATCATGACTTCGGTTAACATGCTCTGTTCGCTTACTATATAGAAAAGCTTTAAGTAAGATGGAGCACTTTATGTTAGGAAAGTTGTGCAACTCAATTTTTTCTTACTGATGAAAGAAAGTGAATCTAAGAAGACCTTAACAACTTGAAAATGACAAGCCTGTAGTCTCACGGAGCTGTTTTAACTTCTTAGCAAATTTCTCAGTGTAGGCTAATGTTTTTTAACTATTCCAAAAAAATGTAGGAATGCTATGAACTTTGTTGAGAGGTTAATGAACACAACTTAAGGGTCTTGGTATTATTATTAATGGTTTCCTTTTATTTTATCTTTGCTGCTATTGTCTTCTCTGCTTCATTTTTCTGCCTAATGCCCTACTTTTCCTAGAAATGTACCGTTTTGTTCAATAACTGATCAGGAAAGATTCTGGTAGCAAAAAGCAATTCAGTAGATAAAAGTATTGTATAAATTATAAAGCCCCTATGTATACAATAAGATATTGTTTTCATTATCTTTTGAGTGATGGAGATCAGTAATAAATCTTAAGATTTCCTAAGAGTAACACTTGCAAATGAAAAGATTATGCTGATATCCAGTCTCTTCTTTAATTGCTTGAAAATCATAGCCAGTGTGTCACTGTGTCAACGCATAATGCTGTTTCCTTATTTGATTTATATGCTAAAAAATACACATTTAAGATACTCACTTTGAACACCCTTTGAACACCTATCATGCCTTTTTTATTTTTATGAAAAAAAATGGTGAGAAAAAAGCACACTGTTATTGTTTAAAGTCAATAGAATGTTAGTTCATCTCAAGGGAGTGTCTAAAGTCAAATCTAGGATCTTTTTTAATTGGATGTTTGTAAAAAGAAAATTATTTTTATAGCGTCATGTAGCAATTATTGATACTGAAATAATTCATAATTTTTTCAAATAATTTTAAATAACAAGGAATTAGAGTAGTGCTTTTATTGACCTTTTTTTTGGTATTCGAAAAGCAGTTCCTCTTATGGCCTTGCTTCGATGATTATGTGCCTGCACTGCTTTCTTTCACTAGATACCCAGGTTTTGCAGATAGCGTGCTACCTTAAAGCTAAGTTAATAGAAGAATTATATGAGGGCAGTTCTTTAGGTAGAGCTGAAAAAGACACTGTTAATTGTGATACATTTTGTGTTTTCTAATCTCTGCCCTGCTGTCTTCTCCTCCGTATTCCTATTTCATTCTTCCCTTTCTTCACTTGTTCATAGCATTCTTTCTGTCCTTGTTTACTCTGATGGAGCTGTCTGCTTTCTTTATGTTTTAATCTTTTGACCTTTTCATTTACAAGAATGAGGAAACAGCTTGTAAGTCATAAAGAAAAGCCCTCCAGAGAGAAGACCAGAAGTCTATAAATAGAAAGAGAGTCATCATGACTTAATACCAATTTTGTAACCAGTAGCCAAGAATTATGTTCATAATTTTACCTGAGGAATTCTGTGGAGGTTTGTGAATTAGAAATTATTATTTGATTTTTTAATCTGCATTTCTATTTTCCGCATAAGATCATTTTCAAGGTGATTTACAGATTTTATTTGCCTTTAATTTTTTGGCACTTGATTTCTGTTTATACAACAGTCTTAGGCCATGAGGTGATTCTAATTCCAGGCAAAAATAAATTATAGAATATGTGGGTCTGGAATCAGCTAACTGAATTTGGGACAAATTACCCAAATATCTGGGTGTCTGGCTCTAACTTTTCAAATTTATAAAATAAAAGAATTAAGATAATTTGTAAGGAATTTTTACATCTGTATTTCTGATTCTCTGGTAGGTTATACAATGAGAACATAAATATTCCTTTGATGCATGAAATGAGTTATTTGAAACTTACACTAAATATAATGTAACAAGTCACAGAAATCATAAATTAATTCACAAAATATTTTATTTAAAAAATTAGCTCTATAAACATTTTTGTACTATAGTGTCATAGTTTACACTAATTATAATTATAATAATTTAGAGTTTATCCATATATTCTGGTGATCTCTATAACAAATCAACCCAAAACTTAGTGGCTTAAAACTATACTTTTATTTTTGTTTACAATTTTGTAAGTCAGGGATTTGGAAATAATTCCACTCAGGCAGTTATGGTGAGATGTTGGCTGGGACTTTGTTCACCTGAAGGCTGCACTGGGCTGGATGTGCAAGATGGCTCACTCTCAGGGCTGGCAGTTGATGCCCTTTCGAAGCTCATATGGGACTCTCAATGGAAGCTCAGTGTGGCTTGTACTTAGCCTGCCTGCTGGGTTCTTTCAGCAAGGACATAACCTGAGGGGGCGCATTCTAAGAGACCAATCACTGAAGCTGAGAGGCCTTTTCTGATCAAGCCCTGGAAGTCATGCAGAGTTACTACCATTGAATTCTGTTGGTCAAGCAAGTCTATAAGACCAGCTCAGATCCAAGGAGAGGGCGTTAGACTCCATCTTTCAATGGGAATAGTAGCAAAGGATTGTAACCATCTGTAATCTACCACACTACGAGTCCCATATTTATGAATAATTATTGAATTAGGAAATAATAGAATTGAATTTTAGTCCTAAAAATTAATTATACTTGAATGAGAAGCAGAGAATGTCATAATTATTAAATTATATATTTTCCTATCAATTAATAGTATGCATTTAAATAAGTATAAGTTTAAATTGGTTACATTAGCCTACATGCTAATGGAATAACCTTCTTTTTAAAACGAAGAAATAGGGCTGGCCCAGTGGTGTGGTGGTTGAGTTCACAAGCTCTGCTCTGGTGGCCTTGGGTTTGTGGATTCAGATCCCGGGTGTGGACCTACACACTGCTCATCAAGCCATGCTGTGGCAGCATCCCACATGCAAAATAGAGGAAGGTTGGCACAGAGGTTAGCTCAGGGACAATCTTCCTCACAAAAAAACAAAAACAAAAAAGAATATTTAAATCCAGTTAATTCTACACATCAATATGTTTTCTAACTCAATAGATTATTCTGCCAAATATGTCCTAGAATTTTGCAAATATAGTGAGAATATTGAGGGAATATTGCTATCAGCCTTCTTCTGAGAGTAAGAGTTGTTCAAGGGCTTTAATTTTGCACATTAGATACTTCGGTAAATGTTGCCACACGAACAAATAACAACAAAAAACAAAACTGAGTAACTAAGATTCATTTGCAAAGTCATTCATAGACAAAGCTTTTATAAATTGGCTTCTGATGACATATGATAAGTATTTAATATGTGTTATTCCATAAGTAAATGCAAATGATTTATTACCACCTACCTGATTTAAAGCTTCAAGATTATAAACTTCTTGAAAAAATTCCCCAGGAATAAAATCAGAGAATCTTGTAAAGCGAGCGTATTTTTTTGGAAAACCAAGTTTCTTTACAATTCCTGTTAACCACAATATGGACAAGTCTTCATTTTAAACAAATCAACAAAATATTAATTAATTAATATACAAAAATATTGTTGATAATTAATGGAGAAAAAACAGTCGCAGTAGATTCAAGCTGAGCCTCAGACCCCCTTTCAGTAATGGACTCACTGCCCAGATGCAAATCCTATGGTCAGCTGACTGCCTCCAGCTGTTAACGCCTTTAGGGCCTGCCCCAGTTTTCCAGCTGAAGTCAAGCTCATCTCTGTGCGGGCTTTCCGTTTACTGAATAAAGTAACAGCAGCTGAGATCCAGTTTTTCTTGAGGCAGCTCCCAACCACTGATTGAACAGGGAGTGGTGTAAGAGCCTACCCCCTTCCTGTCAACAAGGGATTCCTATAACAGGAGATCTTGGCTCTGAAGCTCCTCATTTAGCTGGCAGAGGATTTGTTGGGTATGACTCTTGGTCCAACTGTCCCCTTGCCCTGCTAGAATTCTTCCCCTTTTCTTTCTTTCTTTTTTTTTTTTTTTTGAGGAAGATTAGCCCTAAGCTAATATCTGCTGCCAATCTTCTTTTTGCTGAGGAAGACTGGCCCTGAGCTAACATCCGTGCCCATCTTCCTCTACTTTATATGTGGAATGCCTGCCACAGCATGGCTTGACAAGCAGTACGTAGGTCTGCACCTGGGATGCAAACTGGCAAACACCGGGCTGCTGAAGCAGAACCAGCAAACCTAACTGCTGCGCCACTGGGCTGGCCGCCACCCTTTACTTTTCACATGGATTTATTCTCCAATAAACCTGTAGCACCCTTAACTCCACCTCAGTATTTGTTTCCTGGAAACTCCAACCTGTGACAGCATTTTTTTTTATGAAGGGATTTAATTTTTTTAAATGAGATATTATACAAGACTTCAGGAATATAAGTACTAATACAATAGAGCTTTTGTTATAGGTAATTTATGGTTGGGTGTTATCATGGGGCTCAAAGAAGTAACTAGCACAGAACCACAGGGCTAGTTCATTGAAGCACCGAGGACTTGATCCCAGATCTCTCTGATTCTGGGAAACATCATTACTCTCTTATCTACCTTTGAAGTCTGCCAATTTTTCCTCTGCATTGATATTAAAAATGATGAGTATGAACTCTATCCATGCAAACCCATGATTTAGGAAAGATTGGACTACTATAAAAGAGAAGGAATAGACAGAGATAATTATCTCCCAATCAAGCTGGTGGCCAGCAAATGAAAAGAGATATTCGTAAATTAAAATATATGTTCTTTATTGCTTAGTATAGAGGAAGCAGAAATTACTAACACCATGAGAACCAGAATATACAAGTATTCTGTTTTCTGTAATCCATTAGCTGTTTTCTTCTTTGTCAGCTCAGATAAGGGTAACATAAGCAGAAAAAGTGGGAATTCTCCTAAGATTTATGCTGTTTATTTGGTCATTTTATGGGAAGGAGACATGGATTTGAGCATTTTGTGTATGTCAAGTACAGTGTTTGGTGCTGATGATATGCTAATGAAATAGTCTGTCCACTCAAGGGTGGAGGGCTCTAGTCCACTGAGGCTGGGGAATGAGCAAATGACACATGAAGTATTAGGACTATATGAAACGATGTGTGGTTTAGACACCATGGAGCATGCCCTCACCCTCAAGGGGTACATCATCACTCAGCCAACAAAGGGAAGCTCCCTGGTGGAATGAGTAATGCTTGAAATGCATCTTAGAGCATGAAAAATTGTAGGGATAGCGGGATGCAGTGGGTAGAAGGCAATGTTATCCGGAGATATGCATGTGTAAAGCAAGGAGATGTGAAACAACATTTTGCATTTCAGTTCTGTGGGAGTGAGCAAATGTAATAAAGTTGGAAATTAAAAACTTTGAAACTCTGGAAATAAGCAAGTAGCAGAAAATAAAAGGCACTATACACTATGCTAAAGAGTTTTTACCCTTCCCCCTTTTTTCATGAAAGAAGGGGAGATTAGGTGTTAAATTAAAAAGTGATGCAATTAATTCCCATTTAGGAAAATATCTCTGGCAGATGGGGAAAGTGATAGAGGAAACCACTTTAGAGGCTGTTGCAGTAAAGTCAGGTAAGAAGCAGGAAGTACCTAGACTAAGTCACTGAGGGATAGAGTCCAGGAAATGGAGATTCAAGAATTTGGTACCAGATTTGGTTCAAAGTAAGAGTTGAGAGTATAGGATGGCTTTCTGCTTATGCTTTTAGGAAATAGGAAGATAATGGGAGAAAGAAGTAGAAGTGAAGTTTGGCAGTAGGGGTAAAGGATGTTGAAATGAAGCTTGCCTTGGAATGTCTATGGAACAAAGCTGAGTATATATTCAGTAAGTACTTTCATTTATGGGTTGACGTTTGGAAGATAAATAGGTTTGATTAAGTAGTTGTATCTGAGAGTTACCGTCAGAGAGTAATAAAGAGCATAGATGTGGATGTTTTTGTACATAAAGGCTATGGTTGAGTATACGTGCAGAGTGTGAAGATTAAATACCCAAAGATAGAGCTTTAGTGAAAGGGACAAATGTTATAGGAACGCCATTAAAGATAAAGACTGTACCACAGCCGTTGGTTTGGGAATTAATATTTAATTATAGTAGGGGAACAAATGGTAGGTAAAGTATCTCTTTTAGAGTACAGTTGTTTTTATTCCACTGATTATGTGTGCATAGGAATGGAAGGGAAGAATTTAGGGTGACTCCCTGGTTTCTGTTTTAGGCAGCAAAATGAGCAAATGCATACCAAAAGAAAAAAAAAAAGACTTATATAAGAAAAAAACCTGTGTGTATATCTATCTCTATATATCTCATCATTTATAGCATGATAACATCTTTGGATACATTAGCTGTTTTATTTTGCAACTTAGAATATATTATGAAAAATGTCACACTAAAGGAAATTTATTTTATTTTAAAATATCACACACTAGAGGAACTTGGTTTCATTAGTCAGATGCAATTATCTCCCACTGTGTAAAGCTGACTTTCCTTATCAAGAGCAAAGTGAAAGGGCTAAGCCTATTCCGTCTCTTTGATGTTTTTATAGGATATAATGAAAGATGAATGCTCAATGCTGAAGCTGCAGCTGAAAGAGAGGGATGAACTCATTGCACAACTTCAGGAAGAGTTGGTAAGTGATAACAATATTTGGCCCACAAGTGTACTTTCCTTGCAAAGTTATTTGCTATAAACCCTACAATAACTTATTTATTGATACTAAGATTATTAATTATTTATAAACTGTTGGTGATTCAATCTGATTAATTATCAATTTTATAATCCTACAGTAATGAACCGTAGATCTTTGACAAGCTGAAGAACAGAGGATGTTTTATGATGTATATTGAACTTTCTGTAATTCCAGAAACAGATCACTGGACCAGGGTTAGACATTTCAGCTGTATTTATCAAAAACCGTGAAGGCTAAGGTCACATTTTATTTTGTAAATTGCATGATTTAACTCCATACTGCTACAGAGATACAATCATGTAATATTAAGCAAAGTACTCAATAATCTTGCAAAGAAAAACATGTTTTACTTTTTATTTTCATAAAGTTACCGAAAATGTGTTAACCTAATGAGACTTTGTTAATATAGATATATTATATAAATCCCAAATATGTAAAAAATACACAAAAATATGAAATGTGTCTAATTCATATTTCTAGGGTGTTTTTTAATATGACATTAAACATGTTGTATACTTGGGGCCAGTCCGGTGGCACAGCAGTTAAGTTTGTACATTCCGCTTCTTGGCGGCCTGGGTTTGCCATTTCGGATCCTGGGTGTGGACATGGCACCACTTGGCAAAAGCCATGCTGTGGTAGGCGTCCCATGTATAAAGTAGAGGAAGATGGGCACAGATGTTAGCTCAGGGCCAGTCTTCCTCAGCAAAAAGAGGAGGATTGGCAGCAGTTAGCTCAGGGCTAATCTTCCTCAAAACAAACAAAATGTTATATACTTTCATAACATGAAGACACATTTGGTATTTAACAGGAATAGCAGTGGGCACTACTTTTTCTAAGTATGTGTTTTCAATTTATATATGTATATGAACAGTATTTCACAATAAGGCATGTTTACTCTGGATATAAATTAAAAAAATGATAGTTCTCTATAACAAGGATGAAAAAAAAAAGAATGAAAAAGGAGTTTTAATTCAGCAAGCACTCTTAACAGTACCAGTAAAATAAGAAATACTATACAAGAGACCCTGACTCATTATCAAGGTAAAAAAACAAATCATACACTAATGAATGATGTATTATGTAATTATTAAATATAATTAAATGATAAAACAGATTTTATAGACCATCAAGCTTCTGAGAACTCTTAACATGTTAGTGAGACAGCAGACAAATTTGGAGCACATTTTGATTCTTGACAGCTGACAACGTTTTTACTGAAACTTGACCTCTCTTTAGACTGTGTTATATGATTGCATTGATGATGATTATTGGTCCCAGAAGCGTATTATTGTGACTTTGGAAAACCAACAAGATGGATGGCAATTAGACTTTGGGTGGTGAACATGAAGTAGTCTACAAAAAAAAAAAGGAAAACCCATAAACCAGTACTTAGTATAGTAATAGTATTAACACACAAAAAGAACATGTCTTATATAACTGGGAGTCAAGTTTTATAAATATGTTAGTGATTTATAATATAAATTTTACATATTATATAAGGAAAACATTTGGATATTTAATGTAACCATATATATGTTATGTAATCAAGCTTTCTTTATATAGCATGCAAACATATCTTTGAGTTCAATACAAATCCTATGTAGATATTTATTATCTACATGTATGGCTGCCTAATGGCTACATAATGGCTGCATAGATTCATCAGTTTTAACAGCAGAGAATCTATCATTCATTTTGTCAGAGAATGCTTATTTTGGATACGCAACTCAGAAAAAAGCATTCATTTCTTCCCATCAACAATGATTGTGATCATATTTAAAACATAGCATATACAAGAAACCAGACTGTCATTTGTTGAATGAAATGAGAAAAAAAATGATTACTTTCAGAGCCAATATTGCAAAGCTATGATTAAAGTAATTTAGTACACCTCCCTCTAAAAAAGAGTCTTCCTTTGGCTGATTCAGTAAAGTGAAGCACTAGTTGTTTTTTTCTCCTTTAAACTTGAATTACCCAAATTGACTACTTAACCTCTAAAATTTCCCAGGTAACAATCAAGGTACTGTTTTAATTTTTGTGCTATGTAGTTTGTCTAATCATCTTGAATATTTCAACAACGGAAAATGTTAGCTTTTGAAAATATAGTTTGTTTTATTAAAGAGGACTGTAGTTGAAGAGGAAAATGTATAAGCGATGATTTAAGAATTTAAGGAGGAAGAAACATCACAAAAAGAAAAAGGTGTCATTAAAACTGGATTTGGAGCACAAAGGAGGGATGGCAATCACATAAAAGCAATACAAACCACTTGACTCCCTTGAAAATTAGGTCCTAGTACTTCTGATCCTGATAATAACTATTGACATTTTGACAAGGTGGCGGTTAAACTTTACCTTCATACTTTACCTGCCTAAATTTGAAAATTTCATAACATTTTAAAAATCAGTTTACCTGAACCCTATTATAATACAGATTTATAATCTGTAATTTAGAACTAGTTTAGTTCTTATTGTTTATCATGGTCTCTCATTTCTTGACAACTGCTATTATCATAAGCAATTTTATCTACACATATATAGCATAAAAGAAAGTTAGTTGTAATTATACCAAGAAAAGATTTATACTCAACTTAATATTAAGAAAGCTTTATTTGTTTTATAATTGTTTGTTTACTTATTTAGCCTTATTTTGATAGTTTCAGGAGTTTTAAAAAAATCAAGGGCAGTTTGGGTTTGGGGCAAAAGAGATTTTTAAAAATTTTTTTTGGTGAGGAAGATTTTCCCTGAGCTAACATCTCCTGGCAATCTTCCTCTCTTTTGTTTTTTTTTGGTTGAGGAAGATTAGCCCTTAGCTAACATCTGTGCCGATCTTTTTCTACTTTGTATGTGGGATGCCTCCACAGCATGGCTGATGAGTGGATTAGGTCCACACCTGGGATCTGAACCCATGAACCTGGGCTGCCAAGGCAGAAGGTGGAACTTTAACCACTTGGCCATGGGGTCAGACCCAAAAGAAATGTTTTTAGATGTGAATTTTCAGTTATTTCTTTATCTTTAGATCAGTGTTTCTCAACAACAGCGCTGTTGACATTTTGGGCCAGATTATTCTTTGTTGTAAGTGGCTGTTCTGTGTGTTGTAGGATGTTTAGCAGCATCCCTGGCCTCTCCCTTCTAGATGCCAGTAGTACCCTCCAGGCTTTGTCAAATGTCCGTAGCGGCAAAATTGCCCCCAATTGAGAAGCATTACTTTAGGGTTTTAGATTAAATTATAGTCCCCAATGAAATTGTCTAAGATAGACATTTACTTGTTGATACCCAGTAAAACAGAAATTCTGCAGAAGGGATGGACCTCTCTTTTAACTATTTACATAAATAGCCATTTTCATGCTGCTTTAGGCTGCTAGGGCTGCCATAACAAAAGGCTATAGACAATGTGTGGGTGGCTTACACAACAGAAATTTATATTTTTGAAGTCCTGAAGGCTGGAAGTCTAATGTCAGGGTACCAGCATGGTTGGGTTCTGGTGAGAGCTCTCTTCCTTGCTTGCAGATGGCTGCTTCTAGCTGGGTGCTCACATGGCCTTTGCCCAGTGCATGTGCATGGAAAGAGGGAGGGGGAGAAAAGGGGTGTGAATTCTCTGATGTCCCTTCTCATAAGGGTGCTAATCCATCAGGAGTACCCCTCCCTCCTGACCTCATCATCTCCCAAAGACCCCATCTCCAAATACGATCACACTGGGGTTTAGGGCTTCAACATAGGAATTTGGGAGGGTCACAATTTAGTCCATAGCACATACTGTTTAACTTATGAAACTTAGTATTAGCAAGTAAAATTGCGGACAAAGAGTTCTATTGTATTTCTTTTCAAGCGCTAAATGCACTTTTCAAACATTATCATTCTTTCTCTACTCTGTGATTTCAGAATTATTACCTTGGTTCAACTTTTCTTTCTTGCTAGCTTGGTAGATTTTACATAGCATAAATATACTAAGAAACAAAGTAATTTTGATTTGGGATTATATATTAATGTTGTTTGGGCAAATTGTCCACATTATTAACTGCATTTATAATATGTGTGTGTTCTGTAGTCAACTTTCAATTTGTCCCTTCCTGTTCTCTTTAAAAAGAAGAAAACGAGGGATTTGTACTCTTGGGAGCAATTTCAAGACGTCTGAAATTATTATCCCTGTAATTTGTATGCATCACTTACATTGGTGAGATTTACTGATTTTTTTTAACAGATAAAAATAATCATTTGCACATATTTTATGATGTCCAAGGAGATATTAAGTATTACAATATCAGAGTGTCCTGGGATTGTACATGTGGTGGGGCAACTAATTGGAGAAAACAAGAAATAGACCCTTCAGATAAGAGTTCTGGGTATGGTAAACAGGAAGGAACTGGTCCCGACATGGGATATCTGCTCCCAGCAGCTTTATGACAGAATAAGTCTCCTCTGCACTGCTGTGAGGTAATGTGAAGGGCTCTGAATCTGTGCGACATGGGCTATGGAAACATATTTTTAATGTTGACAATAAATTATAGCTTGTATTGTATTGGTTTTATAAAGTGTGTTCACAAAATATTGGAATAAGCCAAGCAACATTTGAAATCATCTTCTCAAGTTTAAGACTACTCTCCCATCAAATGAGATCATTTAAAATTTTTCCTTTCCTCTCTCTCCCCTCCCCTAGAAATATATGACTTTTGCTGAGCTTGTTGAGGACTTTTAGTGATTTCAGTTCTTTTTGTTGCTTTTCCTTTGAAACATATTTCTTCTCTTTCGAGAATACTTATTTGTGACACATTTGAAAATCACTAGTCACAGTATTATCTATTTAGATTTGAACTGAGTAGTATAGGATTTATTACACATCACTGTTTCTCCTCCTCCTCATCTTTCTTCATTTCATGTTCTATGTTCTCTTCTGATTCGCTTAGTTTTGGTTAGAATCCTTTCCTGTGTTTCCTTCAGATGGGACATTGATGGTATAGTCTCTAAATCTTTGAATATCTCTTTACCTTGAAAGATGAAGGATACTGCTATGGGTTGAATTGTGTCCCCCTAAAATTCATATGTTGAACTCTTAACCCCCCGTGTGACTCTATTTGGAGACAGGGCTTTTAGGAGGTAATTAGGGTTAAATGAAGTCATAAGGGTAGAGTTTTAATTTGATAGGATCCGTGCCTTGTAAGAAGAGAAAAAGAGACATCTCTCTCTCTCCGTGCACAGGCACCACAGAAAGGCCATGTGAACGCACAGCAAGAAGGCAGCTTTCTGCAAGCCAGGAAGAGAGCCCTCTCTGGAACCCAGCGATGCTGGCACCCTGGTCTTGGACTTCCAGCCTTCAGAACTGTGAAAACATTAAATTCTGCTTTTTAAGCCACTCAGTCTATGGGATTTTGTGATGGCAGCCTGAGCTGAGACAGATGCCATGTGTAAGCCTAGTATTTTCAGGTCTTGGTCCTTTTTTCTTAGTAGATGATACTCCAGAGTTTTTTAGATTCAGATGCTGCACATGACACTTTTTCATTGTTTATGTATGTGTGTAACATTATTTTTCTTCCTTAATTCTGACTGGTATTCAGTAATCCTATTCAATCAATTCAAGTCTTCCTTCAAATTAGAGAATTGTTTTCCTCCTGAAACCTGTATTTCCATATTTGGTCTCATAGATCAATCCTTCAAGTCCTTTATATTTTTCTCTTAGTATTGAACTGTTTTGTCTTTAACTAAAATTTCTTCCACTAATATTCTAAACCACCAATTTGATTCTCAACAATAACTATACTTTTATAGTCTAGTAAATATTCAAATTCAAAAATTATTTTTTTTTGAGGATGATTAGCCCTGAGATAACTGCTGCCAATCCTCCTCTTTGTTTTTGCTGAGGAAGACTGGCCCTGAGCTAACATCCGTGCCCATCTTCCTGTACTTTATATATGGGACGCCTACCACAGCATGGCTTTTTGCCAAGCGGTGCCTTGTCCGCATCTGGGATCCGAACCTGCAAACCCTGGGCCATCAAGGGTTCCCCAGCCCCTAGAAAATAATTTTGATGCTTTAATTATATACTGTTAAATATTCTTAGTATTTTTTTGTTAATTTGTCGTTTGTGCCCTGTAGGATTTCTCTTGCACTTGAAGTGGCCTGTCCTTGATGTTTCACTTGTCCTTTCTTCCTAGGGTCTTTGGTTCTCTTAAGACACACTATTACTTTCTTTTGCTTGTTCATTTCTCTACTTATCCTCAGTACTCAGGTAAAAAACTTGGAAAATTCAACCCACAAATGATCAAAGGCCCAATAAAATCTGCTTTTGTTGGCTGATGACAACAAACAAACTTAAAGATTATTAGTCTTCAGTTTTCTTTTGTGACGCCCTGAAATCTTCTGTTACATGTGGTAGAACACTGCTGACCAGTCTGGGTTGCTGCACTGCAGTTTACCCGGCCAGAAATACTCTGCAGCTCCTTCTGGGATAATAAATCAGGAAAGTATTACCCTCCCTGCAAGGCTGCCTATATTCCATCAGCAATGCTCTCTCTAGAAGCTTTGATTTCTCATCCTTAATCCAGACGTATTGGCTGCTAGTCCACTAGCACTAGTTAAGCCCAGAGGAGAACAAAGTCTTGAGCCTCCTCCCTTCTCCCAACTCCCATCAGAACCTTAACTTTCCCATGCACGCCCTTGAGCCTTGCCTTCCTGCCACAGCCTCTGCTTCAGCTTAGAGGTTAGTGTTGCTTGAGAGAAGATGGTGTCAGGGTTTTGTATTCAGGATATTATCTATCTTCTTTTGAAACTCTTTCTTCATGTTCCCTCTGTTGAGCAAACCCAAAATTAATTGCATTGTGCAGTCTCCTCCGCCACAGTCTACCTCTCAGCAAGAATTCACTGTCAACCACATTACGTGAAATCCAAAGCACGCCCCAGGTTTGGTCAACTTTACATTGGGTTAGAATAGTAAATGAGAAATAGAACAAAGGAGGCATTTCTTGCCTTCATCTTCCTGTGGACTTACCTTTTTTTGTTTGAAGAGGAGAGTGAATCAATATAGTGATATGAAAAATCAGAATATGAGTGTCTAGCCTCGTTGCCTATGTAACTGGACTTTGGTGTTTGGGCCTCAGTTTCTTCAATTTTCAAATAAAATTACCATAACACTAGAAATATAGAAGAATATTAAATATTCATCAATAGTGAATTTGATAAACAAATTACAATATATTTATATAGGTATAGCATATATTATATTACACAATATATGTTTACATAGCTATATATTTATAAAATTATTAAGTGGAGAGAAGTAGATTTTAGAACTGCATATAATAACATGATATAAACAATATATGTACATAGAAAATCTAATATAATTAACGATACTTATTGTTAGGTAACATGACAATGTTTAATTTCTGTTTTATATAATTTGCTAGTGTTTCACTTTTAGTAACAAGTATATATTTCTCTTACAATCAGAAAAAAATCAACCATCTCTTTGGAAAATAAATGACTTTAGATGCATTTGGTGGTTTTCATCCTGTGATCTGTGTGTGTTGGGGGAATCGTAGTCTGCTTGGGCTGCTATAACAAAATACCATAAACTGGGTGGCTTAAACAACAGACGTTTATTACCTATCTGGATGCCAGAAGTCCAAGATCGAGGTGGCGGCAGATTCCATGTCTGGCGAGAGCCTTCTTCCGGGCTGGTAGACGGCTGTTATCTCCTCCTGTCTTCACCTGGCCTTTCTCTGGTGCATGCACCCAGGGAGGGAGAGAGACACTCTCTTATAAAGTCACTGATTTCAACATGAAGGCCCTACCTTCATGACCTAACCTAACCCCAATTACCCCCCAAAGGCCCTGCCTCCAAATACCGTCACATTGGGGGAGAAGACTTCAACATGTGAAGTTTGTGAGACGTAAATATTTAGTTCACAGTGGGGAAATAAGAGTATTGGCGAGGTCTTGTGGAATTCCACCCCCTCACCACAACCCCTTAACCACAGCAGTTATGATTGTACTGTTTTTGCATATCATAATTTTCTGTAAGATTCTGGTTGACAAAAAGTCACATCTGAGAATAAAAATCAACCAGTCAAAGACATAAACAAAACAAAACCCTGGACAAGATGATTGCTAAGGACTACTGTGAATTATTAGATCAGAGTAGAAAATGAGATGAAAAGCTGTGACATATACTTTGCTGAGAATTATTCAAAATTGTGTTCATTAGGCAAGATATTAATTGAAGATAGAAAAGAACTAACATTCAGAGTCAGTAATAAGTTTTGATAATTAATATTTGGTTATATATTTTAGAATATGTTTGTTTATTTTGTAGAATATATTAAATTCGGTAAATATTAGAAATCTAGCTTTTCCACCCAGCACAAAGATTTGAGGATTTCTTGAATGTACTTTCTTAAGGTATTTAATGCACAGGTGTAGATTTAGACCAGAAGTCTAAACATAACGGCTAAAGTAAGAGTACTTTATCAAAATAAATTATAATGATAAAAGGTATTTAAAATAATTATGTATTATTTTTAACCTTAGGTTTAACTTTATTAAATTTAATGATATAAAGCAGAGAAATATTTTTCTCACTTATGAAAGTTTAGACCTTTTCTTCACTATTTAGTGAAGGTCTCTTTGAAGAATGCAGTGTAATTTTATTGCTAGTATGGGACTGAGGGACATCGTAAATATTACCTTCTTGTGCCTAAAATAAATCTGAGAGATTTACCATAAACATTGATGGTGAAGTGTAACCTTGTGTTTTGGGGGGACAGATATTTTCTTGTAAATGATTATTTATCTTGTAAATGGTTTCAGGAATCTTATAAACGGTTTTATACTGTGGGTGAAAAGTGTGCTCCATATGATAACAGAAATTGAAGAAAGTGTATTTGGTATTTATTTATAGATTGATTGAAAATATTTCTAAATAAGTGAAGGTAACATACAAATGAAAAGAGTAATAACTTTAGTTTGACCCAAGACTGTGGTAAATGAAATTGCCCTAGTTAGGATGGGTACATGGTGCTATGAATTTACTGTTTTGTTTTACCACTAATTTGTTACTTATACTCTGTCAAAAATATTTAATGAATTTATATGGATGACCACATTAGAAAAGTGTATTGTCAGTAATTTATGATTCTAAACTGTCACGATTTTTACCACTTCACACTCTTCTATTTGGATACTTTTATTCGTTTTTTAGCTGATCTGAGTAAAAAAAGCATCAAATGTAGCTTTTTACAGTAGATTTCTTTAAAAACGTGTATATTTCTACTTAAAAGACCAGTTTAAATGAACCACCCAAAAGCAAAGTAAGTTTTCTGGGCAGAAAAGTTTATTAGCCCTGTCTAAGGATAAATATACACTTTAATACAGCTCTCATTACAACAATAAGGAAAAATAAAACAGGGCAAAACAAAAATAGTTGCCATGTTGCCTTCCTAATCTTCCTCTGTTCACCAGCCTAACATTTACACTAGTCAGAAGGTGGTGGAAGCTGTCAGTTGCCTTCACCACCACGTGTTTCTCGGCTAATCATTAAGGGGAGCAATGACTGTGGAGCATTTAAAACAACAATAAAAGAAGTTACCTGTATTTACTCTTACCATAAGCCATCAGTTCGAAAAATGTCAGTGATAGGACTCCTTTCTGAAAAGATTTTTTTGGGGTCTGAATTCGTATTTAGTAACTCCAGATTATCATAGAGTTTTACATTTTACACGCACTTTTAAAAATTTCACTTATCACATTTTTATTACTCATCTCTTAATAAACAGTGTATTTTTAAATGTAAGTGAATTGGGAGAACTTCCAGTTATAGAGTTGAAACATAGACAGATTTAACAGTTCAGAAATCCTCCAGCAAGCTTTAAGCTCAGTTTGTGTTTCTAACCCCTGTGGTACTACGTGTTAATATATTCAACAGTAACTTCAAAATAAGCAATGAGAGCGTAGTTATTGTAAGATGAAAGAATGGACCTTGGTTACTTCCATTCTGTCATTTGATGTAACTATTTGGAGTATTTATTTAAGACAAACAAATAGAGTGAGAACTGTGAGGTATATATTTTTTTGGAGGAAATACTTGCAAATTTTAGTTCATATATTAAATATTTTACTGAATTTTAATATCTTCAATCTGAACATTATTTTTCATTTTAAATTGTGTGTTTCATTTTAAAATGTATGTTTTAAAACTAATGTACTGATTAAAAACATTACATCAGGGCTCAATTCAGTAGTCGCCTAAATTGTGTCTTTTGCAGACTCTTGTTACACAAATATTATGTGTATTAAAACATTACTTTTTGAAATGACCATATTTACAACAAAGTTTTAACTAGCTACATTTCTTTTCTGGCCATTACTAGTATTCATTTTGTCATGATTATTATTTAAAGTAAGTTTTTCATGAAGGAGAGGAAAGTTTTAAAAATGATCTGTTGCAAGTATCCAATATGGTAGATACATCACTGAGTTGAACACTTCTTCCTCCTGCAATGTGAAGACTAATCAAGAAAGCTAGATCACATAAAAGAAAGTCAGAAAAAATTATATCCCTTTTTGTGTTCTTCAACCTTCTTTGTTCTCATTCCAAAGCAAATATTGAAAATGATAGTCTTACTTGAGTGTAGGTAAACATATGAACAATCATCTTTGCCCAGCTTTTTAAAATGCCATTTACTTTATTTAAATGTAAGCCAAGCTCTCAGCTGATTTGTTAGCATTTGAATAGCAAAGTGTTGGGCTGCATAGAGGCACATGTATAACTGATGAATTTTGAAAAATTGAAGGCAAGTGAAGAACTGAAAGTGTTGTATTATATGTAATCAGGTTACTATGCATAGTAAAGGGTGAACTAAAGATAAAAGACTGACTAGGAAATACGTATGGCTAAATAGCACTTTATCAAGAATCTGGAGAGAAGAGTCACTTGATTTGGTTTAAAAATATATTCAGAATTCAAATTGAATAAAATTGTATGCCTGTGAAGCTTTAATAACAGAATAATTCCTACTTGATAAGAGGAACATTCTTTTTGCATGAAAATCATATCCTGGATTCATCTTAAAAGTAACTCCCCACTTGCTCTACATTCCATTATAATTTATGGTATTATTTCATGCCAGTCATTTTAAGATGGAACCTTACAGGCCCGTGGATGATTTACATAAGAACAGACAGCTGTAAGTACTTTCAAATCCTCTTTCTTTCTCATATTTAGGAAACATTAGGAACAGAAAAGAAATAGATTAGGTATACTTAAACATTATTAAAGTGTCAGGCTACTTTCCTACTTTTTCCAGGCAAATTAATTACATGTGTTCCAGAAAAGGCTTATCTCAGCAGTAATTACTCTCCCTGTCAGGTCTGTGAGACAGATGTACAGTGTAGACAATATCCATGATACATAATGGGAATTAGCCTCCAGTGCCTTACACACTCCAGTACCCTGATGAAGAGCTGCCAGAAAGATACAATCTTTACTATTCTACCTCACTTGCTTGGGCAATCTGACGTATTTAAGTCTTTATCATGAAGTGTTGTCATATTGCACCCTGGCATGAATATAGGGAAATAACTATGATTGCCTAAATGCCAGTAGGAGGATGTTTACCTTTAAGACATGAGTAGGTTTTGAAAGGAGTGTGCAGCCATATGATGGCCAAATGAGGCACGTAGCTGAAATTATACATGAAGTTGTTGACATTTTTCACTTATTCTATAAGGTATGTCATATAATTTAGTAGTCTTCCCTTCATTCTTTCATTCTTTCTTTTATTATACCAGTCAAGATTCCAGTGCTTAGAGTAATTTACCAAATAAAACTATTTAAAAAGTCCAGGGGACATAAAGATAGCCAAAGACTTAGAATTAGGAAAAAAATACAAATCATGTTCCTGAATTACTGGGGGAGTAAATAATAGACAAAAGGATAAAAAAATATATATGTGTGTGTGTGCATGCACGTGCATATATGTTACATGTATGTGTGTAGACATGTACAAATATAAATAAACTATATATAAAATATACATAATGTTGTACTGCACAGTAGTTTATCTTTAAACATTAGAAAGCCACTTGAGCTGGGGACTTTGACTGCAGCAAAGGTCAAGATGAAGGAGTGGAGTGGTCTCTCTCAAGGAGCCAACATTCAAATGAGGGAGACAGGTGTAAACAAATCATTTTAATAACAATAGCTGTAGTTTACTGAGCTCCTACTCTTTGATAGGTGCTGTGATGAATGCTTTAGGTTTATTATTGCCTTTAACTTTTATAATAAAATTGAGAAGTACGCATTATTACTTCCACTTTATCTATAATAAAACTGATATTCAGAGGGATTAAGTGATTCGTTCAGGTCTGCATACTAAGTGATAGAATTAGGATTTGAAGCAAAGTCTGTGTGACTCCATGAACTTATTTTTCCCTCTACTACACCAACAGATTTATAAGTTACAAAGAGGTGAGGTCAGTGCTACACTATAGGACATCACAGTTCCCCTCTGCTTCGTATCGCACCGTAACAAAAACAGCAGCTCCTGTTTATAGATCGCTTAGCCTGGTACTAGCAGTCAGACTTGGGTGGTCAGGGCACCAAGTTGTGTGATACAAAACAGGAAGACTGATATCGGAGCAATCGCCTACAGCAACTGCAGCAACTTCTCACAGCCTGGAGGTGAGCATGGTGGCTTCCCTCAGGAAGGGCAGGGGACATCACGGACACACTGAGTGTCATTTCTATTACCATGTCCTTTTTCAGGGGCATTCCTTGCATATGAGTAAGACTAAATGTCCATTGTTTAAAATTTCTTGTGAAATCACGGCTTGGCATTAGCATGAGTGCTGAAGACACGAAGAGAGAAAAATCTAAGTATCTTATCTAAAAGCTAAGAAAATAAATGCTTTTTAATGATCTTCAGTGTATCTCTATCTATGTGTGTGAATACAATATCTACATACTCGCACATCTGTAGTTCATATCACCAATAAATCTACCATAGTCAGTCAAATACAGACTGAGAGAATTGTCAAAAGTGAGCAAACCTGCTAATCCAAATGAACAACAGTGAGTGTCTGATATCATCTGCTGACAGAATTATTTCACTCAGTTGATGAAGAAAACGTGAATGATGGGCTGGAGGCGGTTTTAAATAATTTAGTACCATCTCACTTCTCAACTATTTGAGCTATTTCTAGGACTATTTTAAGTTCTGTAAGGAATGAAAAGGAGGATTCAAAACTTAACCAGGCATCATTCTCACCAAGAAGGTGGGGCTTCAGTGCCCTCCTGTGTGCTCCCCTGTCACACTCAAATGTGGATTTCCTTGCCTTCTTTTCCTCTCCCATTGGATGAGCTCCTTATTGACGGAGACTTGTCATCCTTACGTGCTCGGCATCCAGTAAAGTGGACATTCAGTAAATGTTTGAAGAAAGGAATATAATTTATATCATAGTTCTTGCTCTTACATTTTTTAAAGAAACCTTTAAAGAATCAATCAAGCAAGATGATATCACATTATAAAATTGTGTACTTTGGAAGATGAAAGACTGAAGGAAAAGAGGGAAGAAGGAGTGTGGGTTTTGCTGTATAATTTAATGGAGGAAGTTCTAGAAACCAAATGTGCGGGGTGGAGACGTGAAACAGGAAACTTGCACAGAAAATGGGTGCCACAGTGAACAATGATGATAAAATAACCAAGGAAAATAGAACATACAATTATCTAAAGACTAGTAATCAAAATAATTTACAGAGGCAAAAAGGAAAGGATTCAAAATGGATTCTAGTCTAAAATATTCTAGAAATCAAAGAAAGACTAAGGAAACAGCGTTCAACAAAACAATGAAAATTTTTTTCCAGAAATTTAGGTAGTGCTAATGTAGTCTACTTCTCATTTTACAAGAAAAAAACATTTGATTAATAATACAATTTGATGGTTCTCTTAAGGTAATTTTTTGGAAAAAATGGTCTGTTATGTGAACAATTAGTAACAGAAAGTAGCTATGGGTAGGAAGTTAATGCTACTCAAGAAAGAACAGCTGCTGTAAAACCTAAGTATAAATGGAACAGTAAAAATAAACTTAAAATGACATATTCATAACCTATGTTTGTGAATGTACAAAATACTGAGAAGTACATAAGGCAAATACGTGCCTATACTATGTGTCAGTAAAATGCTAAGCAATTTGCATAAGCAAATATCTCACATCACCCTCAGTCATACATTTTTCCTTTATAATTGAGGAACTTGAGGCTTAAAGGTGTTAAATCCCTCAAAGTTACAGAACTACATGATGTCATTTTTCTTTTTCTTTTCTTTCTTTCTTTCTTTCTTTTTTTTTTTTTTTTTGAGGAAGATTAGCCCTGAGCTAACATCAGTGCCCATCTTCCTCTACTCTATGTGTGGGATGCCTGCCACAGCATTGCTTGCCAAATGGTGCCATGTCCACACCCGGGATCCGAACCGGCGAACCCTGGGCTGCTGAAGCAGAACGTGTGGACTTAACCACTGAGCCACCCAGCCAGCCCCTACATGATGTCTTTTAAAGAATCTGTGCTTGTGGAAATTAAATTTGACTATGTTTGTTATGGAGAAGCAAAAAGTGCTTCACTGTGATGGTCCTTGAGTCAACTTATTTCTCACTGTTTGTAGCATGCACAGATTGGTGGAGTGTCAGGCTGAGAGGAACAAAGAAAACAGAGCCCATGTCAAGTCCGTGGTTTTAGGGATTTCAGAACTATTGAGGTTTGTGGAACTTGGTTGCTTTGGAATGAGAGCTCCTTAAAATTCTTATAATTTCCCAGACGCAATTGCCAATATCCCTTTTATTAAATTCTCAATTCCTAGTACATTTCACAGCTCTTGGCTTATTTGACAGCCAGCCAAGATTAACTCGATTCAGTATTTAAAGGTTCCCAGGGTTTGAGGCTACTGGACCCACCTTTTCCCTTTAAACACCTGACTTTGGTCATTTGTCCTTCATCTGTGAGCAAACTGGTTTCATAGCAATACTAAATAAATTACTATTTAAAAAGTGATGTGACTTTTAAAAAGAAATGTGGAGAAATAACACCTAACGTCAACATAATAGATGTCCAATCCATGTCAGCTCCTCCTCCCATTGTTTGTTTATTTTAGTTTTTACTCATGCTCATCCTGTATTCCATTTACCACCGTTCCCAACTACTCTGTGAATTATGTTGGTTCTGTTGTCGTTCTCACTGCATTGCAAACAGGGAAACTAAGGTTCAGCACAATTAGTGAACTTTCCCGTCAGCTAGTGAGCAGCAGACAAGGGACTGAAGGATGCTTTAGCTGGTGCTACCCTGCCTTTGCTTGAGACTGCCTCCTTCATGCTGGATGCGCAAAGAGATGCCACATTTTGGAGGAGGGGTGGTGGGATAGAATCAATTGAAAAGATTTTTGCTTATTGATTTTCACTTCCTAGCTAATCTGACCTTTTCAATTAAAAATAATAGGCACTGTTCATAGTTCTAATTTAAGAAAACTGTATCATTGTATAATTTTCCATAGATGAAAGTCTATGTATTTTTTTTCCTCCTCTGAACTTTGTTACAATAGGCGTATTTGTTTTAGCAAAAATACTCAAGCTACTAGAAAGACGATGGCTTGCCTGTTACACTACACAAGTTTGGCTACATGATTTGTTTGAGTTATCTACAATATGTTACAAAAGGCAGACGCTTGGCAAGTTTAATGTCATCCATCTGATGTAATTGAGCTTAAGGTTGGGCGAATAAGACTTTATTTCATCCTTGAAACTTGATGAACACAGCTATCTTTATATCAACAACAATGTTGCTTCTTAAAGAAGTCTTACTATTTTCTTATTGTAATAGAGGGTGTTTTTTACATAAAATAATAATCTTGACTAAATTTTATGTAAAATTTATTTTAGACTACTATATTTAATGAAAGTTTTCTAGTGGCGGAAGAGAAAAAAAATATGTTACCCATTATTCCACTACCCCAACATAATTCTTTTGGATATATTTAGGTGTTTCCCCCGTTTTTTACATAGTTGAAATGATAATAACTATATATATTTTGTACTCTGATTTTTTTCTTAATTATATATTAAATACATTTTATATGTCTAATTATTTTTCTTAAAATACATTCTCAAAAGTAACATTACTGGCATAAGGGCAAGACATACTTTTCCACAAGCATTAGGTATTGCTATATAATTATTTAACTTTTTTCTAATTCAGTGGTATAAGTACATGTTTACTAGTAAGATTTTTTTTTGTCAATTGTATATTAAGATAAGCATATGTTAAATGGATCCTTTTTTTGAAACAAAATGAAATTTTAATGACTCTATTTAAGTTTTCTCTCCCTACTAGAAATGTCTGCAAATAAATGGAGAATTCTTGATTTTAGTTGTATATATTCAGTGAAAGCTCTAGATGTAGATATACATTCGATAATATAAACAAAACTATGAACTTTTTTTCTGAGACATAGCAAATGGGCAAACTATATAATAAATGGAGCTTCAGTGTTTACTATGCATCAAAAATTGTCTGGTTCTTTAAAATTAGAGAGCTTCGACAAGCATATTAATTGCTTTGAGGAGACTGTTTTCCTTGTTCCATGATTTTTCTCTTATTATGTATACTGAAGGCTGGTTACCAAAGAGATCCATTAACAAAAGAAGTACTGCTTTCTCGAAACATGTCGTCTCTGTCATTAGGCAAGTGAACATTATTCCTTCTGTCAGTTCCAAAATCTGCGAAAATTTTTCATATTCTTATTTTACTCAGAAGCATTTAACTACTAAAAACTCCCACCAGAGGACACTGATGAGGCCAGTCTGTCCCAACACTTTACAGATTTGTCCTTCCAGAACTAAATGATGGGCACTTGAACGAAATATTATGGAACAATGAAATTGCATCTTATTTATAGTGTTCTTCCATAGATAAAATATTAAGCTTTTTATAAAGGAAACATTTTCTGTGTATAAATGGGAAGATCCAAACCTACTGATAAACTAAGTACATTTTATCCTATCATACTGCATCTTTGAGAAAACAGGAAGATGTTACGCACTTATTGTAGCTTTTAGGACAACGCATCTTTCATTATTCAGCGCTTTTCCAATAATCTAAGGAGCTGGTTCCCCTCTCTTTAACCCAAGGACAGTGTAAAGTAGTCTCTGAAGTTATAGAGACTACTAATAAGCCTCTCATTATTCCTTGGGACTTTTTTTTTTTTGGCAGGAAGAAAAGACTTATGACAAAGAATTTGTGTAACCCTATAAAGACATTCATTTGTTCATTGCCACTCAGTCCTCAGTGTTAAGAGCCAGTCCATAAAACAGTGCATGACCCATAAGCACTCAAATGTGTATTTAATGAATAAATGAATGTATTATTCAAAGTAGGCAAAATATATTCTGAATTCCTCAATTGAAATAAACAAGGAAACCTTTCAATATGTTGTATATGCAACTCTAAATGAATTTTTGTATCTTCACAGTTTTAAAGGAAGTTCTCTGTGAGATCCCTATCAGTTTGCCCTTAAGGAAGTCATATGCCACATTCCCTTCCTCGTATTCATAAGGTGATTATTAATGATCAGAGTAAACTCTAAAGTGAATAATGTATTTCTTGATAGCAACCAACTTTTTTAAGTCATTAGGATTTCATGCATGATAAGTTGAATACTAGTACCTTGGTAAGCTGAGAGAATTATAGATACTAAACACCACGTTGTTGTTAGAGGCTACTTAAATTATTAGTTTCAGTACAATCTTCCTTTTACTGTTAAGATTTATTGGCTAATTATAGTGCAGGAAAAAAAGTTAATTCCATTCTAGGAGTATTTGTGGATAATTATCAGGTGTTTAGCACTAATGCGAATTAAGAACTGTGTCTATATTAAATATGATATGTCATTTTTTCAACTGCTTATGATATTTATTTTAAAGTACCTTTTTCGTTTGCACCTATCAACATTTTTTCTTAGGATTTTAATTTTACCTTTTTCTAAACTAATGCAACTGATTACAGCTTTATATTTGAATTTCTAGATGCAATGATATTAAACCTGTTGGCTGCTTCACATTTAAGGCCTCTTTTATGGTGTGAAGTATTTATTACCTTGGAGCCATGAGACCGCCCTGAAAGACTGTAATCCCAGTTCAGTGATGTGCTTAGAATCGCTGTGTGTTGATACATGGAATTTGCCCCCTGAGCATATTTTATTTAAATCTGGTTGCAAGACATTTTCTTTTCTTTCTCCATACATCATTGATAACATCTAATGCTTTGTCAGCAGCGCCTGGAACTCTCATCAAAGATGACAGCTTAGGAAAACCAGATTTTCCCAGAGAGACATATCCAACTAGAATATAGTTTTAATTTTGCCAAGTTGAAATAGATTATACCAGATTGTTTTAATTGTCTGCAAGACATCTGGGAGAATTTTGCTTCAGTCTAGAGAATCATATGCCACCGTGAAATGTTTGCCTTATTACAAGGAACACGACGTTTGGGACATAACAGTGCACGTTTCCTAATTTTCTGGTGACTCCACTTTACTGAATTAAGCCCAGAATGCAATGAAAGAGACTCTGCCCTTTAAAACTTGTGCTCTCATTTATAACTTAAGGGTATTTCAGGAATTCAGGGGAAACAGTCCCATTTTGGTCACCTTCCCAACATTCTGAGATAGTTAGTTTTCTGTTCTGAACTGGCATGAGATTTCTGATATTCCTCTATGTGCAAATTGTAATATACTATTGGGTAGAATATTTTTAGGTAAATATAAAGTTGACAAATAGAATTTCATCCATCCTCATCCGTGCCCCTCATTCTCTTACCTTTCTGATACTGATGAACAGGAACATGATCAGTAGCACACAGAACAGAAATCTGGATTAAGCTAACCTTCGGGTCTGTCATCCTGACGAAGGATTATTAGTCATATGTTGGAAACTACAGAACAGTTTTTGTTTATCAACTTAAAATTGATGAGCAGACACATTCTGCCCAGCCTCCTCGGCTCACAAGCCCTACCGTGTATGTAGGTCCTCTTTCCTTCTTGGCCCTCTCTGACTTACTCTTGAGATACTGGCAGACAATCTAATCCTTTTAATCTATCAAAATTTAATTAGAGATTTCTGAATTCCAACATTGTAATGTTGTATAGGGTATACATATCTACATAGGGAAAATAAATGATATCAGCTGGTATATTTTTAAAATTCAAGAATATGAGTAATTTTTCTAGTGAATGAGGTCTCATAGAATATTTTCATTATTAGAATAGAACTGACACTATAAATTTATGTAATTATTTTAAAATATTTTAGGTGTCCAATTTAATTCATTTGTCCAGTAATTAAAATGGTTAAAATAGATAAATTAAATTAACTATTTTCTACCATTAAATATATATTTGAACTGAATTTATGTAAACTGCTCAATTTCTTTCAACCTGTGAACTACCAAGCATTTTGTGTGTCTTCCGTATTGCTAAGTGCTTTGGGGAATATTATGATCTTTCTCCAAGAAGGAGTCTGTAATCTAGATGAGGAATCCAAAAAACAGATGTAAGCAATTAATATCGCATATATAATTTCTTGGTTAATTTTATAACACACCTAAAAATATCAGTTCATCAAACACATGTATGAACATATATTTAAGTAAGTAGAACCTGTTTCAACAAATGTGAATGAAATTTCCACACAGCTTCCCACTACACGATCTGAAACAATTGAAATCTAAACATGGGATAGGGCACAGACTTGTGATCCCCATATGCCTTAGATCTTGTTTGGCCTGCTATAGCAAAATACCACAGACTGTGTGCCTCATAAACCACAAGCACTGATTTCTCACAGTTCTGGAGATAAGGGTGCCAGCATGGTTGGATTCTAGTAAGGGCTGTCTTCCAGGTTGTAGAATGATGACTTCTAGTCATATTCTCACATGGCAGAAAGAGAGGAAGCTAGCTCTCTGGCCTCTTCTTATAATGGCATTGATCTCATTCCTGAGGGTTCCACTCTTATGATTTAATTCCCTCCCAAAGGCCCCACCTCCATAAACCATCACATTGGAGATTAGATTTCAATATATGAATTATGGGGAGACACAAGTGTTCATTCTATAATGATCTGTAGAACATATGCTTACTAAATTTGCTGCAAACTCATTGCTGCATCACACCCAAGGCCCAAAAGTGGGCCAACAAAGAAAGATGACTTTCTTCTAGAGGCAGGCCCTATGCCTTGGTCCAAGTGTGTTTACAGGGAAGGAGGAACTGGAGGAGAAAGCCCACATCAATAGATCAGATTACACCAAAAGAGAGACTGTTGGAAAGGCTGAGCTCCTCATATTTCATCCTTTACACAATCTCACCAATTAGATAAGACATTTCTCTTCTATTGTTAAAGCATAGGTTAGGGGGATAGAACAAAAACTGAAAATCCTTCTCCCATTCTTCCGAAAGAGTAGAAGTTCATACTTTAAAAACTAAGCTTAATAGGACCACTATAAGAGGAAGAAAATGCTTCCCCCAAAGGGAATGTAAAGAAGACTGATACACAAATTACCTGTTTTTTCTATATTATAATCATTAGCCAATACTCTAGTCTTTGAGTTAGTGGCTTAGATTAAAATTACAGTCATGTGCTGCATAATGCCGTCCTGGTCAATGATGGACCACATATATGATGGTGGTCTGGTAAGATTAGTACCATATAGCCTGAGTGTGTGGTAGGCTATACCATCTAGGTCTGTGTAAGTACACTCTATGATGTTCGCATAACAAAATCACTTAATGACGCATTTCTCAGAACATATCCCCTTAAGCAATGCATGACTGGAATTATAATAAATGAATACAAAGATATAATGCAATATAATAAACTGTAAGAATATAATAGTGTAATATATATTGTATAATACATATAACAGTATATAATATGATGTTTTATAAAGCATCCTTTTGATTTCTGCTGCTTTAGTACCTTGAGATTTATTATGTCATTAAATCTACTATTAAAATAAGCATCTTTTGGGGCCTGGCCCCATGGCTGAGTGGTTAAGTTCATACGCTCCACTTGGGCAGCCCAGGGTTTTGCTGTTTTGGATCCTTGGTGTGGACCTAGCACCGCTCGTCAGGCCATGCTGAAGCAGTGTCCCACATAGAACAACTAGAAGGACCTACAACTAGAATATACAACTATGCACTTGAGGGGCTTTGGGGAGAAGAAAAAAGAAAGAAGATTGAGAACAGATGTTAGCTCAGGTGCCCATCTTTAAAAAAAAAAAGCATCATTTATTTAGTTTCGTAGAGGAGAGAGGAGAGAATCCTTCATTTTACTAGAGAGAAAAAACTTTAAATCAGTTCTACCAACATCTAATATTAAATGTGTGTGGGTAGAGAAGAATGAGGAGGAAGGTGGTATCTTAATTCAGAATTAGAAAGGAGACAAAATAACCATTTTCTATTACAAAAGAAGTTGACTCTATGACATTAATTTCACCATGGGAAATCTGTAATCTTCATTTTAGAGAAATTAATTGGTAGCAGTACTATTTATGAAGTGCTGTGCTCTCAATGCCTTGAAGAACTTTTCTACATTATCATTAGCCTAAGATGTCTAGCCTGGAGGGTTTCACATTTTTCTAGCTTAGTGATTACATCCTCCCACGAAGTATCTGATGAACTGAAGAAGACAGCTCTAGATTTCAGCAAACTCAGGAGTAAGTTTTCGTGCGTGCCAAAACAAAGTAGTTTAAAATGTCAATATTCAAAGCGTTTCATATTTCCTGTATTTTGTGTCTTCATTAGCTACAGTGCTTATGTATAAAACTTAAAGTAGATCACCAAAGGGACATTATATTGAAAAAAGAAACATCGTCATCCGTGAAAGCTATAGAGCCTCTCACATTCTTTTTTAATAGTTATAACCCTGTCTGCAAGTCACCGTGAATTTCCATGGCAGTTGTGGCATTTCTCATAAGAGTGTAAATTCATTTTACAGTTGGTGAAATGACATCTGGGTTAATAAGAAAGCAGAATTTTTTTCAACCACTTAAACTTGTAAAAATGACCAATAGTGAGTACCATGCTACCATGTAATCGTTACATAATTTAGGCAGACTATCCGATTCCTCACAGCTCTGAAATGCCTCTGACATGCCCCTATTCAGTTTCACCTGTATCCTCGAGATGCTGAGTCAGCAGCTAGACCCAGTTATCACTAAATGATGCTCTTCTTCCCCGTTAGAAGATAACTTCTAAAAACCTCTATAGTTAATATAGAAACAAGAATGACACATCTTCTCAAAAATAACCTTTATTATCAAAATATTAGTTTGTGACTTAGATAACTCACTGCTAAGACAAGAAACCGAGAATGTATTTGGAGGCAAGGGTGAGAATGAACATAAAAATCAACGTTTAATGATCAAGAAAATATTTCTGCATGTATTCCCTGACATGGTCTGGGTCGGGTTGCATTTTGTATTAGAACTACTTATGATCTCAGTTTTCTCCTTTGCCCAGGTTTTTGGCTTCTCTGGAGAATATTAAAAGCTGGATTGAATTTTATTACATTATAAATCAAGTAAAAACTGTATTTTCCCTATTTTGAGGGTTGTCCTGGTACTCTGGTTCCTCTTCACAATAACCAAAAGTCTTAAGTAGAAAGAATCTGGTTGGTCTTGCCAGTTAGTTCCGGTGACTTGTCCAATGAATGAGAATTTGGGCAGGAGTCACAAATAGGAACTTTTGGTATTTAATCGACATGACTTCTGTCCTTTTTGCATTTTCTTTCTCTTGAATGTTAGCCTATTTAATGGTTTCTCTTTTTTTCCCATTAAAAAATAATGTTTGGCATTAATGAGTGCTCAGTAAACATTAATTATTCTACCCCACTAGCCTTCATCAGACTAGTTTGTCGGTCAATATAGCTTATTCTCGCTGGTTTCTTATTTAAAACATGTTTTTAAAAACTGTATTTTGAAAGCATTTTTCTCCTGTCTTTAAAAAAGAATTATTGGTAATTAAATTAATGTTGTTAAAACTCTTGCTATTTTTTCTCTGCCAGGAACAAGTTAGACAGGAAATGTGGGGTTTGGGACTTTGGGGGTTTTTTGTATGCTTAAACTATAAATCCTTGATTGGGTTAGCTCTGTGACTGAGTGGAGCCATCTCTTTGCTTGTTAGGATTCAATTGGGCTTCCCAGGGAGAGGAGGAATAAAGAGGAAACTAGCAGTAGGTACAGAAATCATGACCCCAGGGATGAACTCACATCTGGATTGTACAGGAAACCAGTCTATTTTAGGTAAGCATTAGAATCTGAAAGAGAAGGAGGAGGAATTTTCGGGTGCCGCATGGGGTGTGGCTTTGGATGTACAGAGAAGACACTGGGAGCTGGTCTGAGGTATCTAATCGTCAAAGAGAACCATCAGAAAATGAAGCAGGAAATAGCAAGAAATGGGCTCAACCTCAGGGGAAACACCCGACAGGAAAGAGAGAGACTTGAAGGACTCTGCCCGCTATAGGATAAGGGCAGAGGTTCTTAGGGAATTAGTTCCCAAACGGAATGGGTCATTCCAAGACCCCCGTGTCTAGTGTGACTACGTTCTGGTTTACATAAGACAATGCCTGATCGCCAAGTTGTTATTCCATCTGTATTAATAGTCCCCTTTCCCATGTTCAAAAAGGTAACAGTTTTCATAATAAATTGTATCCTCACTTTATGTAATACCCAAGAGATGTGTATGAGGAGACTTCTGCCTAATAGGCTATGAAATTGCTTGTGTCTTCAAAAAAAACTTATGATATCCTGAAATAAGAATAAGATTTTAGGTTGCGTGAACATCTGAAGACTATTTCTAGATTTCATAAGTTCAAGGAGATGGCATCTCTTAAAAAGTCAACGTAGGTTAATAAGCGTGAGTCCTTTGGAGCTGCACTGGACAGTTTCAGGCCCAATTCTCCTCTATGTGTTTGTATGACCTTGGGCAAATCATGTAACATCTCATTTTCTCAGTTTTCTCATCTGTGGCATAGAGGTAATAATAGTATCTACTTCATACAGCTACAGTGCAGGGTAGATGAATCAATGGAAAAAACGTGTGCTTATAACAGTGTGGCTATTTGTTGCCAAAGTAGTCCCCCTATGGTTCCAGGGAATCTGCTACCTACAGATTTCCAGCTGTTCTTTGATCTGCTGGATTAAAGTTTTATTTACAGGAGAAATTAGTAATAAACTAAAAGTAAGGTCCTGTATCAATGTTACCTAAGACTGTCTAAAGCACTCTTCAAATCTGAAGTAGTATTTACCAGCAATCATATTTTGAGTTTTGTATATTGTTTTGCTGTTAGTACTCTAGAATATGATTTATAATTTTTAAGATTTGATCCGTTCTTAAGAATAATCCTTTTTCTGTCTCATCGAAATATTTGCTAGAGGATTATATCTTTTATTTTTTCCTCAATCCTGTGCAATTGGGGCTGCTCCTTCCTTTTTTTCCCCTAAAGATTGGCACCTGAGCTAACAACTGTTGCCAATCTTTTTTTTTCTTTCTTTCTGCTTTTTCTCCCCAAAGCCCCCTCATACATAGTTGTATATCTTAGTTGCAGGTCCTTCTAGTTGTGGCATGAGGGACGCCACCTCAACGTGGCCCGATGAGCGGCACCATGTCCATGACCAGGATCCAAACCAGTGAAACCCTGGGCCACCGCAGCTTGTGAACTTAACCACTCGGCCCCTGGCCGGTCCGGGGCTGCTCCTTTCTAAGGAAATTGGAGGAGCTGACAGCCCTTGCAGTTTCTGGCTAAGAGTGCAGCAGCCAAAGGTCAGAGAGTGTCCTGAAAGGAGGCACAGGTGGCAGTGCGTGTCACCTGTTAAACAGAGGATTATATCTTTAATGAGGTAATAGGCAACTTTTCTCATATTTTATTACACCCAAAATAAATTTTTTTCACACTTATTTATACTTTCCTTCATCTTTTGCAGGTTTTTCCATATGCCCCTTCTTGTGTGTTTGGCCAAGCTGCTTGGTACAAAATCTTTTTTAAAACAAATATTTTAAATTTTCTTGACAAAATGAATCTATTTAAGGAGAGTGCACATTATATTATATTCCTCTCTAGGCATAGAATCTATGTTTTACCACTTTTTTCATTCTGTAATTATTACTGCAATCCATCAGGAAAACTTAACTACCTGATGAGGCTAATAACATTGCTTAGTCTCTTGGAGCTTAAGGGTAATAATATAAAATTTATTCTTTTATATATTCAGTACTCTTGAGCCCTAGCCAAATCCTTTCAAGATTTGGTGAATTTTTCAAGCACTCTCTGACCTCATATATTATTGCACGTTAGATATTCTCCAAGATATTGTTATAAATCATGTCACCATTCCAATCTCCTTTCCAGTAATATATACGTATATTTATATGTATATAAATTAATATATATGTAGCAACTAGATTTTACTAAACTAACACTATACTTCAGAGTTCTTAAATTATATTTGCTTAAGCATACATGATAAAAAAACAATTTCTAAGCCCAGGGCATTGACTCATATTTTACAGCAATTATTGGCAGTAACAAATGTTGGTACCATGGAAGACAGTCCTCATTGCTAGGACTACTTTCTCCTCACTTCTTCACCCACAGCAGCCTCCTTATGCTTCCTTGAACACACAAAGCATGCTCCTTCCTTCCAGTTATTTGCCTTGGCTGCCTTCTCAGATCAGAACATTCTTCCCCCAATTCATGTGTCACTACCTCCTGTGTATCAAAAATTTTAAAAAATGTTACTTTCTCAAATTCCTCTACTCTAGCCTGTTTAAAATTGCAACCTGGCCCATACATTATGTGCTCTATTCCCTATACGCTACTTTCTTTTTTCCATGGTATTTATTACCTTCTAATACACAACATTATTTACTTCTTTCTCTGTTTGTAGTTAATATCTGCCTGCCCCAGCCAAAATGTAAAGTGCCGGGAAATGGAGAGATTGTTTCATTCACCCATGTATCCCTAGTTTCTGGGCAAAAGGTCAGCAAACTTTTTCCGTAAAGGGCCAGATAAGAAATATTTTAGACTTTGTGGGCCGTTCAGTGTCTGTCTCAAATTAATTGTGCCATTGTGGCCTGAAAGCAGCCATAAACAATATGTAAATGATGGGTATGGCTGTGTTCCAATAAAATGGTATTTACCCAAACAGACTGTAGGCTGCATTTGGCTGTAGTTTGCTGATAATGTCTGTCACATAGAAAGCTCTTAATAAAGATTTGTTGAATGAATGAAACAAATGTATTGAAACTAAACATATTTAAAAAGTGAGCAAAAATTACCTAAGTTTGCCTCTTCTTTCTTCCTAAAATTGATAGTCATTTTTTCTCGATTAAAATATTTACTCTGGACTTACTGTTCATTTTAAAGAAAAGCGTTCCTCGTTCCATCAAAACTAAAAGGTATTCTTATATATGACAGAGTACCTGAAGCACAAGAGTTACTAGGAGCATAATGAGCAGTAAAAGACTGTCCCGCACCAGGGACAGCAAAACCCTGAGTTTGAGGTCAGTGTTTATTTAGTATGTTGGTTGGTTTTTATTTTTAATTTAATTCCCAAAGAACAAAAGTATTTTTTCAACATTTTAAGAGATCATGATTTCTATAGTGTGTAACGTTCTTTCTTATTTCAGCTGTAAGAATAAGAGATTTTCCTATTTCTTGAGCTATGTGTAAACCTGAGATGGTGACAGTGGGCTTGCAGCTGTTCCTTCCTCACTCTGGAGCACATTTCTAAGCAGCAACACAAATACGGACTAGTCAGTGTTGTAATGCTAAAAGTCGATTTAAAGGTGTGATTTATGAGTGTCAGTAATCATAAGTGCTCAACAGGAAAGAGGTGAAGGAAAGTAGCTTTGTCTAATCGCAGTAGAACCCTGTGAGTTTGTTCTATAACAAACTGAAGGGTGACTCAGTCACACAAAAATGGAGAATTAGTTCATCATCTCATATATAAATGTCTTGAAATTTATTGGATCATTTTTGTTTCTGATAACCTTCAGAAGACTTTCATTGCAGGAACTTTAAGTTGATCGTGTGCTCATTCTGACTAGGAGTATGTGTGCTTGTGTGTAGAAACCCTTCAGAATGGAAGTGAAATCTTTCCATCTTAAAGAAACACATCAGTGTACAGCCACGGGAGATGTGGAAAGTTTAGGTAGAGCATGCATCCTCACTGAACCTGTTTGCTGTCTTTGGAACAGAATCATTTTCTTTATGGACATTTCTTTTAACATTGTTATTTGGATTTGCCTAACTGAGATATTAATTGTGGCATTTGGCTATATCAAGATGCAGACTGACACATGGTCAGTCAGTTACCTTCATGAGAACATCTAGAATAATTGACAAAAGAGCACACATTTTAGAACTATGAAAAGCTATTAAGTTTTAAGAAATAGTAATGTATAAAACACAAAGTAGAATTTTCAGAAATAATTCATTATCATCAGACCTGAGATGAAGGAATTGATTATTTTCTATCACATCAGCAAAAGAGATTTTATTAACTCTGTTTTCTCAGGCAGATGTAGGAGGGGGTAGTCCCTTATCCACGAATAATTTTATATTAAATTAGGTAATTTGTTGTTTAGACAAATTCTTTTGGCACAATTTTATTTTTTATTTTACATTTAAATAATAAACATATTCTGACATTATTACAAATTTGTTTTATTTTGGTTTAATTTTCTGTAATACTCTTTATTCCTTTGGAAACTTATTCCCACATTTGTAACAAACAACTTAATTATTGCCCATATTTTCTTAACTGCTATTACAGAGGTTGTATTTATTCATTTCTTTAATTATTCTTTAATCATTCACCAACACGTTGAATGTTTACTTTAAGTCAGAACCTGGGAATCAAAAGAAGGGGAAAATATGATTCCTATATTTAAACCATTATAGTCTTATGGGAACTATAAATATATGTTAGTAAACAAATTTTTTCAATTCAGTGTGAGGAATGCTGGGGCAGATGTAAGCACAGGCCGTGTGGGCATGTCATCAGGGGAGCACCTAATACAGCCTGTGACAGTGTCCATCAATTTCCCCTTGGTCCTTATAGGGAGACCTTGACCTTTGTCACTTAACATCTCAGAAGTCTCCCACAGGATCTTGCCCTTGCTATAGATTCTTTCCTCATCATCTCAAAATATTTTGTTGTATTGCTTTTTCATCCTGTATTAAATCCAAAATTGTTATAATTTTATTATTTCCGTGTGTCATTTCTCAATTTTCTCTTGTTGAATGCACATTCTTTTATATTAGAAATTTTCTGTAGCCCCATCTTCTATAGAATAATAAACATTTGCTTCACCAGACTCAATCTGTATTAATATTTCCTTTAGCTTTCTTAGTTTGACATATTTTCAATGTAAACTTACGTATGTATACTTTAAAAAACAAGGGAAAAACAACAAGAAAAGTAGCAAGAATTCCACAAAACGTTGTAAAAATAGCATTGTAATTCAAGTCAAATAGACACTGTGGGTATGCAACATTTCCATGGGTCTTTTCATAATTTTTTTCAGATTTTATGTTTTGATCTGTTTGCTGTTTTTTAGTTTCTGCCATAGATATGCAGTTTTTATTTTGATGATTTTTTTCTTTTCTCTTTCCTATTATTCAAAGATCTGCACTGATAATATATGTAAGTATGCATATCCCAACAGTATATTTGTTTTTTAAACTTAGTATATAGTAGTCGTATCATAATTAGATAAGACAAATACTTGCCATTCTGATTATAAGATTTTTTTAAGGCAGATTATCATGGATTGTTCTTTATGCTTGCTGTATTTGTAATTTGTCTTATGCAGTCACAGGAATTAAGAATTCATAACTGTATGTTTGCTAAGTGTAAATACTATGTGAGGTAGTAGGAACTGATGGTTCAAGAGGTGAGCGCATAGCAGCAACGAGGCAAATCTACATCAGTTCACTGTAAAAATGACACTCAAATATTAAGTCAGTTTTACAGGAATTATAGCTGGAAGCTAAGGGCAGAAAATAACCCTAAGATATAGATAGCAGTAGGGGAAATATTTTAAAAAGTATTAAAGGGTAGTATAAATATAAGAAAATTTCTTTCTTCCCCCAAGATAAAGACACAGTAAATGAAATCCCTTTTTTCCAAGCTTGACAAAGCTGAAATTTTCCAAAATAATCTCTTCTCCTTTTCTAGTCTTTATTATTTAGATGCAGAAGCTTAAAGTGATTTTGATTTACTTACAAGTCATTCTTGCTATTCAGAATTAAGTCCCAGCAGAAGACCTAATGATGGTCAGTTAATAGATCATTTTATTTTATGATCATATGCATGGCTTTTCCTCAATAAGGTAGACACTTTCAGAAAACATCCAGAGGATCAAACTCTGAAGTAGCCAAGGTGAACACAAGGAACTCTATAGATGCCTACTTTAACCATCAAGATTCTGCCCCTGATTGGAAACACACAATCAGAATTCTAGATTCTTACCAAGAATGGACATCTTGACCTTTTTATGCTAATCACTATTAATTATAGAGTCTTGCCTGAAGTACGTGGAAGCCTGTCTAGTTCTCTAAATGGTCAGAATTTTACCCTTGATCCAATTCAGCCCATAAGAGACTATGCACTTATACTACATTATTTTGGCTACTTATAGAACTTATTTCCTCTGATTTGACATTTACCATCCTCCATTTACCCACTGAGCTAGATTGCTCTTTAACTTTGGGGAACTGTGAATATTAAAATTGAACGTGTTTCTTTTTAAATTGTCATTGTTAGATTAAATGTGTAGCCCATCTAGTAATTGTACATTACTATGTGGCATGCCTTTCTGTGCATAAATATTACTTCTCCTCTTTTGATTTGTCTATCACTTCCTTTCTTTATGACATTCGGAAATTTATTTCATCCCTCAACATACATATAAACTTTGTCAAATCCTTTGTGGAAGACTGTGCTGGTCATGGTCCTGTCAAGAGATAGAAACTACACAGTAATTTGGACAGAAGTTAATATAAAGAATTACTAACTGTATTAGTAGATTCAGGTAATGCAGCATTAGCTAGTATATAGTAGAGAACTCTAAAATATGAAGAAATAGCAGATATAAAGAGGAGATGCTGTTCCTAATGTGACCGAACCAGGTTCGTTTTTGCCCGCCGCCCAGAAAGCCAAACACCGAGAGGACGAGATTGCAGCAGAGAGAGCGTTTAATCACAAGGCAGACACATGAAGAAGCAAGAGCATGAACCTCAAATTCACTTTCCAGAAAATAGGAACTCAGGGATATTTATGGGATAGGGAGCAAGGTGGTCTGAAGTGTGGAGATAGGTGACTGGAGGTGAGGTAATTGATGATGTGCACAAGCGTAGTCAGACTTCATGCCTCTTCATAGCACCCATGTTCACAAATTAGTGGCATTAGTATGATCTGAGGGTAGAGTTTTTAGCCTCTTCACGTCAAAATGTTGCTTATCGGATATCTGCGCGGGCCCAGTTGATGAGTTGGTGGTCTCAACTGGCCTGAAGTGGACAAGGAGATCTTATTCCTGAAAAACCGCTCACACACCTATGACCATGGTGACCCAGGCTCCAGGAAAACGTTATCTGTAGGAGGCTAGTGGGAGTCAACATATTGCCTAAGCAGCACAGATTATAATGGGTGGGTTGTTGGAGAGAGCAAACCTATGGCTCACCAAATGGCAGAGAAGTCATCACGGTGCTGCACTGGCAGAATTTACTAAAAGTATGCTTTCTGGTACTTGTTGGAAATCCTCCCTTTAGAGTGCTGGGCAGTGCTGTTCATGTGGAGTAGCTTGGTGAAAGCACTCTTCTACAAGACTACTTAAGAGGGCTACTGGGGGAAGCTTCCGGCCACTGAGCGCTCCTAGCTGTCATGCATTGCAGGAACTGGGCAGTGGGGAAGACGTGGTGCTGCAGAAGCCAAATGCTACAGAAGCTGCCTAAACTCTCCGAGCCTAGCTCTGTCGAAACTGCTCACATTGCAGAAGCCTGTTGAAAGAGCACATTGGAACCAGGAAGTAAAACACCTTTGTCGTGCAATGTCTCTCTAGCATATTCTACTGATAAAGCTTAACATCATGCTGGCTGGCAAAGGAAGAATATTTAGCAGCCCAACTCCAGTTTTGTACAACAGGCAATAAAAGGTAAATTTGGAGCTGAACGACAACTAACTGACAACTGGCCCCAAATCCTTGTCTTGAACAAATAATTGTGTCTTTGCTTTAATTTGACTGTATGTGATTTGCAGAATAATCTACAAAGACTTTATGTACAGAAAAGAAACTAATAATCTTATTGTAGAACAACTCATAGATATGATGGTTTAGAGCTTTCTCTAGGTTCTGGCAAATGTAGTTATTTGCCCCAAGGCTAGTGATTTGAGAGAGACCTTAAGCTGCTTTCAAGATCAAAGATGTGTAGTCATACAATGATTCAGGAGGGCTTTGGGCAGGAGCAAGACAGAATGCAAATAGAAAGTAAGAAATAAAAAAAGTCCAAGATTTCATCGTGTACAGCATCAAAACAACAGCAACAACAACAGAGAAAAACAAAAGCCTGAGGTCTCTCTCCTGCCTCTGTTCATATCCTACCACTCTACTGGCTTCTTCTTTGTAATGCTAACTCTTCTTGATGGATGTAGCAAATAATGAAACTTTATGCATAGAATGGGTGATATTTCTTATGACACAGTGCCTTTCAGAGATTGTTACTGTTTTATAATATAGCCTTCATTTTCAAGAATTTAAAAATAACCTTCTTAGGAAAAAAAGGAACTCAATGAACCAAAGCAGTGCTGCTATAATTTGTTTTACTAATTAATAAGTCCAAGGAAATCAGACAAGACGTAAGTGTAAACAAAATTATAATTAAAAATCCAATTTAACATTCAAGCTAAGAATGAATTATTATTTCCGATCCGTAAGTTATTGATCCCTTTCATGGGGCCACCTTGAGTTTTCTCTGTGCTTTTGTTTTAACCTTTATAGCTGAAAAACACATTTTTAGCTGTATAAGCCAATACCTGTGAAGACCATATTTCACTAAAGATTTTGTGTATTAAAATGAAAACAACTGAGAAATGAACATATTGGTTTACACTGGAAGAGTTTGAAAGAGCAACCCTATATATACTTTGGATGGTTCTGAGTAATAATACATAGAGTTTCTAATTTCTTGTACTTCACATTTCACAAATGGCAACCCCTACATTAGTAAGACTTTTACGGTTGCTGAGGAGATAAAACAAATTCAACTAGGCTTAAGGAAAATGGATTTGCTCATGAAACCCGAGGAAAGGTATAATTGTGTAACTGTAGGAAGGAAGGGATGCAGCCCACTCTTTACACTGATACAGATCAGTGAGCTCATTTATCTGTGTGGTATTCCTTAGCACTTACTATCCGCATGTCAAAAGGAAAGCCCAGAAAAGCCTCTAGTGTGGCTCCTGACCTCAATGACTATGAAATACTATTTACTTCAGTTTAACAAATGCATAGCGAGCTCTTGACATATTCCAGTCACTCTTCAAGGAGCTGGAGTTACAAAAATGAGTAAGAGATGATCCACATTTCCAGAGAAATAGTAGTTGATTTCCGCATATTATGGTTATCAAATATTTCATGGATATATTGGGATTTAATTTGGATCATGAGGAAATGATAGTCTTTAGTTACATGATTAGAAGAAGGTTCATATTGGGTTAATAGTGTAAACTGGCATAAAAGTTCAAAAGTGATGTTTAGGGAATCTGGAGTAAACGAATTTGGCTAGAATGCAAAGCCTGGATAAAGGTAGGAAGCCAGGAAGGAGAATCTTCCATACTGGAATTAGGAGACTACATTTATTTAAAGTAGTTGCTTCTCTCAAATTCTAAAAGGGAATATTTCAAGCGGTTGTTGCTTTGTTATCACTCAGATCATGTCTTATAAGCAATTATAGGTTCTCTGCGTAAGGTCATTGTTTACATTGCTATTTAATTTAGGAAAGCATGTGCTACCTACTGCCAGGGAGCTACAATAAAATGTTTTAAGAGTCTGTTACATAATGCTCCAGTCTAGGATGCTTCCCTAAATTCACTTGGCTGGCCTATGGCCCATGGGCTCAGCTTCCTTTCCTGTCCTCTAAACCTCTAAACCCTACGGCTGCTTCCACACTCAGTTGTGCAGGTGAAATCGTCCTCTTTACCCCTTTTCTTGAGGGCCAAAACGGAACATTCAGAACTTTTTTTAATTTAGAAATTATCAGTGTTAGTTATGGTGTTTTTCCTATTGTCTTTAGTTACTCCTTTTACTTTAGTTTTCTGGAGATCGCACAGCACCACTCTGTCTTTTACCGCCACTGCTGCCTCCATCCTTGGTAAAGACAAAGGACAAAGCATAGTTTGGGAACCTTACCACTATCTGCTCAATCAATTTGTGTTTTGACTTTTATTTTTTGGACTAAATCAAGCTTCTGGGATGAATGTAGAGCCACTACACATAAATATTTTGCTTCTGATGTCATTTACTCCTGCAAGAATTAAGGCCAAAGGAAATCGAAAAACAAGTTTGGATATTAAATCTTATAACTGGTTTCCACCCTTGACATTTCTTTTTTTTGCGTTTTTATGTAGTGCAATTATTATTCATAGAGTTCTTCAATAATTTTTACTTAAAATTATTTGTCTACTGGTTTCTATCCCTAAAATATGATAAAAAATATTTTTTCTTGGAGGTATGTGGTATTCATTAACTGGTAAGTTTACGTTGTGACTTTGCTATCAATTAGATATCCATTTGCTACCTCTAGATCTTGAAATGATAAGAAATAATTATTTTGAGAGCACATCATACAAAGAGAAAGGCATTGTTGTTGGAGTCAGGCAAACTTCAACATTTATTTGTTGTGGTATTTTAAATATTTATTTTCTGCCTCAGTGTCTTCATCTATGACATGAATAATGACATTCATTCACTCATTCATTCAGTATTTTCTAGCAACTGATGTATGTAGGAACTGTGTTAAGCAACAGCAAATGCAGAGAAAGGATAAAATGTGATCACTGCATTTAAGACACTCATATTGCTACTTCTCAAATTCAATTACATAACCTATGCAAAATATACAGTACACATTCAGCTAAATTTGGTTATTTCCTCTCTCTCCCTTTCTTCTCTTTCTCCCGTGCTAATTCTAAGATACAGCTCCGTGTTGACTGGCCTCAGCACATTTGGTATCTTCCTCGTTATGTTTTGTTTGGATGAGCTAATGTTCGTTTTTAATTTCTAATGCATTTGGTTTACTTAGAAATGTTATTGCTGCAGTTTTGCAAGATTATTTTACAAGATACTTTAATTTCTGGAAAATAATGTACAAACATTCATTTGAAAATTAATTTTTAAAATTATGTTTAATTTTAAAATCCTTGGCTTGTATCTGCTGATAGGCTCACTTAAACAACTTACGAAGTAATTTTGAAATTTCAAAAACGACTGTGGCAATTAGGATGAGTTTTGTGGAGAATAATGTGTGTCTGATAGATTTATTCCTCTGGGATAGCATGCTATCTTTTATAACATAGTATAATTATGGAAATAACCATTTTCCCAGATCTAATTGCAGTGTGGTGTAGAATTCTGGGAAAGGAATCCAGTGTTAAGATCTAACCCTGTTTTCTCACTCATGTTAGTTTATTAGCTTGTGACTTTAGATAATTCACTTTATCTCTTTTTTCTCAATTTCCATCTGTTAAATGGAAATAATGGTATCTCTGTATCTTTATAAGGTTGTTGTCCCCTTGAGCATAGCTGTCCACATTATGATTTGAGCAAAGCGGAAAGAAATATTCACCTCAATAAAGTGTTTCACAAATGGCTAAAGTAAAAATGGATGCCTCTGACGGCAGAGCTTACTAGGCTTTTTCAGTTTCCCGGATACACAGATTCTAATGGCTCTTTAGATCAAATAAGACAATCTGTACATATAGACCCTTCAGCTTGAGTGGTCATATATAAAGTTAAGCATTTTCAATTTCTGTTTTCCACAAGGTGAAATTATTTATTTTAAGGAAGGTAAATACTTTGTATTTGAAAATTACTATCTGTAGCATTTCAGTTATTATGTGGAATAAATATTGTTGTTCATATGTTGATATGACTTTTCCACTTCAAAGTGGTATCTGTAAAGGGAGACAACACATAACAAATTGCATTTCTTCCTTTGAGTGTGTCTATAGTCACAGTTGCAAGAAAGGGTAATGTGATATCACTATATAATTTAGAAATCAGAATTGGAATTATGGCAAGTACTCTAAAGAAGTGATATAACTGATACGTTTTTCTGAAGAAATGATTCTTCCCTGTACGTTTGCTTATCATCTTTCCTGCTGTGGGAGGAAGAGAGAAGGGGTGAAATAGAAGGAAGGAGGGAAGGAGGAAGAGCTGAGAGAAACAGTGGCTTTATCAGGTTGTGTGTAAAAGGCGACTGCATAGAGCTCTTGAGAAATAACTGAAAGATCAAAAGAAATTTCAGAGTGTGTTCATGGTTTTCACATGGTTGTGGCACCCACTTGACATTTATGCTTTAAATTAAAAGAGAAAGGTCAGAATGCAAAATGAATGTCTAATTTTGCTAGTCTAATGTTTGAAGTGGTAGAAATGACCAGTAACCAGGAAAGTTTCCCATAATATAGCACGAAGAATATTGGACCAGATCCAGTCCATCTCTGACAAACTATTTTTGTCAATCTACAGAATTCACTTAATTTCTCTTTTCCTTAATCTTCTCATGTGTAATGGAAAAATGTGTAATATAATTTTAGTTGTTTTTAAACTAATGTTATACATTTCACATTGTCTGTGAAGAAAATGTTATAGTACACTCGGTATAAGTACAAATTTTTAAAAGTATATTGACTGAATTTCTTTATCCCTTTCTTTGTGAGGGGAAAGGCTCTTTCCTCTAATGAATCTTTATCATTCATAAAACATCATGATTTCTGATTCATGTAAATAATCAGAATTTGGATTTAATTGTTTTCCTTATGATGCCTGTTTATATGATTGTTTTCATGCTATTCACAAAAATTATTTTTCACATAATTTGTACTTCAATTTTATGTTTCTCTGTGATGTTACGGTTCAAATAACTATATAGTTTTTGCAGCAGTTCTCAAGTCGTTGTTTTCCTTTACCATATTATGTGGTATAAATGTTATTTGATGTAAAATGCAGCAATAGATTGAGTTAGGCAACAAATCCTAAACTTCTAGTTTAATATGTTGTCTTTTAGAATCTGTTAAGACTTGTTAGATTAGAAAGTAAACTGAAGTTACTTTAGGTATTTGTCCTTATTGAAATGAGTGAATGTGTATTTATTTTTAACATGGATTTTATTTTACATGTATAGTTTAGTACTCAAATAGATAAGACTAAACTAAGGCAGTTGTATTTAAAAATGTGATAGGGACTGGCCCTGTAGCCCAGTGGTTAGTTTCGCACGCTCCGCTTCAGCAAGCCTGGGGTTCATCGGTTTGGATCTTGGGTGCGGATCTACACACCGCTCATCAAGCTATGCTGTGGCAGCATCCCACACAGTAGAACTAGAATGACTCACAAATAGGATATTCAAGTATGTACTGGGGTTTTAGGGAGAAAAAAAAAGAGAGAGAGAAAGATTGGCAATGGATGTTACCTCGGGGCCAATGTTCCTCACACAAAAATATAAACAAATAAATAAATAAAAATGTGATATATTTGTAATAAAACAGGATTGATTTTGAATAATAAGTGCTTCCATAGATTTGAGGCAAGAAAACATGAAACTTTGCATCAAAATTAAAAGTCTTGTGCTTCAAAGAGTACTATCAAGAAAGTGAAAAGACAACCCACAGAACGGGAGGAAGTATTTGCAAATCATACATCTGATAAGGGACTTGTATCCAGAATGTATAAAGAACTCTTATAATTCAAATAATAAAAGACAACCCAGTTTTAAAGTAGGGAAAAAGCATTTCTCAATAGAAGATATACAAGCAGCCAATAAGCACATGAAAACAATGATTAATATTATTAGTCATTAGGGAAATGCAAACCAAAATCATGATGAGATACCACTTTACACCCACTAGGATGGCAATAATAAAGTAGATGGACAACAACAAATATTAAGGAAGATATGGATAATTTAGAATTCTCATACTTTGCTGGTGGGGAAATAAAATGATGCAACTGTTTGGAAACAGTTTGACAGTTCCTCAAAAAGCTAAATATAGAGTTAACATGTGAGCCAGTAATCTACTCCTAGGTATATACTCAAGAGAGTTGAAAATATGTGTCCACTAAAAACCTGTACATGGTATCCATAGCAAGATTATTCATAATAGACAAAGGTGGAAATAACGCAAGTGTCCATCAAATGATGCCTGGATAAACAAATGTGGTGTATCCATATAGTGGAATGTTACTCAGCCATAAAAAGTAATGAAGTTTTGGTACATGCTACAACATGGATGAAACTTTTTTTTTTTGAGGAAGATTACCTTGAGCTAGCATCTGCTGCCAATCCTCCTGGGTTTTTTTTTTGTTTTTTTTTGTTGTTGAGGAAGACTGGGCCTGAGCTAACATCCATGGCCATCTTCCTCTACTTTATATATGTGGAATGCCTGCCACAGCATAGCTTGATGAGCAGTGCGTAGGTCCACACCCGGGATCTGAACCTGTGAACCCCGGGCCACCGAAGCAGAACATGCAAACTTAGTGGCCGTGCCACTGGGCTGGCCCAACATGGATGAAACTTGAAAACGGCTAAGTGAAAGAAGGCAGACACAAAAAGCCATATACTATATTATTTCTCTTATGTGAAATATCCAGAATAGGTAAATCCATACATACAGAAAGTAGGTTAGTGGTTGCCAGAGGACGTGGGAGTGGGCAATGGAGAATGACAGCTAATGGATATAGAGTGTTTCTTCAGGATGAAGAAAATGTTCTGGAATTACATAGTGGTGATGGTTGTGAAACTCTGGGATTATGCTAAAAATCACTGAACACTTTGAAAACGTGAATTTTATGGTGTATTAATTATAACAATAAAAATTTTTAAATATAATGAATAAGTATTTTTGAATTGGAATATGTGCTGTTCAGGCAGGATACAAAGATAGAAATAATTCAAGGGGATAATTTAAAAAGAAATTAGGTTTGTTTTATCAGAAGCAGAAAAAGCTTTCAAATTTGTTATTGAATGCACAGTTGTCTACTAAAGATATAAGACGTTAAAATTTGAACTAAATCAGAAACCCAAATGCTAAGTATTGGGGGATGTAATGTGTATTTAAATCAGTCCCTGAAGGATTTGCAGCTTACGATTCTAATGAATAGATTTCAAAAGCAATAACACAATATTATCATGTATAATGCTTAATGTTCCAGTGTGATAGACATGCAGCTATAGAATTATGCTTATTCTACTCGTTTAAGTAACTGAGAAGTTACATTTTAGGATCAAAAATAATTTTATCAGTAAATATTTAAAAAGCTATGGAGTTTTCATATTTTAAAAACACACCATTGCAGTACACTAGGTTGTTTAGTACTTAGTTTTAATGAATTAGTAGGTTTTGTTTAAAGTCAGAGAATTTACAGATATTAACCATTTAAAATTTACACAAGTGTCAGTGAGAAGACATTAAAATAACTTTTTAGAGGTATCATAATTTGATTAACTTGAAATTTCCAATAATAATTTTAAATTTGCATAGTTTTTTGAATTTTCTAGTGCACCTTGTAAAAACCATGTCTCATTTGACCCTCACACAATCTGTGAGATAGGGCATGGAGCTATCATTCCTCAATTTTTACCAGTGAGGAAGTAGGGAAAGTGAGATTAAATGTAATATTGCATAGCTGGATGAGTTATTATAAAGCCAGGATGGAAACCACAGATCTCCTAATATGGCGCTCCATCTATGTTCTTTGTCTGTTAGAATACTGTTGGTGGAGCACAGGCGTTGCTGGGGTGAGAGAAGGGCAGGATGACAAGAGACTAATAGTCCAGAATAATGATTTGATAAAGAATAGAATAGGAACAGGTAGTTCAGAATCTAACAAGTAAAAACTGAAAAATATAAATAATTTATTGAATAATTACTACACACATTTCTGAGCACATTACCTTGTAAGATTTTTGTGAAGTAGGATTTAGCTATTTATTAAGAGACTCAGTGGTGAACATTATGTAATCTACACAGAATTGGAAATATATTACGATGTACACTGAAAAAAAAAAAGCAAATGGGTTAAAGTTGCCTTAAAGAAAGTTGTATACTATCAGTTCATTTAGAGTTCTGAATTGCTTTCTGAATCAGGAAATAAAAAAATGTCCAAACCTAAAAAACAAACAAAAGAAGAGACTCAGGAGGTTCTCAGATTAAAGATATATGTTATCAATTAGATCCTGTTACCACACGTGCTTTAAAGTTGTCTGGGCTGCTGCTATGTCCCCACGACTAAAAAAAACGGTGTAAGTTAGAAACAATGTACCATATGATCCCTCTTCTCAAATGAAAATCAGTTACTCTCTAATGAAGCATTTCAGTAAAGCATTTTGGCTGTTTCCCAAATAAATCAGAATTCCTTGTTTCTATTTAGGAATGGCAATTAATCTAATGGTGGCCCCAGTTTTTGATGCCCCCCTCATGCCTTATGTGACTATAAATCTACTTCTATCTTTTAAGATAATAGAATGTCACAATATAGTGCTCTTAGCTCGTTCTGCCAAGCATGAGACATCCTTTAGCATCTCAAGATGAAATGATGACACTTTTACTTTACTCCAACCAGCCTACCTTCAGGATGCAAATCAGATAATGTAACATGAGGACAAAAAGGCTATTGTTTTAGGACAAAAGTTGCAGGTTAGAAATGGGCCTCCATTCTGTGTTATGTAGCTGGGCTCCAAGAGAAAACAATTACTATTAAACGTATTAATGTTCTCACCAGACTGGCCTGGTTTGGAAGTGAGGCAACTGTTTGCCACATCAAGATGTCTTCTCTTCCTTTTATTATCATGCTGTAGATTTAGCAGATAGAACCTGGCATAGTACTTCCCACCCTTGTTAGTACTGGAGTGCAGTATTTTTTGCCTTTAGGGGAATTCGTAGATGTAACGCTTCCCCTTATTTTATTTTCCTTAGAAATTATCTTATTAACATTTTATTCCTATGAGGTACCAATAGTAAATACATTATTCACGGGAATCATTATTTTCTTCTGCCTCACCAGTTCAGTAACTATTTTCTCTTTTCAATCAGATTATAGATACTTTTACACATCACATCTCATTAACTGCTAATAGAAGAATAAATGTGATCATGCATATTCCTATTATACACCCTTGTTCTTTCCCTTATCCCTCATTTTTCTTATCCCTCATCTTGCGACTGTCTGAAATAATGCTGTACATTTGAAGGTTGTAACATACTCAATTAGAGAAAAAGAAGGAATGAATGAAAAAGAAGAAGGAAGGGAGGAAGGGGAGGAAAAACACTTTGTTAAATCTTCAGTTCCTAACAGTTGATACCTACATTTTGCTGACTCTGAGGAGCAGAATTGTAGTTCCGTGTAGCAATACTTTGTCATCAAAGTACGAGTGAATGCCCTTTAGTGCTTAGGTGACCAAGAGAATTTCTTCTGGACCAGGCTTTTTCCTGCTTTGTTCCCCCCTGCTTATCACTCTTTACTGAGTTTTCTCTACCACAATGTTCTGTGCTGGGATATGACTTTGTTGTATGAGGGGTCTTAGTCTCCATTTTCTCCTTGTGAACTTGCTTCCAGTTCACCATGCTGATGTTTTCACATTTTTCCACAAACCATTGTTTGCTTTCCGTAGTTACTGCTTAGCATTGGTTTCAGTGTGCTTGCTTAGTGCTCCCCTTCTGCTTCCTAAGCAGGGTGCTCTGTACTTGCTTCCTATATGCCTCTGTGATAAGCAGATTTTTTTCATTCTGCAATTTTTGTCAGAAAAAGAAAAAGTTTGATTTGAGTTGCAAGTGAAAAGCAGATCTAAAGATGCAGTAACATTCCCTGAAAATCTGAGAGCAGTGGTATTTCTTCCTGATTATTGCTCTTTCCAGACCCAAGGTATACTCTCTGGCCCAATACGTGTTTGGGCATGGTCTAGAGCAGGTCAGATGAGATACCTGCTCTGCTATGCCATGTCCGTCATGCTTGTAGGCTACAGATATCACGAATATCTTCATATAGACTATGTTACAAAAGACTTGTAATTAGTGACATTTCTATGACCTAGGCTAGGTATTCTGAAAAGATTTTGGCTGTTAATATAAAATATTAAGACAGATATTTTTCCATATGCCTGAAAACATTTTGAAGTTATAAGACCCTTAGATTTCTGTTATATTTTTTTGTTTTAATCTAAGCAACAATTTATTTTGATGAATCCAATGTGTTCTTTTCTTTGTGAAATCGTAGAAAATAGGTGTTATTTTATAAACATAGTAATTGTAATACAGACAAGTCAGTTGCTTAAGGACAAGGAATTGTATACTGACAGGGACGGGCTAGAATTCAACTTCTAATTATCACTCAAAAACTGAAAACCTCTGTCATAGTTATGGTTAAGGATAGAGAATGAGGAAGAGAATATCAAAAAGTCTCTTTAGAATTTTCTTTAAGGTTACTTCATTTCAATTTGACATAGTTTTATTTAGTCAGAGTTGGCATTTTGAGCAGTGAAAAGACAATTTCATCTTCAATTGAACATTAATTCATCCTAATTAGAAGTTAGGAAGTCATGTGACTGCAACAGCTGAGCAAACACGGCGTATCTGAGGGGATTTTAAAATGTGTACCTTCAGACTCTGATATGCCTGATGCCTTTGCTGGCAGTTTGCTGTTGGTTATGAAAACACTTGTTAAGATTTAGCATCTCATACACTAATATAGGCGGCTAGTGGACATATGGTCCATCAATAATAGAGTGATTTGTATTATCTCTCTAGCATCATACCCATTTTGCCTCACTACACAGCTCTATAATTGTTTCAGTATGAAAGACACTGTAAGTCATATATTTAATTAAATTTCTAGGGGACAATTAAAAAACAACAACACAAGCTTATCATCTCATTTTCCTTTATGCCCTCATCTCTCTTCCATATGCTCACTCATGTTCTACTTTCCCTTTCTTTTTTCTTAGCCCTCACTTCCTTCCTCTCCTTTCACAGTGGCTAGTGCTGCTACCTTATAAAACTACAGATAATTAAAAGTCATTTACTGATGTGACTAATTTGCTTTGAGAAAATATTTGAGCGTGTTCTAAATGAGTTAGTAGTTGAAGTAATGAAGCAAATTACAAAGGCAAAGCAGCATTAATCTTATTTTGCAAAGGGTCTTTATAGTCCCTTCCCAGAACAGGATGTCTGCATATGAAAGAAAATGAACACAGAAGAACAGTGAGATCGTTTATACAGACATTAGCCAAAATATTCACCCATAATTTGGAATCTAAGTATTAGTCCCCTCCTACCTTTTCAAATATCTTTTATTTTTCTTGTTAAGGTAACCCATCACATTTAGACAAGTTTTAGGCTACAATTTGTATCTACAGCATAAGAGGTTTCCCAGTGGATAGAAAGTCAGTTTCTTAAGATGCCGTGTATCTAACCAGAGTTTGCATAGGATAAACGCTACTCTCACGTCCCCATTTTTTCTCACTTAGACCATTTAATTAGCTGGGTTCCTTCCATCCACACGCCATTCCCCTCCTACTGTACACTATTCAGTGTGCTGTACTCCATCCAGAAGACTTTTGATGGCTTATCTATTGCTGGTATGTGAGAGATTTATCAGACAATTCATAACCAAACCTCAGAATACCTTACTAGTATTATCTCCTGCCGTACACCCCCATGCACATTATGTTCTTACAACAACTCCGCTTTAGGGAACAAAGAAGCTGAATTCAGTATACAGCTAATCATCTTTGAGACATTTATCAATGTTTAAATTCTTTTAAATTACTAAGGAAACTTTTAAACTTTGTCTTACTACAACCTATAGGAATGCAAAAACTTTGTGTTCCAAACCACCCATCAAAATTCTCTTAATTTGTGAAAACCAAAGAGATTTCCTCATTTTTATTCCTATTTCATATTTTATTTATATCATAATTCTTTAAATTTCCCCAAATTTTTATTTTTATATTTAATTTTAAATATATCTGTTTTTTAGATATTTTTCTTAAGTCTGTTAAGATTTAGGTTACTTAGCAAGATGCTATTTTTCAGTTCTTCTTTTCTAGGCAACTTTGAATGGGATGCAAAACAAAGAATACCATAATGGTGAGAAGTACTTCTTCCAAATAGATGTCCAAATACATCTGAGTTTGAATAATGGCTTTGGTGTTACTAGCAGGATGACTCTGGCAAATTATTTAAATTTCCTGAATCACATGTGGAAAATGGTGGCAATAATATTCTGCCACATAGTGTGTCGAAAAGGTTGACTTGATGCGTCTAGTTAATCCTCCGTGTATGTCAGTTATTATCAATGATGATTATTATTAAGTTTATAAAATATGTATATAAGTAAATATTTTATTTGCCTAGGCTGGGAAGGAATATGAAATTAGAACTAGTCAGTGTTGTAATACTAAAGCCGATACAAAACTATTGAAGTAGTATTGAAAAAATCAAACCAAATGAACTTGTTTTCTGTTTTTTATGAGCATATATTTACATGCTGCTTCAAAATGAAATTAAAAGATTTTGTCATCAGTAATTTAGGTAGGCATTTTGAAAAACATTATATGTACTTTTGATGCATGTGCAGTTAAAAAAAGGGAAGCAGGTGGAAAGTATAGTGTTAACTGAGTTCTGTAATGTTTAAAATATGAAGTTTATAACGATTCTAGTTGGTCTTATTTTTAGAATACAGATTATAATGAGGCTGTTTATATATTGACAAGTTTTGTGTGTGTATGTATGCACATGTGAAATACACATATACATATATATATATATATATGTATCTTTTGAATTATTTTGCATGTATATAACAAAAAGCTTCCCCAGGTGCCTGAGTGAAATAATATTCTGCATTTTGCAACGTCCTTCACAAGAAGAATAATATCTCTATTTACTTTGTTATTTCCTGTTAAGGATACCAACAGTCACTTTGGACAATGGCGATCATAGTAATAATATTTATAGTAGCTAATATTTATTGAGCTCGTGTCATGTACCAACCATAATCCTAAAATTCTCTAATTTATGTAAAAATGTAATTATTATAACCTTTCTATAAAGTTTAACCATTTTATAGAGGAGGAAACTAAGACCAAACTGCTTTAGAAGTGATTTAAACATAGTAACTATAATTTTCCTTAAAAACAGGCTTAAATTTATAAAAATATTCATTGATCTCTATTTTTCTACAAATAGGTTCTTGATGTCTTCTAGATGCAAGGCTGTGAGGCACATGTGAATTATTGTATTCTACAGCCTTTCCTAAACTCAAAGAGGCATTTTTGGCTGGATTGACACCAGCCTACCTGAGAGCAGTAAAATAATTGTTTGTCTCTAAAGTGTGCATTTTGAACTGTAATGAGCAAATAAAAACATGAAACTTTATGTGATGAATTAATAGCAAAGAATAGAAAGTTAGACTTAGCAACTTTTTACATTTAGATTTTCATGTTGATATTAGAGAGACAGTGAGTAAAGATGCTTAACTGAGCATGTCACTTCATTTAGAAATGAATGGAATTTTATATCAACAATGTAGTATATATGTAGACTTTCAGATGGAATACTGAGAATTATTTTCATTAAGAAAAATAATCAAATGGCTACTTTAGATATCAATTTCTGCGGTTTTATGTTGTACTAATGGATGAAAAGTTTAATTAGTATGATCCTATCTTTATAAAAACTTAAGAATTATTTCTGCCTTCATTGGTCTCTTTCTCCTGTAATTTAGCAACTGATTCTATGGTTGTATTGTTCTACTAATTATTGTCTCACATGTTATTTTTACCTCTTTAACTAGATTGCACACACCTGACTATATATTTATGCTTTTGTCTTTCCTGTGGGGTTAAATAAATCCTCTGCACATAGTAGATGGTCAATAATTTCTTCATAATTAACTCAAATTGTAAACAACAGGTTTTGATTACAAACTTCTCTTACAGACCCTTTGCTTTAACTCTTCAAATCAATATAATTAGTAATGTTTAAAATTTTGACAAATATTAAAATAAGGTATCCATTGTTAAATAGTTGCCGTGATTTCCAGATTTTCTAAGTAGGACTCAAATTTCCTTAAAAACTCTTATCCAATGTATGTGTCTGATTTTCATTTTTGATGTTCAACTCTTGTCAAAATGGTATTTACTTTTAATATACCATCCTGATCTCTGATTGTAAACAATTAATATTCTCGTGCTCACATCATTATTATTATTTTTTTTTTTGAGGAAGATTAGCCCTGAGCTAACTACTGCCAGTCCTCTTTTTGCTGAGGAAGCCTGGCCCTGAGCTAACATCGTGCCCATCTTCCTCTACTTTATATGTGGGATGCCTACCACAGCATGGCATGCCAAGCGGTGCCATGTCTGCACCTGGGATCCAAACTGGAGAACCCTGGGCCACCGAGAAGCAGAACATGCGAACTTAACCGCTGCGCCACTGGGCCGGCCCCATCAGATCACTATTTTTAAAAATTATGAGACCCTGCATGATTTGTTATGCCTTTTGACCAGCAATCATGCTGAATATGCACGGATACTACTAAGTGCTGAGTACCTAAGCGACATGAGCATACCTGCCGAAATGTATGCATACAAATACTTTTTTTGAGAAGAGAAAAATGACAATGGATTGTTATAGCAAATATTTGGGGACAGCAAATATTAAGCTAAAAATTGGAGTGCCTTGGCCTTCTTGTACTGGTTCTATTATTGTCTCTGCCCCTGAGTGACGGATGGCATTCAGAGTTTCAGTAGGCTGTTCACATATTTCAGATTTATCAAAATGCATTATTTAATCACTGGTTTCATTTAAATTCTATTTTCAAAAATGTAAGCAAATAATTACATATAGCATATGCTACTAAGTATGTGTTTAATAATTTAGTTTTCAACCTTTCCTTCTTTAATCTGTTTTCAAGGTGAAAGAGAATGCTGGTGTAGTGAAAAGTGAATGATTCCTTCACATTTGGCTTTTCTTCTATCTTTAGAAGTTAGAAAAGTTAACTATGTTCCTAGTCAGAGGTATTGAATAATGTTTCCTTCTACATAAAATTGCTGTTGAAGCATTTATTTCCCTCTTACACTTCCAGTTATCTCTAGGCACAGGTTTAGGTAATATTTTAAAAGTTACAAAAATATTTTCTTATGATATGATTACATAAATCCTTTATCTACAAACACAAATCATTCAAGAGTTTGTATTTGAAGTTTTTAAAATAAGCATATAGAACTAGTGGCTATGTAGCAAACCTCTAAACTTATGTAAATTGTTCCTTTTTTCCCTTATTCTTATAAAAATATTTTGTCTTTCAACTGAAGAAGAAGTTTTTCTTTCTATAAAGAAATCTCACCATGGGGTTTCTATTTTAATACTAGTCTTGTAGATGGGGCATTTGGCCAGGTCATCAAATGATCTAGAGCTCACCAGCTGCTACTGTTTCCCCTGCCTGCCCACCTCCATACCTTGAGAAAGTCAGTGAATTTTCTTAAGTACCTGTATCTATCTTTATTTAAAAATGCCATAAAAATAAATTCAACAAATGCTTATAGCTGACTTTGGTATTCATAAGTTGATATTCTTTAAAGGAAGTACCTTATCATCCATTTGTTTTTTTCTTTGCTCATCTTGGTTTACCCACTTAGAAAACCTGAAGCCCAACTTAAATATATATATATATGTGTGTGTGTGTGTGTTTGTATGAATATATATTGTGTTTTTTTCAAGATCTTGAATTCTCTAACCATCTATGGCATGGAGCAGCCTGTATGAGCTGGGCCACTTGAACAATTGTGTTGTTCGTCATGTTAAACAAAGAAAAAGGGACATGATAAATGAATATCCTTTTGTTTGGGTGGTTATTAAATGCCTTCAGTTTCATACAATGAGAAATTTGATAAACAGAGTTAAGCCTCATGGTTAATGACATTTTCAAATTCTAGAATGTCTGTAAATAATGGAGGAACTTCATTATAAACAATGGAGGATAAAACAAAGAACCTCTCCTCTGATACATGAGAATATATTACTTCACTTCTCATCTGTATTTAGAGAAGATGTTGAAGTCTATTCATTTATCCTCTGATATACGTTTTTGGATAAATGATGGTGCTCTTTTTAAACCTGAAGTCCAAATGGCTTAATACGATAAAATATGTGACATTTATAGGCATTTTTTTAACACGTCTTGCATGTCACTGAAGTACAGTTACATACAATATCAATTATTCCCAAAGGTATTATGTGGTTGTAGATCATAAACTTTTTGCTTAAATTAAACATCCCAGCTGGTTGCTTTAATTTGATGCATTATACCACAAATGTTTGAACAGCTTGACTAAAATGAGCCATACTGCAGATTCAAAAGAAGAGCGAAGGTCAATGCACATGAAGCCTAGTCATTTGCAAATGTTCTTTGGGCATATTAAAAAGCATTCTGCAGAATATGGTTTAATGAAATGTAACCAAACAAAATAAAAGAAAACGGAGTAGACTCTTGCAGTGGTGTTTCACTTATGGAAAGCAATACTATAAATTCTTAATCTCATGACAGTGTTTACAATAGCACATTTAAAAAATCCTGACTATTGTGCTTTTGAGGATGTTATTTAATTCTTCCATTGTGATAACCCTGCCTGCTTCTTTTCAAACTTAAAACATCATTAAATCCATAAAGGAAAGCAGTTAGCAGAAAAGAAAGACCATCATAATTGCCCTGCTGCTCACCCTTTACCCAGGAAGCTTTATTTTCCCCCTCAATTAAAAGACCAGAAAAGCTGTCTTTTCACTCATTTTATTTCCACTCCAAAAGTCTTTAGCTAAGAGGATTGATAGTAATACCATTAAGATTATCATTCATTACAACATAAACCCAATTTTAAAACTGTTGTACTTCCAAGGGTGTTCTTCTAGTCCATAGCAATTAGCTCTAAATATTATTGTTAAAGCAATTCATAAGCTAAAATCCATCACTTATGATCAGAAAGTAAAGTCTCCTAAATTATGTGTCAGCAACACAACAGACATGTCAGAAATGAGTGCAATAGGTTAATACTGTGATATTTCAAGATATAAAAATATTGTAACTAAGTTACTTATTAATAATCACATTGCAGAATTTTTAAAGCTAAATGAGAAGTAAAAGATCTCTAAGAGAGTTTGTTCTCAATAACATCTATCTAATCATCATCTCTCAGTTCAGAAACATTGTTGTCCCTACTGAATAACTCTCTTAATATGACATTTGGAGCCCAATCCAATCCCGTCCGTATATTCCTAAATTGTACTCAATTACACACTCTGATCCAGCCATTGTGTGTGTTTTTTTTCCTTAGCTAGTATTTTAAATACTCTTTTTCCTCTCAACATAGTCAGTTACTATCTCCTTCTAGAATTTTATCCTAAATTCTTTCAGTTAAAATGAATTCCTTTATTAATGTATCCACAAAACTTTATTATTATGGAATTTCATTTATGGAATTCTTTTTGTCTCGTATTAGAGTTGTTTTAACAGCCGGAGTGTAAACTCCTTCAGTTTATGTATCATTAATTTCTTCTTCAGCTCTCCGTTCCTCTGTGTAACCTAACTAACGTTCACTAAGGTGAATTGCATCATCAATCTAATCCAACACTTTTTCTTATAATGGAGAAAGCTGAGTTTCAGAGAAACTGTGTTTTCTAAAAGAATAAATTAGTATTGCTGCCAGGATCAAAAACCCATTTCTGGCTCGTGGTACAGAGCTGCCTCATGATACAGGTGAAAAGCTTCCTCTGCTTAAAGTTGCTGATGTAATCAGAGTTTGGAACTACAAGTTTTGAGGTGCTCAATGCAGCCTTTGTTGCCTTTAGGAGCAGAAAACATGCCCTGACTTCCTCATCTCTTGTCTTTCCCCGACTCTCCTGTGAACGAATATTCTGGAGTTAATTTCAGCCGCAGTATTAATCTGCCTCACCTCACCTTGCCTGTTACCTGGAGGAAAGTGTAATCAATTGAAAAGAATATGGCATTTATAGTAGAGCAACGCGAGTATGGTCATGTTTCCCAGCTTTGCATATAGATTATAGTTATTTTGGGGTCACTCAGCTGCATGCCCTTGTACAGCTTAAGGGCTCTTTCAAGATACTACTCCTTCCTCAACAGAGAGGCATATGTACCCTGGAGGTGGATATTTTGAGTTTGAGTCTCACCTATGCCACTTACCGGTTCTGTGACTTTGAGTAAGACATTAAACTCATCCGTACCTCAGAATACTAATGTGAGAATTAGAATACTATGTCATAGTTGTTGTAAGAATTAAGAGAATTAGTAATTGTGAAGCATTTAGTATACCACATAGGTTTCCACTAGTATTGACATGTTCTTAGAACTGAAATAGCCATTTCATTTCCTTCCAGGCATAGCCAAAAATGATGCCTTCAAAAAAAGTATTCTTCTTCCAAATATCCTCAATGGCATTGCCTCCAGAGGTTTTACTTTCTCTCTAACACTTTTTTTCCTGATCATTCAATGTATTTGAGCATGTATCCCGTCACATAACTTGACTGCCTACAATCCTTCTTGGGCATAGCATTGCAAATTCCTAGGTGTATGAGCATCCCAGTTTGAAAGATTTAAAATATTCTCTCATATTTTCATTTTAATGGACTCTTCATTATCTAAATGACTAGTGTGGAAACTTCAGGTCTAGGAAAGGTGATGGTTGAGGGAGTTTTAGCAGTGGGCTGAGGACTTGTAGATCAGAATATATTGCCCATCATTGTTGGGTCAGACCTGGTTTTAAATACAAAGCAAAAGACACTGATACCACAGGCTGAAGCTTCTGTGAACTATTAGCCAAGGGGACTCCTGCAAGGACTGTTGAAAGAGACCTTGATATTAACAGCCGTGATTTGCTTCTTAGAACTCCTTAAAGCAGATGGTGACAAGTTCATTCCATTTTGTGTGGATTCAAAAGGGACTTTGGGAACAAATAGTATAAACATATTTTAAAAGAAGCATTGGCATATTTCTACAGGACACAGAAGATATTTTAATGGTTTTGTTTTTATTTTAAAATTAGACATTTTAGAATTTTATACTTTATTATGACTCTTTATATATTACCTCTGCAATGCTATAAATATGTGAGGGAGCTACTGTTTAGGTTACTAAATTTCACTGTTTCAGTTTTAGATTAAAACTATTGGCTCAAACTAAGCTGATGATCTGTGATATTTATCATTTAGTAGCAATTTCTACTTCCAAGAATGAATAAATGGCTTTAATGTTATTTTTACAATTAAAAAAGTAAAACTTATGTGAGAAATTCACACAATTAATTAAATCATTAATTACAAAGTATTGAGAAACTATGAATTTACCTAATTATACTTACTATTACATGTATGATTTTTATCCATGTTTTCTCTAAAACTTTTTCTCCAGAAGCCATTTTTTAATTGTCTATATATTTAAGTAGCTAGATTCTTTACTCTCATTATTTCTAAAATTTATTGTCTCATCACATATCTAGTTTGAAATTAGTATGAAGTATACATATAATTAAAGTGTAATTTTAGCATGCTCAAGTATGATTTCTTAATCTCCTAATTTCTTAAATAGCAAAAGCCCTGTAAAGCTCATGAAAATTAGGAAACATCATGTTTCTTACCATTTAAATTTAAAAACAAGATTTATAGATTTAATATAAAATTTTACTCACTTAAATATCAACTTCAATCTTATTTCTCTAATGCAGTGTTTATCGTCTTAAAATACTTTCAAAGTATAAACACACTCATGCACACACACATATACATGTGGTGGAGATGGGGGCGTGGAGAGAGAGAGGGAGAAAGAAAGAATGAGAATGAACTTATTACTGGATTAAAAAGACTGCAACTTATTTTTCATTTGAGAGAAAAAAAGAAACTCCCAGTTTACTTTGAGATGACACCAAAACCTTTTGTCCATATCATTATCCTCAATTTAAAGAGAAAAAGAAATTCACTTATAGGTGAATCCCTCTCTCTCTCCCTATGCTTCCTCTGTCTACACACTCTCAAAATGCAGTGCAACTGCTGGGGAAATAGTAATCTCAATGTATTTTGTAGTGATAGCTTTGCAATGGAAAATTCCCAAATTCTATGAGATTGCTCTCAGCATAGAAAATAAGTACTGCATTAAACTTCTTGGAATGTATTAATTTCAAAGAATAGAAATTCAGAAATTTAGTCCATAGTGTTATAATAAAGTTGGATAATTTCAATATTTAATAGTTCTCTTTCAAATATGAAGATTGCATCTATTATATAATGTCTAATCATATCATGTCTGATGCGGGGTCGGTGAGCCGAGGAGTCGAAAGAAAGATTTCTTAGACTCTCAAGATCTGGCAGTAGTGCTCTTTTATTTAGAGAATAGTGTGGAATAGCATGGGGACAGGACCCATGGGCAGTCAGAGCTTCTGCTGCCGCCGCTTCTGCTGCCCCCGCTGGCATGGGGACAGAGCCCATGGGCAGGCAGAGCCGCTGCTGCTGCCCCCGCTGGCATGGGGACAGGACCCATGGGCAGGCAGAGCTGGTGTGTGGGGACAGGACCCACGGGCAGTCAGAGCTCCTGCTGCTCCCAGTTGAGGGTTAGAGCTAAATTTCAGGCATAGGTATGTGAGTTATCTCTTTACAAGACAAAGAATACGTAAAAAAGTTAAAATGGTAGATAAGAATCACACCGGATTGAGTAAATGGCAGAAGTCACCGCTTGAGTTTTATCCTCAGCTAAAGACAAAGGAGGATTTGTGGGGGGGAGGGTCAGTTACATGAGGTTGCCAGACAGTAACCAACTTAAGTTCTTGCCTCTGGCATTGATTAAGAGCTTCTAGAGATAAGACCATCCCCCCTTCTTCCTGGCACAGAGAGGGAGGCATCTTCACAGATAGAGGTTTCCCTTAGAAATGTAAATGTTTCCCAACAAAGGGGCAAACAAATTCCACTCCTTGGAGCCTGAATCTCATCTGTAGTTTTAAAACTAACCAGCCTAAAAATCCTCATCATAAGCCATTTTAAAATTAAGCAGCCTAAAAATCTTCATCAATGTCTTTCATAGTCATTTATTTTTTTGTAACAGCCAAGCAAAATGTGAGTGACAGTATGTTGTGTATAAGCCCTAGTCGTGATAAGGAGCGAAAGTCACTGATGCTAGTTTTCAGAAGGACGTGAGCAGATGCGTCTGCATGTGTAAAGCTGCTCACACGTGAACACACACACATACACAAAGCCACTCAGAAACCATGAGGAAGCATAAAATTGTGAATATAATGATTGATATTTAGCAGAATGTGGGGACCTGGAATTGGCCACCCCAAGATATGTCTCTTTGGCATCAGGATTATTTGAGGCTGATTGCTTTTGATAAACTGGGACAGGGAAGGAGGCTCTGAGGAATGGAACTTGCCCTTTGTTAGGACACGTTTACATTTGTAAGGTAAATCTCTATCTGTAAAAGGTGCCTCCCTCTCTGTACCAGGAAGAAGAAAGGAGATGACCTTCTCTCTAAAAACTCTTAATCAATACCAAAGGCAAGGACTTAAAATCTGCATTTTATTGTGCTAGTCTGGTAACCTCCTGTAACTAACTTCCCTCCCCCTCCCAATGCTGGCATTTCTTAAGGATTAAGCATTTTTCCTTAGGCTAGGAACGGATTGCGACGCTCATCTGTGACCCCCCCAGCCCCAGGCAACACACCTGCCACCCTGCGGCGCTCACTGAGACAGCAGACCTATCTGCCATTTCCATCAAGCGCTGTGCTGACAGAGCAGCCTCGTGACTATTGTAAAAGGGCCTTTTCAATCACATGTGAAACACCCCGTTTGGGGGCTATATAACCACTCTGTGCACCCCACTTCTTCGGTGCCCTTTCTTCCTTCGGGAAGAAAGGCCCCGGGCCATGGTTCCTCATAAAGCTTTGTTTAATTTTCTCTTGCTATTCTGTCTCATGTGAATTTAATTCGTTCTCCAGCTAGAAGAACCCCCATTTGGGGAGAGGAAATGTCCTCCTCCCCTACAAGAACATGGCAATTCTAGATAAATTTAAACTGTTTACTGCATGTTTTATGTTGGACATTTTCTCCGTTCAGTGATAATGGTGATATCATACCTGAACTTCCCATGTCACAGAGCTTCTGTGAGAATCAAATGAGCTAATACGTGTGAAGATGCTTGAAAAACTAGGAAGTGAGAAGAAATTGGAGAGGTTTTTTGAAGAATTACAGTTAAAAGAACCAATGCTTTTATAACTGAGCTCCATCTAATTGTTAAGGAATAATGATTCTTATTTTACTCATTTATTCTACACCATAAAAAGCATTGAATCACTTTTGCTAGTTCATTCTAAAATTCTAACCTAACTTTAATACTGAAAATAACAAAGTCAGCCACCCCAAAAATGTATAGAACAATTTAACTTTGGAACAGGATACATAATTTCTTCATGAAGCATTCACAAATGAAGTCTAGCCATGAATTGAAAAGAGTTACCCAAACAGTAGGCAATGTTTATCAAGCCCTTACATGGTCTCACTTCTTGTTAATAACAACTCTATTACATAGTTTCCATTATCATCTCAATTTGACTGATGAGAAAATTGAAGCCTTAGGAGGTAAAATAACTTTCCCATCACACAAATGTAGTAAGTAGTAAAATTAGAATTTGAAACCTTGCAACCTGACTCCTGAGCTCATGGTCTTAGTGACATACTATCCTGTTTTGCTGACCATGTAAGATTCAAGGATAGTTAAATTTTCAGTAAATCTATCAATGTAATTCACGACAGCAGTAAGCTAAAGGAGACAATTATAAATTGTTTTCATATGTCAGTAGAGATTATGTTATCATCAATGACAAAAACCAAACTTTGTGTAAAAAACCCACACAAAACTTTCATTTTCAAAATATGCAGGTTTACTAAAGATGTTGTACATTTAGATTCAGTTCAGTTCCCACTAACATTGGTTGGGCACCCACAAAATCCCAGGAACTGTGTACTTGTGTTGCATAAAGAGTGATAAGATGGGGAAAAACAAGGAATTCTGCTTACCCTAAGAACAAAGGATCTCTGAAGGATGAATATAAAATAGCCAAGTGAAGAAAGTCTGAGGCAGAATGAACAGCAAATGTACGTCCTTCTAAAATCGCCAGATATACAAGGGGGACTAAAAATAATTCAGTGTTAATGGAGAGAAGTGTGTGGTGGAGAGCGGCAGAGATAAAGCTGGGAAAGAGGCAGGTGCCAGTTAGCAGAGAGCCTTCTGTCATCCTGTCATGGTGAAGTGCTTTGGCTTGGTGCTATGGAAACTATTTGAAACCATTTCCTCTTTCAGGTGGGTTATATCTGAAAGCTGTAGGGTGAAATTAAACATTCAGAGATTGAAATAATACAGAAAGTTGACACAGGCCTTAAAAGGACAGTAAGGAGAGGTTGATGCATTTAAGAATTGTTTAAGAGTTAAAATCACCAGAGATTGGTGACTAATTAGAGAAGAATATGAGGTGACCTCTGTATAGTGATTGGGTGACATGTGAGCCATTCTGATATTCAGAAATGAGGAGGCAGAGCCAGTAAGGGAGTGGAGGAGGCTGATGTGTTCACCATGCCATTTTTAAGTGTCTAAGAGACCTCCAGGTGGCTATATCAAATTCAGAGAGACACAGATGACTGGAGCTCACTACAATGGACTTGGGAGTTGTAAATCCATAGGGACTGAAAGCATGCAAACAGTGTTAAAAAGGGTTTTTCATGGCTTAGCATTTGGCATTTAGGAAGTTCTCCAAAGTTATTTATTGAAAAATTAAATAAAACAAGGTATAATGAGTCAAGAAAAGAACATGGAAGAATAGCATCATTCAGGGGCAAAAGGAAGCACTCATATGTAATGTGAGAGTTATATGTGTGGGGAGATACGTATAACATGAAATAATTTATATCAATCTTGTCTGAAGTCATATACATTCGTACTAAAATTATAAAAGAATCCAGGGAAAGTAAGCATCAAATTATATTAGTCATTAAGTCCAAGTGGAGAGGGAGGTAAATTGGACAGCTGTACGGAGGACTTCAACAGTATCTCTATTACTTCTTTTAAAAAGGCTAAAGAAACAGGTACATGCTAAAATTTGACAAAGCTGCTTAGTGAGTCCATAAGTATATCCTGTTTTTAATGCTTTTATGTATATATGACATATTTTCAGATAACTTTTATTAAAGAGTAACTGGAAAATGTGGAACAGAATCAGTGAGTGTGAACTACACTTTGTAAGACCTGAACTTGGAAGTGAACAGATGAGAGAGAGTTAGAGTGGACTCAAGACAAGGAGAGATTTTTTTTTTTTAAGATAGGAGAGATTTCAGCATTTTATAGATTGAAGAAAAGGGCAGATAGGGAAGGATGGTTTTTGATATATAGTTTTTGAAATAGAGAGGATGTCTCAACAATATAGTGTGAAACCAAAAATGAGAAAATTCATATCGTTCTGTGTGATGTTTGTCCTTCAAATTCCATTACAATAGAGCTGGAACTTCTGTATTTTTAATATATGCCTTAGCCTACTAAAAGCATAAACTCATTTTATCTAGTTCTGCATTATAATAAAGAACTAAGGGGATAATGTTATACTTCTTAGATGACATCATTCAAGAAATTATAGTAAGGCAGTCACATAATCTTTTTTCCTCAGAGGAAATTAGTGACCACGAGACTCTTTCACAAATTGCAGTGCATTTATATTTTAAAGTAGCATCACGTGGTTGCAGTATTCTCGCTAATATACCAAAACAAACTGGAAAGAGATCACTTGCTGAAGGAAAAGAGAACGAAAATTCTCTTTAGTGTTAGCCAACATATAATTTTGTATTTCTAAATATTGAAGGCCATTGAAAAGGTAATATAATTGAAGTTATGGAAATGTCACTGGATAGTAATGGAGACTCTATTATTTATAATATAGAATTTCTTAAAGACATCAAGAATTACTGTGCCAGGTAACATATACAGGTCTCTGACCTGCCCTGTATAACAGCTGTTCTGATTCTGTGAGTCAGAAATTCTTTTGGGATCTTAGGCAGTATAGTTGGAAGTACCTTTTATTTTTGCTGCATTCATCCTGCCTTTGGAGATATTTTCCCATTTGGTCCTTAAAGAATACACAATATTTTCCTGACAAGCATTTTCAGCTATAAGAGCACTATTGAGCGTGTTGGGACAGTAATGGAGTTGGGGAAAACATGACAATGATGGGAGATAATATTTGAGAGAAATTATGATAGGTGGTAAAAGATGGCATTACAGCCATTTCCTGAGTAACAAAGTCTCTTAATGAAATGCCAAATTTATTGAATTCCTAAATCACATCAAGTGTTAGGGCAAATCTGCCAAATGAGTGAGAATTCAGCTGCCATTACTACTAATCTCCTCACCCCAAATCCCTTGTTCCTTATTCTTTTCATTCCTATTGTTCTCCCCCGATCTGTTTACAGTTGTTTTTTTTCCCTCAGTCCTGTCACTGATTCCTCTGCATCTTGGCATTGGTTCACCATCTTGGGCAAACTGCTTTGAAATCCTTCGCACCTTCTGACCCCCAGCAGCTGCTGTCCCTTGCTCTTCTCCAGTGACCTCTGCCCTTCTGCATTAACCGAGGGTTTATTTGTGAGCTGAACAGCCTTCCCAGTCAGATGATCAGTCTTAAAAGTGCTGGCTGCTGTTACAACAGCACTGGGATTCAAATACTGAGGTAGATGTTCCCTTCAGCTTTTGAGAATCTAAGCTGGGGCTGTCCTTGGGAGAATTATGACCTAGGCACAAATAACTCATGGTACCTCCCAACTGACAGAAGTGGGCTCCTTTTAATCCCCTTATTTCTTCCTGCCTTCAGTCTCCTTTAATTCCATCTTTCAGGCATCAGTTTTCAGATTCAGCCTCAGTCTGACTTGTGGTGGAAGAAATCCATCTCATGTTTGCGAATATAATAATGACCAGCCTAAGTGAGCCACTTCCCCCAAGTAGTGCCTGTCACTTTCAATGAAGAATTTTAAACATCAGTGGGAAGAAATTTTTGTTTGGCAAACCTTTAGATATTTCTGAAATTGATACAGACAGTTGTCTATTTATGTTAATTTGTAAGAAAGTTTTTGTCTCTAAATCATAATCTTTGAAATTGGTAATGATTGCCAATTGTTGGTAAGAATGGTAATAATAACACCGAAAATGTATTATTTACCAGGTTTTCTTCTTATTTAATCCTCAGAATAACTCTGTGATGCAGTATATTATTATCCTCATTTTAATGATCAAAAAGTTGGGATGTAAACAGGTTTATAAACTTGCCCAAAGTCAGCTGACAAAGAAAAGTTGGTGCTGCAGAGCTCTCACTCTTATTTATAGTGGAGCTAGCATTGTTAACAAAAGGCCTTAAAATTGCTGTGTCTACTGAGTGGAAAAGGGAAAATTAGGGCTGTACCAAACTCATTGGACTCACCGGGTCAGAAATTTCTGAGCATTCTCCAGCTGAATTACTGTTTCTGCCTTTAGATATCCAACAAGTATCACCTACATTGAAACTGCTTAGAAGAAATGAGACCTATAGACTTACCAAATCAAAGCATTTAATTAACGGGGTTAAAAAACCCCACAGATATGAATATCCCTTAATAATGAAGGATATAAAACTTACAGAAATGGTTACACAGCGCAAGGTACAATGAATATGCTCCCAGATGGAGTTAGGACTTCCCAGAACCAGGCCACCAAGAATTTCAGTGGTTGAGGATACTGCCATCAGGGAATAATAATTCTACAAGAATCAGAAACTCGACTTTGTCATTCTTAACAAGGGTATGGGGAGAGGGGCTAAGGGAGAAGGGAAGGGAAGAGGGGTTTGAGAGGGATTCTATTATTCTGAATCACCCCTACCTGACAGTTCTGGAGACCCTGGTTCCTTGCCCATGTGCAAGAAGTTGTGCAAAATGACTCCAGTGCATTCTTTTTTTTTTTTTTTTTGAGGAAGATTAGCCCTGAGCTAACATCTGCTGCCAATCCTTCTCTTTTTGCTGAGGAAGACTGGTCCTGAGCTAACATCAGTGCCCCTCTTCCTCTACTTTTTATATGTGGGATGCCTACCACAGCATGGCTTGCCAAGCCGTGCCATGTCCACACCCGGGATCCCAATCAGCAAACCCCGGGCCGCCAAAGTGGAACATGTGAACTTAACCACTGTGCCACCCAGCCGGCCCCTCCGGTGCATTCTTGTAACTGGATAAATTGAAGGTTAACTGCTTGAGCATTTTGTTGCAGAGATAAGGCCAGCTTAAAGTCCATTCTTGCGCCATTTCTCTCTATTCTGAATAATAAATTCACACATTCAGGAACCTCCAAGAACATTCCAGATTCTCAGAATACTGGAAGAGATATCAAGACTAATTTGAGAAAAAAAAAAAAAGACATACCAATTAGAAATCAACACAGCCCTTTAAAGGAACATTTGGATTTTACAGTGATGAAAAAACTAGAAATAGGCTGTGGACAATGGAGAACAAATTGGAAATAGCCAATGTAAAAATCAAATGAGAAAGCAAATTAAGTTAAGAATAAATTGAGATCATTTAGTTACAGGCCCTAGAGAATACACAACTATATTGATGATAGTAAATATACAACCACCTTTATTTAAAATTTTCTTTATGTCTTCAAAAGAATTCAACTGTATAATAAGTAATATTTGTATTGCAGTTGAATTCAAAAAGTTGGCTTGTAATAGCATTGAAAAACCACTGTGAATGCTTTGCATGTGGAATATTAAAAATTAGGTTAAAGAGGAAAACAATTTTACATCCTAATTCATCACATTATTTTATTACCAATTTATTCTTCCCTTTATACTCTTATATTGAGTGCCCTTTCTTGATTTAGATATACTTTGAAAGGGCAAGAGTAGAAAGAGCAATGAATCAGAAAGCAATAAAAAGAAAATCAGAGCGATGATCCTATTTCTCTTTTTTCTGAAAATATAATGGAGACTTAGCCTTGGCTTAGAGTTTTATTTTATATTTTACCATTTGATGATCTCTGTGATTTACTGCGAGAATCAACATCTGGTACTATTTTAAAATGAGTAAAATAAAACTTTTAATGTTTATATTTTAACTAGTTAAATTGGAAAAAATCTCTTGTAACTTTGAGGACTTCTTTAACGTTTCTGTATAGCTTTTCATTCAAAATCTAGTTAAATTCTTCAAAAATGATCTTGACAATCCCAAGTGAAAAAAATGTGGTCTCTCACAGAGAGATAGAGACTAACAGTTGTTCTCAATTTTCTATCAAATACAGTGTCTCTTGATATTACTATAGCATTAGTAAATATTTATAATTTCATATTGAGCATTTACTTAGTCTTCCTTTTCAGGATCAGGAAATACTTATCAAAATTTATAGGTATTTACATTTTCACTTGATTTTTTTTACACGTGAAATATCAGAATTATTTCTAAAAATCAAATTATGATTAGTATTACATAGCAATGTCATAATTTTTTAAATTTTAATTTTTTTGGTGAGGAAGATTCTTCCTGAGCTGACATCTCTTGCTGATCTTCCTCTTTTTTTGCTTGAGGAAGATTGTCCCTGAGCTAACATCTGTGCCAATCTTCCTCTATTTTGTGTGTGGAATGCTGCCACAGCATGGCTGATGAGTGGAATAGATCTGTGCCTGGGATCCAAACCCTGAACCCTAGGCCACTGAAGCAAAGCGCACAGAACCATAACCCCTTGGCCCCAGTGAGGCTGGCCCCAGCAATGTCATATATTTTAATAAGATATACAAGTATATATGTTTGTGCAAATATAATTTTTAAAAGTTTTCTTCCATTCCCTTTCCAACTTCCTCACTGTCCTACCATTATCTTTCCTGTGAGCATTTCCCAATGAATCAGTTTCACAGGGATTCTCATCTTGGAGTTCGCTTCTGGATATCCCAAGTGGTAATAATCTTTTTAGTTGAGATGTAATTGACGTATAAACATTACAAGCAGTAATATTCTGATGCATCTTGTTTGGGTTTGACAGTGGTTTATGTGAAGCGTGCCTGCTGTCTGGCGTTACATAATGCTCATCATCTCAGAAAAGTGTTGCAAGAACTACCATACCACAATCTATGCCTGAAACAAGTCAGTATAAGTGTTGTTATAAATAAGACCTATAAGATAATATGCTTTATATAATAAACTAATGATAGTATCATTGATATTATCAATGGTATGATGGAGATTTGGGGGTGTCCTTGCCATCTGTGAATCACTAACCCAGATTCATATGAATCCGATATTTCCCGAGTAAATTTAAAAGCTTACTGAAAAAAGTAGTCTATTTTGAGACTGAAATGGAAAAAGCAAAAAGAAAAAACATAAATGATCAAACTAAAATAAATAAAAACCAAGTGAATTGGGCAATCTTAGACATGCATTTAAAAATATAGAATTAACATAGTATATTCAGATTAAGGCTTGTTTTAGATAAAAAGATTTTAATAAATGACTGATGAAATATGTATATGTATATGATTTCAATATCAAGTAAACTCAAAGAATGATTTTACTTTTTGTTACTTTAAAAACCAAAATGGGAGCTGGCCCCATGGCTGAGTGGTTAAGTTCACGGTCCGCTATGGCGGCCCAGGCTTTGGCTGATTCTGATCCTGGGCGTGGACATGCCACCGCTCATTGGGCCACATTGAGGCGGCATCCCACATGCCACAACTAGAGGGACCCACAACTAAAATATGCAACTATGACCTGGGGAGATTTGGGGAGGAAAAAACAGAAAGGAAAAAAGAGAAAAAGAAGGAAGAAGATTGGCAACAGTTGTTAGCTCAGGTGGCAATCTTTAAAAAAACAAAACAAAACAAAATAATACTTTAAAAAATACTATTTTATAGTACTGAAATGCATAATATATACATATATAGCCTTTGCGAGTTATTCACAAAGCTTTGAAAGTACTGGCATGTGGAAGTACCTGCGTTATTTAATGACAAAAGAAATTACCCTTGATAAAGACATAATGTAAATTCTTTTGAAGACTGAAATATTTCTGATAGAAAGGACCTCTTTGATATGTGCTAGTATATGAAAATACTTTTTTTTTCTCCCAACTGGCAAGTGAAATAAGAAAAATCAGCACAATGGCTAAACTTGGCATTTATTTTCTCTATTTCACAATCGTTTTCCTTAATTCAACCTGAGGATGAGGATTTATTTGTCTGAAAAAAATAGTTTAATGTTAACAGCACGTTCACTCTTATTTTGCTGATCCGTAATTTCAAATATTGCTCTAAAGTTTCACAGTTTGGCATATATGATTTTGACAGATCCTCGAAGAATTTAAATGCTACCTAGAGATGTAATGTCACCAAGCCCTGTACTGCCCTGCCACACAGACTTCACTCTTGTGGTAATGGGAGCTGTCTTCTCTACCGTCTTCATCTGAGTCCATGTAACCGTTTTATCAATGCGCATCACCTACCAAACTGAGATGAAAAATTTGCTTCTTTTGTCTTCTTGAACACACTGTCTTAGATTTTAAATAAAATTATCTAAAAAGATGTTTTATTATTGCCCTCATGTAAGCTGAAGATGAGAATTGATGCACAGGGTGGAGTTTCCTTTGAAATTAGACTGAGAAAGCATGGTTATCCTACTATTACATTTTCACTGGCAGTAGAATTTTAATTATGAATTTCTAATCTTGCTTTACTTATTTATTAACTTACTAGCCACCACTTCTTGTGTTATTGTTATTGTTATTATTACTATTATTTTTACTTTGACTGGATCACGACTATGTGTATAAAGCACCTGTGAAGTCACATAAACTGCAGACCATCCAAAGGAGGCTTCAATTGCTTGCTTGCTCATCAGAAATTAAGATTGCCACACTAGCTTTCTCTTGGTTTACATTTATCAGCTCTGTGTTCTCAATCCTTTTATTTTAGTCTCGCTGTGTCTTTTTTTGGGTTTGCGTATGACATTTTGTTGGATCTTATTGTCACTTCTTCAATTTGTGGGCCTTTGTTTTTTAATTGGGTGGTTCAATACATCTTCATGTGTTTTAATTTCTGTCTAACTAGGATTTAATTCTGCGATCTTGTTTAATATTTTTCATTTCCTGTACTTTACTTGCTCTTTTAGGGCAATTCTATAAAATTTTCTTCTGGTGTTTAAAAGTTATATAAACTAATTTTATTATTATTTTTCTTAACTTAAGAAACACATATGGGATAACTTCTACTATTTCTTAAATGTATCAATGACTGTATCTTTCATCTTACAAAAGAAACACATTAGTACACCTCATGCCTTTTGTTCTGTCCACCTCCCATTGCATTACTAAGGCCTGGAATATTACTTCTGGTAACGTAGATAAACTTTCTTTTTCTTTTTTCTTCTCTCCCACTCTCTTTCTTTCTTTCTTCATTCATTCATGTATTATAGTATATTTATTTAAAATTACTCAATTATCTGTATTAATACTGTGCTTCAGAAAGCATTTATTTTGTCCAGTTCATTACTTATCTTTGAGGTACAGGCACTCCTCAGGAGTCTAGTTCACTTGGCCTGTGAGCTCATGTTATCTTTGGAATGTTGTTGACTCTTTGCTCTTGGAGATGGACCATAGGCCAGACCACGGTCTTTGACAATCTAGGCTAGTTCAGGATGTGTTTTCAGGGGAGCAGGGCATGGGGCAGGTAGGCATCACCAACCAGACTCATTGCTTTATTTTGCAACAACCCAGCGAGAAACAACTCTGTCAGGATTTCACCCTAAATCCTTAGGGATTATAACACTGGGACAAGGCAGTTTTACAAAGCTGTAATCCACAAACCCTGGTGGTTGGATTGGGAGAAGTAGGGACTGCATGCCCAAAGCCTGTCAGCCCCCACCTGCTTTCACCTCATCCAGTAAGAGTCTTGCCCAGATCGATACTCACAGCAGTGGTTTGAGGAAAGGGGATAGGCCATGGTTGTCCAAGAGGAAGGAGGTGGGAGGGTGGGGTGAGGAGAGACAAACAGAATTTCAATTGTCCTTCCATTGCTGCCTCTGGCTTCTCTCTGCCCTGAGCTGAGGCCACCCACTCCTCACACAGAGCAGTTTCAAATACTGCTGTTGTTCTTGTTGTTAGATCCTGGATTCTCTCTCTCCCTTTTGTGTCCTCAGCATCATTTTCAGAAGTAGTAACCAGCAACCCATATAAGTTGAACGTCTTGTTGAACACATGAATTTGTATGGGGGTGGTGAATTTGTATTTGTACTCAATACACATTATTTATGGAAAGGCTTTCTATTCATTAGTTTAAAATTTTTCTTATAACTCACTCTCATTTTTTAAATTGTTCATATATATTTTTTTAACTTTGTTATTTTATAGTTTTACATGTATAGCTTTCATAGCTAAACAACTTATTATAAATAGTGGAGTTGAAAATCAATGTTTATTTCACAATGAGAAATTCCCCATTTATGACAAACATGGATATTCTTAAACCTAACCTTATAAATATTCCTTTGAAAGGATGCTTAAATGAAGTGTGAAAATGCCAAACATCAGCTAATACATTTTTGTGAAAATTTGTTCATATGCAGTTTTTAAATTCATTGATAACTAACAAATATAAAAACAGAATAGTTAACAGGTGGAGAGACTTCTGAAATCTCATTCAAAATTTTGTTCTTTTATGAATACAATTGAATACTGCTAAATATTACCCCTTTTATAACCTAAATAATCTCCACATACTATTTTAATGAATTAAACCACCTTATCATCTTTTTCAAATGAAAGCAATACACCAACCAATGGAAAAAATGATATATGTTTATTTCTGTGCAAATTCTCACTTGCAGGAAAGTGTCAATAAGAGTGCATGGTCTCACATTGGAAGTGCCAAGGCAGCAAATACTATAAGACAACTAATATTTATTTAAATTCTAGGTCATTTTATTGATTCCCCCACTGCCCCCTCCAAGAAAGCAACTTACTTTGTTCCAAGAAACACTAGCTGTACTGTCCATTGGCTCCATCTCTCCCTGTCACCTTTCTCTACCCCACCTCCCTTTTGTCCTCTTTTTTCTTCTCAATGTGCTTCTCCTACTTGTTTTTGCCATGTTTTCACCATTTATTTCCTTCCCTTCCACATACTTTCCCTTTTTTTCCTTTCTCTTCTTCCTTCATTATCAAGTAATAGTGGTACCATTTCTCATACTTGCAAGTACCAGTGATGGTTATAGCTATTATTTGTTAAAAGCTTTCCATGTGCTGGACACTGTGCTCAGCATTTTACCATATGAATAATTAGAGTTGGTAGTGCTTGGGATTCTGCTATGGTCTGAATATTTGTGTCCTCCCAAAATTCATGTATTGAATCCTACTCCCCAAGGTGATAATATTAGGAGGTGGGGCCTTTGGGAAGTGATTAGGTAGAAGGCAAAGCCCTCGTGAATGGGATGAGTGTTCTTATAAAAGAGACCCCAGAGAGATTTCTCACCCCTTCCACTCTGTTAGGACACAGTGAGAAGGTGCCATCTATGAGGAAGCAGGCCCTCATCAGACACCATATCCACTGGTTCCTTGATCTTAGATCTCTAGCCTCCAGAACTGTGAGAAAAAAATTGCTATTGTTTATAAGCCACTCAGTCTATGGTATTTTGTTATAGCAGGCCAAACAGACTAAGACAGATTCAACAGAACTTGGTATGTGATTCCATTAAAATTATGCTCTGACAACTTTGAAATTAAACAAAAATTAATAGACTAATGAATTTAGGTTAATAAAGGTAGATTTAAAACCTCTAGAGTTGTTTGTATACACTTTGAATAAAGGATATAGTCTCTTTGTGTACTTTGTTCCTATATTGATCTAAACATTTTACTAAAAATGGAACAAATATACAATACTGCAGGTGTATGTATTTGTGAGGGTTGAAAATGAAATAATACTACAATTAAATTAAATTGTCCATAAATTTTTTAAATGAATTGTTACTTTTAAATATTCTGGCTGTATTCTTTTCTTTGCTTTAGAACAATGACCAAAAAATATGTGGTACTTTGTAATCAACTCAGTAGATAGTATCATATAGAACAATGCCACTTAGGGGTGCCTGAAAATTATCCTTTTGGATTATTAAATTATTAAATTGTTTTATAAGAGAGCGGTAACATTAGACTAAACTCAAACCAGGTTGATCCCTCTAAGAATAAATAGAAGTTGCAAGGTTTGCTGTGCTTAGCTCTTTCAAAAAGAATAAAAATCCGTAAAAGCATTTGCATTGTAATTGCAGGAATCAAATTAGTTTTACTTTATAGATCCAAAAAGAAGTGAAATGTGTAAAATCATTTACATTTTAAATCACAAGAATCCTGAGCCAAGTGAAAAAGAAGGCGAAGTAAACATACTTTAGGCTTTGGGTGAAGCATAACAGGAAACAGAGACCTTAGAGAGCTGATGAGATTTCTTGAAGAAAAAGTAATATATTTTTTCCTGAAGTTTATAGTGTCCTGGGGAGTGGAAGATAGGCTAAATAGCCAGAGACCAAATCATGAAGAGCCAGATGAATAATGCTGAAGAGTTTTAAACTTATCTTGAATTTGCAAGGAACAAATGAAGCATGATCTGATTTTATTTTAGAAAGATCAGTTTGGCTGCAATATGGAACATAAATTAAGTGAATCAAAATTGGAGAAGACAGTACTGTTAAAAGGTTATTGCTGTGACTCTGGAGAAAAATTCTGAGGGCCTGGAGCAAACACTGGTGATTAAAACAGAGAGGAAGGGACACATTTGAAGGTTATCTAGGAAGAGAATTTCTTGGTCTTGTAATGAATGAACTCAAGAAGCTAAGCATCCAGAATGACCTCTAAGTTCTTATTGGGAGAATCTGGTAATGATAGCTTTTACTGGAATGAGGAATCCAAAAAGAAAGAAAATTTTAGAAGATGACAAGTTTTGTTTAGAGTATGCTGAGATTTTGATGCATGAGGGCTAAGTGGCCATGCCTGGTAGGCAGTTTTGGTGTATGGGATAGACATTGTTTGAAGAAGTTGCATAGATTTTACTAATAAAATGAATGAAAAGGGTAAATGTGATATTATCTTTCAGAGTTTTGATTTGCTGTGTTGTAGCTTTTCTTTTATTAGTAGTGTTAATTCAAGTCAACTTCAGTTCTTAAGCCTTTGGCGTCACTAGGATTTATGTGATATTCTCAAAATTGAATATTTTTTTAACAACATGTATGAAGGGAAGTAAATATAATGAACAAAGCAGAAAAGGAAAACAGTGTACATACATCTAGTGTTATTCATTCTCTCTTGTTAATAAGCATATATGAACTTGAAATAAAGTTATGTTCACTAATCTTGCCAATATTTTTTTAAATATAAATTCAATACTGGGAGCATTGCTGAAAAAACTGATGCCAGGTATTCATTTTTAGTGTCATTTTTACTTGTTACAATCTTTTGGAACACAATTTAGTAATGTATAGCATGATCCATAAAGATATCCATACTATTTTGTTAACTCTATTCCCACAATTTAACCTAAAATAAAAAAAGGTCATATGTACAAAAAATGTTCAAGATGATTCTAAAATTAGTCTAAATATTCTAAGATTTGATAAATAATGTAATATCAGCAAAATTTAATAGTATATACCCATTGCAAACTCTCAATGTAAGGAATGAAGGATGAAATTAGAGAAGTTTCATTAGACCTTGAATCTTACAAGATTCTTTTTTACTCATAAAGTTATTAATTAATTGGATTTCATTTCCTTTTTCCTGAGACTAATTACATTACTTGTTAAATAATATTTACATATTAAAATCATAAACATTTGTTTCTTCCAATGTTATAATAAACTTGTAGAAAAGAATGGAAGACTTACTGTAATTGTAGAAAAATGTGATTGTACCTAACAACGTAAATATTACCAATAAAAACTGAAAGTGAAATAAGGAGAGGCAAAGCAAAGGGAAGCATACTAGTGCCATGACCTCTCGTAATAGAGGACTACTAGGTACTATCTAAATCTGCCATGTCAAGAGTTAGAGGTTTAAACATATCACTTAAAATATTAATCATTATTAGAAAAATTAAAAAATAATGTTATTAATAATTATATAGCCAATAGAAATTCGAAGGTTGAAGAGAAAGTGGATGATAAAGAAAATATGTTCATTCCTTCAATTTTTATTGAGGTATTAATGGTGTCTAAATGTGATGAATCAAGAAATAGAAGAAATTATATTTTAAATTATTGTTGTAAACTCAAGAACAAATAAAAGCAGAAATAGTTAAGAGTATTTAAATCTGTAAGTGGAACCTGGGTGAGAGAAGAATATTTTCACTTTTAATTTTATGTACTATTATATGCTTTGTGCAGGAACATTTTTTGAAATCATTACGTCTATAATATTGTCTATCTTTAAAAATAGTTGCTGTTAATACTATTTGATACTGAAATTTTCATTATATAATAGGAAAAAGAGCTGAATACAAAATAATATGTAGGTACTATGATTAAAAATAGATAAAATAGGTATGCATAGTTGCCAACATGCAAGAAATACGTATAGATATACAGAGAATGAGATTATGTACACATATAATGATTTTATTAAAATTTCATTTTTATTGCTTAATTTCTAATAATTTATTTAAACACAAATTTTAAACGAACTCTTTTTTTTTGGTGAGAAAGATTGTCACTGGGCTAAGTGTCTGTGCCAGTCTTCCTCTATTTTGTATGTGGGATGCTGCCATAGTGTGGCTTAATGAGCAGTGTGTAGTTCTATGCCCAGAATCTGAACCTGCGAACCCTGGGCCAAGGCAGAGCATGCCAACTTAACCACTACATCACCAAGCTGGCCCCGATAAACTTTTTTTTTTTTAAGTAAATAAAACTAGTCTTGAAGATTGCTACATACAATCCTACCACTATTTATCAAGTTTTTGGAAATATTTAATTTCTTTGGGATTGGTTTTCTCTTTCCTTGACTTTTGGTTTAGACTTTCTCTTTTCCTTGACTAGGTCTGTTTTTTCTTTTTTTTTTATTAAGATTATGATAGTTAACAACCTTGTGAAATTACAGTTGTACATTATTGTCTGTCAGTCGTGTTGTAGGTGCACCCCTTCACCCTTTGTGCCCACCCCCACCCCACCTTTCCCCTGGTAGCCACTAAACTGCTTTCTTTGTCTACATGTTTAACTTCCTCATATGAGTGGAGTCATACAGAGATTGTCTTATTTCACTCAACACAGTTCCCTCAAGGGCCATCCATGTTGTTGCAAATGGGACGATTCTGTTCTTTTTTATGGCTGAGTAGTATTCCATTGTGTATATATACCATATCTTCTTTATCCAATCATCAGTTGCTGGGCACTTAGGTTGGTTCCACATCTTGGCTATTGTGAATAATGCTGCAATGAACATAGGGGTGCATGGGACTTTTGGAATTGCTGGTTTCAGGTTCTTAGGATAGATATGACTAGGTCTCTTTTGATTATAAATGTCAGGAAGAAAATTTGGTCTACCTTAAACTAAAGTGGGAATTTATTAAAATACTATGGGGGTGACTCATGAAACCAAAGGCAAGACCCAGGACCAAATATAATTAACAATTCAGAGAGTAATTTTCATGCTCTACACTCATTTCTGCTGTTGTTTTCCTTCTTTTGTCTTCTTTTTTTTTAGAGACCAACTTCTGCTATTTCTCTTCTCTGTACCACCATAAACTTGACCACTGCTAGCTCTCAAACTTTACTACTTTTGATCTAAGCACTACAAGATAGTTTAGCTTATTTTTCTTACTTCTTGTACCAAAATTGCCAGAAAAGGTCTCTAGCCCTGCAAATCAATGAACTGTGACAGAGTGATCATATTGCACTATCTGGCAGCTCTGGCAGTAGCCGTGTGCTAAAGGGAGGAAGGTGAAGTGCCCAGGAAAGTGTCTGTGTGTGAGGGGAGCAATGAGGAGTGCTGGTTAGAAACGATGTGTCGGCTACCATAGGAAAGATGAATGCATTCATGTATAGGTTCTTTGTGTTTGTACCCAATTACTAGTACTTTTATAGCTTTCAGCAAGCTAACCCTCTCTAATGACTCATATTGCCACATACGTGCTTGGATATTTCACAGTTATCTCACTTTTTAATTTGCTCAATATGTACCTTTCACCTCATTCTCAATTCATCCTGCATTTTGATCTCCTGTTCATTCCCGGTTCCAGTTGAACCTGCTTCTCCTGCAGTGTTCCCCATATCAGAAATGCCACCACCATCCAGCCTCCCAGTTTGCTCAGAACAGAAACTTGGGAGTCATTTTTGACTTTTCCCTTTTCCTTAAACTACCTATACAATAAATTACTAGCTTTTAAATGTAGCCCTTACTTTGAGTCCAGAAAAAATATAGGATTGTATCCGTCTTGCCCAAAGCATTTCTTCTAGACTACTGCATTGTCGTCCAAATTCCCTTCTTCCCATATCTTCCCTGCTTCTATTTTCTTCTCCATATGGCAACCAGAATGATGATGGCTAAATACAATTGGATCATACTTAAAATATTTCTGTTGTTTCCCATTGAACTTAACATAAAAGCCACTGCTTAGCGGAGCCTTCCGTCATCTTATGCCGATATTCCTCTTGCTCACTAACTTCTCGTCACATTGTACTTTTTCTCAAATGAGCTTTTTCCATGAGCTTTTTCCAATCTCTCTTTCTCAAACAGTCCCCTGTTTACTGCCTGTCTGTGTCCTTCTCCTGTAGGTTTAACCTTAAGGATTATTCCGTCAGTAAGGCCCACTCTATCATCACACATAAATAAAGAATATCCTCCATGTTATTCTCTCTCCTCGCAACTCATTGCTTCCCTTTATATCAATTACCAAAATTTGTAATTTTATACCTATTGGTATGTTTCCTTATGGGAAGCCTACTCCCGTGTGAACTATAAGCTGTGCAACAGCAAGAACAGTAACATTTTGTTTACCACTCTCTCTATAACGAGAGCATTGTGTTTAGTGCTGTAGACATACCACTCTGCTGAGAGAACCTGCGCCTCTTCTGCCAGCTGCACAGCCAGCACAGTTGTTTCTTAGGAGTTGTGCTCAGAAACGACTCACAGTGAACAATTAGCCAAGAATTTTATAGAAATAGTTTTATTTGTAAATAGAAAATATATAAAAGAATATGAGATATGTAAAATAAAATATTATTGTATTTGTAATTACACAGAGAGAAAGAGTGAACTCATAGTTTAATTTGCATAGTTATAATTACTGATAGATGAATTAATAAATTATGGATACTCATTAAATATTTGTTGGAATCAGTTAAATCCAGCTTTAACTTTCTTTGCCTACCATTTCTCTTTAAAAGATGAATAAGTAGATGCCACATATAATCCCTTCAGATTCGCTGTCTTATGAGATTTTGCTCTTCAGATATACATGTATGGGGCTATATATTATTTTATTTTTTACCTTTGCTTATGAGTATGCTGAAGGAAATTTGAAGGATAATGCATTTGATGGCATTCAGAATTTCTTGAGTTTGCCAGTAAAGTTTGATCTGTGTGTACACTTTGTCTGGTGAGGTTTGATGCATGACATCCATTGTTTCCTAGCCGATTGTCAACCTGTAATGCTGTGCTGACTCTGCAAGTTGTCAGTAATCTTATTCTTGTCTCCCTTATGCTTGTGTTTCCGGAATGCTGTCATCAGCATATTGCTGTTAATGAATGACTATCTTGAAGACTTTTGTGTCACTTCACAGTTTATTATAAGAATTTTGTAATACATTAAAATTAAATCAATACCATAAAATAAAATGCTCACAATCCCCTAAACTGAATCTTTTCTTCAAAATGGGAATCTCAGTTTTAAGCCATAATAATAAAGTGGGCAGGGTACCATGTCCTGACCTTCCTGAATAAAAATATCAAGCAAGAAAAAGCTAGAGGAATCTTTGTCATACTTTCAAGATGTCAATCTCAATATTGCAGGCAAGTTTCCATTTTTAGTTGTACAGATTTTTTTATATATATAGGAATAATTTTCAAGGTTGAATTAAGGTTTTATGGTTGTTGTGGTCAACACTATTATAAATCTCCTAGAACTTCCCAATAACTATATTAAAACTCCATTTTTCCAAATTGATTCAGTGTGTGTGTGTGTTTGAGGTTTAAAAGGGGCAATAAACAACATCCTTCTTTGCCCTCCTAAATTTAGAGTTAATTGCAAAATAGAAGATTCAGAGAAATTGAATTATAATATAATACAATCCAAACCTGGATTGGAATGCAGCCATGTAAGCTTCTAATACATTCTTATCTGAACTGAAGTGACCCACCGGAGTTGCTGACTCAAAGGAAAATCGAAGACCTCTCCCACAGGGCAAGAGTCTGTAAGCTTATGTCTGGACAAGCTGAGATTTCCTCCCGCACACAGGCCATGCCAGTAAGAAGCAGAGCATGTTTATTTATCCCAAGGTCACCTACCAGTTTTTAGATGAAGGGGACTGAGTGAGAGAGGTAGGGAAAGAAACTAGAAGTATACTTCCTGCAGAAGGCCACTCATGCAAATATGGGCCGGGGGAAGGTCCCCTGACAAATAGAAAGTGCATGTTATAGACCAAGATGTTGTTAATGAGGGAATGTTTTGGAACTTGATGTATGAAAACATTCTCCTGGGCCCTGTTTTCTATAGAAGACATTTCTACAGTCATTATTTTTTTTCCTAATTACCTTCATTAGATGAATCACCTCATTAATTTCTCACTCACAGTATAAAATTCAGGCAAGAGTGAGGATGGAGAACATAAGCTTTTCTTGAAAAAAGACAAATCCTAATCTATTCAGGAAAATATCTCTCACTTGATGTTACAGCATCAAATCCTCTGTCATGTGTTTGATTTATACCTATTCTTTTATGTCCTCACTTTTGTGTCTCTGCTTTCTTTCTTCTCCCTTTCTTTTGTTTTCTCTCAAAGCATTTATACAGTCTAGGATCACTAGAAAAATCTCTAGTTCATATATCATTTCCAATCTGTCCCTACTTAAATTTATATATCATACAAATGCCAGAAATTTTACTGGACTTGTCATGTCACCAATATTAAATTTTCTATAGCAAATGCTTCTGCAGTATGCCAAGTTCACCAGCTGGTCTCTGATGAATGCTCTCAAACCTCATGCATCATCTCTCATTCACCTACTGCTTCATTTATTCAGAAAAATATTGAGCACCTAGAATGTGCCAAAAACTACATTAGGCAGTGTGGAGTCAATATGGCTCTCAAGAGACGTGATCCTTGCTGTAAGGAGCCTACACGCTAGTGCAGAAGACAGACCAAATATAGGCAAACAGCCGTGTAAAAGAAATAATTGTCAGTTGAAATGAGAGACATTTAGTAAAAAAAGAGATTAAAAGAGAGATCACCTGGAGATGGGAATCTACTTTCAAGAGGATATCTCTAAGGCAGTAACACTTAATATGAAGAACATTCCAAATGGAGGATATGGCATCTTAAAAGTCCAAGTGCAAAAAATCTGAATCCACTCCAGCAACTGGAAGAAAATAAGTGTGAGTCACTTTTGCAAGAGGAAGTTGGTATGAGATGAAATTAGCATAATAAATAAGAGTCAGGAGAGGCAAGGGCTGGATGGTGAAGGTTTGCTTTTTATTATACAGACCAGAGCTTTTTGATAGAAATATAAAACAAGCAACAAATGAAAGTCATTTATGCACTTTAATATTTCAAATAAATTTTATTTAACTTAATACCTCCCAAATAGTATCATTAAAGATGTCATAAATGTTAAATTAATCATGAGATTTTATTAATGAGGTTCTTTTGTACTTAAGTCTTCAAAATCCAGTGTGTATTTTTCACCTACAACACATCTCGATTTGGTCTAGCCACATTTCAGGTGCTCATTTGCCACATGTGGCTAGTGGCTACCGTATAGGAATGGGATATTAAGAGGTTTTAAGCAAGAGAATAATGCGATCCAAATCACAGTTTCAGATTACTTTGCTGTCCCTGGCTTCTAGAGGATCTAACTTAAAGACATCTCCTTCATGTCCTACTTTATGAGGGCTTTCTTAATTAGCTCCACCTTACTGGGAAGAGTACTAAACCAGAAGAAATGGATTAGCCTGTCATAAGCACTAAAGAAATCAAATATACATATTAGTTTAGTGGTATTAATATAGTACAATGTGCTATTTGAAAAAAAAGTCAGGAACAAGAAAAGTAACGTTAGAATTGAAATAGAAATCATCATTCACTTCTTTCTGGGGAGAAAAAGGCTGCATGCTTTACATCTAGAATATTGCATGCAGTTATCTGGGTTATGTGGAAATCATCTCTAAGGATTTCAATCTCCAAAGATATAAAAATTTCTAATTTGCATTTTTGGTCCATCTATCTCTTTCTTAAATGAAGTGACATAAACTCTTCTTAAATCTACCTATATGTTTGGTTTGTACAATGTCTTATGGGTAATGAGTTCCATAAATTTAAATTATGCTGTGTAATGATATATCCTCTCAATTCTTCAAAAAATCACCTGCAATGCAGTCTCAAAGTGGTAGATAGTGGAGGATGTCAGACAATTTCCTAGTTCAGGTATCATAAGTTCAGATGAGAATAAATGTATTTTCCAGATGTTTGCTTTATTGATTTACTGACATTTCCTGCAGAGCAGAGTCCTCTAGTGCAAACACCTCTTAGCTAAGTTGAAGGACAATACTGACCAGTGCAGCTATTTAAGTATATAGCTGATGCTAATACTTACTTCCATTCCAATGTCCGTTGTTGAAATTGAGTGATGAGCGCATAGGGATTCTAGGTGTTATTCTCCCTCCTTTTTGTTATATGTTAGCAATTTTTCATGTTAAAAAGTGAGAAAGTAATACTGCATTTTAATGTTTTCTTGATAGTCCTAAGAAATTTTATGTTCTATGTGAGGAGGTTTGATTTCCTTGTCACTGTCGTGCTTGTTTATGATTCTACTGAGGTCTCAGTGATACGCCCTTATTAAGGGTGGGTGAAAATAATCAATGTGATCTCTATAACATGACCTTTCCATTCCTGAGCTCGTCCTTGGGCTTGATATCATTAAGCAATCCTAATGATTTTCCCATTAGTTTTTTGCTTTTGTTTTGTTCAAATAATCTTTTATTATTGACATTGAAGTGCCTTACAAGAATATGTTCAAATTCTTTTTGACCTACCAAATTCCAGTTTAAACTTGACTCAGAACACTTTGTGAATTTTCTTGGGTGAATTACATTACTTTTCAATTTTAGAACTTAGCTTTTCTCCTCTTTTAGAGTGTGAATCTTTCGTTACTGTTTCTCTTTGCGTAAACTTTAACCTTTAGATCCATAATTTAGGATCCAATTTAGGATTATACTATTTTAAGCAGTCTTTGTATTATTTTACACTTTTAAGATATTTCCTTTCCCAATTCAAAGCTACTCTTTGCGAAACTTGCTTTTTTAACAACCCAGATGCTTTTTTTCCCCTTCAGCTTGAAGGCACATAATCGTATAGTAGTGCTGTAATCACTGTTACATATATTTCCTATATCAGTCTTTGTTAATTTTATTAATGAGTACATTTCCTTTCATTATAGATTCTAAAACTAACTACTGCAAGTAGGCCTTCATGTAATATTTTTTAAAAGTTCATCCTTTATCATCTTGCAGATGAATTTCATCTGTATAGATAATTAAAATAATAATTTAATATAAAATATAGTTATATCTTGAGATTATTGAATAATTTCTTTTCAGTTTAATGTATTGTACTTAGTTTAACATGCATAATTTTTTTAAACAGCTCTAGTAGATACGAATAGATATTAATATCTAAAGTAAAAATAAATCGTGTAGATTATTAAACTTGCTAGAATTTTAAATATTATTCATAACTTTGTTAATCAAGAGAGTATCTAATAATGTAAATAAATCCAAATATATTCTGAAATAAGAATAAATAACTGCCAGTACTCTCCTCCCTGGTCACTTGAGGCTTCATTTTAAAAGCCAGTTATACTGGTTTGTCACGATTTGTCTTTTTTTTTTTTCAATTTTTTTGGTGAGGAAGATTGGCCCTGAGATAACATCTGTTGCCAATCTTCCTTTTTTTCTTCCCCAAAGCCCCAGTACACAGTTGTATATCCTAGTTGTAAATCCCTCTCGTTCCTCTATGTGGGTTGCTGCCTCAGCATGGCTTGATCAGTGGTGTGTAGGTCCACGCCCAGATTCTAAACCTGCGAACCCCAGGCTGACAAAGTGGAACACATAAACTTTACCACTGTGCCACTGGCCTGGCTGCTGTCTTGTATTTTATCTTACCACATTTGTCCTCTTCAGTGCTTCCTCAATGACATGTGCGTACATGTGCACACACGCAAGTGCAAAAATATACATGTATCAATGGTACCTATTTTGGGTTTTGTTGTTGTTGTTGTTGTTGTTGTTTTGAGGAAGATTAACCCTGAGCTAACATCTGCTGCCAATCCCCCTCTTTTGTTTTGCTGAGGCAGACTGGCCCTGAGCTCACATCAGTGCCCATCTTCTTCTACTTTATGTGTGGGATGCCTACCACAGCATGGCTTGCCAAGTGGTGCCGTGTCCGCACTGGGGATCCGAACAGGGGAACCCCAGGCCGCCAAAGTGGAATGTGTGCACTTAACCAGTGCACCACCGGGCTGGCCTCCCTAGTTTGTTTTTTAGGCTCAGGCATTCAATAGATATATATTTTTGACTGATGAAATTTAAATTTAAAAATTCTAAAAGAAATTAGGAACTAGCCTTTTTATATGGACAGTATATACTGTGGAGGTAGACTCTGTGAATATCCAATGCATAAAACACACACACGAAATGATTCTAACAGCTTAAACAGAATATATTTTTAGATTACTCAACTGATACTATCATTGCTATCAAAAGGATTTCAGGCCAACTCAACATTAAATTTTTATTTGTTTGCTTTTTCACATCTTGCTTCCAATTTTGTGTTATAACTCTATATTAACTTTACCATTTTATTCCTAACTCATGCTCCAAAATGCATTGCTGATCATATTTATAGTAATGGGTATTCTGTGGAATTGTAGCTTTTAGAGGAAACAAACTGGTAAATCTTAGGCAATCTTAAATTGTTTTCACAGTAAAGCAAAATGACTTGATAGAGTCTGAGAGAGATACAGGCTAGGTGAACATCAATTATCCTATTAGCTGTGTAGCAACTATAAAAAGTGTACATTTGGTATGTTTCCTTGCATATGTGAAATGGGAGCAGCAAGACTACTTGTAAGCTTTTTCAGAGTCAAAATATCTTTATAGAAAGGGCACCACGGTTTGGAGACAGATAGCAGTTTTCATCTTGACTGTTCCACTTACTACTAGCTTGTGTGACCTTTAGCAACAGATTTCAACTTACCAATTGTCAATTTCCTTTTCTTTTAAAAAGGGACAATAACCCAGACATTGTATGTTCTTGAGAGGACTCATGTATATTACGTGTTACAGTTCCTAGCGCATACCTATATTCTGTTAATGGCATCTATTATTGTTGTAATAAAGATTACAGAAGGAGAGGGAATGTGAACACAGGTACATACTCCAAGTAAGTTTGTAAATTATCTGTTTTCTTTGGTTTATATGCACTTATTTATAGTAGCTAACTTTTATTAAACAGATGTCATTATATTACTCTTAATGTCAGATGAAATAATTTGAAATTTGGAGACAAAAAAACTATATTACGTATTTTTTATTCAGATAGCAATATTATGTAATATTCAAAACCTCCACATATTCAGGACTCAGATCAGGCAGCAATTAAACAGCAAGTGTAAATAATGAAATTGCTCTTTTTTATTCCTTTTGGTTACTATTTTTTACATAATCTGCTAGTGTTTTTTCTTTTTGTTTATTCTAAGCACACTTACGTTTTATTAATCTTAAATGAGAAAAAAACAAGGGTGTGTTTTTTTAAGTATTGATGTTGTCGTTGTTGGAAGGAAAATCTTAAAGGCAATAGAATATTTTGTCAGGAGTATAGATTTATTTATAAAATGTATCTGCTGGAAATTGAGTTGTTTCTACTTTCCCCTATCCCTCTGAGAGAGCTTAGAAAAAGGAATTGTTTGCTTAAACAGGAAAAGACTGAAAGAGAGCCACATTAAATCACATGTGGTAAATTAATTGGTCCAGAAAAACTTCGATATACTTCAACTGTTTTTCTTCTCTATATTGCTTCCTTCTGGTTCTTTTTTGTATAAAGTGAAAGGAAGTATTTAAATAAGTTCTGTTGTAATTTAGTTAAAATATTTTTATGGCCTTCAATTGTAAAATAATATTTCAAAAATGAAGAAAACTCTAAAATCCTTTGACATAGAGTTCTGTGCTTTCTGATATAGACTTGATTTACCACTCTAGTGTCATTCCTCACTATTGTCCCTTTCATTTATCTCTCCTTAGGCAAGTTTGAACCAGTAGGTGTTTATACATTTCAAGATCCCATTTTATTTTAAGTGAGACATTTAGGAATGAGAAGAGAAGGCCCCAGCCAGAAGCCCAGTCAAATTAGAAGACCAGAATTCATATATTTGCATTGGGGATGTGAAATCCCAAACTTGTCTTGTGTATTACTTCCCTTATCTAGTTGTAACAGGAGTAGATTAGTGTCAAATCCCTTTAGATTCCTAAAGGTGTAGATTCCAGGAGCAAAGGATTAAGAAGTGAAGCAAAACCCAAAAAACTAAATAGATGGGTGGTATTATTTATTGAGTATGTTTTGGATTTTAAATGCTCTGAAACTAGATCAATAAAATCATATCAATCTAATTTACAAAAAATAGTTGCTAAGAAACATAGGATAAGCATTTGGTCTCAGATTCAAGCAAATTATGTCTCTCTAGCGTTCAACTATGGTTCTGACTCAGTGGTTCCTGTACAAAAAGAACAGATGCCAAAGGTGGAGTAGTCATGACCTGAAAATTAAAGCTTTGAAAATTTAAGTTCATATGCAGAGCACTAACAGAGCAAAGCATACACACAGAAAATCATGAAATGCACACTAATCAAATCTTAATAAGTGGGGAATATTAGTATAGATGCACATGACTCTCTGTGTTATTTTTTTTTTCCTACAGGAAAAAGTCAAGCATTTACAGAAGGCCTTTGCTTCAAGAGTAGATAAATCCACACAGACTGAACTTCTAGGCTACGATGTAAGTAGCTATATAAAACCTTTTTTATCTTCTTTATTTGTATTCAGACCTCCACAGCTTATTTACCTCTGCTGCTGCTATGTCCATGCATTGATTTAATAGGATTTCCTGGTGCACCGTTCATCGTTTGCTCTTAAATAATCCCCAAATACTTCTGGAACTGAACAAGGTAATTATAGGCATCAACTAGCATACCAATGTCTTATTAATTTTTTTAAGCCAACATCTCTAATACAGTCTTTGAATTAGTGAGTTTGAAGACATGTGGAAGATACATGCTAGAATACCAGGACAATTTATTTTTAAGGAAGTACTAATTTATTTATTAACAGTTGAATGGAGTTATTAAGCTTGCAGTCACCGAAGGCCAAGCACATGATTTTTCCATTGTGGCACATAGAAGAAAAAACAACTTTGTAGAGAAATTTGCAATAATATTTCAGCTCTTGGGCTTCAGAGCAGGCTGCAGAAAGTAATTTAATTGGAAGTTAGCATTTTTTCTTAGGATGAAATACTTGTTGAATTGTCAAAATAGGATTGTAAAACATGCTTTAATACAAGATTGCTTCTGGACGACTTTTGGATAACTTTGATTCAAATACCTACCTTAAACGAGCTATGAAATTTTCATTGTGCCTAAGTTCATGACTTTAAATTTCCTTTTGATGAAAAAATAAAGGAATTAGCTTCTTTATCTTGTACTTAACATTTGTGAGGACTCCCTCTTCTTTTTAAAAACTTTTCTTGATATTTTATCACTTTCTTGACAAATGTAAATAGAATAGAGATCATTTTAGAGATCATTTTAAGTTGTTTTATGAAGGTGTATAATGATAAAATGTATGTTTATCTGTAGGTTCTCGTGATATAAATATGAATGTTATTTTTGTGTTGCCTTGCAAAGTAGATTAATATACTTTATATAAAGCTACTTGTCTCTTTTAGGAAACAAAGTTTTGAATTCTATCAGAAATTGTTTCCAGATGTTTATATACATTATTTTTTAGCTTAAAAAGCATTAAAAGCTATGCTTTTCTTTTGAATTTTTCTGTTACACTCATTTTAATGTGTGTTTATTCTGGATACCTAAATATTCCAATACCAACATTGTGACTATAATACTTCCTGAATATCAATGTTATATATTATTTAAATGACATTAATGCTTCATATTTTTTTAAAAGAAATGATTTTTATTAAGTTCAAAGAGATTTTACCACAAGTATTTCAATATTGATATCTTTTGGGGGAATCTTTTTTTTCTGTTTAAAAATTTTTCAGTACATGTTATTTGTGTATCAGTCCCTAGGATATAAACCCAGGTTGTATTTTACAAATAATAATCTATGTATTTTTAAATCAGCAAGGCACAGAACTGTCCAACAAGTAATAAATCCACAGTTCCCATTAAATCTTATTCAAACACAACAAAATCATATAACATACAAGCTACAAGTTAGCTCTGAATCCACCTACTTCCAAACCCAAATTTGCTTTCAAATAAATTAGCTAACTTCCAGAAAAGTGAAGTCACTTGCTCACTACCACATGATCTTTGTGGAAGTCTAGTCTATTATTAAAAGTAAGGTATTTTTAAAACAAGGAAATGGGAAAACACTTATGCATTTGGATTCAAATATTCCATTTTACTCAACTTAGGGAAATGCTGTTTGGGAGACTGAATTCTAAATTTCTAAATGGCTGACTGTACATATAGAATGTAAGAGATCTATAGCACTGTCAGTGACTGCTGTGAAAAGTGGGTGCTGAGAAATGAACGGTGCCTGTGGGGAGACAACGAGGCTGTAGCTCCCAGCAGCCTCTTATGTACTGGCCTCTTTATGCCCCATAATATTCTTGTTTCTACAAAATTTCCTATATCAAACTATTTAGTTCTCTAAATGTGTAAATAAACCTAAAAAATAAAGCCATGCACATAGTTAATCCTTATTAAATCTTCCTTGTTCGTAGCTTCTTTTCATATATGATAGTGAGAGCTTAACATGTTTTACTGGATTGAATTAAGGTTAAAGAATAATAATTTATTGGTGGTAAGTCCTTAAAGGATCCTCTTGTACAAGTGTCCGTTATGATTTGGGTTGTCATTAGCATGGAATAATACTCTGCTCTGAAGATTTCATGTTTCATACTAGTGATGTGGTCTAGGCCATAATCATCAGAATCAGCAACCTAATTAAGAAGATATGCATATCAAACCTTACTCCAGTAATTAGATGGAACTGTAGTAATAAACTTTAGGGTGTTTTGTATGGAAAACACTGGGGTGGGAAGTATTTTAAATAAATTAAAAATAAGTAAAGCATTTTAAATATGATGAATTGTGTGACTCTTTGGAATATATGATTCATCAATAGTGTGATTTTTTTCCATGACTGGGATATGTTCTATACTTTTCACTATCTATATATAAATAATTTTCCACATTTTAATATGTAATAATAATCATTTATTATCCTTTGATTTATAATATTTTTGCACATTTTTCTCAGGAAGTAGAGTCTGACATTATTTTAATTGTTCAATACCCACATATATACACTATATCTATTTATAATTTGCAGTAGTATTTGTCAGAAAAAATAAGGAAAAATCTTGTAGAAATCTTGTACGTTATGGATGATTCTTATACTCTCTTGCTTTTTTCCTAAAGTTGTCAATATTAGCCACAATTGTTCTTTACGGATCATTACAGATCATGTTTCAATGATGTGAATGTCAGAATGTAAGAGACTACAAGTATCCATTAATATAATTTCCTTGAAAAGATAACTGTTGCTACACGTTTTGCTTAAGATAAGAAATAGAATCCCCAGAAGACATTAATTATAATGAGAACTCTTAAAACAAATTTCCAAAAATCCACTAGAGTCATTAAGTTCAAAGGTTTGTACAATAAACTACTTCTTTCCTACATCAGTTGTATCAGGAGACTTGAAACTAATGTTAGTGTACAATGTGCTCTGATTCCTAATGCACATGGCCAGGATTATTTGAAAAATAAATTCAGAGTGTATCAACAAGAGCTTATAAACACAATAGTTCTTGTGATGAGGGAGATTGTTAAATAAATGATGAATGTGTCTTAAGTAATCAATGCCAATTTAACCTCTTTCACCTTCCTCTGTCTACACAGGCTTAGTTTATTGAAAGATCAAAGAATAATTTCTTAGGTGTCACTTGTGTTATTAAAACAGGATAGAAGATGAATAGATGTAGTCAAGTAGCAATGTTGCCGATGAGGAGATTGCATTTAGAGGAAGAGAAGATTCTTCTGATGATACAAACTATATAAATAGATGCTTCAACATAACACACATGCTATCTGTAAATATTTTATAGTTTGAACTACTGCAAATAACATTTTGGTTAAAATAATTGAGAATGAATAGCCAAAATGCTGCAGTGAAGATATCATATTCTGACACTGAGAAAATTCAGGTACTTTTATTAATTTGACATCTTTGTGGATAACTTTTTTTGTTCTTCTGGTTTCTACAGAAGATTGTCTTTTTTTTAATGTGCCTTCTCCCACCTGCTTCATTAATTCATATTTCCTTATCTTAGTTATTTCTGTTTATTTTTACAAATTAAAAAAATCATTTAAAAACTAGATGATATATTCCAAGTTTTTTTTTTAACTACAACTTTCTGTATTACATTAAGGATAACGCTCAGACAAGAACATGGATTAAAAACACTTACAGGAAACATGATTATCTGCCACAAGGGCTTATTAACATATAATGGAGGAGTCACAGCTTATCCAGTGGTGACATTTTCTAAGGGTACCACTCTTGAAAATCCATACCTGCATTCATTCAACAAATATTACTAAGTGCCCCCTGGAAGCCAGGCCCTGTTCTAGGTACTTGGAAAACATCCTTGAATCAAACAACAAATACTCCCTATGAAGCTTGCGTTTTGTGAAGGCATACTTCCAATAAACAATAAATATCATAAGTGAATTATATAGTACATTAGGAGGTTCTAAGCGCAATGTAAAAAACAAAGCTAGCAGCGTCCAGCCCAGTTGCACAGTGGTTGAGTTTGCAGGTTCTGCTTTGGCAGCCCAGGGTTCACCGGTTTGGATCCTGGATCCCAGGTGTGGACCTATGCGCAGGTTGGCAAGCCATGCTGTGGCAGGAGTCCCACATATAAAGTAGAGGGTGATGGGCACCGATGTTGGCTCAGGGCTAATCTTCCTGGAAAAAAACAAAAACAAAAACAAAAAGACAAAAAGAAACAAGCTAGCACAGGGGAAGGATATTTGTGAATGCAGGGGTGGGTCAGGCTGTGGTCAGAAATTTTAAAGGGAGTGATCTGGGCAGGTCTGAGGGTGAAATGTGAGACTTGAAGGAAGTGAGAGGAAAATCACATTGAGTCAGAAATGTTTTTGTGACGTGCTCCTTGAAAACTCCTCGAAGACCCTCAGCCAAATAAGAGCAAATTGCTTGGTCTTTGCTGCAGCCCTAGATAAGAATTATTGGCTTCATTTAGAGGCCATGCAGTATGAAAAGAAATGCATTCTGTACCATTAAATCCTAGAATCAATCCCAGTGAATCGAGAGACACACTTGAGGAACACAGACGAGTGAAGGGACAGCCACCTCAGGCCTATCAGATCATATTCACTTAGCATAAGCACCAGGAAGAAAGCTGGGTAGAATCAGCCATGCTGTGTAAATTACGTTTGCTTTTCTGTTACCAAGCAAGCGTTGGCCACCCAATGCGCACAGAAGCCAATACCATGGCACACTAGTCTTGGAAAGAAGGAGCAGTTTATTACACAATTGATTGATAAGGAGACAGAAGGACAGGCTCTCAACTCTGTCTCCCCGCTCCAGAATATGGAGGAAGGTTTAAGGCATCAGGGAGGGTGAGCTGTGTGTGGAAGCACTGGCAGGAAGAGTTTGGGATCGGTAGATCAAAATTTTCTCTTCTGCACACATTCCTGGCTAGCTCGCTGCCCCTGAAAAATAGCTTTTAAACATCCCATTGTTAAGATGAAGTCAATTATGGGAGGTTACCAGGAAAAGTACAGTCAACAAGGGTAAAGTTTTGATGCAGATTTCAGTTGATGCCTTCTCCATTGGTAAGAGTTTCTAGAGATTTAGAGTCATCCTTCTCTTCCTGGTACAGAGGGTGACACCCTGACAAATGGAGATTTCCCTTATAAATATAAATGTTTCTTACAAAAGGGTAACTTTTAGTTAGTTTTCAGAACTTCTCCTGTGTCTGCAGTTTCTTAAAAATAACTAGCTCAAGATAATCCTATGCCAGAGGCATATTTTGGGGCGTCAAATTCTGCTCCCCTTCACTAGCTTATATCTTCTGTCAGTTAAAGAACTGGTAATTTTAAAGCGAAAAAGACATTAAAATATTAGATTATTAATGTTTCAAAATAAAGATGTAAAGTGTTTTTATAGCTCATAAATAATAGTAGAAAGCTCAAGAAAAAAAAGTTCCATAAATGTTTGGCTTCATACGAAACAGGCAAAGGAATAGGAATTTTCAGAATATTGCATTACAGAAAGCTTCCTAAAAGAGAGCCACATGTAACATTAACCTTGTGCTTTGTAAAGTGAGAATACCAAGAAATTATACTCTGACGTGATGCCACATTGTTAAGATGGTAATTAGAATTTTAAATTTATAAAGCTGAATTACTATAGAGAAAGTTTATACCAAAAGAGTGTAATTTACAATTCAGAGTACTGAAAGAGTCAAAGTTCTTTACATATCAGAATTACTTCAGATTTGTCATTATTTTATGGTTTTTCTGCTAATAAGTGCACTTATAGATTTGGATTTAAGCCATCAAATTAAAGGAAAATTTGTTAAGGTATAGTCTAATACAGAGTAATTTTCAGAAAGAAAACTAAACAGGTTCATCATTTTCTTACAGTGTGAAAGTATAACTTAAAAATTGATGAATTTTTTATTTTGTAAACCTGTGAAAAGACTAATGTAGAATTGGAAATATAGTGTTTTGCAACTTTTCAGATGATAATAAATACTTAATATTGTTCCAAAAATGCTACTTAGAAGTCTCTTAATATATGGGTAAGTTGCTACAAACCCTAATTGAGTCTGAAAGGATTAACTTTTCTTCTTTGAGAGAACATCAGTAATGATTTACTATTGGGGCTTAAGAAATATGAAACTAAAAGGAACTTAATGTAAATCATAAAAATATATGAAAATTACTTGGTGTGCATGTATGTATTTTCTACTCTTTTAAAAATGTTTTTCCTCCATCTTGGTTTTTTAGTCCGTTAAAACATATAGACACTGAATAATTATCTATAAATGTAATACATGTACATAAACATATATATTTACATTTTTGGCATTTCAAATATAATGAATATTATTTTACTTTAACTTAATAAATGTTTTTATTTCATTATTTAAATGACTGAATGTTATTCAATCATGTAAACAGTTTAAGCATTTTTCACATTTCTTTTTAAGTTTTTTTTAAAGTCTTTTAAAGAACAGCGTTACCATATGGGACAATCCCCTATAGAGGGGAATTTTGAAAACTCTAACAAAATTGTATATGGTTTTATCCTCCATCCAGCAATGCTAGCTCTAGACGTCTATCTGGAACATACCCATTCATATATACCAAATATCATCTCCACGAGATTTTCCTTTATGGACATTATTTGTAATAGCTAAAGATGAGAAACAATGCTAATGTCCATCAATGTGGGGCTGTTTGATAACGGCTCATTCTCAAAATGGAGGGTTGTAAAGCCGAAAAAGAGGAAACATCGGTGTTCTGAGATGGGGTAATCTCTAGACTCTATTAGTAAGTGAAACAATCAAGATGTGAAAGAGTTACGTAGTATTTCATTTTTGTAATATGTTGTATATGTATAGATAACAGAGAAAGACAGAATAATAAAAATGTTTACCTATAAAGAAATGCAAGAGAGAAGTATAGAATAGTGTGGAAGAGATGACAATAAAGTGAGAATTTTTTTAAGGATATATTTTAATATAGTTTTCATGGCAAAAAAGAAAACTAAAAGATTAAAATCTACTTAGATAGCAGTACATCAAATTGGTATCACAACTACAGAGAAAAAAAATTAAAAAGTGATTTGGAACCCATTTATCTGGTTGTACATTCTTAGTTGGCTATAGCAGTCTAAGGACAAAGAGAACTGCAAAAAATCTAAAACTTGACTCAGTAGTAAAATTATATTACTACTAATATAATAATTTTGAAGTTATATACAGTGTAAAATTCAACTAATAAATAAATCAAATGTTATTAGTACCCAGGTATTTCAGGATGAGAGAAAAGAAATATAACTATGAAAATTACAAAAAAGGTTGAGCCAGCCCTGATGGACTAGTGGTTAAAGTTTGGCACACTCTGCTTCAGCGGCCTGAACTGGTTTGGTTACCGGGTGCAGAACCACGCCACTAGTCTGTCAAGTAGCCATGCTGTGGCAGCAGCTCACATAGAAGAACCAGAAGAACGTACAACTGTACACAGCTATGTACTGGGGCTCTGGTGGGGAAAAAGATGCAAAAACGAGGAAGATGGGCAACAGATGTTAGCAGAGGGAGAAACTTCCACTGCAAAAATTAATTAATTAGTTAATTAAAAATTTAATAAGTTGAAGGAAAAAACTGTAATATAATATTCAAATAGAAACTATCAACATGATCTCATAGTTTACTAGTTGAAGACTGTTTCCTAGCTCTGCCCACTGAAAGAGTCTAAAGCAATAGTCAGAAACATCTAACCTGAAACAGTTCCAGTTTACGGGACTCACTTTCAGTCTACAGGAAACACAGGAGGTGGATGGACATGTAAAATAATACCGCGAGTCAACAATCACACAAAGTCCGAATGTGCAGTATTCTGAGACAACTGACATGGTACTCTTAAAAAAGAAGTGCTATTAAAAATTGGGGATTATCATGATTAAAGAGACACTGACAAATGTAATGTGTGTATATAATATATGTACGTGTGTTTATAGACAAGGCTGGGGGGAGAGAGAGGAGAAACACAAAAGCAACTATGGTGACTCTTAATTACCAAATCTAGGGGATAGCTAATGGTACCAGTTTTTCTATTTTTCTGTAGGCTTAGAAGTTTTCCCAGTAAAAGGAAAGGCTATCCAAATAAAAAAAAATTATAAGGAAGATTTAAATGCCGTTACATTCAGATATGTGCATGGTCCAGGACTAAATCTTGGGTTGGGCAGTCCAGCAGTAACATGTATTTGAAGGACATTTGAAGAAATTTGAAGAAAGATACCTATTAGATAAGACGAAAATGCATTGACTTGGAAAGTTGAAAGTCATTAAATGGAAAAAAAAACAAAAAAGGGCAGCAAGTACAGTAATTTAAAAAACAAAGTACTGCATGGTCTCATTTTGGTAGAAAAAATGTGAAAATGAATACATAAAAGTTGATGTGATCATCTCTGATTTGTAGGAATGTGGTGCTTTAGTTCCTTATTTCTGCTTATCTCTTTTTCTCATGTTTTGCAATGAACATGTGTGCCTTTATAATAATAAATTTGTAAATTTCAGTGCAAAAATATATTATTTAAGGAAGCAAACTCTCTAACACTGCTATAATGAATACAAAATTATGTTTGTACAACGCATTTAATTTCGAGTACTACTTCCGTAGAAAGTAAAATAACTTGGAAATTTCTGAGGAAACAAAGTGTTCAAGGTACTTTTCTTTCAAAGTATAATTGAAAATAAATATTAAGTATTGGAGGATTTTCTTTCTAATTTGACCCAAGATTTTAAAACCCAAGATGATTAATGTTTTGTAACTGATTTCCTTAATTTACAGTATCCCAAGAGTGGTTAATAATGACAGAATTGTATCTTTCAAATTATTGTTGTCCCTACAGAGTAGTCACAGGGAACCATTTATTCTCATTAATTGAGCTTTAATATTTCCTTGCAATACTCTCCATGTTCTGCTAGCTAAAAATGATAGAGAAGTATTGGGGCTTTTTTGTCCTCACTACGTGACGAGTACTAAAATATTATAAACTTTTGTGGTAAGAGAAATGTTAGTATCATATATTTTGGTGACATTTGTGTCTCTGAACATATTTAGCCTGTTATGATATTTTTCCCTTCATTTTACTAACATTTTTTAGAATTATTAAAAGGTAGATCTGACTTAGGATTTTATTAATATATGAAGGTTAGGAGGCTTAAAATACACTTGTCAAATGACAAAAATAATACAATTTAGTAACAAATTTGGATTAAGGGAGTACAGTTCCTCACAAGCAGTGGAGTGCTCTTCCTGAGGGATTTTGGGCGAGAGTGAGTTTTATGGAACATTAGAAGCAGCCACTTGAAACAGGGCATGATCGGCTAGGAGGTCGGGGATTTCCTGGTAAGGCTAGCAGGTCCTGTCTTCTAGGGGAAGGTGAGCTAGTCAGTCTGAGCAGGGGGACTGTGACTGCTGTATGTGGGGTTTCCTAGACAGTGAGGCATTTCCCGTAAGTGTAGGTTGACTTAGGTTGAGATTTGTGATGTGGGCCAGGCCACTGGAACAGCCTCCATTTTGTGAGTCACAAGTTTCCTTCCTCAATTTCCCCTTTTGGTCAATAATCTCAGTTGTACTGAGTTGTACAGTTGTAAAGAGAGTATAGATCAAAATTTAAAGTAATAGCACCACTTGGCTACTGCTTTTTGTTGATGTTGGAGTCAGGTTGGATCTCCAACTGGAATTTATAGATGAGGGTATTGAGGTCTCCATCCCTGAGTTGGCCATTTTCTTCACCTTGATTTTATGTTCTGGGCAAAGGGAGATCGTTTGTCTTGTCACCAGCAGCTGCTTGCATGCATGTGAAGCCTTTGAGAGAACCCAGTGCACCAGGGAGACTGTTAGAATTACTCTGTGCAGAATAATACCTAACGTTTGAAGGGCTCTCTGAAGCCACAGTCCCCATGATCCAAACTACCTCAAATCAAATAGATCAAAGAAAGACCCCATTAAAGGAATCACTTTCTTAAGCAAAGTGGCTTGTTCAGTGATCTTATGAAGCTGTCTCAACTTCCCCAAAAGTGTTAATCCAAGTGCAGCAAGTGATGTCGGCCGCAGCATAGACACCTTCTTGCTCAGCTAAAAGAAAATCAAGGCATATCCTATCATCAAGAACAACTTTGACCAGAGAGTCTAGAGATTTTTGTTGGGCAGCTAGTGCTTTAGCAGCTAATTCAGCAGTATCTTCAAGAGTCAGAGAAAGGTTCCCAATCATAGCCTCATTTACACTTACTCCTACTCAGGGGCGTAGGGATCTGCCAAAGGAAGCACATTTTATATTATGAATGCCTCTTGGTCATTCCTGTTTGGTTCGATAAAGCAAATTGAGAAAAGTTGACCAGAGAGAAGTCTGGTTGTGGACAGACAGGGGTACAGTTAGATAACCCAAAAGGCACTATCTGGTTAAACACCTGCCATCTAGGCATTCATAGGCCCAAGAATGTTTTTCTTTAAAACTGCCATAGACAAAAGGAAACACTGCTTGGCCACACACTGCTCCTGTTAAAGTAGTAGTATTAATAGATTCATTTGCTGGGATTTTTTCATTTGACCAATTAAGCCATGGATTGGTTACATTTTCATTGCATTTGGGAAGATAATTTGTTTTCTAAAATAAAAGGAACTTCTAAACTCTTTATGGATATCGATACTTATGGAACAATTTGCAGTTCCAGGCCAAGGGCAGTTGGTATTTAGATAATCATAAGATTATGGTGGTGAGAACATACTGATGATTTTAAAGGAATTCCTATCTGTCTGAGTTCATACATTTGTGACTGGACAAAGGTTAAAGCAAGGCACTGGATGCTCTGGCTGTAAAATTTCCACTCTACAAGTGACTTCTAAGGGAGATGATTGTAGTTTATGGTGACATTGGGAATGGAAGAAAAATTGGTCACAGGGAAGACCAGGATGTCTTTAACATCATGGACAAATCAGAGTTTTTGATGAAAAATCCAACAGTCTGAAAAGCTACTCCCCTTAGCAATGGCCTGGGAGATACTGATAACATCATTATCTTTCCAGGCCAGTGCCAGAGTAAAGGAAAGAAAGAGAAAAAGAAAGGGTATCATGTTTGAGGTTGAAGTATGAGGTCTTGATCTGGTGTCTTGGGTGGAAGCAGTCTGCTTTGTGATGTCAGTGATTTCTCATCCTAGTAAGCTTGAGACGAAGGCCGGTGGTGGGAGTGCAAGTCCAGGAATTCGTGGTACTCTCTTCAGTTGAGAGATATGGATCCAGGATATGATGCCCTGAAGCTTGACTGCTGTATTGGTGGTGAGGAGCACTTGATAGGGTCCCTTCCACTGTGGCTTGAGGGCAGATATTTTCCGATGTCTCTTCCAGAAGACCCAAGTTCCCAGGTTCCAGGGTGTGGGAAGGAAAGTTTATGGAATCTATATGAGGAAAGGCTATTTTAACCTGTTGGGAATATGCCTTGGCCTAATGCATAAGAGATTCGTAATATTGTGCCATTTCAGGATAAATGAGAGAAGTGTCAACATGAGGGGCACAAGGGGGCATGAGACCCATGAGGGACATGGGCCTTCCTGTGGTAATTTCATATGGAATCAATTTGTGATCAATTTCCAAAAGGTGTACTTTGTATAGCAAGTCAGGCTAAAGGTAAAACTTTGGGCCATGGCAGTCCTATGGATTCTAAAAACTTTGATAGTTCAAGTTTGAAGATACCATTGGTTCTTTCAGCTTTTCCTGATGACAGAGAATGGAAGGTACAATGGTAATGCCATGTGGTATGGACAATCTTATTGAGGGCCTGTACAATTTGTCCAGTGAAATGGGTCCCATGGTCACTGGAAATTTCTCTAGGTATGCCCCAAGTTGGGATAACATGTTATAAAGTGTTTTGTTTTTTTTTTAATAACAGTAAGGGCATCAGCCTTTCTATCAGAGAAAGGCCTCAACCCATCCAGAAAACAAGGAAATAATGACTAGTACATATTGATAACCTTGTGCCAGGAACAACTGAATGAAATACGGTTGCAAATGTTCAAATAGTCCTGTCAGGGGCAGAGTTATTCCCCCTGAAGCTTGGATGGTTTTACCAGGATTATGAGTTTTGACAGGTTGTGCACCAATTAAAAACTTTAGGTGAAGCCTTATGGCAATTTCCCCACCCCTAGTGTCCCCTAATTTGGATGCTTGTACCAGTTCCATAGTTTGTCATGGAATGCAAGGTATAGGGTAGGGGGCACCTTGAGGGACTCTGGGAGAATCAGGTAGCTCATCCTCACTTTCCCAGAGCTTGAGGTCTTATTGAATTTACAACCCTTCGATTTCCAGTAATTCTGTTCCCAGGAGGGGAAGTAGTTTGTTGTGAAATGATGACCTGTGATGTTAGAATTTGAGTTAAAAAATGCAGTGGATTTCATTAGTCTTTGTGTATGCAGCAGCTTCGGGATGAAAATCTGCCTAGGCATTTTCCTGGTATTTGGGCTACATTCTTTTAGTGTGAGCCCAGTCTTAGTTATAGTGGGTTTAGAAGAGAGTAGAAAGGTGATGAGTTCTTTTTACTTGTACTCCATTTTTATTGGGAGTGCTGCTTGAAGTTAGAAGACATCTTTGTTTACATAAGATTGCAAAATCATGTACCATGACAAAGGCACAGAGGCTATCAGTGTAACTGTTAACTGATTTTTCTTGAGCAGTTATGCATGCTCTGATCAAGGCAAGTAGTGCTCCCTGTTGTGCTGAATTACATTTTGGGAGAGGTCTGGTTCAATTACCTCATATTGAGTAGTGACTGTATAACCAGCTTGATATTCTCCCTGTTTATTCTTGGTATAGGACCAGTCCACCTATAGAATTAAATCTGGGTTATTTAGGGATATATCCTTTAAATGTAGACGTGGGGTAACTAATTGGAAAGTGACTGTCTCACAGTCATATTCTTCTCCCTCACCCAATAAAGGAAGTAAGGTAGCTGGATTAAGAATGTTGCAGCATTTAAGATATATGTAAGGTGGAGATTAAAGTAGGAGTTCATAAGTAGTGAGTCTGCTTGAGAAAAGATATTGAATTAACGCTGAGTTTAGAAGACTGAACAGCGTGAGGTATTTGGAGATAAACATCATGTCCTGAGATCAGATCTGCTGAGGCTTCTACTAATTTAGCTGCAGCTGTGACTGCCTGAAGACACTCCGGATACGCTCCGACTACTGAGTCCACCTGCATGCTACAAGACGGGATAGGTCTCATTCTCCACCGTGGTCTTGAGTTAAAACTCCTACATCCTGATTATTCCTTTCATGGATGAATAAGGTAAAAGCTTTTTCGTAGTTGGGTAGGCCCACTGCTGGGGTTTTTTGGAGTGCTGTCTTAAGGTCCCTAATTGCTTGTTCGTATTTGTCTTCCTGTGGTTGGATTTCCAGTGTGGAGGTTTTGGTGCGTTCATAAAGAGGGGAAGCTGTCAAGGAAAAATCAGGAACCCTAAGCCCGCAATGTCCTGCCAGGCCCAAAAACCTGCTAAGTCGTTTGGGTTTTTTTGTGTGTGTGATAGGCTTTGGAAAGTTTTGTATTAATTGTATATGCTTTGCAGAAAGGGAAATCCCCTGATCACTTAAGTCATGTTCTAAATAGTGAACAACCTGTTTGCAAAATTGAAGTTTTTCCTTTGAGGCCTTGTGATCTTGTTTGCCAACTGTTAGAGTAAATATATTGAGTCTAATTTAGAGGCTTCCTACGTGGAAGAACGTAGCAACAGCTTGTTCACATATTGTAAAAATGAGGACCCCTGAGGGAATTGTAGGGTGCTTACATTTTGATGCAGGGCTTGAGAAAAAGAGGTGAGAGCTTCAGTATATCCCTGAGGCATTATGGTCCAAGTCTATTGCCAATTGTTCCATGTAAAGGCAAATACATATTGGCTATTATAAGTCTATCACTGTGAACCATTTAGCCGCTGATGGGACCTGTGATAGTAAGGTGTTTGGATTAGATACCACTGGGAAACAAGAAATCACAATTTTATTTATCACCCTTAGATCTTGCGCAAGTTGTCATCCTCTCCCATTTGGCTTTTTATTAGGAGGATGGGAGTGTTACAAGGGCTAGTCCAAGGGAAAAATGACTCTTGTGAAATTAAAGATTCAACAATGGAGTTGAGTCCTTGTATAGCCTCTAGGACATTGAGGCAATTTAGGCAAAGGTCCGGTAGTCTATTTGGACTTTTTGGATTCAGAACTCTTGATTTTCTGATCTCTCTTGATGAAGTTGCCGGAGAGTCTGCAGAACTTCAGATAACTCTGGAGTCTCATAGGGTGATTCATCTTCAATATTATCTGTAGCAAGTTGTAGGGCACATAATAATTCTCATTCAGGTTGGTCGGAAAATTCAAGGATTATTTCTCCATCAGGAGTGAACGTCATGTGCCCATGTAATTTGGATAAAAGATTTCAGCTGATTAAATTCACAGAGGTTGAATCACAAAGCAGAAAGGTGTGATTGTCAGAGATTGGTCCTAGGGTCATCTGAACCAGTTTTGATAAGTATTCTTGTCATATCTTATTTGAAATCTCCGCCTCCACTATTTTGTATTGTTTTTCACCCCAAGGGATAGGTTGCTTTTAAAGGTGGGATTTAACATAGATAAGGTTGTACCTGTGTCTACTAAAGCTGTACCTGTTTCTCCATTTATTTTTGTTTGAATTTCACCGTGTTGATTTAGAGGGATACAGGAGTAGCTTTTGTATGTTTCTCTCAGAGCCCCATCACAGGGATTTTTGGAAATGTGAAGGACGAGGTTCAGCATTTGTTTGCTTTCTTTGGGAACAGTTTCTTTTCCAGTGTCCATCTGTTTACAGATGTGATGTGGGCCTGGCAGCCAGGATTGTTTAGGTCAGGCCCCTTGAGGTTTAAAATGATAAGGTAGCTTGTTTGTTGGCTGAGGCCCTGGTAACTTTTGGGGCTGGAGGGCCATGAGTTTGGTGGCTTTGCTTCTCTTTTCTAATTCTGAAGTATGTTCAGAATGTTCAGCCAGAATGCAAACTTCATCAGTAATCATGACTTCCCATTCCTATCTATTATTCTGGATCATACTGGGAAGATCTGGGAAGATGCTGCCCTTAAAGAGGCCTGTGAGAGCAGGGTGATTTGAGGGAGTTATTTTGGCAAAACCTGAGTGTCTCAGAAGTAAAGCTTCTAATGTAGTTCTAAAACCTGCTGAAGATTCATCCTTTTTTTGTTGTTTACAAGATTGAGCAAAAGTCCAGTCATTCTTGGTCGAAATACTCTGAGAATTCTTAAGAAATCTTGAGCGTTTTACGAGCTTGTCTAGCATCTCTGGCAGTAGCTTGGGCTTCTGATCTGAGTTCCTTTTCCAGTTTCATCCCGTCTGCCGCTCTAAACCAATTTTGGGCTTCTCCTAGACCCAGCAGCATGTGTATTAATTGGTATAGGTCAGAGAGTCTTGGGTGAGAAGTATTAATCAGTATTCTAAATTGCTCTGTAAATTTTTGAGGATCCTCTTTTGGTTTAGAGAAGTCTTACCATGGCTTATAGCTCAGCCTTGGACCATGGTGTAAAAGTGGTTTGGGGAATAAATTTAGGGGTGTCCTTGTCTTTATTAGGATTTTCTACTAGCCTGGTTTTAAAGGGTAATTGAGTGATAAGATCTTCAGAATGGAAAGGGAGCTCCAACAGTGAGTCGAGAGTCTCAGGATAGTTAGGAAGAAGGGATCAGATAAGGGTGCGTGAAATCGGAGTTTGGAGTCATTGGTTGGAGCATCTTTTCTGATTCCTTAGATTTCTGTTGTTTTTGTAATGAATATTTAAGGAACATGTTTTTTGGTTCGGAGGCTTTTCGTGATAGCTCAGCATTCCAATTAAAGAAAGTATCCCATTCTTTTTGTTTAGTTTTTGAGTCTCTGTGATTAAGGACTCTTCATAAGTCTATAGTCTTGTCTAGGTTATAAGAGCCCCCAAAAGGCCACTGTAATTCTAAATTCTCTTTGGTTATTTTTTGCCAGTGTTTTAGGAATGAACAGCTGTTTGCACCCTATTTCTTTATCATAAAAAAGGCAGGAGTCCCAGAAAGTGGGTCCCTGCTCTCTTTAGCTTGAGAGGTACCTTAATTTCCCTTGTTGAAATAATCCTTCCTGATTCAGCCAGGCTTACTGTTTCTGACTGCTGGTGCACAGCTCCTGAGACCTGTAAATCTCCCTGAAAACCTGGAGTCGTTCACACCCCAATTTCTACCCTGGCAAATTCTGGAGTCTTTTACCCTAATTTTTACCCTGTGAAAAATCTGGAGTCTTTCACACCCCAATTTTCCACCCAAAAGGGTTAAGATAAACAAACTCAAAGAGCTCAGAACACAAAATAAGCAGAGCTCAATCCAAGAGAAGCTTACTAGAGATCCCAGAGCCTGGCCGAAGAGGCAGCGAACCAAAGGGCTCTGTCTGTACCTTCACCTGCATCCAGGAGCCGTCTCTAGAATCTTCAGCAGCTGTCTTCAGATCCCATCCTTGGTTGCCTATCTGCCCAATGACAAAAATAATACAATTTAGTAAGAAGTTTGATGTCCTTTCTTCAAGGGAAAACAACCCATGGACTGGGGGAGTACAGTGCTTCACAAGCAGTGGAGAACTTTTCCCGAGGGATTTTGGGCAAGAGTGAGTTTTATAAAACATTAGCTCTAACTCGAAATAGGGCATGACTGGGTAGGAGGTCAGGGGTTTTCTGGTAAGGCCGTTTTCCAGGGTAAGGTGAGCTAGTAAAGCTGAGTTGGAGGATTGTGACTGGTGTATGTTAGGTTTCCTAGACAGTAGGGCATTTCCTGTGGGTGCCGGCTGACTTAGGTTTAGATTTGTGACGTGGGCCAGGACACTGGGGCAGCCTTCATTTTGTGGGTCTTAGTATATGAATTTCCTTTATCACACTGTAAAACAGAATTCCAGATTTCTAAATTAAATAAATTAAATATAATAATATCTTTCTTCTTTCTTTTCACATTCATTTAACTAGCACATGGAGAGCAGGTACTGAATGCTGGGCATCTGTTAAATGTTTAGTCTTAATGATTCTGAAGACTTCTTTTTTTTAAAGAACATGTTTGTTTGGCAGATACTTATCTGCCTCTGTGTACAACATACAATTATAGCCCTGTGGTTATTTTCATCACAAGATATTTTACCCTTTTTTATTTATATAGTCATTTAAAAAATAGAAATAAAAGCGGTATTCCAAGCACTGAGATTGTAGCAGTGAACAAGAGATAGATAAGTTTCCTTTCTTGATAACCCGCATGTTCTAGTGGATGACGACAGACAATAAATTAGAAATTAACAAGAGAATTTCACAGTGATGGGGCCATGATGTGAATAAGCAGAGATGAGATTAGGAGATGAACCAGGTGAAGAGGAGGACTTGCGCCTAGAAAAGACTCATCAGGGAAGACATTTCTGAGGATGTTAACTTTGAGCTATAACATGAGTGGTGGGTCGACTGTTCATGAAAGTGGAAGGAGCATCGTGACGGGAAATCGTGTTCCAGAGGACAGTCACCTTCCAATACTGCTTGCTGCTTCAGGACTTCCTCACGTTGGTTTCGGTCTTGTCTTCCTGCTTACAGACGCTACACATTCTAATCTGTAAAGCAGCACAGATAAATCTGCAAAATAAATAAATAAATAAACACAAACACACAGCTTACATTGTATTTCTACTTTAAAAACTCTCTCTTAGTGGCTAAGTCTTAAAGGATAAAATCCACATTCCTCAAACCAGCATTCATAGCTGCTAAAATTTTACCCTTCTCTATTTATGCAATTTTAGTTTCTACTATTCCCAAACATAATCCTTGTATTCCACTTAAGCTGCTCTAAAATAAATTGCTATTTCTTGTCTCCATTGTTTAGTGTGTTAGTTAGTTTTGTTTTGTTTTTAGCCATTTTATCTGGAATACCCCTATAATATATTTCTCTTTCCAGTCCCATATCCTTGATTTGACCACCCAAATTGGGAGTGTTCTCTCTTTCCATAGAACTACATCAGCAATTATCAGTTCTATGTAACCTACTGTCTTGTGGTTGTCAGTACTGTACATTGTTGTCTGTATATTGACCAGTTCTACATATTGACCTCTTATATATTGACCTATAACCTATTGGCTTGTAGTATGGCTCAGCTTTTCTGTAGTCATTTATATCTCTCCAACTGAATTCTACATTCACTGGGGGCAGATGCCATAGTCTATAATTCTCAGATCCTATATATCTTTTTATACATATTATCTGCACAATGGAGTTCCTTTTTTTAAAGATGAAAAATTTTGAAATGTTTTAATTTCCTATCACTTAAAACTGCAATAAAGTTAGAGTTTTAAAAAAAATGCTAATTGCTGAAGATTGACAAAATTCTGTTGGAGCTTTGTGTTTAGGATCTTGGATGGTGACTATGGTTTACAAAAATATCAGGAAGGCCATGCGAGAAGTACCTATTACTTATTTAATTTTCTTGATATTTTTTAGTTGAGAAATACATAAAGGAAAGAGTTGAGTAAAACTGTTATTTTTTGACTTTACTTACAAAACCAAGGAAATAATAAAATTTTGCGAATTGTTCTTCCCTCTTTCACCTTGTGTTCAGTTGTAAAGTATATTTAATTGAAAGTTGGAAGCCTGTAAGCATTACTAATATAAATATTTTTAATAAATTTTAATAGCAAGTTTGACTTAGAAAATCATAAATAGAACAGTTTTATGTTGGTCTGTGCTTTTTATTTGTGTTTAACATTTTAAATCTTCATATTAAATAAAATTTCATTTCATTTTATTAATTTGATGTCATTCATTTATTTATTTTTTGTTTTCTTCTTTTCAAGGCCCTGTGGAATCCTACATGCACTGAAGGTTTATTTAAACCAGTACATATTTCAACTTAGGTTAAATCATTATTTGACCGTAAGATATGTATCACGAATCTGTGACATGTTAAATATTGAATAAAACCAATTTTCCATCATTCCATTTGTTAACTGTTTCCCAGAGTATGTAATACAGAAATGTTTCCATTCCAAATATTTCATAGTTTTTGCATTTGTACGCAGTTGCATAAAATATTGAGGGATGAAGATTCAACTAACATATTCCTACCTTATTCTTCTTATAGTTTTAAAAAATAGACTTTTGTTAAAAAATGATCTCTTTATGCATCTATCATAAAATGTAATATTCCACTTGGCAGTACATATTTTTTGTTCAACTTTCTCATCCATATCATTTGTCTCTCTGGCTATAGTCTTCATTTCATTTCACCACGTATTCTATGCACCTTAGGTAAGTTTGAAAACAAAGCATCTAGTTTCTCCTGTTCTAGTGGGGCAGTTCCTACTGAAGAACTAAATTATCTCTATTTTTCCCTTGCATTGAGCTCAAAAGATGAAAACAGTATGTATTCAAGTGAAATAAAAAATGAAGAGTCTTATGCTGACTAGAAAAAGGCAAAAACCTATTTATATCTCTAAAGAAGGGAAGAAAGATTGGATATTGACCTCATATTGAGGGAAGTTTCTTGAATGTGTCATAGAAGAAAGCCTGTCTCCAGGACTTGGCATTGCTACCTGATGTCTGTGTGTCGCTGTATATTACCCTTATGTAATAACTCACTTTAATTATCACATGGCCAGGAGGCAAGAAGACACTCTTGAATGTTGTAATTTATTGAAAGGAAAAGTGACAGAGCTCAGAGGGTGGCTCAGTGTTGTGGGAAGGGTGCAGGGCTCTAGAAGAGCCCTAGAGCTAAGGAGAAGAAAGCAACTTTTACTGAGTTCTCTATATTTTGCAGATAGACAATGAAACAATCATGGTTAATGGTGGTAACATTTAGAAATATGTTGTAAAATTTCTTAAATTATTTGAATCATTATGTAACATATAATGTGAATGATCAAATGCTGAGTTTGAACCGCTGTGTTAAAATAAAGCTATAAGTATATTTATTTACATGACAACATTGTATGCGTCCTTGTTGACTTTTCCACTTAAAGCACTCTTTTATGATCCAAGACACAAAACTCCTTTGTTTCTCTAACAATTTTCTAGAGTTTATTCTCTTTTTTTTCCTTTAAGATTGGCACCTGAGCTAACATCTGTCGCCCATCTTTTGTTTTTTTCTTCTTTTTCTTCTTCTTCTCAGCAAAGCCCCCCAGTACATAGTTGTACTGGTTGTGGTATGTGCGATGCCGCCTCAGCATGGCTTAATGAGTGGTTCTAGGTCCGCGCCCAGGATCTGAACCGGCAAAATCACGGGACACCAAAACAGGGCATGTGAACTTAACCACTTAGCCACAGGGCCAGCACCTTATTCTATCTGTTTTTTTTGTTTGTTTTATTTTACATTTGAAAGCTTTAAATGTAGATAATGTAAGAAACCCCAACACCTACAGTAAAGCGTTCCCCTTGTAAGGATCTTTATCAACTTGATTGGCCGATATCATTTTAAGAAGAAGAAAGAATTCAGTTAAAGATATTTGACTGGAATGTAAAGGGAAAAAAACCAGAAAAACTTGTATTAGCCACTAGATTAAGTCGATAAAGGTACTTTTTCCCTCAAAAGCAATATAGCAGAAACTGTCAATACAGATAAGAAAATCCACCTACCTCAAAAAGTATAATTTCATGATTGCCTTTTAACAACAGTAAGACATTGCAGTGCTGCCTCTTCGAAAAAATTTTTTCTTTTTTACTGAGAAACTTGGGTTGAATATACATCAGTGAACATGTTTACAGGTTAATTTCACTTTCATGGGGAAATGTATTCAGACTTCCTCACAATGTTTATTATTTAATAGTTAACTATTAAAATGTTTTATATTTGATTACATTAAAAGTGAATGAAAAGTAAGGATTAAAGGGGTGTTGTTATCGTTTAGAAAAATGTGGAAGAACCCTTATAATTACTGTACTATATTCGAGGTCGATAATTGTTCCTAGAGGAGAGACAAGAAGCATCAGAATATATCCAACAGTTGCAAATAGTGCAATATCAGTGTTTACTGATGACAGGAATTATTATGCTTTACTATTATCCCTTCATGTTTGAAATACTCTGACAGTCACTAAATCAAAATAAGAGATGGACAAGCTTAATTATATTCATTTGCCTAATAAGGAAAATGGAATTTGAAGAGGTTGAGTAACTTTCTCAAGTTTGTGTAACTTTTCTAAGTGTCAAAACCATAGATTGTGCTCAAGTGTTCCCAGATCAAAAGTTAGGATTTTGTTTTGTTTTTCTGATTTCAGAATGCTGGTGGATTGCATGACTGCAAAAGTCAATAAAAATTATACATGGATTACATATGCAAATATATAGATAATTGTATATTATATCTAACATTAAAGATTGAATTTCTCTGAAATCTTGTGGACTGTGGACTAGGGATAATTGTGATAATAAAGATTACTATGTGAATGCTGACCTGTCTAAGATGTATATATATTATAGCTAATATAGTATGTTAGCTAAGCAAATAATTTTATAATAATGAGAATTATTTATTCATATATAGACAAGTGCTTGGAGGAAAAAACCATAGAAGGTTTTGCTAGATAGTTTAACAATTATTAACACATATTTTATCTATATTTTAAATCATTCTGGGGGCCCGGTGGCTCAGCAGTTAAGTTCGCACGTTCTGCTTTGGCAGCCTGGGGTTCGCCGGTTCAGATCCCAAGTGTGGACCTACACACTGCTTGTCAAGCCATGCTGTGACAGGCATCCCACATATAAAGTAGAGGAAGGTGTTAGCTCAGCACCAGTCTTCCTCAGCAAAATGGAGTGGATTGGTGGCAGATGTTAGCTCAGGGCTAATCTTCCTCAAAAAATATATGTATATATTTTAAATCATTCTGGAAATTTATTTTGTTATGCCCCAAAATATATGCTTGTTAAATGTTCTTATTTATCATATTTTTAAATATAGGCAACTGATCATTATCAGATTTATGATGTATAGCTCTATTTTAAATGATTTTTTAATGAAGACTCTAAAGTATGTTATTACACATATATAATTTTATTATAAAATGCATAAAAACCTCCTTGCTGAAGTTTCCAAAATTGTATCATTTTTCATAGTTACCTAAATTTGACATTGTGTTAACTATTTGTTTATTTAGAAAGCAAATGTACTTTCTCTTCCATATTTCACTAACTGCTAGGAGCAGGAATGTCCAAATTTAACAAAGGAATGCTTTTCATGTTCTTGTATTTGGTACCTATTTGTCCATATAGGCCTCTCTATATATAGTTCTATCCTATCTTAACTTTTTAGGTATAATCCCTTTCTAAAAAAATTCTCTGTCTGGGTGCTTTTTTTGGTAACAGTAATCACCATTATGATATGTGCTAGCACGCTTAAAAGAAAACTGTAATACTAACTCGTATATTTTCAAACATATGTCAGTTTCACTTGATATATGCAGTTGAAACAAGTCCACATGTCAATGATAGATTGACGTATATATTCTCCATTGGAAAGAACTGTCATTCTTGATATTAATAAGCCCTAAGAACTTTTAGAATGTCCTAAGCCTTCCAAGTACTGTCTGTTGGATATCTGAACTTGCATAATACATTTATACTATTAATTATAATGAAGAAGAGTAGAATAGGCTATAAAATGGGGAGACAAAGAAAGATGTAAATATTTTTCTTATTTTTTACCCCAAACCAAACATCCTGAGTATATCTATTGGATATTCTCTTGCCTCTATTTTGTAAAACCTTTTCTCTACTTTTCTACTTTCCTCTTTGAATGCTGTATATTGATGCACTCATAGGAGGCTGATGAACAGGAGGCCCAAAGAATAATAAAATATTTTCTGGTGACTGTTCCTAATATCTGAAAGCTATTGTTCGCATCCATAATTTATAAACATCTTGGTCAGATTATACACACATGCACATATATAAAATGAGGAAAACCTCATTTTAAAATCATCTTTTTAATAAAAGGAACTTGATCAGGAGGAAGAAATTTGTAGGTAGCATGAACATTCCTAGGGAAGAAAGGGGAAGAGCTTCCTGACTCCTGGGAAGGGCAATGACAAATGTATGTGAAGTGGATTCTGAGGGAGAAAAACAATTATTGCAGCAAGAGTAAAATCATTGTTGCCATGCTTTCCTCAACGATTTAGTTTGGTTTTTTATTTTAATTCCCAATTTTTTTTTTAAATATATAATACTCAAGAGATGAAGGAAGTATTCCCTTGCCCAGTAAGGAAGAATAGCCTGTAGCTTAAACTTTGATGAACAGTCTGGAAGGCTTATGTACTAATAAAGTTTGAATATAATGATCAGGGAGAGTGAATAAATGTCATGGCTTCCTACTCAGGCTCTTCATAGAAGTTTCTTCTTCATAAGGCTGGCAAGATTTCTGGCCTAGAAAGAGATTTATGTGTGCCTTTTTTCACTAAGAATAGCAGAGTATACTTGAAAGACCAAGTTAACTTCATTAGGCAATAAATACACTACACAGATTTTAATTTTCTTTACATCATGGTTTGTATATGTTTTAAGAAGTTACTGTGTTAATGTAGATTTAGAGTTTAATTTGTATTACTAGCACAATTTTCATATGACTTTATTTTATGATTTACTTTGTTCTATGAACTTTACAAACTTGTGTAAACTTTGTTTTTGGAGATCTCTATCATCTGACTGCCATTTCATCGTAGCCACATGAATTTTAAGAATAGAATCCTGAAAATTAATGACTAGTCTCTTGAAAACTACCTTTTCCATTTCAGTAATGCAAATACAACATGAGTAAAAATTTATACGTACATAAATGCATGCTAAAAATTATTGTTTTTCTAATGCTTCGTTAGCAGAATGTAGGCTTTAGAAACCAAAAAAGGTGTTTTTTAAAATTAATTTGATTTAAAAGTAAAAAGCATGTTGTAGTAGAATGTCACATACACATTGGAAATATATTGTTGGTTTTTAATGGAAAAAAAGCAGTCAGTATCTGGTGAGCTAACACAAAGGATCAGACTGTTAAATCAGACTCACCCAGATTATAGATCTTACCCAATAGCAAGCTTTATTAATCATTTCAAAGGTTCTGGCAGTCAAGCTCAGATGAAGGAGGAACAGGTCTGGGATGCTGAGGGCAACATCTCCAAGCTCTTTCATCCCACATTGAACATCCACTCTAATCCAGAGTAATAGATCAGATCTCCAGTTGAGTTTTTGTGGGGTTGCCTCACACAGAAGGAGGAATGTTTCATCCGTGAAACATACTCATTCATATCCCAGTGACATTTTTCAGGGAGACATGCTCAAAAATCTATAGATTCTAAGTTTATTTGCTCAAGTCAGTCCTTAACCAGGGACATGCTATTAAAATTTCCATAGATAGGAAACCTCCTTTTAGCAAACACTAATAGTTTATTTTCCTGGAGATCTAGTTTTTATGTTGACAGGGAAATTAGATGAAGTTACCTCCCTTCTTTTCCTTCCATTGGAGAAAAGTCATCTGCTTTAACACCTCCTCCCCAGCTGCTCCATTTCCACCATTCCCTCTGAGAATGATACTGTGTTAGAATGGAATGGTAAACCCAATGTTCTGTATTTTTCATTTCTCTTTAACTGTAAAGAAAATACTTTATAAGAAAAAGTTTATCTGACCAAGATTGCAGTTATCTTTGGTTTCTCTTCCATGTTTTGAATGTTTCAAAGCACAGTTTGAGGCAAGAGAAAGGAGATTGCTTTTCTTGGAGATTATCTTTTTATTTTTCACTTAAGACAAGCTTTCAGGAATTGCAGTTTTTGAAAGTCAAGAATTTTGTGATCCAATTGGGGAAAAAAAGTATAATTTTTGAAAATAAAATATGCTATAATATACCACATAAGAGAAGAGCCAGTTATTTGAATTTATATATCATGTTTAAAATGATAAATATTTATTTGTTTTATTCTTTGTTTCCATTTGCTACTTATATGAAACTACTCCAACTGGAACAATAATCCATTCAGCTAAGTGGAATAGAGTATATTCTTTCTTTATGTTCTCTTCTTTCAGTTATACTATGTACCTCATAATATGTTTTATTGAATATAAAATGCCTGATTTTAAGATATTTCAGATGTAGGTTTATGTAAAATCTATATTCTTTTATATTTCCTTTTCTTCTACTTGGTATGTATTGAGAGTACAGTAGAAAAATTCCCATAAGAGAAAACACATATAAGAAAAACTAAATCCAATATTTGCAGCCTGATTTATCTGTTCTCCTGCTGTTCCACAAACAGACAGTGTTATTTCTTCCCTCAAGTCTCAGTGCCTTTACTCCCATCAGTGCCCTGACCTATAGAAGTATTTCTTCTTGCTTAGACTGTTCATGTGAGGAGGAGCCCAGGTTCCATATTCTCCACCCCATCTCTAACATATTCCTCGCTTCTCCAGGCGTAACTGAACTCCATCTTCTCTAGATCATTCTACAGTTCAATGATGGCTAACATTTTTGACTCTTACTATGTGTCAAGTGCTGTTGTAAAGGCTTTATATGTTTTAAATATTTTAATCCTCACAAAAACCTATGAGGTAGCTACTATTACATTTTTTGCAAGCAAGAAAGCTGAAATATAGAGAAGTTAAGTTGCTTGCCCCAAATTACACTTGTAGAAAGTCACTGGGCTGTGTTTAAACGGGCCCTCTGGATCCAGAGCTGCACTTCAAAACAAAGCTCGCTGTAGCCTATTAGGTGAATCACAGGATACGCAAATTTATCTGTGTTATTTCACGTGTGCTACTCTTATCCCCCAAACCGAGGCATGAGCTCTTTCAAATGGGGAACATACTGTATAGGATTTCTCAGGCATCTTTACAGATGGGAGGAGGGTGTCTTAGAGGTACTTTAATTCAACCTCCTTACTCTACAGAGTTAGTTAAGTGATTTATCTGAAAATGGATTAAAAAAAGTTTATTTATTTGTCTAAAGTTTCAACAGAATGTTTATGAGAGCTTAGACTGAGTACTGGTCTTTGTTTTTGTTTTATGGAGCAAAGGCAGGCCAGCCTACATTCATAATTTTAAATGTAAACCCTCATGGGCCTAAGACAGAGTCCTAAAGAGAATCATAATTCATATTCTGTGTTCCCTAAGGTTGAACAAGTGTTTAGACTCCCAAGAGCTGGATGTCAGCAGGCTTTAACACATTGATTCTAAGTGTAGCAAAAGTGGTTGAAAACCGTATCAAGGATTGAAACCCGGAAGGGGACAAAGCTGTCTCCTAAAACACAGGAACACTAGTCTTAGAATCTCAGTCCACTGTACTTTCCATTCCTCACCTGCGTCTGCTTGTGTTTCTCCTACTGGGAGACAGCTGGAACACTGACACCAGGGCAAAAGAAATACTTTCCAAATGATGATAGTTAACAGTATTGGTGTCACTACTGTCACATTGTGTACTTTTATTTATCATAACTTAAATTGATAGTATTATTATAAATCAGTTATTCTGCTTAATAAGGAGATAGCACTTATTAGATCCTTCTGGGGTATGCTGCTCTTCAAAAAAAATAGATGATAAAACTAAAATTCTAACAAGGTAACCTTTTGCTTTTGATTTTTACTATTATAATTACGCGTAGTCATACTAGTGTTACAAATATGAGCAAATGCAAGGGGATGTAGCAGTTTTTCTAGGTGGAGAGAATAATGGGTCATATTTATTAGGTGCTACTATGTGCCAAGCAACGTTCTCAGTGCTGTATGTGTGTTGACTCATGCAATCATAAACAAAAACAAGACAAATTTTCTCATTTTACAGAGGGGGAAATTAAGGCACAGCGAGGTAACATAAAATTCCCAATGTATTATCAAATGAGTGGTGACAGAACTGAGGTATGGATCCAAGCAGTCTTGATTCCAGAATTCACGCCCTTATTCACTACACTGTATGGTCCCCCAAATAGAACAGAACGAACTGAACCCACGGTTATGCAGCAGAAACAATTTCCAAATCTTAGTGACTTTAACATCTGCTGCTTATTTATTGCTTATGCTATACATCTATTGCTGGCCAACAGGAAACTGTCTGCTCTCACTGTAAGACTCAGGTTGATGGAACAATGTTCATCTGTTATGTTGCAGCCTTTGAGGGAAAAGAGAGTCGCAAATTGCACAATGGGTCTTCATTTTCCATTCAGAAGTGGCACAAAGCACTTCTCTCACATTTCATTGATCAAAACAACGTAAGTCATATGGTCACGGCCAGCAAACTCCAAGGGGGCAGCGAGAACCTAACCAACCGCATGCCCAGAATGGGGAAAACCAAGAAAAACTAGCAAACAGCACAAAGCCTACTGTTGTACCTTTTTTTTCCTCTGAATTAATCTGGTTTTAATTAAAATATGAAAATTATCATTTGGTAAACATGCTGACATAAAAATCCTTTGATTCCATCACAACGTTTTAGGAAAACCTAATTCCAAATTTTTTAAATCTGTAAGTGAATACTCCTTCCTTAAAATGTCATGTGTACATAACACTATCGCAATTTTTAATATATGACATAAACATATTCCTTACACCATATTCTCCAGATATGTTTTAGTCACTACACTAGATTTTCAAATATTTCTATTTTTATAAAAATATTTCTGCTTATAATCAAGACTATCTACTGAGTTGCCTAGAATTTGTTGATGTTACCACAGTCCCATTTCCAGCTTGTTTTAACTATTTTGGAATAAATGAGCACATCCATACCTAAAACAGTGGTTTTATCAGGGGTACTTGACAATATGTTATCTAAGTATCATTATTGTATTCATCAGAATAATTCATGGTGACAATGTTGTTCCAACAACATTTTTCAGTCATTTACCTCCTTACAGCCTAATCATTAAGAACATTTTTCATCTGTATCTCTAGAGATTTTATGTGACAAGTATAATATTTTAAATGTGAGAACAAAAATGACTTTCTTGTTCTCAAACAATATGCTATGCTTGATCCAGAAATAGATGATTTGCATCAACTGAAGCAAGGAGGTTTCATGTAAGTTTTTCTCCCCTCTAATTTATGGTTAAAACCTTCCCATATTATCTCATAAATCATGTATTATATTTTCAACCCTTGCGATATAAAAATATGATCACCTTCAATTTCCACAATACACTTTTTTACATTTCCATTTTTATTTAACTAGAAAATTGTCTATTGAGGTTTTAATTTGTAAGTAAATCAAGCTGCACCTTTCTGCATGCCTTTTTTTTCACTGTTGACTATAAATTGAAATCCTTGGTATTATTTACTTCCAGTCTGTACTTAATTCGCTGACTCCTACTATACTAATTGATTCAAACTATTTTCATTGTAAGTAAAATAAATAGGTTAACATTCATTATGTCAGTATGGTAGTTAGTGTTACCAGAGCTCTTTTACTTTAACTTTAGTCTAAATATAATTACATATATAAAAAAATATATATTCTCGTTTTTTAGACTGATCTTTTCTAAATTCATTTTCAGAATATAGAAAATAATTTTGTAAGTTGGAAGACAGCATTAATCAAAATGTTAGAAATACATATTTTGTGTTCTCAATATTTTATTCATGTTTATACTTTTCTATATTTATATCATATGAGGTGAAAAGAAAACTTGTGAATACTGTAAGTATTATCACCTGTGTTTCACGGTCACAGTTTCAAATCTTATCAATAGAATTTTTAAAAGCACAAATTATAAAAAATGTATTGATTCCTACTATTTGTCAATAATTTCCTGTTTTAAAATATAAATTCTGACATTCTTAAGCAATTTTTATGCATTAGAAATATAAAAAAACCAGATATAGCAAAATTAAAACCACTGAATCACTCAGTAGTATTTAGTAAGAATTAATTGTGCATATAAGAACAGTTTGCAAACTGGAAGCCTTCAAATTCAAAGACTGAGAGGAAGCTCAGGGGTTGGACATTACAGGATGGCTTAAAAGTAAAGGTTATGTCATCCATATGACAAAATCGGTACTAAGCATCTGTTATATGCCAGGCACTCGTGTGGGTGCTGGGTGTACACAATGAACGAGACAGCTATAATTCCTGCTATATGGCATTTTCATCTCATTCAGTACCCAAAACAACTGAGACTGCAGGCCCTGTCGTTATCCCTGCTTCACAGATGAAAACACAGAGGTTTAGAGAGGATAAATACCTGGCCTGATGTCACAGTTAGTACTAACTGTCTCCCATCTGACAGCAGAGACCAAGCCCCTTATCATCACTCACTCCTCTCTACCAGGGACAGCGTTGGAAGAGGAGTGATCCTCTCTCTGAAAGGTGTAGAAAAGCAGGGATGCCTTTGTTTCATTGTGAGGCAGATGGAGATGGAGATGGGGGAAAGAACCGTAGTTAGTTAACGTCAGCTCTCTGACCCAGACTACTTGCTAGGATTCCAGTTAAAACTATATTTCAATAAAAAGAGAAAGTAAAATGAAAAAGACAAAAGGCAATAGACAATCTTGAAAACATTTCAATTGTTATACTGTGGATTAATGCCTTAGAGAATGAATGAGTTTGAATTTCATTTTATCATATTGCCTCTGCATTTCTGAGTTATCACACTGAGGTCTTATAAATTTAATTTTTTTTTCTCTGAGACTAACTAAACTTGATGGAAACTGAAATGTATTTTTTATTACCAACTACATCTGCTGGTGAAGACCCAAATAAACAAAGAACAAAACTGAATTATCGTGCTGCATTCTAATATCATCACCTACTAATCAAATATAGAAAGTCTTAAGAAGGGAAAACATGTTGAATTAGCATAGCTCTAGCCATCTGATCCAGAAAGGTAGGGTGGAAGTCATCTCTGTTTTCTGTCCAGGCTTTTGTAGAACTGTAGAGCCAGGAGGCATATTTATAGCCCTTTAACAAGCAAGCATGGTAATTAATAAACAGCAAGATTTCCGCCTGCATAGCCTGCTTATCTTGGGTATGGAGATAACCACTTTTAGCTGACTCCAGGGTACTCTTGAAAGGTGTATGATTGCACTGTGGGGTCTCTATTTGTTTATCCTACATGTAATTGAAACAAAGCTGACATGCTACTCTGGTGCTCTCTTCTGCCCTATGTGCTTAGGGAACCATGTGTCACATTTCCAAGTTTCACAAACATGTTTAGCATTGTTAATCACAAACAAGTATGACATCTCTCATTATCATTGACTTTCATTCAATAATCGTTTATTGGGTATCTCCTGTACACCCAGGATAGGCACTTTTGTAAGCAGAGTTGGAGGGAGTATAAGACTAGAAATTTCACTCAGGACTGGTTGAGATCAACAGGATAAATTGTAAATTTCATTTTACTAATAAGTCCCTGAGTGTGATTTCTCAGGATCATTGACGTGTTGAATCCTAATGGCTCACCACCTTACGTCAAAGGATTAATCAACTAATGTCTCATCTCTCAATGGTTCTTAATTTATTTACTTTACTTACTTAGCAAAGTCTAGAAAAAAATAATGTGCCCTTAACACACAGCTTCTGGTCTCGCACTCTTGACCAAGAAGAGGTAATAAAGCTTAGTTTTGAAAAAAAGTACTCAGTAACTGATTAGTTTGTCAAGGAATTCCATTGAGAAGAGAAATCTTTAGGCCAAAAGGGAAGAAAATGCTGTGAAAATGCACACCTCATTTTTCAACAGAGAATGTTTTAAAAAGTCTGGGAAATTTTTTCAGTTATCTTTTTTCCTTTTATAAAATGTCTCTTGGGAAAGAAGAGTACTGAAAGTGTAGGTAAATTTTCTATGTAAGTTCTATGTAAGTTTTCATAAAATCTACTGGCAACATATTCTGTAGAGGCTCACAAAGTTTGTTAGAAGTCCAATATGATAAATATATATATATATATTTTGTAAATATTAGTGAAGAGATATTATAAAAAGCTACATTCTGTTAACTATTGATATGTCTTGCAGAAAGAAATAGAATTTGAAGTCTGGCTTCCTATAGACATGTTTGAAGACTTTCAGCTAGCAAGAATAATTATCATTTTTATTCTGACTACTTCTAAATTCTTTACTCTGGTTTTTATTATTGCAACAAGAAGTTAGATTTTCTGAGGAGGAGATAGTCATGTAATTATTACATATGAGCTCTAATGTTTAGGCTAACTTTTCCAGTTATAGTAGGATAACTCTCTAAGGATTCTCTGAATGTTAATTTTGTACACACACCTGTTCTTTACTTTTCTCATTTACTTTATCATGAATAGGGATAAAACACTAGTGTCCGTTTTTCAGGGGATATTAAGAGAAACTAAAACAAATCAAATCGCAGGAAAATTCACCGATAAAGGACCCTTTCATGGAAGCATAGGTCAATCCAAGATGATTATAGGCATCTCCTTTTTGTTGATTCAGTATGAAAGTATTTATTGAAAGGTAGCAAAGCAGATGCATGAAAAGAAAATATTGGGTCAAACTGTAAGAGAGGAGAACCAGAAAAACAAGTATCTGGATAACCCACGTGAAGTCTTTTTTATTAGCCTCTTTAGAGCAGTGATGTAGCCAATCAGAAGCAATTTCCCGCCCATCTCCCTCACCACGGAACATTGGGCAATGTCTGGAGACATTTTTGGTTGTCACAGTTGGGGATGCTACTGGCGTCTAGTGGATAGAGGCCAGGGAGGCTGCCTCTTATATCCCACAATGCACATCACGGCTTCCCACAGCAAAGAATTATCCAGCCCAACATGTCAATAGAGCCAAGTCTGAGAAACCTTGGGTTAGGTGGTAGTTGTTAATGCTGAAATCTTTATTGGTAACTAAGATATTTTATGGCACTTGTGAGGAAAATAACAAAAAAGTTGTTTACCATCTCATAGCAGTATTACTTTCTGCCTGGGAAAGCACCGTAATGTCATACTCCTACACACTACATTTCTCTAATTCCCTTCTTAAAACTGACTCAGAATTGAGTCTCTTTTAGCTCAAGGTACCCAGCATATTTTCCAAGGTTACCTCTGCACCTTCACTTTCTGAGCTCTGTTTTTAGCCCATCAGTTTCCCATGACGATGTTTGAGTCAAGGTATCTAGGGAAATAAATTTTAATTATAGACTGGTCTTACATGTACTTCTACCCACCCCATTGGACTCCAGAAGATCATATTCATATTGTATCCTAGAAACACCCTTGACACGCATGCACACAGAAATCTAATAATGACCCTGAGTTTTAAATATTTTTTTCAAAGCTCTAAATTTAGGGACCACAAATTATTTAAATCATTTCTGCTTTAACATTTACCTTCCTATGTTTATCTCCTAATAGATTCTTTTGTATATTATTTGTCTATACAAAAGATTTTTGTGTGTAACTTCAGTGAAATTGCATATTGACATCCATGTGTATTGTATTCATATATTATTTTTATCCGCTAGTTAAGTTTTGTTGTTATAGTTACAAAACAAACAAAAAAAGACTCTAATATATTAGTGATAAACTTTTGATAGAAACCAAAAAATTAAAATACTGGAAATCAAGTGAATCATCTTAGAAAATCACGGAAAATATTTTTTTCCACTTTAATTTTAGGAAAACAATGCTCATTTAAAATAGAGTTTTTGTTGATTTTTTATTTTAAAAGATATAGAGATTTGTAGAAATGAAAAATGTTACATCATACAATGAAATTTCTTTTACTAGCAATAATCATTTAATATTCATTGATCATTTACTATTGACATGGCATTGCATAAATTATCCACCCAGAAATATTTCAGAATATGCTACTATTTAAATCATAATTGAAACTTAAATATGAAGGTAAGGAGAGGAATAGATTTTATTTTGCCTGCATCCCTTTTGATGTGTATGTACATACATTCGTACATGTGTATGTTTGATACTGTTACAAATAAATACTCTTTTATTTTTTCTTTTATGGATATGTGTGTGTATTTACACTTAAGTATGTCTATTTTTATAGGTAAATGCACATGTTATGTAGATAATTTTGTATTGACTCACTTTTTTGGGTCCTTCACGGAGTAATTGAATCCATAAGTTTCAGTGAGTTATTTGTACCTGTAAACTTTCAAATAAAAAGCAACAGACTTAAAAAGAAAATTTCTTATCATCTTGTAGGTCCACACCACTTTTCCAGTAATCTCCTTATTGATACAAGAAAATGATAAAGCTCTGTAGGATTGTCATAACAGAAGAAGTTCTTAAATTTTTCTTCAGTTGCATTCCATGTTGCTTCTCAGAAAATTAATATATACCCTCTATAATGTTAGCCACTTTGATAAAAAGTTTGTTGATTTTTATTGATAGATACTTCCACTAAGTCATCGTATTTTGTAACATTTCTATTTTGAGACACATTTTATAGACCACATTTGAAAGCCTATACTTTCTATTATATTTTACTTATTTATGTATTAAATATGCGACTGCATGAAACAAAATTTTTATCCTATATTTGCAGCATAAAATATATTTTGTGTGCTTCAAAATGAAAGGATTCTAAAGAACTGATAATAACACTTCTATATCTGTTCTTTCTTTCAGAACAATATTTTATTATAATAAGGTTATTTTAGTAAATTTTTATTTTTATTGAATTTCGACAATATATTAGCCAATCTTGTAATTTAATTTATTCAATTTTTAATTTACACCTCATTTACAGTTTACTCAATATTTCATTGGGTGTTTATCTTATGAAAGATGATTGTATTAGTATATCACAAGAAGTTGAAGGAATTCTTAACATAGTTCTCATCACAAGTATCTCAAAAAATTGGTAATATTAGTTTAATGTTGGTTCAAACAAATAGTGCTTCTAGTTTCCACTTAGTATGGAACTAAATGAAAACATGTAATGAGTGAAAAAGCAAAAATGCATAGATAGTCTCAATCTTTATTTGAATGCTTCTTTATAAATCCTAGTGAAGTGAGTTTTACCTAGTGAAATGTGAAAACATTATGATAGCTTTGAAATTAGTTCTTGTGTATAGATGACAAGCAGTCTATTTATTTAAAAATAAAGAAGAATGATTACTAAGTGATAAAATGGTTGATTTTTGTCAAAACGGTTTTGCAGAGTTGACCAGTGACTGAAATAGCAGTATCGTTCAGAATAAACACTTCTCTGAAGGCATATCTGGTATGAGCACCTAAAGTGAAGAGATCAAAACACACACACACACACACACACACACACACACACACACAGATAGGGGACAGGGAGAGAGAGAGAAAAGGCTGGAAAGATATACATCAATATTTCACTGTGTTTATCTTTTTGTGTTGGTACTATGTGATTTCCCTGTCCTTTTTATTTATGGCTACTAAACTTTTTCCATAATGAACACATACATTTTATGATAATGGAATAAAATTTATTTTTTAAATAATATGTGAAGGAGAACAAGTTTCATAACATACAAAGTGAAATACATTATGTCCTTGACAATCGTAATGTAGCTGCTGCTCCTTCCTCCCACCCTCTAACTCACCTTTGATCTATGCTCAATAGATCAGCTGGAGGGCTGCTGCTCAGAACCCTCCAATGACTTCCAGTTTCACGATGGGTGAAATTTAAAGTCCTTACACAGTGTGACCCACCTACCACCTCACCCCATTCACTCCTCTCACCTCTTGGACTTCCTTCTCCCGGGGGACCCACTTTGCTGTTACCACACTGTCTTTGTTTCTCCTTTGTGCACATATCTGTAGCCTCAGGGATTTGCTCCTCAGATCCTTCTGCCTGGAATTATCTTCTACCTGATAGCTTCATGCTGAGTACCTCACCTCTTAGAGCCTTTCATGGCCTAAATAACATTGCTAATATCCAGCTCACAATTCCTATTTCCCTTTCTTGGTTAATTTTTCTCTTTAGCCCTTGTCACTTTTAACGTGTTAGTATTTTATGTATTTATTCCTTCTCCCCATTTAAATGTAAATTCAAGGAAGGCAGGCATTTTAATCTATTTTTTTCATTGCTATACCCCTGCCCTTAGAAGAGTAGCTGGTTACAAGCAGACACTCAGTAAGTGTCCTGTGAATGAAGAATGCCAGGGGCTTGCAAAGCACAAGGCTGATGTCTCTTTTCAAGAGTGCCACACTTGTGTTGGTTTTAATTCCTGGTACAAGATCTGGAAAATCACTTCTATGAGATTGTAGCAGGCAAGCATTAACTCACAGAATAAGGCAAATTGACTGAGGGAATTAAACCAACAAAGATAGACATCCTGCAACTTCAAGTCACATTAAATCAAAGTCCCAATAGTCAACACTCCCTCACAGTGCTTCCCAACCTTTTCATATTGTGGCACCCATAGAAAATGATAATATTTGGATAGCATATTGGAGCAAATGCACAAAGCTGTTTGTGGCCAGAAGATAGTGCTCCAAGACATTCCACCCAACAGGCATCTCATCACACTTGTAATAAAATCTAAAATCCTTAATCTGGTTTACAGCCTTATGTGATCTGTCTCCTGATTGCTTTTCCAACTTCAAAAGCAGGCTTTGTTCTCGCTCTCATGCGATGGCTTCACTTCTGTTACTGGAACAAGTTAAGTCCCATCTTAGGGCATCTTTACTAGATGTTTCCTTCCTCTGAAAGACTCCTGCTTATCACCATTCTGACTCTTATAATTCAGATCACAGATTGAATATGACCTGCTCAGAAAGAATGTTTATCATCATCCAATCTAAAGAAGGCACACAGTTAATCTCTCTCCCATTACCAAATTTAGTCTTCTGCATAAGGTTCGTCAACATCTAATACTTTTCTTGTGTATATATGTCTGCATTTCTTTAATCTCTGACTCTCCTGGCCTGAGCAGCAAGCGTCTCTCTTGTTCACTGCAAGATGTGCAGCACCTGGAACAGTGCCTGGGCCGTCACAGGTGTTGAGTAAATATTTGTTTAAAATTTAGAAATAAAATTAATTAAAATTAATTTTAAAATTCATAAAATTAAAATTTATGAATAAAGTTAATTTCTTATAAACAAAAAGTATTAATGATGTTGCAAAGTATTTTAGAAGTTTATCTACAGCTAAGAAATGATCTCCTTATATAATTCCGATGAAGTGAAAACCCACAGAAGCATTATTATGTAAGTGGTTTCAGGCCAGATTTTGGCTTAAGAAAAACCCATTAGCCATGATCTGGGATAACTTACTTAATTTGCCAAAGCTTCCATGTCCTGATGTAAAAAAAGGAGGATGATATTAAATTCATAGGTTTTTTTCTAAGAGTAAAATTAAATACTGTCTGTGAAATACTATGTGAGCGGCATGAATAGGTGAGGAAACCTCTTGAACCAGGTCCCGAAGGATAGAGAGAGAATTTTCAGACTAAGTGTCTAAAATAATTCATTCTCTCCTTTATTCATTTATCCATTCATCAATTCATTCAGTAAAAGTTGAGAAGCTTCTGTGTTTCCTGTGAATTGACTGCATGTAAGCCATTGAGAAACTAATTTGTGCCAATCTTCATTACGTTTCTGATGGAGAGAAGCCTGTAAATGAGCAACTAACGTACACTTCCAGAAGTGCCGTGCTATTGATTTATGCAAGCATTTCCTGGGAAGCATGGGTTCAGACAGAGCTCCATCTCTTGCTTCTAACTGAGGGTGAATCTGAAAAGAAAATAGCAGTTTGCCCGATGAATGAAACTGGGGAAGCAATTGTAGGCACATGAAATAGCAAAGGCACAGAGACAGGAGAGAACATAGGGCATGACAAAAAATTTTGGAACAACTAGAGGAATTACTAGTAAATGTGATAAAAAAAAAAAAGGTAAGGTTTAGATTTTTAGACTGACAGTGTCCCCTGGTGGAGAACCTTTGTTTGTGTCCCTTAAGATATTTAGGTAACACCCAGCCTTAAAGGTCATTGCACAATGACATACAAAATGGTCGAGGTCTAGGACCTCTGGCTTGGCTCCTAAAATTAATAAATTAATTTAAACTTGCACTTGCAGGGAATTTGAAAAGCCACATTCACTCAATTGGGGAAAATAGAGAATAATGTCTTATAGTTGAAGAGGTCCTTGGGGTTCCTTGAGAGAGCTTCTAAATTAGCTAGGGGACCTGCAAGCACCAGTCCCTCATTAAGAACAACTGTTAGGGGGCTGGCCCCGTGGCTGAGTGGTTAAGTTTGCGCGCTCCGCTGCAGGCGGCCCAGTGTTTCGTCGGTTCGAATCCTGGGCGCGGACATGGCACTGCTCGTCAGACCACGCTGAGGCAGCGTCCCACATGCCACAACTAGAGGAACCCACAACGAAGAATACACAACTATGTACCGGGGGGCTTTGGGGAGAAAAAGGAAAAAATAAAATCTTTAAAAAAAAAAAAAAAAGAACAACTGTTAGATGTTTTTGTGGAGTCCTCTCAGGGATATTTTGAAAATGTATTTATGGTATGCATCAAGTTTTATTTAGTGTTTAACACCCCTGAATTTTCTCTGAACTAGAAATAATCCTTCCGTGTTCAGAAAGCTATGGTCGCTTACAATCCAAATGGTCACTGGCAGAGCAAGTAGACGTTAAAGTAAGTGTCAGTCTCTGCCATACCAGCCTGTTGCGATAAGATTTATAAATAATCAGCCCTCTGCTGGTTTCCTTGTCTCCTTTCTAAATTCTTAAAGGGGCTAAAAAACTTCCAGCAGCGTTACAGGACTCAGCTCTCCTCCTTCTAAATGCTGTCACTATTGGCTATATTCCATGTGGTCTCGCTACCCACCCCTTGGGTAAGGTCTCCTGTCCAGGAACATTGCTGGCTATGTCTCTACTTGAGTTTATAGTAAACCTTTTTTTTCTGCGCTGGTGCTTTGGGGCAGGGTGTGTGTTCTGGGAAGGATGCTGCACTGCAGTTCAGCCAGGTGGCTGCGGCCTACTTGCCAGCCTTAGAGGCAAGCCTCTATCCTCTTCTGTCCCAATTTGTATTTAGATTATTAAAGTATAATTGTCAAAAAGGTAAAAACATCACTCTCATACAAATATAAAATGAATTTTTCAAAGATTTTATTCAACACAGTAAATAATTAGGTTATCGGTGAGATATTAAAATTGTTTTCAATTGCATTTGAGTAACTAGATATTTATAGGCAATGAAAAATGTTAGAATAAGATTGGAACTATCTGTTCATCAGACAGAACTTATGTACATCTCTATTGTAAATTCTATATGGTAACATCTGTTCCTACAGAATTATAAAATAGCTTCATCAACAGGAAGTCATGATATAGCACAGCACTACACTGAAAGAACACCCAGGAATCTCTTTGCCTGTTTCCAATATCTATATTGTATTCATGCAGCCATGTCCTCAAACAGCTCCCTAAAACTGTTTTTGAAGAATATGACCTGCTAGATATTTAGTCCCTTGTTTTGAGTTAAGCTTTAACATTTGAAATCCTCTTTGTCATTGTTATGGTTGCTTATTTCCTGATTCCCTGAGTTAGTTCTTCTTTACTCCTGACTGTCCTGGCCACTAATCCTGACAATAGCAGATGAATACCTCAGACCCAATGGCCAACCTTGATGGCCTCAACCAGATTCACAGTGGGCTCTCAGATTCTCAGAAATACACTGCACTGCATCTGCCCTTTCTTGAACACTTTGTTAGTCTTTTTATTAGACATTTTATTCATCTTCTTGCCGCAATAGTGTTGTACAATAAACTTCCCCCAAACCTAGTGGCAACAAGCACTCATTTCTTTGCTCATGGGACTGTGGTTTGGCTATAGCTGTGCTGGGTTCTATTGTAATTTGCTGGGTTTAACTCCAGGCTGAGGCTCCACATGCTTCCTCATTTTCATTGGACTGGGGCCAGCAGGGCCCCATATTTTTCTTGTACTGCGTCGCCAGAGGACAGAACCATGTCAAACTGCATAATTATTGCATCATGTTTGATAATATCCCCTTAACCAAAGCAAGTTTCAGAGCAAAGCCCAGTATCCATGGAGCAGGAAGTTTACTCTGCTCACAGTGGGAGAAGGAGGAAAGTGAATATTTGAATAACAAAAGTCTAAGCTATCACAGACATGTATTTTTTGAGACATATATTCCTAATATACCAATTCTTAAGTGGTGTATCTTAGCTAAGATAAGCAGCCCCTGGGATGACCATTGCATGAAAGGGATCTTACAAGATTCTATATGGATATACAGAGGTTTATAGTAGTGATTGCTCTGGTTCTTGAGCACCACGCCAGGCACTTGGTCAGTTGTTAGGATCCACTTTCTCTGATGCTAAAAATAACTCGTCAAGTAAATTTTCGTAGATAAACAAACTGAGACTCAGGGAGGGTAGGTATTCTAAAGTTCACACCATTAATAAGTGGCAGGCATGACTTTTCTTTTTCTTTTATCTATAACTTACTCATACCAGGCATTGTACTAAATAATTTATAAGTTTTACACCATTTAATTCTAAAGGTAACGATACTAAATACCCCCACTTTTTTAATGAGAAAATTAGGCTTAATAGAATTAAATAATGTGCTAAAGATAAATTAGACAACATTACGTGAGACTTCAATATATAACCCATGATCAGATGAGGCAAAAGACCTCAAATTCTTGATTAAATTCTGCTTCTGGGGCTTTTTCTTTTCTCTGATAGCAATCTGTCTTGTTAGCCTACCTCAATATGGACTTGTTTTGACTTTAAAACACAGGATGTCTCTTCTTGCCTGTGACCTCTGAGCTCTTCACCCTAACTTCGCCATTCGATACTCTGGACCTCACTTCCCCTGTGCTGTCACTGCTTCAAACAACCCAAAGCAGACTGTTGATCATACTTTTTCTTCTGCATTACATCTGCCTGTGCTTTTCTCTGAATTGTGCTCCAGCGTGACAGCTCAGCAAAAATGGCCTAAATCCCACCCCTTAAAGATAGGGAAATGGCTTTCTTTTGTCATAATTGGACATTTAATGCTATGAGTCAGAATGGAAAGATATCTGAAATTATATTTCACGGGGCATGTCTATTCGCATTGTTTTCATTAATCATTCATTCTTTTTTAAAAAGATTTCATTTAATGCTTTTATATGCAAAACACTGAGAAACACAGTTCAAGAATACAGAGATGAAGATCAGACATTGCTCTGAAATGGATTCACCTATTATGAAAATTATACTCACTAGAGAAACTACTTAGTAAAATAAAATACCTCATTTCTAACCTTTGCATCTCCCCTTTCCCCACGGTAGAGACACAGACGTCCCTCACCTACATTCTGGTATCTTCTCAGTCTTTATTCATTGTCCCTATTTCTCTTCTACTCAGTCCACATCATTAGGCTCAGTGATAATACCCCCTACCTGAAACCTCAGTTGCACCCCAATTCCTAAGCCAATTTGGACTGAAGTGGGGAGCAGGTTTGTCTGATCTGCACCCTCTTGGCCTACCCCCATCTAGATGAATTTGGTATTGTCTTCCTCCTTTGCCATCTTTCTGTAAACTAATGCCTACTGCTGACCAGCAGGCTTTCATTTTGATTTAGTGTCCAAGCTCCAATTGCCTTCATTCCAGAGTTCTTCTTCGGGTAATGGAATGACCGTACTTGGAGTCCTGACTCTTGACTTCTTGCTACAGGAACCAGAACTATGTTCTTATTCTTAACTATTAGACTAGACTGAGTCTAGAGGTGTCTATGAAGTTGTGAAATACTTATTTAGCACCTTAATATAGTTAGGCACTGCTATAAATGCTTTACAAGTATTATAAGGAACATAGCATTGTTATTCCCATTTCATAGGTGAAGTAACCCAGGCAATCTGGCTCAGAGTACATGTACTTAAACACCATGAAATCTGCTTCTCAAATTATATCATCCACCTACAGCTGTACCTTCACTGCCAGCCCCTATAGCTCTAGCATAGTCCCTAGTTCCTATGCCCTCATAGGAAATGAAGCCAGTGTTGACTTTCTGCCCTCGTGCCATCAGCTCTATTGGTCGTGGCCCAGAAACAAGCTCTGAGATTTCCCAATAGTACCTGTCTCTATGTTCTACCTTATTCCATTCTTTTTGTTATATTCCTGGGCCTCCCTGGTTCAAATTGCTTACCCACCACCATTTTCTTTCTATTTAGAATTCACTTTTCTAGTAGCCACATCCTGATCCTCTTCTACCTATCCGGTACCTGTCAAATGATTCTACCCTACTCCAGTATACTTCTAGCGTGCTCCTTTCTCATTCTCATATATACATCCTTAAACATACATATCATGAGATAACCACTCTGGCCCAATTCAATGACCAAAAAAGACCAACCATTATGCCATCTGATCCATCTTACAGCTTTTTACCTTGTGAATGGGGGCTATAGGTACCTGTCTATATCTGTGTTAGGTGTATTAATAAGTGTATATGTATGAAACTTACGGAAAATGGAACAATGTGTCCAAAGCAAAGAAATCTATTTCAAATGAATATTTGATTATGAATATAAGATTTTATATCTTAAGTACTGACAATTTAAGAATGGATTAGAGATCATTGACAGATTATACAAATTTTACATCTAAACAGCATTTATTAAATTGTCCATTTAAATTGTAACTTAAAATGCTTACGTTAATAAATATAAAAATCAAACGTATGTACGTTCATTGAATTACTACTCAGCATAGTAGAAAAATATTCTAATTACAAAAGACTAGACTATACATAATAGGCGTTAGCATCAATATAATATAGAATTATCTTAGTTCATTTGACTGGTCTGAAAGTTGACAATCGTTTCCTGAAATTAATTAATTTGGATTGATCCTTTTCTCAGTAAGCCTGATAGCACTAACAGGAAAAACAAATAAATAAGAACAGAAAAGGTTCAATACAATGATTAGATAATCTCATTTCAGGAAAAAGACATTGTTAAAGTCCTTGTTTGCTGAGCACTTTTTCTGTGCTAATGAGAATTCTCACTCAATTCTCACAACCCTATGAAAAAGGCTTAGTCTCTAGTTGAGAAGAAGCTGGGATTTGAATGGTTCAGTAATTTGTCCTTGGTAACACAGCTAGTGGTAAGTAGTGGAGCCAGGAATTAGCCCCAAGTTGTGCTAAACCACTGAGAATTCTGCACCATTTATATTCCCTCTACCTCCCAACTATGATGCCAAGGTAAAAAAAATTATTTCCCATGATAAAATATAAAAAATAGTAAGCTATAAGGGAGCATGAAAAATGGAAGAGGGCAAAATTATTGATTTCTCCTTTGTTATAAAGCTGAAATGATGACTTTTGCCAAATCATAGGCAAATCCATGAATAAGAACTTATTATTTCTGCATTTAATGTATTGTTTAAATAAAGGAATGAAAGACTGCTATTTTGACTGCATTGGCTTAATTTTTAAATAGGAATATCTTTTATCTAAATTCAATTTGACAGTAAAATAAAGGAGAAGTTGAAATTCTGAATATTTATATGCCCTTAAACTTGCTTCTCAGAATGTATCTCAGGGGGCCCCAAAGCTAATATTTTTGACTAAATGTAACCACACTACATCTGGAATAAATGTGGGGCATGGTAATAGGCATTTGAAATATGTAATCTGTTTAAATAAGCAAAGTAAAGTAGAGGAATGTGCATTACCAGTGACAGAATATTAAGTGATGGCAAAGACAAGATACCTTGGCATCTTACCTTTGAATTTCTAGGTGGTATTCCAGACAGAACAGGATTGTTTTTCTACACTCACTGTAGCCATGTTTTTAATAGAGGGTTGTTTTAAAATTCATTTATTTGCTTTTGGATAATGAAAAATTCCACTAGTCACTGAAGGAAGTTTATTAGCATTAATGATAATATAGCCAGAGTAGCATGAAAGGAACAAATTATAATATGAATTCAGGTAATTATATATTATTCTATTTTGAAGAGAAAGAAAAATCATCTTTTAAATCTAAATGCTATTGTTTTTTAGTAAAATGACATCATATTGGATTTTAACATATTGCTAATTGTTCAGATATTTTTAACCTAAACTATGTATTTTTAATAGGTAATTGTTATTGGATATTTATAGTTGCATTGAAAAGTTCTGGCCAAGATATTTACATGTATTGGTCTCTTTGAAGGCATTTGTGGAAACTAACATGGACTTTAAAGTTATAAAATAAATTTGACCTGAAGATCTGTTGAATAGCATCTTGTATCTCTGAGGATGCGATCTAACAAAACTCTGGAACTAGGTTCCCCACATACCAGGATTTTCGGAGTCTGTGAATTACGGAAATTGATATATAGATGATAGATAGATATAGACATAGACATAGATACATGTTTTTAGCATCTGTCATGGACTGAATTGTGTCCCTCCAAAATGCATATGTTAGAGTCCTAACTCCCAGTTCCTTAGAATGTGACAGTATTTGGAAGTTGGGCCTTTAAGGAGATAATTAAGGTTAAATGAAGTCATTTTAAAAAGGGTGAGGCCTAAGCCACTATGACTAGTATCCTTATAAGAAGACAGAGAGACTCTAGGGACGTGCATGCACAGAAGAAAGGCCATGTGAGGACACAACAGGAAGGCGGCCATCTGCAGGCCAAGAAGAGAGGCCTCAGGAGAAACCAAACCAACTGGCACCTTGATCTTGGACTTCCAGCCTCCAAAACTGTGAGAAAATAAATGTGTGTCATTTAAGCCACCCAGTCTGTAATATTAGTTGTGACAGGCCTAGCAAACTAATACATTGTTTTACCATCTACTGAAAGACTCAAATTAAAATATCTATTCAATAAGGCTTCAAAAAGTTAGGAGTTACTGTCAAATATTTTGTGTTTCTCCTCCTCCTATTTCGATAAGGATCTAACTCTGCCACTTGTTAAGTGTATGCCCTTAAACCTCTCATTTAACTCCCCCTGTTTTGGTAACTTCATTTTATAATGTCAGAGGTTTATTTCTGGAATTGATTCAGTTTGCCCTAAAATTTTCTATTTTTAATATTGCAAACATTATAAGTATGTAAAAGACAATCTGAGGAAAATATTTAACATCAATTTTGGCAGGTAGATTTAATATCTTAGTTTATATTCAAAACAACATACATTATTGAGAAAAGCATTGAGTCAAATCAATAAATTAGAAAGAGAATGAATGCATAATTTAAGAACAAATTTAAATACAACTGATGAAGCCATAGAAAAATTGTTCAGTCTCCAAAGTACAAATAAAACAAGTTTTTATTTTTCATTCACGAAACTTGAAAGGGTTTAAAATTATACTAATTTAGTTGTAGATCATATGACATATTTCCTGCTATTATATGATTAACTAGCAATAATTTGTTGTCAAGTAATTGGGCAGTAAGAATTAAGATAAAAAAGAAATTATCAACCTTCCACCCAGCAATTCTATTTCTGGAAATCTATCTTAAGATATAAATCAAAATAATGTAAACATTTTAAGATTAAAATAATGATTGTAGCATTATTTATAATAGTAAAAATTAGAAATAATACAGTAAGACAACACTAAAGGAATAATATTTAAATAAAGTATGTTGTGGTCATTTTGTAAATAAATAAAAATAAAGCAATGCACCAAGGAAAATATTGCTGGAGAATCCATAGTATTATGTAATTAGCAGTTGTAGGTGATAAAAATGTGATTATTTTCTTCATAGGCTTGTAAACATTTTCAAATTTTCTATGACTATTCCTTGTTGTGACATACACAATTTTCTACTCAAAACTATTTTCTATTTCTTCCTCACCAACAAAACCCTGAGCTTTTTAAACAGGCATTATGCCCAGCTAAAAATATTAATTTAGCATTCCTTAAAGATAATGGTGCCATGAGATAGTTGTGCTTAATAGAATATAAGCAGAAGAGATTGAGTGAGGCTTCCAAGAAATTTCTCTAAAATGGTTTCGTCTTTTATGGCAGCAACCTTTTGTTCTCTGTCTTTCCCTTTTTCATGGCTGGACTAAAAATACAATGCTGGAGATGAAACAGCTGACTTGCGACCACAAAACCACAAATATAAAGCTACAACCGCAAGGGAAGAAAGGCTTAGCAGAACGACAGAAAGCATCCGGATTTCTGGTATCATTTTGGAGACTGTTCCAGCCTTGAGCTACCTATCTCCAGATTTCTTAAGGGACAAAAATTAAATTCCTAATTTGTTTAAGCCATTGCTTAATTACGTTTTCTGATACTTGCAGCTAAAAGCAATCCCTGACACATTTGTATATGTATTACCTATGTAAATACATATATTAATTGTATATATTTAAATTGATTGGGATTGTAGATTTCTAAGTGATTGCAAATTATATATATAAATTGAAGACATATTTGCAATTATATATGTATTTATGTATACATATATATGAATGAATAGGAGTACACTGGACAGAGAAAGAACTGGATATATAGATAGATACATACATACATACATATAAATGAACGTACATTGGACAGAGAAACAACTATGTACATATGTACGTACAGTCACGCACTGCGTAATGACATATCAGTCAGTGACAGACCGCATACACAACGCTGGTCCCATAAGATTATAATGGAGCTGAAAAATTCCTATTGCCTAGTGACGTCATAACTTCATACCTGGTTGTGGATGAGGATGACACTGAAGAGCTCCTAGAGACGGTTCCTAAGGAATTGACTAATAAGGAGTTGTTGGAACTGGAACAGAAATGCATAGCTGAAGAAGAGGCAAGAGAAATGGAAACTATAGGAGAAGAAAAAGAAGAACTCCCAAGAAAATTCATGGTGAAGAATTTAGCAGAAGCTTCTGCAGACCTCAAAAAGTTCCATAAAAAGTTTGAAAACAAGGACCCCCAACCAAAAGGTTTCATTAGTAGACAGGAATGTTCTGATGCATTATCTGCTTACAAGCAAATCTATGATGAAAAAAAACAAATAAAGCGAACCACCATGGACATATTTCTGAAAAGAGTGACTCCTCCTCAGGAAGAGCCTCAGGCAGGTCCTCCAGGAGGTGTTCCAGAAGAAGGCATTGTTATCATAGGAGATGACAGCTCCATGCATGTTATTAACCCTGAAGACATTCCAGTGGGACAAGATGTGGAGATGGAAGACAGTGATATTGATGATTCTGGCCCGATATAAACCTAAGCTAATGAGTGTGTTTGCGTTTAACAAAAAAGTTTGAAAAGTAAAAAAATTTTTTAAAATTTTAAAATAGAAAAAAGCTTATAGAATAGGGATATAAAGAAAGACATTATTTTTGTACTACTATTCAACATTTGTGTTTTAAGCTATTACAAAATAGTAAAAACATGAAAAAATTAAAAAATTTATAAAGTAAAAAAGTTACAATGAGCTAAAATTAATGTATTATTGAAAGAAGAAAATTTTCTTTCATAAATTTAGTGTAGCTTAAGTATGCAGTGTTGGTAAAGTCTGCAGTAGCATACAGTAACGTGCTAGGACTTCACTGACCCAGAGCAACCTCCAGTCCTACAAACGCCATTCATGGTAGGTGCTCTGTACAGGTGTACCATTTTTTATTTTTTATATTATATTTTTACTGTACCTTTTCTCTGTTGAGATATGTTTATATATACAAATACCATTGTGTTACAATTGTCTACAGTACTCAGTACAGTAACATGCAAGATTGTAGCATAGGGGCAATGACTATACCATATAGCCTAGGTGTGTAGTAGTCTGTACCATCTGGGTTTGTGTAAGTACACTCTATGATGTTTGCATAATGACAAAATCATGTAACAATGCTTTTTTCAGAATGTATCCCTGTTGTTAAGCAACATGTGACTGTGCATATGTATACATGCATGTATGTATGTATATACATATATATATGTAGTTCTTTCTCTGTCCACTGTGCATTCATTTTTTATGTATATATGCACATATGTTTGCATGTGTGTGAGTGTGTTTAATTCTCTCTCTGTCTAGTGTGTTCTTACTTTTTCAAGATTTAGCTCAAAGGTAATTACTCTGGGAAGCATCCTCGTTCTGCTTTCTTATAACTTGAGTTGTGCCTCTATTATAATGTGTATGGACTTATATGGTAATAATTTGTTTATTTTATGTGCCTTCCCACTCCATTTGATTATCAGTTGATGGGCAGAGATATTTTCTCAATCATCATTGATGTACATTTTAATATTAGGTGATAGGTAAATAGATAAAAAATTCTGATGATTCATTTAGACATCATTTCATTTTGATTGTATCTCTTTAACTAGAGAGTGTTCTCAAGTCCTTTCTGGTGCCCCATGTGCTATTATGTATAAAACCAATTCCATGATGTCATTGATTGATAACATATGCAATATACGTAGAGTTTCTGATATCTGTGTTCTGCCTCTAAAACCTAAAGCATTTGACCTGATGTTCAGTGTTCTAGAATCTAAATTCAAAGTGTGAGAGGATATTTTCAGATATTTACATAGGATATCTTTTCAGGAAATGTGCCAGCAGCAGTGTTGCAAATGGCCTGGTGCACGGATTCTGAAACCAAACTGTGTGGGCGTAGGCCTGAGCCCCACCAGTTACCAGCTCTGTGCATTCAAGGAAGTCACTTCATCATTTATATTGTAGATTCCTCATTGGTAACAAAAGGATAATAATATCATTTTCCTTATACTTTTTTGTTGAGAATTTAAGTACTTAGAACAACATTGGGCATTGAGGAAATTCTCAATAAATGCTATCTGTAGATAACGGGTTGCAGTCAACGTGCATAATAATGTCCTAATCTGCCCCTTAAAAAATACCTCTCAGGAGTTTGTCTTTCCAGAATGTCTATTCTTTTCTTTTCTTTTTCATTGCTTTATTAAATCTGCAATTAATTGATATATTTATGTTACAATAATATAATTTAGATTCATGATATAATGCTGAATTTCCTAACATAGGTTCTCAATTTGAAAATAATAAATAATTCTTTAGACTGAACAAAAATAAGTCGGAGTAAGATTGAAAGTGTGATCTCCAAATTAGCTTTGCGATGAGGATCTATAGACAGTAATTCAATCTTCCTCTTTGTTTCTGTTAGGGGAGAAGATGCTCCCCGAGGAAATATGAAATTTACATATTTTGTATGCATGATTTGTAAAGAAGCCATTGATGACAGTTGTTTATGTGATCATCTTTAGAAAGCTTGTATGACAAATTTCAGCTCTTAAAAGATTTCACTTCAAAACAGTTCTCTGAATACAGTGATTTTATAATGAAGCTTTTACTGTCACAAAATATGTATTTAAATATTATGAATGTCAAAAACAAGGTTAATTATCTCCATGATTACACTAACTGTAAAAAGAATCATAAGTGTATTCTGGAAGAGAAAAAAACAAACAAGAACTAACTACTTTTAAGCATCCTAAAATAAACATCATTCTTTCCATATTTCTAAGTAAGTTATACTTTCCAATGTGAAATTACTAAGTATAAATTGCTTTCTTATTTATATATGTGTGTGTATTTAAACAATTGTGTGTATATGTAAGTGTGTATCCTTAAATATTTTAAATTTGTATCTTTGAAAGCCTGGCTGACTGGGTACCTGTATATTCACCAAATTACCCTATTTTTTATTTATTAATGTATTTAATTATCAAAGATTTATTGAGGGCTTCTCATGAATTGAGCATTCTAGGTGCTAGGGATGAATAGAACAGATAAGGTCCTGTTCTCATGGAGCTTATCTGTCTACTAAAATATTTTATCTTTTAAATGTAATATATTTATCTATATTGCTAGATAGATGTTAAGAAAAATGTCTCCAAATTTGTTCATATGGTGTGTGGCTGATTCAACTTGCTTATTTATTTTTTCGTTCTGCAAATATTTATTGATTATCTAATATGAGCTAGTACTTGTGGTAGTTATTAAGGCTGTCCCCAAAGACACTTGATATTACATTTTCTGCCCTCTGCCATGTGACTTGCTTTGGCCAATAACATTTGAGTGGGAGTCATGACTTCTGTTACTTCAGAGTGGATTTAAAAGTCAAAGTGATCCTGAAATATATGGCAAATGGGGCCTCCATTTCGCCTGTGTGATTGAGTTACCATGAAAGCAGAGCTCCCCTCCAGGTTCACACTGGCCTGTAGACTGAGGTGAAAGATACTTTTCACTGGGTTAAGCCGTGAAATGTTGGAGTTGCTTTGTTAGTGAGGCATAACTTAACATATGCTGACTGATATAGCACCATTCTAGTTGCTAAGGATAGAACTGTGAGCCAAACAGATAAAGCACCTGCCTACCCAGAGTTTATGTTCAAGCAATGAAACTAAAAATCAAAAATAATAATGATGAGTTCATCTATAATATGAAGACAGATAGTGATAAGTACTATAAAAATAAAATTTGGTGAGGAGATAAAGAATGGCAGTGGATGCTGTTTTAGATAGAATGGCCTGGAAAGTCATTTCTGCAGAGATAATATTTGATCAAAGACCTGGCTTAAAGAAAGACAAGAGCCCTTAAGGAATGCATCAGCAACTGTGTTGCAAAAGGCCTAGCACACAGGTTCTAATACCAAACAGTGTGGGTGCAGGCCTGAATGCAGCAGTCACTAGGTCTTGCAAATATCTGGAGAAATGGTGAGGAAATGTGGAGGCTTTAAGGCAAGATTGTGTTCCATGTGATCAGCACAGAGCCCAATGTGCCTGCAGTGGACTGTGCAAGGGAGACTGGCAGCAGGTAAGCATTTAAAGGTTGCATCAGTACACAGATCAAGTTGGGCCCTGTACACCTTGATAGTAAGTAAGAGAAGAAAGCTTTGAACAGGAATGCTATGATTTGACTTCTGATTTTAAAAGATCACTTTGACTTCTTGGCAAAGAATAAACTAAAGGGACAAAAGTAGAAGCAGATAGACTAGTTAGGACGCTCTTGCAGTACTGACTAGTTAGGACGCTCTTGCAGTACAGGGTAGTTGTGACAAGGCAATGTAAAGTGTCAAAATAAGATTTGGAGATTGAGCCAACAGGGTTTGCTTTGACACTGTAGTTATGAGATGAAAGGAATGTGGCAGGGATACGAGGAAAGAAGGGAAGAGCAAGGGATGGAAGGATAGATCAGAGAGAAGGCCTGGAAACATACCAGAAGGAAAGATTGTCAGGATGAATGCCTGGAACAAATAGAATGAGAAGTCAGATCTCATTGTGAATTCCAGAGCAGAGTTCATCTTGATCTATGTCAAGGGGCTAATACTCTATCACAGGTATTCTTTCCTTACACGGAGCATTATCTAAGATTCACTTAGTGCACACTGTTGGTACCCTGCCCACATGCCCTCAATAAATTACCCTTTCTGTGCTTGTAGGTCCAACCCCCAATACAACAGAGCACCTTTGCCTGAGGGCTCTCTTGATAGATGAAAAGTGCCAGGGAATTTATTCCCTGTAGGGGAAGCCCTCAAACAATTACTCAGGGATAGGTGGGTAAATAACCAGCGGCCTAGCCCCTTGGGCAGAATAACTCGGAGGTGTGTTCTGCACTGGCACCTGGAGTTTCCTGGTGGGGTTAAGCTCCAACTTTCCAGATTGGTAACGTATTTGATAATGCACCCTGTAAATTTCTTGTTTCTCTCTGTCTCACCTCTCTACTCCCTGATGATATTTCCTAGTACTAGCTCCCCAAATAAACTATTGTACTCAAATCCTTTCCTCAGGATCTGCTTCCAGGGAAACCCAAATAAGATGGTTCATACATAAATAAAAATGCATTGAAATTAAATATATTCTAAAATAAAACCTATGATTTTACATAGTGAGAGTGGTTTATAGGTACTGATGGTTTACTGATGGTTCATAGGTACAATATTGCAAAGATTATAACATTTAATCCTCAAAACAACTGTAGATTTGTAGTTGGAAGCTGCTAGAAGAGGAAGTAACTGTTTAAATATAAGACTGAAACATGACAAAAGCAAGTGTTTTTTTTTCTGTTTTATTTACTGATGAATCCCAAAGACCTGGAAGAGTTCCTCTCATATGCAGGCACTGAATGAGTATTGTAAAGAATATTTAAACTAAAAATAGTTCACCTCCGTCTGGGCAGGATGTTGTTTTTGGTGGGGAACCCAGACTCAAGAGGGTGTCCACCTGAGCTATGAAGGAGAAAGGAGCTTTCAAGCAAGCTGGAGAGATCAAGTGAAGAAGCATGCAATCGGTGGGACAACACGTATGAGATCCCCAGAACTTTGTGGATGTTATAAGCATATTTTAGAGAAACATTAACTGAGGCTCAGAGAAGTAAAACAACTTATTACCGTCCCCAAACTGATAAATAAAAGAGACTAGATTTGAGCTCACACTTGTCTGTCTCCACTCACCTTAGCGTAAGCTTGAGAACTGGCCAGGGTTAGGCAGTTATACTTTGGAGAGACTGGATGTAAGTCAATGTTCTTTAAAACACAGATTTTTTTTTTTAACAAGTGCCTTAGTAAGCCAGGCTGCTATAATAAAATATCATCAACTGGATGGCTTAAACAACAAACATTTGTTTCTCACAGTTTAGAGGCTGGGAAGAGCCCTCTTCCTGGTTTGCAGGCAGCAGACTTCTTACCATATCCTCACATGGTGGGGAAAGAAAGAGCTCTGGTCTCTTGCTCCTCTTATAAGGGCACTAATTCCACCAGGAGGACCCCACCCTCATGACCTTATCTAAACCTAATTACTTCGCAAAGGCCCCACCTCCAAATACCGTTACATAAGAATTTGTGGGAGGACACAAACATTCCGTCTATAGGAATTAGCATAAATTTACAGGACAGTTTCAAAATTACTTCTCAGGGGTAATTGAGGGTTTTAACTGAGGCTTAATCTGGGACCAGAATCGGAACTATGTTATACAATGCTAGACTAGATCCAATGGGGTGGTGATGGGGGGATACCTGATACTTCCTCTTTCATATTCTAACAAGTAAATGGCAACAAATAAACAAAAAGTTCCAGTGGCAGGCCTGGTGGCACGGTGGTTAAGTTCACATGTTCCACTTTGGTGGCCTGTGGTTCACGGGTTCAGATCCCAGGTGTGGACCTACGCACTGCCTGTCAAGCCATGCTGTGGTAGGCATCCCACATAGAAAGTAGAGAAAGATGGGAACGGATGTTAGCTCAGGGCTAAACTTCCTCAAAAAAAAAAAGTTCTGCAAAATATGAAAAATCACAACATACGTAAATAAAAATACCTGAAATAAACAAACTGCTAGCAGGAAAGAAGGTAAAATTTAACTAACAGGTATTCCCATAAAGGAGAAAAGAGGGTTACTCCTTTGAACCTAAGAGGATAAAAGAGCAAGAAAAGATCTTCTCTAATAAGACTTCTATAATAGGTTCCTGAGGCTTGAGACCCTAGAGCCAAAACAAAACAAAGCAAAACAAAAAACAACAAATGGATGGAGTCCTTAGAAGCAGACCACTGGATCCACGCACTCACCCCTCCAGGCTGCAAACACAATCTACACTCGTACAAATGCTTCTCCTCAGGTTTTCCGTGACCTCAGTTGATGGCCCTTTCCTCAGGCCCTTTCATTTACCAGTCAGCAGCGTGACTCAGGTTATGCATATTCATTATACCCCCGCCTCCAGCACAGGGACCCAAGCACATTCTTTCATGAATCATTGTCATAATCTTTAACAGGGGGGAGTATTTTAAAATAAAAGCAAAGAAGAAGTTGAGATTTTTTGAATTCCATTTTTTTGCCCTTGGATAAAAGTAATCAGTTATTAAGGTATCAGATTTTTATAGAAGATGTCTCATGTCTTTTTTTTTTTTTTTTTTTAAGATTGGCACCTGGGCTAACAACTGTTGCCAACGTTTTTTTTCTTTCTCTTTTTCTTTTTCTTTTTTTTTTTAAGGATTGGCACCTGAGCTAACAACTCATGCCAATCTTTTTTTTTTTTTCTACTTTATCTCCCCAAACCCTCCTGTACACAGTTGTATATGTTAGTTGCAGTTCCTTCTAGTTGTGAGTTGTGGGACGCCACCTCAACGTGGCCTGACGAGCGGTGCCATGTCCGCACCCAGGATCTGAACCCTGGGCCGTGGCAGTGGAGCTCGCGAACTTAACCACTCGGCCACGGAGCCGGCCCCCTCATGTCATTTTTTTTACATACATCATTCTCTCTTTGTCTAAAAACATGCTTCTACAGCTCTAATTCCCAAAGTCTAATCTTATTTTTTCTTTACGTACTGAAGAAATTGTTTTCAGTAACTTTACCTGTTATTTTATGAAATTCACTGTAAATAATTTGAGTAAAGAACTGGATATATAGCCTCCAAAGTATCTTCTGTCTGAAATTCTCTGATCCTCTGCCTGTATCTTCGTTCAGCTCTCTCCAGAAGGGTGCGTGTTAGAAATACCTGAAGGGTCCTGTCTTAACACTGTTTCCTGACAATACAGGGCCCCGAGGACCCTGGAATAGCAAGGTTTGGTGTATTCAAGCAAGACTAACAACCCCAAAGAATTTAAGGAAAGAAATAACTTACAAATATCAGAAAACAAAACAAGACAAAACAAAGCCCTAAAGGGAAAGGATTAAAAATTATGTATTTGGGCTATTAGACATTCTTTTCTCACATACTTGGTCTTCTTATGTTGGCTAATAAAATTTAATACCCAAGCATTTTTCTCTGGAGAGTATTTCATCTTGTTATATACCATGCTTTTTCTCAGTGGATCATCTGTGGTCCTCATTTGCCTAGGTATCACACAGTTTGGTGCATAATTGCACACTGTTTATTCAATTCTCTAAATGTTTGTCTCCTTGGGAGATTACAAGCAATTTAGTTCGCTAAAGTACTGGGTTTCTCTCTTTTTTTATCAGCTGCAGTACAGAAGTAACCATTATTATACTTCTCTGTATAACCAACAGTCCTGGGCACAATGCTTTGTTTATAATAAATTCCCTAATATTGGTTGAATTAATGAATAAATGAATGAGCTGAATTAAAATTAAGTGGAGGAGAGTTACTGTTTGTAGGAATCACGGAAAGCAGTTTTTTTGTCTAAGCTGTTCACATGCCGTTCATCCTTAGCTGTGTATTATTGAGAAAGTGCTAGGCGCCAAGTACTGTTAAATTATTTACTTACATCATTTCATTTAATCCTCACAATAACGCTAAAGAAATAATTAGCCATAAATGCTTCATTCGCAACTGATAGAAAATTCAACTCAAACTGGCTTAAACAACAAGGGAGTTATGGCATAACTTCATCCTGGGCCCATGTGGGCAAGGATATGTCTCCTGGCTCTACATCACCTGGGGTAGGGTCCTGTTAGTGGCTGTCAGTAGCTTCATATTCTCCCCTTTTGGTTGAAAGAAGGTTGTAGCTACGTAAAAAACAACCTCATACCTTTAAAATACTGGAAATGCAGGAAGGATTCATTCCAAGAAGCCCCAACAAATGTGTCTCCAGATAAGCTATGTCCCCTTCCTGAACCCAATCACTGTAACCAGTAGAGTGGAACATGCTGCTGATTTTAGTTAATCAGGATCTCCTGGAATGAGTGATGTCAAATTACTTGGAATCATATAGACTAAGAGAGGAAAATAAATTGACAGAAATATCATGGTATGTTTGTTAGAGAATGTAGAAATGAGCACTGGAATGCAAAATTAAATAAAAGAAAACTGCTATATCCATTACTTCTCTTTGAAAGATAAGGAAACAAAGATGCAAAGGGTTTATGTCACTTTCCAAGATTGCGCAGCTAATATTGGCAGAACTGCAGTTCAAAATCAAGTCTGTGTCCAACAGCAAGGTATTACACAACCTCCCTTAAATATTTAGTCACTGTTGTTAGCTATGCATCTGCCACCTTAAAAGTGCTTGTAGAGTCTCCTGCCAGTGAAAGAGTACCTATGGCCTATCGATACTAGCAGTACATATATTTTCTTTTTATAATACAACTTTATCTGAATGACATGCCTCTATCTTGCTCTTCATTTCTATCTAATTGATACAATTTTCACTCACTACCTAATCTCTCTTCCAGAAGCTAATGCTCACCCATTTATGTTTTAAAAATGTGCTATTTGAATAAAAATGAAAGAAAGAAAAGAAAAAGAGAATTATATGTCCAATCAACAGTGACAGAAAATTGGTAGGAGCCATATTTATGACAGCAAAAATATTAGACTATTAACCGATGAATTCAGTATAGGATTTATCTCTTCTTCAGTAATTTTTGTGATAAGTCCAGTGGTAGTTTAAGATTAAGGAAATTAGGCTGTTCCAGGTGAGTATTATTTTTGCACTCTGATATCTGATAACTGAAAAAGTATTCACTAGAGTTTAGCTGAATAATGAAATGAATTGATTAGTGCATGTAAAAAAATCTCATAAAACTTTACCAGTTTAAGTTCAGACATGTTAAATATATCTTAATATTTGTAATTTGAAGAGTGTGTGTTTGGGCCATTTTTCCTAATATAAGTTAGACTTATTAAATCAAAAGGTGTTTCCTTTTCCAATACTTTCCATTAATTCCAAAGAAAATTTTTTAATCGAGTTTTGTTAGCTTTTTGGAGTCCTACTGTCTCTATCTTTTTCTCTCACCTTTTACCTGGAGGAAGATTGCTTCACTGATGTTTCATAACCAAGACTGACTAACTAGTTTTAACCCTGATGTTTTTAATATATTTTAAGCTAATATTTATGAATATTTCTATTTGAGAAGAAGAGTAAATGCAAACAAGTTAGTCTAAGAATCTGAATGTGCTCAATGGTAATGGAATTTAAAAGACTGATTATTTCTAAATCAGTGAAAAGCATGGAAGAGGAGGTGGGGGTCAGCAGACCAAGAGAGGAACCCAGTGAGGCACCAGACCACATGGACTAAAGCACGTCCTAAAATCTGAGGAACTGAGTCAACTATCCTGTTTGGGTTGGTTTTGGATAAAAACCTGACCATAGAGGGACCAGCACTCTGACATGGGAAATGTGGTGGAATAAATGTTATATTAGCTCCAGCAGACTGCTGTTCACAAATACCTAAAGATGTGGACGGGGCTTAGGAACTGTGTAATGAGTAGAGTGGCTGCAGGAGTTTTGAGGTGCATACTAGAAAGAACCTAGATTATCTTGAAGGGACTATTGGTAGAAATATGGATGTTAAATGTTATTCTGGTGAAGGCTCAGAAAGAAAATAGGAGAGCTAGAGAAAAAGCCTTTGTCTTCTTAAAGAAGACATAAATATTCATGAACAAAATGTTGGTAGAAATAAGGATTTTAAAGGACATTCTGGTGAGGTCTCAGAAATGAGGAACATACTATTGGACAATGGAGAAAAGGTGATCCATGTTATAAGTGTCAAAGGACTTGGGTGAATGGTGTTCTGTGTTTTGTGGAAGATAAAATGATGAAATTGGATGTTTAGCTGAAGAGATTTATAAGCAAAACATTGAAGTTGCTGCCTGGATTCTCCTGACTGCGTATAGTAAAATGTGAGAGGAGAGAGATGCATTAAAGAAGGAATTGTTAAATAAAAAAGGAACCAGAACTTAAAGATTTGGAAAAGTCTCAGGTTCTCCATATGCAAAAAGTGAGAAAGCATGTTTTGAGAACACCGAAGTGTACCAAACCAAAGTGGGTCTGCTTCTTGGTGAGTTGAGGTCACAGCCTTCACCAGAAGTAGTTGTCACACAAAGTAAGATTTATTTGCAGCAAATAAGGAGCCCACAGGGAATTATTTCCAAAGCTGTGTCTCCCGGAGCAAGGAAAGCAGGGGCCTTTTATTTCAGATGGGGAGTGAATATTCAAAAGGGGAGTTTCATCGTCACATGTAGAGGTGGGTATAAGCTCGCGCAGGTGCAGTTGGAAAATATGCTTTCACATACATCACATACTATGGTAATAAGGCCTAAGCTCCTCCTGGGGTGGATATCTTAACATTAAAATGAAGCAAATGTAACTCTTGGACACTTCTTGTCCTGCACAGGTGTCACTCTTGCTGTGGAGTTTGGACCACATTCAGGGGTGTTGGTGATTGCATCTCTTAATGTAGCTAAAAAAACTATTTGAAAGAACAGTTAAGTACTTCCAAAACCTCCTTTAAGTTACTCAGGGAAGTTAGTTGGTGACAAAAGATGTGGCTGGACTATCACTTGATGAAGACATTATGGCATTATACTTGCAGAAACACTGCCAGTTTGAATGAAGGGGTAAGACATGGACGAAATGAAAGAAGACTGTCAGACTTCTTAGATTATACAGGACTAGAAAATAGAGCTATTTGGCTATGAATGTACCTCATCATTCAATAAAAAAGGAAGGAGGACCCCAGGCAATTCAGAGGCCTGCAGAGCTGCCACTCCCATCACAGGCCAAAGGGGCAGGGCTGGTTCCTACTGGTTTCCAAGAGTGGGGATTCTTTGGTTTGGGGGATACCAGTATGCCACCACCCAGTGCTTCAGGGGCAAGGCTAAAGCCCAGTGCCTGGCTGCCGTACTGAGCTGAAGGGGCAGGGCCTCCCCAAAGAACCATAGGAGTGGTGCTTCCATCCTAGGGGGCCTGGAGAGCAGAGCAAAGATGAGTATTTTCAAACCTTAAGATTTAATGGAGTGTGCCCTGTTAAGTTTAAACTTACTTGAGACTGGTCACCCAGTTTCTCCTGTTTGGAATGGGGATGTCTATCCTATGCCTGTCCCACCATTGTATTTTGGAAGCACGTAACCTGTGTGGTCTCACAGGTTCATAGCTGAGAGGAATTTTGCCTCAGGATGAACTGGACCTCAAGTCTCACCTGTCCCTGGTTTAGATGAGGCTGGACTTTAGAGTTGTTGCTGGAATGAGTTAAGACTTTTGGGGCCATTGAGATGGAATGAATGTATTTTACATGTGAGGAGGACATGGATTTTTGGGAGCAAGGAGCAGAATGTCATGGACTGAACTATATGTCCCCCAGATTCGTATGTTAAAGCTCTACCCCTGAGAGTGGCTGTATTTGGAGTAAAAAAGTAATTAAGTTAAATGAGGTCATAAAGGTGGGGTACTGATTCAACAAAGTTAGTGTCTTTATAGGAAGAGATACAAGAGAACTTACTCGTTTCCCCCCGCCCACCATGTGAGAACACTGCAAGCCAGGAAGAGAGCTCTCACCAGAACCCCACCCTGCGGGCACCCTGATCTTGGACTTTCAGCCTTCACATCTGGGAGAAAGTAAATTTGTGCTATTTAAGCCACCCAATCAAAATATTTTCTTTATGGCAGCCTAAGCCAATTAATACAGGAAAGGTGGCTAAATTCAAATTTCAAGGGAAAAATCACTAGTCATTGGTATAATTTTATTCACAATTTTGCTGTCATTACAAATGTAATATCTGTCAAAGCACTGATACCAAGACCAGTAAGGAAATCTGCGGATCCTTAAGGCTGGATTTATTAAACTTTCTAAGTAAGGAATAGCACCCATCTTTACAGAGGAAGAGTTAAGGAAGAGTCATATAGAATTTGTGGGGTTGGGGTTAGTCACAGGTGGGTTTCAGATGCTAGTAAGTGAGATCTGAGCAAGGATTGGTTAGAATTTGTAAACTACGTGAGTTGATGAAACTGTCTATAGTCTTATATTTGGAACACACGAATCCATGCTGTCTATGGAGTTGATTGTTAAATCAGTTTGTGGTTGTATCCAGGAAATATATATATATATATATATGAATGAGCTGGTGTTAAAAAAATTTAAACTTAGGTAGTTGGTCTGGCAAGACATGGTTTGTACCATTTGTCTGTGTTGCAAGTCATAATAGAATTCTGTGGTTTGTCTTTCATTTTTTATCTGATAATCAGAATAGTGCCTTCCCTTTTCAATTTACTCTATCCACAGCCCTTTCATAGCATTTAGAACAGATCTTTCATTCTCTTGATTTAAATATTTTACAATTTATCTAAAAGTCAAGCCAAATGATTATATTACTTTTTCCCAGTTTTACTGAGATATAATTGACATATAGCATTGTGTAAGTTTAAGGTATAAAATGTGTTGATTTGATACACCAATACATTGCAAAATGATTACCACCATACCTTTAGCTAACACCTCCATCATGTCACATCATTACCGTTTCTTTTTTGTGTTGGAAACATATAAGATCTACTCTCTTAGCATCTTTCAAGTTAATAATACAGTATTATTAACTGTAATCACCAGGCTGTACATTAGATCCCCAGAACTTATTCGCTTATAACTGGAAGTTTGCACCCTTTGACCAACATCTCCCCATTTCCCCAAGCCCCAGCCCCTGGTAACCACCATTCTACTCTCTGTTTCTTTGACTTTGGCTCTTTTAGATTCCGCATACATGATGTTGTACAGTATTTCTTTCTGTCTGACTTATTTCACTTAGCATAATGCCCTTAAAGTCCATTCATGTTCTTGCCAATGGCAGGATTTTCTTCTTTCTCATGACTGAGTAATTTTCCATTGTATTTATATACCACATCTGCTTTATCCATTCATCCATCAACTGATACTTAGGTTGTTTCCATATCTCAGCTATTTTGAATAATGCTGCAATGAAAATTGGAGTACAGATATCTCAAGATCCCGTTTTCATTTCCTTTGGATATATACTCAGAAGTGGGATTACTGGTCATAAGATAGTTTTATTTTTAATTTTTTGAGGAGCCTCCATACTGTTTTCCATAGTGGCTGTACCATTTTACCTCCCCAACAACAATGCACAAATGTTCCCTTTTCTCCACATCCTTGCCAGCATTTGTTATCTCTTGTCTTTTTGATAATAGCCATTCTAACAGGTGTGAGGTGATATCTCATTGTGGTTTCGATTTACATTTCCCTGATAATGAACACCTTTTTGTTTGCTTGTTGAATATTTGTATATTGTTTTTGGAAAAATGTTTATAAATCATATTCTTTTCTTTTATTGAGGTCATAATTATTTATAACATTGTGAAATTTCAGGTGTACATTATTATTTGTCAGTTTCTGTATAGCCTGCATGATGCTCACCGCCAATAATGTAATTTTTATCTATCACCATGTATATGTGTCCCTTTCCCTCTTTTGCCCATCTCCCAACACATTTCCCCTCTGGTAACCACTTGTCTATTCTCTTTGCCTGTATGTTAGATAAACCATTATATTCTTTATTACCTTTGCTTAGTGACTATTTTGTCTTGTTCTAGACTTGCCTTTTCCTATAGGTCTTAACTCTTAACCCTTTTATCTGGTTAAAAATATAAAATAGAATAGTTTCTGGGTAAATCCTTCTGGAATGTAACTTCCCTAAATGCTTCCAGATTTTCAAATATTGGTCAGTTTTTTAAATATATGATTCTTATACCAGGGTACTAGTATTCAAGGCTATTGAAGTTGCTAGATAATTTGGGAGAAAAAAGTATTTAATTTTATCTTTTTTTTCGTTAAACATATTTATTGTTGTGTAAAACTATCATGATTTTTTGATCTTTAGCACTAGATTTAAAAATATGTTTGCTTAGGTCACAGGAGCGTGCTTTGTCCCATGGATATCTGACGGTGCAAATTCATTCTCTTTTGCCATTAATCGTACTCTAGAGGAAAAGCTTGATAAGTACTGCCATAGCAAAATTATTATTAAATAGAGTCTAATTTAATTATATAAATTTTATAAGTTTTAATATCTTCTAATGTTTTAAATCTTCATAGTTTTGTAACAGGTATAGCAAATATTTTATTAGAAATTATTAGAAAGAGGGTATCTGGCGTAAACTAAAATCCACATCTTAGTAGGTTGGAATGAAGAAAACAAATTTAAAATTTCTTTTCTTGACATTTTCATTAGTTAATATGACATAATATTGACATTTTTTTCCTTATCCTGCCAGTTTAACTTGCTCAGGAGTCATATCTTTCTGCAATGCCAGCAGGGAATTTTGATTATGTTAAAATAAACCAACTGTTACTGGTGTTGCTCACCATATTTTTATCTGATTTAAGAAAATGACAAAGTGTTATTTCTAAAATTGTGTTACTGTGTTATAGGAGGGGTACCAGTGATATTTATATTTAATATTTGTTTTTAAGGAAAGTAAACTATAAATATTTATATCACACGATGGATTTTGTGACTAATTTGATTCATTTCCATTGTTGCAACTCTCACATATTTCCAGTTGATGCTCATACTTTACAAATTTTAAGCTTTGACAAAACATGGAAAATCAGAAGCCATTACAATAAATAAATAACTTAATGAGATTCTCCTCTAGATTTGGCACAAGTCAATGGCCTGTTTTTCTGTTTTGTTTTGTTTTTTTCTTGAAAGAAAACTAATCACCAGCTATGGCCAGACCCAGCATTTCTAAGTTAGAAAATGAAATATTAAATACTGTGATAAGCTATGCAATATGTATTTTGTAAATTTACCTACGCTGCCATTTAGCAATCAATGATGCCAGAACTCAGAAGTTCCATACAATTTGCTAAGGTTTTTAAAAATTTTAGGTTGACTGTTTTGAAGCAGGTCCTGAAATTCTGAGGCTATGAAACCATCTCTACACCCAAAGACATTTTCCTGTTGCTTGAAGAGAGATTTTTATACCTTGAATCAGGGAAGAATCATGGAATCTTTGTGTATGTGTGTGCACACACGCATACACTCTCTCTTAACAGTTGTCTTCCAGTCTCCTCTTGAATATTCCAGCAGAAGTAAGCCTAAATCTTATCATTATGGAACAGCTTAAATTACTTGGAAATATAATCAATATGGATATTTGTCAATCTTTGTTTATCGTTTATGTGTCCTTCATCTAAATGATGAAACATATCTTTGCTATAATGTTTTGAAGGAAAATGAAAAAGACTCCATCTATCTCTGCTGGAGCATCTAAAAGGATAGGGACACTAGGCCATCTGGAAAAGTTTGTGAGAACTGTAATTTCATTTTGAATGGATGAATTATTGAGGGGATTTCTAATCTAAAGGTAAAAGAAAGACTGACTTTAATGGAGAAATAATATCTCAGAGTAAGATGAGTGAGGTTCCTTTTGAGGTGAAGCAGGAAGAATGACTAGGAATTTCAGATGTCTAAGACTAAAAATGCAGATGTTACCCTGTCTTAAATCTGTGGCAATTTTTTTCAATCTCTGGGTTGGAGCCTCAGACATTTAAAGTGTTAAAAGCTTATCAAGAGATTCTAATCGCTAGTTGTGTTGAGGACCGCTAACTGGAAAAATAGGTCTTACATTTGTCAGGAGAAAGGGACAGAGAGACGAGGCAGGGAGATATAGAAAGAACGGAGAAGGAGAGAGAGAGATTGGCGGGAGGGTGATGATCTGGAAATACAAAGGACATTAATATCAAAAATCTTATAGTTCTAGCACTTGGTTATTGATTCTTCAGGACTTTAGTAGCTTAGGGTACCCAGAAGATATCTTGTCCTTGAGATTTTTAGACCCAAATGAGATCTTTAAGAGATTATGGGGTGTATGAAACCATTATCTCAAAGATGTATCTGTGTTCCTATGTTCATTGCAGCATTATTCACAATACTCAAGGTATGGAAACAACTTAAGTGTCCGTCAATAGATGAATGGATCAAGAAAATGTGGTATATATATTCAGTGAAATATTACTCAGCATTAAAAAGAAGGAAATCCTGACATTTGTGACAACATGGATAAACCTGGAGGGCATCAGGTTAAGTGAAATAAGCCAGACAGAGACAGACAAATACTGCATAGTATGACTTACATGTGGATTGGAAAAAAAAAATCAAACTCATGGACACAGACGTGGTTAGCAAAGTGGTTGCCAGGGGCTTAGGGTGAGGAAAATAGGGAGAGCTTGGAAAAAGGGTACAAACTTTCAATTATAAAGTGAATAAAGTCTGATGATCTAACGTATGACATGGTGACTATAGTTGACCATACTGTATTATATAATTGAAATTTGCTAAAAGAATAGAACTTAAATATTTTCACCGAAAAAAGAAAAGAAAAGAAAAGGTAAATATGTGAGATGATAGATATGTTAATTAACTCAATGGGGGGAATCCTTTCACAATGAGTGCATATAGCAAATCATCACATGTACACTTTAAATATCTTACAATTTTATTTGTCAAGTATACCCCAATAAAGCTGAAAAAAAGATTGTGAGACATTATGAGATGGATCCTTAATTATTGTGTTATCGCTATTGCAGATTGAGCGCATTAATTATCCCTTTTTAAGAATTAAACAATTGTCTACAATATAGTTCAAAGAGCACTTGCAGGTGGAGAGTAGAGTGCCGTATTTCCCAAGTTTCTGGAAATAGCTGCGGCTACAAGATATAGGAACAGTATCCTGAGAAGGACCTGAACTCTGTATCCCATAGGCGTCAGTGGTATGACTTGCAGTCACTGGGTCAAAATGTACACAATAACACATGCTCTTCTTAAAATATGATATGCATAGCCAAACGCAACATTTGAGGCTCACTTTGGTCATTTCGGGAAATAGAAACTTACTTTTCTTTACTTTTCTTGATCTGGGTATTATATAACTCTTAAAGCTGCCAAAGATTTCATTAGCATTTCTGGCTGCTTTGTCAGACTCTGCAATCATTTTGAGCTTGGAATGAATACTCCTCACTCCTTGGGGAGTGTTCGTGGAAAGCATGTCTCCCCTAATTCGGAACCAGATGAAGTGCTTCCTGCAGGTCCAGATTGTTGGACCCAGATGTCCTAAATCAGAATCTCTGAGGGTAGGGCCCCCAATTAGACAAGTACACTCCACTCTCTATGTCTGTCTAATACATTCTGTTTGAGAATAGATCTTATGTTCTACTGGGAGAGTTGGAGGGGCTATTACCACCTCTAAATATGGTGATATGGGGCAAATTTCGCATTAATGGGAACAACAAGAAGATTAATCAAAGACAGCCCTACAGTTGAGTCTGAGACTAGGTAGTGGAAGGTTTGGCACAGGAAAGAACAAAAGAAATAACAAATTGAGAAGATTTACTTGGAGCCAGAAGAACAATCCACTTTGGAAATCAAATATAAAGCAGGTATCATGCCATATAGAAAAGGAAAATAGAAAATGATAGTCAGAAAGCCACATTTAGGAGCAGAGAAATATTTCCAGATAGTGACTGTACTGCAGCTGTTTTGTGCTGCTGCAGAAAGAGACACAACCAAAGATGTAATTATTTCCAATAATTCATGGGACACAGTCTCATCTGGTTCCTAATGCTTCACAATTCTAATACAAATCTGGGATTCATCCCCATTCCCATATGACAGAGCTGCTATTTTAAAATTTTAAATTCTAAAGTTTCATGATTCAGCTACCTACATTCTAGATCAATGTTTCTTTTTTTGAAATTTAATTTCTTTTATTGAGATAGAATTGATGTACAACATTATATTAGTTTCAGGGATATAACAAAATGATTCAATATTTGCATATATTGTGAAATGATCATCACAATCAGTCTAGTTAACATGTGTTACCATACATAGTTGCAGATATTTTTTCTCACGATGAGAACTTTTACGATCCACTGTCTTGGCAACTTTCAATTCTGTAATATTGTTTTATTAACTATAGTTGCCATGTAGTACGTTATATCCTCATGACTTATTTCTTTTATAACTATTAAAGTTTGTGCCTTTTGACCCCCTTTCACCCATTTCAGCCACTCCCCACCCTTTGCCCCAGGCAACGACCAATCTGTCCTCTGTATCTATGAGCATGGTGTTTTGGTTTTTTAGATTCCACAATAATTGCAGACTCCCAGGCTCCACACTCAAGGACCAAGTTTGTAGATATTGTTCAGGGGGCCCGGGAATCTATCTTTTTAGCACACACTCAAGTGGTTTTGTGAGGAAGTGATCTACATGTTGAACACTACTCTTGATCTTGTCCTCTTGTCTCTTCCAGGATATTCCTCCTTTCAAGTTTTCCCTTTCTAATTGAATATTCAACTTCTCTGTTGCCTTGGATTCTTCTCCTCAGTATGAACAAATTTAAGATACTTGCATCATAACTTTATTTCCTTTTAAACTTGTGTTAGTTTTCTCAAGCTGCCTTAACAAATTACCCACAAATTGGATGGCTTAAAACAACGGAAATTTATTGTCTCACAGTTCTGGAGCCTAGAAGTCTAAAATCAAAGCATCAGCAGGCTATGCTCCTTCTGAAGCCTCTAGGGAAGCATCCTTCCTTGCTTCTTGCAGCTTCTGGTAGCCTCAGGCATCCCTTGGTTTGCAGCAGCCTAATTCCAACCTCTGCCCCAATCTTCACATAGCTGTCTTCCTTCTGTGTATGTCTCTGTGTCTCCACATGGTGTTCCCCTCTCTGTGTTTCCATTTTCTTCTAATGACACGACTCATTTTGAACTAGGGCCCACCCTAATGCAGTATGACTTCGTCCTAGCCTGATTATGTCTGCAGAGATCCTATTTCCAAATAAAGTCACATTCACAGCTACCAGGGTCAGGATTTCAACATATCTTTTGGGGGACACAATTTGACCCATAACAAAGTTGTATGCTATAATCTAGCTACTTTCCCATATTTCTCCTTTATTCCTCAGCTAAGATTCTGGAACACATACTCTACACTCATTGTTATCACTTCTTTGTCACCTACTGCAAACTGGCTTTGGACTCCAATAGCCCACTGAAACTGTGCTTGCTAGAGCAATTATTGAACTCTTACTTGATAAATCTAAAAGGCACTTGTTGGTTCCTGTCTTACTTGGTATCTTTACTGTAGTCCAGAGTCGTGAGCATTCTCTTCTTGAAGCTTCTCCGATTTGAAGGAACCTAAGTCAACCTGGTTACATACAACTTTTGGTTTCAATTTGGTTGATCAATATAGCCATGAAAGAAGTTATAATGAAAGCAAGTCTTTGATAAAATTATGCTACATGTAGGTTATTTTAACTGAACTTTAGAAACACTGGCACAAAAACAGTTCCTGAAACCTGTGCCGTTAACTGGAGGAACTTAGAGTTCTTTGTCCCTTCAGTGCTCCAGCCATCACTTTGCATGTAAGTTTTCACAAAGTAGATACACCAAAAGCAGAATTCTATTACTTGGCATAAGCTTGTGCATCATATCACACTGCTATACAACAGTATTTAAATACCATTATAATGTAATTCTCACCTTGTTTTCTTTCCGTATCTAGGAATAGTGTTTCTTGTCCTTCAATGATCCTTTTACTCTATTGTAAATTGATTGATAATGATAATCACTAACTTAATTATCTATTGCTTATTAATGATATTACAAATATCTTAGTGGCTTAAAACAACATACATTTATTATCTCACAGTTTTTGTGGATCAGGAGTCCAGGTATGGCTTAGCTGTGTCTTCTGCTTAGACACTCACAGGGCTATGATCAAAGTGATCATTAAAACTGTGGTCTCATTTGAGGCTCAACTGGGGAAGGATCCACTTACAAACTCACTGAGATTGTTGGCAGAATCAATTCCCTGCAGTCTTGTGGCTGAGATCCTCAGTTCCTTGCTGGCTGCTAGTTGAAGGACACCTTCAGCAACTAGAGGTCACTTGTAATTCCTCACTACATAAAGTTCCCCAACATGACACTTGCTTTGTCAAAGACAGTAAGAGAGAAAGAGACTTCAGCAAGATGAGCACTATAATCTTATGTAATCACATAATCATATATAGATAATCATGTCCATTCCATCTATTGATTAGAAGCCAGTCACAGATCCTTCTCACACTCAAGGAGTGGGGCTCACACACAGACATGAATACCAGGAGATGAGCGTTACGTCTTATTATTATTATTATTATGTCATATATGTCTTCTGTACCCACACATTCAGTCTTCCCACTCTGGATATTCTGCTTAGGTAATCTCACCTTCATATATGTCTTCAGCTGGTAGCTATATGCTGTTGGTTTCAAAATCTATAGCCCAGTCTAAATATCTCTCCTAAGATCTCAATCCATATACTCAACTCCCTTTAGATATTGTTATGTGAATGTAGACATTTCTGTGTAGAAACCAGCGTCAGTGCTGTTACTTTCTCTCCAAATTGTTCCTCCCTCTTTTTGCCATCTTAGATGATGACACGTCCTACATGGATCACAAACCTGATACTGTGATTTAACTATTTTGGAGTGGAATCCAAACATCAATATTCTAAAGAAGCTTTCCAAGTGATTCTAATTTGCAGCTCTTATTGATAGCTGATGATCTATAGCATTACTCTGCTTTGTCTGCTTCATAACATGTATTACCATCTAAAATTATTATGTTCCTTTATTGCCTTATTCTTTTTCTGTCTCTCCCTTAGAATGTAAGCTCCTTAAATGCTCTTTCACTGTTACATTACTAATGTATATAAGAATGTTTGGCCTATAGTAGGTATTCAATAACTTACTTATTGAATGATTAACTGATAAATACCATTTATTATGGGTGAGCATTATGATAAGTGATTTATAGACATTATTTCATGAATCCTAACAAAAATCTTGAGTCTATTTTCAATTTTATTATTCTTCCTTTATCTATTAGGTAAATGTGGCAAAGTAATTTACCCAAGGACACCTGTAAAGTAGAGCTGAAATTGAAACCAGATCTGCATAACTCTAAAGCTCATAGTTTTGACCAAATGCTATATATATGCTGTCCAGCTATATGCATTTATTGCTCAAATTCTTATGCTTTTGACTTTGTTGTTTCTTTTTGGAATAGCCTCATTCTTTAGTGATTTATTAATCCACTGTGGTAGGATTAGAAGTCAAATCATCTGTCTCCACCCGAATATAGCTGTATCTTCATTTTGCTCAACACCCTTACAGAATATGTAAGGACTCTGATGGTTATTATAAATGCAATTATTGTCAAGCGATGTATACTGCTTACCAACAACTTTCTAGACACAGAGTGGAATCGTACTGTCTGACATGCTCCCCATTCTACACTTTGATCCATAACTTTCATCCACCAATCCCTTTGTATTTTGCAATTGTGAATTCCCCAAACATCCCATGAGGTAAATGAATATTTATTATTTCCGTTTTACAGATGCATAAAGTTAGCAGTAGACTAAATAAATAAGTTCTTCAAGGGCAGAGAGTAAGTTGATTAGAAAATCAAGGTTAGCGTTGAAACTTCCAGATCCTCCTTCTAAAAGGAATGGATGGTGTCATAAGTTGATTTCACCACACCTAGCTGAAAATATTTATTTCAAGTTTCCACAATATATCCTCCATTAGTTTTTGGACATTGCCCAGAAGAATTCACAGTAAATTGATATTCAGCCCTTAGATGTGTATGCGGTTTGCATCTATTGGCTTCTGTGGGAGCTGCAAAAATGAAGCTGAAGAAAGAATTTAGCCCATAGTAATTATATCTTCCTGTAGAGATTCTGGTAATTATGTTTGAAGATTTTTTCACTCTATAATTTAAAGGTTTTTATTTTGTAATGTAGCTCTAATTTAGCATATAGAAGTAAGCAGCTAATTAAGCTGAGATTACTTTCTACTCACAGCCAACATTTAGAACATAATCAGAGTTATTATTACAAAATTGTTTAACGTTGTATTATTATTTATGAATATGAACCCAAACCAAAATGCACAGCATAATAACATAATTAAGAAAGACTATATTATTTCAGTATGTTGCCATTTAAATAACAAATTAAAACTATACGTCCTCTATTTCACAAGTGGTAGATTTTTAGACTCATAAAAGATTCTTAGTTGATTTGTAATCTCTTATATCTGGCTCTTAAACAAGATGATATATTTTTCTGGTTCTTTTTTTATCCTTAACTTTTTTAAATGTAAAATTGATTTAACAACAACATACGTATATAGTGCATCACTGCTACACATAATTTTTAAATAGTTCAGATTTTGAGATTTTGTTGAATCTAAATTTAAATTTAGATTCATGGTCAAAATCATTGCAATTGAAAGTCACAACAATGCTATAAATAAGAAAAAGAAATTGATGTACAAAAGGGAATTTCTTTGAGGTTAAATAGGATTTTATTTTCATCTGCACACATCACTTAAATCATTCATGGGCATACGCACTAACATAAGATTTCCTAGTAACATGACAAATCTGATTGGGAGATATCTATCTCAGAAAGGTAGGCATTAGATAATAAATTGTTATAATGAATAATGCTTTTAATCAGGGACTCCTCAGCTTTCTATTCCATGAACTCCTATGAAGGATTGGTTACAACGATTTCAGGATATCTTAACAAATTTGCTGGGCTGTGTGATTTAAATATTAACTTCCTGAGAAAACTGCTTCATCAATAGTTAGCTGAGTAGATGGTACTTCAATTTATTTATTTCTGAGGGGTGTCCACTTATTTGCACATATCAGAGGACCTTGTCTTGAAGAAGAAAATAAAAACAGATTTAATTAGTATAATTGGCAGTGTAACTCTTTTGGATTCTAACGGAATAGCCAAGGGAGAATTATGTGACTTTCATTGGTTAACCTAAAATTTCAATCATTCTACCAGCAGAAATCATCTAACTGATTTACCAAGGTTCTCACCACCAAATTTCACATCAACCTTCCTCCCTTCCCCTACCATTCCAAACCATTGGCAAATACCAATATATTCTCCATTCTAAAATTTTGTTACTTCAAAAATATTGTATAAATGGAATCGTACATTACATAATCTTTGAAATTGGCTTTTTTTTTTTTAACTTAGTGTAATCCCTTGAAGAATAATCCAAAATGTATGTATCAATTGTTTGTTCCTTTTATTATGGGGTAGTATTCCATGGTAGTTATATACCACAGTTTGTTTACCCATTCACCCACTGAAGGACAGTTGGGCTGTCTCAAGTTTAAAATATTATGAGTAAAGCTTCTGTGAAATTCACGCACAAGTTTTTGTTTGAATTTGTTTCATTTTTCCGGAATAAATGCCTAAGTGTACAATAGCTGGGTTGGACTGAGGATTAGTTTCCTTTTACTTCTATAACAAATTGCCATAGACTTAGTGGCTTAAACAATACAAGACTTGTTATCTTATAGTTGTGGAGGTTATAAATGTCACAGGCCTCAGATCAAGGCGACTGCAGGGTTATGTTCCTTCTGGAGGCTCTAGGAAACAATCTGCTTACCAGCTTTTCCAAATTCTCGAGGCTGTCCACTTTCCTTGATCATGGTCCCTTACTCCATCTTCAAAGATCATTGGCATAGCCTCTTCAAATCTCTCTCTCTCTCCTTCACCACCTGCCTCTGCATCTGTTGTTACATCTTCTTTCGGATTCTGACTGTCCTGCTTACCTTTTTCCCCTATAAGGACACTTGTGAACACATTGGGCCCACATGGATAATCCAGCTAATTTTTCAATCTCAAGATCTTTAACGTAATGACTTCTGCAATGTCCCTTTTGCCAAGTAAAGTAACATATTCTCAGGTTCTGGAGATGGGATGTAGATTTTTTTTTCAGTGAGGAGGAGAGCAGGTTGGCATTACTTTGTCTATAATATGTGGCAGAATAAGTACATGTTTGGTTTTATGAGAAACTGCCAAACTTTTCCAGAGTGACATTACCATTTTCCATTACCGTGACCAATACACATGAATGATCCAGTTTCTCTACATCTTCACTAGCATTGGGTGTTGCCACTATTTTTTATTTTATCCATTTTGATATGTACAGGCATACTTCATTTTATTGTGCTTCACTTTATTGCTCTTTTCAGATATTGTGTTTTTTACAAATTGAAGATTTGTGGCAATTTTGTGTTGAGCAAGTCTATGGGTGCCATTTTTCCAACAGCATTTGCTCACTTCGTGTCTCTGTGTCACACTTTGATAATTCTCACAATATTTCAAACTTTTTCATTATTATATATATTATGGTGATCTATGATCAGTGACCTTTTTACTATCGCAATTGTATTAGGGAACCATGAACCACACCCATGTAAGAGGGCAAACTTAATAAATGTTTTGTTCTGACTGCTGCACTGTCCAGCTATTCCACTGTGTCTCCCCGTCTTCTCTGGCCTATTGCCTGAGACACAACAATATTGAAATTAGACCAATTAATAAGCCTGTAATGGCCTCTTAAGTATTCAAGTGAAAGAAAGAATCGTGTGTCTCTCACATTAAATCAAAAGCTAGAGATGATTAAGCTCAGTGAGGAAAGCGTGTTGAAAGCTGAGATAGGCCAAAAGCCAGGCCTCTTGCACCAAACAGTGCAGCCAAGTTGTGAATGCAAAGGAAAAGTTCTTGAAGGAAATTAAAAGTACTACTCCAGTAAGTGCACAAATGATCAGAAAGTGAAACAGCCTCATTGCTGACATAGGGAAAGTTTTAGTGGTCTGAATAGAAGATCAAATCAGCCACAATATTCCATTAAGCCAAAGCCTAATACTGAGCAAGGCTCTAACTCTCTTCAATTCTGTGAAGGCTGAGAAGGCTGAGAGAGGAATTTCAGAAGAAAAGTTTGAAGATAACAGAAGTTGATTCACGGGGTTTAAGGAAAGAAACCATCTCCATAACATAAGACTGCAAGGGGAAGCAGCCAGTGCTGATGTAGGAGCTGCAGCCAGTTCTTCAGAACGTCTAACTAAGATAATTCATGAAGACGGCTGCCCTAAACAACAGATTTTCAGTGTAGATGAAACAGCCTTATATTGGAAGAAGACGTCGTGTAAGACTTTTACAGTTAGGAGAAGTCAATGCCTGGCCTCAAAGGACAGGCTGACTTTCTTGTTAGGGGCTAATGCAGCTGGTGACTTTAAGTTGAAGCCAGTGCTTATTTACCATTCCAAAAATCCTGGGGCCATTAAGAATTATGCTAAACTGTTCTGCCTGTACTCTGTAATGGAACAGCAAAGCCTGGATGACACCACATCTGTTTACAGCATGGTTTGCTGAATATTTTAAGCCCATTCTTGAGAACTACTGCTCAGAAAAAGGGATTCTTTTCAAAATATGACTGGTTATTGACAATGCCCCTGGTCACCCAAGAGCTCTGATAGAGATGTACAACAAGATGAATGTTGTTTTCATGCCTGGTAAGACATTCTGCAGTCCATGGATCAAAGAGTGATTTTGACTTTCAAGTCCTATTAACATTTCACCTATTTTTGAGTAATTTGTTTATCCAGTAATAGGTATGATTTCTAAGTTATTTATAGCTTTATTCTAGTTGGTGAAACAAGGTGATAGAGGCACTATTTTAGGTATTGGTCTCCAAGACCTTGGCCTCTTGTTCTGTGTTAACACAGGTGGGAATGAATGGGGGCACGTTTATACTGTCCTTCACCACGCAGGCGAAGGACTTCAAGAGAGAAGCAGTTATTGAATAGGAGGAGCGTTGTGCTGGATACATCCTTCTATATCCAGTATGAACACTGTGCATCTGACATTTTGGTATGTGTGTACTCTGGAATCGCCCTAGGGAATAATTTTCTGGTCCACCTTTATCCACCTTTCAAATGAGCCTGAAATAAGACTGAAGTCACTCTGCCTCGACTTGTGGCAATAGAGTTAACACATTTCCTTCCACCAAGTGATTGGCCCTGACACTGCTGAGGACAGGTCCTTTGTCAGAGAAAAGAATAAAATGTTGATAATGTTACGGTATAAAGTTGTTGTGGCTATTTAGTCTTCAGTAAAAACTGTGGTTCTACCACTTAGCGTATTAAGACCACTTCCCATTTTATAGTGTTTTGAATTATTACAAACCATTTTTACACACCCACACACACACACATTATCAACACTGATTTTTATGATTCTATGAGATGGGAATGAATTTCCAGATAGTTAAATACCCAAGGCACTCCTCAGAACTGCCTGCAGCCTGGGGTCTTCTTAAAGGAAGACAATATTGCAAGATGAAGTGCTTATAGTTGCTGAATGCCTCCTTATTGAGAGGTAAATAGATTTTGTCTCAAAGAGTTTAAATTGTGCAAGGTCACAGAAGGTACATCAGGCTGCGGAGAAAATGGACTCATGTTAATAGAATTTAAAACAAGAGATATAAAACATTTGTCTGACATTTACAAGTTTTCTCCCCACTCCAGAACCACTTAAAGTCTCCAATATTGTTTTCTAGATCAAAGCTTTTTTCTTTTTTTTAGTTGAAGTGTAGTTGACATACATTATATTAGTTTCAGGTGTACGACATAATGATTCTATATTTGTATGCATTGCAAAATGATCACTACAGGAAGTCTACTTAACCTGTCACTTCACATAGTTACAAAATTTTTTTCTCGTGATGATAACTTTTAAGATGTACTCTCTTAGCAACTTCCAAATATGCAGTAGGGTGTTATCAACTATAGTCACTATGATGTACTTCTCATCCCCATGGCTTATTTATTTTATAATTGCAAGTTTGTACCTTTTGACCCCATTTACCCATTTCTCCCACCCCATACCCTCTGCTACTCTCAACCACCAATCTGTTCTCTGTATACATGAGCTTCTTTTTTACCTTTTTTTTTTTAGATTCCACATATAAGTGTGATCATATGTTATTTGTCTTGCTCAGTGTGACTTATTTCACTTAGCATAAAACCCTCAAGTTCCATCCATGTTGTTGCAAATGGCAGCACTTCCTTCTTTTGATGACTGAATAATATTCCACTGTACATATGTATACCATATCTGCTTTATCCACTCTCCATGAACACTTAGGTTGTTTCTGTATCTCGACTATTGTAAATAACGCTGAAGTGAACATGGGGATACAGATATCTTTTCAAGTTGGCATTTTCATTTTCTTTGGATAAATACCCAGATGTGGAATTGCTGGATTATATGGTAGTTCTAATTTTATTTTTTTAAATTTTTGGGGGGAACCTCCATACTGTTTTTCATAGTGGCTACACCAATTTACATTCTCACCAACAATACAGACAGGTTTCTTTTTCTCCACATCCTCACCAACACTTGTTATTTCTTCTTTTTTTTTCCAGAACTTTTTTAAGATTGGCACCTGAGCTAAAATCTGTTCTGGATCTTCTCTCTCTCTCTTTTGTTTTTCTTCTTCCTCTCCCCAAAGCCCCAAGGACATAGTTGTATATTCTAGTTATAGGTCCTTCTGGCTCTGCTATGTGGGATGCTGCCTCAGCATGACTTGGTGAGTGGTGCTAGGTCCATGCCCAGGATTCCTCAAATTGGCAAAACCCTTGGTCACCAAAGCGGAGAGCATGAACTTAACCACTCTTCCACGGGGCCAGCCCACTGTTATTTCTTGTCTTTTTGATAATAGTCATTTTAACAGGTGTGAGGTGCTATTTCCTTGTGATTTTGCTTTTCATTTCCCTGATGATTAGCGATTTTGAGCACTTTTTCGTGTGCATTTTGGCCATCTGCATGTCTTCTTTGGAAAAACGGCTATTCAAATCGTTTGCCTATTTTTTAAATTGGATTGTTTGTGTTTTTTTGATATTGAGTAATATGAGTTCTTTATATGTTTTTGATATTAATCTCTTATCAGATAGATGATTTGCAAATATTTTCTCCCATTCAGTGGGTTGCCTTTTCATTTTGTTCAATGGTTTCCTTGTTGTATAGAAACTTTTTAGTTTGCTGTAGTCCCACTTGTTTATTTTTGCTTTTGTTGTTTTTGCTTTTGGTGTCAGAGTCAAAAAATTATTACAAAGACCTATGTCAAAGAGCTTCCTACCTATGTCTTCTTCTAGGGGTTTTATAGTTTCAGGTCTTACATACATCCATTTTGGGTTAATTTTTGTGCATGGTGTAAGACAGTGGTCCAGTTTAATTTTTTTGCATGTGGCTATCTAATTTTCCCAGCACCATTTATTGAAGAGACTATCGTTTCCCTGTTGTATATTCTTGGCAAATTTGTTGTATATTAATTGACCAGATATGTGTGGGTTTATTTCTGGGCTTTCTGTTCTGCTGATCTATCTGTCTGTTTTTATGCCAATACCATAATGTTTTAATTTCTATAGCTTTGTAGTACAGTTTGAAATGAGGGAGCATGATGCCTCTAGCTTTGTTCTTCTTTCTTAAGATTGCTTTGGCTATTTGGGGTCTTTTGTGGTTCCATACAAATTTTAGGATTGTTTGTTGTATTCCTGTGAAAAATGCCATTGGAATTTTGATAGGGATTGCATTGATTCTGTTGATTGCTTTGGGTAGTATGGACATTTTAGCAATGTTAATTTATGCAATCTGTGAGCACAAAATATCTTTCCATTTATTTGTGTCTTCTTCAATTTCTTTCATTAATGTCTTAAGTTTTCAATGTACAAGTCTTTCACCAGCTTGGTTAAATGTATTCTTAGATATTTTATTCTTTTTGATGCAATTGTAAATGGATTTGTTCTTTAATTTTTCTCTCTGATAGTTCATTATTAGTGTATAGAAATATAACAGGTTTTTATATATTGGTTTTGTGTCCTGCAACTTTGCTGAATTCATTATTAGTTCTAACAGTTTTTGGGTGGAGTCTTTAGGGTTTTATGTATATAATATCATGTCATCTGCAAATAGTGACAGTTTTACTTCTTCCTTTCTAATTTGGATAACGTTTATTTCTTTTTCTTGCCTAATTGCTCTGGCTAGGACTTCCAATACTATGTTGAATGAAAGTGGCGAGAGTGGACATCTTTGTCTTGCTCTTAATGTTAGAGGAAAAATTTTCAGCTTTTCACTGTTGAGTATGGTCTTAGCTGTAGGTTTGTCATATATGCGTTTTATTGTGTTGAGGTGCATTCTCTGTATACGCACGTTGTTGTGAATTTTTATCATAAATGAATGTTGAATTTTGTCAAATGCTTTTTATGCATGTATTGAGATGATCGTATGATTTTTACCCTTCATTTTGTTAATGTAGTGTATCACATTGATTTGCAAATGTTGGGCCATTCTTGCATCCCTGGAATAAATCCCACTTGATTGTGGTGTATGATCCTTTTAATGTATTGTTGAATTCAGTTTGCTAATATTTGGATGAGCATTTTTGCATCAATGTTCCTCAGGGATATTGGCCTATAATTTTCTTTTCTTGTGGCATCATTATCTGGTTTTGGTATCAGGGTAATGCTGATCTCATAAAATGCATTTGGAAGCATTCCTTCTTCTTTGGAAAGGTAAACAAAACTTCCAAAGTTTATCATTTTGTTCATCTTTGTTTATCTTAGTTTCATTGATCTTTTCTACTTCTTTTTAGTGTCTGTTTCATTTATTTCTGCTGTGATCTTTGTTATTTCTAAGTCTTTTCTTTCACCAAGTCTTCTTATCCATTCTGTGTTGTTCCTTATTTTCCTTCTTTCTTTTTCCAACTGCCTTATCACAATTCTATGAGTAAGAGGTTATGACCCCAATCTGAAATCTATGCTGCCTGTTAAAAAACCAAGCACGTAACATAACGGTCCAAATGTTACAGGTTTCATGAACATATAAACCAGGGTGTCACTTATTACTTAGGAGAGTGAGATTGTAGGACAAACTCTTTGGCAGACTCTTAGTTTTCTGGGGACTTTTCCTCGCCTCTTATACCTGCTGGACATGGGGATAGATTTTGGTGCCCATTACTCAAGCCTCAGAAATCTATGGCTATGTTTAATGTAGATTAAAGTTTCCAAATATTGCCACACAAAAATAATAAAAGGAAAACTTTAGGACCAATTCTGATAGATTTGATAAAAGCGTAGGTGATATCAGCTTTTTCTCTTCAACTAATTTGCTATTTCGTCTACCCTGAGACTTCTGGTCACTTCTACTGCCTCTGCTTCTTCATATCAGCTCTCTCACCACCACCACGTGTGCTATAAAAGCCGCTATACTCTTTAAATGTTATAATCTATAAAAGTTATATTCTGTAAACCTTAAACATTTTATTACCTAATGAATTCTTCTGAATACTAAGCAACTAAGCTTCTTAAAATTCCCTTCCCTGAGTGAGTTATACTCACTCACTGTATAATAATATAGTATTCTTACTGTTTTTAACAATGCCAGGTTCTCATTTATTGACAAATTTAAAACAAATGTAAACATAGATTTAAAAATATTAATAGGTATCTACTTCAAACAAAATCCTAAATGAGAGATTAAGAATCAACTATTTAACTTGATTTATGCTAAAAATAACAAAAACTATAAGGATATATGATGAATTATTTTTTTCTGGACTGCAAAATTTGGATTGCTGGACCAAAAATAATTAAAATCTGTCTATGTGGGACTGGAAGATGACAATATTTGACAGAAAAAAGTTCAGGTTTGGAGAAAATTAAACTCATAGCTTATCTTAGTGGAAAGTGTGAGGATAAATTTCTCTTCAAAGCTTTGTATTCTTTCTAAAGAAGAGGTACAATATAAATGCAAACATATTGAATTCCTCACTGACCCAAAATAAAGTGTTTTCTGAAGAAAATTAAAGTATGTATTTGTATCCATCTTATATGTATTAAATCATGCTAATCTATACATCTATTTAATCTAATAACTCATATGATCATTACGTAATTTGAATATAATAATATTACAGCGAAGTTATATTTTTATCATAAACTTATTTTATAAGTTTATTTTGTAAGTTTTAATTTTCAAAAAACATATATTGTTACCTTCAAATGAATTGGAATATATACCAGCAAAGTTCTGTCTGTGCTGTTAGATTAATAAAAGTAGGTTATATCAGAAAAATTATGCTTATTCAAATTTTTAATTGGATCTACTACTTTTCAAATATTTATCTTTCAACAACTTGTTTTAGCTAATCTGCTACTGTGATTAGCTGCTATCTCTCTTCATCACATGGTATTAATGTAAGACTCCTAATTATTTAAATGGAAGGAAGGAGGGAAGGAAGGGAGGGAGGGAGGAAAATAATTAATTTTAACAAAGGGCCTGAATAATCCATATACTAGATGCTTTGGGCATAAATTTAAAAAATGTTATCAATCTTTAATATAAATGATGCTTTTAATTTGGAGGGGTTAATTTTTATCCTGTGTTGTTTTAGTATAGTTGATTTATTAATACCAAAATCAATTTTTATGTTTGAGAGAATATAATATTTAAATTTCTATTATCATGTGCCTATTATAAAATCTATGCAGATATTAGTAGTTAATTTGCTATGTAAAAGATTGCTTTTACTCATGCAAAAATATAATAATCTTTTCATTTTAGACCAAATGTATTAAAGCCCAATCAACAGTAACTAGATAATAAACTTTAGTATCAGTGTGTGAAAAAGTGCTTATTCAGTTCACGTATTTGTTGTCATTTATGCTATTAAAATATTTTGAATTCCACATTTGTAGAAACTTTAGAGCTATTCAAATATAAAATGTTAAGGATTAAGTTTAATAGCATTTTTGTAAACATGAAAAAAATATATATATATACACACACACACATTGGCTTGGTGCTTGATTTATTAAGATTTCATTTAAAACAGCTTATGTTCATTTCTCTAAGAATATTTATTACTGAACAAATTTCTTATTTGGATCAAGAGTCCTCTGTCTACATTCATGAAATGTGCACAAGTTTTTGACTTTAAGTGGAAGGAAATATTTATAAAAATTAACAACAATAAGTATATGTTAAATGCCTCTCCATTTTCATTTGGAGTTGACTGGATGATGTTGAGTAGATCTTAGTTTTAAACTTGTACTTTTTATTTTTCTTAAAAAGTCTAATTAACAAAATAAATTTGATCTCGGTGAAATGATTTATAAATAGTTTTGAACTGTTTTATGTCATTAAAGTCTCTTGAAATTCATCCTTAAAATATCAGCAGAATAAACACAATTATATATGATTATTTCTTCTGACTTGAGTAAGCAACAGAAAATTATTCCTTGTATATTTTAAATATACTGCAAACTTTAGACATATATTTAAAATAATCATCAATATTATCATCATCAATACCATCATCATCAATTTTGCTATTATCTCTAGTATGAGTATGACCATGATAGTTATTGTGCATTCTAGACCACATAACAAAATTAATCTCTTCCTTATTCCAATTACCTACTATTGCTAAAAGCTATGTTGATATTCTTAAAAAAGAAATTATATATATACACACACTATATATATATACTATATATAAGTAATATATAGTATATGATATATATGCTATTTAAAGATAAAAAATAAAGTTTACTTGGTTACATAAAATGTAGTGTACTAGATGCTGTACATGCAGATTGAAATGATGTGAACCTAACTTAAGGAGCTCTTTGCCTAGTATATAGTGGGACGGTATGGTTTTAGAAAGATTTGTGTTTGTTGTTTTTGTTGCTGTCTGTTTTATGTTAGTTAGTTTTGTTTTAAAGTGTGAGTGATTCAAACACTTTCATTTATTAAGGGTAAAGTGGGTGTAAAGAGCAGGGAGTTTGAACACAGGAGAGGAGTAAGTGGTAAGGAAAGAGGCTGTAGGAGACAGGGAGGAATAAAGCTCAGAGCAGAGGAGCTGGACTACGTCTGGAAGTGCCTGTCTCCCCAGGAGACTTCAGGTGGGGCTTATAAGAATAAACGAATAAACCAATGAGATTATTAGGGCAGAGTTTGGTCAGCAGTAGGGAGGGCAGAAAATTGAAGGAGCTTACACCTAAGGGCATTGGTTTTCTTAATGAAAGCAGAGGCAAGGTCAGTTCCTGAGACCTCTTAACTCCTTCCCTCCATCTCTTAGTGAGGAAGAAGTAGAGGCCTGAGGAAAATGAACAAGTTTTGTACCAACAGCAATGGAGAATGATGGGAAAGAGAATAAAATGGGGAGATGTGGAAGGATTAGAAAACATCACTAAAGACATTTTACATTAGACTTCAATCTTGCGCTACTATTTCTTTCAGTTGCTTTTAATTGTAGACTGAATTTAATCAGAAAGAGTATCTTTACCTGCCATTTGCACATGTCAGAGTTACAGAGTTCAGATTGCCCTACCTACAGGGGCTAGCTGATGTTTCTTATTTCCAGGTTGTATGAGAAGAGGAAAAGATATTAAATAAAGGAGGCCCAGGAAAGTCAGTGAAGTCCATTCTGGGAGCTTCAATGAAACTAGTCATTTGCCACATAAGAACGTTTCCATCAATGATGGACTGCATATATGATGGTGGTCCCATAAGATTAGTAGCTTATAGCCTATGAGTATAGTAGGCTATACCATCTACCTTTGTGTAAGTACACTGTATGATGTTCAAAAATGATGAAATCACCTAACAATGTGTTTTCAGTATGTATCCCCATCGTTGAGCAATGCATGACTGTACATCAACCTGAGATTTATCTAAGTGAAGTTTGCCATGTATTCTAGAATCTGACATTTGCTGTGTCCCAAGGCCAGCCCCAATTTATTAACTTTACTTCTTTATTTTTTTAAAATATATTCTAATGAGAGGTATATTCATGTAGCCATGAAGAAGAAGTTTTGTTCTATGATTTCTTAAGATTGTAGGTCACTAAGAATTGAGGCATTTGACAGTATTTTACAGGAACATTTTAAAGAACCATTATTATGGTGATTTTATTCTAGATTTAGATGAGGAGGCGATGAAACAACTATTGTCATTTAGAAAGCCCCAGTACATAAAACAGATAGAGCCATCAAATAACTCTGTGTTTTTTCCTGGGCAGTTTCATTCACAACCATGGTTTTAGTTAAAACAAACATTTTTCACAATTATTTCGTCTATTTCTTCAGCTCAGCCCTCTATCAGGCACTTCAGAATTGCATTTCTTTTTTTTTTTTTTAAATTTAATTTAGTTTTTCTTTTGAGGAAGACTAGCCCTGAGCTAACATCTGCTGCCAATCTCCCTCTTTTTGATGAGGGAGACTGGCCCTGATCTAACATCCGTGCCCATCTTCCTCTACTTTATATGTGGGACGCCCACCACAGCATGGCTTGCCAAGTGGTGCCATGTCTGCTCCCAGGATCTGAACCAGTGAACCCCGGGCTGCAGAAGCAGAACGCGCGCACTTAACCGCTGTGCCACCAAGCTGGCCCACAGAATTGCATTTCTTACACTCAGATGTCTTAAGCCACACTCATCTTCCCCAAAACAAAACTGTACTTTGTCTAGTATTTCCTTTTAATAAATCGTGCCAGTGATACCAGGAAGCCATTGTCCCCCTCTTCATTCCCTACTTCCCTGCTTTCAATCAATTATCAAGTCCTGTTGAATTCACCTCCAAATATGCAGGTCATCTTCATCTTTCTTTTAGATTGCTGGTCTTCTAAATTATCTCCTTATCTTCAATCTTGATGCCATTCTCTAGCCTCTTTGGTCAGATTATTCCCTAGTTTAAAATCTTTACAGACTTTCCATTACCCTTAGGATAAGAATCTTTCTCCTTAACATGGTTATCAAATACTCCATAATCTGACATCTGCCTACCTGGTTGGTTTCATCTCTTTCCACACCTCTGTAGTATGCTAAACTCTTGCTCTACTGTTTTCTTGTTTGTTTCTTTGTTTTTAAATTCAATACCACTGTGTCTTAGGCCTCTGAATCTTTTCTCATGCTGCTCCTGCCTCTTCCTGGTACATTAGTTCCTAGTCCTTATCTTTGCCTGGGGCAATCTTTACTTACCCTATAGTTGTAAACTTAAATGTTATTTCCTCCAGACATTGTTGGATACCACACTCTGTGTTCTTTCTTTTTCTTTTTCTTTTTGGTGAGAAAGATTGGCCCCAAGCTAACATCTGTTGCCAGTCTTCCTCTTTTTGCTTGAGGAAGAATGTTGCTGAGCTAACATCTGTGCCAATCTTCCTCTATTTTGTATGTGGGATGCCACCACAGCATGGCTTGACAAATGGAGTGTAGGCCCGTGTCCAGGATCCAAACCCACTAACCCCAGACCGCCGGAGTGGAGTGCACAAACTTAACCACTATGCCACCAGGCTGGCTCCCACACTCTGTGTTCTTATAGCATCTTACACTTCCCCTATGATTATGCTCACCCATTATTGTGAAAATGACTTATTATTTGACTCTTTCATTGACTTTTCCCTGCTACACTGCTCTGTGTGACAGCACAGATCAAATCTACTTCTTCATCACCATCAGCTAGTGCAGCGTCCGACGTAGCCTCTCAGTAAGTGGCTGTGAAATGAGTGACTAGAATGCTGTGAGTTCAAACATCATATAATAATGGATATTTTTATTTTCACTATTCAAAATTTCAGTTTATCTCTCAATGTGCTATTTTAAGAAACTTCCTTTCAATATTTATTCCCATTTTTAGGACAAGGTCTTTCCTTATGTTTCTATAAACTGGTTTCTTATAGATTGATTTATGAAATATGTAGTTTGAACTGAGTCTCACTCAAAATGCTCCACATTGGCTGCCTCCAAATTTCAATCTTAATACTCATGGGTTTCATGTAAAACTATTTAGAATTTACTATCATTACTATTTAGTTTCCCTTTACAGAAGACATAATCATGACTTATTGAGTCTAAAAACACAAATGATTTTAACTTACTTTGTGAAAGAATTTTTCATTAGGGTTTGCCTTAGTAACTGTGAAATTTGATTAATATCAAAAGCATGGAAAGGCGATATTATCAGCATTGTGCTGGTTTTTGAAGATCCATGTGTTGATTTAAAGAACAAGGCAAAGCTGCGCCTCCAGTTATGTTTAATCATGCACACAACCAGACTTTCTTCTCTTTTGTAAGCAGATTTGCATCTGTTGCTTACCACCATAGAGAGTAATCAATAATGATAAATAATAATGTTATGTAACTTACTCAAAATAGGCATATTACATGGACTTTAGAAGTGAATTACATGAAAATCCCCCTGAAATGCCACAGGAGTCATTGATGAATGGGATCCTTAGAGCACAGGACCTGCCAGACTAGCTTTAGACAGCATAATGGTTTTGCCCATAAGTAAATAAGTAAATCTTTGTCATCACACACTGCTATTTCTTTAAGCTTGCTCTCCAATTATGGGCAACTATGAATAAATCTGGTATATTCACCTAAGAGCCATCAAAGAAGAAAGATTATACATAATTCAAACTGATGATGGTTTTCAAAAATAGAAATTGTCACCAATTTTAATTGAAGGAAAGTTCATCAGAGCTACTATTTATCAAGAATGAAAAACATAACTACCCATAATCTCTTTGGGGAAAAAAAAGGAATAAGTCAACATTAAAACTTCTTAGAAAAGATTCACTTTGAAAATAAATGCTTACTTAAGAAATAGTTTTATCTGTATTTGGAGTTCAAATTTAAATTTTCATTTATAACGAGAAGTAATATAACCTCAATATCATGGATGTTGCTATAGATCCACGTCCCTTGAAAAGTTGTATGTACTTATTTCTTGAATGATATATAACCTTTTGATAACTATTCTCTAATTATTAATAAGTAACTTTCATAGACATTGTGTCACTCTTTAAAAGCATACACCTTGACAACTTTACAAGAGCAAGAAAATACAGTTGTCCCTCCCTTATCTGCAGTTTCACTTACCTGTGGTCAGCCATGACCCGGAAGCAGATGCTCCTCCTAACATATCATCAGAAGGTCACCAGTAGCCTAACGCTATGACACAGTGCCCAGGTCATTCACCTCACTTCATCTCATCACACAGGCATTTTATTATCTCACATCATCATCATCAGAAGAAGGATGAGTATAGTACAATAATATAGTTTGAGAAAGAGAGAGACCACACTCACATAACTTGTTTTTTCTTAAAGATTGGCCCTGAGCTAACATTTTTTGCCAATCTTTTTTTTCCTCTTCTTCTCCCCAATGCATCCCAGTACGTAGTTGTATATTCTAGTTGTAGGTCCTTCTAGTTCTGCTACGTGGGATGCTGCCTCAGCGTGGCCTGATGAGCGGTGCCATGTCCGTGTCCAGGATCCGAATTGGCGAAACCCCGGGCCTCTGAAGCAGAGCGAGTGAACTTAACACTCGGCCACGGGGCCGGCCTTCACATAACTTTTATTACAGTATATTGTTATAATTGTTCTATTTTATTATTAGTGTTGCTGTTAATCTCTTACTATGCCGAATTTATAAATTAAACTTTATCACAGGTATGTGTGTATAGTGAAAAACATAGTGTATATAGGGTTCAGTACTCTGCAGTTTCAAGCATCCACCGGAGGTCCTGGAACATATCCCCCGTGGATAAGGGGGAACTATTATACTAGAAAATCTGGAGTTTGTGTATATATATATATACATATATATATACACATAAATATATTTGGTTTGATATCCTGTCTATTTCCCAATTTGTCATTAGAAAAAAGTATCTAAGGTGCTTATG